>NC_052641.1:15000000-16250000 GCF_016161935.1 Mauremys reevesii
TTTTCTCTCTTCTCCTTTTATGTACAGTAACTCTTTGCTTAACGTTGTAGTTCTGTTCCTGAAAAATGCGACTTTAAGCGAAACGATGTTAAGTGAATCCAATTTCCCCATAAGAATTAATGTAAATGTGGGGGTTAGGTTCCAGGGAAATTTTTTTCACCAGACAAAAAACTATATATTATGTAGATATACACACAGTATACATTTTAAACAAACAATTTAATCCTGTTCACAGCTATGATGATTGTCACTCTTGGTTGAGGTGGTGAAGTCAGAGGGTGGAAGAGGGAGGGATATTTCCCAGGGAATGCCTTGCTGCTGAATTATGAGCTAGCACTTGGTTGAGCCCTCAGAGGTTAACACATTGTTGTTAATGTAACCTCTCATCAAGGCAGCACGAACAGGAGGGAGGGGAGACAGCATAGCAGACAGAGACAGACACACACCTTGTGTGTAGGAGAGGGAGAGAGATGCACACTGCCCCTTTAAGTAAGCTGACCCACTCTTAAGTGCACTGTCTTTTTAAGTGGATCAGGAAGTTGAGACAGCAGCTGCTGCCCCAAGCTCTCTCTGTCTATGTCCCCTCCCTGCTCTCTATGGAGAAGGGGTAAGTGGGGTGCACGAGCAGGGGGGAGGGGGACACCCTGACATTTGCCCCCCTTCCCCTTCTGCACAGCAAACAGGAGTCTCTGGGAGCAGCTCCAAGGCAGAGGGCAGGAGCAGCACATGGCAGTGGGGGGAGGGACAGCTGAACTGCCTTGATAGCCTGCTGGGCGGCTGCAGCACAGGGAACTTAGGGGAGCGGGAAGCTGATAGGGGGCTGCTGGTCCACCCTGGTTCCAAGCCCCCACCAGCTAGCTCCAACGGGCTGCCCTTCCTGCAAGCAGTGGACAAAGCAGGCGGCTGCCAAACAACGTTAGAAGGAAGCACTGCACAACTCTAAACGAGCATGTTCCCTAACTGATCAGCAACTTTAAGTGAGGAGTTACTGTACTGTTATCTGTCCCCCCTCAGTCTTTTCTTCTCCAGACTAAACAAACCCAATTCTTTCAATCTTGCCTCATAGGTCTGTTTTCTAGACCTTTAATAATTTTTGTTGCTCTCCCCTGAACTTTCTCCAATTTGTCCACATCTTTCCTGGAATGTGGCACCCAGAACTGGACACAATACTCCAGTTGAGGCCTTATCAGTGCAGACTAGAGTGGAGGAATTACTTCTTGTGTCTTGCTTACAACTCTCCTGCTAATACATCCTAGAACAGGGTTTCCCAAACAGGGGTCAGCGCTTACGTAGGGAAAGCCCCTGGCGGGCCAGGCCGGTGTGTTTACCTGCCCCGTCCGCAGGTCCGGCTGATCGTGGCTCCCACTGGCCACGGTTTGCTGCTCCTGGCCAACGGGGGCTGCTGAAGTGGCGGCCAGTAAGTCCCTCGGCCTGTGCCGCTTCCAGCAGCTCCCATTGGCCAGGAGCAGCGATCTGCGGCCAGTGGGAGCCGCGATCAGCCGGACCTGCGGATGGGGCAGGTAAACACACCAGCCCAGCCCGCCAGGGGTTTTTCCTACACAAGCGGCGACCCCTGTTTGAGAAACCCTGTCCTAGAATGATGTTTGCTTTTTTTTGCAACAGTGTTACACTGTTGACTCATATTTAGCTTGCAATCAACCGTAACCCCCAGATCCCTCTCCGCCGTACTCCTTTCTAGGCAGTCATTTCCCATTTTGTATGTGTGCAATTGATTGTTCCTTCCTAAGTAGAGTACTTTGCATTTGTTCATATTTAATTTCATTCTATTTACTTCAGACCATTTCTCCAGTTTGTCCAGATCATTTTTATCCTATCCTCCAAAGCACTTACAACCCTTCCCAGATTGGTAGGATCTGCAAATTTTATAAGTGTGTTCTCTATGCCATTATCTACATCAAGGGTCGGCAACCTTTCAGAAGTGCTGTGCCGAGTCTTCATTTATTCACTCTAATTTAAGGTTTTACGTGCCAATAATACATTTTAACGTTTTTTAGAAGGTCTGTTTCTATAAGTCTATAATATATAACTAAACTATTGTTGGATGTAAAGTAAATAAGGTTTTTAAAATGTTTAAGAAGCTTCATTTAAAACTAAATTAAAATGCAGAGCCCCCGAGAGCGGTGGCCAGGACCCGGGCAGTGTGAGTGCCAATGAAAATCAGCTCGCGTGCCACCTTCGACACATGTGCCATAGGTTGCCTACCCCTGATCTAAATCATTGATGAAGTTTTTGAACAGAACCAGATCCAGGGCTGACCCCTTCAGGACATTGATATGTCCTTTCAGCATGACTGTGAACCACTGATAACTACTCTCTGGGAAGTTTTCCAACCAGTTATGCACCTATCTCATAGTAGCTCTATCTAGGCTGTATTTACCTAGTTTGTGTATGAGAAGGTCATGAAAGATAGTATCAAAAACCTTACTGAAGTCAAGATATACCACATCTACCACTTCCTCCCATCCATAAAGCTTGTTACCCTGTCAAAGGAAGCTATTAGGTTGATTTGACACAATTTTTCTTGACAAATCCATGCTGAGTGCTATCACCCTATGATTTTCTAGATATTTGCAAATTGATTGCCTGGGGTCTTTGCTCCTTTATCTTTCCGGGTACTGAAATTAAGCTGACTGGTCTGTAATTCCCCTTTTTATAGATGGGCACTATATTTGTCATCTTCCAGTCCTCTAGAATCTCTCCTGGCTTCCATGAGTTTTCAAAGATAATCGCTGATAGATCAGTTGTCTCCTCAGTTAGCTCCTTGAGTATTCTAGGATGTATTTCATCAGGCCTTGGCCACTTGAAGACATCTAACTTGCTTAAGTAATTTTTAACTTGTTCTTTCCCTATTTTAGTCTCTGAACCTGCCTCATTTTCACTGGTATCTGCTATGTTAGACATCTAATTGTTACTAAACTTTTTGGTGAAAACTGAAACAACAATGTCATTTGGCTCTTCTACCGTTTTCTGTTGTTGTCTTTCTCACCTCATTGAGTAAAGGGCCTACCCTTTCCTTGGGCTTCCTCTTGCTTCTAATGTTTGTGTGGAAAGTTTTATTGTTACCCTTTATGTCTCTAACTAGTTTAATCTCATTTTGTGCATTGGCCTTTCTAATTTTGTCCCTACATACTTGTGTTAGTTGTTTCTATTCATCCTTTGTAATTTGTCCTAGTTTTCACTTTATTTTGAGTTTCAGATCACTGAAGATTTCCTGGGTAAGCCAGGGTGGTCTCTTGCCATACTTCCTACCTTTCCTACACAATGGGACAGTTTGCCCTTGTGCCCTTAATAGTGTCTCTGAAAAGCTCCCAATTCTCTTGAACTGTTTTTCTCCTTAGACTTGCTTCCTGTGGGATCTTACCTACCAACTCCCTGCTAAGTCTGTCTTCTTGAAATCCATTGTCTTTATTGTGCTGTTTTCCCTCCTACTTTTCCTTAGAATCATGAACTCTATTATTTCATGATTACCATGATCACTTTCACCCAAGCTGCCTTCAACTTTCAAATTCTCAACAAGTTGCTCCCTGTTTGTCAAAATCAAATCTAGAACAGCATCTCCCCTGGTTGCTTTCTCTACTTTCTGAAATAAAAAATTGTCTCCAATACATTCCAAGAACTTGTTGGATAATCTGTCCCTTGCTGTATTATTTTCCCAACTGATGTCTGGTAGTTGAAGTCCCCCATCAGCACCAAGTCCTGGGCGTTGGATGATTTTGTTAGCTCTTTAAAAAAAGCCTCATCCTCCTCTTCTTCCTGGTTAGGTGGTCTGTAGTAGATCCCTACCATGACATCACCCTTGTTTTTTACCCCTTTTATCCTTACCCAGAGATAAGTCAACAAGTCTGTCTCCAATTTCCATCTCAGCCTCAGTCCAAGTATATCCATCCTCCTTTTTCCCCTGCCTGTCCTTCCTGAGCAAGCTGTACCCTTCTGTATCAATATTCCAGTCATGCGTATTATCCCACCAAGTCTCTGCAATGCCAGCTATGTCATAGTTGTGTTTATTCACTAGCATTTCTAGTTCTTCCTATTGGTTCCCCATTAGTGTACAGACTTCTAAGATACCGATTTGATTTCCCTCTATGTTCCCTCTTGTCTCTCCCTTGTCTCTGCTATAATGGCCCATGCTCCCCCCGCCCAGATTCTGGCCCTCCTCCCAGGTCTCCATGTTTTTTACTTACCTGTGGGCTTTTGTCTCCTGCCCCCATCAAACCTAGTTTAAACCCTCCTCACTAGGTTAGCCGGTCTGTATTCAAAGATACTTTCCCCCTTCCTGGCTGCAAAGGATTGTGGGGTTGGGTGGGTTGTGGCAAAAAAACATGGATGTTTTTTAGCTCCAGGTGGAATAGGGTTGAAGGTCACTGCCCTAGGCTAAGCGATGAGCTCTTGGGCTGTATTTCCACCTCTGTCAGTGATTCTCTGTATGGCCCATGGGTAGGTTGATTGGGGTCAGATTTTCAAAGAGTCTCAACACGGTCTCCATTTGCACTTTACAAACATGAATGAATTAATTCTCACGAGAGCCCTGTGAGGGCGCTGAGTAATACCTGTGAAACCTCCAAGTTGGGGGTGCCAAAAATTGAAGCATACCAAACAAAATCAGAGGCCACTTCTCCAAATGATGGTCCCTCTGACTTACCTAAGGTCATCGAACAAGTCAGAGGCAGAGCAAGCACTGGAAATTGGCAGGAGAGGGCATGACTTCAGTAGGTTTCTTCTCCCTTGGCAGGTTTAACCCCATCAATGCTCTTCCTCCTTCACCACTCTCCTGAACCTGAGCGAGCAGTGCACCTAAAGAAATGGAACTGCCTGCAGGGAGGTGCTTTGTTGCTGAGGTTACTGGCTGGGTGGTCACAATCTTCGCCTGCTTATGGGTTATAATATTAATGTGGTGTCTAGTGCAGAGAGGTCACTCTTAATGTGTTTGGTGCATAAGGGGCGGTGATGTTCCGACCTCTGTGACCAGCTGGCTCAGTATGTCGTCTTTAGTAAGTCCTAATTTTAACATCAAAGAACCCACATGGCTCTTTGAGGGAAGGGGCCAACATCTGTGTTTCCGACTGGCCCCAGAGGGGAAAGAGTCCCTTTCACTGATAAAAATGACTGTAGCAAGACTCATAGATTGCAGTATATTATTTGATCTCTTTGGAGATAAATAGCATAAGTAGAAAACGGAATAGAGACATGTCGTCAGATGGGATGTATGTTATATCTGCCACACAGTCAGCTTGGTAGGCCGGGTGTTTCCACCAATCTGGGCACGCTCTATCTTTGAGATAAGGAAAATATTGATTTACAAAGATCAGTGATGAAAATCTATTTTGTTTCTTGCAGGATTCTGCTACCCTGGCTGCACACTCACTATAAAATTCCCCCAAGGGAGAGAAAGCAAGCAAACGCCTTAGAGTTATCTACAAAATTCACAAAAAGTCACTTCTTTGTAAATTATTAGGTGCCAGGAAAACATCAAGAGAAACAGAGTCTCAAGAACACAGGCAAGGGAATCTGGGAGAAGGAATATGGGACTTCAAAACAAAAAAATGCTATCGTGCTATAGGCAGTAAATCTCATTAACGGGACTTTGCATCAAGGCAGAAACCAGTGTAGTGACAATAATAATCCCATTTATTTACATAGCTCCGAATGTATCGTTGCCACTTTCCAATAAAACAAAGGCAGATTCTTCATTGGCAGAGGGCGGATCGAAGGACCCAATCAGTTTCTTCCATCCCTAACTTCTGTGAATCTCAGATAAATACACGACTTTGGAGAGAGGGGAGTGGGGGAATCTCCGATCTCCATTAGACACTCAGCTCCAAGTTCGAGACAACAAGCGTTTTCTCTCCAGGCCCCAGAGGAAGGAAATCAGTGCATCTGCAGAGAAAGAAGAAGCCATTGAGTTGTTTTGAATGAAAATGTTATTGGGTTGTGGGTTTTTTTAGAGGATTGATCTAAAAAGGAAAGTGAGGAGACAAGAAAGGGAGACATAAGACATTGGCCTGCTGCTGTCTGACTGGCAGATTCCAGTTAACACCTTATCAGCAGAGCAGCAGGCAGCAGCAAATCCTCGCCTGCTGAAGCTACACAGCGAAAGAAAGAGGGGAGGGTGTTCTGTAACCAGGGACGACAACAGCAACACTCCACAGAGCTACCGGGAGGATAGAGAGAGAGGCACATACACACAGATCCTGCACAATAACCTTCCTTACCAGGCTGTGCAAGCAAGGGCAGGGGAGGAAAAACAAATCAACCTGCAGTGTTTAATTTTTTATTAAGAGAAACCATGACTGAAATGTAACCACAGCTCTGGTCGCTGCAAAAAAAGCCGAACCCCAAAGCCCTCTCTCCAAGTGGAATGTAGCAATTCTGTTTATTAGCGTTATTCTTCAGTTGAAGAGCGGGGTAAAATCCTCCAGGACTGAAATCCTATCTCCCAGTAAGGTTGGAGCACCACAAAAACAAAAGCAATTCTCCCCTGTACCCCTTACTCCACTGCTGCTGCTGCTGCTTTTTTGTTTTTTAAAGAAACATTGTTCTAGGAAGGAGAGGAGATTGGAAGAAGAACCCAAGGTGATTTTGAATTTTTTTTTAAAGTCAAGGTAAACCTTCTGATGACCCCTCAGTGAAAGAGGGGGAGTTACAAGGCAATATAGTGATTGATGTACTGAGTGATCTGGAGGAAGAGCTGCTGGGCAATAATGGGGAAATCCAACAGCAAGTTGAAGCCTGAAGTTGTGGAAGAGCTGACCAGGAAGACCTACTGTAAGTATTCTAACCCCCTTACAATCAGGCAACTTTCCGATTGCTCTTGTACTAGGGGTAGGGGTGAAGTAGGAGCCGGTCATGATCAAAAGATGCCATTGGTTTTCCGTGTGGGGCCCTGCTGCTTGCTGCACATGTGTTGGTTGTGTCACAGGAATGCGTGCACCCGCAAAGGTTGAGGGGAGGGATGTGTAAGTGTGTCATGGTGTGTAGCATTTGCATGATCTGCTGCACTGATAAAGAAACCAAAAGAAAAGGCATGTATTTGACGGGGTCATCACAGAAGGGAGAACCCCGCTATGGTATCATTATTCAGTGATTAGCCGGCCAGTGCCGTGAGAAGCACCAGACAAGCAAGTATTTCTTTCTAGAGAAGCTCAGCCTGGTGATTCAGACATCACGATGCACTGAAGTGTTGGCGAGGAGAGCAGAACTCCCCCTTCTCCCCCAAACATCTCCCGTGGGGGGTGTGAAAGGGAGGGACAGAAAAAACAGTTCAGTGGTAAACATTGCTGCAATCTTTGCTTTGCTGGAGAATTTGCATCGAGTTCTGAAATTCTTTCCCTTCCCTCTCACCCCGTGGTGTCTTGGTTTATTTTTAGTTCTGAGCATTGGGTTTTGTAGAACATTGACAGTTTCTTAATCATTCCCCTAATGGAGTGCTCAAGCATTGCTGTGCTCGGTTGCAAGAATTCAGAGGAGGTTAGCCTGGAAAGAGAGGAATATAGACAGCGATTTATGGGGGGTGGGGGCAGGGAGCCAGGGGAACACCCCATCCCATTAAAAAACTTTTCCCTCTAGCTTTAAGCAACCAATAACTCACAGTCAAGGAACGTTCCCCTCCCCCACATCACTTGCTAACTCGATCTGCACTTTACCTGGATCGACAGTTTCCAGACCTTTATGGGGCTTCCCGACTCTAATCTGAAATGTCACCATTACATTGGTGCGCAGAGAGAACCCCATTTCAATTTGTCCCTCCTTGCCACCTCCACTTTAGAAGCAAGAAGCATTTTTTAATGTAAGGTCTCTACCATTTGTAGCTTTCAAAGTTTGGGTTCATTAGGCAGAGGGATCTTCTCCGTGTTATGGAGCACAGTGAAGGGTCAGACACCCGAAAGCTCCTTCTTTTTCTCCCGGAATCTTAAATATCAGCCTAACAATCTGCTCTGTTAAATGGGTGGATTTTTCATTTGAATCGCTGATGTAATCTTATTAACACTGCAAGCTGCTGGATTGTTTTGCTTATTGAGATCAATGCTAAGGGTGTATTAAAGAAAAGCAGGAAGGTACAGCCAAGGCTGCTGTGTTCAAGTCTGCTCCTCTGCACACAGGTTGGAGGTATTGTTGTTGCATAGCTGGAGAGCACTTGAAAGCTAACAGAGCCAGGAGCTCTCTCTCCACTGTCACTGCTGCAGTCCCACGGCAGCACTTACCCAAAAAGGCAATAGATTAGGATGCAGCAGGTTCTCCCATAGGGAACAGAGCCACTCTGGTGCATTGCACAACTCCATCATTCGGTGCTGCTCTGTACATCCACTGGGCAGTCTGGTGCATAGAGCGCTGGAGCAAGTCATTAAAGGCTTCCAAGCCTGCAAACTGACTTTTGTCTGCCGTGACACGATCTCATCTCCATTTCTGTCCTTCAGAACAAATGGGGATAGTTCCGAGATGATCCGACACCATCACAAACTTCCGGGCTGAGTGGTACCAGGCACTGGGTTACCTTGACATCTTTTTTTGTCTCCTCTGTAGTTTCACTTTACACAGCAGTGGATCCCTCGAGGGAGAAATATGTGGCAGACAAAGGATCATGATATCCTATGTCTTGCCAACAATAGATGCTGAACAAGTATAATAGTATTGTGAAATTGTCATTCATACGGGGATGTTTCCATTGCTCGATGAGGCCAACAAGGGGTCATTTGTTTTAAATCAGTCATTGCGTCACCACTATTCTTCTCTCCAGCTTTCTCTTCTGCGTGCCCAGCTCCTCCTTCCCCATCCAAAAAAATCCCTCTACCTCCTGGCTTTGGTCAGTCTGCCCAGTGACAAGCACTATCAAAAACTATGGGCCACATTTTCAGCTAGCTGCAAGCTGGTCCCTGATTTTACACATCTGCTCTTTCACATGCAACTCACTGCGCCTTTTTTTTTTGTAGGTACTAAACTCACATTTGCACATGCAGATTGGGCAGCAAGGCGCACGCAGCCACCAACTGGATGTGTGCAGGTGAAATCCGGTTGCGTGTACAGGAGTGGGCATATAAAACATGCAGGCCCAACTGCCCAGACTCAGAATTTGATCCCATGGCCCAAATTCTCCTCTGGTAAATGAATACGACCTCCTTGACTTCAGCAGAACTGCACCCGTGTAACTAGAATTTGACTCTGTTTGTCTAGTTGTCAGCATTCCAGGCCTCATCTCTGGTGATAATCATTTCAGCTTAAGTGTTCCTGCATCTTTGCCACAGTTGTCAAGAAGAGCGAGCACTTTCCTGTCTATCTAGGTACTTACATGGCCCTCATCCCCATCATATTGGAGTGCCTCAGATTTTATCCTCAGATCCTTGGAAGTTAGAGAAGTGCTGTTATCCCCATTTACAGATGGAGAACGGAGGCACAGAGATGATAAAATGATTTTCCCAAGGTCACACACATAAATATAGTCTCTGGCTAAAGTGGGGATTGAACCCTCATCTTCTGAGTTCAATGCCCTGTCTATTAGGGCCCCTTTCTTACCTTGGGGAAGTAACCTTGGATACCTAGATCAGGCAGATTGTAAGCAGCTCCTCAAAGAGACTAAAACCCTCCCTTCCACCCTGGCCTAATTCCCTGCACCTTGTCATTCCGTCTTACGCTGCTGCCCAGCATCGTAGCATCCCAGCACCTCCCAGGTAACATTAATAGCAAAAAGCAACCATGGTGGGATGTGAACCCAGAACCTTTGCCTGAGCGCCTTGGTCATTACTTCAGAGAACTACCGGGCTAGCTGTTATGCTATAGAGCCCATCAGCTTTAGAAGCAGCAAAGAGTCCTGTGGCACCTTATAGACTAACAGACGTATTGGAGCATGAGCTTTCGTGGGTGAATACCCACTTCGTCGGATGCAAAATCCAGTGGCTGCAAGTTGAAGCTAAACAAATTCAGGCTGGAAATAAGGTGTAAATTTGTAACAGTGAGGGTAATTAATCATTGGAACAATTTACCAAAGGTCATGGCAGATTCTCCATCGCTGGCGATTTTTAAATCAAGATTGGATGTTTTCCTTAAACTCATGCTGTAGTTCAAACAGGAATTATTTCGGGGAAGTTCTGTGGCCTGTGAGATACAGGGGGTCAGAATAGATGATCACAATGGTCCTTCTGACCTTTGAATTTATGAAGTGTAGTGCGTTGGCCAAGTTATATTGTGAATTGAGATACACATATAGATAGATATCCCCTGGGTGTATCTGTAACAGGTGTCTGCTAATAGATAACCAATCTTGTCTGTGAGGTTATGATTCCATTGTGTAGTTCCCATGACACTGGGAACCATGTACACCTCTACCCCGATATAGCGTGACCCGATATAACAAGAATTCTGATATAATGCGGTAAAGCAGCACTCCTGGGGGGGCGGGGCTGCGCACTCCGGCGGATCAAAGCAAGTTTGATATAACGCGGTTTCACCTATAACGCGGTAAGATTTTTTGGCTCCCGAGGACAGCGTTATATCGGGGTAGAGGTGTATATGTAGTCTGAGTACTATAGCACCGTGCTATAGCACCAGACCCCAAGATGGAATTTCCATCATGTATTTGTAGGGGTTTTAAAAATAATCTTTTAGTTTTTGCTAATTTGAGCGACTGCTGGGTAGAGCCCATCCTCCATTGCTCTACTGTACAAGGTTATCAGTACAGACACGTTCTATAGATGCACATAACAATGTCAACCTTGGCTGTGTCTCAGAAACCTTATGCTGCACTTTCCCTGTTCAGAAAAAGTTGTATTGGGCTAAGGCATTGTTAAGAAGGCATATGGGCAGTGCTATATAGCCCTCAGAGCAGAGGACTAGGAACCAGGACTCCTGGGTTCTATTGCCAGTTATACTACTGACTTACAGTATTAAAAGTCAAATTTTAAAGGTATTTAGTTACCTACAGCTGCTGATAGACGTCTAGTGAGATTTTCAACAGTAACAAGCACCCATATCCTTAAAGGTGTTTGTGCACCTAGCTCCATTGAAATCAGTGGAAGGTAGGTGCCTAATGCCTTTGAGGAGCTAGGTTTAGCTACTTCTCTGCATCTTTAAGCACCTGAACACCTTTAAAAATCTGGCCCCGGGGCTCATTGCCTCCTTGAGAAGTGTCAGAGTGAATCCAGCCTGAGTGGAGCCTCGATGAAATGTAAAGCGAGATCTAACCTTTCTTGGGAGGCCAGGCGGTGCCCCATAGGGGAACACAGCAGAAGCCAACAGTGAATGGTAATAATAATAACGAATGTAAATCTTTGCACTTCCATAGTGTGTTTCCCAGCTTCTTAAAGTGCTTCATAATCATTAATTGCTTAAGCCTCTCAGTGCTCTGTCGAGGTAGCTTAGCAGGACGGCTTTCACTGCTGGGTATTTTGTCCCATGAGGAAATAAGGGCCTGAGCGGCAAAGTAAGTGCTTTCTGCTCTTTAGCCTAGCAAAGGCCCTGAGGCAGCATAGAACTTAATCGTGTGCTTAACTTTAAGCATGTGCTCAAGTCTCACTGGCTGCAGTGGGAGCTAAGCATGTGCTTGAGTGCTTTGCAGAACTGCGGCCGAAGTACCTTAAGTCGTGGCTCTGTTCTGTGGTGTTGGGGTATTTCTGATCCTTGTGGCTGAGTTATTGCTTGTAATCAGAACCATGTCACGTGAGCCCAGGTGCTGGGATGATAGGCACAGTAAATATGCCTGTAAATATATATATAATATGACATGGGGTCCTGTCAGAATAACAACACAGCACCGGGGAGCCTCATTTGCAAACCACAGTCCCAGTCCTGCAGTTGCAGCATTGTCACTCCCACATGTTCAAAAATCATGAGTCAGGGCCCTAAAATCTTGAGATTTTTTTAAAGAGAGTGCATATGCAGGTGATTTTTATGTGTTTTCTGGTTTTTGATGCTTTAGGCTTCAAGTTTTCAAGCTTTTTTCTGCAACCAGAAGGGCTAGAACCATTTTTTAAAATGAACGCTGAGAATCTCGCCTAATCACATGACCCCAGCAGCTGGGGCTTTAAGACAAAAACACTAAATACCATGGGCATTGGCAAGGCTGCCCTTAGATCCATGCTGGTATAAGGGTCCCCCTGGGTGGATCTGACTGCAGGATTGCAGCCCAGGTCCCCGTTTTAGCAGCTGCATTTTTTGGGTACGCAATGAATTTCCAGGAAAGAACCTGGAAGAGGGCATACAGGGTGGGTGCAGTTCTTTGTGAATACAGAATTATGCCTGCAGAAATGGAGGTCAGGTTGAAAATCTGGGCCCGGAAAGAATAAGATACTCTTTTCCTAAGAACTGTATCCTATTCCATATGATGTACTTTGTGAATTTTAAACTCATTCCAGTATCATTATTTGTTACTCCTTTACAGTACAGCCACAAAATTGACTCTGTTGCTCAACAGTAATGCACTGAATTAATGGATGTTAATTTAAGAGCAAACTATGACTATTGATTTATATTTCCTGTGGAATCTAGAGGCTGGTTGAACTCTCTGGGAAAATAAAGTTAAAACGCAGCAGTGATAAGCTAGTCACTTCTACATGTTTTTCTGAACGAGGGGCTACAGAATTGGGGCTTGGTTATGTCTTATTTTTGCTGGCCTTGGGCAAACCTGGTGCCAGAGGCCATTCCTTTAGTGGAAATCGTTGTATCCCTGGAGGCAGAACGGTGCAGTGAATAGATCTCACGGTTCTGTTCACTTTTCTGCCTATGGCTCTCTGCCTGGAACACCAGATTCATTCCACTGCAGACGTTAGTGTGGAGCCAGGGCCAAATCATTGAGCCAAATGACAAGCAAGACATTTTGGAGGCGAGCTGGATCAGCGCTCTGTACCCTGCCATGCACAAGACCCTGGTGGGTCATAAGATTCTTGCCCAGAGTAATAGACTCCAAGTATGTCACAGATTTTTGGAGAGAAAAAGGGCAGGGAAAGATGCTCTCTGCAGTGCTGTTCTCTCCCCCTGCTAATTAATGGCTGGCTGGCAAAGGTCATATTAAGAGCGGGAGGATTTGGGGAGCAAATATGGGACAGAAAAGACACTTGGACTGTGGAGAGGGACAAAACCCCCAGAAATTGGATGGCAGCAAGCGCCAGAGGCTCACCCATTGTGGAGTTATTTTAGACCAGGGTTTCTCAAACAGGGGTTGCCGCTTGTGTAGGAAAACACACCAGCCTGGCCCGCCAGGGGCTTTCCCTACACAAGCAGCGACCCCTGTTTGAGAAACCCTGTTTTAGACACTGGATTGTTCGGCCCTAGAATTAAGGTTTATTAGCTGAGCCGGTTACTTTTAAAATACCTCCATTGCTTATCAGATAAAACAGAGACGAGATTGCAAAGAGGAAGCACCTATCGCGCTCTGCGGCTGTAGATCTCAGAGCACTGCATATAGACAGGTGCACGTTATTAGGCACGTTTTATAGCTGGGAAAAGCAAGCACAGATGAAGTGTTTTTCCCAAGGTCACCTAGAGAGTCAGTGACACAGACTCAGGAGTAAAATCCAGGTCCCTTTCCGAATCCAGGTCCCTCTCCAAATGCAGCTGCTTTCTGCACTGCAGACTTTCCTGTTATACTGCCAGGTAGCCCAGGTCTGCTTAGCAACTAGCCTTTTCTGCCTTCTCTCTAGGGTCTTGTCTGCACTAGACTTAGTTCCCTTATAATTGCCTGCTGTTAGTGCTGCCAGTAGAGCCACACAGCTGGAGTGCCACCAGAATCTTAATCACTGTGTCAGGCCGGTATAAGCAGCCCCTGGGAGCAGGTGGGTGTGCAGTTCCTTAGACAGCCCCCTAGATAGCTAGGGAACTCCAGAGCTACCTTCCCCATGGGTAAATGTCTTCCCAGCATTCCTGGGCAAACCCAAAACACAGGCAGCTCTTCCTATTGCAAGGCAGTGCATGGCCTCTGTGTATTTATGTGGGACTCTGTGCCCTGTGCTCCTGAAAGCAAACCTCGAGCCGGGTTTTCAGTGCTGCTTAATACTGCAGCCCTTACTAGCTTCAGCTGCAGTTTAGGTTCTCGGCGTGTCTGCAGACCAGGCCCATGGTGGCCAAGGGGAAAATAGAGGCCCTCTTTTAGGAGCTGGACCCAAGTATGTTTGCCATGTGCATTTCGTTTCTGACCATTTCCAGAGCTGTTGTGTAGCTGAGCGCTGTCACCGAACAAGTCTGTCTGTCTTACGCAGCTTTAACACAGTTGTTGTGGCATCTCAGCGTTTTTAGTGGTGTGTGTCCTGAGGAGTGATTTTCCAGCAATCTCAGGTCCTGCGCTAAACTCTTGTGTAGCATTAACGTGCAGTGTTAAACAGACGTTATGTTCCACCCCAGAAGTGGCTGTATTTTGGCGGTGGGGGAGGTGATCCCTGGATGTCTAGTTTCGAGCACTCTGGGATCCTGGATGAATGTAAGATTTGATTGTGTCAGACTAGAAATTAAGAGGCTCAACTGCAGTTTCCCTTCACTCCCAAAGTAAACCAGTCAGTTCTTCTCTCCAGAACGTCCTGCTGAGATTCATGCGCTTGCTTTACTTGGGCAAGCAGAGTCCAGAGCCGTGTGCAGGCTGAGAAGTAGCAGCTGCAAGAGGCTGTTTCTCGCGCTGGCTCACTTGTTGCCGTGCTTCTTGTCAGTGGCAATTAATATTTACAAGGATGTGCAAGGGAGGCTTAGCTGGAGGAGGGAGAGCATCCATCCAGCCTGCGGGCGTTCAGAGCGGGACAGAGGCAGACAGCTGGGCTGAGGGAGGGCGGCTTGGGGATCAGCCACTGCACGATCACCTCATGTTCTCCCACTTCTAGAGCTGCTGGTATGATTCTTCGGGAGAGCTCTTCGAGCTGCGGGGCAATGCCGCCCGAGTGTTTATCTTCTGTGCCAAGAGGAGGGATCAGGAGACGTGAAGGGGGAAATGGGGGACCTGATGGTTTGAAAGATACACAGAGACTTTTGCTCCAGCTGTGCCTATTCTGTGCAAGGTGAGATGACATCTTGGTAAAAGCTTCTGAGCCCTGTTTATGCTGAAGCCAGTGGGGAAGGACAGCGGTGGGGTTTGCTTCTCTGCCCAGGTCACCAGTTCCAAGCCGGCTGGGTTGGTGGGGACCCCAAGTTAGTATCAGGTGATGGCCTATGACAGGGATATTCAACCTGTGCCATACTGGGACCACACAGCATCCCCCCACCTCCATGTAACCAGATCTAGTCAGCACTCCCAGCCCCCCATTTAGCAGTATGGGAAAGGCAGGGTGAATGTGACACCCTGACGCTTGTCATAGAACCCATGATCTACATGGAGCAAGATGTCGGGTTTCAGTCCCCTTCCTACTGGGCAGATGTCCACCCTTGAGCCGTCACCACGACTGGCATTGACTGGTCAGCAGTCTCAGCAGAGAGGGCAGGGACTGGGCAGGCCGTGGCAACTGAACTCCCCTCCCATCCCTACCGGTGGCTTCTCTGTTGCCAGGGCAGCATGGGGGGACCTGCTGTATCGGTAGAGGGTGTCACTCAGTAGGGCTGGCTAATCTAATTCACTCCCAAGGACGTAGAGGGCAATGGTGCCTTAGGAGTGAAGGAAGTGGGGGAACAGTGGTCCAGGTCGAGGATCCCTTGGTGGTGGACGCAGCCTCCTGTGTCTAGAGACAGCATGGTCCAATGGACTGGGCTGTGACTCAGGGAGCGTGGGTTCTAGTCCTGGCTCTGCTGAGTGACCGTGGGTAAGCTGTTGCCCTTCCCCTCCTTTGTCTATTTACAGTGAGCTCTTTGGTGCAGGGACAGTGTATGTACAGCACCTAGCACAGCGGAGCCCTGATCTTGGCTGGAGCCACGGCGCTGCTGTAGTAGAGGTGCCCCTCAATGACATTCACTGGAAGCGCAGTGCGAGTGCATTCTCCACAGAGAGGGCAGCGCAGTCATTTGACGTCCCTTCCCATTCTACCTACCATCGGAGGCAGAGGAGCAGCTGCAACTTGAGGACCCCCTGCCCAGTGGGAAGGGAGGTTCCCCTGGTGTTTTCAGGGCTGGGATTTTGAGAGGAGGAGCTCACAGCATGGCCCCAGCGCAGGGTGTGGCTTTTTCTCCTACGCTATAAGCCCAGGCTCCCACCCAGTACTTCCTGGGCATTGTGGAAAGCTCCCTTTCTATAAGGGGCAGTGGGGATGCTTGACTGGCACTTGCTTCATCTCCTCCTCCTGATTAACCCAGAGGGAGCTGAGCTCTGAAGGAAGGAAGAGGACAGAGGGTGCATAAGGCATGCTGGGAGGGTAGCGGGGGGCAGGGGGGAGGAGCGAGACAACTGCATTGTCATGTCCCTCTACGGAAGGGGCGACAGAGAGCAGCGAAATCCTACTCTGACCCCTTGCAGGCTGCAGAGAGAACCTGCCTAACGCTGCAGAGGCATCAAAAGAGTCGTATTTCATTTATCCACTGATCTGTTAGCTTATCTGTGTGTTCTCCCAACCCTGGCTGCCTGGTGCTGTAATTAAGGTGGTGAAACAAGAAGCTCTGAAGCCATCCAAGGTGCCGATTCCAAGATCCAGGCCACGTGCCTAGCTTCTGTCTCTGGGCGTGACATTGCCTCTCTTCTTCTTTCTTACTTTATTTCTCTCTCATTCTTTTTTCTCTCTTTCTCCTGCTTTCTGTACCGCCGCTTGTGGTAGCAGCACTTCTGGGCCCCCAGCCTCCTGGTTCGCACAAAGAGCACCAGCACAACAATCAAACGCACTGAAAAGCATGTGTGCAACAGGCGCGCAATCCCCCACTGCCCAGAGGCGCAAAGGCAAGAGGATGAGTCTATGTAGGGCCGTATAGCCGAGTCTCTCGCAAACTGGGATTACCAGACAATGCTGCTTCTCTGAGAATTACGATTATTGTCTGAGCAATTCCCTGTGTGAGGGCTGCTGCAAGCTTTTTTGTCCTAGAGATACAAATTATGCAGCTGGGCGGGGTTGTTCTATGCTAATGAAAGATTAGGGCTTGTTTCCTGAACCTTCCTCAAATTATCCTGCCTCTGAGGCATATCTTAGACTTCTAAATGGAATCATGTTTGTCGGCTCCTTTTCCTTTCTGAGCTGAACGTGGGTTTCTTTCGGGCCCTTTTGGTTGGCTCTTTGTAAGTGATAAATGTTATTCTGAAGAGATTCTCCAGTTCGGATCCTTCCTCCCTGATACGAAAATACTGACTGTCCTTGGTGATGCCACAGCAGTTCCCCCCCACCATGTTATTGGCTATGGAGGTACTTATATGGGTTTCATCACTATGGTATCTGAGCATCTCCCCATCACAAATGGGTTTTAGTCTCCCTAGGAGGTAAAATCTCCCATTTCTACACAAAGCTAAAACGTGCCCAGACTCACACAGTGGTAGAGCCAAGATTTGATCCCAGTGCTCTCGAGTCCTGGTTTCGTGCTCCATCCACAAGATTATCCTTCCCAGTCTAGCATGCATATGGGATTTAAGCCTGTTGGGGGCCTTCTGTTGGTCTGAGGAGCAATCTCCTGCCTTCAAATTTCTCCTCCCCACATGCTGTGGATGAGAAGAAAGGGTTTCCCTTCAGTGGGGGCCAGTTCATTTGCCTTTGGAGTAACTATCCATTTCAGAGCTGGTATGGAGCAGTTCCATGAATGCGGAAGTGGGGAAAATCCATTAGGAGCAAGGAGAATTACCCAAGCAACGAGCCCAGTTTTATTTAAAACTAGGGCTGCTAAGCGATTAAAAAAATTAATTGCGCAACCAGTGAGTCTCATCTGGTTTACCCTGTCTACACTGGCTGACCAAACTCTGCTAGAACCCGGTTTAGTGGAGGTTGTGTTTCAAAAGCAGATTTCTTGCAAATGTAGATAGGACCTGTGGCCCAGATCCTCAAAAGTATTTCAGTGCCTAACTCCTATTGATTTCAACGGATCTGAGCATAACACAGCCTTGTGTGTGGAAGAACTTTGGACAACACGACTGTTGCAGAACAAGGCAGACAATGAAGTAGGTTTGCTGATCCTAGGTGTTGCTGAGGCTGCTGGTTATTGGCTATATAAGGAGGAAGATGGGAATTAGGATATAAGAATAAATCAAAATTCTTTTAATGTGTGTAAATGGCTCCCTTCCCTTTGTGCTGGCCCAGTCACAAGCAGCTACTGGTGGCACACCAATAGCAAACCTGCCTTTTGAACTAGTCTCTGAATCCAGACAGGCATGCTGAGCCCGGGGGGTTAGGAATGTGGTGTGTATTTAATGTTTAACCAGAGACACTGTTTACATTTTTAAACTTGAATTTTTATGAGGGGAAGTCAGTAGACCAAAAAACATCAGATGACAGACTATTAATGCTCGGGATCCTTCTGTTTCAAAATAATGGGCTTAAAGTTGTTATTATAATTTATATTACAGTAGAGTGTCCAGATCCCAACTGAGATCAGGGCCTCTTTGTGCTATGTGCAGTATCAACACAGAATGAGAGGCAGTACCTGCACCAAACTGCGTACAGTCTCAAGACAGACAAAGGGAGTGAGGGGAAACCGAGGCATGGAGAAATAAAGTGACTTGTTTAAGTTCACTTGTAGAGCCAGGAATAGAATCCAGAGCCCTAGCCCACGGGCTGCTATATTAGACCAGTGGCTCTCAACCTTTCCAGAGGCCTGTGCCCCTTTCAGGAGTCTGATTTGTCTTGAGTAGCCTAAGTTTCACCTCACTTAAAAACTCCTTGCTGACAAAATCAGACATAAAACCACAGAAGTGTCACAGCCACACTACTGCTGAAACATTGCTTAAATTCTCATTTTTACCATATAATTATAAAATATTGTACTTACATTTCAGTGTATAGTATGTAGATAGGGCCCTTTGTTTTCGTTTTTTATTTTATTTTATTTATTTTTTTGTGGGAATTTATCTGTTTATTACTACAACAACAAAAACAGGTGAAAATCGATAGAAAAAAACTCTTAATTTTTCTGGGTAAATATCAAGGTTTATTTTGGTGGACGGAAGGACAGGGGGAAAACGTATTCAGTAGATTAATCCTTTGATGAATGGAATTCAAGGTGGTTTGCTGCAGATCTAAAACAGAACTCAAAACACAGTGACACCTCTGATTTTAAGAAAACAATATTTCTCTACTCCCCAAATAAAACTTTTCATTAGAATAAACAGTTTACTGTTGCAGACTTAGAAGTATTAGCCTATAAATATTTACATTTAATAATTGGGCCATACAATTTACAGCACATACACTCAACTTCATCCGTTTCACCTGTTTTTTGTTTTGTTTCTTTAAACTTTTGAATACTTCCTGTGTTCTCAAACGTATTCTGATACAGATTTTCATTTTCTTCCCATTTTAGTGTCTCAAATCTTTAAACCGTTTTCTGCTAACAGCTTGAAATGTGTACGTGGTGAGCGTGAAATTCATCAGTACGTTCAGATGCGCACGCACTTCAGAGCATGCGTGCGGTGCCTGTTTATTGTGTGTATTTTCTAGACTAATACATAATGTGATGGACCCAGGCCAGTTGGGAACAGCAGAGTAGTAGAAGGGAGATATACTGGCCACTGGATAAGCAGTTTTCTGTTCCCAGAGTGACCAGAGCAGGGGCTGCTCCAGGTTAATGAGAACACCTGACTCCAATTAACCTGCTAAGAGTCAGGTGAGGTTGTTAAGCACCTGACTCTAATTAAGGCCCCTCTGATGCTATAAAAGGGCTCACTCCAGTTAGGCCAGGGAGAGCCAGGGAGCCAGAGGAGAGGAAGTATGTGTGAGGAACTGGGAGCAAGAGGCGTGCAAGAAGCTGAGAGTGAGTAGGCACTGCTGGAGGACTGAGAAGTACAAGCGTTATCAGACACCAGGAGGAAGGTCCGGTGGTGAGGACAAAGAAGGTGTTTGGAGGAGGCCACGGGGAAGAAGCCCAGGGAGTTGTAGCTGTTGTACAACTGTTCCAGGAGGCACTATAGACAGCTGCAATCCACAGGGCCCTGGGCTGGAACCCGGAGTAGAGGGCGGGCCCAGGTTCCCCCCAAACCTCCCAACTCCTGATCAAACACAGGAGGAATTGACCTGGACTGTGGCTGTACCAGAGGGGAAGGTCTCTGGGCTGTTTCCCGACCCACAGGGTAAATCTGTGAGGTGAGCAAATCTGCCAATAAGCGCAGGACCCACCAAGGTAGGAGGAACTTTGTCACAATAGCCTTACTACCACAGGCAGCTTTGCATATACACACAGACTAATATATTATCGTAATACATAGATCTTGTGCAATGGATTGTATTTTCCTAATAAAACAAGTTTTTTTTATATATATTTGAATGATACAAAAGTAGGGTAAAAATTGGAAAAAAACTAATATTTTTTGTAAAACCCAGGATTTTTTCGGTAAAAATTGGTTTAAACTGAAAACCACGGGGCTTATAGAGAGAGCAGTATAAACAAGTCATCGTATGAAATTTTAATTCATACTGACTTTGCTCATGCTTTTTTATGTAGCCTGTTGTAAAACTGGGCAAATATCTAGATGAGTTGCTGTACCCCCTAGACCTCTGCGTACCCCTCGGGGTACACGTACCCCTGAGTGAGAACCATTGTACTAGACAACAGCTAATACTACTAAAGGCTCATCTTGAGTAACTGAGTCGTGCATTCCTGGATGGAGATTCCCCCCATCTTTATCCAACTAGCAAATACGGCTTCTCAAGTAAGACGTTTCCAGCCACTTTATGTCCTTTTGCCTTCAAGAACCAGCGTTTCCCTGTAGGTCTCTGGGTTGCATCAGGAGAGTCCCACCGAAGATGAGACAGTCTCTTGCCCTGCTCAAAGGAGTCTCTCTCTCTCGCAGTGCTGTAGCTAACCGCTCATAGGCAGTGTAGTCAGCATGCTGATCCCAGACTGCTAGTTCGAGCCAGGCTTTAGGCACCAAGACAGATGAATCTAGGAGCCAGAAAGAACCATAGCAATCTCCCTGTGTCCCGCAGCCCCACTAAAGAATCCCCTTCAAATGATCACAACCCAGTCCTACCTCTGCTGTGAGAGGCAGGACGCTGTGTTGCAGTAGGTTATGTACATCCCGTCTTATAAAACCCAAGGAACTGGTATGAAATATACGGTACGAAAGGGGCTTTTGTAGGCTCTGTGCAATCACATGGTGCGTTTGTGGTTGCTCATGTGCGTGAAGAAGCTGGCGTAAAGCTGGGCTGCCGGGCTGCCTCCTAAAAGACAAGTACTAATCCCTCAAGGGACCTCGATCCTGCTTGGGCCATTTGGGTGTTTCCGTAACATAAATAACGAGGATGATTAGTAATCTAAGGGCCCAATCCTGCAGGTTGCTGAGTGCCTGTAAGTGCTACATTCCCTTGGGCTATATAGTAACTAATTCCGAGCATCCTGAAAATCCTTGGTCCCTGAGGGTAGCATTCAGTGCACATTATATGGTGCAAACAGGGCCAGAGCCTGCACTCAGTTACATCCAGCCAGCCCCACTGCAGACTCAACTGTCTGTTATACACTGAAGTGTGTACACACCTAGCGATGTCCGTGCTTAAGAAAGGGCTCAAAAAGAGCCTGAGAGAGGCAGCTGACTTCCCTGGTGGGTGAGAAGAATTGAGGGGATAGCGTGATTCTTCTTCCAAGGGGGTGCCTGGTGGATGTCTCGTGGCAGGAGAGTCTTGGGATATGTCTGTACTGCGGCTGGGAGGGTGGACAGGCTTGTGCTAGAGGGGCTTGCGCCGTTGCAGCACCGGTGAAGGCTCAGGCTGGCCATGTGAGCTCGGCCTGTCCCTGCTCCCAGGGTCCAAGGCTGGCTCCCAGCTGCAGTGAGGACGTACCAGTAGGGGCTGGCTACTGTCTTAGCTGGCCTGGTAGAGGATGCCAGTGTCAGGGATAGGATCACACAGGGTATGTCTACACTGCAAAAAACAAGGCGTGGCCTTAACTCAGGTTAGCTAACTCAGGTTAAAACAGCAGTGAAGACATAGTGACTCGGTGTTTAACATGGTTTAGCAGCTCAGGTTCAACCCAAGACTCCCCTGTGGGCTTTAACGCGAGTGGATAACCTGAGTTCAAAGCCAAGTAACTCTGTCTTCACTGCTTTTTTTAACCCAAGTTAGCTCACCCGTGTTAAGGACACGCCTTTTTTACACGGCAGACATACCCAATCTGAGCGACTTTGAGTATGGGCTGCATAAGAGGCAATGGTGGTGCCATCTAACTGTGGGTAAGTCAATGCAGGCCCACTGCTCTGTGGATGCTGTCACTTGGGGCTGGCCCGCCCAGCAGTGTGTCTCTAGCTTGCTCCACCGTTAATTCATTTTTGCATGAGAACGTTCATAGTTAGATATTCCAGATCCAGGCTGGAAGCAGCATTGGCTAGCGGCAGTGCAGTGCAGTGGTTACAGCACAGGGCTGGGATACTGGAGATGGAGACAATAGTCCCAGCTCTGCCATGGGCCACTGCTCAAGTTGCTTGGCCTCCCTGTGAAGCGGGGATAATGATGCTAACTCACTTTTGTAAGGTGCTTGGCAATTGTTGGGTGAAAAGTGCCATATAGCAGCAAATAAACTAGGTCTGTTGCTCCCAGTATCTCATTTCGGTGTCTGCGTAGCCCCCATCTTTGCACTCAGTGCTACTGTCTATTCCAGAGCAGGAGGCCAGGAGCCAGGACTTCTGAGTTCTCGTCTCAACTCAACTCACTGTATGACCTCAGGCCAGTCACTTTGCTACCTGTTGTCCCATCTGTAGCATTAGCATAACGCCTCACAGGTTGGATGTTTGTCAAGGGCTTTAAGACGCTCAGCTTAACGATGCTGTAGAAGGGAAAATTTTAAGGCACCAACGTCACTCGTGATGGTACAATATAATGTGACCCACTGGTTGCTGTGTGTTATGCCCCCTCCCCCTTTGCCTAATCCACAGAGGCCATGAGTTACAGCCCCAGCTACAGAGCCTTTTGGTGATCGGGTGTTTCGCTCCAGAAGTCCCTGCTTCAGTTCCTGCTGGTGGCTGCCGTAGTAACCTGGGAGACAGTTGGGTGTGAGGAGATGGCTGCCCCGTGTGAATATCTAGGGAGCTTTACAGATAGACCCTGCTGGCCTAGGATGTGGCCCAGGGAGCCTCCCTGACATGTTTCCTATTTGTCACTCACAGGGAGCTCCATCCCCTTCTCCCTTCCCTTCTGAGCTGGCCTGCCTGCTTTAAAAGCTCTGCACTGAGCTGTGATCCTGTGAGGCCGGCAAACTCCTCTCACCCCTGATGTCAGCACCCACCTCTAGGCCTGGGCATCCCTAGGCAACAGGCCTTCAGCTGCAATGGACTCTGGGGCCTAGACTCTCCCTTCCCAGCCCCTCCCTGCCAGTGTGCATGTGAGACAATAATTGTTGCACGCCCGGTTCAGTGGGTGTGAAACTCGCTTTTCCTGCATCTTAAGCCTTGTTGGCTCGTTGGAGGAGCAAGTCCTCGTTTTGGGAGGTGGGTAAGAGGCCAAAGCCCTGGAAGGCTCATGACGCTACTCAACAGGGCGATGGCTGCACCCACCCCTCACCCCCCATTGCTCCCGCCATGCCATGCGACCTGTGGGAAGGGGAAGCAGCCCCATTCCACTCCCCCCTCCCTTCTCTATTTCAATCAAGTGTCTCCTCGCCAGGCAGTAATGAATTTGCCGTCCCTGCTCTCTGCTCTTCTCGCTGCCTGGCAAACGCCAATTAACGAGCTTCATCAATGATTAACAAGAGCGGGTTCTTGTGGCCTGGGGGAAGGGGTGTGTGGGCGGGGGGCTTAAGGGGGGATGGTGGCAGAGCAGCCCCGGGCGGTGTGTTCCTCACAAGAGCGTCACTTGGAATTGACTCCCCGCTAAGCCAAAAGGTTGGGGTGGGAGGGGGCAGGCAGGTCTCTGGACTCCTGTTTAACCCTCCACATGGAGGGGTGAGGCCATGGGGACGGCGCTGGGCTGGGGAGGAGATAAGGGGGGTGCTTATTATGATTAACTAGTGAGACTGTGGTAGCCCCCAAAGCCGCCGTTGAGGTGGGGGCCCCATTATGCGGGGCATTGGGATGCCCAGTGAACGCTGATGCTGTGCCAGCTTATCAGAAAAGCCGCGGTGTGACAGGCCTTCCTTTGGGTTGAGTTCCGCTTAGGCACGGCCCCCCAGCTCTCAAGATCCCTGTATCCAGGGCTGCCGCTGCCCGAAATCCTTGGCCCAGAGGTGCCAGGGCAGGGGCATGAGGGTCACTGCCCACACTCTAGTCTAGTGTCACATGCTGTGCTCCAAACTCAGCACTGCTGAGAACGTGGTGTCTCCCCATTCATCACGGCTCGGGGTGGGGCACAGCACAGGCTCCTCCCTCCTCATCCAGTAGCCCCCCTCCCTCATGCCGTAGATGCACCTGTTCCTAATCTCCCCTTGTTGGACTCACTCTGTGCCCCCAAGCAGGCCTGGTGCAGGAATTTGGAGTGAGGATGGGGGGTGGAAGGTGGCACGCTGAATCATGGGCCTTGTGTGGGGGTAGGAGGCACTTGGATTTCCTAAGGCTTTCCCCTCCCATACAGTCTAATAACGACACTTGGCATCTCTGCCACTATCTCTGTCCATTCTACAAATGGGGAAATTGAGGCACGGAGCGAGAACAGGACCCCAAGTGGCACTGTTTCTGCCTCTTGAGTTACCGGTGGGAGGCGTCTCCAGAGTCCCCGTGCAGTACTTGATCCAGAGGCTCACACAACCTCTCTCTTTACTGTCCCCTGAGAATCTGCCCAGAGCATGAGTCCGAACTCACCTGTGCCTGAGCCATGCTAGTGCCTGCCCCTGTTGCTAGCCCTGCAGCTGCACCACTGCTGGAAATCTGGCACCGTAGCGTCTAGTGCAGACAAAGCCTCAATTACCTTTAAAAGGGATCTGATTAAATCTGTTAAAACTAAGCTCCCTCTGGAAGCAAACACCCCGGCAGCCAGCTCTGGCGCTGATTTCATTTCATGTTCTGCTTTCGCAGCGGTCCCCAGGCTCCTTCAGGACCTGTCTATGGCAGGGAGGCTGGGTCAGCGCTTTCCTAGTGAGCTGTGGTGCAGCCCTTTCCTTCCTCGGAAGCTGTCAGTCTGGGCTCTGGGGCCAGCGTGGTCTGAAATGACACAGGATCCAGCTCATCAGACTGAGGCTGAGATTTTCCTAGGGAGACTAAAGGATCTGGAGGCCCCCAACTCAATAGGAATTTGGTGCCCAACTCTCAGCTCCTTCGAAAAGCGTCAAGGATTCCATCCAGGCCGCTTGTCTGTGTGTCTCCGAGACGCCCCGTGCAAACGGCCACAGCTGGGCTCAGGAGTTGACTTACCTCGTTAGAAACGGTTGATGGCGGGTGGTTCGCACCCTAGCGGTGGCTTTTATTCTGGCTGGCCACAGCCCCAGTGAGACGTCAGCTGGTTGATTCCCAAACCTGGCAAGGCCCAACTCAGGCCCTGCGTGTCTCTCCCTGAGGTCGGTGGGAGGCTGTTCAGAAGCACATGAGGGCAGGACCTCCCCTGAAGAACAGAAAACCCAGGGGAGTCAAATAAAATCTGTTGAAATCTAGGGGCCCAGTTCAGCCCCTGGTTACATCTGCCCAGCTCCTGAGAGTTCAGTTGCAGGAATGTAACTGGCTGCAGGATCCAGCCCTAAACCTCCAGATTTATGGTGTCAATAGATTCATAATAATGAATGACACTCGCCTTCCATGTGGGGATCTCAAAGCACCTGACATACATAGTGAATGAACTCTCACACTGCCCCCAGGAGGTAGACAGCTATTGTTTCCCCCATTGTATGGATGGAGAAACTGAGATCCGGCCTGCGTCTCAGCCAGAAAGCCCATCCTCTCAGCTGTGTGCGCACAAAGGACTGTTAATACCAAGAAATAGGTTTACAGCAGAACCGTGAATCACTCAAGAATGGCTGAACGGATTTGGCTCAGAATTTCCAGATCACTTTGCCTTTGGGGCTGAGCCCAGAGGTGGAAAATGTCAGCCTAAAAGAATGATCTTTCCGAAAGCTGCCGAGGCGGGAGTGAGTGCTAGTGGGAGTCCCGAGGGTGTTTCTCAGTTCCAGAGAGCAGCTGTTTGTTGGGAGGAAGATTGGTCTTGGGGTAAAGGCACGGCTCTGGGACTCAGGAGAAAGAGGTTCAGCGGGGGTCCCGGGCCCAAGTTTTAGTTAGGGGTATATAGTAAAAGTCATGGACCGGTCACGGGCTGTGATTTTTTTGTTTACTGCCCATGACCGGTCCATGACTTTTACTAAAAATACCTGTGACTAAAACGCAGCCTTAACCGCGAATAATACTTGTCTATCAAGATTGTAAGCTCTTTGGGGCACCTTTCACTCTGTGTTTGTACAGGGCCTAGCGCAATGGAGCCCTGATCTCATTGGAGAGCTCTAGGTGCTACTGAGGTATAAATGCACCTCTCCTTGTGTGCACATCCCTGGAGCTGTGCAAGCACATGCCTGTTCCCAGAGGCGGATATATTTGGACACATTCACACCCTTTGCATATGATCATAGATAACAATGTGATCTTATATAACACACATGCTTTTTTAGAGCTAATGCTGTTTGCGGGGAGACACGTTTGCACACGAAATGCCTGGTGTTGGGGAAAATGAAGGTGAAACTGAATTCTGCAGAGAGTGCAGCCCTGGATGAAATAATTATCCCAGTTGTCAGCCCTTCAGCAGTACACACAACTGCTGCAGCCAGGCTGCCATGGCTGCGGGAGGAACCCGCCGTCATTCACTCCAGGACAATCCATCATTTCATTAATGCTCCCCTTGCCCTTCCCTTTCCTGCCGGCGTCGCCTGTCTCCTGCCGGGGAGCTGGGCTTCCATTTCTAAACCGATTGCCACCTCGATTACAGCACTTGTCTCTGCTTTTGTTTGCTGCGAGGGATAAATATTGATTCATTTCAGGCTGGTAAATGTCCCTTCCACTTGTGATTGCTGCTGAGGGATTGCTTGAGAGCCCATTTTTACGTTGCCAGTGGGATTTGGGGGGGGGGGGGGAGAGGGAGGTGTCTCCCTTTAAATCACAGTACCTTCTCCTTCCACTGGCCCCCACCTCCTACTCGTCCACCCTCACTGGTGCCAGGGGAATCCCCGCTCCCCTCCTTGCAGTACCCATAGTTACACACAGGCACAGCTGGCCTCTCTCTGCATATAGGCCTGCCCTGCAGAGAGCAGCTGCTGGGAGCACCTTCTGCAGCCTGGAGTGGTGACCCCGCTGCTTGCCAGAAGCCTTGGTGTGACTGCAGCATCTGCCAGTGCCCTGGGACAGTAACAGAGCCCTGGCAAACAAGGGGTTAAGTATGCATTTGCCTTCGCTCTTCTGTTGCGCTAGTGTCCCTGGCAGGTGCTATAAGAACAGCTGGAGCAACAAGCAGCCGGGTGTGCGGTGCCCCCGGAGAGTCCCAGGCTTTGTGTGTGAGCTTGGGTGAATTGCTTGATCTCTGTGGGCCTGGGTTCCCCAGCTGGTAAAGGGGGATATTGCTCGTTTCTTTTGTCAGCTCAGTTTTCAGGCTCTTTGGGATGGGGGCTGTATCTTCCTGTGCCCATGTAGCCTGGCCCCACAGAGCCCTGGGCTGGGCTGGGGCCCTGGTGCTGCTGTCATAGAAATAATGATAGCGGGCGAGCAGGGATCTGCCCTGCTGTGTGGGGTCAGCCCCAGGTGTGTGTGTGTGGGGGGAGGGGGTGGTGTTGCTTTTTGATTCTTTGCTTTCTCCTCTGCTCCTCGTAAGACTTTGCTGATCCCTGCTGGATCTTATTTCTGCTGGGTCATTCCCCCCAGGTCACACACCCCTCTCTCGAAATGAGCCCAGTCCTGCCTTTGTGGACACGCCTGTGAACCCGTAGCTTTCAGCCAGGGCTGGCCCCATGGCATCGCTGCTGGGATACTGAGCCGTGAGGGAGTGACATCTCAAAGGGGACGTGTCCACTGTAATTAAACACCCGCCACTGGCCTGTGTCAGCGGGCTTGGGCTGGGGGCTGTAGGATTGCGGTGTAGATCTTTGGGCCTGGGCTGGAGCCTTGGCTTTGAGATGCCTCCCGCCCGCCCTTGCAATTTTACAGCCCAAGTCTTGGCAGCTCTGTGGCTGGTGGTTGAGGACCCAAGGAGTATGTCTGTACTGCAGCTAGACACCCGCGGCTGGCCGATGCCGCTGACTTGGGCTAAGGGGCTGTTTAATTGCTGTGTAGGCATTTGGGGACCCTCCCAGAGTCCCACCTCACAGGGTCCTAGAGCCTGAGCCTGCAGTTAAACAGCCTCTTAGCCCGAGCCCGGCAGCTGCCACTGGCCAGCCGTGGGCTTTTCCTTGCAGTGTGGACATACCCAAAGGAGGGCAGCATGACCAGCTTCCGAGGGTTTTATTACGCCACAGGATAAGCGCTTGGGGGAGGGTGTGGGGAATAGTGACTCTAGGAAAGACTTGCTTTGCACGTGGAGGAAGCATGGTTGAATTTCGACCAAGGGGCTGGACATTAGGAGGTCTGAGTTCCAGTCCTGTGTCATTGTGACCTTGGGGACCTCTCTGGGCCTCCATTTCTCCACCTGTGCCATAGGGAGAGCCTTTGCCCAGTGGGGACGTGAAAGTCTCTAGCCGACCTATTTCCTTGTGCGGTCCCCTCACACCAATGCAAAGTGGGTGTTGAACCCCACTGTTCTGGGTCAGCAGTGCCTGTCGCTGGTGCAAATGACTACACCCGGCGCAGGGTAACGGAGAACCATGGCCCACACTTTGCCAGTGCTTTGAGATCCTCTCAGAGATGCTGGGTTAAGGCTGATTCTGGTGAGAGTTCCCTACAGCAGTAAAAATAGATGATACAAGCCCCTGAGGGGAACAAGTGACTGGATGGAGGCCAGCTCGGAGATGGCCTCCTCGCCCCCTCTGGCTGGTTCACCAGTGTGGTAGTTACTGATGCAGAGTGACCTGGGATTTCTCCCCGGCAGGCTGGGGCAGCATCTCTGCTCCGGGACACCCTCGAGATTTGCTCTTGCCCTGCGGTTGAGGTTCAGAGCTAGGATTCATGTTGTGACTGTGGCTGTCTGTGCCACTTGTGATGGGAAGGGAGGCTGGGGGAAGCAGCTCGAAGGGTTGAGTGCTCTCTGTCAGATGGAGAGAGGTGTTGCTGTGCCCCTGGGCTAGGAAGAGAGAGCAAAAGGGAGGGAGGAAAGGGAGCAGGGAGCCATTATTTTTCTGGTATAATTTCTGCTGCTTTCTGTGCAGAGCAATAATAATCCTCGGGTAGTGGCTGGGTTCCACCCTAACCTCCCCACACAGATCCTCCACTCGCTTCCACACAGCCCCCCTGCATTCCCTGGCTTATCTGTGCTGCAGCGTAGGAGCCCTTCCGGGCACAGGCAGTGTCTTCTCTCTAGTTGCACCCCAAGAGAACTGTCAACACTCAACAGCAACTAAACTCTGCAGGGGGACCCTGGCTCTGGTTGACCCTGACGGGGCTCGGATGCAGACCTACTGCTTCCATCTGCCCTACCTGGCTCGGGGACGCTAGCTCTGCTCTTTGGTTCTGGACAGATGTTGATTTCAGGGCCCCGATTGAGTCACATGCTCAATGGGCTCCTGTGAGTTGGGCGGGAGGGGATGAGAGTCCAGGGCTTCCCATGGACAGGATGCAGCCTGCAGAGCAGAAGAAACAGCCTAGTGGCTGACAGCTGCGAACAACCCTGCCTGGGGCAAGGCTGGGGAAGAATAAAGGGGACTGCAGCAAAACCCTCTGTGCTACAACTAGCACACGGAGCGCTGGCCTTGTGAAGCCTGTGGGAGCAGAGACGGCGCATTCGACCTGCAGGCTGCACTGCAGACAGAATGTATGAATCACGAGCTGGAGCTGGGGCCTGTCATCGCTTTGGAACCCGAAGCTGGAGTCCTTGCTCCCCTTAGCTGGGACATCCTTACCCGACACTTCACTTCAGCTCTTCCTGGAAGTGGAGCTGATGGGAAGTGATGGGACCAGCCCCAGCTGGCGAGATCCAGTAAATTGCAGGCACTCTGCAGGCTTTATCAGAAATGACCGAGGCTACTGCTCGAGGGAAATGCAGCCTGGATTTTTTTTTTTAAGTTTCCAGAAATCCAGATATTATATTTGCCTTCTACTTTCTGTGACACCCCCCCCCCCACCAGCTGACGAGAGATCTAGTCTGCGATTCTTTAAACACTTATGTGAATCTGTTGCTCATGGAAGGTGCTGGATGAAAAGCCCTGGAAGCCAAACCCCTTTGTTTATCTCCAGAGCCTCCTCAGTGATGCTCTGCTGACATCCTCCTCCTTGGAGGAACCAGTTCTATATGGCTCCACAGCCATCTGCCATTGGCCTCTCGGCTCCTTCTGTCCATCAGTGGGGTTTTGTGCTGTGGACACTTGTCCACTGTAGTTCCCCGTTTGACACAAGCTACTAAAGGACCATCAGATGGCTCCCAATCTGGGTTGGATTCAAACCACTAAACGTCTATGTCCTATTGCCCAGGCCTGAGCCATCCTTCCCCTGCTGCCCTGGTGTTATTTTGAGACGAGTAAGAGAAAACAAAGACACAGAAGCCACTAGACTGCCTGCTGTGTTATAGATATAGGATGACATCTTCAGAGCCTAGCATGGGGCTTCGGCTCAGTGATGCCTATAGGGCTAATAATGAAGCATAATCTTACATTTACTCAGTGCTTTTCCTCCCAAAGGTTCCCAGTGTGCTCTGCTGATACGCTGGCTCTTTATAGGGATCACGATACCCACTCCTAGAATGCGCATCCCTGGGGGCAGCGCAAGGCAGCTGTTTTACGGTGCACAGCAACAGTTCTCAGGTTGAGAGAGAGGAATGGGGGTGCGCAGTGGTGCTAGTGAGAGAGAAAACAAGAACCTCGTTAGACTGGACCAGGGCTTAATTTGTAATGAAAGCGGTGCCGGGGCTCAAGCAATTTTTTTACATTCATAACTGATGCAGCAAGCCCAGAGGTGCCGGGGGGGCTCTGAACTGCCAAGCCCAGAGGTGCCGCGGTGGGGGAGGGGGCTAGGAACTGCCAAGCCCAGAGGTGCCGGGGGGGCTCTGAACTGCCAAGCCCAGAGGTGCCGCGGCGGGGGGGCTAGAAACCGCCAAGCCCAGAGGTGCCGGGGGGGCCCTGAACTGCCAAGCCCAGAGGTGCCGGTGGGGGCTAGGAACTGCCAAGCCCAGAGGTGCTGCGGGGGGGGGGGTGTTGGGCTAGGAACTGCCAAGCCCGGAGGTGCCGGGGGGCTAGGAACTGCCAAGCCCAGAGGTGCCGGGGGGCTAGGAACTGCCAAGCCCAGAGGTGCCGGGGGGCTAGGAACTGCCAAGCCCAGAGGTGCCGCGGGGGTGGGGGGGGGCGGTGGGGCGCTAGGAACCGCCAAGCCCAGAGGTGCCAGGGGGCTAGGAACTGCCAAGCCCAGAGGTGCCGGGGGGCTAGGAACTGCCAAGCCCAGAGGTGCCGCGGGGGTGGGGCTAGGAACTGCCAAGCCCAGGGGTGCCGGGGCTCAGCCCTGGCAAGCCCTGGCACAAATTAAGCCCTGGGTTGGACACATTGATCTGGAACCTTTGGGTCAGATCCTTAGCTAGTGTCCAGTGGCACCACCCCATTAAAGCCAGTTTAAACCAGCAGAGGATCTGGCGAGCAGTTGTGTACAGTGTCACATGAGCAAGAACTCTGACGGTAGCAGGTAAGAAATTTCAGGGCAGGTTTAATTCCTGCCGTAACTTCATAGTCTCTGTTACAGCAGGGATGAATTTGACCCATTGGCCAGACATGAAGCAGTACCAGGAAAGCTAAAACCTGAGTCACTCTGGATTTACAGTGGTGCAGAGTCTGTCTATTGGTTAACAAGAATAGAGATGGGGAGAGAGGCCAAGGGAGTCTGAATAGAACTAGGGAAGGGTAGTTTCCTTTAGGTGGCCTAATACCTTTGGTAGTCTTCCCACACTGAATGAAAGCCTGGAGCCTTGGCACGTGTACTGCTCCCAGTCCTACACAGAACATGTACGACCACGTGGAGCTGGGCTCAGGAGGGAGGCTTCAGATCCTGGTTAATGTTAGACCAGATCAGGGCTCTGGCGCGGGTATGAGGCCACTAGAGTCTGCTGAGTGGTTGACATGAGCCCAGGTCCTGCCCCTGAAATGGAAATCATGTTAGATCAGCAGATCCCAGGAGACATCCGCCATCTTGAGCTGCATTTGCTGAAGAAATGGGGTCCCTTGCACGTTGTGATCCAGTCCCCCATAGTGGCTGATTCAGATCTGTGGGTTCTAATACAGATGGGAGGGTTTGGGTCTTATTCTCTGGTCTGAGTCCATCTGTTGTCCCTAGCCGCTCAGGGTCAGCTCCCCGGCTGGGGTAAATCAGTGGAGCTATGGCCGTTTACACCTCAGCTGAGGATCTAGCTGATCATTGATTTTTCGGGAGGAAGGGGAAAATAAGCACAGCAACAAATGCCAGCTAAGCTTACAGGAACTGCATGTCTCTGAAAACTGCCAGGACATAGAAGCAGGTTGGAATGTGCTGAGTAATCGCAGCTCGGCATAGGGAGTGAGTGAAAGAAGAGAACGCGGGGCTCAAGGGGCTTGGTGGGTGATAGTTGTCTCCCTTCCCCAGTCCTTCCTCCCTCCTCCCGGAGTATCTTTCCAGCATTGTCAGCCACATCCTGGGGCTGAGAGCCGATATTTTCGCAGAGGTTTACAGGTTTGCTAGCTGCAGCTTTCTGCTAATAAATGACCCCGCTGCAGCAGCATCACTGATCAGTGTGAGTCAGAGTAGCACAAAATTGACCAGGTTCTGGGGGCTGGAAAAAGGCAGCTCAGATGCTTTAATCTGGATCAGGATCTGTAATTGCAGGTACGTTCAGTCACTTACAGGCTATGGCCATATAAATCTTAGCAGAGCGTTTATCCTGCAGCAGGGAAACAGGTGCAGGTGCTGCAGGAGTTTCCTTCTCAGAGCTCGATCTGTGAGGGGAGAAGAGGTGGGTTAATGGCATCTTGCTCTAGGGAAGCACTCAGCAGAAGCTGGGTTTACAAGACGCTCCTGGCGTTATCTTGTCCGTACTGCCCTGGCTAGCACCAGCTGCTTGAGGGCAGAAGTGGGAATGATGAGACAACCCGAAAGCAAGCTGACCGGGGAAATTAAGGTCGACAAGGAGCTGAAGTCAGTGCCGCCTGCTTTAAACCCCCTCCAGGTTAGCCAGTGATTGGCTTAACAGTCATCTCCTCTTCTGTAATTAGAGACTCAAGACCAGAATGTGATGTGTCACCTGGCCGGGGGCTGCAGTCGGTGCTTTCTGCCAAGGGGAAAGGACTTGCTGGTTGGGGGAAGGCTTGTTATAGGAGAGAGTGTTAAACGATGATGAGAGTAACAAGGAACGCAGTGTGCGTTTCCCTTTCTGCACTGTGTGCGCCCTCTCACTCCGGGTGGTCCAGCCCTCTGCTGTATTGCCCAGAGGGCCATTAGTCACCTTTTCACTGGGCTCAGAATTAGGAGCCAGGGCCTGCCCACCCACACTGCTGGGGCTTGGTAGTGTAGCAGAGTGGGGGTGAGGTAGCACCTCTGCTCTGAAGTGTGTCCCCAAGGGGTTCTGTGTCACCTCCATTCCCAATTGCCCCAAAAGCAGGGCGCAGAGAAGCACTGAAAGGAGACCAGGTCACCTGCCCACCCCTCGACCTCCCTACCTCTCTAGCGCCTATTTCACAAATTAAATGTAGAGATGGGGTGAACTGGATGGGTTGGTGGGCCACTAATAGACTGCAGGCTCGTGCCTGTAAGTCACCGGTTCGGCTCTAGCTCAGGTAGGTGCTTTCTGAAAGCTGTTACCCTCTGGTGCCTGAAAATGGCAGGGATAGCCTTGGGTGGTGGGTGGTTACAGGATTGGGAGTCAGGGGAGCTGGGTGGTGGTCCCAGCTCTGCGAGGGAGCCCCTCTGTGATTTTAAGCAAGCTACTTAATCTTCCTGTTCTTTAATTTCCCTATATCTGGACAATCATGGCAGTGTAGAACTGGAAGGCTCATGGGCTAATAATTCTTTCCCCACCTTTGTACAGCGTGTTTGGAGGTACCGATGAAAAACGTTATGTGGAAGTGCATTTATTATTGTGGAGAGCTTCTTTTGAAGTGGGAGAGAAAATAGCAAGGGGACGATTAGAATAACGCAATGCAAAGGCTCAGTACCTTGCACCTATGCCGAAAGCACCGTGTGTCCCTGGAAAACTCTGCTGGGATTCCCAGCTCTCCTCCCCCTGCGTGATATACAGCGTTTATTTCTGTCCCGGGTGGATCACCAGAGACCGGCCCATAAAACTGTCACTGGTCTCTCCAGCAAGCTGTGCTTTGCTTCGCATTGCTCCCGGCTGCATATTAACACATCCTGCCTCTGGAGACCATTGTCAATTTCAGTCCAGGCAGTCAGGACAGTGTCACTACAACCCTTCAGGAAAAGGTTTGATCACTACTATTAGCCTGCCCCAGGCCACCTGCTGTGGTGTTACAGGGGGACTCTAAAGGATTCGTTGCCCAGGAGGCTGGGTCACAAACCAAGCTGGGCCTGGGCTGTCAGGAATTTGCACAGTTTGGGTTAATGGCTGAAGATGCTGAGGAAATAGGAAAATGGAAGAGGCTATTCTGGCTGCTGCGGCATCCTTTCCTAGCTGTGCAGTGATTGCAGATGCGCCTCTGTTCTCGACTGTACATGCTGGGCTTCTCTGATGGCTGCTCCTATTAATCTTAAGTACAATAAAAGAAAGGGGCTGGGCAGGGGAGCTGTGCTATGAATCTGTTTTGGTAACGCTCCGTCAGGGCGAGTGGCGCAAAGCAGCACTTTTCATTGTGGCAGAAGTCAGAGCCAGGATCCTCCTCCGGCCTGCACGCCCTGTTCCTCCCTTGTTAAGAGTATGCACCGTCCGCCATGCACATCCTCATCCTCACACGTGCGTACACAAGCTGGCACACACGCGTTAGGGGGCTCTGTTTTGTATTGTGACGGAGGCTGCGACGCATCCCAGGATCTGCTTCACGTTTGAGAAAGCGGCAGAGAGTCCTGTGGCACCTTATAGACTAACAGACGTATTGGAGCATGAGCTTTCGTGGGCGAATACCCACTTCGTCAGATGCATGTAGTGGAAATTTCCAGAGGCAGGTACAAATATGCAAGCAAGAATCAGGCTAGAGATAACGAGGTTAGTTCAATCAGGGAGGATGAGGCCCTCTTCTAGCAGTTGAGGTGTGAACACCCAGGGAGGAGAAACTGGTTCTGTAGTTGGCAAGCCATTCACAGTCTTTGTTTAATCCTGAGCTGATGGTAACAAATTTGCAGATGAACTGAAGCTCAGCAGTTTCTCTTTGAAGTCTGGTCCTGAAGTTTTTTTTGCTGCATGATGGCTACCTTTAAATCTGCTATTGTGTGTCCAGGGAGATTGAAGTGTTCTCCTACAGGTTTTTGTATATTGCCATTCCTAATATCTGATTTCATGTTTGAGGCAGTTTCTCATCTGCAAGCCTCCCTGACAGAGGGACAGTACCCGTGAAACCAGAGGCTAGGCTGTTGTCTTCTGATTTATTGTGTACATGAGGGGCAAGGGAGAGGACGTGCGTATCCTTGTGGTTACAGCAAAGGATTAGGAGCCAGGAGTCCTGCGTTCAGTCCCCAGCTCTGCCGCTGCTGAGCTGGGTCACTGCAGGAGAGTCCCTCGGCCGTGCTGAGGCTTCCAGCTGTAAAACGGGGATGATGCTTCCCCCCTGTGTGGTGTAAGGTTCAGTTCATTCATGCTGAAGGTGCAGCGGAAATTCTCTGCATTCTAATGCCGCCAGTGCTGTGCCGGTAAACACGCAGGGTGTGTGGCAAGGCACGCACGCGCCAACAGAGTGCGCCAGCCAGCCACAGAAATGCTCCCAGGGCAGGACACAGGGGCAGACGTCATCTGCTCTGCAGTTGTGTTCGGGCAGGCTTCCAACAGCCTCCTGACAGGCAGCGAGCGGGGTGCTGGTCTTGCTTTCACCTGCCAAAGGCGAAGCATCCTCCGGTTTCTTGCCATACCTGAATTCGCAGGCACGTGTGCTGTGCCTCTGCCGATGCGGGGAATCAGGGATCTGAGGGGCGCAGCAGGGTCCTTCTCCACATGGCTGAACTTCATGACTGGCTGGCTCAAGACCAGTGGGTTCATTGGGATTAATAGAGTCACCCCCAGGGGCAATGGTCTTGTGGCTCATTGAGTTTAACCCATTCACTTCCCCACTGTTATAATGTATGACGGATTGAGCCTCAGTGTCTGCAAAGCTCTGGTTGGAATTAAGGTCTCCTAGGCGATGTCTACACTGCAGTGGAAGCTGGGGCTCAGACTCAGGCTTGAGCCCAACCCCCCGCCCCTTTCCTGTCTACACAGAAATCTGTCAAACTTGGACCTGGGGTCCTAGTTCACTGTGGATATGGAGGGTTCAAACTCAAGTCAAGGACCTAGAGTACAAACCAACTGTTTTGCAGTGTAGATGCAACACCCCCCCCCCCGACTCGGGTCCTGGGAGTCCGTCAAAAGTATCCCACAATCCATGGGCCAGCTTCCTTTATCCTGTCTGTTCTCCTGCTTTATGAGAGAGAGCTGGGTTCGGGGGTGCAGCAGAGTGGAAATGAAGCTCCTTTGCAGTAGGAGAGCACAGGCAGCGACATCTCTCAGTGCTGCCCAGAGGGAGAGGTTTAAGATTATACTCCCAGATTTGCGCTGTCTCCAGTTGCTCAGATAAACTGGGGGGAGGAACTGTCTCTTCTGGCCATGCCCTGTAACTTCCCAGGCCTGGGCTCACATTTCTGACTCTGTCACTGATTTCTCTTAAGGCTTTGTCTACACACAAAAGTTGCAATTGACTTGGCTAAAGTGGTGTGGCTTTTGTGTGTGTGGCTCTTGTATCGGTTTTAAACTGGTTTTATCAGTTGAGCTTGTTTCTCTAATTTTACTGGCGCAAGGCTGGTTAAATGACACAAGCCAGCTTGAAATAGTGTCCACACACCCAGTTGCTCCAGTATAAAATCACCCCATTAGTTAAACTGGTGCAAGTTAGTGCATAGAACAGGCCAGGAACTCTCCCTACTTCCTCATGGAGGGGTCTTACCCATAGGGGGTGAAATCCTCTGTTGTATTCCATCTAGGTTCTTCTGCCCTCGTCACTGTTGTATTTTCCAGATGTGGATTAAGTGCCTAACATCTGGCTTGCTTTCTCTCCTCCTCACCCCAGGGGGAGACCTGTATGTGCAGTGGAGTGTTTTGTTTTGGTAGAGGTTTGTTTTGAAGTGTCCATGCTGCCCTGGAGAAGTTGGGTAGAGGGGCATCTGGCAGTTGGCATGGATGGTGTGGGGGTGGTTGTGATGGTCCTTTTTCCTGGTGGGAATTTGTCCCACAGTTGCAAAGGGGCCCTCAAGCTCTGCCTCCTGCACTGATGAGACTTTTCCCACTGGCCCCAGTGGAGTCAGGATTTCATCCTTAACCACGCAGAGCTGCAACCCGGCTCCCTCCTGCAAAGTGTGTTAACGTAATCAGTGCTCCTGGGTTCTCTCCTCTGCTTTGCCACTGACTCACTGGGTGACCTCAGGCAGCATTGCAGGGAAGGGCATTAGGCTCCCCTTTCCTGGGTGTGTTGATCAGAGATCCAGCTCTTTTTCATGGTGCTCAGCATTGAGTTGCCCGTAGCCCTGACTCGCTTCGTGGTCTAGTGACTAGGGCTCCCCTGCCTGTGCTTGTGGGCAAGGGCCAGAGCCATAACTAGGGATTTTTGCGCCCGAGGCAAGGGACAGGGGCGGCACGTCCGGCTCTTCAGCGGTGGGTTCCTCTAGGAGGGAAGGACCCGCCGCCGAATTTCCGCCAAAGAGCCAGACGTGCCGCCCCTCTCCCTTGCCGACAACCAGTGGCAATTCGATGGCGGGTCCCTCAGTCCCTCTCAGAGGGAGGGACTTGCTGCTGAATTGCCGCCAAATGAGAGACTTTCTGCGCCCCTCACCTTCCGCGCCCGAGGCAAGTGCCTCACTCGCCTTGCCCTCGTTACAACACTGGCAAGGGCGACTCGCTGCGTTTCCTTTCATCTTTGCCTAGCGTTGAAGGGGCCATGAGAGGCCAATGGGGAGCAGTGCAGAGCCTGCTCTTGCCCTGAGAAAGCTTCCTAGGAGCAAAGAGACGGGGGGGAGCGGGGAGCCCTTAGCAATACACAGAAGGCCGAATGTTATTCAGTGCTCAGACCTAGCTCCATGGGAGTGGGAGAGCTCCGGGCTCACCCCCTAGAGCAGTGGCTGTCAGTGAGGGGTACGTGTACCCCTGGGGTATGCAGAGATCTTCCAGGGGGCACATCAACTCATCTAGATATTTGCCAGGTTTTACAACAGGCTACATAAAAAGCACTAGCGAAGTCAGTACAAACTCAAATGTCCTACAGACAATGACTTGCGTATGCTGCTCTATATACACTGAAATGTACTCACGATATTCATATTCCAATTGATTTATTTGATTATTCTATGGTAACAATGAGAAAGTCAGCAAGGTTTCCGTAGTAGTGTGGCTGTGACATTTGTATTTTTAGATTGGATTTTGTAAGCAAGTAGATTTTAAGTGATGTGAAACTTGTGGGTACGCAAGACAAATCAGACTCCTGGAAAGGTGAGAGCCACTGCCCTAGAGCACAGCCCCCATTGCCCTGTGTCACCAAACTCGCCTTCTTTCGGAACATGCTCCCCCAAATCGCTGTTCTTTAGAGGGAAGGGATTTCAAAGCCAGTTCAGGCTGCGCGACCCCCTCCACTGGGATCAGAGAGGCAGGGGGGTTTGAAGGAGGCCAGCAAGGAAAGGCCACTCCTCTCCTTGAGCCTGTTAAACCTCCCTCTCCCCTCTCAAGAGCCCAGAGGAAACCTTCAAGTCCAAGGTTAATTAGCTGCTTAAAAGAGGCGGCATATTCCTCCCTTTGGTTTGCAGCCTGCTGTTACACGCTGTCTCCACCCTAGGGTCCTGCACATGCTACCTCTGTGTATGCAGCACCTATGCAGGATGCCTCACTTGCAGCAGAGAGACATGGCAGAATGGGCTGGCTCAACAGTATCCCACTCCAGGTCAGAATTTCAGCCCCCCTGCCTAATACGAGAATGTCAGTGGCTAGATCCGGAGCTGTGCGCAATCTGGAGTGAGTCCTGGAGCTCATTTACCCCAGATGGCCAGGAATTTGTTTACACCAGGTGCGAGCTGGAGCAAGTCCACTAACTTCCAGTGGTATCCCTCCAGGATTTTGCCCCTGTAACTGAGATCAGAATGTGGCCCAAGCAAACACAGAGGTAGAAGAAGCCGCAAGCCACAACCTATCACCCTTGTGTGTTAGAGAAGTTCTTATGGAGAAGCTTTCTCTGGGTCTCCCAGTGTGTTTTGTATTGTCCGTCTACATAACGTGTGGGTCCCCAGTGCAGGGACCATATCTGTACTTACCATAGAATAGCAGGGCACACTCTGGTTTCTAGTAGAGTTGATGATGTAGGCAGAGATTCTTCAAAGCCACCCCTAGGGGATTTAGAGGCTCCATTCCTACATAACTTAGGAGATTTAGATGCACAACTCCCACTAGGTAAGCATGGACAGTGTCACCACCCAGAGCACCCGATCTGTCAGCATCAGACACTCACGAGAGCCTCTCCCGCCGGCTGTGCTCAGCGGGTTTGGGGAGGCTGCTGCATGCTTCCCAGAGTGAGAGCCAGATGAGCGGGGATTCCGCCCCGTCACTTCCTCCCTGCCCACCCAACGGGAGTGTGTAGTTAGCAGCATTTTTCCCTTACTAAAAAAAGAGCAAGTTTCTTAATTGTTTCCTGCTGGAGTTGAAACACTGATGCCGAGACTGAAATAGAATCTCGGAGGAAATGCAGTTGGAGAGAGAGGCTAGAGAGCAATTAGTTTGGGTAGTCTGAGCTGACCCCCTGCCCCCATCCTCATCCTGTGCTCTGCTCCCTGGCCCCCACCTCCCTGGCCCCATTACAGAAGGACACTGTAACAATGTGGGACTCACCCCTGCGGCGCCTCCTGCTGGTTATCCAGGGAATCAGCTCTTCCAGCCTCCGGAGCGCCCTCTGCAGGCCGGTGTCCTGCTTGCTGCTGGGCCCGAATCCCTCCTGGACCCCAGTGCCCCTTCCAAGCTGGGGTGCTGCCCCTTGGCAATACCCCTACAATCTCAGGGTCTCCCCACCCAGGGGAACCCCCAACCCTCTATCCCCACCTTGCCTCAATCGTGGGCTACTGCCAGTCACCAACTAGCCCCCGTTCCCCGGGCAGACTGCAGTATCAGCCACTCATCACTGGCAAGGAGGGGTTGGACCTGCTGACTCTGCCTGCCCGTGGGCTGCCCTCTGCGACCCCCAGGACCCTCCTGCTAGGCCCCAGCCCTGCGCCACTCAGGTCCCTGCAGCCAGGTCCTTCTCCCTCTACCGCTAGAGAGAGACTGCTGAGCTCCTGGCTCCCAGCCTCCTATATAGGGCCAGCTGAGGCCTGACTGGGGCGTGGCTCAGCTGCAGCTGCTTCCCCAGTCAGCCTAGTAGCTGCTTTCCCTGCCACAGCCCTCTCCCAGGGCTGCTTTAAGCCCTTCCAGGCAGGAGCGGGGTAACCACCCTGCTGCAGCCCCCTATTGTTGGGGTTATTTTATTCCTGTCATCCTCTGACTATAATCCCAGCCCCTCATAGGACAAAGAGGGGAGATGTCATTAGTGGCTGTGAACCACTCAGGGAGGGCAGTAAGGGAGGCCGTGTAATTCGCTGGATAGATGGAGATAATGGTTCGTATTCCCCCCTCAATAGGCTGCTCAAGGTACTTGTTTGCGGTGGATGTGCTGGGGGAGCGTCTTTCCTGCTGAGTTAACCCCGCACTGCAGCATTTGAAGCATTAAACGCCTTTAACCTGTAAATGACAGTGGTGCCTTCATGCTGCTTTTCAGACCTGTCCTTTCAGATGAGTCCCAGTTTGGGTTGCCCTGGGGATGCATGATTCTCCGTGAGAGGATCAGGCCAACATTTTCAAACTAGGGTTCCTAAATCCACAGGAAGGCATCTAAACAAGCGATCTGAGCCCCTGCAGCATGAAATCTAATGGGCATTGAGCGCGTGGGGTGCTTCACTGGGGTATAAGTCAGGGCCGACTTTGGCTTACTTGTTACCTCCACACATCAAAGGCTGGAGGCTCTTCTTGGCCCAAGAGCTCCGCTCATCCCACCCTTACAGCTAGATCCAAGGGGCAGAGGTTGTCTACACAGGGAAATTGTCCAGCGTAGCTATACTGGAATAGCTCGCTGTGTTCCGGAATAGCGTCCACATAGGGGAGTTATTCCAGAATAGCGATGCAGGTCAATTCCTCCCATGTAGACAAGGCCTCTCTCTCTGACTGATGTGTCATTTTTGGCTTCATTAAGCCCAGGCCTCTCTGTCCTCTACAGTGCTTGTTTCTTGACCATCCTGCTAGACAGTGCTGCTGAAATCAGCGCTGAAATCCCTCCTGCTGTGTTACTGAAGTAGAGCTCCCGCCCCTTAGCCCAGGTGCCAATGTTCCCTGCATTTGAATTTCCCAAGTGGCTGCACGACTTTCAAGTCTAGAGAACTTTCTTCAGTGAAAACATACTTTGTTCTTCTCCCACTGTCCCTGAGACCTGTGCTCTGGGAGCCTCCAGTCTGGCCCATGCCACCCAACTGGCTCACAGTGCATCTGATCTCTGGGCTGGGGTGAAATCCTGACACCACTGAAGTCAGTAGGAGTTTTGCCATTAACTTCAGCTGGGTCTGGATGTCACCCAGTGATTGGCACCCGTGTGTGACCACTGCCTGGCATGCTAGGCCTTCTAGGGGCATATCATCCGGTTCTTGGTGCTGCACTAAGCTGAACTCTTTTGCAGCGTATTCTGGGAGAATTTGTTCACCTGCGGCACCTGCGGGAAAGTGGTCTTCACCCAGCTACTTAGTAACCTGGTTCCAGCTTGGCATGCTCTTCCAGCTGGCAGCCCGCTGAGAGGACGATCTCCTGGATGCCAGCTTTCTGTTTCTGTAGCAGCACAGCGGGATTGTTGCCGGTACAGCAAGCTGCATGCAGTATGGGATTTAAAAGCCTCCCCGGTGTATAAGGACTGGTAGGTGACGTCCCATGCAGAAGCAGGGAGTCGGAAAATGGCAAGGAAGTATGGGCCGAGGGAATTGTGGGAAAGCATAGGAGGAGGAGTGGCGTCCAAGTTGCTTACCCTGCGTCCACACTGCTGAGTGGGGACGTTAGCAGCTTGAATGTTGGCAGCCCCGGGCATTAGCCTGTCCCGCTGACAGGCCCGCTAGCCCAGGTGTGAAGCACCGCCACGCTTGAGCAAAAGGTTTGTGGGTGTGGCTGGGATTTGGGTTCGGAACAACACTCGAGTAAGAACCCGAGTTAAGGCTGCAGTGAAGACAAGCACGTAGATTGTAAGCCTTGTGGGGCAGGGCCCATCTTTTCACTGGGCGGGTGTTCAGTGACTGGCGGCACTGAATAGGGCTTCTGTGCACCAAAGCGAAGTCACCAAGCCAAATCCTCAGCCGGCGCAAATCAGCGTCACTCTCCTGAAGCCAGTGGAGCTGTGTGATTTATACCAGAGGGGGGTCTGGCCCACTTCTCCTTTGGCAGCTGGTAGCAGGGGCTTCGGGAACCCCCTTGCCAACAGCATCCAGCTGGAGCCATCTCTTGTATGTGCTGTCTCCATCACCCCGACGCTGTGTTTACGCCAGCCCTTACCTTCTCCAGTCGGTGCTTCTTGCCAAGCACATTATAAATCTTTCTGATGGAAATTTGCTTTCTTTTATTGGGTGTCTCGCCATTCAAGGTAATTGGCATCTGTTCATGCATCTTGGAGTTTCTATTTTTATCAGCTGCTCACAGAGCCACATGTAGCCACTCTGCCTCATTATCCTAGTCAATTTCAGCCCTAGTGCTTTTGTTGTTGTTGTTATTAGTATATAGATGGGAGATGGGGAGGCAGTGACCGAACAAGGCTATTCCCTCTTCAGCCAGCCTCCTGGCACCAGGCTTCCTGCTGGTGCCTTGCACTAGCCACAATCCCTTGGCTCCCTGCATCACCAGCAGAAGAGAGGGTGAGCGTGCAACCAGGTCCTGGCACCAGTGATGTGCCTCAGCCACCTGGTACATGACCTTGCTTACCTGAGTAAGCGGGTCCTTCCCCTAAAGACATGAATTTAAGTAACTCTAGATCTGTTACGAGAAAACCGAAGAATATTGTCCCAGGCTTGGTACGCGGGGAAACATTCCTTCTTCTCCTTGGCAAAATGCATAATCCCACGTGTTGGATCCTCTCCACTCCCGAGAGTGGGGCTGTGGGGAGAGCTCAGCGTGCACTGTCGTGGCTCTGGCCTGATGATCCTGGGCCTAGTTGTCTTGTATCTGCATATTCAGTTTAACGCAGGGGTTCTCAACCAGTTTTCTTTCCAAGGCCCCCCCAACATGCTATAAATCTCCACAGCCCACCTGTGCCACAACAACTGGCTTAAAACCAGAGCCGGCATTAGGGGGTAGCAAGCAGGGCAATTGCCTGGGGCCCCATGCCACAGGGCCCCCCCGCGAAGCTAAGTTCAGCTTCAGCCTCAGATGGCCGGGATCAGGGCCCCGGACTTCAGCCCCATGTGATGGGGCTTTGGCTTTCTGCCCTGGGCCCCAGCGAGTCTAACACCAGTCCTGCTTGGCAGCCCCCCTGAAACCTGTTCACAGCCCCCCCGGGCCCCTGGTTGAGACCCACTGGTTTAATGGATGTTTGCAGGAGACAGGGGATGGTGAAAGAAGAGGAAATATGAAAAGGTGAAATGCAGCTTATTCCTGCTAAACAGCCCTTGATGTGCATGACTGTGTTTCCCAGGTTTGGGATAGAAACTTATGGGCACCTCTGAGATTTAGACAGCTGTCTCCCGGCCCATCAATAATAGCTCCAAACAGATGTTCCTTAAGAGATGCTTAGCTCCTACTCCATCTGTGGTGCCAACTCTCGCCACTTTACTTCTGATGTTACTGGGTGTTTTTTCTTAAACCCCCAGCTCCTGGAGTCACGTGATTGTGAGTCTCAGCTTCCAATTAAAAAAAAATGTTTCTAGCCAATCTCATGATTTCTGTGGAGCTGGTCTAGGGACTCTTGAGCTCTCAGGGAGGGCAATACAGCTGCAACCACAGTCAAAACTCCATGTCACTATGTAAAGCCTCAGCTGGTGCGGGGGGTCCGTGTGCCTGAGAATCACCCTTTTGGTGAACTTCCACTTTCTGGCTGTCTTGTTTAGGAGGAAATTGAATAATATATTTTTTTCTTCCTGTTAGTTTTATCAAGTGGCCAATATTAAGAGTTAATATCAGCTAAACTGAATTTTCTCTCCAGGTTTCTGTGTTTAAATGGCCAAACTTAGCAAATCTACAGGAAATAAGCGGAACGTTGTCAATATTATTAAGTTACGCATGCTCAGGGTGTGTTAATAGTAAAGTTTTCCTGCAGCTGCTTTGCAGGAAATCTCTTCGCTAACGTGAGGTACTGGGGAAGTAAATAGGCCCCGCATTGGAATGAATTTAGCGTGTGTAACAGAGAGATGCCCTATTTACCCACCGAACGGGTACAGCATAGACAGCAGCAGCCTAAACGTCCCTCACGCAGCTTTGCCATTGTGTCTCAGTGCTAGGACTGACTAGGTGGCTCAGCCGTTCAGTCTCTTTCTTTCATTGCTGGCAAGGATGCTGGCTGAGCGCGACCGTTAACTCATTAAGGCACCGAACAGCCACGCAGAGGTTCTGACGTCAGCCGGGCTCGAACTGGTGACATGTCGTGGGGAGGGGCTCGACTAGGCCTTCTTGACCAGGGCCAGCTCTAACTTTTTTGCCGCCCCAAGCAAAAAAAAAGAGCGCCGCCCCCCCGTGAGTGCTGTGGTGCCCCTCCCGAAGCCCCGCCCCCCTGAGCGCCGCGCAAGCCCCCCCCCCTCAGGTTGATGCTAAAAAACCCATAAATGGTTTATATAAAGGGCAGGTGTTGTCTTGTTCCGAGAGCGTACAGAGCCTGGCATGATGACCCTTGATCCCTGACTGGGGCCTCTGGGTGTTGCCGCAATACAAAATAATGGTCTTCTTTAATCCAAGGAACTCAAAGCGCTTTACAAGCATTAGTGCCTTAGCCCTCACACAGTCTCATAGACTCATAGACTTTAAGGTCAGAAGGGACCATTATGATCATCTAGTCTGACCTCCTGCACAATGCAGGCCACAGAATCTCACCCATCCATTTTTATAACAACCCCCTAACCTATGTCTGAGTTACTGAAGTCCTCAAATCATGGTTTGAAGACCTCAAGCTGCAGAGAATCCTCCAGCAAGTGACCCGTGCCCCACACTGCAGAGGAAGGCGAAAAACCTCCAGGGCCTCTGCCAATCTGCCCTGGAGGAAAATTCCTTCCCGACCCCAAATATGGCGATCAGTTAAACCCTGAGCATGTGGGCAAGACTCACCAGCCAGCACCCAGGAAAGAATTCTCTGTAGTAATTCAGATCCCTCCCCATCTAACATCCCATCACAGACCACTGGGCATACTTACCTGCATAATCAAAGATCAATTGCCAAATTAATTGCCAAAATTAGGCTATCGCATCATACCATCCCCTCCATAAACTTATCAAGCTTAGTCTTAAAGCCAGATATGTCTTTTGCCCCCACTACACCCCTTGGAAGGCTGTTCCAGAACTTCACTCCTCTAATGGTTAGGAGCCTTCGTCTAATTTCAAGTCTAAACTTCCTAGTGTCCAGTCTGGTAAGGGAAGTATTAACTCCATCATGTTTCACATGGGCAAATGCAGAGGCACAGCTTGGCTAAGGGACTTGTCTAGGGTCACGTGAGCCAGGAATAGAACCCTTCTGTCCACAAGCCCCTCCTTCCTCTCTGCCCCTGTGCTGTGGTAGAAGCCTTATGGTTTAAGTGTATTTACCTGCAGCGAGAGAGCTGCAGAACGCTGGGCACAACTAAAAAGGACCGCATGACAATTAAGCAATAAAAATAGGACTGGGAGGAGAAAGGCAAGAAAAGTAATGAAATCTTCACACGCGCTGCGTGAAGCTTATTCATCAAAAACCCAGAGGGAGTCAGTTCTGAAGCTTCAGATTAATAGAAAAAGAGGTATGACAAGCAAAGACATCAAAAGGTCTCGAAACCATCAGTGAGCACTTTCTTTAAAGATTTAGCTAGTCAGCAGGGAAGAAATGTGACAATGGCATTTAAGACAACAGGTAAAAAGGAACCTGGCGCAAACAGACAGCTCTTAAAGTCAGCATGTTGGCAGATGGGGTAGCGCTGAATGGGGAGGGAGGCCGTTTATCTGTCTGTAGAGGTGTATGTGTGAAGAAGAAGCAGGTACTTTTAACGTGCCGTGTCATGGCAAAAGATGCATTGGAAAGAAATTCCTGATTGTTTAGTGGCCTTCCTCTACATCAGTCTCACCTTACGCTGCAAGAGGGGGAGAAATCAGGCCAGATCCTCAGCTGGCATGAATCGGTGCTGCACAACATAAGCCAGTGGAACTGCTGGTTTGCATCAGCTGAGTATCTGGCCCAGAAAGTTTTGCCAGCTGACATGATGTAATAAGCCTCCTTAAAGGTAGCAAAAATACTCATAGATTCAAAGATTTGAAGGCCGGAAGGGACCGTTTGATCATCTAGTCTGACATCCTGTATATCACAGGCCACTGACTTCCATCCAGTTACCCTGGGTTCGAGCACAGTACCTTCTGGTTGGCTAAAGCATCTTCCAGAAGAGCCTCCAGTCTCGATTTGAAGACGAGATGAGAATCCCCCCACTTCCCCTGGTAGTTTTTTTCCAGTGGTTAATCACCCTCACTGCTAAAAATTTGTGCCTTATTGAATTGAAATTGTCTAGCGTCAACATCCAGCCATTGGTTCTTGTGATGACTTTGTGCAGTAGATTAAAGAGCCCTTTAGCAACAGGCATTTCCTCCCCAGAAAGGTCCTCATGCACTGCAATCTAGTCCCCTGTGCTATAGAAACCAGTCAGCTTAAAATGAAAAAACTCAGCGGAAAAGACTCCAAATGGCTTAACCCTTGTCTGTCTTCTTTTCTCTTTCAGTTACAGAGAAGGAGGTGCAGCAGTGGTGAGTTTCCAGCCCCGTGTTTCTGATTCTTGTGAGCGCCCGTGTGCATGCAGCCGTTGAGTGACAAGTCAGTTCTCTCTGCTGCGTTGAGTGTGTGCACCTTGTGTAACCGTATGCGTGTGTTTGCCTCCGTTTCTTTTCAGAGTTGTATTGTCTGGGAAGCTGGCTAAACTGAGATGCAAAGGCAGGCGACATGAGACAAAAGTCATTTCAGGGCGTGGCTCCTGTTCCCAGCAATCTTTCCCATAATCCATTTCTGCCTCGTTCAGGCACCAGGCTCTGCATGCAGCTATTTGGCTGCCTGGTTCTTCTGTACTGAGAGCTTGGCTGCACTTGAGATGTAGAATGCTTTGAGTTAAACCAGCCTTTGGAGAGCGCAGTAGGGAAAGTGCTGCAGTCTGTCCACACTGGCGTGGCCACATTAGCAGCTCTTGCAGCAGCCACAGAGAGCAGTGCATTGTGGCAGCTATCCCAGCATGCAAGTGGCTGCAACGTGCTTTTCAAATGGGATGGGGTGGGGTGGAGTGTGACAGGGAGTGTGTTGTGTGTATGTGGGGGGAGAGAGAGTGGGTTTTTGGGGGGCTGAGAGCAAGTAAGTTCAGACAGCAGCAAACCCCCCCCACCCGTGCTGCAGAACCAAATGTGATGGCAACGTTAGCCGGGGTTGGTAGCAGAAGGGGGTCTCAGTTTGCAGAGCCCACCCACCCTGTCCTTCCCTCCCTGTCAGGTTGCATGCGATGCATTGTGACATAAAGCCCTGAAGAGCTGGGGGCTCTGGGAGATGCAGCCTTCCTCAGAGCAATCTACATGGCTTCATAGCTGGATAATGCTGCATGGTAGGCAGCCTCAAAACTCCTGGAGGGCGGCATAAATAATGGAGCGGCTTAAAAAAACCAAAAAGCTGTAACCCATGTTTGCAGGTTTTCTCTGCTGCCGTTTTCCAGATAAATGAGCTTTGCCTCCAAAGCAAATGCTGACATTGATGCTGTTACACGCTCACCTCTGCGTTCGAACAAGCGCTGAAACCTTTCTGAGGCTGCCCGGGCGTGAGAGACAGTGACAAATGTGAAGGGAGAGCGAGCGTTTCTTAACACCACTGAAGGGCTCTCCTGTGGGCAGTGCCATCCATAAATCCCGCGCCGGCTGTGCTAGTTCTGCACATCGCGTCCCAGCACGCGTGGCGTGCGGCCATGCTTGTGCCTTTCCACCTCCACTAGCAGCACGTGCAAGCGCCCGTCGCTCTTGGCTCTGGGTAAAGGTGAAAAATCAAATTCCATCTGCTTCCAGCAGAAGGAAGAAATGGAACCAAGTGATCAGCGAAAAACGGAGCTTGCCAAGCCCTGTCTTAGCACCCTCGCTAGCTTTGATGGGTTAGCTCCTGCATGGAATAAATACACAGGCACTGATTCTCCAGCAGCAATCAGAAACCATCCATCAAAGCCAAAGACGGTGTAGATAGGTGTAAAAGCAGAGCAAGCCAGAATAGAATCCGGTCCATTGCCTTGGCATTTCTTTAAATGCCTGTAACATGTTGGTTATGGCAGCTGGCTCATCAGCAGACTATCTTGAAAACCCACCTAAATTACGCGATGCAGCCTGACTGGTGTGTGCGGCGTGCTGAATTTGGTCCAGCAAGGAAAAGAGCTTTTCTTGGCCTCTTAAAGACAGCGCAGCATACAGATATCCCACCCTCTTCATTTTGCGGGTTGTCATGGTAAATGAAGCCTAATGCGGATGAGAATCAAGGTTCAGGAGCTTCAGTTGGAAAGTGAGTGTGGTGATGTGTCTCTTTAATGAAGGTGGTACATGAACCCCTGGGAAACTATCTTGGTTTTTATAAGGCCCCTCAGCATCCTGGTATCTGAGCACAGAAGCCATGAGAGGTTGTGCTTTGCATGGGGCAACCAGATCTCCTGGTTAGCAGGATACCAGCACCCTTACTGCAGCATTTGGCTTGAAAGGATTATGACCGTAGCCCAGGGGGCAATGTTGGAATATTCCTTTGAGAGTGGGCCTCAATCCTCAAGCCCTTACTCCTGCAAGCAGTCCCACTGAAATCACGGGGGACTCGTCATCTGGATAAGGGTAACAGAATCAGGACCTTGGTGCAGCCCTTCCACTGTGGCAATTATTCTAGGTTGAGGATGGAGGAGGAAAGATGATGAGACCTAATTTTCAGACGTACTGAGTACCTGCAGCTCCCACGGACATGAAATGAAGTTGAGAATGCTCAGGAACTCTGTCAGCCAGGCCCAGTGTATGTATTGAGAGCATGTTGGTCGAAAAGGCCTTATTTTGCTTTTTTTTAAAAACTCTTGCATCCTGCTGAGTGGCTTAAAACTCAACAGATATTTCGGCATGTATAGCAGGAAGAATTCTGTTCCAGTGTCACGCCAGCCAAATTGGATTATGGTAATTCAGTTCTCAGTAGCATTCAGCAACCCATTGTGCTTCCAGAGCTGGGGAGAATTCCTTTTCTGAGATTTCCTTTGGACTGGGATCATGGGATTTTCATTTCATGCATGGGACAGATTAAGGACAAGGCATCTGGACACTAAACAAAATACATCCCGATGGGATGTTTCTCAGCAAGGCGATTATCCATTGTGTGCCCATTACAGCTATGGAGCCCTGCGTGCCCCATATCTGACTGTAAATAATAACATTTGTAATCTCAGTGGAGGGCAGAGAAACACAATTAAAGTGCACTTCAGTTTCCAGCGTGGTGCGTTATCTTTAGTGCAGCGCTCTTGTATACTGAGAGAGACGATAAACGGGAGTTCATGCTTTGTAGACTAATGGTCCAGCTTGTTGATCTTACATTGGGCCATTCCGCTCCTGAGAGCACCAGTTACAGCTTGTCTACCCGGGAAGTTCTTCCAGAATGAGGTAGAGGGCAAATGTAAAGGGCCATAGTTGTTCCAAAATGACCATTGTGGGAATTGCTGGTTCTGCAGTAGCTGTTCTGGGTCAGGTTCCCAGTGTAGACACATCCTTAGATTCAGGGTGCTCTTAGCCAAGAGAGAACTCTTCTTGCCCTACAACATGTTGAAATGTCTCCTCCCAAAAATAATCAACAAAAGAAAGAGCTGGAAAAAAGGAAGTTAGTGTGATTCTGCCATGTAGATCCATGTTCATTACGTTGATGGCTCCTGAACAGAGGTACTCATTTGGGGCCCAGGTTCTGCCATTCCTATTCACAACGGGTAGGACTAGAGCTGGTCAAAAAAACGGGAACGTTTTCCATGACCATTTTTGTTGTAGAATTCATCCTCCGGGGTTTTTTGTAGATATTTGAACTTTTGTTGACAAATTGAAAGTAGGAAAACGTTGACCAGCTTTAGGTAATACCTCCAATGGGGCTGCTCATTGGTACCACTGGATGTGAAGTGAGGCTGGCAGGATCAGATCCCTTACCAAGAAAAACTCAGCCTGGCATAATCTCCAGCAGTTCCTCACACCTGCATGATGCTTTCAGCTTCAGATTACATCTCCCGTGATACCTCCACGGACTCATTCCCTTCCAGCTTCTGCAGTCCTGCACAAGAGTAACTGAGGGCAGAATTTGGCTTCCTTAGCTATCCTGCTCAGGATGCTTGAGAAAAGATGGAATCCAGATCCCTGTCCTGTAGCTGTGTTAGTCCTGCAGGGCTATTCCAAGTGAAAAGTCACAGAAGTAACTAGCTGTGAGTCCATACGCGGGGATCTGCTGAGTAAGTAGGTGTCATTTTTGCGTAGGCACTTTCCAGAGTAGAAAAGTGCTATAAAGCTTCTTAACAAACAGATGCCTTTAAAGGCAGCATGTCTGAGTTAAGCAGTGGGAATCTGGCTGTTCGCGGCTGCTTCTGTCTGTGCACTCATTGGGGCAGTCAGTGGAGGGTCTGGAGGACGCGAGGAGCACTCAATAAGCCAGAAAGCTATAAAGCAACAGTGTCAAAGAGTCTCCCGGTGCAGACCACCTGCACTGGATCCGCCGTCGCTGGAAGTCTTGCAGAATGACTGTCTGTTTTAGAGGGTGCTGGCGTCCTAGGGGAGACGCAGGTATCCACTGCCTCTGAAAGTCAGACCTTGAGTACTTTACAGTCAGGCACCCAAATCAAGTCACCTCAACCAAAGGGACCTGACATTCAGAGGTGCTGAGCTTTTGCAGCTCCCGCTGGAATCCGTAGGAGCTGCGAGGGTTCAGTATCTCTGAAAATTAGGAGCGCAGGTGCCTAGGCCTGGCTTTAGGTGTGTGATGTTTAAAGCCCCTGTGTTTGGAGGTCGTGGCCTGGCTGACCTGTATTTGACAGCTCATGCTGTCTGTGAATGGAACGGGATGCTGCCTTTCGAATGCTATACAGAGCTCTGTACTCCGTGGGCCTCACTCCCAGTCCGTACAAACCTGCTGCGGCCAATCGGGCTGCAGGGGGTGTGTGTATCAGGGCAGAATTTGGCCCCGCGCTATGTCAGTAGGAAGGGGAAGCTCAAGGCAACAGCAGCAGCATTCAGAGCCAAAGTTCATTGTCTCTGCAGGCTGGATGTGAAGTAGGCAGCAATGCTGTGGGATTCACATGCTCATACACTGATCCTCGGAGAGTAGACAATTTTCTCTCTTTCTCAGCACAAAACTGGCCTTCTGCTGAACTGGTCGGGCCCACTAGCAGGGAGGATAGACCTCTGGAGGCTAGGAGTTGTCACAGATCAGCTGGTTCTTAGCTTCCTGATGCTTTGGCTTCTTCCTTATGTAAACACCCCTATCCTTATTGCTCCCCTGCCTAAGGGCTCGATCCAGCTCCCACGCAAGTGAATGGAAGAACTCCCAGTGACCTCAGTAGTGCTGGGTATAGTGCTTGCCAGGGGCTGGCATTGTCTGTTGCAGTTCTGGAAGCCTTTCCTCTTTTTTTTGGAAACCATTTGTGTCCCTTGGGAAGCCACCTGGTGTGCTGAGATATCATGGAGTCTACCTGTTCTGCCAGCCTGGGCCCCCTTTAACCTGTCCTGCTGAGCCAGGCTCTTAAAGCCCCCTCTAACACACACACACACACACACACACACACACACACACACACACACACACACACACACACACACACACACACACACACACACACACACACACACGGCCACACCCAGTTGCAGATCAGCTCTGGGAAGACTCAGTTTAAGGGACTTTCTTCAATACTCAGATGTCCACCTCCCTTGGAGGGCAGACCCAAAGATACATTATGAAATTCGCCCCTTCCCACAGTGTGGAGAGAGGTGTGCACACTTCTCCTCCCTCCCCTGCACCCTGAAATTACAGAAACTGGGTTTAATAATAAACAAAACAAATTTTATTAACTATAAAAGGCAGATTTTAAATGGTAAAAGGGGTAACAAACAGAACAAAGCAGATTACTAAGCAAATGAAATCAAACGTGCAAACTAAGCTGGTTTCACTAAAGAAATTGGTTACCAATAGTATTTCTCACCCTAGATATTGTTGCAGGCAGTTTGCAAAGTTTCTGTGGCTCAGAGTCCCTGTTCTATTCCTTTTCAGACTGGAACCCATCTCAGTCTGGACTCCCCCCTTGCCTTCCCTTTTGCAGTCTTTCTTCTTGGGCCAACAGGCCCTGGAGAGGAGGAGTCCTGTTTGCCTTCCTCCCTACCCTTAAATAGGATTTACATAAGGTGGGAATCCTTTGTTTCCCAAACTTGACCCCCCCACACCCTTCCCTTACAGTGGAAAGTTACAAGAAGTCCCAGGTAATGTCTTAGTATCAGGTGACAAGACCACCTGACTGTAGGATCACAGTGTCCATGATTCAGTGGCAGAATGGAGCGTCCACAGGAAGGCCAAGTTTTCACCGTCGATTGTCCTCGCTGATGGGCCATCTGCCCTGTCTGGCTTTTCCATTGTTGTACCTGAAGTGTAAGCAGTGGACATCACCCAAAGTGGCATAGTTGAAATGCAGATACATAGTCAATATTCCTAAGTTCAGATACAGAAATGACGCAGGCACACACACTGGATAATCACACTCAGTACATCATAACCTTTCCAGTGATATCTCACATGAGCCATCTTGCATAAAGTATATCTCAGTTATGTCATATTAATATCATAAGCATATTTTCATAAAGAATATGGAATGACACGTCACACCAGTGTCCTGCTTTAAGGCAGGATGGGCCTTGTGCTCACGCTCTGAATGGAATGTGGGGTTTAATTCTTGATCGCACAAGACTGAATAGCTGTTTGATCGAGTACCCCATCCTATCAGTGATTTCTTTGCCCATGATGGAGGAGTGGTTAGAAGGCAGAGGCTGCTTGGGGGTTCTGCTCTGAAGTGACTTTGCAGGTGTATCGCACTCCATGTGTTTAAGGTGCTGTGCTAAACGTTAACCTGCGGGAGGTGAGTGAACCTCATTCCCATTTTACAGATGGGGAAACTGATGCACGGGGCTGAAATGACTTGTCCAAGTGAGTCATTGGCAGGGCCAGGGATTAGAATCTGGGAGTCCAAATCCTGTGTTCCTTCCTGTAGAGCATCTGCCTCCCAAATACAACTGATCCAGATGCATTTTGTTCCTAAAGGACCCTCTTCACCCAGGCTTCCAGCTCTGGTACATAGGAACATAAGAATGGCCAGACTGGGTCACGCCAATCTATCCATCTATCTCAGTATCCTATCTTCGGACAAAAACAACAGAGTCCTGTGGCACCTTATAGACTAACAGATATATTGGAGCATGAGCTTTCGTGGGTGAATACCCACTTCGTCACCCACGAAAGCTCATGCTCCAATACATCTGTTAGTCTATAAGGTGCCACAGGATTCTTTGTTGCTTTTTACAGATCCAGACTAACACAGCTGCCCCTCTGATACTATCTTCTGACAGTGGCCAGTGCCAGATGCTTCAGAGGGAATGAACATGACAATGGCAATTTATCAAGTGATTCATCCCTTGTCATCCAATCCCAACTTCTGGCAACTAAAGATTTAGGGACACTCAGAGCACGGGGTTGCATCCCTGACCATCTTGGCTAATAGCCATTGATGGATCTATCCCCCAGGAACTTGCCTAATTCTTGTTTGAACCCAGTTATACTTTTGGCCTTCACCACAGCCCTTGGCCACAAGTTCCCCAGGTTGACTGTGCGTTGTGTGAAGAAATACTTCCTTATGTTAGTTTTGAACCTGCTGCCTATTAATTTCATTGGGTGACCCCAGATTCTTGTGTTATGCGAAGGGATTAATAACACTTCCCTAGTCACTTTCTCCACACCGGTCCTGATTTTATTGCTCTCTATCATATCCCCCCTTGGTCATCTTTTCCAGGCTGAGCAGTCTCAATCTTTCATCTCTCCTCATACAGAAGCTGTTCCGCACCACTACCCATTTTTGTTGCTTTTCTCTGCACCTTTTCCTATTCCAATATATCTTTTTAGAGATGAGGCGACCAGAACTGCACTCTGCATTCAAGGTGTGGACATGCCATGGATTTATATAGCGTGATTACGATATCTTCTGTCTTATTATCTATCCCCTTCCTAATGGTTCCTAACGTTCTATTTGCTTTCTTGACTGCCACCGCATGCTAAGCAAATGTTTACAGAGAATTATCCACAGTGACCTCAGGATCTGTTTCTTGAGAGAGAACAGCTAATATAGACCCCGTCATTTTGTAAGACTGTTTTCCAATGTGCGTTACTTTGCACTTATCAACATTGAATTTTATCTGCCATTTTGTCACCCAGTTTTGTGAGATCCATTTGTAACTCTTCGCAGTCTGCTTTGGACATACCTATCTGGAGTAATTTTTTATTGTCTGCAATTTTTGCCACCTCACTGTTTACTCCTTTTTCCAGATCATTTATGACTGTATTGACTAGGACTGATCCCAGTACAGATCCTTGGGGGATCCCACTATTTACCTCTCTCTATTATGAAAACTGGCCATTTATTCCTACTCTTTGTTTCCTATCTTTCAAGCAGTTGCTGATCCATGAGAGGATCATCCCTCGTATCCCATGACTGCTTACTTTGCTTCAGAGCCATTGGTGTTAGACCTTGTGAAAGGCTTTCTGAAAGTCCATTCACTCTCGTCCATATGCTTGTTGACACTAGGGTGACCAGAGGAGAGGAAAAAAATATCGGGACACATGCGGGGGGGAGGGAGGAGGAGTCTGCCGGAGGAGCGAAATATCGGGACAAATTGCGTCCCGACTGAAGATCGGTCAGGACGCGGGACAAACACCTAAATATCAGGAGGGTCCTGATTTTATTGGGACGTCTGGTCACCCTAGTTGACACCCTCAAAGAATTCTGATAGATTGGTGAGGCATGGTTTCCATTTACAAAAGCCATATTGAGTTTTCCTCAACACATCATGTTCATCTCTGTGTCTGACAATTCTGTTCTTTACTATAGTTTCAACCCATTTGCTTGGTACTGAAGGTAGGCTCACCAGCCTGCAATTACCAGGATCGCCTCTGGAATCTTTTTAAAAATCAGTTGTCTTTGGATCAGAGCCCAGCATGCTGCGGACGGAGAGAAAAAGCACAGATCTGCTTTAGGCTTTTGAAGGAAAATCCCTGAAGACACTTTTTCTTCATTCCCAGGAGGTGCCTAGTCTCCTTGGTGACAATTAAGGCTAAGATTTTGTTGTGGTTATTTTTAGTAAAAGTTACAAACAAGTCATGGTCAATAACCAAAAACTAATGGAAGCTTGTGACCTGTCCCTGACTTTTATTAAAAATAACTTTGACAAAATGGGGAAGGAGGAAGGTCCAGCACCCACTGTTGCTGGGGCTCCAGGGTCTGTGTCCCCCCCACATGGCTGAGAGCGTGGGATCTCCCCCAGCAGCTTGGAGCTGTGGGGTCCGTCCTGGGCAATTGGGATCTGTAGGGTTCCCCCCTGCACCCCTGACAGGACTGGAATCTGTGGGCTCCCCCTGCCACCTGCGCTGCCCCAGTTTGGAGCTGCGGAGGTCCCTGCTGTCCACGGGGGCAGCTTGGGGCTATAGGGGTCGTCGTTGCCCACGGCAGCTGGGAGCTGTGTGCAGGGGGTGGGAGGCGCTGGCTGATAGTTCCTGCTCCACCACCTAGGGCTGAAACAAAAATGTCACGGAGGTCTCTGGAAGTAATGGATTCTGTGAGTTTCATGACCTCCATGATAAAATCTTAGCCTTAGTGACAATCTATCCCAGACTGTATTGCTGTGGGCGTGATCCACAGCTCACAGGTGAGTCAGGCGTGGGTTAAGTAGGCTCCCTGGCGCTCTCCAGTGTAGACCCACAAAGCATGAAAGAGTGGGACAGGGAACTTTATCTGAGGCGTTTCAAAGGACCTAGCTTCCTTTGTGTGTAGGTTAGAGGTCCAGGCTCTGTCCGAAGCAGCGAGTCGGCGCGCATCGGGACACCATGCTGTCGTACTTCGGTGCAGGGCGGTTAATCAGAATTCAGTGCACTCAGCTGCCACAGAACAAAGGGACTGCAGTGCAGAGAGAAGCACTGAGAATTTCAGGGGCTTGCCTTCCAGGAGAGCTTTCACCGTCCGATACATGGCGGAGCTGTGCCAAAAATGAGCTGCAGGTTATTCAGCTAGGTACAGAGGCCTCCTATCTCCTCAGGAGCTGCACACGAGGCTGACCTACAAAATCCCTCCATCTTGCGCCATTTGTAACCTGCTCTAGGCAGCAGGGCCTGCCAAGATATGAGTGAAGGGGGGGCTGGGTAGTGAGAAACCACCGGCTTTTATTGAGCCCTGAACGTGAGTAACAGCCGCACTTGCCAATTTTGGTGCCTAATCTGGCCCCACCCTGCACCCCGAGCCTAGGTTCAGAGGGGTTGAGTGCCCACAACTCCCACTGACTTCAGCTGGCCCAGCACCTCCAAGCCGCAGACCCCAGCGTGTGTCCGGCAAATAATTTTGATCTAAACAATTCGAGCTACTTAAAACTGGGTTCGTGGGTTTGCAGTAAATCAGTCCCCCCTTTTCTTTGGGTGTGGAACAGTTTTGAAATTCAATATTGTTCAGCCATTTTGTAAGACTGCGCGAGGCTGCAGTGTCAGAGGAATAATATACTGTGACTCTGCAATAGCCTAGAAAAACCATTACTGGAACATGCTAGAATTTACTGTTAAATAAGATTGTCCTTTCCTTGGGGCAGGGACTGTCTGTTCTATGTTCACGCTGCACCCGGCACAAGAGGCCCGGGGTCTGTGACCGGGGCTCCTATGTGCTACAGTAATAGGAATAATGATTGTGGTGCCTTTTTAGTGTTGTGTGTTTAAAATGCTTTGTATTAGTGCCCAGAGCTGGGAATAGCCGAATATAAGTGGAAGACATTTGCAGATCTATAGCCCCTTTCATATGAGGACCCTAAAGCGTATTACAGATGTGAGTGAATTAGGAGAGCATTGTTCTCAATTTACAGATGGGTAAACTGAGGCACGGACAGACTAAGGGCTTATCTATATAGTGGGATCATGTGTGCTACAAGGGTGTGGTTTCTAAAGCAGACTAACATGGTCCGTGTATACCCTGCTGGTGCACGCTCAGAGTTTTCCCTAGTGCGCTTTGACATAGTGCTGTTTGAAACACCATTATGTCATAGTGCACTAGAGAACTTTGAATGCCGCCCAGCAGAGTCTACACGGACCAATTAATGCACCACACATGAGTGTGCTTTAGACGTCACACTCCTGTAGTGCTCATGGATGCTCCATGTAGCCGTATCCCAAGTCACGTACCACTACTCACACCTCAAGTCCAAGGCTCCCCACCTTCCTCCCTCTCCAGCCTGGTGGGCACTGCTCCCACTGGCCCCTAGCGCCCGGCTAAAGCAAATAGTACAAAGAGCTTAAGGGGAACAGGGGGGCCTGCTGAAGCACTCAGTGTCGGCTAACTCTGCTCCCGCTGCAGGCAGTAGGAAAGCTTCCCTGTGCTCCAGCGGGAGCAGAGATTGGCCACCACTGAGCGCTTGTGAGAGTCCAGCCCTTAAAGTGGTCTGAGCCCACCCGACCTACCAGGTTTTTATATTGGCGTCCATCACTGTGGTGTCAGAGCCTTGACCAGGCCTGCTAAGAGGTGTCATAATCAGTGTGATAGGTGCTCTTTGCTTTCTTGACTCAGAAACCCTTGAGCAGGTGGGGTGGAGTAGATGGGAGGGGGGCACCCTTAGGTTAGGGATTCTTGCTGCTTGCCTCTGTGAAAGACTGATCCCCTGGGGGTCGCTCAGAGGGTTGTTTAATGTTGCTAGCTGAGCTGTCCTCACCGTGCTGGGTTTGTGCATCCCGGCATCCATCCCTAGCAGCCCTCTCTGATCGCAGCCGCTTACCTCACTGCAGCGTGCCAGGCAACAGCATGGAAAGGGGAGGTGAGACTGGCCAAGCGACAGGCGGGCGGCACCGAGATGCAGTGCTCCTGCGGGTTATGCCACAGCCCCTGGCCACCCTTCTGAGCCGGACTCGAGCGCCTTTTCGCCCCTCACGTAGCTTATCAGGAGGCGTCACCGGTGAGGGCGTGGTGGCGCCTTCTCCCCAAAGATTTCCCTCCTCCACGCTTGATACAGTGACTCTGTAGCACAGGGTACCGCAGTGGCTTCTGCCTGCCTAACCTGAGTGGGTGCAGAGTGCGGAGCAAGCCGCCAGCTAGTCCTTGGGGAGGAAACCCCAGAGAAACATAAAGCCAAGCTGTGGGGGAGAAGAGGAGAGACGTGAGAGAGGAGGAGAGGGGGAATGACGAGAAACCTGTCTAGCTTCCAGGCACCATCAACGGGAGGCTCTGTGGCGTTAAGGAGTCTTGTGGAACTTAGAGTGACCAGACAGCGAGTATGACAAATCAGGACGGGGGTAGGGTGGTAATAGGAGCCTATATAAGACAAAGCTGCAAATATCGGGACTGTCCCTATAAAATCGGGACATCTGGTCACCCTGGCTGAACTCCGCTATTACTCAGCCTCTTCCTAGCCCAGTTTGTCCAGCCAAAGTGAATGGGTCCGAACTGGGTTAGCACAGCTGGGCTCTAGCCTACGTTGTTATTCATAACAGGAAGGGATGTCACAGGCCTCTGCATGTTGGTTACTCACCTCCCATCCCAGCAATTGCAGGGTCCCCCTCTCCACACAGCTCTTGCTTTGGGGAAGAGAGCCACAGGGGGACCCCTCCCCTTTCCTCCCGCCCTCCTCTTTAAAGGAGATGTGGCAGCTTGACTGCAGTGTCATTGGGGTCTTACAACAGCTCAGCCTGCTGGGGTAGAATGTCAAAATAATCAGGGGTGGGGTGGGGAAGATCCCCCCCCCAAATAATTCAAGCGAGCACAGCTTCCTAGTCTGCTTCTCACCAGCAAACTGGCTGCGCCTGTAGCACTGCACGGGAGCGGCCAGGTTGCTGTGCGTGTCCGTGTAGCATTGAGAGCAGAGAGTCTGACACCTCGGCCATCCCCCGGAGCCGGAGGGCTGCACCTCATTTGCATCGAAATGAGTATTTTTTGTGCGTTAGAATTGAATGCACCCAGCCATGTTAGCTTGTGCTGCACTGGGCTCTCCCTTGCCTTGGCAGGAGAAGGGAAATTGCTTGTTTGCCAGCAGGAAAAAAAAAATGCAGCTGATTATCTTTGCCTTCCTCCCCAGCTCTCTGAAGTGTGTGGCCGTGGCCACGCTTAGGACTGGGTGTGGGTTCTGTGTAGAGCCACACCCTGCTGAGGGGTCCGGGTACCATTCAGTGGAGGGGATCTGAGCGCATTGTTCATTTCCAGCCTGAATAATGCAGGTTCCGGCCTACTGGGGGGGAGCGGGGGCTCTTCTAAAGCCCCTTTCAACCAAATTGCTCAAAAATCCTTTACAACCATGAGTCCTCACCACCCCCTGCTTTGAGACCAGGAACTTTTAACACCCCCATTTTACAGATGGGGAAACTGAGGCACAGTTCACTGATGCAGTAAATTCATTGACATGGAGAGGAATAGAAGCCATGAGTCCTGATTGGCAGTTCCTGTTGTTCGAGCCACGAGAGCTTCCCCCTCTTTGTGCTTCATTGAAGAGGATCGGCAGAGCCCACTGCCATGCAAATCACACGTGTGCTCAGCCTGGGTGAACTTTTCTGCACACCCAGATTGGCCAGTGAGAGAAGTGGCCAGGATCAAGAGGAACTAAGGGCTGGGAACTTCTCCCAGGGGAGAGCAGAGATCATTTACATGGAGGGCTGCCAATTTTGGTTGGATGTATTCCTGGAGAAACTCCACCAGAGAGGTCCTTTGGGGCCATCTGCCTGTCCCAAGTCAGGGTAAAGGAGGAGGGTTGGGCGTGGGGCTAGCAACTCCACCCTGTAAAAATCAGCTTGCTACAGAAACGCCAACAATAGAGTTAACAGAGACTTTTAGCCTGGAAAAAGAAGGGTCTTCAACTCGAAGATGCATGACGCTGGGTGGTGAAAGCCGCGAGGAAGCCACTAAGCCGATCACCCTTCTTACAACCAGGAGGATTACCATCGGCACATGGAATGTGAGGCAAAAAAATGGGCTATACCTGGAACCAGCTAGAGCGAATGGCCCAGGATAGAAGACTATGGAGATCTGTGGTTGGCGGCCCATACCCCGGTTGGGGTGACGGGCATGAATGATGAATGAATGAATGTATTCCTGGAGGTGTCATCACACGACAATCTTTAATTAAAGATTAATCTTTAATTCCTAGAGACTCCAGGACAATCCTGGAGGGTTGGCAACCCTATAATAGGTTATTTCTGCAGCATACTCTGTGATGCTTGGATCGTGCTCCAAACTCTGGGCTCCCTGGAATGGGGCCAGCGGCTGGAACGAATGCGCATCTGCTATGACAACATGGCTGAAGTGACCAGTCATCTAAAATAAAACTGGATTTTGCACTCAGGAGCTTCCTGTATCAAACTGCAGAGGAAGGTCTCTCCGAGTCCCCCACCCCTGCAATCCTCCTGGCTGGCTGTGGGCTATACGGGTTGGGGTTGGCTCACTGATGAGAAATGGCAGATCTTCCCGCCCTTTCCCCCAGGGAAATCGCTCCCTTTCCCATTGTAATCTGAACCCTTGTGGTATGTGACTGCCTTGTTATTTCAGACTCCGCTGCTGAGGTTGTGAATGGAGCAGGAGTGTCAGTGCACATTGCTGGCAATGAAGTGTCTTCAGCCAGCCTGCCAGCCAGACGAGGCTGTGTTCTGCCTAAAGTCAGAGATTTGATTCCCAACACTATACAGAGATAATATTACAACACCCGCGGCCACAGCCTTGCATCCCTTCATATTCTCTCTCTCTCTCTCTCTCTCTCTCTCTCTCTCTCTCTCTCTCTCTCTCTCTCTCTCACACACACACACACACACACACACACACACACACACACACACACACACACACACACACACACACACTCACTCACTCACTCACTCACTCACTCTCTCGCCCAGGTATGGTTATTCTCACCTGACTCTGTCCACATAGGACCCTGCGAAGTGGGAGGATCCCCGATCTTGGGCTGCAGCCCAAGCCTGAATATCGACACTGCAATTAAACAGCTCCTTAGCCCGAGCCCCGTGAGCCCAAGTCAGCTGGCATTAGGGTGACCAGACAGCAAGTATGAAAAATCAGGACGGGGGGGGGGGGGTAATAGGTGCCTATATAGGACAAAGCTCCAAATATCAGGACTGTCCCTATAAAATCGGGACATCTGGTCACCCTAGCTGGCATCGGCCAGCAACGGGTTTTTAATTGCAGTATAGACATACCCACGGTGGTCAGTACTAGCTGCTTCTGAAGTTGCAAGAACCCCCAGAGTAGGCAGATGTGGGATAATTTACTCCCTCCATGATAGTCTTGTCTTAACCGTAATGATTAGAAATTGGCTTAAATCGTGAAGCATGAGGATTTCTGTCCCTTTCAACACTTTGTCTGAGCATTCATCATTATTATCACTGGATATTCTTATTAGCCATAGAAATGTCCAATTCCTCTTTGAATCCTGCTATGTTCTAGTCCTCAATTACACCAGGTGGCAATGAGTTCCACAGTCTAATGGTGCATTCTGGGAATACGTTTTACCTTTAATCAGTTTTGAATTTGTCACCTTTCATTTTCATTGAATGTCCCCTTGTTGTTGCATTGTGAGACGGAATCAGGAAGCTCCTGACCTTCTTCATATCAGGGATAGTAGTGTCATGTACAGAAAGCTGGTTACTACTGGTGTATTGGAACTAGACAGGCAGTACATGTCATGCTCAGAGCAGAGGTCTGGGAGTCAGGACTTCAGTGGCATGATTTTTCTGAGCTTGAGAAGCCTCCACAGCTCCCATTAAACCCAGTCAGAGCTGCAGCTGTAGGGTGCCTCTGGAAATTGGGCCACAGAGCTCCATTTCCATGAGCTCACTGAGTGTTTGTGGGCAAGTCACTTCACCTCTCTTTTTGTGACTCAGTTTCCCTGTCTGTAAAATGGGGACAGCCCTCCCATGAGGTTAGGCTTAATTCACATCTGTGAAAGGCTCTGCATTCCTCTGAGGATGTGCCCTGTCGGATTGCCAAGGGCTGCTATTATAATAATAAATCTTATGAATATTGCCAAGAAAACTGCACATGAAGATCCAGTTGACTTGCCTCTGAGGAGAGGGTCAGAGCTTTCAGGCTTGGAAGCAACCTTTTCTCCCCCTGGAATCTCTAAATAAAGCAGGCTCACTGGAGGTCAGTGGAGACGTGCCAGCGAACAAATTAAGAACTTTGGTGATTATTCTTCACCGTCCCTCGGGTACGTTGCTGGGTTGCAGGGAAGGCAGGAGGTGGAATGTCTATTTAAAACTAACCTTTTCCTAAAGCGGCTAATTCTAACGTCTCAGTGTGTGCATATGCATCCAGGCTGCCACTGGAGACTGGGACTAAGGGGACAGCTAATGAGCCAGTGTTTTGCCAGGATTTTACAGATATAAATATATATATATATGAATGGTTTGCTTCTCCCCAGTGTTACACACTTTCCCTCTTTCCCTCCTTTTGGAGCTGGGGTCCTCTCCCCAATCTGAGCTCATAGGTGTTTGGGAGGCAGGGGTGCGGGGAGGGGGAGGGAGGAATGGGAGGAGCCTAACATTGGAAGCAGTAAAGTTGAACGTTGTCTCTGTAAGATCTGCACGACTCTCTGGGTCTTTCTGCCCAAATGTCCGAGCAAATCTAAGCAAAGGGCTCCCTGGTGCCGGCTCGGGAAGGGGAAACCAAAACTCGACATTCAAGACAGAGGCGCAGGCTACACTATGGACCTAACCAGTGGGAGGGCTTCTCCCGCCTCTTGGGGAGATGGATTACTTTCGCCGATGGGTGATGCTCTCTCCCGTCGGCATAGGTAGCATCTTCACTAATCACTACAGCAGCACAGCTGCACCGGTACAGCACTGTCAGTGTAGACAGGCCCTGAGATGTGTCTCTCCCTAGCCTGCTGTCCCCCGGAACTGGGGAGGAGGGTACCGCTTCTGGCACTCCTCCACCAGTAGAAATCAGCCACTTAGCTGGCTTCCCAAAGCTTCTCTGGGCACAGGGGAACCCCAGAGAGGGCAGGACCGGCATAGCTTGTTCTGTGCCACCCCTGCCTGGCAGCTGCCCCGACAGAAAAGATGTAGTCGGGAAGAGGAGCGTGGCTGGAAGGCTGCCCTGCCCAGCTCATCTCCAGCTGCCAGAACAGCCCCTAGGGTACTAGGATCCCTCCTGCTGCTCTCACTTGTGCTCAGGCTCGAACCAGCTCCCAGCTGGCCACAGGGAGGGCATTAAGGCCTTGAATCCAGCGCTGAGTGGAGAGTGGTCACACCTGCGGGTCTCACCCCAGCATTTTATAGCCACAGCGCTGAAGATGTCCTGGGCTTGCACGCCATTCCCATGCTAACGTCTCTCCCGCCGGTGGCCGAGAGTTGCCGTGAGCTGTGGAACATAGGGGTTGCTGCACTGGACAGACCTTTGTCCCTGAGCTAGCGCCAGTGCTCTGCTTCAGAGGATGGGGAATTGTCTCCCGCACTCCCCTGGCTAAGTGTGCTGTGCTGCGGGTAGTGGAAAATTCCTCCCCAATCTCTCTGGCTATCAGTTCAGGCTGACACAGGAGACTCGATGGCAGGACTTCACCAACTCCAATAACTATAAATGGTATTAGTCATGAAATCGACCAGTCCCTTCTCCTCCGCCTCCTCCTTCCTTTGTTTTAAATCTCCCCCCAGCGCTTTCACTGCGTAGCCAGAAGTAGCTTTCTGGAAGGTCTGGAGGTTGCGTTCTTACATCCTCCCTGTTGGGGGATGGGGCTGCAGCTGGGGTGACCCTGACCTGGGCTCGGCCATGCAGGGGAGTGCTGGGCCGTCCCAGCTAGGAGCCCTGGCAGCAGAGTCCCAATGCACACGGCGCCTGTTGGCAACCCGTTCAGCCCTGCTCAGCCTCCGCATGGTGGCTGAATGGCATCATCAAGGCCTTAACTGAAGCGTTGCTGCGGGGAGGGAGAGACGTTCTTCTCCTACAGGCACATTCGCCTGCCATCCCATCTGCCACCCCAAATGGGAAGCCCCAGAAATGCCACCGCTTCCCCTTTATCCTCCTTGCAAACTAGTCAGGGATTTTTTTTTTCCTTTGATGAGTCAAAGCTGCAGCAATGTGAAAAACTGTAACTGGCACTTCAGCTTCCCACCTCCTCACCCCCTTCCTCTCCCTCCACCCCCCTCCCCACGCGAGCTATTCAGCGCCTGACAGATCTGGGTGGCTGTGTTGCATAACACTCATGTAATCCCTGAGCTGCTTCTCTGCTTATTCCCCTTCATCCTCCCGCTTCTCTCTCCAAAAAGTTTGCATCTGCACTTGTCACAAGGTGTCTCTTGCATGGCCAGGTGGCTGCGTTCCCTGGGCATGCCCCCCCCCCCCACCGATTGGGGTTAAGAGCTGTGGGTTTGTGGTTGCAGCCTGTGCTGGGCGGGTTGATCCGTGCACGCCAGTATCTGCTCATTAAAATGGCCCACCGTGGAGGAGAGGGGTTTGTAGAAGATAACAGCGCAGAGCAGCTGGCTTGGGCTCTGTTTACACTGCAGTCCAGAGGTGGAATTGCAGCACATGTAGACATACCTGAGCTAGCTTGGATCAAGCCAGCTCGCTATAAATAGCAGCACACGTGGCAGCATACCTGAGGACGGTCCTGCCCAGGCCCCAGGTGATGCACTCAGGTGGCTCGCCCATGCAGCCGCAGCTACACCATTGTTTTTAGTGAGCTGGCTTGATCCAAGTCGGCTCGGGTACATCTACATGTCCTGCGCTTGCACCTTCCTCTGCGGTGCCGGCAGACCCCTAGAGGCAATGCGGTCTCGTGGGCTGTGTCTGCGGCAGGATGTTTTTGCTGAAATTACCCTTTCAGTTCAGGGACATCGCTGGGCCAAGCTCTGCCCTCGGATGCACATCACGTGTCACCCCTAGTATCTCAGTCAAGAGGGTTGCGGGAGTTGATCTAATAGCTGAGTGTGATCCATGGCAAACAGGTGCAGGACAGCTGCTGCTGTTGCAGACTGTTATGGTCTCTTGGGTACCACCCTCGCCTTATGCTACCCCCCAGGAAACATGCTCCCATTGAAGTGGGTGTGGGGGGGGAACGTGGTGTAGGTGACATTTTTCCTTCCAGCCTAGAACCCTGCGGTGCCAGGCCGCTCCGCCTGTCCATGGGATTCACGCAGGCCTCTCCTCTGCTAGCATTATCAAGTGTGCTCCCCTTCCCTAAGCAGCTCAGCTATCTTAACCAGGCAGGATTCAGTCCTCAACCCAATCTGCAAGGTGGTGGTTGGGCTCCTCTCCGGCCTGCCTTCCCCGGCTCCACCTCCGTCAGTTCCCGCCATCTGTTCCAGCTGGTTTGGCAGAACTTTTGCTGCTCCATGCTCGGATCTGTTCTTTCCCCTCGGTCCAGCTCTGAGGTGCTTCTCCCTAGGCTGCTGGCTCCAGCGATCAGGGACCCTGCTCTTCTAGGACACGTTAGCCAGATGGCACATCGTTCCTTCAGGCTGTCGGTCGTTCTCTGCAGCCGTCGGTCACCAAATGCTTAGCCCATGTGGAATGCTGGAGTTCAGAGAGGGACATCAAAGAGGGGGAGGAGAGTTTTGCAGTTAAAGCACGGGGCTGGGAGTCAAGAGATCTGGGATCAGTTCCAGACTCTGCTACTGACTCAGCACGCAGCCCCAGGGCAAGTCACTTCACCTCTCCATGCTGCCGTTTCCCCCTCCCTGGAATGGAGAGCACACGGGCCACGTGAGACTCAAAGCATTCGTTTGTCAAGCACTGTGGGTGGAAGGAACTAGACTAGACTAGAAGAGGGCATTGTCGTGTTGTTCCTCCCAAATGCCTTCTCCAAGATGACACCCTCAGACCCACCGGCGGCAGCTCTGCTTCTGTCAGCCGGCCAGCAGCTCTCAATCCTGCAGAGCTCCAGGAGCCTGTACTCCCCTGCTCTCTCCTCTGTGGCAGGCGAAGCTTCCAAAGCAGCCAGGAGACAGGAGTGAAGAGGGATAGCTTCCGTGGAAGGTTTGCAAGCCAGGATCTTCCCCAACCCCCCCCGGTTTTACGGGTGCCGTGTGCAGTGGGGATGACATGGGAAATCATCAGTCAGCCCCCCCGTAATTGTGAGACTGGCTTAAAAATCAGGAGATTTGCTGAAAATAATCCATTTTATTTGCTTTCTGGTTTTGCTTTTGTTTGGAAGCACTTTCCAAGCTTTTCTCTGCAAACATGAAGGCTGGACGTTTCCTTATTTAGAAAAGGAAAGCAGAGAGTCTCGTGCATGTACATGACCCCCGGTGCTGGGGATTTCAGCAAACTACATGCACCTCAGGTGCAGGACACGGTAACCACAAAACCCCAAATTCCTGTGCTCCTTGAAGCCAGTCAGAAGCTTGCTCTTCCAGTGGCACTCCAGTGCTGAACGCTGAGCTCGCAAGACAGGACTCTGGGGTTCTGGTCCTTGCTCTGTGACTCTGGGCAAGTTACTTAACCTATCTGTGCCTCAGTTTACCTATCTGTAAAATAGACATACCTCCCTGCCTCGTAGGGATGTGTTGCGTCTCTCTGAGGCAAGGCATTATATAGGTACCAGGCAGTATTGTTTATTACTATGGTTTCACTGTAGCATGTGTTTTCAGAGCAGTGGGTTGGAAAATGACTGCAAGGTTCCAGCTAATTGAGATTTCCTCCTCGGCATCTGTGCAGTGATTCTTTTGGGAGTTTTCATTCGATCTGGTTACACGGAGCGGCACTTGCTCGTGTGTTGATGAGCCATTAGGAGGAGTTGGGCATCATGTGAACACTTAGAAGCAGCAAAGGTAAATAAGAACTCAGCCCTTACATCACGCTTTCCATCCGCAGCCCTCAACGTGATGGCCAAGAGGGGGGCGAGTATCCGTAGCCCATTTTACAGATGAGCAACGGAGACCCAGAGGTCCAGAAGTGCTTAGCCTCCAGCAGCTCCCCCTGGGGCTGTTCTGAAAGGAACTGAGCACTTCTAAGAAGCTGGGGAGTGATGGGAAGTGACTTCCCTCAGATCCCACGGGAAGTCTGTGGTGGAGCCCGAAACAGATCCCGGGACTCCCGAGTCCTAGTTCTGTGTCCCACCCCTGCACTTCTCTTCCCACTGCTTGGCATTTTTAAAGCACAGCATTTTAAGGATTTAACCCTGTTGGGTAAGGCAGTACTGCCAGCCCTGAGCATTCAAAAACCACAAGGTCGACTTGAAAACTCATGAGAGTTTAATAAAAAATAATAAATAAGGCATCTTTTTGATGGGCCTTTTGGAGCCTTTAAGTATCATGTTTTCAAGCTGTTCCCTGCCAGAAGGAGGGATGGGAACTTTGTTTTTAAAATGAAAGCCGAGTCTCACATAATCACCTGACTCCAGGAGCTGGGGCTTGAAGGTAAACAGCAGATATGAAGGGATTCCTGATGAAATCATGAGAGTGGGCAACACTGGAAGGATGGCTCAGTCATTAGGGCCCTAGCCTAGCAATTGGAAGATCTGGGTTTTATTCCCTGCTCTGCTACAGACTTCCTGTGTGACCGTGGGCAAGTCACTTAGCTTCAGCTACTCATCTATACAGTGGGGATAATAGCACTGCCCTGCCTTATGGGGGTGCTGTGAGGATAAATACATTAGGATAGTGAAGTGCTTTGACACTTACTGCTGAAAAGCACTTTGCAAGAGCTTGGTGTTATTATTTGAAACATCTTCCCCTTCGAGGGATAGTTTTTGCTTACACAGCTGCCACCAGGCACACGGTTCCAAACGACAGCATTCACTCCTGGCCGAGCAGTGCTGAACTCCTGGGGCCAGATACCCAAAAGAGCACAGCACGCTGGGTGCTGAGCACTGTTGACACTGGTCCCAATTGCAGGTGCTGAGCATTGAAAATCTGGCCCCTCATGTGGACTGCATGTGGGTCTGTGAGCCAGGAACTCCTGAGTTCTAATCCCAGCTTGAACACAGGCTTCTCTCTGACTTTGGGCAAGTCACATCCCTGCTCCGTGCCTCAGTTTCCCCACCTGTAAAATGGGGATAATGGTTATCCACATGCTGGACTAATGTCTATAGAGTGCTTTGAAGACTAAAAACATTCTACAGATGCTGTTATCACTTGCCACCTGCTCCCTGAGATGGCCGTGTGTCATTTGGCTCACTTGCACTAAATCAGTTCTTCACCCTGTACTTTGTACAGTTTTGAATATGCAGTTGATAAATTTACATATGCAAAGTAGACATGCCAGTTGGTGGTCACTTTTCACTGATTCTGTTTTTAAAGGCTTATATCCCCCCAAAAACAGTTGCTGTGGGAACTGCTGTGTAACTCCAGTGCCTGGTAACCGGGGAGGCTACTGAAATGCTGATTTTTGTGCTGCCGCCTGCTGCGCTCTCTGCAGCAATCCCACAAGTCAATCCATTGGCTTTCTGCAGCAGCTGGAGCGTCCCTGCAGCAGACCAGCTGCCATATTTCCAGTGGTCTTGTAACTAAACCACTGGCCACTTGAAGTGGACATTTTTGTGCCAGTCCAAGCTGAAGTTGTGCTGGCCATTCTGCCCAAGGGGTTTTTCCTTCACGGGGGGCCTGCTCATGTGTCTTTGTCTCTCACGAGCTTGATGCACCTGCTTGATTAGCAGCAGATGATGGTTCGGGGGTCTCAGCACTAGAGTACAGAGGCTGGCTATGGGGTGGGCATTAGCTGTGAGCTATTGAGGCAGCGTTTCTGACTACACTTCTGGATCCTGCACCAGAATGTAACACAGGGATTCCCAACCTTTCTCATCGTGTGAGGCACCTTTTAATAGAGAGCGTCTCCTAGGACCCTCCTTTCCTGTGTGGTGGTGTGGGCTGCTTTCCCTCCCACTAAGGATCCTGGGTCCATTACAACAGTCGCTCCCAGGGAGAAGTAGCATTAGGAACATCATGTATTTTTAGCTCCTTTTCATGCGGTTTAGCAGCTGGAAATGAGGAGGAGGAGCCGATATCACGTGACCAGCCAACTCTTCCCAGCCCACCAGCAAGGGCTCTTTGGATCGCAGTTCGGGCACCTTGGCATTAATGCTTTACAGCAGAACTGAGCTGCGTTGGCAGGTCTGCTGGGGACCCGGACCTGGAATAGCAAGGCTGTTGCAGGTCAGGCCTGGGGTGCGTTGGCAGACTTGTGTGTGTGTGTGTGGGGGAAGCTTGATCAGCACTTGCAAAAATCATTCCCGTCTCCTCTGATGTGTGTAGGTGTCTCTCTTTCATGAGCCGTGAAATTCACTGGCCAGCGTTACAGAAGAAGTGAGAGCGAACGCAGTGCAATGGAGGCAGCAAATGTATGCACTGATCTGATGCATAGTCACACACATGCTAACGCACCTCCACACTGGCCTGCCCCAGCAGAAAAAAAGAAACCAGGGAGGGCAAGGCCCGATGGATGGGGGGGGAGGGCGGAATCTCTGCCAAGACTCTGATCAAAAGCCTCAGCGCTGAGGAAAATGCGCGGTAAGTATGAGCTGCTTGAAAAGATCATGGAAAGCCTCAGCACCACTTTAGCAGGCTGCAGCCACCTCCCTGTGTTTCCCGACTGCCCTCAGGTTACTGTTATCTTTCCCCTCCGTTGGCTGGTGGAACCAGACTTGGCAGCGCTTGGCCTGGGAGAAGGATTCCAAGGGGTGTAACCGGAGCCGGATTGTAGGGCTAGTGGTGGTTGGTAGCATTAGCTGGTCTTTTGTTAACGCACAGGCAGCTCTCCCTGGCTGTCAGCTGCCTTATCAACCAATTTACATCCTTGGCCAAACCTTTTCCGCTTTACCCTGAGGCCCCCTGTCCTTCCTGCTACCAATCCAGAGCTTTGCAAATGCCACAACTTCTCTCCCTGTTTCCACGGGGCCTGGACAGGTGGAATCCAGGCATCAGCATCATTAAAAATCCTGACATGGTTGGAACCGCCCCAAAATGGGTTGCTTGGAGCTTGGTGCTAGAAGTGGGTGAAAGGTCAGGGGAGGCAGCAAGGTCAAGAGGACAGAGCTCCTAAAATCTGACCTACAATTGAATCCTGGCCCTGCCACTGACTCCCTGGATCCACTGGGCAAGTCACTGGGGGGAGGTTCAAAGGAGCGTTGGGGAGTGAGGGCTTCCAGCCTCAAAAAATATTAGCCACCTAATTTCCTTTGAAACTTAATGGGAGCTGGGCATATAACTCCAGTAGGCACTTTTGATAACCCCAGACTTGGCCTCTCTGTTCCTGTTTCCCTGTCAGGGGAAGAGGATAATTGATTCTTGTCTTCCTTGCTAGGGAGCTATGGTAGATGATGGGATCTGCTTCAGCAAAGCTCTGAAACACGTGCTGAACTTCCGGCCAGTGTCACTGAAGTCGAGGACAGTGGTGGAAGTTGAGCACACGGTTAAAGTGTTCGGTGGAACTGGGTCTCGGTTCTTAGACTGTGTTGCATGCCAGGTATTTTAATGGTAATTTGTAATAATGACTTATTAACAGATCTGGGCTGATTCACAAGCCACTAAGGAGAAGAGAGGCCACCTTCCTGTTACTGAACCTGCCCCCTGGGCTGGGCAAAATGTTTGCAACCAACTTTGAAGACCTTGAAACATGAGGCTTTCACATCTCATTTGGACTTCACACAATCTGTCCAATTTAATGAGAGCCTCTAACTCACCCCTCCCAACGCCTGCCCACACCTCCTCCGTCTGGCAGGGCGGATGCACCCTGTACTAGCAGGATAATAATAGTGATTCCTAGCTCTGAAACACCCCGTGTCATCAGTAAAGCTCAGAGTGCCTTACAAAGGAGGGCAGTATCTTCTCCCCATTGAATAGGGGAGAAACTGAGGCACGGAGAGGGGAAGTGACTTGCCCAAGGTCACCCAGCAGGCCAGTGGAACAGCTGCGAATAGAAGCCAGATCGCCTGCTCCCCAGACCAGTGCTCTATCCACTAGCCAACATAGCCTCCCATATGGGGCGCAGCCGTGTCCCCTGGTGCATTACTGGTGGGCAGGATTGAGAAATGGCTCCACCCACTCACCTACCCAGATGCGTGGGGTGGGGGAGGAAGGAACGCAGCAGCCGCACGGGGGCTGATCTCCCTCTCTGGGGAGGGGCCGTTAGGCTGGCGTGGTGCGTCTGCAGAGCTGTATCCCAGCAGACATCTCCCAGAGCTGACCGTACCCCCTCACGGCCAATGGTGTGTGTGTAGGAGGGGAGAAGGGTGCTGTCTCCTCCCATCTTCGACTGCTAGGGCAGGCTGACTTCACAGCGAGGGGGGGCACTGACAGAGGCAGTGTCCTGTCTGATTACGCGGAATGGAGACCACTGTGTTCCTGCATCCACAGCCTTGTCCCGAAGGAATCTTGGGTTCCCCCCCCCGACACACTTCTCCATTTTCCATGGGATTAAGTATCAATGAATCAGCTAGTCTGATTTTTAACCTTGCTTCAAACGGCTTCCACAGGCCCTTTCATGTGCATTTCCTTCTCACCCTGGATTTCTCACGGCTGGGGGAGACAGGATAGAGGGGTTTAACATCCCAGGCCAAAGATACCCATGTGTCCCACTCTGGTACCGTCCCTCTCCCCTTGTGGTCCTGGGTGCCCCATTCTCCTGCAGGTCCTGCAAAGTTCCTTCCAACGGCAAAGGGATAATAGAGGCTGCTCTCTGCAGCCTGAAACCGTAGCCACTTGCCTTTGTCAGAGGGGAATTCGAGGCTGCGCTGCAGAGATGATTTCGGGGAATTGATTGAAGTGGCAAAGGCAGGCAGCATTTGGAGATGAGGTCACTGGTGTTTTGCCTGCAAAGGGGGGAGTCTCTTCAAACCCATTCCTGGGAACTCCACAACCAGCAGACACTTTGATCGTATTAAGCGGTTCAAACCCTGCAGCTCCCGGGTGTAATCAGCTGGGTTCTTTTGGGCTTGGCTTCTTTTTCGGGTTGCTGTGCCTCAGGCTGTTGGCTCATCTGAGCAGCAGGGCTGTGTGAGGAGCTTTGGAGCTCTCCCCTTGGTGATAAGAGAAATGAATGCGTCTATGACGGATTAACCCTTTCCTTTGCCACGGGCTAAGCCTACAAATGTTTGTCCCTGGTCCCGCACCTCCTTATTATTATTAATTTGTATGATGGTGGCATCTGGAGGTCCCAGCTGAGACTGGGGCCCTGTTGTGCTAGGTGCTGTGCAGACACAGAGTGGGAAACACTTCCTGCCCCAACAAGCTTCCAATCACAGAGGGGGAAACTGAGGCACGGGGAGGGGAAGTGACTTGTCCAAGGTCATCCAGCAGGTCAGTGGCAAAGCCAGAACTGGAACCCAGGTCTCCTGAGTCCCAGGACCTGCCCACAGGGCCATACTGCCTTTCCCACCGGAGGGCAGGAAGTAAACAAGTTGCCTGCCCCCCTATCTAGGGAACTAGCTCTGTGTTGAGCAAATCTTGGCACGTATACATGAAGGCACGGGCTGCAAGCGAGCACAGAATCGACAGCTGGGGTCCACCGAGGAACACACGACACCGTAGCAATGGCATCATTTTACGGATCAGCCTCTCTGCGTCTCTTCTTCGGCCGCAGCACCTTGCTCCTGGTTGGCCATTGTTCTGGGCCTTGGTCCAGCCAGTGCATAGAGCAGTTCCCTGGGTCTTTCGTGAGCCTTCACTGTTCTCCTTAGAGCAAGGACATGGAGCTGCAGAAACTCCTGGCTGCTCCTGACCTGCTGGGAGACATCAGGCAACGGGGCAGGTCACTTCACATTTCTGTGCCACCGTTTCCCCTCCTAGCCTGTGTCCAACTATTTCGATTGCAAGTGCTTTGGGGCAGGGACTGTCTCTTACTCTGTGTAGCTGCAGTGCCTGCCTCAGTGGGATCTCTAGGTGCTACTGTGATAGAAATGATAATGGAGAGATGATTGGTTGGGACTAGTGTGCCGTAGCAAAGGGCAGTCCAAGTGGCAGAAGCCCCAGTTAGTTCTAGGCTAACAGAAGGGTCCCATCCATTCCAGCTGATGCTGGGAGGTTAGTGATGATGTCTCTTGCCTCTATTTCCTTGTAAATTGCAAACCATTTTGATAGAAGACTCCCCGCACCCGGGACTCTGGTACCGTCCCTGTGGATTCTACTGTGTTACCTGCCTTTGCCAGCCGGTCGATGCCCTGGATTGCCAGACACTCTGACTTTGCTAAGCATGTTGTCTCATGTTGCTCTTGGAAATGTTGAATCCGCTGAATGGTTACATTCCTCCAGGGAATCAGAGAGTCCTGCCTAGAACTGCCTTGCTTTGAGCGTTGGCTTTAGTACACAAACCACAATGAAATTATGGTGCTGGTGCCCGGGGGTCGGTGGTTTCTGAAAACGGACAGAACTTTGTTTAGCAGAGATGAGCACAGTGTAGAAGATACATGTGACTTTGGACGGAAAGGGATCTTCCATTATTCACAGAAAATCGCCCCGTTGTTTTGATGTTTCTGTATTTATGGTAATGCACACAGTGAAATCACGGTAATGCTTGAAATGACCAATGAACAGCCTGACTGCATGTAATCAATACCTGGATTCAAGTGAGTAGTGGCTGAGACGGGGAAGGGAACTCCCAAATTGTAATCCCTGCCTTTACTCTGGTTTGCTGTGACCTTGAGAGGGTCCCGTCACCCTTGTGTGCCTCAGTTTCCCCATTGGTGGCATTTTCAGGCTGTATGGTCTTGTCATTGCAGAGGAGGAAGTTTCCAGCATCAGCACCAAGGGGTTTGATCATTCTGGTTTTATACATTATTATTTGTATTACAGTGTCACCAACTGAGCTCAGGGCCCCATTGTGCTAGGCTCTTCATGCGCATAGTGAGCGATATCCCTGCCCCAAAGAGCTTACAACGTAAACAGCCTCGACAGACAAAGAATGAGAGAAAGGAAGTGCCGTTATCCCATTTTTGTGACGGGGAAACTGAGTCATCGAGCGATTAAGTAACTTGCCCAAGATCACACTGGAAGTGGCAGTGCTGGGAATTGAACCCCCATCCCATGGGACCCAGTTCAGTGCACTAAACACAAGATCAGCCTTCCTCCCAAAGATTCCCACCTTGAAATCTCTTTTAGGATTTCCCCCCCGATCCCAGATTTTTCAGCAATGTCTTGTTTTTTCCTGCCCGTGTCCGTGGTGACATGATGCCGTTTTGAGCAGCATCCAGTTGCACTGGGACATGTTACCCTTACCTGCAGTCTCTTAGCACAGCTACTATTTGCTGTGTGTGTCCTGCAGGGCAAAGTGAGGATGGTGGTAGCCTACAGACCCCAGCAGCAGAACTCCCCTCTCTTTGATCTTCCCTGGTGCAGACTCTGACGTTGTCTTTATTTCCTAGCTGCTGGCCATGGCTCTGAGCTCCATGTGCTGTGGGTAAAGCTGCACCTAGAGGATCTGCACAAAAGAGTATAAAAAATGAGACTTTTATCTATCACATGGGCCTTTCGGAACCTCCCATCTTCCTCCTCGTATGCTCCCCGCACTATACTCGGTTGCACGATAATTTCCCCAGGGAAGCGGTGGAAGCTGCAGTGCCTGATGTTTCAAACTAGACTGGACAAGATCCACTCGAAATGTTCCACAGGAGATAATCCCACACTGGCCAGGAGACGGCTGGTTATTCTCCTGCCACAGGTCATTTCCATCCCTGACTTGTGTGATAGACGCTGCCTGGTGCCTGCTATTTGGCCTGAAGGCTCAACAGTCAGCAGGCGGGCTGGGTTTTTGTTTTGTCTGCCTGAAGGAGGTTATCTTGGTGCTCTGGGAGTGGGTTTTCTTTGCGTTGCTCTGAGGAGCTGTGAGCAGGTATTTGTACCGACCTGTCGTGTTATCTGGCCCTTGTGAAGCCTCATGCAGCCTGAGGTGTTACAACCTCTCGTTAAAGCAGTGCTATTTTTACAGCAAGCCACAGTGTCCTTCTAGCTGTAGGGAAGTATGTGCCTGTGTATTAAAGTCAGAAGAACCTCCAGAGAGCTAGACAGGCTCCAGGTGGTGCTCTGTAAATGGTGCATATTGTAACAAATCCATACCCATCTAGGATATTATGCTGTGCGCCATGGATGCTTATAACCTCACCGCAACAGAAGGGACAGAGCTCAGATTCTTCTGCTCCAAAACCTCTGTCACTTGAACTAAAAGAGAATCTCCATTAGGTGCTAGCAGTATGACACACAACTGAGCAGTTCTGATTCCATCCAGTAGAGGGCAGTATGCAGGTGAACATGACCCAGTCCCCTTACAACACGCTTTCCTTTTCCACTTGGTAATTAGATTGAACTCACTCCAGGCTCTGCCCCGTTCTGTCTTAAGCAGAATGCAAAGCCCAGTAATGGTCGAGTTGAACTTTCAAACCAAATGATCCTCAGAACAGGTTTGCCCATCCCTTAGAGCTGATCCTGCGAGCGGTCTGTGTGCTGCTCCGTGGATGAGCAGGGCTGGGAGACACATAGAAGAGGAAAACACAGTACCTTTAACTCATGATCATCAGGGCCAGGAACCCCATTTCTGTCACCCTGCTGCAACCTGTGAAAATGTTAAACAGACCCTGATGATCCTTTTCCCCACCCTTCCACCTCCTGTGCGGGGGAGCTCGCAGGAATGGGAAGGAGGTTATTTAGGGCAATCTCTGAAATGGACAGGAGTTTACAGAGCCGCGCAGGCAGTGGAAAGGAAACCCAGCGTGCTTCAGTGATGGCTGCAGTGTTCATCAGCGCTTCCTTTCCTGTAAATATTATTCTAATGCCGGCTGCCGCGCTACCTAAATCAGAAAGAACCGCCGGCAAAACTGCAAGAACGAATAAACATTTCTGTCCTTTGTCCACGCTGCCCCTTCTGCGGGTTAAGGTGGAAGATTTATAGCTGCCATGGTTTGTCTCCATCTGGACAGGGGGCCTCGTGAGGCAATCATTCCAGGCCACATGGTGCCAGGCAGCTTACAATGTTAACCCGTTGGAGTGGTGGACCAGGGCAGTAGCTCTGAGCTATTGACGGCTTCAGGAGGGTGCTGCATGGCTGTATCCAGTTCTAGTGATCTAGAGATCCGGTTTATCCATTTCTCCCCAGCGGCTCTGCTCACTCTGTTCTCATGGTACTTTACCTGCACACAATGTAAGACATGGTGAGGCTACTAGCTAGCACATCCCAAAATGTTCGCCTGGCACTGGTCATTGAGTTTAATGAGCCAGGGTGGATTTCACCCAAAGTCTTACAATCCCCCTGTCACAGATTTGGTCAGGCGGCCCTTTGCTGGCCACCCCCAGACTGCTGTGAGAGACAGCTACATCTCTGGGTGCCTGGATTCCCCCAGTGGTTTAAGCTTTTGGGGCTTGAAATAAGTCCAGGCACTGCCCCACTGTTGGAATCCCTAGGCACACTCGTGGGGTGCAGCTCCTTTGTCTAGTGCCCCATCCTGAGAACTGGAACCTGCTGCCAATCCTCTCGGGGTGCAGAGCTGACCCTCCGGTTCCCCCACGGGGGCGCACAGCCGTGGAGCATGCGACACACACAGAGCCCAGCACATATTGCTCTTCTATGTAATGCACAACGCACAAGAGAACTCAGATCATTTAGAAAACTACAAACCTCATAACAACAATGCCCCCCGCTTAGTGCAACCTGCCCTCGGCCACCCTCTGGGCTCCGGACAGCTGGCAGGGTCCCCCTGCTTCATCCAGGCCTCTGCATGTTGGGGTGCTTCTCCCGCATGGAGGCTTCTGCCCACTGCTTCTAGGACGTTCCTCTCTCTGCAGTCTGCCCCCAGCCTCCATTGCTGGGTGACTCTCTGTTTAAACCCCTGCCTGGTCACCTGGCCTCTTTTGTTCTGCACCTGGTAAATTTCCACTGCTCCTACTTTCCCCGCTCCCTCCCGAGGGGTAAGATAAAACTGGTGTTCCAAGGATGCAGCTGCTCTCTGGCATAATACGGTGACCAGAGTACCCTCGTTTCCAGCGAAGTACCTTCTCATTGGCCTCAGTCTGGAGTGCATCTGCTGCGGGTCCTGTCAGCCATGGTGGGGCCACATACCTGTAGGCTTTCCATGGCGCGGTAATTTCATGATACAATTTCATAGTATCAACCAGAATCCACAAATGGTGGAGACAGATTCCCAGCTACCCACCCCCCTCCGTAGAGCTAGGCCTGTATTGTGAGGCTGGTTTTAGAGAGGTTTGTCTGGCATCATTTAATTAGTCTGTAGAGTCCAGGAGAGAACTCAAAAGCCCCTCGCGTCTCCACAGCCCCTCGGTTCTGTAACTCGGTCTATTTGCTGAGATGCGGATGTTGGCCAGTGGGTTTATTCTCAGTGCGAGCCGTGGGGGTGAAATGGAATGTTTCGTTGCTGTAAATGTAATGAGGGGAAAAGCTCACTGAACTGTTCAGAGGGATTTTCCCGGTTTCGAAAAGAAATTCTCATGGGAAGTGACTGAGAACAGTAACGAGGCTGGAACTGTTTAATGGCTGTCGCTATTAGGAAATGCAGAGCAAACAATTCTGAGAATGTTCTGCTTCCCGGGGGCAGCCTCATGTGATGTACAAATGCATGGGGATCCCGGGGAACAGCTGAGAGTTGGGCTCTGGACACTTTGCCTGGTGGTCACACCCAGTCTCCAGGCCTGTGTAAATACATGGACCCTTCTGCTCAGTCACACTGACGTACACACACAGTTAACCCCATTGACTTTGATATCTGGCTGTTAAGGGTGCCTAGATGACACCGGGGTATGGCGGCTAGGTGTTACCATTGTCCTAGGTGGTAAAATGGCCTGAGCTCTGTCTACGCTAGCGCTCCCGCTGCTGGAGCTGCACCAGTGGAAGAGAGCCTAATGCAAGCCAGTCCCTGCCTTTCAGGGCACATTCCCCCTCCTCGGCTTGACCCGGGCAGAGGCTGCTGTTCTCAGCCTGCGTAGTCCTGGCAGAATGGCCAGTGAGTGTTCTAGGAACACCGTTAAAGCCACAGCAGGGCTGCCCAGCTATAAACAGAGGGTTGGGAAATGCACAAATTAACAGAGCTGTGTCGTGTCTGGGGTGTTTCCTATTCCTGGTCTGTTAGTCCGATGGTTACTGTTATCTATTGCACACGAGGGTATCCAGGGTGGGCCCTTTCACGTCTCTCTTATAACCTTAGCTACGAACAAGTCCTGATGGGCAGAGATCGTAACCGTGCACCCGTAATGGACCCTTAACCTTGTTGTTGTTGTTAGTTTGTATTTTGGTCACGCCGAGAGGCCCCGGCCGAGATCAGGGCCCCGTTGTGCTAGGTGCTGTACATACAGGAGCTCACAGTCTAAGCACAGGGTCTGGATCATGTCCTAGTGCAAGGCAGATGAGCAAGGCAGTAATTATTGCCCTCTCCTCCCCCTGCACAGCCCGTGTCAAAACCCAGCCCCACCCCAGGAGCATGGGGGCGAGGCTCTCCTCCCCCAGGAACAACCCAGGGTGGAGAGGGAGCAGGCAGCGGGAAGACATATGGCTCCCCCTCTCCCTCTGCACCACCCAGTAGTGGAACATACCCCACTCCATAAAAAGATGGTGCAAATTATTCTTGGAGCAGGGAGCCCTGGGAAGACTATAGCCCAGGGGTAGGCAACCTATGGCACGGGTGCCGAAGGCGGCACGCGAGCTGATTTTCAGTGGCACTCACACTGCCCGGGTCCTGGCCACTGGTCTGGAGGGCTCCGCATTTTATTTAATTTTAAATGAAGCTTCTTAAACATTTTAAAAACTTATTTATTTTACATACAACAATAGTTTAGTTATATATTATAGACTTATAGAAAGAGACCTAAGAACGTTAAAATGTGTTACTGGCACGCGAAACCTTAAATCAGAGTGAATAAATGAAGACTCGGCACAGCACTGCTGAAAGGTTGGCAACCCCTGCTATAGCCTCTCTGAGGCACAGCGCCTCCTGGTGTTCCTCTGGGGTGCCTCGCCTAGGCACCGCCCCTTTCTACGGTCTGTCTGCTAACAGCACAATCCAGCCCAGAGCGGTTGTGTGCATGCAGCTTGCTATGCATCCTGCCAGTACCCATCAGCGAGTGCCACCAGCTCCAGGCAGTAGTTTCAGTTCCATTAACACTGCCATTGAGAGTAATGCCTTGCTCATTCTGGAGCCAGCCCGCTGGCCATCCCAGATCACCTTGGTAAGGTGGCAGTGTTCTTCATTGTGCCTTGTTACTCCTGAGGGGCGTAGTTGGGAAAACAACATGTTTCAGTGGTAGAGAAGCACAGATTTTTTCCATTGGAACTCAACTGAGTACATAAAAACGCAGGAGGGCCTTTGGCACTCTGCCTTCTGCTCAGTAATGTCTGTGAGGAGCGGAAGAGGGGGCACTCAGTGGGGAGACACAGCCACCCTAGTTCACTGGAATTGGAGCTGAGCAAAGTATTCCCTGGAGACAAGTGATGGGACCCGTTTCCCCATCACAAATTACCCACAAGCACACTTTGATCTCAGCGTTTCCCATGAATGGATTCCAGCCTGCAGATTGGCTCTGAACCATTCAGGTATTTGCTGTCGCGAGTTCAGCTGGTCAAAAGTCAGTTCTGCTCCCACATTGGTTGGCACCCAAACCCGAGGCCGTGCCAGCGTTCGCACCTTTGCACAGCTATTCAGGATGCTTTCCCTTTCTGTGGGCATTTTTTCAAACAAATTTTTCCTTGCATGACTCTGCAGAAAGCAAATGAAAGGGGCTGCATATACCATCAGTCACTGGACGGATAATTGTCACATATATTTGTCCAGTTGTGGTTGGATCTGTAGGAGAGGAGGGAAGATGTTCTGTCAAACCAGCTGCATTAACAGTACTGTTACTCAGCTCTGCCATAGCACCTCCCAGCTGTGGGGTTTAACTCACTTGCCAGACATTTGTTAAAGCCTCACGCCGTTCCTGCATGGTAGATATCCTCCCCCTTTTACAGATGGGGAAACTGAGGCACGGAGCATTGACGGGACTTGCTCGAGGTGTCACAGCAAGGCAGTGGCAGAGCCCAGAATAGACACCAGATCTCCTGACTCGAGGCCCTGCGCTTGCTGGAGCTCAGTAGAAAGAGAACTGAGCTGCGTCGCTCTGCTGAACTTGTTGCAAGGACCAAAGGGGAGGGCACGTTTTGGGGAGCCCTTTCAGTCATCACCCTCAGCCCACAAGCACCCATTGGCATTACAGGGAATCAGAACGTTTTACCTCCTGCTATAACACGGAAGAGTTAGTCAATATGATGTCTTCCTAGGAGGATGAAGTCTTTCATCCTTGTCAGACTGCGGAGTGGTCCACTAGCTGGGGCGTAGTGTTGTGAGTCAGCAGAGCCGGGGTCTGGTCTTAGACTCTGCCAAGAACTTGCTGTGAGGCTCCATGCCTCAGTTTCCCCATTTTGAAAACGTGCCTCGGTTTCCCATCTTTAAAAGGGGATAATGACCCTGACCTCCTTTGCAGCGTGCCTTGAGAGGCATGGATGGAAAGCACTATTATTCAGATGTTAATCACTATGATTATTTTATGTATACACTTAAGGAATCCTCAACCAAAATGGCCTGGAGCAGCCGTTCTGAAGATACCCGACCTTTTCATTCCACTCACAGAGCTCCTGTTAAAGTCAGTGGGAGCTCTGTGAAGGGACCGGAGGATGTCTTTGGCCTGTTTATATTCTGGTGCGGGTACAGAGACTTAAGGTAACTTTGGTGCTGCTCTGTTAGGCTGTGACTGCATTAGAAGCGCTTCAGCGGCACGACTGTAGCCGCACCGATGTGGCACTTCTTTCAGCGCGAGAAGAATTGTTCTGTTAACGTCGGGGTGTCTACATTGAGGCTTGGGTTGGTTAAACTACCTCTCCCAGGAGTGTGAATTTTCCATAACCCTGAACAGCACAGCTGGGGCCACTTCACTTTCTTGGGTTGACCAGTTCTTAGATTGTTGCCTTGAGACTTGCATGGTAACTGCCACTAAGTGAGATTACAGAGCAGCAGCGGATAGCGGGCGTTAGCATTTCAGAGCCGAATCTCAGCAGATAGGTAATTGCATAATGTACTCCAATGGCAGGGCTGTGTACATGTAGCTTTAATTACTTGCAGGGTTCCTGTAATGCGCGTATTCTGCTCTGTGAGGTCTCTGGACTAATGCGTTCAGCACTTTTCATCTTGCAAAGCACTTTGCAGAAATTAACTTAGCTTCGCAAACCCTACTGTGAGCCAGGAAAACATGGCTGGAACCAGGCAGCATCAAAGCAAGGATTAGCACTCAGGCATTGCGTGCCCAGCCCTACGTTCAGATCACGAGAGCGGTGGGCTGCCCCCCAGCACTAAACACCAATAAAAATACTCCTTTGTCAAGCAGAAGGTTTGATCGGTGGGCTAGAGCTGCTTGTAATAAGAATTAATACCTCGCTTTGGTATGGCACTTTCTAGCTGTAGAGCTCATTGATCCATAGATTACCAGTGGGGAAACTGAGGCACAGAGCAGGCACGTGAGTTGCTAGCAGACCCAGGAATAGACTCCAGGTCTCCTGACTCCCACGCCCTGGCCACTAGACTAGACTCCCTCCACGTGTCTGGAGTGGAGGTGGGCTTGTGAGCATTCTGTAGCATGCAGAGATGGAGCAGGAAACTAGTAAGATGTGAAATACATTGCCAGTGTGGTAGGATTGTAGCATCAAGGAAGGGGATTGGCCTGCTGGGAACAGCTCCCCTTTGTACCCATTGTATTGTGCCATGTGCCAAGTGCTGCCCTGGTGACTGCATGCGCAGAGGAGAATGGCAAGTGAGGTTTCTGCCAGGGCGAGCCCGCCGGCTGGAAATCCTCGCAGGGCTCCGTCAGGGGAGTATTGGAAACCTCGAGAGATCGCCAGCCACGCCCTGCTTCGCTTTGGTTCTTCTGGCTGCTTGCTCAGTTGGTCAGTGCTGTGGAGAGCCAAGATTCAGCCTGGCACCAGCCTCCAGGGGCACGTGGCTGAGATACAAACGCAGCACCGTGTCTCTGCACCACCTGCTGACACCAGACGGGCGCCTCCCACAAAACACCAGTTGTCCTGTCACGGAACCGCGCAGGCTGCGGAGCTGCTCAGGGAACGCACAAACCATTTTAAAAGTGGGGGGAGGACACCGGCCCTCAGGAATGTCTCACTCTCTGGGTGGGCTGTTTGTAATGGCAGAGAAAGCTCAGCCCTGGGGTAAAGGAACCGGGCTGTGAAGAGAAGCAGTAGCACAGCAGAAATGGCCTCAGCTGGGTCAGTGGAGGGGATGTGGGTGTGATGTGCCCAAGCTACCGATTACTCTTCTTTCTTTCTTTCTTTCTTAGGTACAAGGGCTTCATCAAGGACTGCCCCAGCGGACAGCTGGACGCCGCTGGCTTTCAGAAGATCTATAAGCAGTTCTTTCCCTTTGGCGACCCAACGAAATTTGCAACCTTCGTTTTTAACGTCTTTGATGAAAACAAAGTAAGTCGGTGACTGAGAGCGGCTGAGCTCCCCTGGCCCTCAGTGCACACCCCTCTCGCCCACCGGGAGCTGTGGGGCTTAGGGTACCATGAAATGTCTCATACAGTGACACCCGCTCCCTGTTCAGTCCTTGAGTGCGAAAATCCGAACGTTCGCTTCCCGGGGTAGGAAATTTCAAGCGGAGAAGCTTTAGCAGCAAGTCCCTGCGCTCGCTCTACTTTGTGATTCTCATGGGGGCAGCGGATAGTCCGCGAAATGCGAAAGAGGAAAAAGGAGACATTTGGTGCTGCTAACAGAGGCCCATCAGGCAGACCGTCCCTGACCCACTAAAGCAGCCGGAAGTATCCGCGGCAGGAATCACCCACAGCTGCAGGTTTTACGTTACCAGCCAGATCAGGCTTTTTACAGACAAGCTGCAGCGGAGATAAATCTTTGTAATTCCCTTCTCCTTTATCTCTCGCCTCTGTCCTGGTGGCTCCGACTCTCTTCCCTGTTCAGAGGGCGAGCTCCTGTCCGGGCCTGGATCGTGTCAGACTCCACGGTCACCTGGGCACCAGCAGTTCTGTTTGCACAGACAGAGTTGCTGAGGAGACAGCCCTGGAGCCCTGCTCTGCTGAGGCCAGTCAGCAGCAGCCTTTGCCAGGAGCCCTCCCTCCATTTTGCATGCAGAAGAGTTCTTGCTCCCGTTCAGTAATTCTCCCATTTGTTTTGCTTCTGCAGAGAATTTCCTGGGAGGGAGAGAGACCCTGTCATAGGCCCAAAGCACCTGACCCCCCCATCCCTCAGCTGCAGTTTGTTCTGCAGGCTACCAGGACTTGTTAAAGTTGGGACGGGGGGGGAGAGGACTCTAACTTTGTACATGTTTACCCCACCCCCCGACATCCCTCTCCTCTGGTCACGAGGGGTGGGTCTCCAGTGCACACTGAGCCTGGGTCGGCGGGACCTGGGCTTGTGGACTCGATGTTTCCCTGCCCACACTTGAGTGTCCCACTGCATTGTTAGCCTGGGTTTACGATTGTCGGACCCGGGTCTCACAGCCGTGGTAACGTGTCCACGTGGCACTACGCCAGCCTTCTCACTTGGGTCTGCGGCTTGGGCTGCATCCACACTGCAAAAGGACAGGGCTTGGACGTGAGTCACGGCAGGACACAGGCTCTGACACTCCTTCCTCCCCCCACCCCTGCAGGGTCCTGGGCAATTGGTGACCCGAGTCAGACTGATTTGTGTGTGGACAGAAGTGGGGCTTGGGCTCAAACCTGAGTGCACAGTGTAGACATTCCCAAAGTTACACCGAATGTAGCCTGCCTGGGCCTGTTCCCCGCTGCCTTGTGCACCGTGTCTTCATTTACAGGTGCGCAAGGCAGCTGTAAAACGCTCTCAGATCAGAATGGTACAAGTTACATACCCACTGATGGCAGCGTAACTTACACCATGTCTCCTGTGGGTTTGGCCCTGGGATTGGAACTCACAGCAGGGAAGGGATCAGTGAAACTCCGCTCAGAGAAATGAAGTTGCTCCACCAGTCGGGATACCAGGGAGCTGCTCCCCGTCCACAGAATCAGGTGCCTGCCAGTGGAGTCTGGTGCCAGCTGATGACTCCCCAAGCACCAAGAGTAACTTGACCTGTTACTCTACTGGACGGGGGTCACCTGGGCAAGATCGAGTGACGGAGCCCCACGAGCAGGAATGCAATTAGCCCCGCTTACGTCACCCCCGTGAATCAGCAGCGCGGTGTCTGAATGGAACAGGCCTGTGTGGGACTCCACATGTGTTTGCATGCACGATTCATAGGCGCGGGCACACGTGTGTAGCCACACAAACCTCGGCCCGTGTGCTTTGTGACGTGTGTATCACTCCAGGTCTCTCTTTCCCTTCTCAGGATGGGAGGATCGAGTTTTCGGAGTTCATCCAGGCGCTGTCGGTCACTTCCCGAGGGACCCTGGATGAGAAATTGCGGTGTAAGTCCTCAGCGCAGTTTGAAACCAGGAACTGCGTCTCTCTCTGTCCCCCCACTTCCGCCCTTGAGCCCAGAGTGGGTCCAGAATAGCAAGAGGCAGCCATGCAGTGAGCATCTGCCCAAGCAGGGAAGCGCTCTGCAGAGGGGTCTCACTGGGTACGTCTTTAACCTGCATCCGGGAGCGATGCACAGACTGGGGCTAGCAGGGCTCACACTCGCAGTCTAAGCATAGCTGCGTGGGTGGTGCTTGTACCCTGCGGCTTGGGCTGGAGCTGGAGTTGTTCTGCGGAGTCCGAGGCGGAACGTCACAGCAGCACCCACGCAGCTCGTTTCCGTGTGCTGGGGCGAGCTCCGCTAACACAGGGACGCTCACGCCCCGTTGCAGTGTAGAGTGTATTGCGCCAGGGCTCTGGCTTGGGATCTCAGCGCAGGCGTTCGCATTGTCCAGCCCTAATTAAAACGGGGAGACACTCGCCGGGGTGCAGGAAGGGAGGCTCCCAGAGGAGAGAGCTGGGTGTTAACTTACTGTGCGTGCGTTAAGGTGCTTAGGAAGCCTGGTGGACTGACAGCCCTGCAGAACGGGGGCCTCTCTTCATCCACAGCACAGGTCCAGTGCAGGCAGCAGCAAGGCAGGGCTCCCCCTCGCTGCCCCACTAATCTGCCCCTGCCCGCAACTTGAGGGTCCTGGCCTGGGGCATGGGGGCTGATTCAGTCTCCAGGACCCATTCAGTTCTTGGCCTCTGAGCTGAGACTGGCTGGGCAGTGCCAGTGACGTCCGTGCCCTGGGAAGTGGTCCTCAGGAGATGGCTTGTTCCTGGCACAGACAGGCCATTAAGGGCCATCAGACTCTGCTGCCAGCCCGAGCTGCGTTCACACCGGGTGCTGCCTGCTGGCACCTGGCGCTTCCTCAGTAATACAGCGTCACTCTTGGTTTCAGGGGCCTTTAAACTGTACGACTTGGACAACGACGGGTACATCACGAGGAACGAGATGCTGGACATCGTAGATGCTATTTATCAGATGGTGGTGAGTGTCCGGGGGAGGGGGAGAGGGTGCCGGGGTTGAGTGCGCCGCGGTCCTGCTCGCATTCAGATCCGAGCGGCAGATTCTGATGCAGACCTCAGGAGTGCAGCAGGCCTGTCCCGGAGTCAAATTAGCATGGCTCCAACGGGCAGAGTGAGGCAGGCTGTGAGCAGCCCCCATGGCAGGTCACCCCCCCCCTGCTTTTGTGGATATGGTGGAGGGAGTTGAGGTGGGGAAGAGCAGGACAGCCTGCTGGATAACTCCTCCCCCTAGAGAGCAGGGTGCAGCAGAGGTGGCTTCCGACCTGACTTGGCTGCACAGCTGGCTGCGGGAGGCTTGTGTTCCCTCCCTGCCTTCCCAGACTGCTGCAGCCCCAGGTCCCAGTGCTGCTCCAAGTGGGGGCAGGGATCGGCTCTGGCCCTTCACTAGGAGTCTCCTGTGACCGGGATGCACGTGAGGTCGGCTGAAAGGTGCCTGCGGCAGAGAGAGCGGATGGAGCCACCCAGAACTGGCCCGAGGAGGCTCAGCTCTAGGCCGGGGCGTTCTTCACCTAATGCGCAGAGAGAGTGAGACGCAGAGACCTCCTAGCACCGAGGATGCAGCCCCGCCACAAGCAGTAAATGTGCATAAGTTCCGCTCTCTCCTGCCCCTACAGGGTAACACGGTAGAGCTTCCAGAAGAGGAAAACACACCTGAGAAGAGAGTGGATCGGATTTTCGCTATGATGGACAAGGTGAGACTTGATGGCGACTCTTGTGTGTTTTCTCCTCACCTCTAGGGGGCGGCGGCTGTCACAAGCCCCACTCCTCCATCTCCCAGAGTGGGTCCCGCTCCCCACACAGGTGCTATGTACCATGAAACCCACCGACCTGTAGTCGTCTCCTCTCACTGTGGACACGAAATCTCGCCTGTGCAGCCTGCTCAAAGCTTCTGCAGGGCTGGTGGGAGCCCCCGCTACTCGGGGCCTCTCATCATTGGCTGTGACATTTGTCAGTGAACCGTCCGTCCCTGATCTAGACTTGGCCAATGGAGGGGATGTTTGCCGGACAGTTCCTTCCTGCTTCCAGCTTCCCCCCTGCGCGTGAGTGTGGATTCTTGACCCCAGGCGGCCCGACCAGGTGTGGATGTGACGGGTGATCTCCTTTCAGTGCAGGGCTGCATCAGCAGAGTGGAGATTAGAGCTTGGGCGCTCGGCTTATTCAGCCTCTGTCAGGCTGGCGCTCTGGGCTGGACTCAGCCCTGCTGTACTTGAGAGGTGTCACGCCCGGGGGGGAAGTGGGATTTGCCCAGGTGCGTTTCCGTCACCGCCTGCCCTGGGGGAAGGGCAGCTTGTGTTTCTACTGGAGGCTGCTGAGTGCACCAGCCTTCGCCGTAACCCCTCCCCAACCAGTGTGGCCAGCTTTCCAGGCCTACCTTGCCCACCTGGCCCAGTGAGGGCTGCAAGGGCCAGTGGGGCAGCTCCAGCGGAACAAGGTGCCTTCGAACCCACTCCTCACCGGGCACACGAGGCAGTAGAGAGACGGGGTAGATCTCAGGGATGGGGCAGAGTCAAGCAGGGGCCGGGTCCAAATCTGAATTTCCTTGGAGTTTGGGGCAACGGGTGTTTGGCTCAAAGCTGCCTCTCTTTAATACCAAGCGCAGATTGTTCCTCTGGGTCCAGGGCATTTCAATCAAACAATTAGTTGCAACATATTGGCCATCACCAGCTCTCCCGGCCATTGCCTTTCAGAATGCCGATGGGAAGCTAACGCTGCAGGAGTTCCAGGAAGGCTCCAAAGCCGACCCGTCCATCGTACAGGCACTGTCCCTCTATGACGGACTCGTATAGTCCCGGGATCCCAAGCTGAGGTAAGCCGAGCAAGGTGGTGGTGCTGGGGATCTCTGTTAGTTGTAAGCAGAGCTGGTGGTGCTGCCTACGCTTACAGTTGCCCGACACTGCCTATTTTCAGTTGCTTATAACCTTGCCAAACTTTAAGTGTTTGAGCTGAAATTTTGTGTGCTGCATGTTTGCCTCAGGCTGAACATTTTGGGGGGGGGGGGAGGGGGAAGTTTCAGCTGAAACAGTTCAGTCATTTCCTAGAATGATGCTAGGAAAAAAATGTTATATTGCCCGTATTAAAAATATTCTTGCTGCTGTTTCATTGAAAAGGCCCAGCGCCCCCATGCTTTGGAGAAAGAGCTTGAAATTTGGCAGGTGGGTGGCCTTTATGTCAGGAATGTGCCTTGGCCACCCCTGTTAAAATCCACCCAAATATGGTCACATTATAAACCTTTGAAAAAATCTGTTTCCACATGCACAGTAGAGACTTGTTAGAGTTTGGCAGCTAAAGTCTCCAGAGATTCCATCTTTACTGAGCATGCTCCAGCCTCTCTCAGCTCTTACATGGTGACTAGACTGCGCAGGTGCCGTCCCTTAAGGTTGCCTGACACTACCCATTTTCAGTTGCTTATAACTTTGCCAGGAATTGATCAGGAGTATCAGGGACTAAGCAGGACTTTCCCTACATAAGAGCGGCCATACTGGGTCAGACCAATGGTCCACCGAGCCCAGTATCCTGTCTTCCGACAGTGGCCAATGCCAGATGCTTCCAAGAGAATGAACAGAACAGGGCAATCATCAAGTGATTGGACGGTCATCCAGTCCCAGCATCTGGAACAATTGCTCCTCATGGTGCTGGCGTCTGTTGTGGTGCCGGGCCCAGGAGCTGAGAGTGGGCAGACAGTCGCTTCTGTGCTGTCAATGCTAGAACATAAGAATGGCCATACTGGGTCAGACCAATGGTCTGTCTATCCCTGCGTCCTGTATTCTGACAATGACCAGTGCCAGATGCTTCAGCGGGAATGGATAGAACAGGGTAATTTCAAGTGATCCATCCCCTGTCATCCAGTCCTAGATTGTGGTAACTGGAGGTTTGGGGACAGCTTGAGCATGGGGTTGCGTCTCTACCCATCTTGGCTAAGAGCCATTGATGGATCTATCCTCCATGAACTTACTAATTCTTCTGTGAACCCAGTTATACTTTTGCGCGTCACAACATCCCCTGGCAGTGAGTTCCACAGGTTGACTGTGCGTTGTGTGGAGAAGGACTCCCCTGTATTTGGGCCCAGGTAGCATGGAGCAGCAGGAAGAAGCAGCCCCATTAGAATGCAGAGGGGTGAGGAATAGGGAGGAGGGAGAAGAGGAGGGAACAGGAGCCAGAAGGTAAAGGAAAGCGGAGGAAGAAGTGGACAATGCAGTCTGGGCTATTCCTCAAGCATTGTGAAGTGCCCCAGGAATGAGTGGTCTCTGTCGGGGAAAGTTTGGTAGCGTCCAGAGAATGGAGTGAGATGGACCAAAGCCAAGGAGGTCACCCCAGTGACCCTGTCAGGATGGTGCTAGGATTCCAGCCAGGGGCTCAGAGGAACCTCCTCTAGCACATCTCAGTTCTCTTTGGCTGTGGAATAGTACCCTGAAGATTTGAGCATCCTAGCACTTAGAGACCATGCAAATAGCCCTAGAAAAACCCATGGCGTCACTTGAGACTTTGAAACTAGGCTGGGGTAAAGTCTGGGGATTGCACTGGAAGGAGCAGTCCTGCACTGCCAGGAAGATAGGGCAGATATGAGGTCCAAGGTCGTCTCTGTCTCTGACCCTTACAATTCCATAATTCAAGCCACACGCTGATGCAGCGTGAGAGCCGAGCAAAACCTGTGTTGGGTTCGTTTTATTTTTGTACCACTTTACCAGGCTGGTTCTTATTTTGCCACATCTGGGGTGGGTGGGGAGAGGGCTCAGACCCAGATTTGGGGAGGGGTCTCCAAGAAATGATGCTGAATTCAGCCCATCTCTACATAACATGCCCTCTTCCTTGCTGCTTTTCAAGCAGGGGCATGTTATTGGAATGGGGTGACCGGCACTAATTCAATTGGTGGAAGCTGCAGATGCTGCCTTCCCTATGCATTATGTTCTCCTCTGAGCCCTATCTCTGCCTCTTTCCATCTGTGCTTGGCTGTTTTTAAGGCGGTAATGTAGCAAACTCTAGTGGTGAACATGCACAAAGGAAAATGCCGTATTGTCAGAAGGGAGCTGGTCGGGAATGCAGGGCAAGCTCCGATAGGGGGCCCGATGGGGCCCTGAGCTCAGAAAGCTGCTCTTCAGGGCTTTGTGTGCAGTGGTGCAAAGGAGAAACTAAGCTGGAGAAGCCAGAGGCTGGGAGGGAGGAGAAGACAAACTCTTCAGTGAGTTACTGGGGGACGAGCAGTTGTTAGACTTGGATCTAGTTGGTTCCAAACTCCCCTCTTGGGAGCTTTATAATTCCTACCACCCGCCGGGGGAGTCGATTCCTTCCTACGGCCTTGGGGGACAATCGCAAACACGCTTTCTGATTTTCAGGCATCCCACAAGGACTGTTGTACACGACGATACAGTAAAACCTGCCTCGCTGTAAAGGATTTTAAACCAGCAGGGTCTGTGGTGTGACTCACACAGTAGCCGCGATGGAAGAGCCCCAGAGGCAGCTTGCAAAATGTGGGGCTTGGGGAAGGTGCTTGTGTGCTAAGCATCGGTAGCACAGCTGGCAGGGTGTAATATTGAATAGCCCCCGCACATCAATATTCTGCAGCATTAATCAGATGGGTTATTATTGAATTGTATCTGTGTATTGTGGGAGCACACAGGGGCTGCCCCAAAGAGTGCACATGAAGAAATGTCTCCGAAATTTAGAATTACGAAAGAAAAGGGGGGGTGGGAACCGTCAGCATTTTCACCCAGACATTCCTCCTTCTCCTCCTTGGACTTCTTCACATTTCATAACTTGGATGATGTTTCCCATTTCTGAAATGTTAAGGCTCCAGAAATGGGGGGTGGGTGGAAGACATTTCAAAAGGAGGCAGAAAATGTTTCCCCATTTACTCAACCAGTTCAACATTGCCAACAGCAGGCATTCAGAAACTGGCGAGGTCCTAACAGACCATGAGACTGGCTGATAAACCAGGAGATTTAAAAAAAGAATAAACCTGAGGTTCTGGAGTTGGAGCCTTGGATGTGTGTGGGGGCGTGTCATATTTCCAAACTTTTCTCCACAGCCAGGATGGTGAGAAACATCCTTTCGATTTTCAGTGAAAGCATAGAGTCTCACAGGAATCACCTGACTCCAGGAGCTGGGTCCTTAAGAAAAAAACCAAAAGATGGCAGGACTTGCGATAAAATGACACGAGTTGGCAACCCTGACTTATCAATACATTTCTTCTTTTCTCTAGTTTTGTTGAGTTAAACACAGGTTGACTTGCTTTCTCCTCTTCTTCCCCCACTTCTCTTTCAGTTGCCTGGGGGAAGATTCTTTCTGTGCCATCAGACCACCTCAGTAAAGAAGCTTGCCTGTCCCTCTCCAGCCTTCCTTTATGTTACACGAACAAGGGAGGCGCTTGAAGTGTGAGGTCATCCCCCGCACCCACTCTGCACTCTGAATTAACCGTGTCCATTTGCCAACTTCCGCTTTCTCAACAACAACAACAAAAACAAGGGGAAAAAAAAAAAGAAGAAAAAAGAAAGGAAAAAAATAGAAAAAGAAAAAGCAGCGAATTTTTCAGCTTCTGGGGGTGGAAGGGATCGTGCATCGCTGTGTGGAGACCCCTCCCGCCTCTCGCTTTTACTTAGTAGATTTTTTTTTGGAACGGACTAAAAACACCGACAAATATTTGACATTGTTTTCATAGAAAAGCGCAGCATGAAGAAGGAGCCAAAAGGTACTGCTGAGGTCTTGGAACGGGCGGCTGCTGCACGCCCTCCGAGTGCTTGATCGCCATCGGCTTCTGCTTCATCGGCGGGGCGGGGGGGACGAGGGGACGGACGCTAAAAGGCAATTGGAAATGAAAGTTCCACATCCCCTGCGTTTCCAGCAGCAGCCCAGCCCGCGTCGCTAGGGAGAGCTGTATAGTTTTTGTGATACAGTATTGTGCTTTTTTGGGGGTTTTTTGGATGGAAAAAGTGAGGCTGTTGTGACTATGCCTCTCTCTGTTATCGATATCTTTATTTATTTGTTGTAACCGTTGCTGCTGTGTTTAGTCTTTCCTGTGTTGAAACACCTAGGTGATAAAAGTTGCAAGGTTTACACACTATGGCAGGGGGAGGTAGCCTGCGATAGCAATTAAGCCAAAAATATCCTCCCCCCACCTCCCCCCATATACTGTGCTTTGTTGGCTGGTTGATGTTTTACGGGGGATAATCTAACCCCCTTCTCCTTATTCCCACGCCTCTAGTCCCTGCACCCTGCCCTCCCTCCTTGTCTTTAGAAACTCAGCTACTACCCCTGACAAATCCCAAGGCTGGGACTGAATGCTCTCTTCCTCTCAACAAGTTGTATTTCTGTTGCCCTTCTGCATTCATTTTGCCATCTTGCCTTTGTGTAAAGCAGAATGACGAAATATACAGTATCCAGACATTTTTCTGCATGAAAAGTATTAATGGGGCCAATATTGTTTGAGCTTTAAAATGACCCTTCTTTTTGGAAAATCCTGGCATTGTCGTGTATCTGTCTTGCTGGGCGGATGGGGAGTTAGAAAAATGAAACTGGATTAACTCCTTGCTAAGCCTCCAGGAGGTTGGGAGCCTGGAGTCCCTGTGGGCTGAGAACAGAGATGGTTGCTTGTACAGTGTAACGGTTTTGAAAAGAACCAGCCGGTCAGTGGAGCTTAGGAGAGTTGTCTAAGCAAACTACACTCCATAGCTGTTTAAGGCAAAACCCAAAGCCTTGATGCTGTCCAGAGCTAGACAGGGCTGCTTAGTGTCCTGGAGAAGGAGGAGGAAGAATGGCTCCAGCCTCTTCGCGTTTTGCTACGTTTGCTCTCATTTGTGCTCCTGAGTTTTGCTCTTTGGGCCGTGCATTGAGAGAGAGCTAGAGGAGCCTTGTTCAGTGGATCACGTCCATTCCTATGGTTCCCAGTTTGGGTCACAAAGATGGACTTGGGCTTTGATAAACAGGAAAACAATCAACAAAACAAATCCGGCCTTGCCCCCTTCCCCATTTCTGCTTGGTCTGTCTCCACCTTTGAGCGAAATGGAATAGCAGAATAGACGCACAGTAGCAAAGGCACCAGAGACTAGGGCAGGCACTAGCCACGGTTCCTTTGTCTGACGGGGCTGGAGCGGAAAGCCTCCTGCAGCTGTCCCTAGGAAGGTTTGTGGGGTGCCTGTACACAGAACAATTGGCAAGTGCTCCACAAACATTGGAGACCGTCGCCTTTCCACCCACGTTTTTGGTCACGCACCCAGAGGTTGGTGCATTCCCCTGTTGTGCTAGCTAGCCGCAGTGTTTCTAAGGTGCCGATCACCTTGGGATCCAAACACCAAGCATTGTCCTGCTTCAGACTGAGTGTAACAAGAACAGCTGCAGAGTAATGGATTGGGAGGCAGGAGGAAGAGTCTGCTCTTGGGTTCTCCCAGGTAGTACGTCAGACCTGTGAGAAGTGCAGTGACTCCATCCTTCAGAGCTGTAATCGCTTTTTCTGGATATAAATCCCAGTCACTGTGCCAAGCACTGCTTCCCTTCCTCCTTTCCTCTCCCACCATATCCCTACAGTGTAACCAGTGCAAGCTGTGCTTTGCCAGAGAGGATATACAGCCCGGGTGACCCAGATCTGGCACTTGAATGCCTGCAGGGTGCTGAATGTGAGTGCCTCTTTGCACAGGTGCAGATATCCATAGGAGGGATGTCTCCTCCAGGGGCGGCTCCAGACCCCAGCACGCCAAGCGCGTGCTTGGGGCGGCATGCCGCGGGGGGCGCTCTGCCAGTCGCCGGGAGGGCGGCAGGCGGCTCTGGTGGACCTCCCGCAGGCGTGCCTGCGGAGGGTCCGCTGGTCCCGCGCGGCTTCGGTGGAGCTGCGGGACCAGGGGAACCTCCGCAGGCACGCCTGCGGGAGGTCCACCAGAGCCGCGGGACCAGTGACCGGCAGAGCGCCCCCTGCGGCATGCCGCCCTGCTTGGGGCGGCGAAATGTCTAGAGCCGCCCCTGGTCTCCTGTCTCCGTAGTTGGGCAGACTTCGAGATCATCCACACACCAGAGCTGCATAGATTTGAAACATGAACTCCAGCTCCAAAAACAGCTGACTTCAGTCCCTGGAACTAAAGAAGAAATGCCCATTAGCTGTCACCAGCATTGAGGCTTCTCTTCTGCGTAGGCTGCACTAGGGGCGATATGGGGGACACACAGTCGAGTAAGAGCTGATTCCGTCCAGCCGTGACACATTTGCACTAGCTTGTACATAACACTGGCTTTCTTCCAGTACTTTGCATCCCATGTTCAGTCCTCCATGTGTCACAGAGCACAGATGTTTTAGGATGGCAGCTGCCCCTCAGTTGCTGCTTGCTATTGCAGGTTATGGCGATACCTGGGTCATGGAAGCACAAGAGTTTTTGGCCTATCACAAGCTGTGGAAACCAGGAAGACTTTTCTCCCCAGTCTGTGTCCTCTCTTTACCACCACGCAGTTACGGTGGAAGTTCTCCGAATCCTGTTCCAGAGGAAAGAAGAGTCAGCAGGTATTGTAACTTTCTGGAGCACAGCCTGCTTCCTTTTCTTTTGGCGTGAAACGAGAGGGCAGTGCTCTACCCTCACTCTCATCAGTGTGAGCAACTGCATCTGCCCTGCATTTTGCATTTAATACCCCAGTAGCTTTTCTTTGGGTGGGGCTGGAAGTTATTTCTCATTGTATGGTTATCATGATGTCCTTCATCCTTCCCAGCGAGGTCCCCCACGCTTTCCAGAGCAATATTTTCAGCTACTGGGTCACAAATGTAGCTGGTATAAATCACTCCACTGACTTCCATGGAGCAACTCAGATCGACAGCAGCTTGAGGACTGATCCCTGATGTGTGGGCAGCATCGGGTGGGAGGCCTCCTGGCCCATAGAACACCAAGCCGGAAGGAATGGGCTGTGATCAGCACATCGGAGCTGTCTGCAGTAGCCCCAGCCAGCCCAAGGCCCAACCAGCAAATCCAGGATTTTAAACAGCAGAGGTGGCAGTGGGGGGAGAATTAACTCCAGGTGAACTGTACGTGTCAATTTTGGCACCAAGGCTGGGATTTTCAAATCCCATTGGCACCGAACTCCTAAATCCCAGCCCTAGTGCAGAGTGGCCATCTATCTATGGTGGCTATTTATTCCCCACCCCCTGAGCCAGCACTAGTAAAGAGCTCTCGTTTTGTCCTGTGGCTGCGTTCCATTGGTAACAATCACACAGAGCACCCAAACACCATCCCCTTCCACCCGTTTCTCTCACGGGTATCGGAAAAGCACAAAGTGTGGGAAGCAGCATGATTTATTTTGTTGCTTGTTAAGTTGGGCTGCCAGAGCTTGATTTGTGTGCACATCCGGCTTGCGTCCGTCCAGACGGAACTGAAGGCTTTGTAAAGACCTTGGTCAATATGCTGCGTAACAGACCCAGCTCCAGATCTAGCTTGAGGGCTTGGGGATGACTCATGCATTAGCAGGTCGAGAGAGAGAGATTTTCGGGGGAGGACCACAAAACTGCATATTTTTGTTCCCCTCAAAGGCACCAGTCATGCAGTGAGGCCGGAGACTGTCCACTGATGGGTTGCGAATCCCATGGAGTGCTTAGCTTGACTTGAAAATGTGGTAGAAAAGTCAGTTTCCCCTCTTGTTCTATTCACCAGGTAGGCTGCATATTCTGGATCAGCTCTACAAGAACTGATTCCGCCAGGTAGAGGCCTCGAGCCAGAAAAGCACATGCTTAGGTCCACCTTTATTCAGGAAATCACTTAAGCGTGTGCTTAATTTTCATTCCTAAATAGAGATGAGTCCCTGGATTGGGGCTTGAATGATTTCTGTCATTACTTAAAATAATATCCAGCCTCTTCAATGACTCCTGATCCTGAAAGCCCCATGGGTGGAATGTTCTGAAACCAACCTGGTTCCCTTAGGAAATGATCCTGTATGAGAAGATGCATATTGTACAGAAATAGCATCAAGACACCGCAGTTCTGTATGGTGAGAGGTTTTGTCTTGGGGCTTTGACTATGGGCTACTGGGGGATTGTTTTGTAAGGAGGGACCCATTGACTGTGACACTTCTTGAGGAGAACCTTAGGAAAAGTCACCAAGCAACTGCTGCATTTTATGGCAGGACAAATTCTGACCTCATAGGGACTCATCCTGATCCCACTAAAATCAATGGACCAGATCTTCAGCTGGTGTAGAGTCAGTGGCTCCATTGATGTTGATGGAGCTATTCCAGTTTATACCAGCTGAGGTGTGACTTTTGCATTGACTTCAAGAGGAGCAGGACCATAATGTGAATGTGTTAGAGCCCTTGCGATAAGGGATTTGAAGGTGTTGGAGGGCCCTGAGCTTTTCCTGGGTGCTGCTGGCTCTTTTGGGAAGCTTTGCTTGAAATAAAGGAAGCGAGACAAGGAATTGAACTCATTTACCATGTTCTCTTTAAGGGCACACAAGTTGTTTTCACACTCAAGAGCAAGGCCTTTCTCCCTTTGCAGCTGGGAGTTGGCTGGCTCCTGCTTTTCCCTACAATCTGATATGTTACAGGATGGATGGGTGCAGAATGGACCATACCACCCCGGTGGTTCCAAGGGAAACTCAATTCCCCTGCTGCTTTGTGGCCAGAATGCCCTCGTTTTGGTAGCTCTCTGCGGTGCCGCCTGGCTCACCATTTCTTCCCCCCAGGCTGGTCACCCTAATACCGACTGGCATTTAAGGTGAATGTGACACTTCCGTAACTTCCCCTGCTGATAAATAACTAACCGCACAAAGTTTATAACAGTATCCAGGCGAGTGGGAATGTATTTGTTCTGGCACTTTCCTCGGAAAGGCTTTTAAGTTTGGCAGAGGGTTTTCATCGTCCAGTTCACTGTATGAAGGAGCCACCGTACTTCAAGGGACACTCTGTAATCAGTCCGGCTCACACAGAACTGTTTTTTAACAAAGAGATTGTCTTTGCCAGATTTTCAGTAGCAGCAGCCGTCTCTAGCTCAACCCCTGGTCTGGGAGCTGCAGAGAGCCTCGGTAACCAGCACTCTCGAGTAAGCAAGGAATCTCAGGTTTCAGCGAAACGCTTTTATTTAACCATCGGCAACATGGGGGATGCTACCGGATTCAGTGTCTTACTCGGAGAAGCTCCAGGCTCTTTCCATTGCCATGTCTCTCTCTCCAGCTTCCTTCCTGTGAGCTACTAAAAAGCCCAAAAGACGGTAGTGGGTCCCACTGCCACACACAGCTAAGGGAGTAAGCGGAACGGAGCCTTGGGCCTAGGAAAGACAGCTGTGTTTGTCAGGGCGAGTGAGTCCAGATGGGGCAGGAGAGAAGTGTTGGGTTTGAGCTCACGAGGGCTTCAACTGGTAGGGAGCGCGGAAGAGAAACGTACCGCACAGCAACACCCAGGCTCTGGCTGTTCCAGTCCACCCCACCTCCCCTAGAGCTGCACCTGAGGTCTTCACCACAGCCCTGCCTGACCGCCAGTGAAAGATGACTTCTGCTTGGCAATTTTTGCTGACCCTCTGGGTGGTCGCCAACTGCTGCCTTCAGGACGGTGCAGTTCCCTAGCCCAGGGTCATTGTCAGACCCCTCTGTTCTTTTAATATTTGCAAATTAAAAACAGAAGAGTTTTTGAGTGAATAAAAAGCTTTGGTTGATTAATAAAGAGCCTGTTTAATCTTCTCTTTTGTAACAGTGTACGTTTTCCCTTGTGGACAGGCAAGTCTGTTGCTGGAGCCAGACATTACCTGCAGGGCTGTTTGAGAACTCAGCAACAGTGTATTTTCTCCCTGAGGGGCAGCGTGTTCCAGTGGGGAGGGTACGAGGCTGGAACTGGTGAGACCTGGATGCTAGTTGTGTCTCAACTCTTGACTCACTGAGTGGCTTTGGGCAAGTCATGTAGACCAAACTTTTCAAACGTGGCCAATGATTTTGGGAGCCTGACTTTGAGATGCCTTCAGCCTTGTTTTCAGAAGTGCTGAGCATCCACCCCTCCAGCAGAAAGCCACGGGACCTGCAGCTTCTCAGCACCCCTGAAAATAAGACAGAAGGCATCTCACCTGAGAAAACGTTGGCCTTAACCTCTCTGTGCCTCAGTTTCCCATCTGTAAAATGGGGTTGACACCTACCCAGTCTTGTAAAGTGCTTTGAGATCTACATAAAAAAATGCTGTCGGAGCGCTAAGTATTATGTGACTTATTTATTATTAGTGAATCGATTTTGCACGGGCTCCAGAAAATGAAACACAAAGGAACCATGAGTAACGGGGAAATCACTTCCTCCTGGTTTTGGAATATTCAGTTTATTTCACCAAGTCATGACCTTTTTAAAAAATATCTGGGTCATTATTAAAAAACAACAACGGCAACTGATGTATTTGTTTTTGTGATGTTTTCTGCTCAACATTTCCCGAAATGTTCCTGGACTAAAGAGAGAAGAGTGGTGCAGCTGTGACGTTTGAAAAAACAACCAGTACTAGAGTCTGCGGTGCATGGCCAGCCTCTGATAACTTGCTTTCTGGCACTAGATGTTATCTGTCTCTGTCAGTGTTGCATAGATTAAAATGCGGGATCTGTACTTTTCTTTTGTTTTGTTTTTCCATTTGTGTGATAACTCTTGCCGTTTTATATCACCTTTCCCTGTAGCTCTGGGTCTTGTCTGGGCTTGGCTGTTTCCTCCAGAAGGAAAAAAAAATGCAATTCTGGGGGCAAAGTCTGACCAATAATAATAAGTTTCCATCATATAAGACAGAAGGAGAGGGAGACGTGAAGGTTTTTTTCCTCTTGACTAGTCATTTAATTACAATGATCTGTAGCACAGGCAAAAGCAGCTATATACAGCTATTCCCTTGTGAGGGGTTATAGCCAAACTGGTTATTTCATTTTTGATGGCCTTTGAGAAGTGTTTAAGTGCTGGGCCGCTATTCCACAAACCTCCCGTGGGCCATATTCTGAACGGGGCTCAGGACTTGCATTGAGCTTCATTAGAAGGTGCAGCCACCTGCAGGTAGAACCGACGTCCAGTGTGCTGGTCTTGAGGGCATGGCATCCTGCAGCTTGTTAATCAGTTGAAGAAGCAGAGGACAAAGAAATGGGCCCAATACTCTGCTGATTTAAATGGGTGAAGTTGCATAGGCATCAGTGGGGAATTGCACCCGTTTACACCAGAGGAGAATTTGGTCCAGGGCAGAAAACGAGTAGAGGTCCCATTCCATGGAACAGGCGTATTCAGCGTCAGATGAAATGTTTCAGCGTGAGAGCAAGGCAAGGAGAGTTGGCTGGTTGCCCATTGCAGTCAGCATGTTGAGTTCACCCTGGAATGTCTGTGAGCAAATCTGCACTGACACAAACTGTGTTTTTCCCTGCATGTCACCTGGGTGGAGAGTAAGGAGACAGCTTCGATCCTAGACCCCGGGAAAACTGCCTTTCCAATGGTGTGTGATGCAGCCTTCAACTCCCAGTACTCCTTGAGACATTCAAAGCTGCCATCTACACATAGATTCAGAATTCTATAGGTGCCACCACAGATAGACCTGGGTCGTTGTGATAGCATCTGGGACTGGGTGGACCAGCCAGCCAGCCACTGGATAAGGAGTAAAGCTGTGTGTGGATGGCAAAGCACAGTCTGCAGGACAAACAGAACAGGCAGCGGTAGCCTGGGGTGAGGCCTGAGCTGTGAGAGGATAATTGTCTCTCCACAGACGGCAAACAAGGGAGAACCACTTGGTTTAGTTAGGAAAGGTCAAACCTGGGGGAGGCGCAATTAGCAGGTAAAAGCAGAATGACCTGGAGGGTGAAGAAGGATTGATTCACGTCTGCTTCCTTGTCAGCCCCCGCTCTGATCTGCAGGAATTGTCCATTCTCTCCCTCCCTGCTGCTAAGGAAATCAAAAGTCCCAAGTCCTTTTGATTTCATTTTTTTTAAAGTCGGTTTTAGCAATGGAGCAGGGAATCCGTTTTTGCATGGAGGTCAGTTTTAAGAAGCCGGTTATAACCTGCGTCCGCCTGAGCTGGCTACACAAATGACCCTAGAGCAGTGACTGCTTCAGTATTTGCCTGCTGAGATTTCCTACCCTAGTGAGGACCTCACAAGGCAAGGGGGCAGGGAGAGAGGGGGCCTGCAGAGGTAATTTGCACATAGAGACATTAGTCAAACTAAGCCAAAGCCATAAGGAAATCCCCTTTCTGAATGCAGTGAAGGTGAAATTCTGCCTAGTGCCCAGGGCTCCCGTGAGGCACTTAAAGGTCTTTGGGCTTGATTTCAACGGAGTTAGGAGCTTAAATACCATTGAGGGTCTGGGCCTTGGGGTCTTTATGTGGGGTTAAAGTGATGAATAAGGGCTTGCCTGGGCCTTCCACAGTGGGATGAATTTCACCCTTAAGAGACTGTCATTGTGTGACTGTTAGGGCATTTTTGAGGACCTGATTCTGCCTCATTGAAGCTTTGCCATTGATTTCAGAGACCACCAGATCCAGCCCCACCTGGACATAGCAAAGCTTCCATTTCCTCCTCTCTCTCTTTCTGTTCCGCAGAGCGTCTGTCTGCCCCTTGCTCTGTGTCCTCACCTGCAATCAGCTGAGCTCTTGGCTAAGAAACAACAGCTTCTGCAAAGAGCCCCATTTGTAAAGCCCAGGCCCTGTGTGTGTGTCTGCGCTGGTGTCACTCCCTTCGGTTTGGCTTGCATGCACCCTAATTGCCTTGTCTTTTAAATCTTGAGCTCAATTCAAAAACAAAACAAAAACCCCAGAACATTGTGAGAGTCGAAATAAACGCTTAATGGCAGTAACAAAGCGCACGTGGTCTGTGGTGCACTGCAAAGCCGGGTACGTGAACTATGGAGAGAGTCTCTACCTAGGAACATACACGCTGTACACATACGAACAACAGACTGAAGAGGAAGGCGTGAACTGGCCCCACTGAAGTCAATGGCAAAATTCCCTTTGGCTCCAATGGGGCCAGGATTTCACCCAAGAAGAGGAGCCCTTGTATTGTCTTGTTCTGTAACTGTTGCCATTAGCTGTGTAGTTAGGTTGAGCCAGGCCCTGGGAATCTGTTTGTCCCTCAAGTTTATTGGTTTGGGGCAGGATTCTTCTACCTCCGCTTTGGAGCCAAGTATGGTTCCTATAAACACGCTGAGCAGCCCCTTGTGCCACACACGGCTACTGGTGGGACTCTCCGGACAGGCAGGTGTTCTCCGTAACAAGTAAAAGGCATCACAGTCCGGCCCTGCGGAGACGCACCTTACCCCACAACTATTCCACTGAATTCAGTTTGGCTCAAAGCCTGCTCTGCAGGATCACATGGAGGTTCTGCTGTGAGCTTGTCTCGTAACGAGCTCCATGAAAGGCCAGTATCTCCATCAACTTCCTCCCGTGCCGGGAAATCCCTGGGACTCCCCCCTGGAGTAAGGCTCTACTTGGCCTGAGGAGGGGTGACAGAATTGGCCAACAGTTGTTGGAAATCTTGGCTGCGACGAGCACTGGCTTGCCTTGCCAGCAGCCTGCTTCACCCAGCCCCATTGTCGGGCCTGGCCGTTGGTAAGAGGGAGCTCCTGCCAGGGTTGTCTGGTTCCCAGGGGCGAGTCAGGGGAGCGGTGCGGCTGCGTGCGGTGGAAGACGCTTTGTTGCTGAAGGAGCCTGGAAGAATGCTGGGACCTGGACACCGCCAGGGAGGGACGTTCCAGCTCTTTACACGGCGAGATGAAGGATGGAACGTGGAAAGAGGACCTGGTTCACAACACCCGCTTTGAGGAAACCCCTTTGGGACGTGAAAGGACAGGTAAAGGCAACCCCAGGAAACCTCCCAAAGGGCAAGCCAGGGTGGTTTGTGTAGCACAAGCCCCACAGGCGCCGATTTTTCATTGTGCCGGGGGGGGGCTCAATCCCTGGTTTTGTCCCGCCTCCACTCCACCCCTTCCATCAATGCCACACGCCCGCCCCTGCTCCACCCCCACCGCGCCTCTTCCCACCCCCGAGCACTCCGCGTCCTCACTCCTCCCCCTTCCCTCCCCAGACTCCTGCATGCCATGAAACAGCTGATTGCAGTGGGCGGGAGGCGCAGGGAGGGAGGTGGAGGCACTGCTGGCGAGCGGGAAGCACTGGGGGGAAGGGAAGGTGCTGAGAGGGGGGCTTCATTTTTTCCCCAGGGGTGCTTCAGCCCCGGAGCACTCACGGCGTCAGCGCCTATGACAAGCCCAACACAAGGTTTTCCAGGACAATGAGCTAAACAGGGTCTGCTGAGGATCAGGCCATAGATGGCGCCAGATGTCCGAGGAAGTGAGCCTCTCCAAATAAGAAACAGGCACTGCTTATACATGACAGGCCATTGGTCTCTCCAGGCTGGGGACTTGACCACATGCTTTGCAATACATTTGGGTGCGGGCAGCCATATTAGGTCAGTAGAGAGACCCTAAAAGAATGAGTCCCTGTAAATTCTCCCAATTCATACATTAATCAGGCTGGTGGCTCATCCAGCTGCATCAGTTTCTTTCTGTACCTTGTGCTCAAACTCCTTTGATAGCACCTGGCTCCTGGGTCGCCAACTATTTGCAGAAAACCAAAACCCTTGCCCCGCCCCCTGCCATGCCTCTTTTCTGAGGCCACACCCCCACTCACGCCATCCCCCTCCCTCTGTCACTTGCTCTTCCCCACCCTCACTCACTCGCTCATTTTCACTGGGCTGAGGCAGGGGGTTGAGGTGTGGGGTAGTGAGGCTCCGGCTGTGGGTATGGGTTACAGGGTGGGGCCAGGTTTTGGGGTGCAGGAACAGGCTCCAGGGTGGGGTAGGGTGTTGGGGTGCAGGAGGAGGTGTGGGCTTTTGGCGGCGCTTACTTCAGGCGGCTCCCAGAAAGCTGCTGGTATCTCCCTCCAGCTCCTAAGTAGAGGCGCGACCACGTGTCTCTGCGTGCTGCCCGTGCCTGCAGGCACCGCCCCCTCAGCTCCCATTGGCTGTGGTTCCTGGCCAATGGGAGCAGCTGAGCTGGTGCTGGGGGCGGGATCAGCGCCCAGAGCCCCTGTGGCCGTCCCTCCGCCTGGGAGACAGAGGGAGATGCCAGCAGCTTCCTGGGAGTCATGCGGAGCCAGCTAGGAAGCCTACCTGTGCCGCCAACTGGACTTTTAATGGCCCGGTCAGTGGTGCTGACCGGAGCCACCAGGGTCCCTTTTCTACTGGAATTTCTGATCGAAAACCGGACACCTGGCAATCCTAGGCTCCTCCCATTCCTTTGGTCTGATTGGGCGGCACCATAACCTTAAATCTCCAGTGGATTCTTTTGCTGGTTTCCTCACCACAACTGCTGAGGAAAGCCTGTAACCCGAAGGTTTAGTGTTCCCTTCAGGGGTTCCTCTCCAGCCTTTACCTCTCGAGGCCTGCACGCGGGGTCCGGGACCACACGTTTGACTCCCAGGCTGTACATGTGGGTGTAACAAGCACAGGGATTCCTCACTGAGCCTTCGCTGCCCACCAATGTCTGCTAACTGCTGTGGCTCAGTGAGGCTGCTGGGAGTTGGCAGCTGGAAGGAGCGAGTTAGTTCACATCTCCGAAATGAGCAGGGTAGGACAGCGGGTGGGCACAAGCTCGTTCCAGGCAGGAATGTGGCATTTACATTCTCAGCCTGGAGAAAATTGAGGCTGGAGGGAGGGGGTTTGCTGTGGTTTTTATTTTATTTTAATCCTGTTATTATTCTTCTGCTTTTCATATGGTCCTGTGAGATTAATGCTGGGACCCCTTTCTTCACCCGCCGAGCGTACCCTGCCCATGTGCTGGGCGTTACGCTCTGTGCCCCTTCCACCCCTCTGGATGGAGATCGAGGCACGATGGCTTTAGCCCACCAGGCTCCTTTTGTTTCACTGAGAACCCTGAATGGGGCATCAGACTGGGGTAATGCTTTGTCCTGAGGCTGGATTCAAACAGGCCTAGAAGGGAAAGAAGCGAGTTCGCTCCAGCCCCCTGAGCCACCCACTGCCTAATCCTTTTGGGTGGCACATCACTCTGCCACAGCCCTGCTGACTCCGTTCGTGACGTGCGGCGTGATTCAGTGTCAGTACGGGTCTCGCTGTCTGGCCCTTTCGCTGCTCTTCTCTGGGCTTCCTCCCATTTAGCCCACAAACCAATGCAGCAGTTCAGGAGCTTATGTTCATATTCGGACACATGCTGTGCTGCCTTGTATCTGTCCTGTGAACTCAGGCCCCAGGGGGAGGGAGTGGAGATTCGGGGTGCTGGGCATTAAGAGACAGACACAATTATTTCAGTTAGGGCAATGCTTTGTCCTGCTGAGTGGAGTGGAGAGTCCTGATGTATTTGTTAATACAACTGACCATCATGTCAGTGCAGATTTGAGATCCCAGCAGTGACAAAAAACATCTCCCTGCCAGTATTTTTCCAACCACCAAAAAGTACGCAGCGGTGCCCTTACAAGGCTGAATACTACCCTGCAGCCATTCCACGTCCCTGCCAAAGCGGAATCCCCTGGGCACCTTAAGGCCACCAACCAATACATCTGCCTGCAGAATTCAGTTCAGCTCCACTTACAACCTGGCAGGACCACCAGCTGGGGAGGACTGGTGAGATCCACGCTTAAGAAATGGACTGAGACAGATGCTCTTGTCCGGTTCGGGGAGGCCAGCGGAGTACGGATGGGAGTTATGCCTCATCTTTCACATGTGGATTAGATACATGCGCTGGCCACGTCTGCAGGGCATTGTGCTCAGGCATGTGGCAGGGAGGCCATGCCCTGGCTCCCTTCTGACCGGAGACCAATCACAGGCGTGTCCTTTGGCAGACTGATATACTGTGTTTAGGTTAGAAGGCCCTTTGGCCAGGCCCCTTGGCAGGCTTTGGAGCTGATCTGAATGGTTGCCATTTCCCTGGGTGCTTCCACTGGTCACGGTTTGGTGGTTAAAGCACGGGGCTGGCAATTCTGCCATGGCACTAGTGCAGGCTGCTTGTGTGCCTCCATACCCCCCTCCCCCCCCGTGTAAAATGGGGAACAGTGGTGTCACGGGGCTGCATTCAGGAGTGTTTGCAGAAGCGCCCAGGATGGAGGACACAGTGGGACTGCCCAGGGCTTGCCCGCCTGTAGCCCACTGATGATTGTTTATATTCTTTCATGCTGGTGCTCTTAGCTTCTGCTCCCTGTTCCTGGTGTCCAGCCCAAGATCCTGCTGCATGTCATGAACCTTCCACACATCCTCCACCCAACCTTACTGCTTCTCTCCCAGCTCCTCTTCCTGGGACCAGCAGGTAACGGTCGACCACGTCTTATCCATTTTTTCCCCATGGTAGCTGTTCTTTGCCAAGATAGCTTCTAATCTGCTCCATATGCTCTGGCCTTTTCTTACTTCCCATTGCACTGAGCATGAGTGCAGCCTTTTCACTCCATACTCCTTCCCCATCTTGTCCCGGTCTCCAGCCATTGTTTCCTGGAATCCCTATGCTTAGCATGTGCAGTAAAGGGCTGTCATTCTCGATTTGGCCTGCAACTGATGATGATGTTTGATTTTAATGTCTTGTAATTGTATCTTCCAGAATCTAATTGTGCTTTCCCCATCTCTCCTCTCCCCCCCAACCATTATATCTGTTTGAGCATGGATAGATAGAGAAGGGGTCACTGGGCTGCATGCATGGATTATGCTTTTAACATCCTATGAAATTGCATTTGCAATTTCGATCTGCCAAGTCTTCTGGAAATAAGCCCTGAAAGTCTTGCGCAAATCCTTTGGCGCAGCACATCTTGATTTCTTTTCTATCTTAATAATGTGACTAATTATTGTTGGGAGTCCAGAGGAGATGGCTTAGTGGCGCAGGCTTCAGGCTTTAAACAAGTAGGCGGTCTACACTGAAACCTTGCACTAGTCCAGCTCCATTTCTGGGACCCCCAGTGTAGACCGGCCACTGGCATTTCTACCACATTGTCCAACACTATTCAGTGCAGTATCAGGTGTGGAAGTGTCATAGAAGACAGCACGGTCAGTGAATAAAGCACTTAATTATGGGACAGTGCACAGGGGTCTTATTCCTCAATTACTGACTCACTATGTCACCATGGGCAAGTCACTGTCTCTCTCTGCCCCACCAACCGTTGTCATGTCTAGTCAGATTGTAAATTCTGTCTCTCACTACGTATATTGTCACCCTTCCACTCTGCAGAGTGGTAGCAGATGTCTAGGCGCTTCAGAAGGAGAAATTAGTGTAAACCGTTTTCTTTATTCTCTATACACCAGTCCTGGAACAGAGGTGGTCACAAATGGACTCCTCGTTGTTTTTGCTGATACAGACTAAGGGCCACAACTCTGAAACCCGAGCGACAGCTGAGTGTCTTATTCAGATGGCCCAGATAAGATCTGGAAGAGCTCAGTGGCTGATCTTTAAAGGGAGCCAAAAATCTTGCCCACAGGGTCCTTCACTTCCACCCCCCCACCCCACCCCCTGATTATTTGTTCCCTGGCTTGAAATAATCCATAACTTCACAGACAAGGAATGCATTTCCCACCCCACCCCTTGCTCTACATTTCTCTGTGTTTGCATTACCATTTGCAAGCTATTCACTGTGGGCTGCAGCTTGGAGGCTGGTGGGGTGGCTTTCGCCTGCACCCCCCTTCCCAGGCCAGGCACGTCTGTGTCACCCTACGGGCCTTTCTAGCTGGGAGGCTGCATCTGCCATTTGGGCTGAGAATCCAGCCGGCCTCCTCAGGCCGCACCAGAGATCTGCCCTGCTCTGTGTTTTCAGGGGCAAGCACCTGGTGTGCTTGGAGCTGCCTCATCCCTTTGCATCTCAGCGAACATCCAGCTGTTCTCTCCTCCTGTACATCTTTCCTTCCTGGCCTGGTTTCCCCACATCCATTCAGCTGCTTGCCCCGTGTCCTCCTCTGACCCCCTGTAGCATTCAGCCTGCATCTGCTGGCTTGAGCCGGGGAGTGTTTGAGTGGTGGGGGAGCCGAACAGGCTAGTATTTCAGTGAATGATGTGGGCTTTAGGACCTGCTTCCAATCGCCCCTTCCTCCAGCTCCCACCCACCGCCTCACCAGGGGAGTTGCTCAGAAAGTGCTTTTCTTCTCCCTTGCAGAAGCTGAACTTTGGAGGATTTTCCTTCATGCAGCTGTTGGTGGCTGCACTTCTTCCAAGAGCTGGTCTCGGCTCGCCCCTCCCCAAGGAGGGCACCTTCTAGCAAAGGGACATTAGCCCAGCAGCACTGGCAGCTGATTTGTTTCAGTGCCTGTCTGGGAGCAGCCAGCAATGAATGGAAAGGCTGTGGGGGAGCTGGGTCTGCAGCTGGGGGCTCTCCTCTGCCCCTCTAGAAGTAGCTAAGGAAAAGGCAGCCTGATTTCTCTGCGTGGGATCGTTCTGGCCCCGGGGGAGATTCTCAGCTCTTTTTGGGGAGTGGGGGCGGAACGAACTGGAGAAGCAGCATTTTGCACGAAGGAAGCCGAGGAAGAAGGTTTGGGGGGCCATGTCTTCAGGCAGTAGCAGGAGCAGAGGGGTTGCCTGTCTCTGTGCATTGGAGGACTCCCAAGCCATGCATCACAGAGCAGGGCTCCTCCTGGGGCTTTGGTTGCTACTGGCCTCAGGCCTTGGAGAGCCCATCCCTGATTCTGGAGGGGTCACCTTGGCCTTTGTCTTTGATGTCACTGGCTCCATGTACGACGACCTGGTGCAGGTGATGGATGGAGCATCCCGGATCTTGGAGCGGACACTCAGCAGGAGCACAAAAGCCATTAGCAACTATGCGCTGATCCCCTTTCATGACCCAGGTAAGGCGGTTCCGGTTCGCGCTAACCCTGTTGAGAACAATGCATTGCGCCAACCCAAGACCCCTGGTTCTGGTCCAGGGCAATGCAGTGCAAGAAACCAGGCTCCATGGTTCTGGTCCAGACAAAGTGCTGCGTTGCATTAAGCCAGAATCAGTTGTTCTGGTCCAATATGAAAAATGCTACGAAATACGGGCCCCGTTTGCGCAAGACATTGCATTGCACTGATTTAGGGCCATTGGTTCCAGTCATACTGAGCCCATTTCACTCTGGGGACTGAGTTCTGCTCCTGTAAAAGGCCTAGGACTGTGGTTCCATTAACCCTGACTCCGTATGAAAACACACAGAGCTGCATTGAGTAAGGATCAAAGTCCCCCCACCCGTTCAAGGCAACTTTGTCCTGCCCTATTGTCCCCCTTCTGATCCTCAGCTTTTCCGCCTTGTTAGGCACAGGGCAAGCTGGGAGGTAAACGCGCCAAACACAGCCGGAGCAGGGTTATGCTAATATGGCTAGAAGCATTGGCACCTGACTCACTGGCTAGCAAGTATCGGTTTAACTTGGAAAAGCATCAGTCTGACCCAGACAGCCAGGGCCTGAGATGGAAGCTGCCAGTTTCCTGAAGTAATTCTAACAAGCCTCCCCAAATCCTGGGGGATTCCTGCTGCAGCTGATTCTCCTCACGTTACCATCCCATTTCGATTGCTTTAGCCTCAGGTCCTTGCTTAATTCACGGCCCTGCAGCTTGGACTGCAATTTCCTCCAGTCCTGGAACTGGAGCAGGGTTGGGCCAGCTCTGTACTTGGATGGAAGACCTCAGAGAGGCTGGGTGCTGCAGGACAGGGACGGGGCTATTGGCTCTCCGAGGATGTGTCTGTACGGCCAAAAGTGTGTCCTTAACTCAGGTCAGCTAACACAGGTTCAAATAACAGTGAAGACGAGGCTACTTGGCTTTTATCTTGCAGCAGAGGTGAAAGTAAGCCGGTACGCTGTGCCAGACGGTGGACCGGCTTCCCCAGGCTGGCGATTTAAAGGACCCGGGGCTCCCTGCAGCGGCTGGAGCCCCAGGCCCTTTAAATCATTGCCCCGAGCCCCGCTGCCGAAGCCCTGGGCCCTTTAAATCGCTGCGCAAGCCCTGCTGCCGGAGCCCCAGGGTAGCAGCAGCAGCTGGGAGCCCCTGGGACTCCGTCGGTGATTTAAAGGGCCGGGAGCTCCGCTGCGGTAGTGGTGGCTGGAGCCCCGGGCCCTTTAAATTGCCCCGGGGCTCCCAGCTGTCTCCACAGAGTGTTTTAAAGGGCGTGATTTTAAGGGCTCGGGGCTCCCAGCTGCCACAGCCAAAGTCCCGGAGCCTTTAAATCTTGATTTAAAGGGCCCAGGTATTTAAAGGCCTCTCCTTTTCTGGCTGAGGCCACACCCCCTGCGCAGGACTCGGGCATACAGGTAAATCCTTTGTGTTACTTTCACCCCGGCTAGCGGCTTGAATTCAACCCCAGGCTGCCTTGTAGGCTTGAACTCTAGCTTCTCCAGCCAGCACAGAACCAGCGATATGGTAAGGGCCCTATAGTACTGCAAGTGCTGTATATTGGCTGATCCTTGTGGGCATTAATGAGGGCAGGTCACTTTTCACAAGGATTAATTATGGTGTTAATTCTGAGGACCCTGGCCACATTCCAATTTGGTTAATTACATCCTGCTTCCCTAAAAGTCCTCTTTTGCTTTTTCTGCTGGCGGATACACTTCACATCATGTCCCAAACTACTGTTGCCGTACGCTGTTACAGTTACTGTGATCCACCCCAGAGTTGGCTGAATTTTAGTGGTTGGGTGAAGAGATGCCGCAGAGCAGTTTGAGGTCTTTCTATCTGAAGAACACAACTGGGCTAGAAGTCGTAATTGTTTATTTGAACGGTGATAATAAACAAGGAAACAATGCTCCAAGTTAAATAAAGATGAAAGTTGCTCCTCTTACTGGTCCTTGCTTTTATACACATCCATGAGGGGCTAATCATTCATACCAAATAAGAACAAGCTCTCTGCCAAAAATTCATACAGAAAATAGCAATTATGAAGAAAGGAACATTTGAATTAAGAATACTGAAGATAGCAGGAGAAGCTGTCAGAGGCACTTTTAGAATGAACCGCCATCTGTCTGTTGTCTACATTCCTTAATAGAAACAGGGCCCCTCTCTACAGCCCTGCATCCACTTGGTCGGTGGGGATGCATCTGTCTTTTGTAACAGAGAGAGCAGCTGGCTTGTCCATTAAACCCAGGCAGCTCGTGTTTCTGCACTGGTTACCGCTGGAGACGGCGCCCCGAGGAACGCTAGGCCAGGTGATTTGAGTGGACTCCATTTAATATGGTCCTGTGTATGGAATGTCTCAAGGTACCGGACGTGACTCTTCCTTGGGGATGGATCCAGATAAGTCAATTGACTCTGTGGCTCATCTAAATGGGGATACTTAAGGAGTTGGCAAGTTCCCGTTCCTCCGTTCTCTGTCCCACGCTGCTCCACACCGGGAAGTTTCATACCCACAACATCTGCTCTGCACGTGCTGTGCATTGTTGCCATCACACCCCAGCCAAGGTCCTGCCCTCACAGGAATAACTACCCAGCAGGGCTCGGTCTTGTAGTCTAGGCCGGACTGAGCTGCGTGTTAGCCACGTCCCTGAGCCAGGCTGCAGTCCAAGGCCGTAGCCCAGTCTGGTAACCTAGTTACCGTGCTGATCGGCCTTGTCCATGCTGCAAGGCCAACCATCTTTTAAAAGCCTGGAGGGATTCTGGGGCTGCCCCTGTGTCCTCTGGTATGGGAGCGGTTACAGCCCTCCTTGGGCTTTGTCAGGGTGATCACCTCTCACTGCCGTCACAAAGGGCACCTGGAAAGCAGAGGGTCTCCGTCAACCCGGGAAAGAGCTGAAATAGCTTGGGAGGTGCGGGAGGATGGGGCATGGTGGGCGGGGCTGGGGGAACCTTTGTCCCGCTGTAGCTGGTTAAGTTTGCGTGGAAACAGATGGGGTTCCCTCTTGCCAGGGACTCGTCTGGCTGCAAGGTCCCTTGTCAGGCCAGGCGTCTGGTTTGCTGTAACTGGAGCACCCTGGCTCGGTAAATTGGCCATCTCTCCTGTTAAGCTGAAGGAAAAGCCTTCCGGTCTCTGTGGGAGTCGGTCAGAGCGTTGACATCATTTCAGAGGCTCATGTCCAGAGAGAAGCGGTCTGGGGAAGGGGTGCGATTGGTCAGTTCACTGGTGCTGAGCCAGAGTTTGGTGTGTTGATGGCTCATCTGAGGGTCTCTTCCATTAAAACTCCCAGCCCTCCTCTGAGGCAGGTCGGTGCTCTTAACCCCCAGAGAGCGGTGGGGAAACTGAGGCGCAATGGACCTGTGGAAGTGCATTGTGTTAACTAACTTCTCTTAGCTAACTTGATGCAAAACGTGATTTTGCCTTGAGGGAGGACAAGGGCAGTCATGTTTTAATAACGTGTTAGGAGCTGGTCGTGGTTAACTCTAGGGCGGAGTCGAGTTTAGTGTCGCATTAGTTAAAACGTGGCAGCGTGATGCGTTTTCTCATTGTAGACAAGGCTGCAGTGACGTGCCCCGGCTCCCAGCCAGGAAGTAGAACCCGGGAGCTTGGTCCTCCACCGGCCCTGCTCTAGCCACTAGCAGAATAGTAGGCTTTGAAGGTGCCCCCCCATCTCACCCAAAGCTGCAAGGCCCGGAGGGGAGGAGTGTTAACCGTGTCAAGGCATCGCACACACGGGGAGAGGCCTGCTGCACCAATGAGGGAATGTCTACACTGCAGTTAAAAACCCGCGGCTGGCCTGTGCCAGCTGACTGGGGCTCGGGGGCTCGGGCTGCGAGGTTGTCTAATTGCAATGAAGACATCCGGGCTCAGGCTGGAGCCTGGGCTATAGGACCCTGTGAAATGGGAGTGTCCCAGAGCTCCACCAGAGCTGCATGGGCCAGCTGCGGGCGTCTCCTTGCAGTGTAGACATACCCTGAGTGTGATGGAATCTGCTCTTGTGGCCTGAGCACAGGACTGAGCCAGCAACTCCTGAATTCCAACCCTCTGTCAACAAAGGGAATGTCTGCACTCCCGTCGCGGGGTGTGATGCACCTGAGCCAGCTTTACTTAGCGCTGGTACCAGAGCAGCAAAGCTGCAGCGGCAGCACGGCCCTTCAGCGCTGGCTTGGTGCCTGAGTGCCTGGCTCGGTCCCGTTTGCAGGACCAAGCCACATGGGGGTGTAACAAAGTCCTGTTACAATGTGGATGAGACCTAAATAGCTTGTAATCTAGAAAGTGTCCCATTACAGGGCTGCTCTTTTGGGATGCCGGAGGGGAGATTACCTCTCAATGCCACACGGGATGGTGGCCACCGTCGAAAAGCACCGACTAGCCGAGCCATCATCAACCAGCCCAGTAAAGGAGACCCAGCGTTCTTCCAGTGGCAAAGGAGTGTTCTTTGAAAGGAAGCTATAGTTGCTGATGCAGGTTTCTGGGGACAGGCAGGAACTAACATGGGCCTTTTAGTGTTTGCGGTGTTGTAGCCGTGTTGGGCCCAGGATACTAGAGAGACAAGGTGGGTGAAGAAGAGCTCTGTGTAGCTTGGAAGATTGTCTCTTTCACCAACAGAGGTTGGTTCAGTAACAGATATTACCTCACCCACCTTGTCTCTCTCATAGGCCTAGTGGGGCTGATATACGGAAACTTAATATGAGAGAGAGAGAGAGAGAGAGAGAGAGGGATGATTGCAGACTTGTGCCCAGAGAGGAGAAAGTGCTGATCTCTGCTGTCTCGATATCTTTGGCAGAGATTGGACCAGCGACCCTCACAGCAGATCCCGAGGAGTTCCAGCGAGAGCTCAGAGGTCTCTACGTTCAGGTACAGTTGTCCACCTCATCTTAAAATCTGTAGCGTTGTTGGCGAGTGGCCTGTGGTAACTGGTATTTGAAACCTGAGTGTGGCCAGTTTGGAAACCCAGCTTGTTTGGTTGGAATGTAACCCTTAACTCACTGAACCCCAGATGCCAAGGAGCGTAACTCCTAAGCCGAGCTGCCATGGAATCCGGGCCAGAGGAATAGGATGCTGCTGGCAGAGCAAAATATCGGGACAAATTGCGTCCTGACCAAGACCAAAGATTGGTCGGGTCACAGGACAAACACCTAAGTATCGGGACGATCCCGATTTTATCGGGACGTCTGGTCTCCCTACAGAGGAAAGAATTCGGCTTTGTCATTACATTGAAAAATAACTAGGATCATCCTCCAGCAGCATGATCCTCTCTGCCACGTGCGGACTGGGTGCAGCAAGGAATTCTGGTGGCACTTGTCACTCTTAAGGGAGATACATTTCTGTGCCCATGGCAGGGAAAGAGAAGGGCTAATGATGGTGCTGCTGGGGACAAGTTCAACTCCTAACACAGATGTAGAGCAGCCTCAGGGTGTGCCCAGCTGCCCCTTACTGGAGAATAGCTGAGGTGTGGGAATGTCCTGGCGGTGTCCTAAATGAGCATCTCTTCCCAGTCCCACAGGAAAGCTGGCACTTAGATTCTGTTTTCCTCTGTGTGTGAGATGAAACTGTTGCACCGGAGGGAAGGCTGGGAAGCCCTGGGACAATGGGAGGTTGGATGACTCTGTTGCTGAGCTGCCTTGGGGGCCATCTCTAGTCGCCGTGTGTTTGCACTGCACATGCTTTGCATGAAGGGTCCATTTGTGAATGAGTCATAGGGGTTGTGAGCAGGTTACAGGCAGGAATAGCGCGTGTTATCCGAGGTCACCAGCACAGTAGTCGAAGGTGTTAAAGATGGTTACAAGCAACCTGTTGGTCTCCGTGACGGTCTATAATTAACTGTGATGACAACATCTATTCATCATTTATTAACCCTTTATAAACTACTCACAAGTGGCATTTTGGTGTCTGAAAAAGGCACGAATCCTAGCGTTTCTGAAGTGCGGGGTGAGACACGGAGTGGGGTTCCTGCCTTTAGCTTCATTCCAGCAGCCTGTGACAGGGCACCTGTGTAGCCAGGTGGAGCTGCTGTTTGCACCTGGGATGCATACCCGTGCTCAAGCACCGCCAGTGCAAATGGCACTGTGCCTGTCCACACAAGGGGTTGCCCTGCCTCAGGATATATGCCCAGGGCAGAGCAGGCATTGCTCACTGAACTCTTGGAAGATGAGGCAGTGATCATGATGGGGCACATGGTCTCAGCAAGTTTTCCCCTCCCTAATGGAAATGGCATCCCACCCCAGGTTGATTCCTGCAGCCCTCACTTTGGGCTCCGTTAGGATTACTCGGGTTTCGTAATGGGATCTTTGGCTGCAGGGCGGAGGGGATTGCCCGGAGATGAGTGTCGGAGCCATCCAGCTGGCTGTGGAGGTCTCGCACCCAGGATCGTTCATCTATGTGTTCTCGGATGCCCGGGCCAAAGACTACAATCGCAAGCAGGAGTTGCTGCAGCTCCTGCAGCACAAACAGTCCCAGGTGAGAGTCCAGCTACAGGCTTGCAGCTGCGTTCCCAGGAGATGTCCCTTCTCTGTGACCCAGGAGTCACTGAACTGAACATCCACTCCCTGAGCCCACAAGGTGATGAAGAGCTGCGCAAAGGAAGCCTTTTGCAAAGCACAACAGTACCCAGCTGTGCTGGTCCTACAAAACCTATAAACAGTGCCAGGTATTCGTTACCTCTGTCTGCTGGTACGTTTTCTGTTGGCTAACTCTTGACATATATAGAGACATGGAGCACTCTCGTAAGAGTTGTTCACATTGTAGTTGGCACGTGCCAACCTGCTGCCAGTGGGGGAAGCGGGAGGATGGTTAGCATCTCCCCAGGTTGGACAGTCTCTTCTGACTTGGTTTGCTGTCATGCATTTCTCTGTGGCAGGTTGTGTTCGTGCTAACGGGGGATTGCGGGGACAGAAGCCACCCTGGGTATCGAGTGTATGAAGAAATTGCTGCTACCAGCTCTGGACAGATATTCCATCTGGATAAACAACAGGTGAAGGAGGTGAGTGCAAAAGACCTGAATTTTGTTACTTGTGAGCATCTCGAATGAACTTGTGCAGAAAAATGATAAAAGACAAAAACACCTTGTCACCGGTAGGTGAACACTTTTCACAGAGCGATCACTCCCTATCTGACCTCTCAGTCCTCATCCGCAAAGGAAACCTGCCCAATGCCTTCTAAAGATAAGCCTGGGAGCTTAAATTCATCACTTCGCTAGATACTAAAAATCATGGACTGAGCAGAGACACGTCATTTATGGCTCATTACAACAAGCTGTTGGGTGCTCCACACCTTTGAAAATCAGGCAGGTCCCGAACTATGGACCCAGGAACCTGCCTTTAGACTCTGCCTTTGACGGTCTTGACCCGGCATGTCTGTGAAGTGCTCGGAGAGCAGGAGCCGAGCGTCTGTCTAACTATTAACAACAGTTTGGGAGCGGTGAGCTCTCCTTCTCCCTCCCTTCCCCTCCCCTTCCCGGCTGCTGCACAGTCTACTGACGTGTATTCCCGTGGGCAAGGGGCAGGTTAATCACTTGTCTGCTCCAAGCGGCTGAGTGGGAGCCATCTGGCAATAATAATTACGCCAGATTCTTTAATTCCTCCAACATCAGCAAGTGGGTGTGTTTGCTTTGTAACTGGAAAGGATCAGCCCTCGCTGTGGTCTCCTTTTCCCTGCACCCTGCCTCCCTCCCTGCTCCAGCACCTGCAAAACAGTGTGTTCGGGATAACCAGTTAAGGCTGGCGCCTCAGACTGTTTTCCTTGTTCCCGTTATCTGGAGCCAGCTGCAGGGACTGATGGGACCAGTAAATGCCGTTGTAATCTGGCGTTCATGTATGAGGTGTGACATGCTCTCTGTGGTACTCAGGTGGGTCCCTGTTACCAAAGTAATGGTACCCCAGTACCTGCGCATCCCGCAGCCTGTGGTGTATTTATCGTCACCATCCCCCGTGAGGCAGGGCAGAAGTATTGGCCCCATTGTACAGGTGGCAAACCACAGCACAGAGACTAGTCGCTTGCCCAAGGTCACGCAAAAGCCCGTGACAGAGCGTGGAGTTGAATCCAGGTCTCCTGAGTGCCAGGAGCTGGGACTTCAATCACCAGAAGTCCTGCACCATCCTTCTGGCTAGGGGCAGGCTGGGGTCAGCACTGCTGGCCAGTCAGGGGTTTCCTGTTGCCAGCTGAGCTCTGCTCTGGAGATGGAGGGGCTCCCTCAGCCTGCTTCTTCCCTTGGTCTGCCGGCTTTCCCATGGGGCTGGAGAAGCCAGGCCTCACCCTCCAGTTGAGTTGTTGCTCAAGACCTCGATGGCAAATCTCAAGAAGGCTCGGTCCCTCCTGCTTGTGTAGCTGACCTAATCTCTGTATACATACAGTGTGTATTCCCCCTGCCTAGTTTGTGCCTGGACTCTTACCACTCCTGCACCTTCGGGGCAGAGGTAACCAGTGGCAACAGCCCTGACAGCAGACCCCCTCCCAATAGCTCAATGTCTGTGCATCTCGGCACACCGGGGAGCATCCTGGGTTTATGGCGGGGTGGTCTGTCATAGGAGGGGACCGCATTTCACATTTGAGGCACCTTCCAATCCTATATTCCTGTGCCACATCACCCTCTCTGCCCCGTAGGTGCTGAAATGGGTGGAAGAGGCTATCCAGGCCTCCAAAGTCCACCTGCTGTCCACAGACCACGAGCGGGGGGGAGAGCACACCTGGCTGGTTCCCTTTGACCCCAGCCTGAAGGAAGTCACCATCTCCGTGAGCGGCCCTGCTCCAGAGATCGAAGTCAGGGATCCGGCAGGTACGTACAAGGGCGTGGTCAGCAAGCAGGTCCCAATCTCAGGCAGGGGGAGGATGGTTCCGGCTCTGGGAGAGCCCAGTGAGCAGCCTACGCCGGCTGCGGGTCCACTGGCGCAAGCAGCAGAGAGCTAGGGGGTTAGAGCTAAAACGGTCCTGAGTTCAGTTCCCTTTGGGGATCCGACCAGGGGCTCATTTGATGAGTGAATGGGAGACTGAGACCAGGGAATAACCAAGCTGAACTGTGCTCAGGGAGACGAGCCACAGGGCAAAAATCTGTTCGGCAAAAAGTAATGAGCTGCAAAGACCTTATTAAGCTCCCCAGTGTCTCTCTCCCCCTCTGCCATGTTAAATTCATACTTTAATTTTATAAGAGCTGCTTTTCCCCTATCCCTTCCGGGCTTTTCTTCCCCGCTGTCAGTTGACAACGGCCAATTGACAGTAACTGCTCCTCAGCCGCTGAAGTTACCCCACGTGGCTGGCTTTCCCCGAGCTTTGTCAACGCACGGTATCAGCAAACGACCTGCAGAGAGCGCTGAGGACACGAGGGAGATGGGGAGGATGAGGTTTAAAGAGGAGTGATATGGGGGCTCGGACTGGGCTTCCGCCTTCCTCTGTCCTGGGCAGGCCGCAATGGGCAGATCCGTCGGGCCTGGCTTGTTGGAAAGCCACCACCGACTGGATGTAGCGGGGATGGGCTGTCCCCAGGGGAGCGGGAAGCAGGAGGCGCTAACCCAAGGATTCTGCTTGCCGGTGCAGGGAAGATCCTTCAGAAAGGCCGGGGCCTGGAGGAACACCTCAACATCCCGAATTCCGCCAAGGTGCTGACCGTCAAGCCCCACCGGCCGGGCGTGTGGTCAGTCAAGGTAGGATGGAAGCGAAAGGAATTGCTGGGCCAGGGGCCTATCTACCCCTTTGCCTGAGAGGTTCTTCCACGTGCCCATCCTGCTCACGCCGTGCCGTGCCAAGAGACGTGGAGAAATGTGTAGAATGCAACTTCGGTGTCTCTCTCGTCCCCAGCTTGCTCCCCGCGGTCTATCCCCTCTCTGGGGTGGAGACGCTGCAGCTGCCTCGTTAACTGGTTCCAGCCTGTGCATCCTTCCCTGTAACACCCGAGTGTTGCCTCCCTAGTCCCCTGCCCCCTCTGGGAGCTGGGTCCCTTGTGATAACTTCAGCCCTGATGCAGGAAGGGAGGCTGACCCAGGGGCTGGGTTTTCCCCTTCCTCCACCAGCTCCATTCTGGAAGGCAATGGGCTGGCCCCCGGGAATACTTCGTGGGGTTCTAAGGAAAGCCAAGTGCGCTGACTAAATAGGGACATGGGACTTCTCAGGAAGGTGTCAATTGTTAAGGGCACTTTGAAGTCAACTCTAAAAGTCCCGGGGCCAGCTTCTCTACTGGTGTCGGGGTGAACTTCCGTCGAAGTAATGGAAATGCTCCCATTGGCAACGGAGAATTTGGCCTCACTTAGCATAAAGATTCCTCCCACGGTTCCACTCGTTCTGCCACTCCAGTCCTGTTGTGGCTCTGCAGGGCTGCAGAAGGAAGTGTGTGCCTGCCCAGAATGCAGGCTGCTAAAAAGGTCTGTCTGCAGCTTACTGCAGCCTCTCCCTTCTCCCCTATCCCCGGATCCTGCGTGCTGGGCGGCTTCAGGAGTCAGAGCTACCCCCTTTCTACACGTGCTGATGTGACGTCTCTGCTTGCTGTGTGTCTGGCTTTCAGATCCAGAGCAGCGGCCGCCACTCGGTGAGAATCACGGGCGTCAGCGCCATCGATTTCCGAGCCAGCTTTTCCCCCCAACCTACGTTCGACCTAAACCACCCCAGAGAGCGGCCTGTGCATGGTACCTCCTGCTCTTCCCAGGGCGCGCGTGCGTGTGTGTGGCGGGGGCAGTGTTGTCCGTAAGACATGGAGTGGTAGAGCTAATGGAGCCCCAGATAAGTGGGCTCTCACTGCTCTGCTGGGCTCAGGGAACAAGCTGCTATGTTCCATATTTGCTGAAGCTTCCAGTGGCCTTCAGAGCAGCTCTGAATGGAGCTTGTTGCAGCAATCCAGCCTGGAGCCAGCAGGTGTTATTGTTTATATGGCGGCGGTGTCTAGGAGTCCCAAACATAGAGCAGGGTCTCATTGTGCTAGGTGCTGTACAGACATAGAACAAATGCAGTCCCTGCCCCCAGGAGTCCAAGATGAGACAGCAGGAGGCTGTGGGCAGGCAGGGGAGCCCAAGGTAACAATGAGATGAGCATGGAGAGCAGTGATCCCAGCCGCCGAGTCGCTGAGTGCCATGAATAATAGGGGTGATGTCTGCAGCAGAGAGGAACGGTCGCGGTGCTTCACAATGCCTGACCTGGATGCATTCCCCTTCCTTGCCTTCCCCCGCTGCTTTCCCTGTCTCTGCAGGGCTTCCGATCTCTGTGCTGATTAACTGCACTGGCTTGGAGCCTCCGGGGCACCTGAAGGGCGTGGAGCTGTACAACAGCTCTGGCCAGCCCCTTGTCTCCCTGCCGACGCGGCCTTTGTCCAATGGCTCCTCCAGCCAGCTCTGGGTGGGACCCCAATTCCAGGCACCCAGAGGGAGCTTCTTGCTGAAAGTGACGGGGGAAGACCCAGACGGGCACCCATTGCAGCGTGTGTCGGGAGTCGCCTACACCAGTGTGGTCCCAGGTGAGCGACTCCGTCTTGTTCAGCTGGAAGGGGTTTGGAGCTGGGGGCGTGATGCCTTTTTGTAGCTCTTAGAGTAGCACTGGGAATAGGCCAACCAGCTTTTATTCCTCTGACAAGCAGATACCTGAAATCACCCAGGGAAGGACTGGGGGTAGGTGTAATGTCCCAGGTTCTGAATGGACACAGGCAGGGCCATTTCTCTAATACTCCCTCCCTGGTGGAACCCCACCTATCTTGAGCGGGTTCATCTGTCCAACTTCCTTGCATGAGCACAAACCCTAGCCCTCTTCTGGGAGAAGGTTTGTAGCTGCCTGCTTAGCCAGTGACACATTTATTTAAATGTACAGGCAAGGTTGGGGGAAGCTTGTCCTACTTGGCTCAAGGAGTGAAGCTGCCATTTGAAAGCATGGGTGAGGCAGATATTGCAGTGATACGTGTGATATAAATGCCCAGAGAGGGAGGAGTAGCCAGTGTCATGATAGACTATGGAGTCGCAGCCTTTCGCAGATAGGAGATACTTATTAAACCCAAACAGCTGCAGTTAGAACCATGAACAAACAAGTTTCTCCACAGCTTTGAGATCCAGCTTAGTCTCCATTGTTTACCAGAACCACACCCTCGCTAGCACTCCATAGAGCACCCAGAGATCTAGTGTCTGCAGAATATACTGCAAGTAAACATGCCATTACGGCAGGCCCTGTGCCTTCCCGAATGGGGCCCTCGCTTTCGCTGTTAGAGTGGGTTATTAGGACACAGCCACTCAGGGGCTGCTCATTCTTTAAAGGAAAGACCGTTCCATTTCAGCACAGGGGTCCTGTTGGGGTTTTTTTCATGGTTATTTTTTTTTCCTCTCCCCAATCAAATTTTCAATGTTCTGTTTCTGAGAATTATGGAGTCTCAGTCTCTCTCTCTCTCTTTTTACCCCATGCCTGTCCCCACTGCCCAGGTCTACCCAAAGTGAACATGCCCAGTAAAATCCAGGCTTATCTCAATCAGTCACTGCTGATCAGCTGCTCTGCCCAGAGCGAGATCCCCTTCCGACTGAAGCTCAGCCGTGGTGGGGAGATGCTTGGAAAGGATCAACTTTTCGCGTAAGTCTCAGGCTCTACTGCAGTAAGTCAGTTACTTGGTAAATTTCCCTAAGCCCACATTAGTCACATAGGTAGCTCTGGCCAGGATATTAATTACAAGCGCTAGCAATCCTCATGCTCCAGGGCACAAAATGATGTCCAGCTTGGGGGACAGGAAGGTATTTGCTCCATGGCATAATATTGCACTCTGTCTCTGCAAGATAAACCCCCAAGCACTTGTCTATGCAAGTGCCCCTGTCACCGCTGCACAGGGGGAGAGATTTTAGGAAAAATCCCAGTGTTAGCCCAGTTGTCAAAAATGGCTGAGGATCTGCTTTTGGCCAATCTGCCCCCTTGAAGGTGCCTCAGGTGAGGCTCTCCACAATTAAGGCACCATAAATGGTGAATTGCTTGTGAAAATCTCAGCCAGTGCCGAAAGAGGAGATCCGGGTGTCTTCCTCTCCAGTCTCATGGGGGTTCTTTGGTTTGTTTCCCCAGGGATTCTGGGACCAGCAGCTGGGAGATCCCCGTGGTTTCCGGAAGCGATGAAGGTTTTTATGAGTGCACAGCCGTTAGCAAAGCCGGGGCAGCGCGAGCTCGCAGCTACCTCTCTGTCACAGGTCAGTCCGGGGAAGTGCGACGGGCTCTCAGGCAGGTGACAGCCTCACCCAGCCACCCACAGAGCATGCTGCAGTGAGGACTCCGCCCCTGGGCTTTGCTTCCAAAATTAATGGTCAAGCTCGGCACAGCACTTCAGTGTTAGAGACCTCTGCATGATAGTTTGGGAGTGACTCCAGTGGGGTACATGGGGGCTCAGCAGCCTGGATAATTGGACCCCACTGTTTGCTTCCCTCCATGCAGAGCCGCCTCCGTACCTGGTGCCCCCCGGGAACATCACTGCATTTCCGGGAGAAGGAGTGATCATGTCTTGCCCAGTGTCAGGAGACGTTGCTTATAATCTGACCTGGAGCCGGGATGGGAAGGTGCTGCAGCCGGACGAGGGATGGGTGAGAGTCCTGCGGAACCTCTCGCTGCAGATTGTCAGTGTTCAGTTGGATGATGGTGGCCGGTACGAATGCACTGCAAGCAACGGCCATGGGACAGCTAATGCTTCCATCTGGCTCTTTGTTCAGGGTAAGCTGTCCTGTCTCCATGCAGGATCTGAGCCCTATCTCGAGACGATTACCTGTCCTTGGCTGAGACTGGAATCCCTTAGAGTCTGAGCTGGAGGGTGGGAATGTACCAGTTGCTTCTCCAGGGCATGTGACCGAAGAGCAGGAATCGCAGTCAGATCCAAGAGTCTTACAGGGCCTGTTTTAAAAGGTCTGTGTCCTCCTGGAGGGGTTTATATGAGCAGAACCAGTGCAGGAGGCAGCATCCCCAGGGCTTTGTGAAAGTCACTGGTCACGGCTAGCAGAGCTGGCTTGATGGATGGGCAAAGCAAGCATCTCTTGGAGTCTCTGCTCCTCTGGGACCCCTGCTTCCTCAGCAAGCTCCCCAAGCCATAGATCGGCCTGCTGGCAGGACTGCAGGCTGGGAACTTGCTGCTTTATTGAACTGCATGCCAAGAGAGATGGGGGGAATATTCCCACTGACTGAACAGGACATAAGGGAGGGGTGGAGCATGGCTGCATCCCCGACTGCGCTGAGTAACCCCGTTAACCCTAGAATGACCGCTTCGCTGCACTGCTCCCCTCATTCAGTTGTGGGGCTGGAGGGAGCAGCTCCATATGGCCCGTAGCCCCACCAGTGGCAAGGCTGGATCTGAGGAACATCGCCGTTCCAGAAGCCCAGTTTCACCGCTCTCAGCCGCTGTTCCGTTGCCGCCTTCCGCTAGCTCTGTGCTCCCCTTCTGCGGCAGGAGGGGGAGAGGTGGGAACTGGGCCTCTGGAGCTGGGAGCAGGTGACGGGTGTCTGACAGGTTGTGTTTCTCTGTGTGTAGAGGCGCCTCGAGTAAGGGTTGCCACAAGCTCGCAGTCTTTCACCAGGGGTGGGGAGGTGAGGCTCAACTGCACAGCGCTGGGCCACCCTGCGCCCCGAATCTCCTGGAAACGATGGGACCGTGCCCTGGAAGAGGACGGCAGGTAACGTTACCAAATCAGAGCCTCGGTTGCTTTGCTCCTGGGCTTCGATGCAGAGCCGCCTGAGACTCATGAGGCTGGGGGCGGGGGGAGGGAAAGGGGGCACCTTTTCCACCTTGTGCAAACCAAAATGTACTGGGTACAAGGCTTTTCTTGCTGTTTCCAGACCTCCTGCTGGTGGCAGCCGGCTTGGTCAGACCAAAGCTTCTAGCCAGGTTACAAAACGTGGCTACAAATCAGCCTCATCCGTGTAAAGGGGCTGGGGGCAGCGGTGGTGTGGCCAGCTTCCATGATAGGGGTTTGATGCTCTAGTGTTTAGTCTAGGCCAGGCCTTGCCATCATGAAATGGAGGAGTTTGTCTCCCGGTGAGTGTTGCAATGCTGGAGGGGCCGGGCTGCACCCCCTGACTATCTGTGCCTGGGCTAAAGAGGGATCTCCACCCTCGGAGGAGTTTGCTGAGTCATGTTTGTTCTCTTCATCCTGCTCGCTGTGTCGTGCTGCTTCTTTTGGGGGTGGATATTAAATGAGTCCCCCCAGGAAAGCAGAGAAGGATTTCTGGTGGTTCATGTGCCTGGAGAGGGCTGATAAAGGGAAAAAGGGGGAAACCGCAAGAGATGATATGAACCGCACATCAGAGACTAGAAGGACTCTGTCTAGTTAAAATTAATATATTTTTAAAAAACCCACATGCTTCCTTATCTCTGCTGCTAATAACACCTGAGGTTGCGGAGGCTGTGAAAGCCTGTTAAAATCAAACGGACTTTTCACGCTCTGTAGCACTTTTTTGCAGCAGGGGGAGAGGAACAATGGAAATAAACTTACTTGTAACCTTTATTTATTGTCAGTTTCTGATACATTTCACTTTCAGGCTCACCCCACTCGTGCCACCTTGCAAATATTAGGCTACAAACACTGCACTGGACATTTTTTTTGGTGTGGTCTTTTTCTTAAATTGCAGAAAACCAAAAAAAGTAAAAAAAAACCCTTTCTGATTGTTTTTTTTTTCTTATTAATGGAAACATTCGCTTTAGTTGTTAGGCCTCGTTTCTGCTGTAGTGGATCCGTCTGTTCCTTTTTTCCGGAAGGGCCAAACTTGAGCTGTGAATTCCCCTTTTAACTTTTTAGTTGGGAAAAGCGCTCGGAGATTTTTTAGAGCAAGTCATGCTCTATTTTCTTCTTTTTCTGAGCTTTGTTTTCATGGTGATCTTCCCCCCACCCCGGCTCTTTTCTTTCTTGATCCAGGTTTTTTATAGATGCTCAGGGCACCCTGATAATCAAGGAGGCTGTCCCTGAGGATGCTGGGAATTATAGCTGCTTTGCTGCCAGTCGGATTGGATGGGATGAGCAGACCGTCATCCTACAGTACACAGGTACCAGCTCCTGTAGCTTGCCCTAATGCAGAATCTCCATTGACTTTGGATCAGGAGGGGCGTTTTTAATATTGTTTGTATTGTGGTGGGGCGCAGGAGGTCCATTCGTGGACAGGACCCTTCTGTGCCAGGCGCTGTACGAACCCATAGGAGAAGGCACTAGAGAACAGGGCTTCTGCAGAGGACTGTGGTAAGACCACTGGCCTTGGGATCACTTTGCTACAGGCAGATGCTTGCAATACTCCTCTGGGGCCTGATCCATTGAAGCCAATGGGCTTTGGATCGTGGCCGTCGTTAACGAAGTCCCAGGGGAGGCCTGCAATGGTGTGTTCCTTTACCTGGGGTTACTCACTCTCCCAGGGGCTTGTTGGAAGAACCGGAGGGTCTTACTGAGCATTAAAGGCGTCGCCTTCAGGAACAATGCGGTGTGAGCAGAGAGCTGCCCAGCAAAACGCTGATGATGTTTTCTGGTTTCACGGTCTAGTTAAGATTAACCTTTCTGTTGTGTCTTATGGTTCCCTCGTCCCTGTCCTCTCCCCTCCTCTGTGCTGTAGACGGGACACAGCTGGTTTGAATGCCTGGTGTTTTCCTTAGGTGGATGCATGGTCAGACTCTTGAACTTTGTGTCAAGTGCCTTGTTAAAGAGGTTACGCTCCACCCTCATCATCAGGTGCTCTGTTCGGAATCTCCCTCTGATTTATAACGCACCTCGTTACCTTCCATGTTACCTTCATTCTCACTTCAGCCCCTGTGTTGGCTCAAGAAACTGGGGCCCTGAGGATGATCAATAACAGCATGTTACAATAATAACTCAACACTACTGCTCCCTCCGCAGCATTTCCCAAGCACCCCGCTTTTTCCTGGGATATTTCTAAGCAAATCATTTTCCCAGGAAAATTTCAGCACATATTTTTATCTATTACAGAAAGATAAGATCAGAAATGCAAGTTTCCAGAACACCTCCCTAATAACAATCCTGCAGCACCATTCTGGCTGGCCCAGTGTCTCACTAGCTAGGAAATACCGACCAAGAAACAGATTACAACATCAGGATGTAACACTGCAAAAAAACAAAAGAAATCGTATTTTTCAGTTCACCTAATACAAGTACTGTAGTGCAATCTCTTTGTCATGAAAGTTGAACTTACAAATGTAGAACTATGTACAAAAAATAACTGCATTCAAAAATAAAACAATGTAAAACTTTAGAGCCTACAAGTCCACTCAGTCCTACTTCTTGTTCAGCCAATTGATAAGACAAACACTTCTGTTTACATTTACGGGAGATACTGCTGAAATACAATGTCACCTGAAAGTGAGAACAGGCATTTGCTTGGCATTTTTGTAGATGGCGTTGCAAGGTATTTTACGTGCCAGATATGCTAAACATTCATATGTGCCTTCATGCTCTGGCCACCATTCCAGAGGACATGCTTCCATGCTGATGACACTCATTAAAAAAATAATGCATTAATTAAATTTGTGACTGAACTCCTTGGGGGAGAATTGTATGTCTCCGCTTCTGTTTTACCCACATTCTGCCATATATTTCAAATTATAGCAGTCTCAGATGACTGCCCAGCACATGTTCGTTTTAAAACACTCTCACAGCAGATTTGACAAAACGTAAAGAAGGTACCAATGTGAGATTTCTAAAAATAGCTACAGCACTCGACCCCCAGTTTAAGAATCTGAAGTGCCGTTCAAAATCTGAGAAGGACGAGGTGTGGAGCATGCTTTCAGAAGTCTTAAAAGAGCAACACTACGATGTCGAAACTAAAGAACCCGAACCACCAAAAAAGAAAATCTTCTGCTGGTGGCATCTGACTCAGATGATGAAAATGAACATGCGTCAGTCTGCACTGCTTTGGATCATTATCGAGGAGAACCTGTCATCAGCATGGACTCATGTCCCCTGAAATGGGGATTGAAGCATGAAGGGACATATGAATCTTTAGCGCGTCTGGCACATAAATATCTTGCAATGCCGGCTACACCAGTGCCATGCGAATGCCTGTTCTCACTTTCAGGTGACATTGTAAACAAGAAGCAGGCAGCATTATCTCTTGCAAATTGTAACCAAACTTGTTTGTCTGAGCGATTGGCTGAACAAGAAGTAGGACTGAGTGGATTTGTAGGCTCTAAAGTTTTACATTGTTTTGTTTTTGAGTGCAGTTACGTAGCAACAAAATCTACATTTGTAAGTTACACTTTCACAATAAAGAGATTGCATTTCAGTACTCAGGGCTGGCTTTAGCAAGTGCGGGGCCCGATTCGTACTCACCCGGTGGCGCTCCGGGTCTTTGGTGGCACTTCGGCGGCGGGTCCTTCACTCACTCTGGGTCTTCGGCGGCATTGAAGGACTGCTGCTGAAGACCCGGAGCGCCGCCGGGTGAGTAAAAATTTAAAAGGCGCTGGTGCGAGGACCTCTTAGGTATGAGGTGAATTGTATGAGGTGAATTGAAAAACACTATTTCTTTTGTTTATATTTTTACAGTACAAATATTTGTAATAAAAACAATAATATAAAGTGAGCACTGTACACTTTGTATTCTGTGTTGTAATAGAAATCAATATTTGAAAATACAGAAAACATCCAAAATATTTAATAAATTTCAATTGGTAGCCAATTGTTTAACAGTGCGGTTAGTCGCGATACATTTTTTGTGAGTTAACTGCGATTAATCAACAGTCCTAATAATAATCTTTCCTTTCTCCCATCCTTTGTCTTGCCTATTTAGACTATAGGCTTTCTGGGAACGGGGCTGCCTCTCACCATGTGTTGTACAGCGCCTGGCACAATGGGGCCTGGATTGGGCCCCAGGCACTGCTGTAACATTAATAATGCATGTTTGTGTGACCTTCAAGATCTTGCCTTCAAACCCAGCTGTGAAGTGGCTAGCATGGGCACCCCGTAAATAGTGTCTGGCAAAATGAATCAGTGGCAGAAACCAGAGCTGGGGCAGCTTGGGGGAATCATATGTTAAACAGACGGGCAAGGGAAAAGAAAGATTCGTTGTAGCATCAAGAATGAGTTCTCGTCGTTCGGTGAGGCCCCTCAGCAAGCCTGTCGGTGCGTGGTATCCCTGGTTATGTGAGACTGTGGGAGCTTCAGTCTGTTGCCAAGCACTGCAGTGCATCTCTGCAGAACAGTTTGCCATAGGCCTTTGCCCTTGGAGTGCTGGGTGGGTGTGGGGGCTCCCAAGCCGGTGCTTCATCCCCATAGATCTCTCCCCCGGGGCCGTGATGTTTCTGGGGTATCTCGTGCATGCTCGTGAAGTGCTTTCCAGCGTGGAATAAAGTTGGAGCCTTTTTTTGTGTGTCTTGGATACAGAATCTCCCCACGTCGCTGCGGTGAGTCCTGTTGTGCAGGCCCTGCTGGGAGAAGATGCGATGCTGGAGTGCCACGTTTCCGGGGTACCCCCTCCCCAGATCATATGGTACAAAGGTAGGGCTGGAATTGACTGAAGTGAGCTGTGCAACAGTTTGGGGGGGCTAGGGGCATATTATCTGCCCCCCTACTCTTAACACAGACAGATTGCGCCTCCCAGTCCTGCAGATGGACTCCTCACCTGGCTAGTCTGGCTAGCCGTCTTCTCGCTCCCGAGACCCCGAACCTCTCTCCACCCTGCCAGCCAGCAGCAGTCCATTCTGCACTGCATTGCACCTGCTGCTTGGACCATTCTGTGTTTGGGATGCCCCGACTTAGCCTGCCCTGGCAATGAATACAGGAAATCCCCTTGGCAGGAGGAAGAACCTTCCTGCGATATTTCCAGCTCAATTTTGCAGGCTCAGGTTCTGTATCCAAACAAACTAACTCTCCATCCCTTTGAAGATTTGCCCATTGACGGCAAGAGAAGGCAGGAAGGGGCTCTGAGGTGCTAAGGCAGTGAGGAATAAAGGTTTGACGTTCAGGATCTTTCCTTGGCCAGGGGAACAGGAAGTGGCATCTTCTCCGCCAGGTGCCCATCGGGCGGTCCTGCAGCTCCAGGCAGTGCAGGAGGAGGATTCAGGAGAGTACATCTGCGAGGCCGTCAGTGAGGCGGGGGTCTCCTTTGATGGCATCCTGCTGCAAGTTGGCTGTAAGTCTTGACTTATAAAGCTTTGGGCTCCTGCAGATTATTCAAGAAAAAGCAGCTCACGGTGGCAAATGACCCGCTCCGCTGGGATGTGTGCCGTGTTGTTGTAGCCATGTCGGTCGCAGGATATTAGAGAGACCAGGTGGGTGAGGTAGTGTCTTTTATTGGCCCAATAGAAGCTGGTGTAATAAAAGACAGATATTACCTCACCCACCTTGTCTCTCGATGAGAGAATTCACAGGAGTTTAGACTGGAATGGCCCAGTCTGAGCTATTCACTGATACCTCCACTCTCTGCCCTGTTACAGGTGAGTCTCTCTCTCCGCTCCTGTCAGTAGTAACACTCTGCAGCCAAGCACAGTGCTGCTAAATATGGTTTTGTGTGTCCACACCTGCAGACTGCCCCTCATGCCAGCAGTGCCACTGAGGCCAATGTCTGCGTGGGGTTTATGGGACTGAGCCCTGCACCATGGTGAGCAGAATTGGACTGGAGCATCTGCCCTGGGTTCAGCGTGGGGAGGGGAGGCAGAGGAGACAGGCTGGTTACTAGCTCTGGGAGTGAGAGCAGCACCAGCCTTGTGGCAGTCCTTGGTGGTGGGTTCACGCCATTAGGCGAGTGACCTGCTCCGGGTCACGCAGACCCGCTCAGACTCAGAGACTCTCATTTAGGGGCCAAGCCAAGGTGAAACCTTGGGACTTCTCAGCTGCAAACTCTGTGCTCGTCCCTTCTGCCTCAGCTTGCTGGACAGAGCAGCTGGGGCCCGACTAGCATGAACGGGGTGACTGACCGAACCCCTCCTCAGGGGGAGCGCCTCACTGCGTGTACGGTGGTGTGGGCTGAGCTGGCTCCAGGCCCCTTGGCTTTTCTCGGGGGGATGCAGAGGCTGAGCTGTTTTGAAACAAGACGACCCTCTGCACAGCCCGTTCCCCTGGGACAAGTGCAGAGCAGCTGCGGTTCCCGTTGGTACAGACTGCAGAGCAGTTGCCAGCAGCGGAGGGGGATTTCCTCAGGCAGCGGGTCCCAGCCAACACCCCCCACGCACCCGGCCCTGGGGTCCAATTGCTCTGCTGTCGGCACTGGCTCGGGCGGCTGAAACGCAGCTGGCTCTCTACCGTTCTCCAGTGCAGCCGGGGCCGGGAGGAGCTAGAGAACGGGGAGAAGCGCCGAGAGGCGGAGCTGAAGCAGCAAAGGCAGATTTGAGCGCTAAGGCGTGAAAGCAGCTTCCCCAGCCTGGTGGCTGGGTCGCTGTCTGGGCAGCAGTGGGGAATGCCAGCTCCTGGCTCTTACGAGAGGACATGTTGCCACCTCCATGGGAGAGGAGGCTCAGTGCCTAGCCAGGCAGGTATGGCGCTTCTGTTTACCAGTCGGGGAGCCTCTCCTCCCCTGCGTCAGTGTGACCCAGCTCAGTCCCGCGCCCCTGGGGGCTGAGCAGGGTGGTGTCACCACACAAGGGGGCACAGAGCAGTTTGTGCTTCCTAGTGGTGGGCAGGGGCTCTCCCGGGAATCCGTAGGGAGGGAGAGGGTCGGAAAGCCCCCAGCCTCTGCGTTCTTGGACCCGCTGCTTTGCTGGGAGGGTGACTCTCACTCCTGTTGTTGTGATACTTTCAGGAGGAATTTCCCAATTCTGTCCCCGCTTCTGTGGGGCGGGAGCTCTGGGAAATCTCGGGGGAGTCTCTTCCCACTCACCACCCATTCTTTGTTCTTCCTTGAACGCTCTTCGGCCATGAGGTTTTGGACTGCGCTCTCCCTCCATCACAGCTGAGGCCTGGATGGGGGCCACTCTGGATCCTGTTATTAATGCTCTTAGATCAGCCAGCTACTCCCTAACCCCAGAGACTGAAGCCATGTCTTTGCTATGACTATAGCCCAGTCAGACCTGGCTACAACATGGTTGTCTCCGGAGCCCATTACAGCACGGGTGAAGCGTGTAGTGAGAACACTGGGTCCAGTCTTGGCTCTGGCCTAGGTCTAGTGCAGGTGAGCTCTGTCTCCGCAGTCTGCCTGCCTGGCCCCTGCCAGCCTGGGGAGGGAAAGAGGGGGACTTGGGAGGGAAGAATTTGCCAGTTAGACTCCCCCCCTGCATGTTGATGGTGAAAAAAGCGGCCTCCCACTCTTTGGGGCGCACTAAGAATTGAGGATGCGAGTAGCCCAGCAGCTGCTGCTGTGGTTTGGAGAAGACAGGGTGTGTTTGGGGATTTTCAGAAATCTTTGTGCGTTTGCGCGGACACACAAGAACAGAACAAAGACGTGATGCAGCTTAGTGAGGAGCAGCAGCCAAAACGATACACGAGACAAGGAATCAACCTCCTCTTCTGAACAGGCTGGTCCCTGCTATCTTTGCTGACGTGGCAGGGGCTCAAAGCCAAGGGTACGGTGGGGTGTGGGCCTCCCTCAGACACTCTCCTGACCCAGCTACTGCTTCCCACATGCTAATATAATCAAGAGCGAAGCGCCTGGCAGGGCCATGGAGGGAGCCCAGGTTTCCCCAGGCCGGAAGAAGGAAGGGGAAGGGACAGGGGCCGTCTGCCTGGCTTCTGGTGCTGGGGGGAAGCTGGTGGGCCTGCCCTGGTGTCAGAAAGGCAGCCAGCTCCGGGGGGTGTGTGACCAGGCTCCCCCACTCGGCGCTCGGTTCCTGTGTCTGGCTCCGTCCTGCATGGTGCTAGCAAGGCAGCTGCTAGACTCATTATAAAGGGAGGCAGTGGGGTGAATTCTGTAACGTTAGCTGTTGACCCAGCGTGGGAATTGCCCAGACCAGGCGTTGAGACTGTTCTGTGCTGGCGGAGAGGCCCGGGGAACAAGAGGACATCGCTCTCCCAGCAGCAAGACCTGGGCGCGTTGCAGCGCAGGACTCCGCCCTCGCGCTGGGCAGAAGTGGAGGTACAGGGGAAGGGTTTGCAGTTCTCAGACATGGGCACCTGTGACAGGATGAACAAGCTCCATCTAGGGACGCTCAAACCGGTGTGTAGAACCCTAACACCAGCCGGCTCAGGTGCCCATCTGAGTGACTGCCTCAGGCGGCCAGCCTGGAAACTAGCCCGCAGGGAGAGACGGAGGTGAACAGTGAGCAGCGTGTCTCTGGGTGGCCTTTGAAGAGCATCTATGTCCCCATAGAACCTAGGCCTGAGTCTACTGGGGGGAGACCCCAATGACTCCAAAGGACTTTGGATCAGGCCTCTGATGCCCCAGATTAACTTTGGGGCAGCCCTTTTTTTCTCTCTCTCGGGCTGACTGGTGCAAGCTGCTTGGTTCTCGTGCTGTCTTAGTTACCCTGTGACCTGCTGTATCTAGCTCGGTATCTGCCAAGTTGGGCGGTGAACTTGTGGGGAAATGAAGGGTCCCTTTCCCTCAAACTATCCCTCGTCCCCCCCACAGTCCCATCCCAGTAAAGTGATTAGCGAAGGGCTGAGAAATGGAGAGAGTGGTGCCAATATGGGAGGATCTCCCCGTGGGGGCATGGCCGGCTTTATGAACGGCGGGGCCCGGTTTGAATACCGGGGGGTCTGCTCCGGGTCTTCCGCGGCACTGAAGGACCCCCCTGCCGCCAAAATGCCGCCAAAGCTCCGCCGCCAAAATGCCACCGAAGACTCGGAGCAGACCGCCCCCGCCACCGGGTGAGTTAAAAAAAAATATTAAAAAGGCGCCTAAGGCATAGGGCCCTCTTAGGCGCGGACACGGGGCCTGATTCCGGGGAATCGGGGGAATTGGCTTAAAGCCGGCCCTGCGTGCAGGTGATGGGAGCCTGTCACTTGGGCCATCTGTGAGCTGGGCAAACCTGTGAGAAGTACCCCCGTGGGGCCTTGCGGGGTGGATTCAGTGACCAACCAGGTCTTTTCCCCTCTGGCTCCTGTGATTTGCTCCCCTCTCCGTTTGTCTCAAGCTGTTTAGATATTCTTAGCTGAGCTCTGAGCTAGATTTACTAACTCCCATCATGAGTGGGCTGTAAATCTCCCCCGATGCCTTTCTGACACCGCTGCAGCTAGATGCCTCCTTCCACGTTAATGGAAATGGACAAGCTGAAAACAGCCTATGGGTCCGGGGCTCTTCATTGTTTTTTAAAATGGCAGCTATTAAGAGCCACGTGGAATTGCATCATGCTCCTTGGGGATTTCAATTCTTGATTTATTTTATAAGAAAAATGAAGCCCCGGAGAGGGAAGATCACGTTTGCCAGAGTGTCCCTGGCAAAGTTCCTGCCTCTTTTCATGTCCACCACGAATGCAAAACCATCTTACAAGTTAAAACACAACCTGCATCTGGCAACTAATAGGTCTGAAGGGGGTGGAACCGGTTAAATCACTGGCTTTCAGATCTTGGCAGTAGGTCCCAGGGTGACCAGGAGTTTAGTACTGCCAACCACTGTCAATGGAGATGGAGAAGATCCATGTTGTCTATAGATAGGACCGTTCATGTGTATAGATATCTCCATCTCAGTAGAGATCCTCATCATGTAAAGCAGCAGAGAGGGACATGCTGACCTAGAACTAAAAGACGGGGTGAAATACCCAAGTTCCAGATACTTTCTCTCCTGTCCACCATGATAGAGTTGGACCCGTTCGTGTCATTGTGTTAATCAGTAAAATGATCAGATGTTAGAGACAACAGGACTTATTAGGTCATCCTGTCCATATGCTAAGCACTGGGCCTTCTACCCTTTGACTTGAGTCTGTCGCACACCCTAGTGCATCTTGGTGTTGAGTCCTGCTGGATGTTGTACGCTCATGTGAAATACGTTATAGCTAAACCCGTATTTAAATTTCTACGCCCGTTGGAAACTTCTTTTAATGTCAATAACTTATTTAAAATGGAATGGGGTACAGCTCGTCCTCCGGGGCTGGGGTGTGGAATGGATAGGATCCAAAAGGAAAACTTCCAGCACAGAGAAGACCTACCTACGTGCCCTTTAGAATGAAACTGATTGTCCCATTCAGAGATCGCGTTAAATTGGCGTCAGGCCTGGACCTGAGACTCTTCCCTGCTTTCTCTTTCAGCTGCCCCTCGGTTTGCAGAACGCCCGCAGGACGTGACTGCGGAGATGGGGAAGAGCGTCCGTCTGGCATGTCGCGTTGAGGGACATCCGCCTCCACTGATTTCGTGGTCCAGACAGGACGGCAAAGCTGTCACTGCCCAGCCTGGTCTGCTCAGCAATTCCAGCCTTGTGGAGTCTGGTGAACTCTTTATGGAAAGTAAGAGAACCAGGACCATTTGTGCATGCGTGTACAGGTGTACGCCTCGGTACGAGCACTTAGTGCACATCTGAGTGCGTGCACATGTGTTGCATGCATATCTGGATGTGTGTACACACTGCACACATGTCTGGGTGTGCGGAGTATTTCTGTGTGTTATCTGCCAAAAGATGTGTATACGCTTCTCTTGTGCAGTGTTGCATGTGTGTTGTCACCTTGTGTATACACATAAGCATTTTGGGGGGGGTGTTGGACTAGATCTTATGCCGTTGCTTTGTTGTATGAAGAAGTTGATGGGTTTGGCATATTCCTTGTGTTTGCATCCTTTGGTAACTGCACTCCGAGGTGCGCCGGTGTGTACGCTTTCACCACTAGCTTTGCACGAGCTTGTTTAACCAGTGGCCCTGCTTCTCCATTGCCTTGCACATAGTTTGCAAAGGGAGTGTGAGGCGCTACCGTTCTGGCGTGGTAGCGTGGTACACCCTGTACCAGGGCTAACGTCGCCACCCTTTGGCCCACCGCAAGCAGGCTGGATGCTTTCCAGGCTTATAAGCATCCGCGTGTTATTTATTAGGTCCCCTCCACCAATTCATCAGTACAGCCTCGTGCGGCGACAGACGAGTGGACATCAACTTGATCGTTCTCATTTGCTCATCAGCCTCCTGCCTAATTAAGCCACTGGGCACCGATCTCCCAATGAAGTCCGCTCTTGAGGGGAGGAATAGCTAATACTGTAGTGACTAGAGTGCTGGGTCAGACCCCCAGGCCGCTGTCACATGCCCACTTCCCACTCACCTTGGACAGGTGTACGTGCCAATGCTAGGCGGTGCGGGATTGTTTTTGAGGCGGCCCCACGGTTTGCTGGCGTGAGCTCTTCCCCCTACCAGAGCTCAGAGGCCTGGCAGAGCCCCTCTACTGTCTTGCTCAGACCTTTCCTCTCCCCCTGCCCCAGGTGTGTCACTGGATGACCAAGCCGTCTACGTCTGCGAAGCACAGAATGTATTTGGGAAGATCCAGGCTGAGGCCAAGCTCACGGTCACCGGACAAGGTTTACAGTCTTTCTTTTTTACATATTTGTTATAAGCCTCGTGCCATTGCTAGAGCAAATTAAAGCCCAGGGCGCAGACGCTGACTGTCCCTATGTCCGTGTCTGTAATGGTGGGGATGACTCTTGTTCCCCACCGGTCGCTCCTTTGGAAGATGCAGCTTGGGAATTCCAGTGCCCACTGGCTGGGGCTAAAGGGAATGGCTCTTTGACGTTTAGGTTCATGATACTGTATCTAGAGATGGACCTTTCCCCAAATCATGCAGCCAGCCCCCCGCACTCTTGGGCAAGCTGGATAGGTTTAGGCTGAACCAAAGAAATGAGATCCAGATAGAGACGTTGTGGCTCTGGTCCATTTCTAGCGGTAATGTGTTGCAATGAGCCCCCTCCGCATACATGGAGTCATCAGCAGGGATTGAACTGGAACCTTCACAGCACCACGAATACAGGGCTCTGCCACTTGAGCTAAAGGAGTAACTCCTTCTGCTGTAATAACTGGGTTGTTAGTCACTCGGGCCAGCCACTAGACGGGGACGTGATCACACGTGAAGCCAGTGTATGTGTACACGCGTAATAGTATTAGATCTGATAGGCTGTAGGATGCAGCCGCTAGTGGGTGCAACCATTCACAATCGAGATGTCCGTAGAATAGCTTAAGGGATGACCCAACGGGTTTATACACATGCAGATCCAAAGCTCCCCCCAGCAGAGGGCAGTGAGGAACCTGCATGAGGACAGAATAGCTGCACTCAAACCCTGGGTCTGAGTCTTGGCCCCTGCAGCTGTTTGGGCACGTCGATCCAGCCAGCACGGTGAACCTCGTGCAGTGGTGTGACCAAGAACTGTTTTGCTTTCAGAGGCTGGACAAGGCTCATATTAATGATTTTTCGTCCTGGAGGCTAATTTATAAAACACACCAAGAAGCAGAACTTCTTAAAGCCAGCTTGTCCCCACTTAATGTAGCCTTTTCCTTCTCCAGTTGCCCCAGAGATCGCTGTCGGGTCCCCTGTGATCCGTGCCCATGTGGGTCAGCCCGTCTCACTGCCATGCATAATCCTGGCTGGGAGACCTCTGCCAGACCGACGATGGCTAAAGGACGGGAAGCCGGTGAGGTCTTGGTCCTCTGTCTGTTTGATTTGCTGCCTGGGGGCAAGGGGGGCGGAGTGTGGTGAGTCATGCACAGGTCAGCAGAGTCCTTGGCGCTGCTGGAGCCTGGTAGAGAAATCTGATTGTTATTGACACTAGCACAGCGTTTGTTGTGCTGCGTCATGTCATTGTGATCGTGTTATTCAGCGGGATGACGGTACAATCAAAGTCAGAGATAGAAAAGACTTCGGAGAATAGCCTGGCCTGCCCCCATGTGTTACCACTCGGACCCCTTCCCTTGGGAGACCGTCATACGGATCTCGCTGTCAGGAAGCTTTGCCCTAGAATTCAGCCTCAATTTTTCTCTTTCTTAATTTCCCCCTTTACTACGAGTTATGTCCCTCCAGGTTGCACTAAATAACTCCTCTTCCTCCACAGTTACCCCCTTCAGAGACTGGGGGGCTGTTGTAATATCTCCCCTATGTCATCACGGAGCCAGTCTCCCCCTGCTGAGCCCTTTCATCTCCCCCCGGTGATTGTCTCTCTTCTCTGAGCTCCCTCCAGTTTGTCATGAGGGGCCAGATCCTTGGCTGGTGCAAACTGCCATAGCTCTGTTGAAGTCAACAGAGTGATGCTGGTTTTTACTAGCTGGGGATCTGACCTTAAACATTTTCTAAAGGCAGAGGGACAAGCATGTGATGCTCGTTGAACTGACCATCAATCCTGACTCATGGTTTCTCTCCGTTCCCAGGTCACACTGGGCAGCCGCTATTCCATACGCACAGATGGAAGTTTCCATATAGACCAGGCCTTCCAGGCGGATGCTGGGAAATACACCTGCGTGGTCACTAACGCCATTGGCTCTCGCAGGCAGAATGTGACTCTTGCCATCCACGGTGAGCGGTTTAGATCCGGGCTGGGCCGCCCAGAGGGGGGGGCAAGAGGGGCAATTTGCCCCAGGCCCCGAGCCCCACAGGGGCCCCCACGAGAGTTTTTCGGGGCCCCTGGAGCGGGGTCCCTCACTCGCTCTGGGGGGCCCGGAAAACTCTTGTGGGGCCGGGCGCAGGAGCTTCTTCGCTCCCGGTCTTCGCCGGCGGGGGGGTCCTTCCGCTCCGGGGCGGAAGGACCCCCTGCTGGCGAATTACCGCCGAAGACGGAGCGGGACCCGCTGCCGAAGTTCAGCTCGGTCTTCGGCGGCAATTCGGCGGCGGGGGGCCCTTCCGTTCCGGGACCCGCCGCCGAAGTGCCCCGAAGACCCGCGGCGGGGGCCCCCCCACCGCCGAATTACCGTTGCCGAAGTGCAGCCCGGTCTTCGGCGGTAATTCTGCGGCGGGGGGCTCCCGCCGCGGGTCTTCGGGGCACTTCGGCGGCGGGTCCCGGAACGGAAGGGCCCCCCGCTGCCGAAGACCCCGGGCCCCCGGAATCCTCTGGGCGGCCCTGGATCCGGGCTTTGCACGTTGCTTGTCTGTTTGCTGGCTTTGCACACTGTCGTGTTACAGTGTGTGGAGGCAGCTGCCGCAGTGGATGTTGAGTGCTCACCTCCTCTGCCAGCTTCCTGCAGAGCGCCTACAAAACCACGGTGCCTTTTGGAAGAGACATGGCTCTTGCCACGGAGCGAAATCAGCAACAATGCTTTCCCCAGGCAAGAAAAACGTGCGCTGTTGGAGCCAGTTCCCTTAGCAAGCGTCAGTCCCCAGGGCAGCACGTTGTTGACAAAGTAATTTAGGAAAATTCCTATTATCTGGCAGCTCTGGGACATCTGACTGGCCTGCACAAGTGCAATTGGATTCTGGACAAGTAGCCTTGAGCTGTGTACTAAAACTCCTGGGTGTGCTGACTGAAAGGCACAGACTTGTAAGCGGGGGTTTCTGAGACGGGTGGAGCTGCCCAGCGGGCAGTGACTTTAAGGCTGGGATTCTCAGAAGGGCCCAGCTAGATATTTTCAAAAACGCTCATCTCCCATTTGGTCACGTCAGCCAGGAGAGCTGAGCTGTTTCCAAAAGCTGGCTCTCAACTAAGTCGCCAGCTTTTCCAAAGGGCTTGGCACGGGCTTTTCAAAAGGACCTGGGCTCCCTTGAAAACCAGGCCATTGGGGTCGCCGCAGGTTGCTGAGTGCGCTTGCAGATCTGGCCCTTAATTAGATGGCTGAGTGGGAGCTGAGATCTCTTGCAGCTGTGGGTGCTGAGCACTTGGAAATCAAGCCCTGAGCGCTGGCCCTGCCTCGCTGTTCTCAGTCAGTGGTAAGCAGTAAGGAGGATGCTTCTCTCGCCTACAGTTCCGCCCAGCATTCAGCCTGGTCCTGCCCTCTATAGCACCAATGAGGGAGTGGCGGTCACCCTGCCGTGCAATGCCAGTGGAGTTCCCTTCCCCACTCTTACCTGGACAAAGGTAGGGTGGAGGCTCTAATGCTTGGTTAGGGTGGTGGGGGGAGGGGGCAGAAGGCTGACTCTTTCTTGGCAGTATATTGGCAAAGGAGTCCCAGCCCGCTGGCTGCTGCAGGGGTGTGTTAGAACACGTCACCCGGCTCACTGCCCGGTGCAGACCGGGACTGGCCCGTGTCAGATTGCGGTGAACCCTGAGGTCCCCACTGAGTGCTGAGCTGTGGCTAACACAGTGCTGTTTCCCAGTGCAGACAGGGCCAGAGAGATTGGCCTTCAGGCTGCCCCGTGTATCCGGAATGGGGAGAGTGCTGAGATCCCAGAGCATCCAGGAGTTGTGGAGATGGATGCTCCCGAGGGAATCCAGCGGGAGAAGGGTTAAAAGCACCAATCTAGCTCCTCTCGCCCATGTTTACCTCCCCCCACCCCTGGCTGGTGACTCAGTTAATTCCGGAGCCCCTGCTGTTTGTTCTTTTCCTTTAAAGGAACTGGAGCCCCTTTCCTCCCGGAGCCCCCACTACCACATCCCCAGCGATGGGAGCCTCCTGATCCCCCTGCCCTCTGCTGGAGATTCGGGGGTCTACGTCTGCACGGCCACCAACCTGGGGGGCTCCGCCAGCCGGGAAATCCAGCTCTCTGTCAACAGTGAGTCCACTTCGCTTGCTTGGGGAAGACCCAGCCAAGGACGCGGCCTGTTAAAATGGCCCCCTCTACCAGCAAGCCTTGGGCTGACAGCAGAGAGGCCTCGGGACTCACTGAGCCTGTTCCCAGCTCTCTCCCCCTTCCCGAGCCCTCAGCCCCGATAGAAAGACAGACACTCCCCTCTTGCAGTGAACATTTCCTTCCCTTCCCTGTTTGCGACTGGGCCTCCAGTTCTCTCTAGGAGTCGTCAATAAGCCCTGCCTAGCCCATGGGAGCATCACTGTTCCCGGAGCTCGTACTGCCCCGTGCAGGGGGCTTCCAGAGAACGTGCAGGGGCAGCGTGGTGCAGTGGCTAGGGCACTGCTCTATGAATCAGAAGACCTGGATTGTATTCCCAGCTCTGCAACTGACTTGTCTGTATGGCCTTGGGCAAGTCACTTCACTTCTCTGTGCCTCCTTCTCCCCACTCCGCCCTTTGTCTGCGAGTGTCAGCTGTTTGGGGCAGGGGCTGTCTCTTATTGCTAGTACCCTGGGGCACTGGTCTTGGGTAGGGCAGTAATGCAGCTGGCATTTGTCCTGAGCGGCTCTGCATGTGCACAGTGCAGGACTGCAGTGAAGTAGCCCCATGGAAGCCCATCTCCCTGCACCTTTCCCGGGTGCTAAATTCACTGGGTCGGGAAAGGCCTTTAAAACCCGAGAGCTCATCAGCCCGGACGCCAGCCTCACTTTCCTCTCTTTGTCCCACCAACCTAGGTAAGCCCCGGATTAGCAGGAACAGCTCACATGAGTCAACGGGGCCAATAAGAATCTTGGCCGTGGTTGGGCAGGAAACGACGCTGCCCTGTGAAGTTCAGGGATCACCATCCCCACTGGTCATATGGACTCAGGAAACCCGGCCACTGCCTCTCACCACAGCAAGGTAAGGAACTGGCTAGAAAGCGTAAAGCTGGGGGAGCCCACTGGGCTCATTGTTAGGAGCTCCCCGAGCTTTATTTATTTCCTTCTTAAGCTCTTGGGACTCTTCGTACACAGAATAGATTTGCAGCCACGGGCCAGACTAACCCCTGCTGTCGTTCCACCAGCTTCAGCGGAGTTATAGTGGGAGACTGAAGTAGAATGGCCCCTTTCTGCAAGTCTGTCGAATGCACGTGACGCCCGCTCGGCCCCAGAAGCGATCTGATGTGGCCGAGCGGTTTGACGTTTTTAATGGGAAGGGGACGTTGTCTAGTGGTTAGAGCTGGGGAAGTGGAAGGCAGGAGATCCAGATTCCATTCCTTGCTTTTACTGTTGGCTCAGCCTGCGGCCTTGGCACATTGCCTCAGTTTCCCTGCCTGGCACCGAGGGGCAGGGTCCCCTGGTGCACAAAGATGTGCAGTTGGCATTGTTTGATTCATGGTAACGGAGCGTTTGACATCCGTGGGAGATGGTGAAAGCACCTGAGCCATGAGCCCTGTTAACATTCGTGGTCGTGCTCAGGGACTGGGTACAGTGGCTGGTCCCAGCCGATGGAGCAGGGCCCCAGAGCTGGCGTGTCTCACCAGCTCAGTGTCGTGGCAGCAGGGATGCTTTCCTTGCGGGTTGCTGGGAGCGGCGATTAGACTGTGCCTGGCTGGAGAAATCTGTGACTCCACAGACTCAGACGCCTCAGGATGATATCAGCAGTTGGCACAGCCCTTGAAAGGAACCAGAGCGAGTTCTTGGATTCATCCCTAGCAGCCCTTTATTCGAACATCTGTCTGGATGGAACATCTGCTTTCAACCCATGTTAAGCTGAAGTGCACACGCCCCTGGAAATGTCTGGGGCTTAAGTTGCACATTGGCTTGTGGTGGGGGAGAGGGCTGCTTTTCATGTCCTGCTCTCCCGTCCCCGTCCTTCAGCACATCTGGCTTTTTGTACATTCTGGGCTGGTGTGGTCATGGTTACTTCTTAAGATAGCGCAGCAAGGGAGTGATGTTAGCAAAGCAAAAAAAAAAAAAGCCAAGCGTGTTTTTGGAATAAGGCAAGACCCGGAAAAGTTGAGTGATGTGATCTGAATGTGCTTAACTCCACCTCGGCTAAAGAGGGGATCGTGCCAAGTGCCTGTTGAAATGTATTTTACTGAGGGTCACTGGTGTGCTTGACACAGATCTACTGCACAGCTAAGCCCTGCTAAATGTGTTTCATGGCTCTTAGCTGGGATTTAATTGATATACAATCTCCTCTGGCCAAATGGCAGTGAAAAGCCTCCTTCACACACACCAGGTGTCACTCCGGCTCCTCGGTGCTGTAGCGCTGCTCTTTCAGCGGTTGGCTCTGTACAAAATGCAGAGGAGGAGGCGTTCTCTGAAGACAAAAGACACCGACACCAACGGCACTGGGTTACCTGCAAAGTACTTCAATCTTAGGGCCCGATCGGGGGAGCTGAGCACCAAATCGGAGCTCCCACTGACTCCCATGAGGGGTTGAGGGTGCTCAGCACACGACAGGATTTTTGTTGTCCAAGCTAATGCATCCCCTGCTCACGAGAGGAGCCGTTGCTTGTGCATGGATCTGGCCCTTAGCCTTGTGAGCCTCTGAAAGCAAACCCAGTGAATGCTTCAGAGGAGGGGGCTCCCCATGCTGGCAAAAGTGCAAGGGTTGTGCTGTCCTGGTACCAGGATCTTGCATGGAACATACAAGAGAGTCCTGACCTGGGCATGGTCCTTGCTTTAAACCTTGAATAACTGATGCTCTTGTGCCATCCATGTTCCCTGCGTGTCTGCTGCGCTGGAGATTGCCTGGGGTCTGTTTCTGCGAGTACCAGGTGAGCTGAGGCACTAAAATGACAGGATGGAAAACTAGACAACTTTTGTTTTCCTCCCAGCAACAGCTTGGGGCCAATTCAGGTCTGATCTAAGTGGGCTCAGCTCCACTGAAATCAGCGGAGTATAATCCTGGCTCCAGCGTGGAGTAGGGCCTTTCATTTCAGGGAAATAAATCTGATTGAGGCTGGCAAGCTGCAGAGAATCCTGGGGGATCGGGGGCCCCCAGCAACAGCCTGGGGATCAAAGGAGAAGTCACAGAGTGATGTGCAGAGGAGAGAAGGCTGCAGAGTATCTGGCCACCCGCAGTCTCCTCGGTTTATCGGAGGTGCTTGTAGAACCCCCCCTGAACCCCTCGTGATCTTCAGTGTATTTATCCTCTCGGCACTCATGTGCTACTATCCCCATTGGGCAGATGGGAAACCGAGGCCCAGAGAGAGGCAGTGCCTTGCCTGAGGTCACCCAGGGAATCTGGCAGAACAGGGATTTGAACCCTAGTGCCCTAACCGCTGGACCATCCTTCCTCTCCTGACTCCGTCCGGTGGCTGTCTCCGATGAGTGGTATAGCTGTTCAGTCCCCTATGGTAAACTAGCAGTTGGTCCTGGACCAAACCCTTGCGTTCCCAGCCCTCCCCTGCGCCCCCCAGCTTCTCCAGTGTCTGACCTGGATCACGATCCCACGTTCGTAGGCCAAACCAAAGTCCTGACTCCGAACGTCATAACTTGGGCCCGTTGCGACAGACACGCAGCTGATTCCTTTTATCAGCGGACATTTATCATTGCGTTTGTGTGGGGGAATCTTTGCGTAGGCTGGTGCCTTCCTCCAGGGGTAGGAGCGATGGCTGTGTGCGTGGGAGGGGATGCTGAAGTGTGGGTTAGTGTCAGAGCAAGAGAATCTGCATATGAGAAAAAAAATCCAGTGATGGGGACTTCAATGAGGAAACTTCCTACCAAACTCTCCTCTCGCCAGCCTGTGGTCTTGGGAGCTGCCAGCTTGACTGGTTATTCCGGGGCTGGAATAGTCACATACCACTCACACGGAAATGTTTCCCTGGTGGTCAGGTATCTGGAGGACTGCCACCACCACACATATTTCATGCTGAGTCCTGCATGAGTGGGTGGGCGGACCTCCCATCTCTCTTCCACCTCTCCCCGGCTCAAAGCACTGGGTAATATCTTGATTCTTGGGAAGTGATCTTCCCAGGAAGGAATTCCTTGGAGTTATATTGGTGATGACTTACAGCACTTTGGCCTGACCGTGGCAACATACTGGAAGTAGGAGGTAAATTGCTTTTCTTTTCACTGCTCCATAGCAAACACTAATAGTTTATTGTTTTTCACCTTCCATTGTTTTTTTTCCCCATTAAGTTAATATTAATGTACTAAATTCATCCCTACTCTATTTCCATTTACTTCAATGGAGCAATGTCCGGGATGAATTTGGTGCAAGAGCTTACACACTGTGTCAGCTGACATTGAAATGCAGCCGCCTCTGGGGTGGAAAGTGGCAGCTGTTTAACAGTGCACAGCAACGCCATGCAGCAACTGGGCTTTGCATCATTTTTCTCATATGCAGAGGGCTTTGCAAAACTTGGAATTAAGTGCAGCAGATGTGTAGGGAGAGCAGCAGTTCGGGGCCCAGTAATAACTTTTATCTGTGGCAGGATGTGAGTTTAGAGGCAATTTCTGTTAACGCGGGTTAACGTTGGAGGGCCAAATTCATCCTTCAGTGAAGTCAATGGAGCTGACTTGGGTTATACCAGGAGTCAAGATTTTTTACCAGCAGTGTGGGGAAGAGCCTGTCTAGAGAGAGATTGGAACTTACTGTCCAGCATGAGTCACTTTCCTAGGTTCAAACTGACCAAGCAAATCACGTTTAACCCTCAGAAGTAGGAACCTCTGTTAAAACTGTCTTCGCATCCTTACTGGATGAGGGCTCCTTAACCGCTGAGTCGTTGGTCCGTGGTCCTGGGGTTAATAACGGAACGTGACGCCCTGCCTTATAGTTTGTTCCCTTGATCTTTATCCCCCACCTAAACAGCAACCTTTGCTGTGCGGAAGGAACCTTGATTTAACATCTCCCAGCGGAGCTTTTCCCCTCTTCATTCTTGTCTGTCTACGTTCCTTTGACTGCTTCCAGTCTCCCACCTGCACCCCCCGTGACCCTTTCCCCTTGGCTCTGCTTGCTGCCTGGGGACAGCCGCCTCTCATCGCTCGCTGGTTTGATGGACGGGAGCACACAGCAGGGAGTCTGCGGATGTGGGCTGTGGTGATGTCACGTCTGCAGGATCCCCGACAAAGGCAGGGTCGCAGCTGGAGGGGAGCCTGTGGTCAACTCCAGCTGCAGTAGCCGATCTCCGGGGGCAGCTCCGCCACCCTCAGGAATGACCTCCCGGCCACCGGCAGCTCTTTGTGACACTGACTCCTTCTGCCTCGGCTTGAGCTCTCCTCCTTCGTCTGGTGGAGCTGAGCAAAGGGCCTTCCACATGCTGAGTCATGCATGGAAGCGTCTCATCCCCGGAGAATGTTCCCCAGGCCTTGGTCATTTGGTGCATTGTGTATCTGGACTGTGGTGTCTGTCTGGCTGTGGCAGGTTCAAGGACTCGGCCTATGCTCCTCTCTTGCGTCCCCTGCATAAGGATGCAGGGTAACTGCGGCGGAGTGATGGCGGCAGGCTCTGATCCGGATATCACTGGGGTAGAATGTGACTCTGGGGCAGAAGGAGCGAGGGGTGCGGCAGAGGAGGATCCTGCAGGGATGCTGTAGGAAGAGCCACGTTTGGAGGGCAAGGTTAGGCTGAGGGTGGTGATTTGGGGTTGGCCCCAGGCCGGGGGGTATATATGGCCTCTGGAGGCGGGCTGTCTTCGGCGTGGGGAGGGCTCCTCTGCTTCTCCCGGACAACTGACACATGCACGCTATTCCCTGTCATTCTACGGGCATCTCCCGTTGAGGTACAACAGCTGGCTGCTAAGAGAGCTGTAAGGAGACCCAGGCGGAGAAGGGGCCATGTGCTGTTCTCTCAGCTCTCGAGGGTTTTCCTTTGGAGTATCACCCTGGTTGGTCTGTTCTCTCCTGATCTAGGTACAGCATCCTCCCTTCAGGCTCCCTCCGATTGGCTGAGCCCAGGGTGACTGACAACGGCCTTTATACCTGCACGGCAGTGAACCCGGCTGGGAACTCCTCGCTGAGCTACCGCCTGGAAGTCCAAGGTACCTGTTCCTGCAGAGCTCTGTCTGCCACGTCCCTGGGGCGGACAAGCTGCCAGTGGAGCGCTGAGGTCATTAAGTGTGTATGTGGGGGCATGGGGGGGGTCATTAAGTGTGTATGTGGGGGCGTGGGGGGTCATGAAGTGTGTATGTGGGGGTGTGGGGGGGTTGCATTGGAACAGCAGAGTCACGACCTGCTGTGCTCTAGGGACTCGAAATGCCCAGCAAGGAGCAGGAGCCCTTTGCAGGATGGTGGTGCCCACTACAGGCAGCGCTTGGATCTGTCCATTTCATCTCCCAGCTTACAAGGGAGTTGGTGTGGTGCCCCTCACCGGAGAATTCGGGCATTAAGGGGAACGGGCAGCAATGTTCTGGGGTGAAAGGAGGGGACTCGATTTATGCTGGGCCAGTGATTTGGGGGCTGGGGGAGCCTCCTAGGGCGGCTACTCTTGCTGTCTAGTTCACATCTCAGGAAGCATCACTGTTATGCCCAGGCTGGATCCTCTGCATTAGTCTTGGTGTGTTTGCTGTTGGGTCTTTCTCGTCGGGGTATTTTGTGACCGCAGCATTGCTCACACTGTATCCAGGTCCCCTCTGCTCAACGAATAGCATCCCTGGTCCCTGCGACTCTTGGTTGGAACAAGGAGTGAAAAAGGCTGAGCTGGGAAATGGCCGGGTTCCTGGGAAGGTTTGGGTGGCAACGCTTCAGGGCCAGCGAGAGCGGGCCGGGTGTGGCTTGCTGAAAGCCGTTCAGAAGCTTGTGTCCGGATGTGAGGTCCACTGGCAGCAGCACAGGGCGTGTCCCAGCCACACTGCCTGCCCCTGTGGCACTTGAAATGGATCAGAGAGGTTCCAGGACGTGGCCAACTAATTTCCCAGTGTAAACGGACCCTAGTATCCTAAGAGGGCAACCCATCCGGGGCCAGAGCCAACACCCATTGAGACCAGCAGCAGCCTTTCCTTATGTTGTGCTTAGCACTGGATCACTGCCCAGATCACTACTGTGTGTCAGTACAGCCTCGAGCCAGCAGACGGGATGTAGACTCCCGACCAGACCAGCCTGGTATTGAACTTTATACCCGGCGCGGCTACGTGAGGCTCGGACGGGACCCTGTATGCAGACAGCTGCTAACACAATTATCCCGCTGCTGTCCCAGAAGCACTGCAGGCATTTAACCTAAAGGGATGACTGTGCTACTGAGTTAGAAATGCAGGAACCGCTAAAGTCATTAAGGAGCCGACATCTGCTCTCCCAGCACTGTCCTGGCTGGATGTACGTGTTCATTTCAACGTGGTCATCAGATTTCTTTCTCTTCCCTTGGCCTGATCAGAGTCCATAAGCTGGGCTCCCCCAAACGGTGCCCAGGGCTTAAACGTACCTCACCTGCATGGGGCTGAATGGATAGCTCTCCTGCTCTGCCAGACAAGCTGGGAGCTGGCACCATGTGTCCTGTGAAGGTGTGAAGCCCTCCTGTAGTTTGATGGAGGGTCCCCTTGCCCGCTTGCACTGGGAGAACAGTCCAAGGTGCTTCAAGCAGAGGAGGCGAAGCTCTGACTTGGGTTTCTACGGACTGTTCATCCGTTTCAGTGAGGGGCTGGTTAAAGCCGGGTTTAATGCAGGCGAGGTGGTGTCTTCATGGCAAAAGCTTTGCTCAAAGGGGAGCTAATTTTGCCCAGAATGTCAACTCTGAAGCACTATCAAGCAGCCCCCTATGGGACAAAAAAATACCTAGCTAAGGCTGCCACGAAGCGGGCACTGGGCTGTGATGACTCCTCTCATGACAGAACAGCGTAGTGATGGTCAGAGCAGAGAACAAGGGCTCAGGATTCCTGGGTTCTATCCCTGGCTCTGCCACTGAATCCCCAAGAGACCTTGGGCATGTCACTTTACCTTTCCCTGCCTCAGTTTCACCCTCTGTACAATGGGGCTAGTGACACTAACGCCCCCCGAGTCTGAGATCTTTGGCTCAGAGGAGATTCCAAGAGCCATTTACGCCGCCTCCCAGCTTGGCGCTGTCCTTCCTGTACGCTCTCTTTATTTCAGTGCCTCCTCGAGTTCAGCCGGGCCCCAAGGTTCTGAAGGTGCTAGTGGGTCACACGCTGGACCTGCCGTGCGTGGCTCATGGCGATCCAGTGCCCAAGCTCAGATGGTCCAAGGACAGCAGCCCGCTGAGGGTGGGCGACCAGGATTTCCTGGAGGGGCCCGACGGGACGATCAACATCCTGGACGTGCGGGTCTCCGATTCGGGGCGGTACCGGTGCACTGCAGCCAGCAGCGCTGGAGAAGACACCACTGAGTTCGTGGTGGAGGTGCTGGGTGAGTGCTGAATCCCGGGCTCTTTCTCTTTCACGGGGCTCCCTGAGATAACGTGCTGCTAGGTGATGGGTGCCGTGAACGGGGGACCTCCACAGTTCAGGGAAGGAGTTGCTATGGCTTGAGCTGTGCAGCCAGGCTCTGTAGCTGGGGCTGTAACAGGAACAGACTCGTGTTCTCTGGATCGGGCACAGAGCAGGACTGACAGCACGCACTGGCCAGGAAGTTACTCAGGAGCAAGCTGCAGCTTGGGGTTAAAGATGCAGGGCCTGGCCAGGGAGGAGAGTTAAGTGAGATTAAGGTTAAATGGGGCCTGGGGTGCTTCCAAATTCCAAGGTTCCCTTCCTCTCCCTTGCCACGTGGGTGGAAGGTCCGATGCTGCCACATGCCACCAGCAGGTCTTTGTGCTGTACCCTCTTCTGTGACAGAGTGAGCAGAGCGCCTGTCTCAGCCCAGGAGGGTGGGGGGTGTCCTTGGAGCCCCCTCCAGAACCTGGGTGCCCCAAGGATCCTGCCTTGATCCTGGTTCCCGCTCTAGGGGATTAGGCCGGAGAGTCACAAACGGGACCAAATAAACCATCGGTGCAACTTCTGTCCCCCCCAGAGCCGCCCTATCTGGATGACAGTGCAGATGTCCTGCTAGAACGAGTGCTCCATGAGAGCGTCACCCTGCCCTGCCCCGCCAAAGGTAAGAGACCAACTCCTTGAGCTGGGGGGGTTCTAGCAACAGCCAGGCATCATGGACTAGTGGTTAGAGCGCTGGCCTGGGAGTCAAGAGACTTGGGTTCTAATTCCTGACTCTGCTATTGAGTTCCTGGGAAGCTTTGGGCAAATCACCTCCCCTCACGGTGCTTCAGTTTCCTTCTGTGAAAAATATAATATTTACCCACAGTGCAATTCTCTACCCACAGCCCTTTTCCTGTGTTTCAGTTCCCTGCCCAGTGTGTGTGATGTTAACGGGGGCCAGGAGGGACTTCCATTCTGAACTGGGGGTCACCAGGTCCATATTTGGGGTGCAGCCATGTTCTCCAAGGTGCAGCCCCTTAGTCATTCGCAGCAATCCCCACCGTCCTGGAAACCCAGCCCTACCAGGGCGACAGACCCAGGGCCCGCTCTCTGGGCACTGCAGATGGTCAGGTGACTCTTCTGAGCTCAAAGAAGGGGAGGTATCGTGATCCCCATTTACAGACGGACGCGAGCTGCCCATGTTCACCCAGCAGGTCAGAGCTGGGAATAGAGGCCAGGTCTCTGCCACTCCTGTGACCTCTACCCGCCAGCCTACGCGGCCTCTGACCTCAGATGTTCCAAGGAGTCTAACTCCCTTAGTCAGTGAATCAGCTCCTGGTTGCTCAGGGCCCTCCCTGGTGCTGGCTGTCTGTGGAAGATGCCCCTCCCCACGCTTAGAGAGGTGGGACCTGACTCAGTATGAGAACGTGCCAGGGGATGACAAGGCGCCAGAATGGCTTGCGCTGAAGTTCATGTGGGTTCTTCGTGGCACAGCTGGCCTGGTCCTCAACTCTATTCTCTGAGCTCAAAGATGGAGCCGCTGCAGGTCAATAGAGCTGGGTCAGTTCCACAGCTGGGAGTACCCAGGGAAACTCAAGGAGCGGGTTTATTCTCACTGCACCCCCATCCCACCCTGCCTTCTCCCCAGCTACCTCTTTCCAGATCTGCCCTGACTTGGTTTTCTCCACCCGCTCCCTGGAAAGCAGGAATAACCTGCAGCCATTCGGGGTCCCGTTGGGCCTGAGATCTCAGATGAGAACTCCTGCAATAGCTCCAGCTTCCTGACGTCTGGAGTGGGAGCGGAGGGGGCAGTGCCCTGATCTTCCGGGATGCGCAGTGTCTTGGATGCAGACCAGTGGGTGTTTGTCCCAGATGGGGCAGCCTCAGGGAACATCCCTGGTCCTGGGATAGGAAGACGGGCAGAAATTGCCCTGGCTTTTCTTTCTTTTACTCCTTCCATCCTTGCTCCTTGTCTTCCATCTCTCCTTTTGCTGGCCCAGGAGTGAGCTGGGAATCCAGACTTTCACACCAGGCCTGGCGCTGCCCCTAACTCACCCACCGGGCAGCCTTAGCTGGAGATGGCCGAGAAGTCGCCAGTCAGCGCGGACAGGATTTATAGTAGCCAATCAGAGAGCAGGAAGGAGCAGACATTGCGGCACAACAGCCGCGCCCTGCCTGGTGTCCGTGGCACATGTGGGGGTGGTTGGTGGAGTGCTGGCAGGTCACATGGTACCAGCTCCTTTCCCTCGTCTCCAGTGGCTTCTATAGGAGTCTGGGCTCTTCCTTGCCCAGAACATCCTGCAGGAGCAGCTGGAAAGGAGCCAGCTCGGTGCCTGCTGGGTAGCTCTGCATTGGGGGGGACGGTACCGTGCTGCATGGGAGGGGAGGTGCCACGAATCACTCTTGCTAGGAAGATGTGGTCCATGCAGTAAGAATGTGCAACATCCCTTGTAAGTCGAGGGGCGGGTGTCCCTTGTAACTGGGTGATAACGGTGCCTCTGGCCTCAGTCAGCCCAGGGTACAGTCATCCCCGCATGGCCTGGGACCGCCCTGGGGGCAGCATGTCAGTCAGTGCACTCCGGGTGGGGTGGGCGTGAGGGGATGCAGCCCCTGACTGACTTTTCCCGGGGGAGCTTGGTGCTGTTAATTTCCCCTCAGCTGAGCCTGGCACTGCAGGGGAGGGACAGAGCTGGGAAGTAAAGCTGTGCCTGGAGCGCCTCCGTGTGGCTATCAGCATGCTGCACACCCACCCTGATTCGAGACCACCCTTCCCACAGGGCTCTGGGAGCAGCTTCTCAGTGTGTGATGCATTTAACGTGTGGGGTGGGCCGGCCACCAAAGGCAGTGCTGAAAGGGGCCACTAGACAGGCACTCGGGAACTGGCCTTGAGCAGGGTAGCCCCATCCAGGAGCTAGCTGCCGCCCGAGATAGGACTCTGCCCAGACCCCTTGATCTGAGCATCGCCCTATGTTTTAGGGGTGTGCACTGAAATCTAGATTTTGCAGGCAGCACCTATTCCTCTAACAGGTGGTACCCACCCTGCAGCTTCTACTTCCCCGAATATTGGGGCGTGAGGTTGCAACGGGGCATCAAGGAGTGGGGATGAAACGGGGCGTCTGCACGAGATGCTCTTGCCTAGAGAGAGCTGCAGCTGTCTGGCTGATCCGCAGGCATGCCGAAGCCAGCCATCCTCTGGCTAAAGAACTCTGCCGAGCTCCTGGGCGGCTTACCGGGCTCCTCGGTGCTGGGTGAGGGCTCTCTGGTGATCGGCTCTGTGCTGCCCAGCGACAGCGGAGAGTACACGTGCCTGGCGACCAATGAGGCGGGCTCTGTGCAGAGGAGAACCAAGCTCGTGGTTTACGGTAAGAGCGGGTTGTGTGGATGGAGCAGATCCCAGTGCTGGGAGGCTGGGGAGCGGGGTTGTCCGGTACTCAGGTGCAGCAGATTGGGCTCCATACCCAGTCCTGGCCTGCGCTGTCTGTTGCCAGCAAGGGCAGTCTCCCCCGTGGGAGCTGTGACTGAACCTGGGAGCAGAGCCTGGACTCTGGTCAGCTGTCTGGAGCTGAGCTGGTGGAGCTGTTTGTGGGGAGGGATGCTGGGGGAAAGTCCTGATTTTTCTGATCTCCTGGCATCCCGGGGAACATTGGGGTCAATTCCCTAGAGAAGGCCTCTTGCCTCCCACCCCGTGCCATGTGTGGGGATGGGAGGAGAGGCAAAGGGGTGTCACGGACAAATGAATTGGGAAGCTTTGGGTTCACTTTAAAGCCTCAGCTGTGAGCCCACAGTGCTGGGGCTAAAAGGGGCTTGTGGAGAGCTCCTACGGGTGAGAAGGGAGGACGCGGGCCAGGCTCCAGAGCCGGGAGATACAGAAACAAACCAGTCTCCTAACTGGGAATGTCTCACTGACTCCTACAGGTTCTCACCACATTGGACTCCGGAGGCAGCTCAGCCACTGAGCGCCCCCATGACCTGCTTTCTGGGCATCTCAGCTCAGCGGGATGGGATGTGGGTCAGCAAAGAGTCTCTCCCCACCCCCAGTCCCATCAGTCTGTCCTGTCCGGTTGCCAAAATGTGGCAAGGAACTTTTCGCCAGCTCCCCAGGCTCTTTAGATGCCCTCGTGTTCCAGCCAAGGTCACTGCACCCTCTTTGCTAGCTGGCTGCAGGCAGCTTTCTCATGGGCACAGATCCGTCATTCGCCACCTGGAGAGTCCATTCCCGGACATACAAGGAATGTGTGGGCAGCCCTCTTCCACTGTGCTGGAGAGGCAGGTGTGCCTCTGGGCTGATGGACAGGTTGGGCTGTGCATGCCTGGTTTCTGCCCATACAGCCGTTGAGTGGCCAGGTTTGCTTGGTGTGTGTTCATCTGAAAGGCGTGCAGTAAGCCGGTGAGTCAGCTCTGTGTTCCTCTCCCGACGTGGCTGTTCCTCTCCGTTCACAGCACCCCCTGAGCTGAGAGGTGACGGCCCCAGGAGGAATGTCTCCATCCTGGCCGGCCAGCCCCTGACTCTGGATTGTGATGTTTCTGGCATCCCAGCCCCTACAGTCACCTGGTACAAGGATGGGCAGTTGGTAAGTTGCAGCAGAAGAGAGCTAGTGGACAACTTTGGCGTCAGAGGGTGCTGCTGTCCCAGCCCTTGATTGGAGAATGGCAGCAGAAGCCAGGGGCTCTGATCTGGACCTGGGTGGCAGTGGGTAAGGTGCTTCCCACCTAGTCCTAATTCTAGCTATTTCCCCGCAGCTCCCGGAGAGTGGTAGCCCCCGTTTCCTCAGTGGAGCCCAGTCCATCAGGGTCCACAAGGTGCGGAAGGAGGACGCAGGGTCCTACACCTGCAAAGCTGTGAACAGGGTTGGTGAGGTGCAAAGACACTTCCACGTCCTTGTTCTAGGTGAGTCACAGGTCTTAGCCTCCTTCTGTCTAAGGCAAAAGTATTCCTGGTCATGCCAGCAAAATATGCTTAGGGATTGGTGGGAGTGTCCCAGCCCTCCCTCCAGGGCTAACCAGCCAGCCTGCTGACAGTCCCTCTGGGGAAGGGCTTAACTTCCTTGGCAGCTGCTAATCCTCCACCTCCCCAAAGCCAACAGGGGTGCAGGCCATGGGTTGAATCCACGGGGCCAAATTCAGAGCTTGGAGTAAGCAAGTGCAACTCCATTGACTTCCTGAGAGTTGCACCCTCTTACACCTGGTCTGAGTTTGGCCAGGTGCGTAGTGGTCATACGAACAGCCAGACTGGATCAGACCAAAGGTCCATCTAGCCCCGTGTCCTGTCTTCTGACAGTGGCCAATGCCAGGTGCCCCAGGGGGAATGAACCGAACAGGTAATCACCGAATGATCCATCCCCTGTCGCCCATTCCCAGCTTCTGGCAAACAGAGGCTAGAGACACCATTCCTGCCCATCTCAGCTAATAGCCATTGATGGACCAATCCTCCATGAATTTATCTAGTTCTTTTTTGAATCCTGTTATAGTCTTGGCCTTCACAACCTCCTCAGGCAAGGAGTTCCACAGGTTGACTTCATTGTGTGAAGAACCTGCTGCCTATTGATTTCATACGGTGGCCCCTAGTTCTTGGGTTATGAGAAGGAGTCAATGACACTTCCTGATTGACGTTCTCAGTGAGAGAGGGTGTTCAATGAATAGGGAGTTAAAGGGGAGAAGCTCTGCTGACCCTCCGCCTCCGGAGAAGCCTGGGAGTGGCTGCACTGCAGTAAGGAAGTGCTGCAGTTTTCCACTGTCACCTGCTTTTATTTTGCTGCCCCCGCCCCCGCAGGACGCCAGGACATGGTTGTTCTCCTTCCTCCCTCGGGACTGCATGTGGAAGGCAAATGGGAGGAGGACGGTGAAACCGACATGCATCTTGAATGCACTTTATAAACTGTAATAAAGCTGTTAATCCCCTTACAGAGCAACAATCAAACAACCCCTCCCTGCCCGCCGGTCTTCCCCTCACCGCCCGTATTCTTGGCCATTGTCACTTTGGCTCTCCCAGGATCTCCTCCTTCCTTTCCTCCCCTAGTCTCACCCGTGGTGTATGGCTTGGGGTCGCCCCACGAGGTGTCGGTGCTGGCGGGCTCTGAGGTGGAGCTGGCGTGTCGGACCACGGGCGTGCCGCCTCCCCAGGTGGAGTGGATGAAGGATGGACAGTAAGTGCGCAGCGGCTGTTGCAAGTCACCGGCCGGGGCTCCATGGTGCCCGGGAACGTGGCCAGCTCGTGGCTGGAGGCTGCAGGAAGCTTGGGTTTAACAGCAGGTGCGAGGCGGGAGTGAGGTGCTGGGGCAGGCGCTAGGGATCCCACACTACATGCAGGAAGAGAATGGGCTCCAGGGAGCAGAGAAAGTGCTTTCGGACACCCGGTGCCCTCTCCATCCACTTCTAATGCCACTTCCTCAAAACGTCCATTGCTGAGACCCTCCTTGGCAGTCTCAGCACGGAGGCCAAGGACAGGGCTCTCGCCTCTCCTCCCCGGGGAGGGTTCCTCCAGCTCACAGGCCCATCAGAGCACACACGATGGGATCCGTGCAAGCTGCGTGCCGTCCTGCAGGCCAGGCTGGCTCTCCTGCCGTGCTCTGGAGTTGATCTCATCCATAGAGCCTTGTGATCAGACACCCCCTCAGAACTTGCGAGGGGTACATCAGGGTGGAGACAGATGTGGGGGAGTTTTGCAGACAGAGGGTCTCGGTCTCCAGTCGGTCTATCCAGCGCCTTTCGCTGGCACTGCATTTACTAAACAAGGATAAAGCCTCCCAGGATTCATTAGCACCGTTGCCCTAAATGCAGCAGGCTCTGCCCTCCAGCTGTGGTCTTATGCCTTGTTCTGAGTCTTCTGTCTCCTCAGGCCTCTTGCCCCGATGGACTCCCGGATCCAGCTCTTGGAGCAGAGACAGGTGTTGAGGATCCAGGCCAGCCAGCTGAGGGACCAGGGGAAGTACCAGTGCCTGGCCTTCAACCAGGCTGGCCAGCAAGCCAAGACTTTCCAGCTGCTTGTTTACAGTAAGTTCCCCAAGTGGAATTTCCTCTTGGAAATTTCCTCTGCGACCTGCTCTTAGAACTGCACATAGAAGTGGTGGGAGTGTGACAGTAGGTGTGTCTACACTGCAGCTTGGAGTGAGCCTCCCAGACCGCATAGAGGGGCTCAAGCCAGTGTGCTAAAAGTAGCAGTGTGGACATGGCAGCTCAGGTGGCAGCCGGGGGTCTCACGCCCTCCCGACCCCCAGGGTCTGAGCTCAGGTGCGCTAGCTCAGGGGTGGGCAAACTTTTTGGCCCGAGGGCCACATCTGGGTCTGGAGATTGTATGGCCGGCCATGAATGCCTGGGGGCGTAGCGGGACTCTGTGGGGTGTAGCATGGGGGGGCTCTATAAGGGATGTTACCAAGGACTTATGGGATGTGGCGCAGGGGGAGGGGGTGCTCTACAGGGGTGGTACCGGGATCTCCTAGGGGCCCAAGATGGCCGTACCAGGCACTGCTAGGAGCGGAGGCACCGTAGCTGGGACGGGTGCAGCCTCTGGGTGGTTTCGAGGCTCTCGAGGGTGAGGCCGTAGGAGACCGGGAGGGGATTGGGCGCATAGCGGGGCGCTGCTGCATAGCGGGGGGGTTCTGATCCCAGGAACAGCGCGGTGTGGCGCTGCGTGCCGGAAGATGGTGCTCATCAAGGGAATTGTGAGTTGGGGGCTGGGGAGTACCAGGCAGGCAGAGCAGGGCAAGCCCCCGACCCCAGTCCCCGGTGAGAGCTCGAGGGCCGGATAAAAACGTCCGATGGGCCGGAAGCGGCCAGCAGGCCATAGTTTGCCCACCCCTGCATTAGCTCAAGCCCCACTAGCCGAGTCTGTCTCCCCGGGCTGGGAAGCTGGCTCCAGGGGAGATTCTCTCCCCCAGTCTCTTCCTCCATGGCCCTGGAGGCCGAGTCTAGTTGAAGTAATTGACGATCCGGTTGTGCGTTGCCCCTCCGGGCTGTCTAACGGCGGTGGCAGTGGGCCACGCGCCTGTTGTCTGCAGATGCTCATTGCTCTTCAGCTGTGTGCTGAGCTGTACGTTCGGGGTGCGCGAGGAGCCTCGCTGGTGTTACCCAGTGGGTGACAGCTGCGCCATGCCAATGCCCCGCCCTTAATGTAAGTCTCCATTACTCCCCTGTTTCCTCACCACCAACCCTCAATCCCTGAGCCTCCATCCTTCCCTAACGGCTTCGGGGCCAGAGAGGAGCCCTCTCCTGCCATGTGTATTATGGGCGTCGCCTGCTCTAGCATCAGGCATGACCATGGAGTACGTAGGGGTTTGGGTACCCAGGCCACTGCTGGAGGCAGAATGCAGTGGCCCACTGGTCCAACCGAGCGGTGTGTGAGCTTCCTTGCCACGCTGCCCGGCCCCCTTCCAGCTGGTAAGAGTCCTTCTTTCATCAGACCGGCATAGGCTACCCTGAAAGGACCGGGTGTGAACGTGCCACGGCTTCCGTGTGACAGCGCCTTCCCCGCCCTCGTGGAACGCTCTGCCCCTGGAGCTGTGGGACCTCCTCTGCCCAGCCCCTCCAGTGCAGCCGCCTCGTGGGGTGTTAATTCCCCGCCCCCCGTGTTTCACTCTCCACATTCATTTGCATTTTCAGCTCCACCCACTATCCTGGGGTCCAGCGAAAGGCTGCACGTCGTGGGCCTGTTCAACCGCCCCGTGGGGCTGCGGTGCGAGGCTCGGGGCTCGCCGGCTCCCAGCATCACCTGGTTCAAAGACAAGCAGCCCATCGTCTCCAGCGCCCAGGCAGCCTACGCCGAGGGGGGGCGGAGCCTCCAGCTGAGCCGGGCCCAGCTGTCCGACGCAGGGCTCTACACCTGCCGGGCCAGCAACGTTGCAGGGGTGGCGGAGAAGGCTGTGAGGCTGGAGGTGTATGGTAAGGCTTCCCGAGCGGCACGGCCGCCGGCCTGACGTGCTCAGAGAGGCATGAGGGGGAGGGGGACGTGACGCTCCTTCTCCCCAGCTGCGTGGGCTGTGCAGCAATCGCTCCCGGCTGGCCACTAGGCAGCACTGGCTGGAGGGGCCCTGGCTCTGTCAGTTCCTGGGGCTCGCTGCCATGGCCAAGGGGAGCGGCGGGTGCCTCTCCCGTCGTGCTCACCCCGAGTCCTGCAGTGACACGTGTGCTGCTGTCTTCCTGGGCCTCTCCCCTCCTCAATCTCTCGGACCGCCTCGGGCAGGGCTTGGGCTGAGCTGTACGGTGCGTGGTCTCAGGCCCATCCGGTGCCTCTGCTTCGCCAGCGCAGAGTCCCACCCTTCCTGGATCATCCCCCCGGCCCAGACGTGTCTCTGTTCCACGGACCCGGTGCTAATGCCAGCTGGGTCTTCCCTGCCCCTGCAGTGCCCCCTGATATTGAAGGCGACAGCCAAGAAGGCCACATGGTGGAAGCGGTGGTGGGCCAGCAGTTGGCCTTGGAATGCTCAGCCAGCGGCCAGCCCCCGCCGGCCCTCTCCTGGCTCAAAGATGGCCGGCCGCTGGCCGAGAGCAATGGCACCCGGATCCTAGCCGGCGGCGCGGGGCTGAGGATCGAGAGTGTCTCGGAAGGCTCAGGGGGGACCTACACCTGCTTAGCCAGCAGCCCGGCGGGGGAGAGAGCAGTCCAGTATTTGGTGGTCGTTCAGGGTAAGCCGCGGGGCGACGGGGAGGGATGTCGGTGAGGCTGCATTGGCGACAGGGCTGGGGGAGCTGCACAGCGTTCTTAGGGGGCGGTGACCTGCTATACCGGGATAGGGCCACGGCCAGGGGCAACGGGCGCTGCCCGGTAGCCACCCGGGGCAGGGCAGGGGGAAGGGCTGCACAGAAGAGCTTTTAATGGGTTTGCCATTTCGAGTTTGAATTTTGTCATGTGCTTACTGCGGCCCCCTGGCTGGTCCCATATCCCAGGGGATGCTGACTGTGCCCCCCCCCCCGGCTGCTCCTGGATCCCCAGAGATGCTGACTGTGCCCCCCCCGGCTGCTCCTGGATCCCCAGAGATGCTGGCTGTGCCCTCCAGGCCCCCCAGCTGCCCCCGGCTCCCCGGGGATACATGTTCCACTACGTCAGGGTCCCAGTCTGGGCTGAGGGTGAGCAGGACTCCGGTTACTCTCTGCTGACTTTTCTTTTGTGCTTTCTTATTCCAATCAGCTCCTCCTCAGCTGGTGATTGGCGAGGGGGAAGGTCATGTGATCGCAGTGGTGAATGACTCCCTGAGGATTCCCTGCCATGCCCGAGGCTTCCCTGCCCCCAGGGTCCAGTGAGTACAGAGATGGAGGGCGCAAGGAAACCCCTTCCTGGGGCCTGGCCCGAGTCTCCCTGCGGCTTCTTTCTGGGCCTCTTCACTCTTTGAGCGCTGGGCTGTGGAGCAGTCTGAGCGGCCCCGGGCTCTCAAAGGAATGCAGGCTGCCAGAGCTGGGAGTGTCCCTCTGTGGTTAATAGCACTGGGGAGCTGGTGGGACTGCCCCACAGGGGCGGGAGGAGCAAAAGCGCCGTTACCCCTGGAATTTTCCTTCTATTCAGTGTCTCTCCTCCCCATCCACTGCCCCACTCCTCTCTAGTTTGGGGTATAAACTTGCCCCTGCTCGCACCACCACCCCGTGGCAGTTCTACCGTAGTGCCCTCCACCCGGGTGGCAGGAATTGTGCCGAATACACCTGTCAGCTGCCAGCTGGGGAAGCTGAATAATGAGGGGTGTTGTGCTGGTTCCCCTTCCCTCTTTCCACGGCACAGCAGCCAGCATTCTGCCATGCAAGGCTCTATGCCGAAATATCCGAGGGGATGTGAGGCTGCTTCACCTGTAGCAAACTCCACCAGCTGCTCCATGATCCCACCCCCTGATGCCACTTCAACTCCGTTTCTCTATTGATTGCCTTGCCTGGTGGGCGACAGGCCTCCTGCTAGGTGGCAGGTGGGGGAGCTGCTGTTCTTTACCTGGTGAGAACTTACCTGTCATTCTCTCTGTCCCAGGTGGCTGAAGAACGGCCAGCCAATCGGAGAGCTGGACGGGGTGGTGATGCTGGAGGACGGAAGGATGCTTTGGATTCCCCGTGTGAGGCCCCGCGACGGAGGGCTCTATGCCTGCGAAGCTGGCAGTGAGGCGGGTGCAGCCAGAGCAGAGGTGCGGGTATCAGTGCAAGGTGAGCAGGATGGTCTTTAATAGCGACTCTCCTGACCCGCCTGTCGGAGAAGCATTTCCTAGGCTTGGTGCTGGGAAAGAGATGGGAGCACCTTGCTGGGAAGCAAAGGTCTCAGCCGGCCTCCTTGGAGTGCTGCATCTCCAGGGTCACCGGTTCAGCAATGACCTTGGCTGCTGCCCCAGCTCCTGAAGGAGGTGGCACTGGTCGGCTCTAGACAAATTGTGTCTGTGGGCAGGTCACTGAGTGCACCAGTGTCTCCTGCTGGAGGACTGGGGTGGCATTATCACCTGCCCCCCAGGAGGCCACGAATCAGCTCTGCTTCAGTCACCCCCCCAGGAGGTGGAGGGTGGCAGGAACAATCACCAGGGTAAAGGCAGGGGGATCTAGTGGGTCCCATCGGGTCTGTCCTCACATACGAAGGAGTCTGCAGGCAAAGGTTCAAATGGCTGAAGGAGGGATATGACAGACCCACTAACACAGGGGTGGGCAAACTACAGCCCGTGGGCTGCATCCGGCTCATTGGACCTTTTAATCTGACCCTCAAGCTCCCGCCAGGGAGCGGGGTTGGGAGCTTTCCCTGCTCCGGTGCTCCAATCGGAGAGCGGGGTCGTGGGCTTGTCTTGCTCTGCTCCATGTATGCAGCAGTTCCACATGGCTCACGGAAGCAGGAGCAGCCGGGGGCTCCGCATGCTGCCTCCGCCCCAAGCGCCGGCTCTGCAGCTCCCATTGGCTGGGAACAGCAGCCAATGGGAGCTGCAGGGGTGGTGCCTGTGGACGGGGCAGCGCGCAGAGCGGTGTGGCCCCGCCTCCGGAGGGGGGATGGTCCACTGTTTCCAGGAGCCACTTCAGGTAAGCGCTGCCGGATCCTGCACCCCTGAGTCCCCCTGCGCCCCAACCCCCTGCCCCAGCCCTGATTGGCCTCCAAACCCCTCCATCCCAGCCCAGAGCACCCTCCTGCACCCCAAACCCCTCCTCCCCAGCCCCCCCCCAGCCAGAGCCCTCATCCCCCCTGTGCACCCCAATCCCCTGACCCAGCTGGCCTTCCATACAATTTCCATGCCGAGATGTGGCCCTCAGGCCAAAAAGTTTGCCCACCCTTGCACTAATACTATATCTCTGCACACACACCTCCCCCTGCCCTGGGTGTGATTGGTATGTGCCCACGCAGCGCCACGGCCCCCTCTCCCCCTTCTCTTGCCAGAGCGCCCGTCGGTCCGCGTTGTGGGCAGAGAGGAGCTCAGCGTTGCCTTTCGTCACTCGGTGGCCGTTCAGTGCCTGGCCACCGGCATCCCCGTGCCCAGCCTCAGATGGTGGAAGGATGGAATTGCTCTGCAGGGAACAGGCAGCCTTCTTCGGGTAGGGTGGGTGCAGCTGCGGCCCAGGCCGGGGGGGCGGGGAGGGGCGGATGTGAGCGAGAGTCCAAAACAGGCATGTTGTGATGGGCGTGTGAGCGGAAGGGCTGCTGCTGTGATGGTGCGCTGGGCGAAGCTGGTGCGCTGCTGTTCGCTCTTGTTGGGGTGTGGGTGTGCTCATTACACTAGTGCGATGTTTTAACAAGCCCTGAGGGTATTTCCTTGGTTAAACGATCAGAGCGCAGCCGGGAGCTGTGTCTGATGGGGGCTGGACCAATGGCTTTGCATGCTCTGTAGTGTCCTGTCACCTCTGGGGATCTGGCACCAAACTGGGCTTAGGACAGCTGCGCTCTCAGCCTAGTGCGTGTTGGGCAAATGCCAGGTCTGTCTCCGAGAGCTGGACTAGCAGGGGGGTGAAGTCAGGCTGGAGGTGCAATAGCGGAGCTGTGGGAGAGCTCAGGCTGGCACAGCAGGGTTCGACTGCAGGTGCCCTGGCCATGCTGGCAGGGCTGGGGGGGAGGAATTGCTGCCCTGAGCTGTTCTGTTTGCAGGGTCTGACCACGCTCGCGGACAGTGAATTTGTGTGTGGCATGAATCTAACCGTGGAATCCCTCCTGTCCTCCCCGTAGATTGAGAAGGTGGACGTGGTGGACGAAGGCGTTTACTCGTGTGTGGCCACGAACCCTGCCGGGGAAGGGAGGCGAGACGTGAGGCTGAAGGTGCTGGGTGAGGAGCCAAAGACGGGACGGGCTGCGCCCAGCGTTCCAGCCACCGGCTCTGTCCTGGCGGTTGGTCCGCTGAGCTACAATTGCCTAAAGAGCCACCCCCAGGCCTGAGGACAAACCAGACTGGATCTGTCTCTTCCCTGCCCCCACCCTCTCTCTCTCTTAAATGAAATTGACTCAGTTTTCGCAATGTTTGCTGTTTATATAGCACCTTCCATCCTGCAACCTCTGTGTGTTCCCAATAATCATTAACCCTGCTAAGGCCCTGGCAAGGGGGATGGTGTTACCCTCCATTTCACAAGAGCCGCAGTGATCTGTCCAATCAGTGGCAGAGCTGGGTGTAGAACCAAGGAGTCCTGGGACTACCAGCCCCTGGCTCTAAGCACTAGGTGGCATTCCCTCCTAGAGCTGGTTATGGAACCCCAGAGGCCTGACTCCCAGCCCCTTGCTCTGTCCAGGCACAGCGATGTGCATAAAATCTCACCCTCCCCACCTCCTACCTCCCCGTGCTGTGTCTGGCGACGCCTGCGCAGGGCTGTGCACAGCCGCCGTCCTGACGTGATGTTTCTTGGCAGTGCCTCCGAACATTGAACCCGGAGAGGTGAACCAGACCGTCCCTGAGAACTTCCCAGCATCCTTTGAGTGCCTGGCCTCTGGAATGCCCACTCCGAGTAAGGCAACTCCGCTCCTTCTGGCTTGTCTTCTTTCCAGTGTTTGTCCATTTGCCTGGCCTGCTTTCCCACCCCATCTCAGCCCTCTCTGCTCGGATCTAGACCGATCGCATGGGACTCCTCCTCCCTGTTGTGGTGCTATTTCAGAGCCCGCCGCAGTCACCACCCGCTAAAGGGGCTCCATTTTCTTGTTTGTGGTAGGGTACTGCCACACCCCAGCTGTACAAATGTGCAGTCAGACTCTGCCTGCCCCAAACAGCCTACACGGAAAATGGGCCAGACAGACAAAGGATTGTTGTGGGGAACTGAGGCACAGAGAGCCCAGGGCTGGATTTTCAAAGGAGGCAAAGGGAGTTACAGTGAATTATAGTGGATTTGAGTATTTCGCTCCCTCGGGCGCGCCTTTGATTATCACAGCCTAGGGGATTTCCCCAAGGTCACACAGAGGGGTCTGTGCCAGAGCTGCAGACTGCCACACCCCAGTGCACTGGCTGACCCACGCGACCATCCTCCCTTCGGGGGTTGCCTGCATCAAGGCTGGTGGTACTGCAGCTAGACTGCCAAGCCTCCCAGAATCAAATGCAAACTGCTCTCTTCAGACAGATCTGAGAAAAGATCAGGAGTCAGAGAATCCTGCAGAGGAGCAGCCCAGATTGGCTTGCAAAGCTTCTGGTTATCGCAGACGCCTTCCTACTAGAGAGGCAGCATCTCTCCCGTCACACGTCCATGTGCAACTTTTTGTTGCTGTTGTATTAGTAAAATAAATACAAAGAATATAATGGGGCATATAAAGCCAATTGAACAGAGGTTGCAAAGGGTTTAAACCCCAGACAAGGCAGGTCCATGGGGGGGTGAAAGTGACAGGGCCACTAACTTAGCCCACGTCCTCCTGCTTCCCTTTTCAGACGTGTCCTGGTACAAGGGGCCTCGGCTTCTCCTGGCCAGTCCAGGTCTTGTCCTCTCGGGCGATGGGAGGCGCCTGCAGATTGACCGGGCTCAGGTCTCGGACGCGGGGAGCTATCGCTGTGTGGCATCCAGTGTGGCAGGCAGCAGCGAACTCCATTACAGCCTGCAGGTGACTGGTGAGTGAGCCAGCGGGCAGTAAAGGCTACAGCGGCCTGTGTGTCTCTGGTCTTGGGGTCTAAGGATAGGGCACTTGGAGATAGGGTTAGGGTTCCTATCGGTAGGGCACTTGGAGCTAGGGTTACGGTTCCTATGGGTAGGGCACTTGGAGCCAGGGTTAGGGTTCCTATGGGTAGGGCTTCCCGCCCTAGGGTTAGGGTTCCTAAGGGTAGGGCACTTAGAGCCAGGGTTAGGGTTTCTATGGGTAGGGCTTCCCGACCTAGGGTTAGGGTTCCTATGGCTAGGCCACTTGGAGCTAGGGTTAGGGTTCCTATGGGTAGGGGACCCTGCCCTAGGGTTAGGGTTCCTATGGGTAGGGCACTTGGAGCTAGGGTTAGGGTTCCTATGGGTAGGGCTTCCCGACCTAGGGTTAGGGTTCCTATGAGTAGGGCACTTGGAGCTAGGTTAAGGGTTCGTATGGGTAGGGGACCCTGCCCTAGGGTTAGGGTTCCTATGGTTAGGGCACTTGGAGCTAGGGTTAGGGTTCCTATGGGTAGGGCTTCCCGACCTAGGGTTAGGGTTCCTAAGGGTAGGGCACTTGGAGCTAGGGTTAGGCTTCCTATGGGTAGGGGACCCTGCCCTAGGGTTAGGGTTCCTATGGGTAGGGCACTTGGAGCTAGGGTTAGGGTTCCTATGGGTAGGGCACTTGGAGCTAGGGTTAGGGTTCCTATGGGTAGGGCTTCCCGCCCTAGGGTTAGGGTTCCTATGGGTAGGGCACTTGGAGCTAGGGTTAGGGTTCCTATGGGTAGGGCTCCCCGCCCTAGGGTTAGGGGTCCTATGGGTAGGGCACTTGGAGCTAGGGTTAGGGTTCCTATGGGTAGGGCACTTGGACCTAGGGTTAGGGTTCCTATGGGTAGGGCACTTGGAGCTAGGGTTAGGGTTCCTATGGGTAGGGCTCCACGCCCTAGGGTTAGGGTTCCTATGGGTAGGGCACTTGGAGCTAGGGTTAGGGTTCCTATGGGTAGGGCACTTGGAGCTAGGGTTAGGGTTCCTATGGTTAGGGCACTTGGAGCTAGGGTTAGGGTTCCTATGGGTAGGGCTTCCCGCCCTAGGGTTAGGGTTCCTAAGGGTAGGGCACTTGGAGCCAGGGTTAGGGTTCCTATGGGTAGGGCTTCCCGACCTAGGGTTAGGGTTCCTATGGCTAGGCCACTTGGAGCTAGGGTTAGGGTTCCTATGGGTAGGGCACTTGGAGCTAGGGTTAGGGTTCCTATGGGTAGGGCTCCACGCCCTAGGGTTAAGGGTCCTATGGGTAGGGCACTTGGAGCTAGGGTTAGGGTTCCTATGGGTAGGGCACTTGGAGCTAGGGTTAGGGTTCCTATGGGTAGGGCATTTGGAGCTAGGGTTAGGGTTGCTATGGGTAGGGTTCCCGCCTTAGGGTTAGGGTTCCTAAGGGTAGGGCATTTGGAGCTAGGGTTAGGGTTCCTATGGGTAGGGCTTCCTGCCCTAGGGTTAGGGTTCCTAAGGGTAGGGCACTTGGAGCCAGGGTTAGGGTTTCTATGGGTAGGGCTTCCCGACCTAGGGTTAGGGTTCCTATGGGTAGGGCACTTGGAGCTAGGGCTAGGGTTCCTATGGGTAGGGCACTTGGAGCTAGGGTTAGGGTTCCTATGGTAGGGCACCCCGCCCTAGGGTTAGGGTTCCTATAGGTAGGGCACTTGGAGCTAGGGTTCGGGTTCCTAAGGGCAGGGCACTTGGAGCTAGTGTTAGGGTTCCTATGGGTAGGGCTTCCCGACCTAGGGTTAGGGTTCCTATGGTTAGGGCACTTGGAGCTAGGGTTAGGGTTCCTATGGGTAGGGCTTCCCGCCCTAGGGTTAGGGTTCCTAAGGGTAGGGCACTTGGAGCCAGGGTTAGGGTTCCTATGGGTAGGGCTTCCCGACCTAGGGTTAGGGTTCCTATGGCTAGGCCACTTGGAGCTAGGGTTAGGGTTCCTATGGGTAGGGCACTTGGAGCTAGGGTTAGGGTTCCTATGGGTAGGGCACTTGGAGCTAGGGTTAGGGTTGCTATGGGTAGGGCTTCCCGCCCTAGGGTTAGGGTTCCTAAGGGTAGGGCATTTGGAGCTAGGGTTAGGGTTCCTATGGGTAGGGCTTCCTGCCCTAGGGTTAGGGTTCCTAAGGGTAGGGCACTTGGAGCCAGGGTTAGGGTTTCTATGGGAAGGGCTTCCCTACCTAGGGTTAGGGTTCCTATGGGTAGGGCACTTGGAGCTAGGGCTAGGGTTCCTATGGTAGGGCACCCCGCCCTAGGGTTAGGGTTCCTATGGGTAGGGCACTTGGAGCTAGGTTAAGGGTTCCTATGGGTAGGGCAAAAGGAGCTCGGGTTAGGGTTCCGATGGGTAGGGCACCCGCCCTAGGGTTAGGGTTCCTATGGGTAGGGCACTTGGAGCTAGGGTTAGGGTTCCTAAGGGTAGGGCACTTGGAGCTAGGGTTAGGGTTCCTATGGGTAGGGCTTCCCGACCTAGGGTTAGGGTTCCTATGGGTAGGGCACTTGGAGCTAGGTTAAGGGTTCCTATGGTTAGGGCACTTGGAGCTAGGGTTAGGGTTCCTATGGGTAGGGCTTCCCGCCCTAGGGTTAGGGTTCCTAAGGGTAGGGCACTTGGAGCCAGGGTTAGGGTTCCTATGGGTAGGGCTTCCCAACCTAGGGTTAGGGTTCCTAAGGGTAGGCCACTTGGAGCCTGGGTTAGGGTTCCTATGGGTAGGGCACTTGGAGCTAGGGTTAGGGTTCCTATGGGTAGGGCTTCCCGCCCTAGGGTTAGGGTTCCTATGGGTAGGCCACTTGGAGCTAGGGTTAGGGTTCCTATGGGTAGGGCACTTGGAGCTAGGGTTAGGGTTCCTATGGGTAGGGCTTCCCGCCCTAGGGTTAGGGTTCCTAAGGGTAGGGCACTTGGAGCCAGGGTTAGGGTTCCTATGGGTAGGGCTTCCCGACCTAGGGTTAGGGTTCCTATGGCTAGGCCACTTGGAGCTAGGGTTAGGGTTCCTATGGGTAGGGCACTTGGAGCTAGGGTTAGGGTTCCTATGGGTAGGGCTCCCCGCCCTAGGGTTAGGGGTGCTATGGGTAGGGCACTTGGAGCTAGGGTTAGGGTTCCTATGGGTAGGGCACTTGGAGCTAGGGTTAGGGTTCCTATGGGTAGGGCACTTGGAGCTAGGGTTAGGGTTGCTATGGGTAGGGCTTCCCGCCTTAGGGTTAGGGTTCCTAAGGGTAGGGCATTTGGAGCTAGGGTTAGGGTTCCTATGGGTAGGGCTTCCTGCCCTAGGGTTAGGGTTCCTAAGGGTAGGGCACTTGGAGCCAGGGTTAGGGTTTCTATGGGTAGGGCTTCCCGCCCTAGGGTTAGGGTTCCTATGGGTAGGGCACTTGGAGCTAGGGCTAGGGTTCCTATGGGTAGGGCACTTGGAGCTAGGGTTAGGGTTCCTATGGTAGGGCACCCCGCCCTAGGGTTAGGGTTCCTATGGGTAGGGCACTTGGAGCTAGGTTAAGGGTTCCTATGGGTAGGGCACTTGGAGCTAGGGTTAGGGTTCCTATGGTAGGGCACCCCGCCCTAGGGTTAGGGTTCCTATGGAAAGGGCACTTGGAGGTAGGGTTAGGGTTGCTAAGGGTAGGGCATGTGGGGCTAGGATTAGGGTTCCTATGTGTAGGGCTTCCCGCCCTAGGGTTAGGGTTCCAATGGGTAGGGCACTTGGAGCTACGGTTAGGGTTCCTATGGTTAGGGCACTTGGAGCTAGGGTTAGGGTTCCTATGGGTAGGGCTTCCCGCCCTAGGGTTAGGGTTCCTAAGGGTAGGGCACTTGGAGCCAGGGTTAGGGTTCCTATGGGTAGGGCTTCCCAACCTAGGGTTAGGGTTCCTAAGGGTAGGCCACTTGGAGGCTGGGGGAGGGTTCCTATGGGTAGGGCACTTGGAGCTAGGGTTAGGGTTCCTATGGGTAGGGCTTCCGCCTAGCGTTAGGGTTCCTACAGGTAGGGTACTTGGATCTAGGGTTAGGGTTCCTATGGGTAGGGCACTTGGAGCTAGGGTTAGGGTTCCTATGGGTAGGGCTTCCCGCCCTAGGGTTAGGGTTCCTAAGGGTAGGGCACTTGGAGCCAGGGTTAGGGTTCCTATGGGTAGGGCTTCCCGACCTAGGGTTAGGGTTCCTATGGCTAGGGCACTTCGAGCTAGGGTTAGGGTTCCTATGGGTAGCGATCCCCGCCCTAGGGTTAGGGGTCCTATGGGTAGCGCACTTGGAGCTAGGGTTAGGGTTCCTATGGGTAGGGCACTTGGAGCTAGGGTTAGGGTTCCTATGGGTAGGGCACTTGGAGCTAGGGTTAGGGTTGCTATGGGTAGGGCTTCCCGCCTTAGGGTTAGGGTTCCTAAGGGTAGGGCATTTGGAGCTAGGGTTAGGGTTCCTATGGGTAGGGCTTCCTGCCCTAGGGTTAGGGTTCCTAAGGGTAGGGCATTTGGAGCCAGGGTTAGGGTTTCTATGGGTAGGGCTTCCCGCCCTAGGGTTAGGGTTCCTATGGGTAGGGCACTTGGAGCTAGGGCTAGGGTTCCTATGGGTAGGGCACTTGGAGCTAGGGTTAGGGTTCCTATGGTAGGGCACCCCGCCCTAGGGTTACGGTTCCTATAGATAGGGCACTTGGAGCTAGGGTTCGGGTTCCTAAGGGTAGGGCACTTGGAGCTAGGGTTAGGGTTCCTATGGGTAGGGAACTTGGAGCTAGGGTTAGGGTTCCTATGGGTAGGGCTTCCCGACCTAGGGTTAGGGTTCCTATGGGTAGGGCACTTGGAGCTAGGTTAAGGGTTCCTATGGTTAGGGCACTTGGAGCTAGGGTTAGGGTTGCTATGGGTAGGGCTTCCCGCCCTAGGGTTAGGGTTCCTAAGGGTAGGGCACTTGGAGCCAGGGTTAGGGTTCCTATGGGTAGGGCTTCCCGACCTAGGGTTAGGGTTCCTAAGGGTAGGCCACTTGGAGCTAGGGTTAGGGTTCCTATGGGTAGGGCACTTGGAGCTAGGGTTAGGGTTCCTATGGGTAGGCCACTTGGAGCTAGGGTTAGGGTTCCTATGGGTAGGGCACTTGGAGCTAGGGTTAGGGTTCCTATGGGTAGGGCTTCCCGCCTTAGGGTTAGGGTTCCTAAGGGTAGGGCATTTGGAGCTAGGGTTAGGGTTCCTATGGGTAGGGCTTCCTGCCCTAGGGTTAGGGTTCCTAAGGGTAGGGCACTTGGAGCCAGGGTTAGGGTTTCTATGGGTAGGGCTTCCCTACCTAGGGTTAGGGTTCCTATGGGTAGGGCACTTGGAGCTAGGGCTAGGGTTCCTATGGGTAGGGCACTTGGAGCTAGGGTTAGGGTTCCTATGGTAGGGCACCCCGCCCTAGGGTTAGGGTTCCTATAGATAGGGCACTTGGAGCTAGGGTTCGGGTTCCTAAGGGTAGGGCACTTGGAGCTAGGGTTAGGGTTCCTATGGGTAGGGCTTCCCGACCTAGGGTTAGGGTTCCTATGGGTAGGGCACTTGGAGCTAGGTTAAGGGTTCCTATGGTTAGGGCACTTGGAGCTAGGGTTAGGGTTCCTATGGGTAGGGCTTCCCGCCCTAGGGTTAGGGTTCCTAAGGGTAGGGCACTTGGAGCCAGGGTTAGGGTTCCTATGGGTAGGGCTTCCCGACCTAGGGTTAGGGTTCCTATGGCTAGGCCACTTGGAGCTAGGGTTAGGGTTCCTATGGGTAGGGCACTTGGAGCTAGGGTTAGGGTTCCTATGGGTAGGGCTCCACGCCCTAGGGTTAAGGGTCCTATGGGTAGGGCACTTGGAGCTAGGGTTAGGGTTCCTATGGGTAGGGCACTTGGAGCTAGGGTTAGGGTTCCTATGGGTAGGGCATTTGGAGCTAGGGTTAGGGTTGCTATGGGTAGGGCTTCCCGCCTTAGGGTTAGGGTTCCTAAGGGTAGGGCATTTGGAGCTAGGGTAAGGGTTCCTATGGGTAGGGCTTCCCGCCCTAGGGTTAGGGTTCCTAAGGGTAGGGCACTTGGAGCCAGGGTTAGGGTTTCTATGGGTAGGGCTTCCCGACCTAGGGTTAGGGTTCCTATGGGTAGGGCACTTGGAGCTAGGGCTAGGGTTCCTATGGGTAGGGCACTTGGAGCTAGGGTTAGGGTTCCTATGGTAGGGCACCCCGCCCTAGGGTTAGGGTTCCTATAGGTAGGGCACTTGGAGCTAGGGTTAGGGTTCCTAAGGGCAGGGCACTTGGAGCTAGTGTTAGGGTTCCTATGGGTAGGGCTTCCCGACCTAGGGTTAGGGTTCCTATGGTTAGGGCACTTGGAGCTAGGGTTAGGGTTCCTATGGGTAGGGCTTCCCGCCCTAGGGTTAGGGTTCCTAAGGGTAGGGCACTTGGAGCCAGGGTTAGGGTTTCTATGGGTAGGGCTTCCCTACCTAGGGTTAGGGTTCCTATGGGTAGGGCACTTGGAGCTAGGGCTAGGGTTCCTATGGTAGGGCACCCCGCCCTAGGGTTAGGGTTCCTATGGGTAGGGCACTTGGAGCTAGGTTAAGGGTTCCTATGGGTAGGGCACTTGGAGCTAGGGTTAGGGTTCCTATGGTAGGGCACCCCGCCCTAGGGTTAGGGTTCCTATAGATAGGGCACTTGGAGCTAGGGTTCGGGTTCCTAAGGGTAGGGCACTTGGAGCTAGGGTTAGGGTTCCTATGGGTAGGGCTTCCCGACCTAGGGTTAGGGTTCCTATGGGTAGGGCACTTGGAGCTAGGTTAAGGGTTCCTATGGTTAGGGCACTTGGAGCTAGGGTTAGGGTTCCTATGGGTAGGGCTTCCCGCCCTAGGGTTAGGGTTCCTAAGGGTAGGGCACTTGGAGCCAGGGTTAGGGTTCCTATGGGTAGGGCTTCCCAACCTAGGGTTAGGGTTCCTAAGGGTAGGCCACTTGGAGCCTGGGTTAGGGTTCCTATGGGTAGGGCACTTGGAGCTAGGGTTAGGGTTCCTATGGGTAGGGCTTCCCGCCCTAGGGTTAGGGTTCCTAAGGGTAGGGCACTTGGAGCCAGGGTTAGGGTTCCTATGGGTAGGGCTTCCCGACCTAGGGTTAGGGTTCCTATGGCTAGGCCACTTGGAGCTAGGGTTAGGGTTCCTATGGGTAGGGCACTTGGAGCTAGGGTTAGGGTTCCTATGGGTAGGGCTCCCCGCCCTAGGGTTAGGGGTGCTATGGGTAGGGCACTTGGAGCTAGGGTTAGGGTTCCTATGGGTAGGGCACTTGGAGCTAGGGTTAGGGTTCCTATGGGTAGGGCACTTGGAGCTAGGGTTAGGGTTGCTATGGGTAGGGCTTCCCGCCTTAGGGTTAGGGTTCCTAAGGGTAGGGCATTTGGAGCTAGGGTTAGGGTTCCTATGGGTAGGGCTTCCTGCCCTAGGGTTAGGGTTCCTAAGGGTAGGGCATTTGGAGCCAGGGTTAGGGTTTCTATGGGTAGGGCTTCCCGCCCTAGGGTTAGGGTTCCTATGGGTAGGGCACTTGGAGCTAGGGCTAGGGTTCCTATGGGTAGGGCACTTGGAGCTAGGGTTAGGGTTCCTATGGTAGGGCACCCCGCCCTAGGGTTACGGTTCCTATAGATAGGGCACTTGGAGCTAGGGTTCGGGTTCCTAAGGGTAGGGCACTTGGAGCTAGGGTTCGGGTTCCTAAGGGTAGGGCACTTGGAGCTAGGGTTAGGGTTCCTATGGGTAGGGCTTCCCGACCTAGGGTTAGGGTTCCTATGGGTAGGGCACTTGGAGCTAGGTTAAGGGTTCCTATGGTTAGGGCACTTGGAGCTAGGGTTAGGGTTCCTATGGGTAGGGCTTCCCGCCCTAGGGTTAGGGTTCCTAAGGGTAGGGCACTTGGAGCCAGGGTTAGGGTTCCTATGGGTAGGGCTTCCCGACCTAGGGTTAGGGTTCCTATGGGTAGGCCACTTGGAGCTAGGGTTAGGGTTCCTATGGGTAGGGCACTTGGAGCTAGGGTTAGGGTTCCTATGGGTAGGCCACTTGGAGCTAGGGTTAGGGTTCCTATGGGTAGGGCACTTGGAGCTAGGGTTAGGGTTCCTATGGGTAGGGCTTCCCGCCTTAGGGTTAGGGTTCCTAAGGGTAGGGCATTTGGAGCTAGGGTTAGGGTTCCTATGGGTAGGGCTTCCTGCCCTAGGGTTAGGGTTCCTAAGGGTAGGGCACTTGGAGCCAGGGTTAGGGTTTCTATGGGTAGGGCTTCCTGCGCTAGGGTTAGGGTTCCTATGGGTAGGGCACTTGGAGCTAGGGCTAGGGTTCCTATGGGTAGGGCACTTGGAGCTAGGGTTAGGGTTCCTATGGTAGGGCACCCCGCCCTAGGGTTAGGGTTCCTATAGGTAGGGCACTTGGAGCTAGGGTTCGGGTTCCTAAGGGTAGGGCACTTGGAGCTAGGGTTAGGGTTCCTATGGGTAGGGCTTCCCGACCTAGGGTTAGGGTTCCTATGGGTAGGGCACTTGGAGCTAGGTTAAGGGTTCCTATGGTTAGGGCACTTGGAGCTAGGGTTAGGGTTCCTATGGGTAGGGCTTCCCGCCCTAGGGTTAGGGTTCCTAAGGGTAGGGCACTTGGAGCCAGGGTTAGGGTTCCTATGGGTAGGGCTTCCCGACCTAGGGTTAGGGTTCCTAAGGGTAGGCCACTTGGAGCCTGGGTTAGGGTTCCTATGGGTAGGGCACTTGGAGCTAGGGTTAGGGTTCCTATGGGTAGGGCACTTGGAGCTAGGGTTAGGGTTCCTATGGGTAGGGCACTTGGAGCTAGGGTTAGGGTTCCTATGGGTAGGGCGCCCCACCCTATGGTTAGGGTTCCTATGGGTAGGGCACTTGGAGCTAGGGTTAGGGTTCCTATGGGTAGGGCTTCCCGCCCTAGGGTTAGGGTTCCTAAGGGTAGGGCACTTGGAGCTAGGGTTAGGGTTCCTATGGGTAGGGCTTCCCACCCTAGGGTTAGGGTTCCTATGAGTAGGGCATTTGGAGCTAGGGTTAGGGTTACTATGGGTAGGTCACTTGGAGCTAGGGTTAGGGATCCTATGGGTAGGGCTGCCCGCCCTAGGGTTAGGGTTCCTATGGGTAGGGCACTTGCAGCTAGGGTTAGGGTTCCTATGGGTAGGGCACTTGGAGCTAGGGTTAGGGATCCTATGGGTAGGACTGCCCGCCCTAGGGTTAGGGTTCCTACGGGTAGGGCACTTACAGCTAGTGTTAGTGTTTCCATGTGTAGGGCATTTGGAGCTGCGGTTAGGGTTCCTATGGGTACGGCTTCCCACCCTAGGGTTAGGGTTCCTATGGGTAGGGCTCTTGGATCTAGGGTTAGGGTTCCTATGGGTAGGGCTTCCCTCCCTAGGGTTAGGGTTCCTATGGGTAGGGCACTTGGAGCTAGGGTTAGGGTTCCTATGGGTAGGGCACTTGGAGCTAGGGTTAGGGTTCCTATGGGTAGGGCTTCCCGCCCTAGGGTTAGGGTTCCTATGGGTAGGGCACTTGGAGCTAGGGTTAGGGTTTCTATGGGTAGGGCATTTGGAGCTAGGGTTACGGTTCCTGTGGGTAGGGCTTCCCGCCCTAGGGTTAGGGTTCCTATGGGTAGGGCACTTGGAGCTAGGGTTAGGGTTCCTATGGGTAGGGCTTCCCGCCCTAGGGTTAGGGTTCCTATGGGTAGGGCACTTGGAGCTAGGGTTAGGGTTCCTATGGGTAGGGCACTTGGAGCTAGGGTTAGGGTTCCTATGGGTAGGGCACTTGGAGCTAGGGTTAGGGTTCCTATGGGTAGGGCACTTGGAGCTAGGGTTAGGGTTCCTATGGGTAGGGCACTTGGAGCTAGGGTTAGGGTTCCTATGGGTAGGGCTTCCCGCCCTAGGGTTAGGGTTCCTAAGGGTAGGGCACTTGGAGCTAGGGTTAGGGTTCCTATGGGTAGGGCACTTGGAGCTAGGCTTAGGGTTCCTATGGGTAGGGCTTCCTGCCCTAGGGTTAGGGTTCCTATGGGTAGGGCACTTGGAGCTAGGGTTAGGGTTCCTATGGGTAGGGCACTTGGAGCTAGGGTTAGGGTTCCTATGGGTAGGGCAAACCGACCTAGGGTTAGGGTTCCTATGGGTAGGGCACTTGGAGCTAGGGTTAGGGTTCCTATGGGTAGGGCACTTGGAGCTAGGGTTAGGGTTCCTATGGGTAGGGCACTTGGAGCTAGGGTTAGGGTTCCTATGGGTAGGGCTTCCCGACCTAGGGTTAGGGTTCCTATGGGTAGGGCACTTGGAGCTAGGTTAAGGGTTCCTATGGGTAGGGCACTTGGAGCTAGGGTTAGGGTTCCTAAGGGTAGGGCACTTGGAGCCAGGGTTAGGGTTCCTATGGGTAGGGCTTCCCGACCTAGGGTTAGGGTTCCTAAGGGTAGGCCACTTGGAGCTAGGGTTAGGGTTCCTATGGGTAGGGCACTTGGAGCTAGGGTTAGGGTTCCTATGGGTAGGCCACTTGGAGCTAGGGTTAGGGTTCCTATGGGTAGGGCACTTGGAGCTAGGGTTAGGGTTCCTATGGGTAGGGCTTCCCGCCCTAGGGTTAGGGTTCCTAAGGGTAGGGCATTTGGAGCTAGGGTTAGGGTTCCTATGGGTAGGGCTTCCTGCCCTAGGGTTAGGGTTCCTAAGGGTAGGGCACTTGGAGCCAGGGTTAGGGTTTCTATGGGTAGGGCTTCCCGACCTAGGGTTAGGGTTCCTATGGGTAGGGCACTTGGAGCTAGGGCTAGGGTTCCTATGGGTAGGGCACTTGGAGCTAGGGTTAGGGTTCCTATGGTAGGGCACCCCGCCCTAGGGTTAGGGTTCCTATAGGTAGGGCACTTGGAGCTAGGGTTAGGGTTCCTAAGGGTAGGGCACTTGGAGCTAGGGTTAGGGTTCCTATGGGTAGGGCTTCCCGACCTAGGGTTAGGGTTCCTATGGGTAGGGCACTTGGAGCTAGGTTAAGGGTTCCTATGGTTAGGGCACTTGGAGCTAGGGTTAGGGTTCCTATGGGTAGGGCTTCCCGCCCTAGGGTTAGGGTTCCTAAGGGTAGGGCACTTGGAGCCAGGGTTAGGGTTCCTATGGGTAGGGCTTCCCGACCTAGGGTTAGGGTTCCTAAGGGTAGGCCACTTGGAGCTAGGGTTAGGGTTCCTATGGGTAGGGCACTTGGAGCTAGGGTTAGGGTTCCTATGGGTAGGGCTTCCCGCCCTAGGGTTAGGGTTCCTATGGGTAGGCCACTTGGAGCTAGGGTTAGGGTTCCTATGGGTAGGGCACTTGGAGCTAGGGTTAGGGTTCCTATGGGTAGGGCTTCCCGCCCTAGGGTTAGGGTTCCTAAGGGTAGGGCACTTGGAGCCAGGGTTAGGGTTCCTATGGGTAGGGCTTCCCGACCTAGGGTTAGGGTTCCTATGGCTAGGCCACTTGGAGCTAGGGTTAGGGTTCCTATGGGTAGGGCACTTGGAGCTAGGGTTAGGGTTCCTATGGGTAGGGCTCCCCGCCCTAGGGTTAGGGGTCCTATGGGTAGGGCACTTGGAGCTAGGGTTAGGGTTCCTATGGGTAGGGCACTTGGAGCTAGGGTTAGGGTTCCTATGGGTAGGGCACTTGGAGCTAGGGTTAGGGTTGCTATGGGTAGGGCTTCCCGCCTTAGGGTTAGGGTTCCTAAGGGTAGGGCATTTGGAGCTAGGGTTAGGGTTCCTATGGGTAGGGCTTCCTGCCCTAGGGTTAGGGTTCCTAAGGGTAGGGCACTTGGAGCCAGGGTTAGGGTTTCTATGGGTAGGGCTTCCCGCCCTAGGGTTAGGGTTCCTATGGGTAGGGCACTTGGAGCTAGGGCTAGGGTTCCTATGGGTAGGGCACTTGGAGCTAGGGTTAGGGTTCCTATGGTAGGGCACCCCGCCCTAGGGTTAGGGTTCCTATAGGTAGGGCACTTGGAGCTAGGGTTCGGGTTCCTAAGGGTAGGGCACTTGGAGCTAGGGTCTGGGTTCCTAAGGGTAGGGCACTTGGAGCTAGGGTTAGGGTTCCTATGGGTAGGGCTTCCCGACCTAGGGTTAGGGTTCCTATGGGTAGGGCACTTGGAGCTAGGTTAAGGGTTCCTATGGTTAGGGCACTTGGAGCTAGGGTTAGGGTTCCTATGGGTAGGGCTTCCCGCCCTAGGGTTAGGGTTCCTAAGGGTAGGGCACTTGGAGCCAGGGTTAGGGTTCCTATGGGTAGGGCTTCCCGACCTAGGGTTAGGGTTCCTAAGGGTAGGCCACTTGGAGCTAGGGTTAGGGTTCCTATGGGTAGGGCACTTGGAGCTAGGGTTAGGGTTCCTATGGGTAGGGCTTCCCGCCCTAGGGTTAGGGTTCCTAAGGGTAGGCCACTTGGAGCTAGGGTTAGGGTTCCTATGGGTAGGGCACTTGGAGCTAGGGTTAGGGTTCCTATGGGTAGGGCTCCCCGCCCTAGGGTTAGGGGTCCTATGGGTAGGGCACTTGGAGCTAGGGTTAGGGTTCCTATGGGTAGGGCACTTGGAGCTAGGGTTAGGGTTGTTATGGGTAGGGCTTCCCGCCTTAGGGTTAGGGTTCCTAAGGGTAGGGCATTTGGAGCTAGGGTTAGGGTTCCTATGGGTAGGGCTTCCCGCCCTAGGGTTAGGGTTCCTAAGGGTAGGGCACTTGGAGCCAGGGTTAGGGTTTTTATGGGTAGGGCTTCCCGCCCTAGGGTTAGGGTTCCTATAGGTAGGGCACTTAGAGCCAGGGTTAGGGTTTCTATGGGTAGGGCTTCCCGACCTAGGGTTAGGGTTCCTATGGCTAGGCCACTTGGAGCTAGGGTTAGGGTTCCTATGGGTAGGGGACCCTGCCCTAGGGTTAGGGTTCCTATGGGTAGGGCACTTGGAGCTAGGGTTAGGGTTCCTATGGGTAGGGCTTCCCGACCTAGGGTTAGGGTTCCTATGAGTAGGGCACTTGGAGCTAGGTTAAGGGTTCGTATGGGTAGGGGACCCTGCCCTAGGGTTAGGGTTCCTATGGGTAGGGCACTTGGAGCTAGGGTTAGGGTTCCTATGGGTAGGGCTTCCCGCCCTAGGGTTAGGGTTCCTAAGGGTAGGGCACTTGGAGCCAGGGTTAGGGTTCCTATGGGTAGGGCTTCCTGACCTAGGGTTAGGGTTCCTATGGCTAGGCCACTTGGAGCTAGGGTTAGGGTTCCTATGGGTAGGGCACTTGGAGCTAGGGTTAGGGTTCCTATGGGTAGGGCTCCCCGCCCTAGGGTTAGGGGTCCTATGGGTAGGGCACTTGGAGCTAGGGTTAGGGTTCCTATGGGTAGGGCACTTGGAGCTAGGGTTAGGGTTCCTATGGGTAGGGCACTTGGAGCTAGGGTTAGGGTTGCTATGGGTAGGGCTTCCCGCCTTAGGGTTAGGGTTCCTAAGGGTAGGGCATTTGGAGCTAGGGTTAGGGTTCCTATGGGTAGGGCTTCCTGCCCTAGGGTTAGGGTTCCTAAGGGTAGGGCACTTGGAGCCAGGGTTAGGGTTTCTATGGGTAGGGCTTCCCGACCTAGGGTTAGGGTTCCTATGGGTAGGGCACTTGGAGCTAGGGCTAGGGTTCCTATGGTTAGGGCACTTGGAGCTAGGGTTAGGGTTCCTATGGTAGGGCACCCCGCCCTAGGGTTAGGGTTCCTATAGGTAGGGCACTTGGAGCTAGGGTTCGGGTTCCTAAGGGTAGGGCACTTGGAGCTAGGGTTAGGGTTCCTATGGGTAGGGCTTCCCGACCTAGGGTTAGGGTTCCTATGGGTAGGGCACTTGGAGCTAGGTTAAGGGTTCCTATGGTTAGGGCACTTGGAGCTAGGGTTAGGGTTCCTATGGGTAGGGCTTCCCGCCCTAGGGTTAGGGTTCCTAAGGGTAGGGCACTTGGAGCCAGGGTTAGGGTTCCTATGGGTAGGGCTTCCCGACCTAGGGTTAGGGTTCCTAAGGGTAGGCCACTTGGAGCTAGGGTTAGGGTTCCTATGGGTAGGGCACTTGGAGCTAGGGTTAGGGTTCCTATGGGTAGGGCTTCCCGCCCTAGGGTTAGGGTTCCTAAGGGTAGGCCACTTGGAGCTAGGGTTAGGGTTCCTATGGGTAGGGCACTTGGAGCTAGGGTTAGGGTTCCTATGGGTAGGGCTTCCCGACCTAGGGTTAGGGTTCCTATGGGTAGGGCACTTGGAGCTAGGGTTAGGGTTCCTATGGGTAGGGCTTCCTGACCTAGGGTTAGGGTTCCTATGGGTAGGGCACTTGGAGCTAGGTTAAGGGTTCCTATGGGTAGGGCACTTGGAGCTAGGGTTAGGGTTCCTATGGGTAGGGCTTCCCGCCCTAGGGTTAGGGTTCCTAAGGGTAGGGCACTTGGAGCCAGGGTTAGGGTTCCTATGGGTAGGGCTTCCCGACCTAGGGTTAGGGTTCCTATGGGTAGGGCACTTGGAGCTAGGGTTAGGGTTCCTATGGGTAGGGCACTTGGAGCTAGGGTTAGGGTTCCTATGGGTAGGGCTCCCCGCCCTAGGGTTAGGGGTCCTATGGGTAGGGCACTTGGAGCTAGGGTTAGGGTTCCTATGGGTAGGGCTTCCCGACCTAGGGTTAGGGTTCCTAAGGGTAGGCCACTTGGAGCTAGGGTTAGGGTTCCTATGGGTAGGGCACTTGGAGCTAGGGTTAGGGTTCCTATGGGTAGGGCTCCCCGCCCTAGGGTTAGGGGTCCTATGGGTAGGGCACTTGGAGCTAGGGTTAGGGTTCCTATGGGTAGGGCACTTGGAGCTAGGGTTAGGGTTGTTATGGGTAGGGCTTCCCGCCTTAGGGTTAGGGTTCCTAAGGGTAGGGCATTTGGAGCTAGGGTTAGGGTTCCTATGGGTAGGGCTTCCCGCCCTAGGGTTAGGGTTCCTAAGGGTAGGGCACTTGGAGCCAGGGTTAGGGTTTCTATGGGTAGGGCTTCCCGACCTAGGGTTAGGGTTCCTATGGGTAGGGCACTTGGAGCTAGGGTTAGGGTTCCTATGGGTAGGGCACTTGGAGCTAGGGTTAGGGTTCCTATGGGTAGGGCTCCCTGCCCTAGGGTTAGGGGTCCTATGGGTAGGGCACTTGGAGCTAGGGTTAGGGTTCCTATGGGTAGGGCACTTGGAGCTAGGGTTAGGGTTCCTATGGGTAGGGCACTTGGAGCTAGGGTTAGGGTTCCTATGGTAGGGCACCCCGCCCTAGGGTTAGGGTTCCTATAGGTAGGGCACTTGGAGCTAGGGTTAGGGTTCCTATGGGTAGGGCACTTGGAGCTAGGGTTAGGGTTCCTAAGGGTAGGGCACTTGGAGCTAGGGTTAGGGTTCCTATGGGTAGGGCTTCCCGACCTAGGGTTAGGGTTCCTATGGGTAGGGCACTTGGAGCTAGGTTTAGGGTTCCTATGGTTAGGGCACTTGGAGCTAGGGTTAGGGTTCCTATGGGTAGGGCTTCCCGCCCTAGGGTTAGGGTTCCTAAGGGTAGGGCACTTGGAGCCAGGGTTAGGGTTCCTATGGGTAGGGCTTCCCGACCTAGGGTTAGGGTTCCTAAGGGTAGGCCACTTGGAGCTAGGGTTAGGGTTCCTATGGGTAGGGCTCTTGGAGCTAGGGTTAGAATTCCTATGGGTAGGGCTTCCCGTCCTAGGGTTAGGGTTCCTATGGGTAGGGCACTTGGAGCTAGGGTTAGGGTTCCTATGGGTAGGGCACTTGGAGCTAGGGTTAGGGTTCCTATGGGTAGGGCTCCCCGCCCTAGGGTTAGGGTTCCTATGGGTAGGGCACTTGGAGCTAGTGTTAGGGTTGTTATGGGTAGGGCTTCCCGCCTTAGGGTTAGGGTTCCTAAGGGTAGGGCACTTGGAGCTAGGGTTAGGGTTCCTATGGGTAGGGCTTCCCGCCCTAGGGTTAGGGTTCCTAAGGGTAGGGCACTTGGAGCCAGGGTTAGGGTTTCTATGGGTAGGGCTTCCCGCCCTAGGGTTAGGGTTCCTATAGGTAGGGCATTTGGAGCCAGGGTTAGGGTTTCTATGGGTAAGGCTTGACCTAGGGTTAGGCGTCCTACGAGTAGGGCAGTTGGAGCTTGGTTAAGGGTTCGTATGGTTAGGTGACCCGGCCCTAGGGTTAGGGGTCCTATGGGTAGGGCACTTGGAGCTAGGGTTAGGGTTCCTATGGGTAGGGCTTCCCGACCTAGGGTTAGGGTTCCTATGGGTAGGGCACTTGGAGCTAGGTTAAGGGTTCGTATGGGTAGGGCACCCCGCCCTAGGGTTAGGGTTCCTATGGGTAGGGCATTTGGAGCCAGGGTTATGGTTCCTATGGGTAGGACTTCCCGCCTTAGGGTTAGGGTTCCTATGGGTAGGGCACTTGGAGCCAGGGTTAAGGTTCCTATGGGTAGGACTTCCAGACCTAGGGTTAGGGTTCCTATGGGTAGGGCACTTGGAGCTATGGTTAGGTTTCCTATCGGTATGGCACTTGGAGCTACGGTTAGGGTTCCTATGGGTAGGGATTCCAGACCTAAGTTAGGGTTCCTATGTGTAGGGCACTTGGATCTAGGGTTAGGGTTCCTATAGGTAGGGCACTTGGAGCTAGGGTTAGGGTTCCTATGGGTAGGGCACTTGGAGCTAGGGTAAGGGTTGTTATGGGTAGGGCTTCCCGCCTTAGGGTTAGGGTTCCTATGGGTAGGGCACTTGGAGCTAGGGTTAGGGTTCCTATGGGTAGGGCTTCCCGACCTAGGGTTAGGGTTCCTATGGGTAGGGCACTTGGAGCTAGGGTTAGGGTTCCTATGGGTAGGGCACTTGGAGCTAGGGTTAGGGTTCCTATGGGTAGGGCTCCCGCCCTAGGGTTAGGGTCCTATGGGTAGGGCACTTGGAGCTAGGGTTAGGGTTCCTATGGGTAGGGCACTTGGAGCTAGGGTTAGGGTTCCTATGGGTAGGGCTTCCCGACCTAGGGTTAGGGTTCCTATGGGTAGGCCAGTTTGAGCTAGGGTTAGGGTTCCTATGGGTAGGGCACTTGGAGCTAGGGTTAGGGTTCCTATGGGTAGGGCTCCCCGCCCTAGGGTTAGGGTTCCTATGGGTAGGGCACTTGGAGCTAGGGTTAGGGTTCCTATGGGTAGGGCACTTGGAGCTAGGGTTAGGGTTCCTATGGGTAGGGCACTTGGAGCTAGGGTTAGGGTTGCTACGGGTAGGGCTTCCGCCTTATGGTTAGGGTTCCTAAGGGTAGGGCATTTGGAGCTAGGGTTAGGGTTCCTATGGGTAGGGCTTCCTGCCCTAGGGTTAGGGTTCCTAAGGGTAGGGCACTTGGAGCCAGGGTTAGGGTTTCTATGGGTAGGGCTTCCCGACCTAGGGTTAGGGTTCCTATGGGTAGGGCACTTGGAGCTAGGGCTAGGGTTCCTATGGGTAGGGCACTTGGAGCTAGGGTTAGGGTTCCTATGGTAGGGCACCCCGCCCTAGGGTTAGGGTTCCTATAGGTAGGGCACTTGGAGCTAGGGTTAGGGTTCCTATGGGTAGGGCACTTGGAGCTAGGGTTCGGGTTCCTAAGGGTAGGGCACTTGGAGCTAGGGTTAGGGTTCCTATGGGTAGGGCTTCCCGACCTAGGGTTAGGGTTCCTATGGGTAGGGCACTTGGAGCTAGGTTAAGGGTTCCTATGGTTAGGGCACTTGGAGCTAGGGTTAGGGTTCCTATGGGTAGGGCTTCCCGCCCTAGGGTTAGGGTTCCTAAGGGTAGGGCACTTGGAGCCAGGGTTAGGGTTCCTATGGGTAGGGCTTCCCGACCTAGGGTTAGGGTTCCTAAGGGTAGGCCACTTGGAGCTAGGGTTAGGGTTCCTATGGGTAGGGCACTTGGAGCTAGGGTTAGGGTTCCTATGGGTAGGGCACTTGGAGCTAGGGTTAGGGTTCCTATGGGTAGGGCACTTGGAGCTAGGGTTAGGGTTCCTATGGGTAGGGCTTCCCGCCTTAGGGTTAGGGTTCCTAAGGGTAGGGCACTTGGAGCTAGGGTTAGGGTTCCTATGGGTAGGGCTTCCTGCCCTAGGGTTAGGGTTCCTATGGGTAGGGCACTTGGAGCTAGGGTTAGGGTTCCTATGGGTAGGGCACTTGGAGCTAGGGTTAGGGTTCCTATGGTAGGGCACCCCGCCCTAGGGTTAGGGTTCCTATGGTAGGGCACTTGGAGCTAGGGTTAGGGTTCCTATGGGTAGGGCGCCCCGCCCTAGGGTTAGGGTTCCAAAGGGTAGGGCACTTGGAGCTAGGGTTAAGGTTCCTATGGGTAGGTCTTCCGGCTGTAGGGTTAGGGTCCCTATGGGTAGGGCACTTGGAGCTAGGGTTAGGGTTCCTATGGGTAGGGCTTCCCGCCTTAGGGTTAGGGTTCCTAAGGGTAGGGCACTTGGAGCTAGGGTTAGGGTTCCTATGGGTAGGGCTTCCTGCCCTAGGGTTAGGGTTCCTAAGGGTAGGGCACTTGGAGCTAGGGTTAGGGTTCCTATGGGTAGGGCTTCCCGCCCTAGGGTTAGGGTTCCTATGGGTAGGGCACTTGGAGCTAGGGTTAGGGTTCCTATGGGTAGGGCACTTGGAGCTAGGGTTAGGGTTCCTATGGTAGGGCACCCCGCCCTAGGGTTAGGGTTCCTATGGGTAGGGCACTTGGAGCTAGGGTTAGGGTTCCTATGGGTAGGGCACTTGGAGCTAGGGTTAGGGTTCCTATGGGTAGGGCTTCCCGACCTAGGGTTAGGGTTCCTATGGGTAGGGCACTTGGAGCTAGGGTTAGGGTTCCTATGGGTAGGGCTTCCCGCCCTAGGGTTAGGGTTCCTAAGGGTAGGGCACTTGGAGCTAGGGTTAGGGTTCCTATGGGTAGGGCACTTCGAGCTAGGGTTAGGGTTCCTATGGGTAGGGCACTTGGAGCTAGGGTTAGGGTTCCTATGGGTAGGGCACTTGGAGCTAGGGTTAGGGTTCCTATGGGTAGGGCACTTGGAGCTAGGGTTAGGGTTCCTGTGGGTAGGGCTTCCCGCCCTAGGGTTAGGGTTTCTATGGGTAGGGCATTTGGAGCTAGGGTTAGGGTTCCTATGGGTAGGGCTTCCCGCCCTAGGGTTAGGGTTCCTAAGGGTAGGGCACTTGGAGCCAGGGTTAGGGTTTCTATGGGTAGGGCTTCCCGACCTAGGGTTAGGGTTCCTATGGGTAGGGCACTTGGAGCTAGGGTTAGGGTTCCTATGGGTAGGGCACTTGGAGCTAGGGTTAGGGTTCCTATGGTAGGGCACCCCGCCCTAGGGTTAGGGTTCCTATGGGTAGGGCACTTGGAGCTAGGGTTAGGGTTCCTATGGGTAGGGCACTTGGAGCTAGGGTTAGGGTTCCTATGGGTAGGGCTTCCCGACCTAGGGTTAGGGTTCCTATGGGTAGGGCACTTGGAGCTAGGTTAAGGGTTCCTATGGTTAGGGCACTTGGAGCTAGGGTTAGGGTTCCTATGGGTAGGGCTTCCCGCCCTAGGGTTAGGGTTCCTAAGGGTAGGGCACTTGGAGCCAGGGTTAGGGTTCCTATGGGTAGGGCTTCCCGACCTAGGGTTAGGGTTCCTATGGGTAGGCCACTTGGAGCTAGGGTTAGGGTTCCTATGGGTAGGGCACTTGGAGCTAGGGTTAGGGTTCCTATGGGTAGGGCACTTGGAGCTAGGGTTAGGGTTCCTATGGGTAGGGCTTCCCGCCTTAGGGTTAGGGTTCCTAAGGGTAGGGCATTTGGAGCTAGGGTTAGGGTTCCTATGGGTAGGGCTTCCTGCCCTAGGGTTAGGGTTCCTAAGGGTAGGGCACTTGGAGCCAGGGTTAGGGTTTCTATGGGTAGGGCTTCCCGACCTAGGGTTAGGGTTCCTATGGGTAGGGCACTTGGAGCTAGGGCTAGGGTTCCTATGGATAGGGCACTTGGAGCTAGGGCTAGGGTTCCTATGGGTAGGGCACCCCGCCCTAGGGTTAGGGTTCCTATGGGTAGGGCACTTGGAGCTAGGGTTAGGGTTCCTATGGGTAGGGCACTTGGAGCTAGGGTTAGGGTTCCTATGGGTAGGGCTTCCCGACCTAGGGTTAGGGTTCCTATGGGTAGGGCACTTGGAGCTAGGTTAAGGGTTCCTATGGTTAGGGCACTTGGAGCTAGGGTTAGGGTTCCTATGGGTAGGGCTTCCCGACCTAGGGTTAGGGTTCCTATGGGTAGGGCACTTGGAGCCAGGGTTAGGGTTCCTATGGGTAGGGCTTCCCGACCTAGGGTTAGGGTTCCTATGGGTAGGGCACTTGGAGCTAGGGTTAGGGTTCCTATGGGTAGGGCTTCCTGCCCTAGGGTTAGGGTTCCTAAGGGTAGGGCACTTGGAGCTAGGGTTAGGGTTCCTATGGGTAGGGCTTCCTGCCCTAGGGTTAGGGTTCCTAAGGGTAGGGCACTTGGAGCCAGGGTTAGGGTTCCTATGGGTAGGGCTTCCCGACCTAGGGTTAGGGTTCCTATGGGTAGGGCACTTGGAGCTAGGGTTAAGGTTGCTATGGGTAGGGCACTTAGAGCTAGGGTTAGGGTTCCAGTGGGTAGGCCACTCCATCCTAGGATTAGGGTTCCTATGGGTAGGGAACTTGAAGCTAGGGTTAGGGTTCCTAAGGGTAGGGCACTTGGAGCTAGGGTTAGGGTTCCTATGGGTAGGGCTTCCCGACCTAGGGTTAGGGTTCCTATGGGTAGGGCACTTGGAGCTAGGTTAAGGGTTCCTATGGTTAGGGCACTTGGAGCTAGGGTTAGGGTTCCTATGGGTAGGGCTTCCCGCCCTAGGGTTAGGGTTCCTAAGGGTAGGGCACTTGGAGCCAGGGTTAGGGTTTCTATGGGTAGGGCTTCCCGACCTAGGGTTAGGGTTCCTATGGGTAGGGCACTTGGAGCTAGGGTTAGGGTTCCTATGGGTAGGGCACTTGGAGCTAGGGTTAGGGTTCCTATGGGTAGGGCACTTGGAGCTAGGGTTAGGGTTCCTATGGGTAGGGCACTTGGAGCTAGGGTTAGGGTTCCTATGGGTAGGGCACTTGGAGCTAGGGTTAGGGTTGCTATGGGTAGGGCTTCCCGCCTTAGGGTTAGGGTTCCTAAGGGTAGGGCATTTGGAGCTAGGGTTAGGGTTCCTATGGGTAGGGCTTCCCGCCCTAGGGTTAGGGTTCCTAAGGGTAGGGCACTTGGAGCCAGGGTTAGGGTTTCTATGGGTAGGGCTTCCCGACCTAGGGTTAGGGTTCCTATGGGTAGGGCACTTGGAGCTAGGGCTAGGGTTCCTATGGGTAGGGCACTTGGAGCTAGGGTTAGGGTTCCTATGGTAGGGCACCCCGCCCTAGGGTTAGGGTTCCTATGGGTAGGGCACTTGGAGCTAGGGTTAGGGTTCCTATGGGTAGGGCACTTGGAGCTAGGGTTAGGGTTCCTATGGGTAGGGCTTCCCGCCCTAGGGTTAGGGTTCCTATGGGTAGGGCACTTGGAGCTAGGGTTAGGGTTCCTATGGGTAGGGCTTCCCGCCCTAGGGTTAGGGTTCCTATGGGTAGGGCACTTGGAGCTAGGGTTAGGGTTCCTATGGGTAGGGCACTTGGAGCTAGGGTTAGGGTTCCTATGGGTAGGGCACTTGGAGCTAGGGTTAGGGTTCCTATGGGTAGGGCTTCCCGCCCTAGGGTTAGGGTTCCTAAGGGTAGGGCACTTGGAGCTAGGGTTAGGGTTCCTATGGGTAGGGCTTCCCGCCCTAGGGTTAGGGTTCCTAAGGGTAGGGCACTTGGAGCCAGGGTTAGGGTTTCTATGGGTAGGGCTTCCCGACCTAGGGTTAGGGTTCCTATGGGTAGGGCACTTGGAGCTAGGGTTAGGGTTCCTATGGGTAGGGCACTTGGAGCTAGGGTTAGGGTTCCTATGGGTAGGGCAACCCGCCCTAGGGTTAGGGTTCCTATGGGTAGGGCACTTGGAGCTAGGGTTAGGGTTCCTATGGGTAGGGCACTTGGAGCTAGGGTTAGGGTTCCTATGGGTAGGGCTTCCCGACCTAGGGTTAGGGTTCCTATGGGTAGGGCACTTGGAGCTAGGTTAAGGGTTCCTATGGTTAGGGCACTTGGAGCTAGGGTTAGGGTTCCTATGGGTAGGGCTTCCCGCCCTAGGGTTAGGGTTCCTAAGGGTAGGGCACTTGGAGCCAGGGTTAGGGTTCCTATGGGTAGGGCTTCCCGACCTAGGGTTAGGGTTCCTATGGGTAGGGCACTTGGAGCTAGGGTTAGGGTTCCTATGGGTAGGGCACTTGGAGCTAGGGTTAGGGTTCCTATGGGTAGGGCTTCCCGCCCTAGGGTTAGGGTTCCTATGGGTAGGGCACTTGGAGCTAGGGTTAGGGTTCCTATGGGTAGGGCACTTGGAGCTAGGGTTAGGGTTCCTATGGGTAGGGCACTTGGAGCTAGGGTTAGGGTTGCTATGGGTAGGGCTTCCCGCCTTAGGGTTAGGGTTCCTAAGGGTAGGGCATTTGGAGCTAGGGTTAGGGTTCCTATGGGTAGGGCTTCCCGCCCTAGGGTTAGGTTTCCTAAGGGTAGGGCACTTGGAGCCAGGGTTAGGGTTTCTATGGGTAGGGCTTCCCGACCTAGGGTTAGGGTTCCTATGGGTAGGGCACTTGGAGCTAGGGTTAGGGTTCCTATGGGTAGGGCTTTTCGTGCTAGGGTTAGGGTTCCTATGGGTAGGGCACTTGGAGCTAGGGTTAGGGTTCCTATGGGTAGGGCACTTGGAGCTAGGGTTAGGGTTCCTATGGGTAGGGCACTTGGAGCTAGGGTTAGGGTTCCTATGGGTAGGGCACTTGGAGCTAGGGTTAGGGTTCCTATGGGTAGGGCTTCCCGCCCTAGGGTTAGGGTTCCTAAGGGTAGGGCACTTGGAGCCAGGGTTAGGGTTCCTATGGGTAGGGCTTCCCGACCTAGGGTTAGGGTTCCTATGGGTAGGGCACTTGGAGCTAGGGTTAGGGTTCCTATGGGTAGGGCACTTGGAGCTAGGGTTAGGGTTCCTATGGGTAGGGCTCCCCGCCCTAGGGTTAGGGGTCCTATGGGTAGGGCACTTGGAGCTAGGGTTAGGGTTCCTATGGGTAGGGCACTTGGAGCTAGGGTTAGGGTTCCTATGGGTAGGGCACTTGGAGCTAGGGTTAGGGTTGCTATGGGTAGGGCTTCCCGCCTTAGGGTTAGGGTTCCTAAGGGTAGGGCATTTGGAGCTAGGGTTAGGGTTCCTATGGGTAGGGCTTCCTGCCCTAGGGTTAGGGTTCCTAAGGGTAGGGCACTTGGAGCCAGGGTTAGGGTTTCTATGGGTAGGGCTTCCCGACCTAGGGTTAGGGTTCCTATGGGTAGGGCACTTGGAGCTAGGGCTAGGGTTCCTATGGGTAGGGCACTTGGAGCTAGGGTTAGGGTTCCTATGGTAGGGCACCCCGCCCTAGGGTTAGGGTTCCTATAGGTAGGGCACTTGGAGCTAGGGTTCGGGTTCCTAAGGGTAGGGCACTTGGAGCTAGGGTTAGGGTTCCTATGGGTAGGGCTTCCCGACCTAGGGTTAGGGTTCCTATGGGTAGGGCACTTGGAGCTAGGGTTAGGGTTCCTATGGTTAGGGCACTTGGAGCTAGGGTTAGGGTTCCTATGGGTAGGGCTTCCCGCCCTAGGGTTAGGGTTCCTAAGGGTAGGGCACTTGGAGCCAGGGTTAGGGTTCCTATGGGTAGGGCTTCCCGACCTAGGGTTAGGGTTCCTATGGGTAGGGCACTTGGAGCTAGGGTTAGGGTTCCTATGGGTAGGGCACTTGGAGCTAGGGTTAGGGTTCCTATGGGTAGGGCTTCCCGCCCTAGGGTTAGGGTTCCTATGGGTAGGGCACTTGGAGCTAGGGTTAGGGTTCCTATGGGTAGGGCACTTGGAGCTAGGGTTAGGGTTCCTATGGGTAGGGCACTTGGAGCTAGGGTTAGGGTTGCTATGGGTAGGGCTTCCCGCCTTAGGGTTAGGGTTCCTAAGGGTAGGGCATTTGGAGCTAGGGTTAGGGTTCCTATGGGTAGGGCTTCCCGCCCTAGGGTTAGGGTTCCTAAGGGTAGGGCACTTGGAGCCAGGGTTAGGGTTTCTATGGGTAGGGCTTCCCGACCTAGGGTTAGGGTTCCTATGGGTAGGGCACTTGGAGCTAGGGTTAGGGTTCCTATGGGTAGGGCACTTGGAGCTAGGGTTAGGGTTCCTATGGTAGGGCCCCCCGCCCTAGGGTTAGGGTTCCTATGGGTAGGGCACTTGGAGCTAGGGTTAGGGTTCCTATGGGTAGGGCACTTGGAGCTAGGGTTAGGGTTCCTATGGGTAGGGCTTCCCGACCTAGGGTTAGGGTTCCTATGGGTAGGGCACTTGGAGCTAGGTTAAGGGTTCCTATGGTTAGGGCACTTGGAGCTAGGGTTAGGGTTCCTATGGGTAGGGCTTCCCGCCCTAGGGTTAGGGTTCCTAAGGGTAGGGCACTTGGAGCCAGGGTTAGGGTTCCTATGGGTAGGGCTTCCCGACCTAGGGTTAGGGTTCCTATGGGTAGGGCACTTGGAGCTAGGGTTAGGGTTCCTATGGGTAGGGCACTTGGAGCTAGGGTTAGGGTTCCTATGGGTAGGGCTTCCCGCCCTAGGGTTAGGGTTCCTAAGGGTAGGGCACTTGGAGCTAGGGTTAGGGTTCCTATGGGTAGGGCTTCCTGTCCTAGGGTTAGGGTTCCTATAGGTAGGGCACTTGGAGCCAGGGTTAGGGTTTCTATGGGTAGGGCTTCCCGACCTAGGGTTAGGGTTCCTATGGGTAGGGCACTTGGAGCTAGGGTTAGGGTTCCTATGGGTAGGGCACTTGGAGCTAGGGTTAGGGTTCCTATGGGTAGGGCACTTGGAGCTAGGGTTAGGGTTCCTATGGGTAGGGCTTCCCGAGCTAGGGTTAGGGTTCCTATGGGTAGGGCACTTGGAGCTAGGGTTAGGGTTCCTATGGGTAGGGCTTCCCGACCTAGGGTTAGGGTTCCTATGGGTAGGGCACTTGGAGCTAGGGTTAGGGTTCCTATGGGTAGGGCACTTGGAGCTAGGGTTAGGGTTCCTATGGGTAGGGCTTCCCGCCCTAGGGTTAGGGTTCCTATGGGTAGGGCACTTGGAGCTAGGGTTAGGGTTCCTATGGGTAGGGCATTTGGAGCTAGGGTTAGGTTTCCTATGGGTATGGTTGCCCGCCCTAGGGTTAGGGTTCCTATGGGTAGGGCACTTGGAGCTAGGGTTAGGGTTCCTGAGGGTACGGCTTCCCACCACAGGGTTAGGGTTCTTAAGGATAGGGCACCCCCCTTAAGGTTAAGGTTCCTAAGGCTTGGTCACTTGGAGGTAGGGTTAGGGTTCCTATGGGTAGGGCTTCCCGCCTACGGTTCGAGTTCCTAAGGGTAGGGCACTAAGAGCTGGGGTAAGGGTGTTATAAGTAGGGCTTCCCGCCCTAGGGTAAGCGTTCCTAAGGGAAGGGAACTAGGAGCTGGGGTCAGGGTTCCTATGGGTAGGGCACTTGGAGCGAGGGTTAGGGTTCCTATGCGTAGGGCACGTGGAGCGAGGGTTAGGGTTCCTATGGGTAGGGCTTTCTGCCCTAGGGTTAGGGTTCCTATGGGTAGGGCACTTGGAGCTAGGGTTAGGGTTCCTATGGGTAGGGCAACCCGACCTAGGGTTAGGGTTCCTATGGGTAGGGCACTTGGAGCTAGGGTTAGGGTTCCTATGGGTAGGGCACTTGGAGCTAGGGTTAGGGTTCCTATGGGTAGGGCTTCCCGCCTAGGCTTAGGGTTCCTATGGGTAGGGCACTTGGAGCTAGGGTTAGGGTTCCTATGGGTAGGGCACTTGGAGCTAGGGTTAGGGTTCCTATGGGTAGGGCACTTGGAGCTAGGGTTAGGGTTCCTATGGGTAGGGCTTCCCGCCCTAGGGTTAGGGTTCCTATGGGTAGGGCACTTGGAGCTAGGGTTAGGGTTCCTATGGGTAGGGCACTTGGAGCTAGGGTTAGGGTTCCTATGGGTAGGGCACTTGGAGCTAGGGTTAGGGTTCTTATGGGTAGGGCAAACCGCCCTAGGGTTAGGGTTCCTATGGGTAGGGCACTTGGAGCTAGGGTTAGGGTTCCTATGGGTAGGGCTTCCCGCCTAGGGTTAGGGTTCCTATGGGTAGGGCACTTGGAGCTAGGGTTAGGGTTCCTATGGGTAGGGCTTCCCGCCCTAGGGTTAGGGTTCCTATGGGTAGGGCACTTGGAGCTAGGGTTAGGGTTCCTATGGGTAGGGCACTTGGAGCTAGGGTTAGGGTTCCTATGGGTAGGGCACTTGGAGCTAGGGTTAGGGTTCCTATGGGTAGGGCACTTGGAGCTAGGGTTAGGGTTCCTATGGTAGGGCACTTGGAGCCAGGGTTAGGGTTCCTATGGGTAGGGCTTCCCGCCCTAGGGTTAGGGTTCCTATGGGTAGGGCACTTGGAGCCAGGGTTAGGGTTCCTATGGGTAGGGCTTCCCGACCTAGGGTTAGGGTTCCTATGGGTAGGGCACTTGGAGCTAGGGTTAGGGTTCCTATGGGTAGGGCACTTGGAGCTAGGGTTAGGGTTCCTATGGGTAGGGCTTCCCGCCCTAGGGTTAGGGTTCCTATGGGTAGGGCACTTGGAGCTAGGGTTAGGGTTCCTATGGGTAGGGCACTTGGAGCTAGGGTTAGGGTTCCTATGGGTAGGGCTCCCGCCCTAGGGTTAGGGTTCCTATGGGTAGGGCACTTGGAGCTAGGGTTAGGGTTCCTATGGGTAGGGCACTTGGAGCTAGGGTTAGGGTTCCTATGGGTAGGGCACTTGGAGCTAGGGTTAGGGTTCCTATGGGTAGGGCACTTGGAGCTAGGGTTAGGGTTCCTATGGGTAGGGCTTCCCGCCCTAGGGTTAGGGTTCCTAAGGGTAGGGCACTTGGAGCCAGGGTTAGGGTTCCTATGGGTAGGGCTTCCCGACCTAGGGTTAGGGTTCCTATGGGTAGGGCACTTGGAGCTAGGGTTAGGGTTCCTATGGGTAGGGCACTTGGAGCTAGGGTTAGGGTTCCTATGGGTAGGGCAACCCGCCCTAGGGTTAGGGCTCCTATGGGGAGGACACTTGGAGCTAGAGTTAGGTTTCCTGTGGGTAGGGCACCATGCCCTAGGGTTATGGTTCCTATTGGTAGGACACTTGGAGCTAGGGTTAGGGTTCCTATGGTTAGGGTACCACGCCCTAGGGTTAGGGTTCCTATGGGTAGGGCACTTGGAGCTAGGGTTAGGGTTCCTATGGGTAGGGCTTCCCGCCCTAGGGTTAGGGTTCCTAAGGGTAGGGCACTTGGAGCCAGGGTTAGGGTTCCTATGGGTAGGGCTTCCCGACCTAGGGTTAGGGTTCCTATGGGTAGGGCACTTGGAGCTAGGGTTAGGGTTCCCATGGGTAGGGCACTTGGAGCTAGGGTTAGGCTTCCTATGGGTAGGTTGCCCCACCCTAGGGTTAGGGTTCCTATGGGTAGGGCACTTGGAGCTAGGGTTAGGGTTCCTATGGGTAGGGCACTTGGAGCTAGGGTTAGGGTTCCTATGGGTAGGGCACTTGGAGCTAGGGTTAGGGTTCCTATGGGTAGGGCTTCCCGCCCTAGGGTTAGGGTTCCTATGGGTAGGGCACTTGGAGCTAGGGTTAGGGTTCCTATGGGTAGGGCACTTGGAGCTAGGGTTAGGGTTCCTATGGGTAGGGCACTTGGAGCTAGGGTTAGGGTTCCTATGGGTAGGGGACTTCGAGCTAGGGTTAGGGTTCCTATGGGTAGGGCACTTGGAGCTAGGGTTAGGGTTCCTATGGGTAGGGCTTCCCGCCCTAGGGTTAGGGTTCCTATGGGTAGGGCACTTGGAGCTAGGGTTAGGGTTCCTATGGGTAGGGCACTTGGAGCTAGGGTTAGGGTTCCTATGGGTAGGGCACTTGGAGCTAGGGTTAGGGTTCCTATGGGTAGGGCTTCCGTCCCTAGGGTTAGGGTTCCTATGGGTAGGGCACTTGGAGCTAGGGTTAGGGTTCCTATGGGTAGGGGACCCTGCCCTAGGGTTAGGGTTCCTATGGGTAGGGCACTTGGAGCTAGGGTTAGGGTTCCTATGGGTAGGGCTTCCCGACCTAGGGTTAGGGTTCCTATGGGTAGGGCACTTGGAGCTAGGGTTAGGGTTCCTATGGGTAGGGCACTTGGAGCTAGGGTTAGGGTTCCTATGGGTAGGGCTTCCCGCCCTAGGGTTAGGGGTCCTATGGGTAGGGCACTTGGAGCTAGGGTTAGGGTTCCTATGGGTAGGGCACTTGGAGCTAGGGTTAGGGTTCCTATGGGTAGGGCTTCCCGACCTAGGGTTAGGGTTCGTATGGGTAGGGCACTTGGAGCTAGGGTTAGGGTTCCTATGGGTAGGGCACTTGGAGCTAGGGTTAGGGTTCCTATGGGTAGGGCTTCCCGCCCTAGGGTTAGGGGTCCTATGGGTAGGGCACTTGGAGCTAGGGTTAGGGTTCCTATGGGTAGGGCACTTGGAGCTAGGGTTAGGGTTCCTATGGGTAGGGCACTTGGAGCTAGGGTTAGGGTTCCTATGGGTAGGGCACTTGGAGCTAGGGTTAGGGTTCCTATGGGTAGGGCTTCCCGCCCTAGGGTTAGGGTTCCTAAGGGTAGGGCACTTGGAGCCAGGGTTAGGGTTCCTATGGGTAGGGCTTCCCGACCTAGGGTTAGGGTTCCTATGGGTAGGGCACTTGGAGCTAGGGCTAGGGTTCCTATGGGTAGGGCACTTGGAGCTAGGGTTAGGGTTCCTATGGGTAGGGCACCCCGCCCTAGGGTTAGGGTTCCTATAGGTAGGGCACTTAGAGCCAGGGTTAGGGTTTCTATGGGTAGGGCACTTGGAGCTAGGGTTAGGGTTCCTATGCGTAGGGCACTTGGAGCTAGGGTTAGGGTTCCTATGGGTAGGGGACCCTGCCCTAGGGTTAGGGTTCCTATGGGTAGGGCACTTGGAGCTAGGGTTAGGGTTCCTATGGGTAGGGCTTCCCGACCTAGGGTTAGGGTTCCTATGAGTAGGGCACTTGGAGCTAGGTTAAGGGTTCGTATGGGTAGGGGACCCTGCCCTAGGGTTAGGGTTCCTATGGGTAGGGCACTTGGAGCTAGGGTTAGGGTTCCTATGGGTAGGGCTTCCCGCCCTAGGGTTAGGGTTCCTAAGGGTAGGGCACTTGGAGCCAGGGTTAGGGTTCCTATGGGTAGGGCTTCCCGACCTAGGGTTAGGGTTCCTATGGGTAGGGCACTTGGAGCTAGGGTTAGGGTTCCTATGGGTAGGGCACTTGGAGCTAGGGTTAGGGTTCCTATGGGTAGGGCTCCCGGCCCTAGGGTTAGGGTTCCTATGGGTAGGGCACTTGGAGCTAGGGTTAGGGTTCCTATGGGTAGGGCACTTGGAGCTAGGGTTAGGGTTCCTATGGGTAGGGCACTTGGAGCTAGGGTTAGGGTTCCTATGGGTAGGGCTCCCCGACCTACGGTTAGGGTTCCTAAGGGTAGGGCACTTGGAGCTAGGGTTAGGGTTCCTATGGGTAGGGCTTCCCGCCCTAGGGTTAGGGTTCCTATGGGTAGGGCACTTGGAGCTAGGGTTAGGGTTCCTATGGGTAGGGCACTTGGAGCTAGGGTTAGGGTTCCTATGGGTAGGGCTCCCCGCCCTAGGGTTAGGGGTCCTATGGGTAGGGCACTTGGAGCTAGGGTTAGGGTTCCTATGGGTAGGGCACTTGGAGCTAGGGTTAGGGTTCCTATGGGTAGGGCACTTGGAGCTAGGATTAGGTTTCCTATGGGAAGGGCGTCCCGCCTGAGGGTTAGGGTTCCTATGGTAGGGCACTTGGAGCTAGGATTAGGGTTCCTATGGGTAGCGCTTTCTGCCCTAGGGTTAGGGTTCCTAAGGTTACGGCACTTGGAGCTAGGGTTAGGGTTTCTATGGGTAGGGCTTCCCGACCTAGGGTTAGGGTTCCTATGGGTAGGGCACTTGGAGCTAGGGTTAGGGTTCCTATGGGTAGGGCACTTGGAGCTAGGGTTAGGGTTCCTATGGGTAGGGCACTTGGAGCTAGGGTTAGGGTTCCTATGGGTAGGGCTTCCCGCCCTAGGGTTAGGGTTCCTATGGGTAGGGCACTTGGAGCTAGGGTTAGGGTTCCTATGGGTAGGGCACCCGGAGCTAGGGTTAGGGTTCCTATGGGTAGGGCACTTGGAGCTAGGGTTAGGGTTCCTATGGGTAGGGCTTCCCGACCTAGGGTTAGGGTTCCTATGGGTAGGGCACTTGGAGCTAGGGTTAGGGTTCCTATGGGTAGGGGACCCTGCCCTAGGGTTAGGGTTCCTATGGGTAGGGCACTTGGAGCTAGGGTTAGGGTTCCTATGGGTAGGGCTTCCCGCCCTAGGGTTAGGGTTCCTATGGGTAGGGCACTTGGAGCCAGGGTTAGGGTTCCTATGGGTAGGGCTTCCCGACCTAGGGTTAGGGTTCCTATGGGTAGGGCACTTGGAGCTAGGGTTAGGGTTCCTATGGGTAGGGCACTTGGAGCTAGGGTTAGGGTTCCTATGGGTAGGGCTTCCCGCCCTAGGGTTAGGGTTCCTATGGGTAGGGCACTTGGAGCTAGGGTTAGGGTTCCTATGGGTAGGGCACTTGGAGCTAGGGTTAGGGTTCCTATGGGTAGGGCACTTGGAGCTAGGGTTAGGGTTCCTATGGGTAGGGCACTTGGAGCTAGGGTTAGGGTTCCTATGGGTAGGGCACTTGGAGCTAGGGTTAGGGTTCCTATGGGTAGGGCTTCCCGCCCTAGGGTTAGGGTTCCTAAGGGTAGGGCACTTGGAGCTAGGGTTAGGGTTTCTATGGGTAGGGCTTCCCGACCTAGGGTTAGGGTTCCTATGGGTAGGGCACTTGGAGCTAGGGTTAGGGTTCCTATGGGTAGGGCACTTGGAGCTAGGGTTAGGGTTCCTATGGGTAGGGCATAACGCCCTAGGGTTAGGGTTCCTATGGGTAGGGCACTTGGAGCTAGGGTTAGGGTTCCTATGGGTAGGGCATTTCGAGCTAGGGTTAGGGTTCCTATGGGTAGGCACTTGGAGCTAGGGTTAGGGTTCCTATGGGTAGGGCACTTGGAGCTAGGGTTAGGGTTCCTATGGGTAGGGCACTTGGAGCTAGGGTTAGGGTTCCTATGGGTAGGGCACTTGGAGCTAGGGTTAGGGTTCCTATGGGTAGGGCACTTGGAGCTAGGGTTAGGGTTCCTATGGTAGGGCACTTGGAGCTAGGGTTAGGGTTCCTATGGGTAGGGCTTCCCGCCCTAGGGTTAGGGTTTCTATGGGTAGGGCATTTGGAGCTAGGGTTAGGGTTCCTATGGGTAGGGCTTCCCGCCCTAGGGTTAGGGTTCCTAAGGGTAGGGCACTTGGAGCCAGGGTTAGGGTTTCTATGGGTAGGGCTTCCCGACCTAGGGTTAGGGTTCCTATGGGTAGGGCACTTGGAGCTAGGGTTAGGGTTCCTATGGGTAGGGCACTTGGAGCTAGGGTTAGGGTTCCTATGGGTAGGGGACCCTGCCCTAGGGTTAGGGTTCCTATGGGTAGGGCACTTGGAGCTAGGGTTAGGGTTCCTATGGGTAGGGCACTTGGAGCTAGGGTTAGGGTTCCTATGGGTAGGGCTTCCCGACCTAGGGTTAGGGTTCCTATGGGTAGGGGACTTGGAGCTAGGTTAAGGGTTCCTATGGGTAGGGCACTTGGAGCTAGGGTTAGGGTTCCTATGGGTAGGGCTTCCCGCCCTAGGGTTAGGGTTCCTATGGGTAGGGCACTTGGAGCCAGGGTTAGGGTTCCTATGGGTAGGGCTTCCCGACCTAGGGTTAGGGTTCCTATGGGTAGGGCACGTGGATCTAGAGTTAGGGCTCCTATGGGTAGGGCACATGGAGCTAGAGTTAGGGTTCCTATGCCTAAGGCACTTGGAGCTAGGGTTAGGGTTCCTATGGATAGGGCACCTGGAGCTACGGTTAGGGTTTCTCTCGGAAGGACTCTTGGAGCTAGGGTTAGGGTTCCTATGGGTAGGGCTTACCGCCGTAGGTTTAGGGTTCTTATGAGTAGCGCACTTGGAACTAGAGTTAGGGTTCCTACAGATAGGGCACTTGGAGCTAGAGTTAGGGTTCCTATGGGTAGCGCACTTGGAGCTAGGGTTAGGGTTCCTATGGGTAGGGCTTCCCGCCCTAGGGTTAGGGTTCCTATGGGTAGGGCACTTGGAGCTAGGGTTAGGGTTCCTATGGGTAGGGCACCCCGCCCTAGGGTTAGGGTTCCTATAGGTAGGGCACTTGGAGCCAGGGTTAGGGTTCCTATGGGTAGGGCTTCCCGACCTAGGGTTAGGGTTCCTATGGGTAGGGCACTTGGAGCTAGGGTTAGGGTTCCTATGGGTAGGGCACTTGGAGCTAGGGTTAGGGTTCCTATGGGTAGGGCTCCCCGCCCTAGGGTTAGGGGTCCTATGGGTAGGGCACTTGGAGCTAGGGTTAGGGTTCCTATGGGTAGGGCACTTGGAGCTAGGGTTAGGGTTGCTATGGGTAGGGCTTCCCGCCTTAGGGTTAGGGTTCCTAAGGGTAGGGCAGTTGGAGCTAGGGTTAGGGTTCCTATGGGTAGCGCTGTCTTCCCTAGGGTTAGGGTTCCTATGGGTAGGGCACTTGGAGCTAGGGTTAGGGTTCCTATGGGTAGGGCTTCCCGACCTAGGGTTAGGGTTCCTATGGGTAGGGCACTTGGAGCTAGGGTTAGGGTTCCTATGGGTAGGGCACTTGGAGCTAGGGTTAGGGTTCCTATGGGTAGGGCTTCCCGACCTAGGGTTAGGGTTCCTAAGGGTAGGGCACTTGGAGCCAGGGTTAGGGTTCCTATGGGTAGGGCTTCCGACCTAGGTTAGGGTTCCTATGGGGTTGGCACTCGGATCTCTCGTTATGGGTCCTATGGGTAGGGCACTTGGAGCTAGGGTTAGGGTTCCTATGGGTAGGGCTCCCCGCCCTAGGGTTAGGGTTCCTATGGGTAGGGCACTTGGAGCTAGGGTTAGGGTTCCTATGGGTAGGGCACTTGGAGCTAGGGTTAGGGTTCCTATGGGTAGGGCACTTGGAGCTAGGGTTAGGGTTGCTATGGGTAGGGCTTCACGCCTGAGGGTTAGGGTTCCTAAGGGTAGGGCAGTTGGAGCGAGGGTTAGGGTTCCTATGGGTAGGGCTTCCAGCCCTAGGGTTAGGGTTCCTAAGGGTAGGGCACTTGGAGCCAGGGTTAGGGTTTCTATGGGTAGGGCTTCCCGACCTAGGGTTAGGGTTCCTATGGGTAGGGCACTTGGAGCTAGGGCTAGGGTTCCTATGGGTAGGGCACTTGGAGCTAGGGTTAGGGTTCCTATGGGTAGGGCACCCGTCCTAGGGTTAGGGTTCCTATGGGTAGGGCACTTGGAGCTAGGGTTAGGGTTCCTATGGGTAGGGCACTTGGAGCTAGGGTTAGGGTTCCTAGGGGTAGGGCTTGGACCTAGGGTTAGGGTTCTATGGGTAGGGCACTTGGAGCTAGGTTAGGGTTCCTATGGGTAGGGCACTTGGAGCTAGGGTTAGGGTTCCTATGGGTAGGGCTTCCCGCCCTAGGGTTAGGGTTCCTAAGGGTAGGGCACTTGGAGCCAGGGTTAGGGTTCCTATGGGTAGGGCTTCCCGACCTAGGGTTAGGGTTCCTATGGGTAGGGCACTTGGAGCTAGGGTTAGGGTTCCTATGGGTAGGGCACTTGGAGCTAGGGTTAGGGTTCCTATGGGTAGGGCTTCCCGCCCTAGGGTTAGGGTTCCTATGGGTAGGGCACTTGGAGCTAGGGTTAGGGTTCCCATGGGTAGAGCACTTGGAGCTAGGGTTACGGGTCCTATGGGCAGGGTTTCCTGCCCTGGGGTTAGGGTTCCGAAGGCTAGTGCACTTGGAGCTACGGTTAGGGTTCCTATGGGTAGGGCTTCCGCCCTAGAGTTAGGGTTCCTAAAGGTAGGGCACTTGGAGCTAGGGTTAGGGTCTCTATAGGTAGGGATTCTCGACCTAGGGTTAGGGTTCCTATGGGTAGGGCACTTGGAGCTAGGGTTAGGGTTCCTATGGGTAGGGCACTTGGAGCTAGGGTTAGGGTTGTTATGGGTAGGGCTTCCCGCCTTAGGGTTAGGGTTCCTATAGGTAGGGCACTTGGAGCCAGGGTTAGGGTTCCTATGGGTAGGGCTTCCCGACCTAGGGTTAGGGTTCCTATGGCTAGGCCACTTGGAGCTAGGGTTAGGGTTCCTATGGGTAGGGCACTTGGAGCTAGGGTTAGGGTTCCTATGGGTAGGGCTCCCCGCCCTAGGGTTAGGGTTCCTATGGGTAGGGCACTTGGAGCTAGGGTTAGGGTTCCTATGGGTAGGGCACTTGGAGCTAGGGTTAGGGTTCCTATGGGTAGGGCTTCCCGCCTTAGGGTTAGGGTTCCTATGGGTAGGGCACTTGGAGCTAGGGTTAGGGTTCCTATGGGTAGGGCTTCCCGCCCTAGGGTTAGGGTTCCTAAGGGTAGGGCACTTGGAGCCAGGGTTAGGGTTTCTATGGGTAGGGCTTCCCGACCTAGGGTTAGGGTTCCTATGGGTAGGGCACTTGGAGCTAGGTTAAGGGTTCCTATGGTTAGGGCACTTGGAGCTAGGGTTAGGGTTCCTATGGGTAGGGCTTCCTGCCCTAGGGTTAGGGTTCCTAAGGGTAGGGCACTTGGAGCCAGGGTTAGGGTTCCTATGGGTAGGGCTTCCCGACCTAGGGTTAGGGTTCCTATGGGTAGGGCACTTGGAGCTAGGGTTAGGGTTCCTATGGGTAGGGCACTTGGAGCTAGGGTTAGGGTTCCTATGGGTAGGGCTTCCCGCCCTAGGGTTAGGTTTCCTATGGGTAGGGCACTTGGAGCTAGGGTTAGGGTTCCTATGGGTAGGGCACTTGGAGCTAGGGTTAGGGTTCCTATGGGTAGGGCACTTGGAGCTAGGGTTAGGGTTGCTATGGGTAGGGCTTCCCGCCTTAGGGTTAGGGTTCCTAAGGGTAGGGCATTTGGAGCTAGGGTTAGGGTTCCTATGGGTAGGGCTTCCTGCCCTAGGGTTAGGGTTCCTAAGGGTAGGGCACTTGGAGCCAGGGTTAGGGTTTCTATGGGTAGGGCTTCCCGACCTAGGGTTAGGGTTCCTATGGGTAGGGCACTTGGAGCTAGGGCTAGGGTTCCTATGGGTAGGGCACTTGGAGCTAGGGTTAGGGTTCCTATGGTAGGGCACCCCGCCTAGCGTTAGGGTTCCTATGGGTAGGGCACTTGGAGCTAGGGTTAGGGTTCCTATGGGTAGGGCACTTGGAGCTAGGGTTAGGGTTCCTATGGGTAGGGCTTCCCGACCTAGGGTTAGGGTTCCTATGGGTAGGGCACTTGGAGCTAGGGTTAGGGTTCCTATGGGTAGGGCACTTGGAGCTAGGGTTAGGGTTCCGATAGGTAGGTCTTCCCCCACTAGGGTTAGGGTTCCTAAGGGTAGGGCACTTGGAGCCAGGGTTAGGGTTCCTATGGGTAGGGCTTCCCGACCTAGGGTTAGGGTTCCTATGGGTAGGGCACTTGGAGCAAGGTTTAGGGTTCCTATGGGTAGGGCACTTGGAGCTAGGGTTAGGGTTCCTATGGGTAGGGCTTCGCGAGCTAGGGTTAGGGTTCCTATGGGTAGGCCACTTGGAGCTAGGGTTAGGGTTCCTATGGGTAGGGCACTTGGAGCTAGGGTTAGGGTTCCTATGGGTAGGGCTTCCCGCCCTAGGGTTAGGGTTCCTATGGGTAGGGCACTTGGAGCTAGGGTTAGGGTTCCTATGGGTAGGGCTTCCCGCCTTAGGGTTAGGGTTCCTAAGGGTAGGGCATTTGGAGCTAGGGTTAGGGTTTCTATGGGTAGGGCTTCCCGACCTAGGGTTAGGGTTCCTATGGGTAGGGCACTTGGAGCTAGGGCTAGGGTTCCTATGGGTAGGGCACTTGGAGCTAGGGTTAGGGTTCCTATGGTAGGGCACCCCGCCCTAGGGTTAGGGTTCCTATGGGTAGGGCACTTGGAGCTAGGGTTAGGGTTCCTATGGGTAGGGCTTCCCGACCTAGGGTTAGGGTTCCTATGGGTAGGGCACTTGGAGCTAGGGTTAGGGTTCCTATGGGTAGGGCTTCCCGCCCTAGGGTTAGGGTTCCTATGGGTAGGGCACTTGGAGCTCAGGTTAGGGTTCCTATGGGTAGGGCACTTGGAGCTAGGGTTAGGGTTCCTATGGGTAGGGCTTCCCGCCCTAGGGTTAGGGTTCCTATGGGTAGGGCACTTGGAGCTAGGGTTAGGGTTTCTATGGGTAGGGCTTCCCGCCCTAGGGTTAGGGTTCCTATGGGTAGGGCACTTGGAGCTAGGGTTAGGGTTCCTATGGGTAGGGCACTTGGAGCTAGGGTTAGGGTTCCTATGGGTAGGGCGCCTCACCCTAGGGTTAGGGTTCCTATGGGTAGGGCACTTGGAGCTAGGGTTAGGGTTCCTATGGGTAGGGCTTCCCGCCCTAGGGTTAGGGTTCCTATGGGTAGGGCACTTGGAGCTAGGGTTAGGGTTCCTATGGGTAGGGCTTCCCGACCTAGGGTTAGGGTTCCTATGGGTAGGGCACTTGGAGCTAGGGTTAGGGTTCCTATGGGTAGGGCACTTGGAGCTAGGGTTAGGGTTCCTATGGGTAGGGCACCCCGCCCTAGGGTTAGGGTTCCTATAGGTAGGGCACTTGGAGCCAGGGTTAGGGTTCCTATGGGTAGGGCTTCCCGACCTAGGGTTAGGGTTCCTATGGGTAGGGCACTTGGAGCTAGGGTTAGGGTTCCTATGGGTAGGGCACTTGGAGCTAGGGTTAGGGTTCCTATGGGTAGGGCTTCCCGCCCTAGGGTTAGGGGTCCTATGGGTAGGGCACTTGGAGCTAGGGTTAGGGTTCCTATGGGTAGGGCACTTGGAGCTAGGGTTAGGGTTCCTATGGGTAGGGCACTTGGAGCTAGGGTTAGGGTTGCTATGGGTAGGGCTTCCCGCCTTAGGGTTAGGGTTCCTAAGGGTAGGGCATTTGGAGCTAGGGTTAGGGTTCCTATGGGTAGGGCTTCCCGCCCTAGGGTTAGGGTTCCTAAGGTTAGGGCACTTGGAGCCAGGGTTAGGGTTTCTATGGGTAGGGCTTCCCGACCTAGGGTTAGGGTTCCTATGGGTAGGGCACTTGGAGCTAGGGTTAGGGTTCCTATGGGTAGGGCACTTGGAGCTAGGGTTAGGGTTCCTATGGTAGGGCACCCCGCCCTAGGGTTAGGGTTCCTATGGGTAGGGCACTTGGAGCTAGGGTTAGGGTTCCTATGGGTAGGGCACTTGGAGCTAGGGTTAGGGTTCCTATGGGTAGGGCTTCCCGACCTAGGGTTAGGGTTCCTATGGGTAGGCGACTTGGAGCTAGGTGTAGGGTTGCTATGGGTAGGGCTCCTGGAGTTAGGGTTAGGGTTCCTATGGGTAGGGCTTCGCCCTAGGGTTAGGTTCCTAAGCGTAGGGCACCCGGAGCCAGGGTTAGGGTTCCTATGGGTAGGGCTTCCCGACCTAGGGTTAGGGTTCCTATGGGTAGGGCACTTGGAGCTAGGGTTAGGGTTCCTATGGGTAGGGCTTCCCGCCTAGGGTTAGGGTTGCTAAGGGTAGGGCACTTGGAGCTAGGGTTAGGGTTCCTATGGGTAGGGCACTTGGAGCTAGGGTTAGGGTTCCTATGGGTAGGGCACTTGGAGCTAGGGTTAGGGTTCCTATGGGTAGGGCTTCCCGCCTTAGGGTTAGGGTTCCTATGGGTAGGGCACTTGGAGCTAGGGTTAGGGTTCCTATGGGTAGGGCTTCCTGCCCTAGGGTTAGGGTTCCTAAGGGTAGGGCACTTGGAGCCAGGGTTAGGGTTTCTATGGGTAGGGCTTCCCGACCTAGGGTTAGGGTTCCTATGGGTAGGGCACTTGGAGCTAGGGTTAGGGTTCCTATGGGTAGGGCACTTGGAGCTAGGGTTAGGGTTCCTATGGGTAGGGCACCCCGCCCTAGGGTTAGGGTTCCTATGGGTAGGGCACTTGGAGCTAGGGTTAGGGTTCCTATGGGTAGGGCACTTGGAGCTAGGGTTAGGGTTCCTATGGGTAGGGCACTTGGAGCTAGGTTAAGGGTTCCTATGGTTAGGGCACTTGGAGCTAGGGTTAGGGTTCCTATGGGTAGGGCTTCCCGCCCTAGGGTTAGGGTTCCTAAGGGTAGGGCACTTGGAGCCAGGGTTAGGGTTCCTATGGGTAGGGCTTCCCGACCTAGGGTTAGGGTTCCTAAGGGTAGGGCACTTGGAGCTAGGGTTAGGGTTCCTATGAGTAGGGCTCTTTGAGCTAGGTTTAGGGTTCCTATGGTTAGGGTTCCTATGGGTAGGGCACTTGGAGCTAGGGTTAGGGTTCCTATGGGTAGGGCACTTCGAGCTAGGGTTAGGTTCCTATGGGTAGGGCACCGCCTAGGTTAGGGTCCTATGGGTAGGGCACTTGGAGCTAGGGTTAGGGTTCCTATGGGTAGGGCACTTGGAGCTAGGGTTAGGTTTCTATGGGTAGGTGTTCGCCCTAGGGTTAGGGTTCCTATGGGTAGGGCACTTGGAGCTAGGGTTAGGGTTCCTATGGGTAGGGCACTTGGAGCTAGGGTTAGGGTTCCTATGGGTAGGGCACTTGGAGCTAGGTTAGGTTCCTATGGTAGGCACCGCCCTAGGGTTAGGGTTCCTATGGGTAGGGCACTCGGAGCCAGGGTTAGGGGTCCTATGGGTAGGGCTTCCCACCTAGGTTAGGGTTCCTATGGGTAGGGCACTTGGAGCTAGGTTAGGGTTCCTATGGGTAGGGACCCTGCCCTAGGGTTAGGTTCCTATGGGTAGGGCACTTGGAGCTAGGGTTAGGGTTCCTATGGGTAGGGCACTTGGAGCCAGGGTTAGGGTTCCTATGGGTAGGGCTTCAGGCCTAGGGTTAGGGTTGCTATGGGTAGGGCACTTGGCGCTAGGGTTAGGGTTCCTATGGGTAGGGCACTTGGAGCTAGGGTTAGGGTTCCTATGGGTAGGGCTCCCGCCCTAGGGTTAGGGTCCTATGGGTAGGGCACTTGGAGCTAGGGTTAGGGTTCCTATTGGTAGGGCACTTGGAGCTAGGGTTAGGGTTCCTATGGGTAGGGCTCCTGGAGCTAGGGTTAGGGTTCCTATGGGTAGGGCACTTGGAGCTAGGGTTAGGGTTCCTATGGGTAGGGCACTTGGAGCTATGGTTAGGGTTCCTATGGGTAGGGCTTTCCGCCCTAGGGTTAGGGTTCCCATGGGTAGGGCACTTGGAGTTAGGGTTAGGGTTCCTATGGGTAGGGCACTTGGAGCTAGGGTTATGGTTCCTATGGGTAGGGAACTTGTAGCTAGGGTTAGGGTTCCTATGCGTAGGGCGCCCAACCCTAGGGTTAGGTTTCGTATGGGTAGGGCATTTGCAGCTAGTGTTAGGTTTGGTATGAGTAGGGCACTTGGAGCCAGGGTTAGGGTTTCAATGGGTAGGGTTCCCGCCTAGGGTGAGGGTTCCTATGGGTAGGGCACTTGGTGCTAGGGTTAGGATTCCTATGGGTAGGGCTTCGCGCCCTAGCGTTAGGGTTCTAAGGGTAGGCACTTGGAGCCAGGGTTAGGGTTCCTATGGGTAGGGCTTCCCGACCTAGGTTAGGGTTACTATGGGTAGGGTACTTGGAGCTAGGGTTAGGGTTCCTATGGGTAGGGCACATGGAGCCAGGGTTAGGGTTCCTATGGGTAGGGCTTTTGGATCTAGGGTTAGGGTTCCTATTGGTAGGGCACTTGGAGCTAGGGTTAGGATTCCTATGGGTAGGGCTTTGCGCCCTAGTGTTAGGGTTCCTGTGGGTAGGCCACTTGGAGCTAGGGTTAGGGTTCCTATGGGTAGGGCACATGGAGCCAGGGTTAGGGTTCCTATGGGTAGGTGTTCCCCTAGGGTTAGGTTTCCTATGGGTAGGGCACTTGGAGCTAGGGTTAGGGATCCTAAGGGTAGGGCACTTGGAGCCAGGGTTAGGGTTTCTATGGGTAGGGCACTTGGAGCTAGGGTTAGGGTTCCTATGGTAGGGCACCCCGCCCTAGGGTTAGGGTTCCTATAGGTAGGGCACTTAGAGCCAGGGTTAGGGTTTCTATGGGTAGGGCTTCCCGCCCTAGGGTTAGGGTTCCTAAGGGTAGGCCACTTGGAGCTAGGGTTAGGGTTCCTATGGGTAGGGGACCCTGCCCTAGGGTTAGGGTTCCTATGGGTAGGGCACTTGGAGCTAGGGTTAGGGTTCCTATGGGTAGGGCTTCCCGACCTAGGGTTAGGGTTCCTATGGCTAGGGCACTTGGAGTAAGGGTTAGGTTCCTATGGGGAGGGCTTCCGGACCTAGGGTTAGGGTTCCTATGGGTAGGGCACTTGGAGCTAGTGTTAGGGTTCCTATGGGTAGGGCACTTGGAGCTAGGTTTAGGGTTCCTATGGGTAGGGCACTTGGAGCTAGGGTTAGGGTTCCTATGGTAGGGCACCCCGCCCTAGGGTTAGGGTTCCTATAGGTAGGGCACTTAGAGCCAGGGTTAGGGTTTCTATGGGTAGGGCTTCCCGACCTAGGGTTAGGGTTCCTATGGCTAGGCCACTTGGAGCTAGGGTTAGGGTTCCTATGGGTAGGGCACTTGGAGCTAGGGTTAGGGTTCCTATGGGTAGGGCTTCCCGACCTAGGGTTAGGGTTCCTATGAGTAGGGCACTTGGAGCTAGGTTAAGGGTTCGTATGGGTAGGGGACCCTGCCCTAGGGTTAGGGTTCCTATGGTTAGGGCACTTGGAGCTAGGGTTAGGGTTCCTATGGGTAGGGCTTCCCGCCCTAGGGTTAGGGTTCCTAAGGGTAGGGCACTTGGAGCCAGGGTTAGGGTTCCTATGGGTAGGGCTTCCCGACCTAGGGTTAGGGTTCCTATGGGTAGGGCACTTGGAGCTAGGGTTAGGGTTCCTATGGGTAGGGCACTTGGAGCTAGGGTTAGGGTTCCTATGGGTAGGGCTTCCCGCCCTAGGGTTAGGGTTCCTAAGGGTAGGCCACTTGGAGCTAGGGTTAGGGTTCCTATGGGTAGGGCACTTGGAGCTAGGGTTAGGGTTCCTATGGGTAGGGCTCCCCGCCCTAGGGTTAGGGGTCCTATGGGTAGGGCACTTGGAGCTAGGGTTAGGGTTCCTATGGGTAGGGCACTTGGAACCAGGGTTAGGGTTTCTATGGGTAGGTGTTCCCGCCCTAGGGTTAGGGTTCCTATGGGTAGGGCACTTGGAGCTAGGGTTAGGGTTCCTATGGGTAGGGCACTTGGAGCTAGGTTTAGGGTTCCTATGGGTAGGGCACTTGGAGCTAGGGTTAGGGTTCCTATGGTAGGGCACCCCGCCCTAGGGTTAGGGTTCCAATAGGTAGGGCACTTAGAGCCAGGGTTAGGGTTTCTATGGGTAGGGCTTCCCGACCTAGGGTTAGGGTTCCTATGAGTAGGGCACTTGGAGCTAGGTTAAGGGTTCCTATGGGTAGGGGACCCTGCCCTAGGGTTAGGGTTCCTATGGTTAGGGCACTTGGAGCTAGGGTTAGGGTTCCTATGGGTAGGGCTTCCCGCCCTAGGGTTAGGGTTCCTAAGGGTAGGGCACTTGGAGCCAGGGTTAGGGTTCCTATGGGTAGGGCTTCCCGACCTAGGGTTAGGGTTCCTATGGCTAGGCCACTTGGAGCTAGGGTTAGGGTTCCTATGGGTAGGGCACTTGGAGCTAGGGTTAGGGTTCCTATGGGTAGGGCTCCCCGCCCTAGGGTTAGGGGTCCTATGGGTAGGGCACTTGGAGCTAGGGTTAGGGTTCCTATGGGTAGGGCACTTGGAGCTAGGGTTAGGGTTCCTATGGGTAGGGCTTCCCGCCCTAGGGTTAGGGTTCCTAAGGGTAGGCCACTTGGAGCTAGGGTTAGGGTTCCTATGGGTAGGGCACTTGGAGCTAGGGTTAGGGTTCCTATGGGTAGGGCTCCCCGCCCTAGGGTTAGGGTTCCTATGGGTAGGGCACTTGGAGCTAGGGTTAGGGTTCCTATGGGTAGGGCACTTGGAGCTAGGGTTAGGGTTGCTATGGGTAGGGCACTTGGAGCTAGGGTTAGGGTTCCTATGGGTAGGGCTCCCCGCCCTAGGGTTAGGGGTCCTATGGGTAGGGCACTTGGAGCTAGGGTTAGGGTTCCTATGGGTAGGGCACTTGGAACCAGGGTTAGGGTTTCTATGGGTAGGTGTTCCCGCCCTAGGGTTAGGGTTCCTATGGGTAGGGCACTTGGAGCTAGGGTTAGGGTTCCTATGGGTAGGGCTCCCCGCCCTAGGGTTATGGTTCCTAAGGGTAGGGCACTTGGAGCCAGGGTTAGGGTTCCTATGGGTAGGGCTTCCCGACCTAGGGTTAGGGTTCCTATGGGTAGGGCACTTGGAGCTAGGGTTAGGGTTCCTATGGGTAGGGCACTTGGAGCTAGGGTTAGGGTTCCTATGGGTAGGGCTTAGGGTAGGCCACTTGGAGCTAGGGTTAGGGTTCCTATGGGTAGGGCACTAGGAGCTAGGGCTAGGGTTCCTATGGGTAGGGTTTCCCACCCTAAGGTTAGGGTTCCTATGGGTAGGGCACTTGGAGCTACGGTTAGGGTTCCTATGGGTAGGGCACTTGGACCTAGGGCTAGGGTTCCTATGGGTAGGTGTTCCCGCCCTAGGGTTAGGGTTCCTATGGGTAGGGCACTTGGAGCTAGGGCTAGGGTTCCTATGGGTAGGGCACTTGGAGCTAGGTTTAGGGTTCCTATGGGTAGGGCACTTGGAGCTAGGGTTAGGGTTCCTATGGTAGGGCACCCCGCCCTAGGGTTAGGGTTCCAATAGGTAGGGCACTTAGAGCCAGGGTTAGGGTTTCTATGGGTAGGGCTTCCCGACCTAGGGTTAGGGTTCCTATGAGTAGGGCACTTGGAGCTAGGTTAAGGGTTCCTATGGGTAGGGGACCCTGCCCTAGGGTTAGGGTTCCTGTGGTTAGGGCACTTGGAGCTAGGGTTAGGGTTCCTATGGGTAGGGCTTCCCGCCCTAGGTTAGGGTTCCTAAGGGTAGGGCACTTGGAGCCAGGGTTAGGTTCCTATGGGTAGGGCTTCCCGACCTAGGTTAGGGTTCCTATGGGTAGGCCACTTGGAGCTAGGGTTAGGTTCCTATGGGTAGGGAACTTGGAGCTAGGGATAGGGGTCCGATGGGTAGGGCTCCCGCCCTAGGGTTAGGGGTCCTATGGGTAGGGCACTTGGAGCTAGGGTTAGGGTTCCTATGGGTAGGGCACTTGGAGCTAGGGTTAGGGTTCCTATGGGTAGGGCTTAACGCCCTAGGGTTAGGGTTCCTAAGGGTAGGCCACTTGGAGCTAGGGTTAGGGTTCCTATGGGTAGGGCACTTGGAGCTAGGGTTAGGGTTCCTATGGGTAGGGCTCCCCGCCCTAGGGTTAGGGTTCCTATGGGTAGGGCACTTGGAGCTAGGGTTAGGGTTCCTATGGGTAGGGCACTTGGAGCTAGGGTTAGGGTTGCTATGGGTAGGGCACTTGGAGCTAGGGTTAGGGTTGTTATGGGTAGGGCTTCCCGCCTTAGGGTTAGGGTTCCTAAGGGTAGGGCATTTGGAGCTAGGGTTAGGGTTCCTATGGGTAGGGCTTCCCGCCCTAGGGTTAGGGTTCCTATGGGTAGGGCACTTGGAGCTAGGGCTAGGGTTCCTATGGGTAGGGCACCCCGCCCTAGGGTTAGGGTTCCCATAGGTAGGGCACTTAGAGCCAGGGTTAGGGTTTCTATGGGTAGGGCTTCCCGACCTAGGGTTAGGGTTCCTATGAGTAGGGCACTTGGAGCTAGGGTTAGGGTTCCTATGGGTAGGGGACCCTGCCCTAGGGTTAGGGTTCCTATGGGTAGGGCACTTGGAGCTAGGGTTAGGGTTCCTATGGGTAGGGCTTCCCGCCCTAGGGTTAGGGTTCCTAAGGGTAGGGCATTTGGAGCCAGGGTTAGGGTTCCTTAGGGTAGGGCTTCCCGACCTAGGGTTAGGGTTCCTATGGCTAGGCCACTTGGAGCTAGGGTTAGGGTTCCTATGGGTAGGGCACTTGGAGCTAGGGTTAGGGTTCCTATGGGTAGGGCACTTGGAGCTAGGGTTAGGGTTCCTATGGGTAGGGCACTTGGAGCTAGGGTTAGGGTTGCTATGGGTAGGGCTTCCCGCCTTAGGGTTAGGGTTTCTAAGGGTAGGGTATTTGGAGCTAGGGTTAGGGTTCCTATGGGTAGGGCTTCCCGCCCTAGGGTTAGGGTTCCTAAGGGTAGGGCACTTGGAGCCAGGGTTAGGGTTTCTATGGGTAGGGCTTCCCGCCCTAGGGTTAGGGTTCCTATGGGTAGGGCACTTGGAGCTAGGGCTAGGGTTCCTATGGGTAGGGCACTTGGAGCTAGGTTTAGGGTTCCTATGGGTAGGGCACTTGGAGCTAGGGTTAGGGTTCCTATGGTAGGGCACCCCGCCCTAGGGTTAGGGTTCCAATAGGTAGGGCACTTAGAGCCAGGGTTAGGGTTTCTATGGGTAGGGCTTCCCGACCTAGGGTTAGGGTTCGTATGGCTAGGCCACTTGGAGCTAGGGTTAGGGTTCCTATGGGTAGGGCACTTGGAGCTAGGGTTAGGGTTCCTATGGGTAGGGCTTCCCGACCTAGGGTTAGGGTTCCTATGAGTAGGGCACTTGGAGCTAGGTTAAGGGTTCGTATGGGTAGGGGACCCTGCCCTAGGGTTAGGGTTCCTATGGTTAGGGCACTTGGAGCTAGGGTTAGGGTTCCTATGGGTAGGGCTTCCCGCCCTAGGGTTATGGTTCCTAAGGGTAGGGCACTTGGAGCCAGGGTTAGGGTTCCTATGGGTAGGGCTTCCCGACCTAGGGTTAGGGTTCCTATGGGTAGGGCACTTCGAGCAAGGGTTAGGGTTCCTATGGGTAGGGCACAGGGAGCTAGGGTTAGGGTTAGTATGGGAAGGGCTTCCGCCCTAGGTTAGGTTCCAAGGGTAGGCCACTTGGAGCTAGGGTTAGGGTTCCTATGGGTAGGGCACTTGGAGCTAGGGTTAGGGTTCCTATGGGTAGGGCTCCCCGCCCTAGGGTTAGGGGTCCTATGGGTAGGGCACTTGGAGCTAGGGTTAGGGTTCCTATGGGTAGGGCACTTGGAGCTAGGGTTAGGGTTCCTATGGGTAGGGCACTTGGAGCTAGGGTTAGGGTTGTTATGGGTAGGGCTTCCCGCCTTAGGGTTAGGGTTCCTAAGGGTAGGGCATTTGGAGCTAGGGTTAGGGTTCCTATGGGTAGGGCTTCCCGCCCTAGGGTTAGGGTTCCTAAGGGTAGGGCACTTGGAGCCAGGGTTAGGGTTTCTATGGGTAGGGCTTCCCGCCCTAGTGTTAGGGTTCCTATGGGTAGGGCACTTGGAGCTAGGTTTAGGGTTCCTATGGGTAGGGCACTTGGAGCTAGGGTTAGGTTCCTATGGTAGGGCACCCGCCCTAGGTTAGGGTTCCTATGGGTAGGGCACTTGGAGCCAGGGTTAGGTTTCTATGGGTAGGGCTTCGCCTAGGGTTAGGTTCCTATGGCTAGGCCACTTGGAGCTAGGGTTAGGGTTGCTATGGGTAGGGGTCCCTGCCCTAGGGTTAGGGTTCCTATGGGTAGGGCACTTGGAGCTAGGGTTAGGGTTCCTATGGGTAGGGCTTCCCGACCTAGGGTTAGGGTTCCTATGAGTAGGGCACTTGGAGCTAGGTTAAGGGTTCGTATGGGTAGGGGACCCTGCCCTAGGTTAGGGTTCCTATGGTTAGGCACTTGGAGCTAGGGTTAGGTTCCTATGGGTAGGGCTGCCCGCCCTAGGGTTAGGGTTCCTAAGGGTAGGGCACTTGGAGCCAGGGTTAGGGTTCCTATGGGTAGGGCTTTCCGACCTAGGGTTAGGGTTCCTATGGCTAGGCCACTTGGAGCTAGGGTTAGGGTTCCTATGGGTAGGGCACTTGGAGCTAGGGTGAGGGTTCCTATGGGTAGTGGAGCCCGCCCTAGGGTTAGGGGTCCTATGGTTAGGGCACTTGGAGCTAGGGTTAGTGTTCCTATGGGTAGGGCACTTGGAGCTAGGGTTAGGGTTCCTATGGGTAGGGCACTTGGAGCTAGGGTTAGGGTTGCTATGGGTAGGGCTTCCCGCCTTAGGGTTAGGGTTCCTAAGGGTAGGGCATTTGGAGCTAGGGTTAGGGTTCCTATGGGTAGGGCACTTGGAGCTACGGTTAGGGTTCCTATGGGAAGGGCTTCCTGCCTTAGGGTTAGGGTTCCTATTGGTAGGACACTTCGAGCCCTGGTTAGGGTTCCTATGGGTAGGGCTTCCCGACATAGGGTTAGGGTTCCTATGGGTAGGGCACTTGGAGCCAGGGTTAGGGTTCCTATGGGTAGGGACTCCCGACCTAGGGTTAGGGTTCCTATGGGTAGGGGACCCCGCCCTAGGGTTAGGGTTCCTATGAGTAGGGCACTTGGAGCTAGGGTTAGGGTTCCTATGGGTCGGGCTTCCCGCCCTAGGGTTAGGGTTCCTAAGGGTAGGGCACTTTGAGCCAGGGTTAGGGTTCCTAAGGGTAGGGCTTCCCGAACTAGCGTTAGGGTTCCTATGGGTAGGGTACTTGGAGCTAGGGTTAGGGTTCCTATGGGAAGGGCACTTTGAGCCAGAGTTAGGGTTCCTATGGGTAGGGCACTTGGAGCTAGGGTTAGGGTTCCTATGGTTAGCGCTTCCCGACCTAGGGTTAGGGTTCCTATGGCTAGGCCACTTGGAGCTAGGGTTAGGGTTCCTATGGCTAGGCCACTTTGAGTTGGTGTTAGGGTTCCTATGGCTAGGGTACTTGGAGCTAGGGTTAGGGTTCCTATGGGTAGGGGACCCCGCCCTACGGTTAGGGGTCCTATGGGTAGGGCAGTTGGAGCTCGGGTTAGGGTTCCTATGGGTAGGGCATCCCTCCCTAATGTTACAGTTCCTAAAAGTAGGCAACTTGGAGCTAGGGTTCGGTTCCTATGGGTAGGGCACTTGGAGCTAGGGTTAGGGTTCCTATGGGTAGGACACTTGGATCTAGGGTTAGGGTTCCTATGGGTAGGGCACTTGGAGCTAGGGTTAGGGTTCTTATGGGTATGGCACTTGGAGCTAGGGTTAGGGTTCCTATGGGTAGGGCACTTGGAGCTAGGGTTAGGGTTCCTATGGGTAGGGCTTCCCGCCCTAGGGTTAGGGTTCCTAAGGGTAGGGCACTTGGAGCCAGGGTTAGGGTTTCTATGGGTAGGGCTTCCCAACCTAGGGTTAGGGTTCCTATGGCTAGGCCACTTGGAGCTAGGGTTAGGGTTCCTATAGGTAGGGCACTTGGAGCTAGGGCTCGGGTTCCTATGGGTAGGGCACTTGGAGCTAGGGTTAGGGTTCCTATGGGTAGGGCTTCCCGCCTTAGGGTTAGGGTTCCTAAGGGTAAGGCACTTGGAGGCAGGGTTAGGGTTCCTATGGGTAGGGGACCCCGCCCTAGGATTAGGGTTCGTATGGGTAGGGTACTTGGAACTAGGTTTAGGGTTCCTATGGGTAGGGCTTCCTGCCTTAGGGTTAGGGTTCCTAAGGGTAGGGCATTTGGAGCTAGGGTTAGGGTTCCTATGGGTAGGGCTTCCCGACATTGGGTTAGGGTTCCTATGGGTAGGGCACTTGGAGCTAGGGTTAGGGTTCCTATGGGTAGGGCACCCCACCCTAGGGTTAGGGTTCCTATGGGTAGGGCACTTGGAGCTAGGGTTAGGGGCCCTATGGGTCAGGCAGTTGGAGCTAGGGTTAGGGTTCCTATGGGTAGGGCACTTGGAGCTAGGGTTAAGGTTCCTATGTGTAGGGCACTTGGAGCTAGAGTTAGGGTTCCTATGATTAGGGCTTCCCGCCGTAGGGTTTGGGTTCCTAAGGATTGGGCACTTGGAGCTGGGGTTAGGGTTCCTAATCCCATTAGTCGGCAGACTCCGTGGTCCATGCCCGCCATCCCTGTCAGGCACACAGTGGCATGTTCCTTTACCCATGTAACAAAATCTCAGTGAGCAGAACTGGGGTCAGAGCAGAAGCAGGAGGGTTTGTCTATAGTGTGGGTTAATTCAGAGCTCGGCAGTTCTAGGCTATGTGATTAAACCCCCTGTGTCCATCCCAGCAGTGACCGTGTGATGTCCCAGAATGCCTTGCACCACCCAGTGACGTCTAACGCGTACTAACCTAAGCCACGGCAGTCTTGCCACATGACCCCGGAGCAGGGCCTGTCACCTCTCCAGGTCCCACAGAACCCACAGCTCATTCAAAGCCTTTGAGCTCCTGCTGGAGATTTTGGCCTGGGATCCTCCATGGCTCTCACTCCACTAGGAGGTTTTGACTGTGGAGGAAGCACAATCCAGCCTCTCCTGACTTGCCCTTGCTCCAGCCCAGATGCTGAACACCTCCCGCTTCAGGGCAGGAGCCTCCCCTGTCTCCCCCCCCCGCAGTGTTGTCTCCACCAGCCCAGTACCAGACATGGGATTTTGTTCCCCACACTGGGACGTCCCGGTGGAAAGGGTCATGCCAACAAACCACGTTGTTCTGGGTGGTTCTGCCAACCCCACCTTTCCTTTGCTGTTGCTCATGCCCTGGTGTTTCTGTGATGCCCAGCGTGTGCCTTTGGCCTCCCCAGTGCCTCCCCAAATCACCTCCGGCCCCAGCCTTGTCACTGCGTTGCTGAGCGAGCGGGTGGAGCTGACGTGCGAGGCGGCAGGGATCCCTGCCCCCACGCTGGTGTGGCTGAAAGACGGCAATCCTGTTTCCAGCATGGCGCCCGGAGGGCCACAGGTCAGTGTGGACAGCAGTGTGAACCAGCAGAGGGGACTGTCTGGGTCCATTCTGGCACCAGGGCTGTGCTCAGAGGGCCCTGCCACCCAGCACATCAGTCTGTTGGAATTTCCTGCTCTAGCAGGGCTGGGCAAAGAGCCTCGGGGCTGCCTCCCCTGCTGTTCCCATCCCTCCCCGGTGCTGAAACTGAGGAGCTGGTGGTGGGGGAAATGGAGTTCTCTCACCAGGGCCTGGGTGCCAGCTGGTGAGCTCAGGCCTAGTGCAAGCTCCCAGCTTGCACAGCTCTGCGGTTCCCCATCCCGGTGTGTGGGGAGGCAGGGTGCTGAGCAGCAGGCTGGAAACTCCCATCTGGTCACTGATCCCTTTTTGGTTTGTTTCTGGGGACGGTGCAGATCCTGTCTGGGGGACGCGTCCTCTCCCTGGCCAGCGCGCACCTCTCGGATGCAGGGACGTACTCCTGTGTGGCCATCAGTGCCGTGGGAGAGGATAGGTGGGATGCTGTGCTGCGGGTGCAAGGTAAGTACAAGCCTCTCCGATCCCCCCAAGGCCGAGGAATCTGCCTCAGAACCCAATTCCCCCCTCCCCACACCTCACCTCCTAGTGACTCCCATGTTTGCTAGAGCAGCTGCTGCTCTGCATCTTACACGGATTAGGGGAGCCAATCTGGCTGTTTGCTAAAGCTCTGTAAATATTAGTTATTGTCAAACCCCATGTCTGGTGACTGCAGGGCCACCTGCCTCTCAGGGGCTGTCACAGGCTGGTCCTCAGCCCGGCACAGGGGCTTTTCCCAGGGCTTATTCTGTGCCAGGGCTGAGCCCTGGCACCTCTGGGCTGGGCGGTTCCTAGCCCCGGCGTCTCTGGGCCAGGCGGTTCCTAGCCCCGGCGCCTCTGGGCCGGGCGGTTCCTAGCCCCGGCGCCTCTGGGCCTGGCGGTTCCTAGCCCCGGCGCCTCTGGGCCTGGCGGTTCCTAGCCCCGGCGCCTCTGGGCCTGGCGGTTCCTAGGCCCGGCGCCTCTGGGCCTGGCGGTTCCTAGCCCCGGCGCCTCTGGGCCTGGCGGTTCCTAGGCCCGGCGCCTCTGGGCTGGGCGGTTCCTAGGCCCGGCGGTTCCGAGCCCCGGCGCCTCTGGGCCGGGCGGTTCCGAGCCCCGGCGCCTCTGGGCCCGGCGGTTCTGAGCCCTGGCGCCTCTGGGCCTGGCGGTTCCTAGCCCCCGCGCCTCTGGACTTGCTGCATCAGTTATGAAAGTTAAAAAATTGCTTGAGCCTCAGCACCTAATTGCCTGATCCCAGGCACCTCTTTCATTACTAATTAAGCACTGGCCTTTCCACGTTACAGATCAGGGTCTGGGAAGGAGGCGGGAGTGGAGGTTCAGAATCTACTGGTGTGTTTGTTCAGTAGCCCTGCTCCTGTGTGTTGGCCTCAGAAAGGAGCCATTTCCCCGTTGATCTTACCCCAGGGTTGTTTCCTTTCAGTGCCCCCAAATGTCCTTGGTGAGGAGCTAAATATCTCAGTCATATTCAATCGGTCTGTGACCCTGGAATGCCAGCACCACGCGGCCCCCTCTCCCGTACTCCGCTGGCTGAAGGACGGGCGCCCTCTTCCGCAGGACCCCAGAGCCCGACTCTCTGCGGACGGGGCCATTCTCCAGGTGACTATTCTGGCTGATGCTGAGTCAGGAGGGGATGCAGAGAACTTGGCTCTGCAGTAAATGTGTCTGTCCCCTGTACGCCTGGTGGTGGCTTGTTGGCTCTCCCCAGCCTGGCCCTGGCAGGGAATCCCGCTTCCCGTGAGATGTGTGGCTTGAGTCATGGAGGAATGGGCCTACCCCCGTCTTGCCCAGGCTGTGTTCCTCAGGCGTGAGAGTCTTTGTGCTGACTCAGCACGTTCCTTGTCCCTTGATTCCACTGGGCCCAGCTTGAATGCCTGCAGAACTGCACCAGAACAGAGGGGCTTGTGGCCAGGAACAACCTGGACAATGGACCTGGGCTGCGAGCAGACTTTGGCTCTGCTGCCGGGCTGGGCGTGCGTTTCTGCTGCTGCCACTGGGCGAGTGGCGCTCTGCCTGCCCTTCTCTCGATCCCACCTCGGCTCTGCTTGCTTTGACAGATTGAGCACGCTGAGGCGCAAGATGCAGGGAGATACACGTGTGAGGTGTTGAGCCGCTTGGGCCGGGCGGAGACGCACTACAACCTCAATGTCTGGGGTAAGCCAAGTCTTGGCCAAACATGGGAGGGGGACAAAGATCCCCTGGAGGGGTGTGAATATTCCCTGGCCCCATGTCCTAATATCACTCTCTGTGAGAGTTCCTCCATCTTAACCACACGGCATAATACAGCCACTTCTACAGGGGCCCGGAAAATAGTGGCAACTGGGTTGGATTTTTAGAGCCTGCAGGCAGCTCTTGTTAATCATAAGTAGGAGCCGTGGGTGCTCAGCTCCCCTGAAATTCAGGCCCCACACCTGTAAATTTGTCTCTCAGAACTTGCTGAGAAGGAGAAGTACCTTCGTCCCTCCCCACTCCAGCTGTCCCAGCCTGGATGCTGTTAGTGAGGGGGAGCATATACATCATGGATCCACTTTATTAGATCATGTCCATCCCATGAAGGCAGTTCAGTCCGTAACACACACACCCTGTTCCCAAAGGTGGGGAATGATCCGTATTTTCCACCTAATGGCCGGTGAAACCTTGTGTAAAACCATTCCAGTGTCCTGTCAGTCTGGGTGCCCTTGCTCTGCAAGGAGACTGCATCCCTTTGGGATCTGCCCTGGCAATGATAAAATCCTTCTCTTACACACGGGCACATCCTCTCCCAAAATGCAGCTCTCCACCGTCCTCATGTGCAGTTCCTCAAACACATTTGCATGCATAACCTTATGCTAAGCTTTCTGAAGCTGGATTAACTCACTGAGACATGGTTTAGTTGCTTTTTTTTATTATTTTAGACGTCTGTGGTCCATTATTACTACCTAAAATAGATATTTCACATGCACCAAACAACACTGAAAGAATCTTATTAAAATTACAAAGTCAAGCACTCAAAAATTAGGAAATGCCAGTATTAAGGCTGGCTCTGAAACATTTTTCCATAGCTTAATTAATTAATAATCAGCTGGGGGCAAACACCTGGCATGGAAAATTTCAGCCCAAATGGTTGAAGTTTGGCAAAGTTTTAAGCAACTGAAAACAGGGTCTTATAATGGGAAGTGTCAGGCTACCTTAGTGCTCGGCAATGCTGCCTGCCCTGTGTGGCTGGCCATTCTGAATGTTCTTTAACCCCATGGCTGACACAGTACGCTCTCTATACTGTTGTGCTGTAGGAGAATTGTATGATTGAGAATACTGCTGGTTTTTAATAGCTGGAAAGTTGAAATCATTCTTTCCACATGGATCAAAATTGCAAGTCTGTGTGACTGACAGTGGCACTTGCATTTAAATGTTTGTGATGCTGGGCAGGTTGGTTCCCCGTCGGGGCAATAAGCAGGGGGCACGTGTTTCTCGTTGTTCTCCTTTGGCCAAACCCACTTCCTGTAAGCCAGAGAGTAGCAAACAGAGCTAAGTCCTCTGGGACGCTAGCTAGCATCACATACCACTGCTTCTGTGGCATGTCTGATGTCCCCTGCACTCAGTTCTACCCTTCTTTGGTCTTGTGCAGTTCCCCCCTCGTTCTCCTCCGAAGAGCCTGCTGCCCTGTCTGTGATGGAGGGACAGTCCGTCAGCCTGTCCTGCGAGTGCAGCGGGATCCCCTTCCCCACCCTCACCTGGGAGAAAGACGGTAGGATTGTGTTAATGTCTTGGCTCCTCCCCACGCGGGTGTCACCTAGGAGGGCTACCAGATCTGCAGTGTTAGTCCAGCCAGCTAGACAGCATGGTTCTGAGCCAGTGGGCTAGAAGGTCCTAGGCTGGATTTCAAAGCCGAGGATACACATTGATTTAAACCTACTTAGCCTTGTGTTGGCTCACTCCTGCGGCCCCTTCGTGCCTAGGAGGAGCCGCTGCCCCTTTTGGAAAGGCTGCCTCTGGCTCAGAAGCAATCCCGGGTTTGTCTCCATGGGGAGAAGCAGGCACTTCAGTGTAACCACCATCTGACCCGCTGTAGGACAGTGTGCCTGGGAGCTAGTGCTGCCAGGAGTCTCAGGGGAGACGTGTTTTCTTCCCCCACCCCATCATCCAGGTATGCCCCTTGCCATGGAGCTTGGGCGCCCCGAACGTATCTCCGCAGGGGGGAGGCTGCTGTACATCGGGAAGGTGCAGACGGCAGATGAGGGATTTTACACCTGTGAGTGCAGCAACGTGGCGGGCAGCAGCAGAAGGGAGCACCGGCTGGAGGTGGACGGTGAGTCGGAGAGGTGCTGCGGGAGGAGGGAGGTTTTATACTACAGGGAGTCGAATCTCTGGGTGGAGAATAACAGTAAGAGCTCCTGTGTAAGTCAGTCGTCGTTAGTGGTTTTGGGGAGCGCGAGTGGCTGAATGGAGCATAGAGCTTCTCTCATTTCTACTGCCAAGATGCGGCCGTCGGAGACTCCATGTCCCAGCGTGCCGTGCTCCATCTTCATCCAAGTGGCCAGGTCAGACTTGGAATGCTGGACCTATGGTCTCTGCAATCTACAGCTCCCTGCTGAGGAGGGCAGCTATGATCTGCAAAACTAGGCGCTGCCCTTGGGTTCCTGGCAAGCAGCCAGCGTGGGCTCAGCTGGGCAATCTTTGGGAGCCGCTGGTCCAAAGTAACTCTGTCGTTTTGAGTATTTAAAGACAGCTGGTGGTCAGTGAACCCTACCCCAGAGCCTGGATTGCCTTAGTACTCGGCACGGCTTATAACTGTCCTTTGCTGGTCCAGACCAATCGCTTGCTGCAGTTAATGTCCTCTTGCAGAAGACCCAGAAGGAGTTGAATCCCAACAGGTCGGTGCAGTGTCTCTGCCTTGTGCTCTTCTCCCCTGCAGTTCTGCCAGTGATCAAAGGCAGCGGCGAAGCCCCAAAGAAGATTTCCGTGGCCAAGGCTGGTGAGATTACGCTAGAATGTGAAGCCGGGGGATCACCGCAGCCAAGAGTCACGTGGATGAAAGATGGGCAGCCTGTGGTGAATGGGGAAGCGCTTCTTCTTCAGGACCAGGGGTGGAAGCTGCATATTCAGAGGGCGCAGGTCACCCATGCGGGCCGCTACACCTGCCTAGCAGCGAATGCAGTTGGACAGGTGGAGAGGACTTTTGATCTTGCTGTGCATGGTAAGGATGTGGGCAGCAGCTCTGCTGTTGTTTCTGGGACCTTGGGAGTGAGGTGTCTGAGAGCGGGGGTCAGGAGAAAGGTGATGCACTGGGAAGTTCCACCATGCACGTCATAGGACATTACGTGTGAGGATGAGATAATATTAGCCAGGGTGAAAAGTTCTGTGTAAGCTATAGGCATTGTTACTGCAATGGCCACCCCAGCAGCTAATGGCAGGGGGTTTAAATGATGGGGTGAGCGACAAAGAGCCAAAGTTATCTGCTTTCCCTGGACTGTGTGGACCAAGCTTTCAACCAGTTGTTCCTCCGGGGAGTTGGGTCACCTGCCTGGCTGCATGTGCACGTCACCCCTGTAAACTCACATTTGGATGTGCAGATAGATTGGCAGCTACATTCACAGTGAGCTGCTCTGTGGCACAGATCTGGGTCCTGAAGGCACCATGGAGGCAGACATATTTTCTGGGCTACCTCCTTGTGCCCCTGTTTTGAACATGGGTACATAGTTTGAAGGCAGGGATAAGCTGGATTTCCTAGGGCCGCCACTTGCTTATTTTCCTGCTTCCGTGGAGACTGCTTTGTAAATGAAAGATCATCCCTTTGTCTCTCTAGTTCCCCCTGAGCTCGTTAGGGGAGCAGGGTCAGTGACCAATGTCACTGTCTCTTTGCATGGCGCCCTAACTCTCATCTGCGAGGCCTCGGGCACCCCGCCCCCAGCGGTCAGCTGGTCCTGGGAGAACTCACCCATTGTCCCCGACGAGCGCACACGCCTGTTGTCAGGTGAGGCATTAATGAGTGATCATTGCTGGGAGGTTTATTCTGGCTGGCTGGCAACCTTGGAACGCAGGGGAAATTGACCAGAAGAGCTATGGTGCAATGGCTGCTCTGGGATAGATCATGGAATAACATAGGGAGCTACCCCGGAATAGCTATTGGCGAATAGCTTATTCCACCATAGTGAGTCTGGTCAATTTCCCTACATAGACAAGCCCTTAGACAATCACACTCCACAATTGGGAGCCGGTAGGTCACTGCCAGGCTGGGGGTTCTTGGCTCACTCAGCCAGTGTCTTTGGGAGTCACTTGGGGTTGGGCAGGATCCCACTGAAAATGTCTTTAAGAAATAAAAGCAAATATGTGGTTTGTGAGTGGAAGTGACAGGGGCCTCTGTGGATGCTCTTAATGCTTCCAAGCATCCTCTGACATCTCTGCCAGAGAGTTAGCAGCTTTTCCCTGGAAAGCACCAGAGATACCAGGGTGGAGGAGAGGGTGGGGAGGGAGGGAGGTCTAATCACCACTCAGCATTCAAGCTAGTGCACAGGGTTTTAGCTGCCTGACTCATTCAGCAGTGACAGGATTTTCTGCTAATTTCACCCCTGGGAGCGAGATTGTCTGACTTTTCCAGTGACAAGTTGTCCTCATGGTGGCTACATCCCCACGAGGAGCAAAAGGTGTGTTCTTTCTGAGAAGACAGCTATCCTAGTGGAGACCTGGCAAGTGCTAGCTTTGGCTCAGTGTGGCCGGTTGGAATAACCCCTAGCCCCCTCCCTCACACACTCAGGGTTACCTCAGCCAGCTCCACTAACTCCTGCCTTGTCTCCGCTAGGGCTTCCTGCTGGGGTCGCTCTCGCATTGTAAACGCTGCGTGTTCCCTAGTGAAGACAAACCCTAAGGAGCAGCGTGTCGGTGCACTGCCCTGGGAGCAGCTTAAGGAGGGAATTGAGACTTGGAGAGAGATGATCTCTTCCCTACTCCCTCCTTGCTCCCAGAGGGTGGTAATCTGTTACTGGCCGTCACTGGCCTGCCCTGCCATCCCAACCCAGTATTCAGTGCCTGGTTGCTATGGAGACTGAAGCTATACGGAGAGAGACCCTTGGTTGTATTTGTAGGATAGACCCGCCCTCTATGCGATCTGAGTTGCTACTTGTGAGGAAGGGATCAGAGGGCAGCCGTGTTAGTCTGGATCTGTAAAAAGCGACAAAGAGTCCTGTGGCACCTTATAGACTAACAGACGTATTGGAGCATGAGCTTTCGTGGGTGGATACCTTATGCTCCAATACCTCTGTTAGTCTATAAGGTGCACAGGACTCTTTGTCGCTTTTGTGAGGAAAAAGCACATGAGAGGATGCCATGTTTGGCGGGAGTCCCTGCTGGGGTTAGTGGACACTCCTAGTTGGCTGTACTCTGAGAGTGGTGGAGAGAGCACTATATAGACCCCTCACGTGTCCTTGTAGACCTGAGGAACGTGCCCTGATGAGTGAAGGAGAGAGCTGGGACAGGCCAGCTCAGGCGATGTCGGAGACTTGCTAGGACAGGGCGTCGTCACTGGTAATGCCGTTTCTTTGTTCTTTGCCACTGTGGCTTTTCCCTTTTATTTCCAGGTGGATGGATTCTGAGGCTGACGCACATGCGAGCCCAAGACGGAGGCCTCTATTCCTGCGTAGCTAGCAATGCGGCTGGGGAAGCTAGGAAGGATTTCAGTGTGGAGGTCCTAGGTAAGGACGAAGCACTGGGTCAGAAACACTGTAGATACCTGAGTTATTGCTCTGGGACCTGTCACCATTTCCTCTGTCCCCTTGGTTTTTAATGCTCTGCCTGCTACAAGGTTTCTAATGGGGATTCTCTGACATAGAGGAGAAGCTAAGTGCTACAGTCACACAGGCCCTTCATGTACGACAATCCCCAAATCCTTTGCTCTAGGTGGCTAGAAAGTGGTTTCTTGTCTCTCTCGGTGCGGTCGGACTCCTGGCGAGAGAATCATCCTGTCTTCCCCTCTCTCTCTTTGGCTTTCTAGTTCCCCCCAGCATTGAGAACGCGGGCGAGGAAGACAGAGTTCAAGTGCCTGAGGGTCGGTCAGTCAGCTGGTCCTGTGTAGCCACAGGTGAGTGTCGCAGGTCCTGGCTGGGAAAAGCAAGACGTGGTTTTAACTGTAGTGCTTTGGGTGGGTAATCAAGACGTAAAGACGAGATGTGTGGCCTCGTGGATAGGACTGAGACACAGGAGACCTGGCTTCTTTTCCTACCTCTGCCACTGACTTGCTGCGTGACCTTGGGCAAGTTGCTTCCCCTCCCTGTGACCTTTTGTCCGATTACACTGTAAGCTCTTTCGGGGTGGGGGACTGTCTCTTATTATGTGTTTGCACAGCACCTAGTGCAATGAGACCTCAATCTCAATCAGGGACTGTGGGCTCTACCATAATACAGATGATTAAAAAAAATACCCACCTGACCTCTGCATGAAGCGAGTCTGTCCCATTTACATTAATTACTCCTAACGGAAAAGTGTGAGGCTTTCAACTGACGTCACCAAAGGGACTTGAAATAAGAGTTGCCTGCATTTTCAGGACAGCTTCCTCATCCCCCGCCACCTCCTCCACACATTCCTCTCTTCTGTGCCTCTGCCTGTGAGGCACCCCCGGGCTTCGATTCGCATATGTGCTGGCGCAACATCGGAGATCAGCTGAGGAGCTGCTGGTCCCTAGCCTGGATTCCTGGCGATCTGGAGCGGGATTTGGATTGCGGGCCTGGGGAGAACATTTGCTGCCGACCTTGTTCTAGCTGATACTGCAAGACGACCTGTCTTTGCTAGCCGTCAGAGCAGGGCAGGGGGCTAGATTTCCCTTCGGATTTCTTCCCTGGGGGATAGGTGATAAATTGCTGCTTTATCCCTGCCCCCTCTGTGCCCACATGGGACAATTTTTATTTCTCTGGACGAGGCGCAGTGATGCACCGTGGTGATGGCTCACCCAAATGGAATAAATCATCATTTTGCTGCCCAGCATCTAAGCAAGGGGTAGGCTCTTTTGAAGCGACTTAGCCATCCATGTGCATTTGAGTCCTTTTTCCCATTAGGAAAAATAACTTGCCTTTATCCTGGGCTCCCGTGTCCTGCAAAGCTGGCTGCATTGGCAATGCCTGGATAGAGCCGCCATCCTGCTGCCACACTTTTTTCTTCTTTCCTCTGATAACAAACAGGGGAAGACACATGTTCATTAACTCTTCAGGGAGCTGATCCCTCTATTCCAGGGCAAGAGATGGAATATGGCACTTGGGTACCATTTATCAGGATGAAACTTAGATACCCGGGTAAGGTAGAGATGGAAGCACCTGTCTCATCATAGTGAAACCTCTTGGCTGTATGTAGGTCTGGAAGGGACCTCTTGGATCGGTCCAGTCCCTTCTATCTGCGTCATACAATCCCATTCGTACGCTTATCAAGTCCCATCTTAAAACTAGCTCAGTTGTTTGTCCCCACTGCTCCTACTGGGAGGCTGTCCCAGAATTTCACTGCCCCGATGGTTGGAAACCTCCCAGCCTGAATTTACACAGGGTCAGTTTATCCCCATTGCTCTTGTGGCTTATCCAGCACTCTCTGCCAGCTGCTGAGGCTCTCTTCTTAAACCCTGGGGTGGGTGGAGGGAAAACATTTCAGAGCTGTGCTCCAGGTTCCAGGTCTGGTCTGGCTCACTCCAGCACAGCTGAGCGTACGTGAGACAAACTTCAGCAAAGGCCGAGTCGTGCTTTTTTTTAACCTCTTTTCCCTTTCACCATACAGGCAATCCCAAGCCGGAGATCACTTGGTTAAAAGATGGCAGCCCTTTGCTTAGCAGAGACGCCTATTACATATCCCCAGATGGATCTGTCTTGCAGATAAACCAAACCACCCTTTCCAGCGCTGGCCGCTACTCCTGCGTGGCCTCCAATGCCGTGGCTGATAAAACCAAACACTATCTGCTTAGTGTTCTAGGTAAGTACGGAGCACCTACCTTTTAGCAAGAAGTTCCCAGCACCCTGCAGGGCCAGGGCCTTTGAGCAATTTGTTGAGCCAGAGGAATGGTCGTATCCCTGTTTCCGATGAAGACATGTTAGCAATGAGTGTTTAACCGTGGCCATTGGTATGGTTTCCCTGGCCATTGTGAACTAGGACTTATTTCCCTTCCACTGGTGCTGGGTGGAGTAGAACCGGCCCCAGAGTTTCTTTAGACGTCAGTGCTCGAGGTTCTGTCTGAACCGGGAGTTTTAGTCCTCGCTCGGCCAGCTGTCAGCCGGAGGAGCTGAGCGCTGCACACTCTGATGGGTGGAGTGAAGTGGTGGAAAGTCTCAGCTGTGACGGAAATCGGATACATTTTCTCTCTCTCTCCATTCCAAAACGATCTCTGTTTTCCCATAGTTAGTCCCACGTTTCCTGGGACCAGCCACGAGGGTGCCACAGACAATGTTACCGTAGTGATCGATAACCCAGTATCCCTGCCCTGTGATACCTACCCTTCCTCCACCATCACCTGGCTGAAGGATGAGGTTCCTTTCCAAGCTTCCACAAACGCCCGGTTGCTCCCTGGTAATGTATCAATTTCAGTGAATGTGGTTGCTCAGAATCATTGTTGACTTCATGTAACTGCTTCCCGATTGGTCACACGGACTAGGGACTGGATATGGAGCCTTTCGCATCTGTGTCCGGTCCAGAGCGATGGTGTGACCAGGGTTCTCTGGCCTGGGTGGGGGATGAGGTCTTGGACCGTGTTCTTACTGGATGGGTGCTGACGTTCCCAAACCCATCATCTCAGCTGGTGCCTGCTGGAGCTGTGCCAGCGCGACACCAGTGATTTTATAGGCCTGGAGGCTGTGCTGCAGACGTGACCTTTGCAGCTCAGACTTGAGGCATGTCAGCGGGTCCCTCTGAGGAAGGTGCTTTGCTGCTGCTCATGCTGTGTGTGGACAGGCAGCCGCAATTCCTGGGGAATAGCTGCTCTTTTCATAGCCTGCGCTGTGTTGTGTTCTAGCCAGGGATTGCTAGTCGGGATGATTCACCTGCTTATTTCTTAACGGAGGGACTAAGGGCTGCCGTAGGCGCCATCACGGAAAGTCCTTTTCCCTGACCAGGTGGCCGGGGGCTTCAGATTCTGAATGCCCAGGAAGAGGATGCTGGCAGGTACACCTGCATCGTCACCAGTGAGCTCGGGGAGGCTGTGAAGAGCTATGAAGTCAGGGTCCTTGGTATGTACGAAGCCCCTCTCTAAAGAGCTTTGCCAAGGCCCCATGTTTCCGTTATTACTGCCGACTACTGCTCAGACCTGTCCCACGGCTGCTGCTTTTCCTTCTGTTACATGCATGTTCCATGGGCCGGACGGAGCCGCAGCTTTTATGATATGAACATTTTAGCCCAAGAAGGGATCCTGCCCTAGATGCCCTTTGCTAAAGCTCCCTGCGTGCCCTTCTCCTGCTGCTCTTGGGGGTATGTCCTACCTGAGCTGGATCAGCATTCCCTGTGCACTGAGAGGGGGCTATTTATGTCCAGTAGCGATGCCCACCCTTCCCTCCTGGTCGCTCCCTGTGTCTCCTGCTCCCACTCAAGGTATCGCCCACCCCATGTGCTGCAGCAGGCTCTATCTCAGCTTATGTTAAACCTCTGCCTTCCAATCCCTTCCGAGGAGCCCTCCCTCCTGGCAGCGGAGCTGTGGGTTTCTTTTGCACTGACTTGTATTTGCTTTGCCTTGTGCTCCTTGAGGCAGGGTTCTCCTTGGCACTCCTCACTGGCTGGCTGTTGCTGCGCACCTACAGCACAGGAATGTGCGGGCCAGGCTGTCTGGAGTAGCCCACAAACATGGGTCCCAGCCTCAGGGCAGACTTTGCAAGCCAAGGCACAAAGCCCAGACTGGTTGTATGTTCTATAATTAGATTTCACCAACCAAGCATCAAATGTAAACTCCTCAGGCACTAAAACAGCCTAACCATGGAGTCAGACAGTCCCTTGGGTACTTTCATCCATCTTGTCACCTAGGCAAGCTTCCCTTGGCGATAGATGATCCCTTAGAGTAAAAATCACAATCTTCAGGTTACTCCCAGTGCCAAGGGCCCGTTGCTTACCCCAGGTGGAGTGCACCCTAGATCTCTCGCCAAAGACAATGCTGGTAGTCAATCCTATAATAAACTAACTAAAGGTTTATTAACTAGGAAAAAGACATGAGCTGTGTTAAATCAAATACTTTATTATTTCTCCAGTAATTACAATGGACAGGTCTCTCAACTGGTAAACAATTACAGCAAGCCTTTATACTTTTGTTACAGACTTTGTTTATACATAAGCCATTCTGCTATCTTGTTTTCTCACTCCTAGAAGACACCAGGTTGCATATTTGGTTATCAGTTACAACCTTCAAATCCTTATTAATTCTTTCCCTGCTTCCACAGCTGTTTACAAGGTTAAAGCAGGTAAATATACACCCACAAATGAGTTAGTCTTGGAAGCTGCTGTAATGTGCAAGCCCTATATGTCCTTTAGGGGTAACCCAAGCAAGAGATCCCCATCGGTTTAGCTTATGCTTGGAAATCTTGCCCTCTCCCTGAAGTCCAAGCAGCACAGGGATAACAGTTTCTTCTTGACAGGGCGTTTTATTCCCTTCCCTCCGGAGCTCAAGCTGATGGGATGAGTGTTTTGTCTCCTCTTCATGGGTGTGGGGGGCCACTCAACAGTCTTTTATCCCCTGCTGTTTCACAACAGCTTCTCTGGTGTCTATGGACCTTCTTTTGTTGGAGAGGAGATGCCAGCTCTTCTGGTCACTAGCGTTTCACACTGGGGAATGTTTCTCTCCTGAGGGTTGGGGGGGTTACAGTTTTAAAACAAACACTTCTCTAGTCACAGAGCAAACACGTAAATATCACCTTCGAACATGGGGTACAGATGTTCTAAGTCAGATTGATACACGCAGCATCCTACAGGCATTTCATAAAGTCTGAACACATTCTCATAACTCTACTATCTATTTAAACAGTACTAGCACACGGATGAGCTGACTGGTTTCCAGCTATGCATTTGTCAGTGCTCAGTGAGGCCTTGGTGTGAGCGGTCAGCTGGTGTCCCAGCATCACGGTGCCCGTGTGGCTAGACCAAAGGGCAGGTGCGGAGGGAGATGGTTCTCTTGTCCTGATTGTATTCATGTCGTGGCTCCTAGTTCCTCCTTGGATTGCCAAAGATCATGCTTTGGGGGAATTTGCCATGAAGGAGGTGAAAACCAAGGTCAACGGCACCCTGACACTGGAGTGCAAGTCCTGGGCTGTGCCCAAGCCGACCATACAGTGGTACAAGGATGGGCAGGTGAGATTGCTAAAGAAAAGGCAGGAAACCGCCAGTGTCGCTAGTGAAAACTCATAACCATTTCTAAAGAGACTGGAGCCTTCCAAAGGCACAGCCAAGGGGAGGGGACCAATGGACTTCAGTGGGCCAGGATCAATGGGACTGCAGTGGGGAAGGCTGGGGAGTTCCCCCATCATGACGGGCTGTTTTCATCCTGGGCAGCTGTTCTCATTTGATCAGGTTTCTGGAGTCCAAAGGAGATGGTGGACGTGTGACAACCTGGCCAGCCCCTGTTAGAGCGGGGAGCTGCACAGCAGTTGGGCACGGTCAGTTGCCTAATGATGCCTAGAAATACAACCAAAAAAGCCCCCTTATTGGTCCCTGAGAGGGTGTGCTCTCTCCTGGGCTGCCGCCAGCCATTTCTGCCATGAGGGCAGGCAGGGAAGGGTAATTCTTTACTCCGTGTTCTGTTTTCATTCAGATTCAGGATCTCTACACTGATTCTCATGAAATAATGTGCTTATTTAAGGCAATGAAACCCTCTGATGATTAATAGCCAGGTATCTATTGGTGAGGAAGAGCAGTTTCCAGCTGGCTGGGAGAGGAAGGCACCATTTGTAAAGCTTGGGGTCTGGATTTTGTATTTTCTTGTGGCTGTTGTCCAGGCTTTGATCCTGGCATTTAATCACCATGAGAAAGGTTTAACTCCGCCTTCTCCTCCTCCTCCTCCCCCACATCCTTGTTCTGGGTGTCTCCTCGCCAGCTCTTGGAAAGTGACAGCCATCTCCAGGCTCTCAGCGAGGGGCAGCTTCTTCGGATCAGTCCCGCCCGTGTCTCGGATTCGGGGCGCTACACCTGCATCGCCACCAACCCGGTGGGCGAAGACGATAAGGACTTCAGCGTGCATATTCAAGGCGAGTCTCTCTCCCGGAGCCGCTGGTCGCAGAGCTGCAAATGAGAGTCTGGGAGCAGAAGGCGTAAGGGGGCTGAGCCCTGGAAGGCAGGAAGTGGAGCGCTAGAAGAGCGGGGCAGGGAACAGTCACTGTGGAAGTGTTGTTATTTCACCCACCATGCGGTGAGATCCCATGTTCAGGTGGAGCCCAAAGGGCCCAAGTAGCTTTCGTTTGGGGCCAGATTCTGACCTCAGCTGGGAGAGGCACAAAGGGAGCAGAAATGGGTTGAGAATCCCAGCGGATCTAGAACGGCAACAGGCCCTACCCCTTCCCAGTGTGCAGCCACCCGCGTGTCCAGAGAGTGCTTTTCGGGGGACTGGGCGAGAATACTTCCCACGGCTAAGCTGTCAGTTTGGCTAATCCCTCCACCCTGGATCCGTGTGCCCCTGCTGGCTGCCTATGTGCCTGTTGGGTCTTTTCCCCAGTATGCGTTGATTGCTGCTGCTTGCTCTCTTTCAGTGCCCCCCCTGTTCCAGAGGCAGGGAAATCCCAGCACAGCCTTCCAGATCCGCTACCAGGCGGAAGACCAGGATGGAAAGATGACAGAGCACCGGGGGGTGACAGTCAACAGCCCGGCTTCCCTGTACTGTGACACGAATGCCATCCCGCCCCCGAAGCTCACCTGGTACAAGGATGGAGAGCCCCTCTCCGCTGCGGAGGGGGTTTTAGTATTGCTAGGTAACAAGCTTGGCTTATCGATGCAAACTTCAGTGTGGTCAGATAACTCTGAAAGCTTAATTTAGCTACTTGACAGCTGCTGGGCATTCCAGATAGAGAGCACCTGCCAGGTTCCTGGGCAGTGTAGGCCTGGCCAGCTACAGTATGCCAGATGTGCCCAGGTGATGCACATCTGCTGTGCTAACGCACATTCCAGGTTTGGGAGCGCACCACCCTGGCTGCCAGATGTTTCAGGTGTGCTCAGCTAAAGTACAATCTTCCAGCGTGCCCAGATGTACGTCTGCTGTACTATGGGACGTGCTAGGTGCACTGGGGGGATGCCTCTCCTGTACTGCTGGATGTGCCAAATGGCGCACGCCTGCTGTGCTGCCAGATGTTCAGGAAGCCTCCTATGGCTCTGTTAATGTCCCTGAAATGTATGACAGCAGCAACAGGAACGGTGCAGGGACAAGCATTGGAAATGTGACTGTCTCCCCAGTGGGGATCGCTCTGGCCGTCTGCATGCCCTGCTTCCTAGCTCACTGTGTTGCCCTTTTTAAGTGGCTGCCTCCTCCTCCCTCGTTACGACGCCCTTCTGAGTGCTCCAGAGGGGCCGGATACACGAGGGTGCCCCTAGCAGGTTCTACTGCCCTTGGGCCCAGACCCATTAGCTTTGCCAGAGAGGATGTTGCGGGAGGGCACGGCCCAGTCTGCTGCCAGAATGAGTCGTGGCGTAGGCAGCATTGAGAGCATGTCTATCGATGGAGGTTCGCTGACCCCATCCCGCGCACAAAGCAGCTCACAGCTCTAGTTCTCTCGCTAGGAGAACAGTGGTTTCCTAGGAGCCATTCCTGTCCCCCCCTCTCACTCCCTGTTGCCTGGCAGGGGGACGTATCCTGCAGATCCCTGCGGTCAGAGCCGAGGATGCTGGGAGGTACACATGCCAGGCAGCCAATGAGGCAGGAGAGGACTGGCTGCACTACGAGCTGCTGGTGCTGTGTGAGTATCCAGGGGAAGACATCATGGGGCCAAGGGGAGGTAAAATTATTTGCCTCTGGGTCCTGGCAGAAAGCCGGAGCCACACAGGACCCTGAATGATCTTGAGGAGCTGCCTCCCTCCCCCAGGTCTTCTGTCCCCCCCGGCCCTGCAGCTGGGCTGGGCTGAGCAGTCGAGGCGACTCCCTTCAGGAGCTGGCAAGCCCTTGCAGGTGGCGCCCGTAACGTTGTATTTCTTTGGTGTGTGGACGGCAAAATCTGGCCCCGTCCCCGAGCTCTTGATACTCAGGTTCTCTCTGAAGAGTATCAGTCTCGGTCATCGTCTGCAGAAGGGAGGTGACCTGATGTGAGTGCCACGGGCTGGCTCAGAGATCGCTCCCTGGGACGCCTGCCAAGGGCAGGGAGAGGCTGGTGGGGAGCACGTAATAAATAATGATTTGTATTGCTAGGGGCTGGACAGACCTAGAACCGAGACGTTCCCTGCGGGTGAGAGAAGCCTTGAGCTCTTGTCACACTTGCATATCCGAGACAGTGGTGCCTCCTCGCTAGAGCAGGGTATCGGGAACCAGGACTCCTGGGTTCATTTCCCAGCTCTGAAGCTACCTCACAGTGGCACTGCGCTCTCCCTCACAACAGAGAGGGGAGGCGACTGAACTGCAAAAGCTTAGGATAGCAGCAAGGAGCAAAGTGAGATGAGATCATGGGAAGTGGGAAGTGAGTGGGAGGTGGGAGAATGAAGGGGCATTGAAGGATGGAGACTGTTGAGACCCTGCCCTGATGCTCCCTCCCCTCGAGAGGGAGGCCTGGGTCAGGCTTCTCCTCCCTAGCTAGGAGGGCTGAGAGATGAGCAGCCCATAACTGACCGGTTCTCTTCTGTCCCCAGCTGCCCCCGTTATCCAGGGGAACACGGAGGAGTTGGTGGAAGAGGTGACAGTGATTGCTAACAGCACAGCTCACATGAAGTGCGAAGTCACTGGGAACCCAGCGCCTGCGATTACCTGGCTGCACAATGACTTGCCCTTCACCACCAGCCCCCGGCACCAGCTCCTGGAGGACGGCAGGCTCCTGCGGGTGGGTGTCGTGTCCAGCAGGCTCTGCAGTGGGAGAAAAGCGGCAGAAAACACCCACCGTTGGAGGTGTTAGTGCAGCTTCTTTGGCTGTTGCTCTGAATCCGCTGGTGAGTGTCTGTGACGACTCCTAGCCGTCTCAGCAGGGATCTTGCTTTCCCTTTGCAGGTGGCTTCAGTACAGGTGGCAGACACTGGCCGCTATGTGTGTGTGGCAGAGAATCGGGAGGGCTCTGCAGAGAAGCGCTTTGCTCTCACAGTTCTGGGTGAGTAATTCAAGTGGACCCTTCTCCAGATTGGTCCATTATCCGATTCCTTCTTGGTCAGCCCTTGAGTCCTCCAATAATTTATCTACCCAGGCACCCAGGAGCTCATCGCTCTCTTGATGAGTTTATCCCGAACCTTCTCTTTCTCCATCCATCTAATTTTTCTCCCTTATCTCCTTAGCACGTGCTTAAAGCACCACACAGGGAGGCAGACCTAAGGATCCTGAAGGATGCCACATGTCAGGCACAAGCAGTATTATGGGTTTTGAAAGGACTGAGCCTAGATCCTATAGCCTATGATAATCTAAGCTAAGAGGACAGCTGTAGCTATAACCAGCAGATATATTTATCGAGGTACATTGCAGCACGTTTTCACAGACGGAGGCTCAAAGTCTGTTTGCAAAAAATGTGGGTGCCAAATTGCCCACTTACAATTGCACACACAAACCGGGTAAATGCATGCGCACATGTCTGGGTAGGCCCCCAGGGAACCCGTTGAACATGTGGTGCTGCAACTGCGGGTTTTGCTGATGTGATTTTTGCAGGCAGGCTTGGACCCTTCTGCTTTTTGAACTCTTGTTCCGTATAGTCCCTGATGGTCTATATGGGGCGTGAATGTGGCTTGTGTAGACCCACGTGAGTTGCCTTTGATCTAGCTAGCTCAGGTACCAGAGCAGTGAAGCTGCAGCAGCTTGTTCTTCGGCACAGACTAGCCTGCAAGTCATTACCTAGGGGTTCAGATGTGTTTGTACAGCAGGTGCTGAAGCGAACACGGCCGCAGCCCCAGTGCTAAAGCTAGCTCAGGTGTATCTACACAAGCTGCAACACGTCCCCGTGATTGCAGTGTAGCCCTACCCTTAGACTGCGTGTGTGCAGCCCCTAACACGCTGAGGCCTGACCTGGGTGGAACCTTCAGGCGCTAGGGTAATAACCACGGCTTCCCTCCATTCAGAATGCAGTTCTGTGCTTGCTTTTCTCCCCGGGCCCTGCATCTTCCAAGTTGTGCCACTTTCCAAGCAGTTCCGGTAACCCGGGTCTGAGGCTGAGGATAAAGTCAGCAGGTAGCGTTTGTATTTCACACTGGCTCCCTCCTCCTTGGGCAGCTTTTTACTCTTACGTTCGTGACCCGGTAGCCTGCTCTTTACACTGAGTGCAGTGTCCAGGCAGGGCTCCCGTCTCTCTGGCCTTCCACACTCGGCTACCTCCAGGCTGCTGTTTAATATGTCCAAGCTCCAATCCTTTCTCCTCTCTAGCTGTTTTGCTGCCTGTTGCTGTATCCGCGGTGCTGGTTAGCACTCGGCGTGGACAGCACCCGGATAAATGGGGGGAGATTTCTAATCAACACGTTTTGATTTTGGGAGGAGCAGGTCCACCCAGGATAGCGGGAGCAAACCCCGAAAGCATCACTGCTGTCGTCGATAGCAGCCTCTCCCTGACATGCCATGTCCAATCACATCCCGCTGCCGAGATCACATGGTACAAGGATGGCCAAACCCTGCCGCTCAGCGAGGAGGTTGTCCTCATCCCAGGTGCGTATGGCTGTGCTGGTGAAAACCCACCTGGTTAATAAGCCAGTGACTCTCCTGCTAGAGCTGGCTGGCTGCTTCCTGATGGGAGGTAACATTTCTTATAGGGTCAGTAACACACTTAATAAACTGATACCGAATACAGAGAGTGTAAGGTTGGAATTTTCAAAGGAGTCTAAGGGGTTTAGGCACCAACTCCTATTGAGATGAATCCCATAGGTTGTTTTGAGAATCCCAGCTTAGAGTTGCCAGAGTGGATGATCCCCTCTGGGACACTTTCCGATAGATGAGGCTGGAAAAGTTCCCTCATCACTTCCTGTAATCAACATGGAAAAGTAACCCTGACCTGGCAGCTGACCTGCTGTTATGATGGACTGGGGGCTGTATCCTGCGACCTCTCTGTGCCTGGGTCTCCCCCTGAGCTCAGTAGCAGTTCTGCTCCACGGGGCCATGCGAGAGATTTGTATGACTATCCAGATGCAGCATGGGGAGCAGGCTGGTGGCTGGGTGTGGCCAGGTGCTAACTTGGAGCCATGTGGACGGAGCCGGGCAATGAGCCCCAGCCTGCATGGCCTTTCCTTGTTCCAGGTTCTCAAATCCTACAGATCCCTCGAGTGCGGATTTCCACTGGGGGGAAGTACACGTGTGTGGCGCTGAATGCAGCCGGCAGAGATGAGAAGCTCTTTCTTCTCCAGGTTTATGGTGAGCGAAGGCCTTTGCGCCTGGTCTGCCTCGTGCACTGTGGGCCAACATCTTCCTCCTCAGCCTTTCTGGTTCCATCAGATCAATAGGACCGAAGCGGCAACTTAGCAGCAGAGCACGCGATGCCACACATGAGCCTTCAGCTCCCCTCTGGCTCCTGTGGTGACCCATCTGTCCGTGCTTGAGGCAGGCCAGCTCTGTTCTAGCAGTAGCCTCTGTTCTGGTGCAGCTGCTGGACAGCACCTTCCCTATCCAACACCGGGTAAAATAATAACTATTGTACCAGGGGCCAGCCTGGCCAGGCATTCACAAACTACTGTGATTGCACACGGCTACAGCTAGTCCCTAGTGTGGAAACTTGGTGCCTTGGCAGCTGCCCCCAAGGCCAGGGTCTCTAAAAGCAAGTGTGCTTTGGGAGTTATACCTATGCTTGAAAGGAGGCTGTATCCCTGTGGGCCAGATTTTCACCGGGCTTGCTTACCCTCTGGCAACATTTGTGCATGCAACAGCCTGCAAGGGGTTAAGTGCACGATTTGCACTTGCATGCATTTGTGCAGCTGCAGCCTGCATCTGACCCCCTTTGGAAGTTGGCCCTGTCCATGTGTTTCATGAATAGCCTCTGTGTGGTATGCGGGGGGCATGCATACATGGAAGTGTGTGTCCTAAATACGCCGGCGTGGGGAGGCCAGCTCCCTAGAGATCTTTGAATTTCTCTGTGAGCAGGCGGTTCCCCTCTGTAGGAAATACACTGCCCCATCCACCAGCAATACTAGAGCCTCTTGTCTCCCTCCCTCTCTCTCTCTGGTAAAGTTCCCCCCACCATCACGCAGCCCCCTGGAGGCCAGCCGGAGGTCGTGATGGTGCGTGCCGGAGAGACTGCTGTTTTGCAATGCGAGGCTGATGCTCTGCCGGAGCCTGTGGTCACCTGGTACAAGAATGGGCACCAGCTGGCACTAGGGAATGGTGCTCGGACCCTGCTGAGAGGGCAGAGGTTGGAGATTGACGATGCCCAGGTAAGGTTAGGTTGTACCTAGGGAAACCGTTCCACCTGTTCAGCTGTCCGTGCCCTGCGTGCGAGATTCCGATGACTCCCTCCTTCTCGCAGGTGTCGGATAAAGGGCTCTACAGCTGCAAAGTCACCAATGTGGCAGGGGAGGCAGAACAAACCTTCACGCTCACCGTCCAAGGTAAGAGAAGAGGGTTTAAATCACGTGCCTCCATCTGTTCTCTCCAGATTCAGTCTGTCTCAGGAGACCTGGGACTGGGGTCGTAAGAGGGTGCAGGTCAGGGCTGAGGTTACTTGGCAGATCTGGAAGTGAGACCAGTAACAGCATCTATCTACGCCATCCCTGTCTCCGCTGCCCTGAATAGGGGACGTTAATCTGCATCAAGCTTTTCAATAGAGGAAAGGTCAGAAGTAGGGCTGGCCATTGCCTATTTAAACTGCTTTGGACGGAAAATTGGGCCTTCGACTCAGTGAACATTTGTGTGAAAAGTGTCTGCTTTCTGTGGAGAATTTATATATATATATGGGTCAAAAACCAGAACGCCCCAAAACGATTTGCATTCTGAAATGCTGCCACAGTGCCTCATGGGAGTTGTAGTTCTGGTGCCTCATGCTTCTCTTCTGTATGGGGCGGGCTCCCCAGCTAGACTCTAGGCTTCTCTATGCTGCACCGCAGTGCGGACTGTTGGGGTGTGACTGCCAGAGCTTTCCAACTGCCCTGTGTGGATTCCGCCGGCACAAACGAAAAGGCACCTTGTTTGCATTAACGCAGTCCTCTCTGAAACGGGGCTATGCTAATGCGAACTAGGTACCTTTTCATTTGCTCAGCAGCGTCCACATGGGACAGTTGGAACATAACGTTTTGGTGCACTCTGCACTTCACACCCCTGCAGTCCACACTGTGGTGCAATGTGGACATAGCCTTCATCTCCCATGATGCACCACCTCCACTCACCAAGACGGGAGACCACGGGGGATGTAATTCAACCAGAGAACCTGGCTTACACAGCAGATGGGAAGCAGGAGGCAGCGCGGTGGCCATCCAGTTCTGATTCTGATTGTTCTCTGAAATGCAAAGTTTTTTCCAGAGGACGGATCCCCATTTTTGTTCTAGTTCGATGCTAGGTCAGTGCTGCAGGACTGTGACCATGGACGTGGTTAGTGCTGGGGAGAGGACTCGCTGGGGCAGATGGGCTCCTGGGCTCTGCAATCCAGATCTCGATTTTAAACTCCACTTCTAAAACTTGAGGGCTCTCAGCTCTGGGGTTTTATCTTCAGAGGCTGGGCAGCTGGGAAATGCAGGTCAGGGTTGAGTGTGAGCGCAGTCCCCGGGGATGATGGTGATGGTAACAGCCCCTTGCAGAGCCCAGTGGGGACTTGGGGCCAGTGTGCAGCTCCAGACACTCCTCTCTCACTGACACCCACTGAAGATGGGAATCACTTTTTATTTTAGCATTTTGTGCTGTTTCTGCAGGTACAGTCCTTGCAAGAGGAGTGCTGAGTAGGGAAGCAGCATGGGGCAGCACATAGGGGACCCGGGTTCTGTTCCTAGGCGGCAGCAGAGCTGATGGTGTGCCTCAGTTTCCTCACCTGTGCAATGGGGCCAGCGGCACTCCCCCTGGCTTTGGGAACTCCGGGTGAAAGTGCTGAGTGGTGTTTACCATTTGTCTGAGCTGGAGGGAGGGCTGCTCCATGGCTGTGTTTTATGAATGTGATCTCAGCAAATGCAGAAGGGTCCTGGTGTCCCCCAACCCCAGTGGCAGCGACTGAGCCTCCCTGTGCATTCTGCTTCTCTCCCAAAGCCCCCCCAACCATCGAGAACCCACACCAGGAGACAGTCTACGGAGCCGTGGGGAGTCTCCTCATTCTGACCTGCGAGGCGGTCGGTGTTCCCCCTCCTGCCATCACCTGGCTGAAAGATGGGGCCCTGCTTGGTAAGGAGGCCACATCACCGCACCAGCTGGCTTGATGGGCTGCTGGGATAGCAGGGCTGGGCGTTAGCTGGCTGTAGTGGGCACAGCTAGCGCTTCTAGCAGGGTGGGGTGGTTTCTGGGTTCAGAGTAGAGGACTGCGGATGCAGACTTCTGGGTCCTGTTCCCAGTTCTGATGCCAACTTGCTTTGTGAGCTGAACCGCTCTGTGCCTCAGTTTACCTCCCTCTATAGTGGGGATTCCCCACTCACCACGTGGGGGGGATGAGGCCTGGCTCATTTGTGTGTGTGAAGTGCTTTGAGATCTAAGACAGTGACAGACGTGCATCTTATAATTTGTGAAATAAACACCAGGGTGTATGCAGGGCAATCTTCGGGTGTGTTAATGGTCTTGTGTGCTTTTCATGGACTCTTGTAAAGCCTCGGGGGCCTATTTATGGAGCCAAAATCATGTGAACTCTGGTTCCCTTGTGGTGTTTCAGTTCTGGGATAGTGGAAATCGCCAACCGACATGTTGGTTAGATCCCTGCAGAATTAAAGTCTCCAGATAGCCTGGGACTTGCATTTACGTTATCTGGCTTTATTTGGGTTTACCTCAATCCTTCTGTGTTCGACTTGAACCGGAGTCTGATCTTGATTTTGTGCGGTGAAGTTGTCGTGACCCAGCGTTTCATGCCCGTAAGCAGAAAGTTCCCAGCGCTGCGTAGGGTAGTGCTGCTGAGTCACCCCAGGATGAGCGAAAGGAGAATGGGGTCCCGCTGGGGGGAATTCCAGTGGGAAATGTGGGAAGCCTCCTTTCCAGAGGACGAGCAAGCCCGAGGGAACCTCCGCGGCGGAGAAGCCGAGTTCTCTGGACGTGTTTTGGAGCGATGCGCTCTCTTTCCCCCGCAGAGAGCAGCGTGGAGCAGGGAGTGGTGTCCCGAGGCGGGCAGCTGCAGATCAGCCGCTTGCAGCCTTTCCACGTGGGCCGGTACACCTGCCTGGCACAAAGCCTTGAAGCGGAGGCACGCAAAGACTTCATCGTCTCGGTGCAAGGTAGGCCCTGTGTGGCATTGCCGCGAGCAGGCTGCCGCCGAATGGGATGGAGACGGATTGTCGTGGGAGCGTTCAGGCCTCTTGAGGACGTGGTTTGGGCTATAAAGGGGTCAGTTCCTCTGCTCTCCAGTTACTGTCTCCTCTCTCCGCTCAGTGGTGCCCCGGATCCTGAGCGCAGGCATCCCCAGTGAGCACAGCGTCCTGGAGGGCACCGGGGTGAAGCTGGAGTGCGAAGTGGAAGGACAGCCAGCTCCAGAAGTCACGTGGCTGAAGGATGGGAGCCCGCTGGCCCTGCATGCTGCCCCTCGCCTCCGGTACGCCTCTTGCCAGGGCCCTGGTGCTGCAGAGGGGCGGCGTGGCTCAATGGGCAGCGAGAGTCAAAAAAGCGAACAGAATCTTGGGAATCATAAGGAAAGGGAGAGAGAATACGACAGGAACTATCATATTGCCTCTGTGTAAACCCATGGTTCGCCCACTTCTTGAATACCGCGTGCAGATCTGGTTGCCCCAGCTCAAAAGAGATACATTGGAATTGGAAAAGGTTCAGAAAAGGGCAACAAAAATGACTGGGGGTCTGGAACGGCTTCCGTATGCGGAGAGAGTAATAAGACAGGGACTTTTCAGCTTGGAAAAGAGACAAGGGGGGGTATGATAGAAGTCTATAAAATCATGACTGGTGTGGAGAAAGTAAATAAGGGAGTGTTATTTACTCCTCATAATGCAAAAACTAGGGGTCACCATATGAAATTAATAGGCAGCAGATTTTAAACAAACAGTAGGACGTATTTCTTCACACAACACACCATCAACCTGTGGAACTCCTTGCCAGGGGATGTTGTGAAGGCCAAGACTATAACAGGGTTAAAAGGAGAACTAGCTAAGATCATGGAGGATAGGTCCATCAATGGCTATTAGCCAGGGTGGGCAGGGATGCTTTGCATTGAGTGTAATGGTTGGCTTAGTGCACATAGCTCGAGTGGCTGGCTCCGGCAAGGATAACGCCTGATACTTAAGGCTCAGGGCATTAATCCTTTAGCTCTAGTGAGAGGGGCTGGTGTTTTCGGCACAGAAGGGCACAGGTTTGATTCCCAGGCAAGGCCATGGTGTCTATATGTGGCCCTAGTGGGTTCTGCTGCCTTATTGAGACTCCTCTCCCTGTGTGTGCAGGTTGTCTCCTGATGGCAGCTCCTTGCTCCTCAAGGGGCTGCGGGAGTCTGACTCAGGGGCATACACCTGCCTGGCTCAGAACAGGGCCGGAGAGGACACCAAGCTCCACATGCTGAACGTCCTGGGTGAGTGAAGCATGCTGGGTGGCACTGGGCGGGGGCAAAGATTAACCCCCTCAATGGCAACCCTTTCTCCTCCCCCTCAGTTCCCCCTACTATCGAGCGAGGGGCCAACGACTCTGAGGTCATCAGCAGCGCCCCCTTGGGGTTGGTTACCATGGAGTGCCAAGCACGGGGCTCCCCTCCCTTACAGATCAGCTGGCTGAGGGACGGACTGCCCCTCCCTCTCTCCCACCGGGTGAGGCTGCTTTCCGCAGGACGCACCCTCAGGTAAGAGAGGAGGTTTCCGGGTGCTTTCCAAAATCCCACCCCTGTACTCCTGCGCTGTTGTGCCTGGCACCTGCGTGGCTGCCACTGCCCACTCCAGACGTGGCTGCATTTGAGCGGAGTGTTGAACGTCCAGGGGCCTGATTTTCAGAGGTGCTGAGCACCCACCGGTCCCACTGGAGATCCAGCAGGAGCTGCAAGTTCAGCCCGCTGCCTCTCCGGCTCGGTGCTTTGGAAGGGCGGCCGTATGCCATGTGGTGTGCACTCAGCTGTCCCGTGACGGTGGCACCGCAGGGAGTGGGGAGCAGAAACCACAAGCTGGCCTTTGTGTGCTCTGAATTGATTCATCATCATCTTACCCCACCCCCCACCCCTGGGAGTTAGGATCTCTCCGGTGCAGGACTTGGATACTGGAATCTACACCTGCGTTGCGTCCAGCCGGGCGGGAGTAGCAGAGCGAAGCTTCATCCTGCAGATCCAGGGTAGGAGGGGAATGTCACCTGTGTGAGCGCGGGGTCCGCTGTGGAGGGCAGAGCCTGGAGTGGGGGGGGGAAAGGGGCGACTGGGGCTGGGACAAGAAGAAAGCATGGAGAGAGAGGGGATGGGGAAATGGGGGCAGGGAAGGGGTGTATGGGAGAAAGGGGCTGGGGAGTGGGGGGAGGAGAAACTGGCTAAAGGCAGATTTGGGGGATGGGGTCACTGGCTAGTTGGCTGGAGGGGATCGCTGGTGAAGAAATGAGCCAGGGGCAGTGCAGGGTGTGATGGGGAATCACCGTGACACTGATCATGGAGGGAGAGATTGACGGAGTGATGGCCGGAGAGCTGGCTGGAGACGAGGGGCCCCGGCTGTTACTGTCCAGAGGATGGAGGAGTGGCAGGATGGACAGCAGGAGCAGACCCAAGCCAGGCTACCAGTGGCCAGTGTGTCAGAGGCTGTGAGAGGGTGTCTCTGCTAACTGCGAATGGTGCTTTGCAGAGTCACCTTCTGTCCACTCTAGGCCCCTGACCCAGGCGTCCACATCCTGGGGTTGGCTCCTGAGCCGCGCCTCTCAGGAGACAGAAGGTGCAGCCTGGAGTGGGTGCGATCTGAAAATGACAGGCGAGGCCTCCTCTGGCCCCGGTAACAGACGTCTGCTGCTTCTGCCTCCCCCCAGTGCCTCCAGCCCTAGAGCCCTCGGGGAGCAGCGAGGCCGTGACCGCAGTGACCGACTCTGCCGTGACCTTCACCTGTGCAGCCAGCGGGTCGCCGCTGCCCACTCTGACCTGGCTGAAGGATGGCGAGCCCCTGATTCTGCAAAACAACCTGGTGCCCAATGGCCCGGGCACAAGGCTGTACCTGGAGTCGGTGCAGCCGGCCGATTCGGGCATTTACTCCTGTGTGGCTGGGAACGAGGCCGGGGAAGTGAGCAAACACTTCCACCTCTCCGTCGTGGGTACGTGCCTGGGCGCCTCTCTGCAGTCTGTCTCCAGGGAGGCTGGAAGGGGGCGAGGGCAGGGGCCAGCAGGAGGGATGGGTGAGGGGCAAGCAGGCTGGGCTGATAGGGCTGAGCTGGGGGGCATGGAGAGGGGGATGGGCAGTGCCCAATCTGTTCTCTTGGAAGCCCGATGCCCGATTCAGCTCTCTACGTTTCTGGGTGCTAAGGGCCAGGGGCATCCCTTTGCACTAGCAAATCTCCGCGCTCCGCCCCAAGGAGGACCTTCCCCCTCCGCCCGCCTGCCCTCCCAGGCCCCTGTCTGGAGGAGGGGCGGTGAAATCAGCCCTGCCGTGCCTTGCAGAGCCCCCGCGCCTCGAGGATTTGGTCCAGCCCACGGAGGTGGCCGCCACCATTGGGGCTCCCTTGGAATTGCTGTGCACCGCAGCTGGAGTCCCTGCCCCCAGCGTCACCTGGGAGAAGGATGGCCGGCTGCTAGCCAGGCCCGGGATCGTGGCCAGGAACGGGAGCTCCCTGCGGATAGAGAGCGTGCAGGTGGGGACTTCTCCCGCTCCCGCCCCCCTCCCCTTCCTCCCTCCCACCCTGAGTTTTCACTTGAGCTTCCCCTCCCTCCTGGCCTTTCTCAGGCGGACGATGCCGGCTTGTACACCTGCCTGGCCGCCAACCCTGCTGGGGAGGATGGCAAGAGCTTCTGGGTCAGGACACAAGGTACCATTGCACAGCGGGGCGCCGGTGGCTAGAACGCAGGCCAGTCGCACAGCGGCACGTCCGCGCTGCCATCAGAAGCGACTCCTGCCTGGGAGAGTGGGGGGTGGGCGCAGGGCAGAGCTGGCCACATCAGCCTCTAGCAATGATGGGTGGCTGAGCTCACCCTGCTGGCTTCCCTTTGCCCAGGGAAGGGAGCGGATGGTGCCCCCAGAGGGAATGCGCCACGGGGAAGGGGTTGGGGTGACTGGCATGAACTGCAGGGTTGGTATCAATCTCCACCATGCAGCAACCTTGGTGGGTCCCGGTAAAGCACCACTGGAAAGCAGCTGTGTGCAGGCAGGACCACGGGCCTAGACGTCTCCTGGAACTGGGGTGTTGGGGGACGTCCTGCACTCTCCTCTGGTGGGAGCCTTTCAGGGTCGTAGCTGAGCCCACAGGTCCTGGCCCTCTCCTGTGCCCACCCTTCTGGAACAGCGAGGTGGAAGGGAGAAGGGGGATGTAAGTGCCTTCCCTGTGAGCCTGGGGCTGGGTGACAGAGCAAGCAGGGTTAGTGCAAAGCAGAGCAGCGAGGGTTGGGGCATTTCTCGGGCGTTGGCTGGTCAGTGGGAGTTACCGTTTGGGGACGGCGCTCTCTCTCCGGCGCTCCCAGCTGCTCCTGGGCGCGATTCCCCTTCAGCACGTGCCTGACCCCTTTGGCTTGCATCCCCGCAGCGCCTGCAAACGTTCGGGACTCCAGTGAGACGCGCTCCGTCACCACGCTGGCCGGCGGGCAGCTTTCCCTGGAGTGCCCTGCAGACACTGACCCGCCGCCCCACATCGAGTGGCACCGAGGGGGATCCCTGCTGCAGGTGTGTAGCTGGGGTGTCCGCTGCTGCCGAACGTACCAGGCTGGGCGTGCGTGGCAAGGGGGTTAGAGGGAGGGGCTGGCATCTCAGCAAGGTGGCGCTGACTCCCCAGACCACATCAGGGCCCGAGAGATCCCCTCCCACTCTCAGTGGCTCAGCCAATGCACCAGCTGGCTTCCTGTCACTGCATGGCAGGGGACCGGAGCTCCTGCCCTGGGGATCCCTGCCCGGTACGTGGGTCCCTTTGATCAGCAGCCCCCGGCACAGCTCAGCTCTGGCCGCTCGGTGCTGCAGATGCTGCCTCTGGGATATTGAAGCAAGGCCACCGGGCTCGTTATGCGTGAAGCCGGCGGTCAGATGCGCATCGAGGTCTGGCGGCGCTGCTGATGGGGTGTTTGTCTCTGGGTGCTGGCAGGAGGATGCCCGCGTGCGGTTTCTGGCCCAGGGGCGTTTCCTTCAGATCCAGGCCTTGGGAGTGCCTGACAGCGGAGAATACAGCTGCACAGCGAGCAACGCGCTGGGGAGAACCAGCCTGAACTTCCACGTGGAGATCCAGAGTGAGCAGAGCTCCGGGGCCGCTGGGGAGGTGTGAGTCCCCCGCTCAGATCCTCCAGCACACTCAGTTGCTGGGGCTCCCTTGCGGTCAGCAGAGCTGGGCTGACTCAGACACTCTGGCCCTCGCTTCCCTTCCCAGAGTTGGGTTGGTGGGATGCGCCATCACCCCGAAAGCAGAAGGGTGGGCGGGCTCTTGGGAGTCCCTCCGTTTACACACCTCATTGAATTGGCTTGGTTAATTGGTAGGAACCAATCCCCGTGCAGCATGTTCTGTCCACGCGCTGTCCGCCTTCGACCTGCTCGTTACCTCAGCTTTCCATTCCCGGCTTACCTTGTCCATTGTCGTTATCTTGTTCTCGTCAATGGTTCCCCGGCTGTTCCCGCCCCGGGCCTTGGCCAGCTCTGAGAGTCCGTCTCGCCGCTCACTGGCCCCAGGTTCTCTTACTGTTATTTTCCAATGCCCGTATCCCACCTCCGGTGATGTTTTGGTTGCAGCTGCCCCTGTGATAAAGCCGGGCCCCTTGGCCGTGAGCGCCACTGTGAACGCGTCAGCTCTGCTGCCCTGCGAGTCGGAGGGGCGGCCCACGCCCCAGCGCACGTGGAGGAAGGATGGCCTGCTCCTGCTGCCTGCTGGGAACCCCAGGTACGCGGGGCCAGGGGCCAGGGCCGTTCCGCAGCCGCGCTCGCCCAGGTGTTTGAAACTGGCCGTGGGAAAGCAGCCGCTTCCCGTCTGTTTTGTCCCTGGAGCCTCAGCACAGCCCAGTGAGCTCAGGTTTGTAACCGGGCTGCTACGCGGGCCAGGCCCCTTGCAAACAGTGAGGAACGGAGCCTCGCAGGCACCCACGTTTATTACCCCCACTGTACAGCTGGGCGAGCCGCGGCAAGGGGAGATGAGGTGACTTGCCCAAGATCCCATGGCAGGTCAGTGGCCAAGCTGTGAACAGAGCCCGGGCGCCCTGACACCCTGCGTGGACCACTCCTCTGCGCCGGTGGCCACCTCTGGGCCTTACGATGGCTCTGGTCTGCTGGCAAGTGTTCTCCTCTCCTCAGTGCCTGTTTCCCTATTTGTCTGCTGCTTTCTGTCAACGAGGCATTAAACCAAACTGGCCGGTGGCCTGATGGACTCACCTTCCCTCCCCTCAGATTGGAGCTCCTGTCAGACGGCTCCCTGAGAATAAACCCAGTTCAGGTCCAGGACACGGGACGTTACCTCTGCGTGGCATCAAGCCCTGCTGGGTCTGACCGACGAGGCCTGGACCTCCGAGTCTTAGGTAAGGGGAGCGTGAGGAGGGAAGGGACTAACCTGGGCGTGAGGCAGGCCCCTAGGAGCCCGGCGTGCAGGGTTCGCATCCAGCCACGCTGCATGGATCTCAGACAGCCTCTGCTCTGGATACCACCATCTCCTTTTTCCTATACGTGCCGGCGTCCCCTCTCCTTTGTTCCAAGGGGTCCCTCTGCCTCCTGCTGGACTGGCCCAAGCCAAGGCGCTCGCCCCCCATTAATGCCCCCTCCCTCCAGCAATGCCTCTAGCTGGTTGGAATCCGCTCCTGAACCGATTGCGTCTGTCTCTGCTCCTCGCAGTCCCTCCTGCCATCGCTCCGGGGCCCTCCAACCTCACCCTGACGGCCCACAGCCCGGCCTCGCTCGCTTGCCAAGCCGCTGGCCTCCCCAAACCCCACGTGACGTGGAAGAAAAACGGGCACCTCCTGAATGTGGACCTTCCGCGGAGCCCATACAGGTACCGGCGCTGTCCTTGCCGTGCATGCCGCAGGCGGGGTGGGTTGCTCGGGGAAGTGTGCAGCTGCCTTTTGTAGAGCGCGTCAGGTCCAGTGGCTGGTTCTGCTGCCCTGTGGTTCACTTGCTATGCTGCTTCTGCCCTTGTACCCTAGCTCCGCGCTGCACACAGCTGACCCCGGCCCTCTCTGTCCTGGGGGCCGCTGCGATCGGGTGCTGGGGGCCATTTCTGAGCTTAGTGGGGCAGGGTCTGGTCTTATGTGTGTGACCCCCCCTCACCCATGCACTCTGTGTCCCAGGTTACTGTCCTCTGGCTCCTTGCTGATTGCCAGCCCCAGCCTCCAGGACACGGCGCAGTTTGAGTGCATCGTAACGAACCCCGCAGGAGAGGCTCGCAGGCTCATTGCAGTCGCCGTGCATGGTGAGTGGCCCTCGGACATGCAGTGGTCTCACCTGGGGACGGGCTTTCTGAGCTCTTTCCATTTCCCAAAGCGCAAATAGCTGACTGAGCTCCAGCCAGTGCTTTTCCTGCACTGACGTCCTGGCTGGAGCCCCGGTTACAGCAAACACTGAGCCGTGTTCTCTGGGCGAGCAGCCTGGGTGAGCCTGCGTGGGGAGCGCATGCATGCGCCTTGGTCCTGCAGCAGACGGCAGTTCATGCTTTTAGCTCTGGAGGTCCCCGGTTCAGTCCCTGGTGTGTCGGCCAAGATGGCGGCTGTCACGCATGCTTCCCGGAGCCTCGACTCCGTGCCTAGAGGGGAGAGTCCGGCTCCTGTGCTTCGCTGCACAGCCCTGCTCACCTTGACTCTCGCCCTTTGCAGTCCCTCCCACGATTGCCGACGACCACACCGACTTCACAGCTCCCAGGATGTCCCCAGCGGTTCTGACCTGCTACGCCTCTGGGGTGCCGGCACCAGCTGTGTCCTGGAGCAAAGATGGAGCCCAGCTGGGAAACCGAGGCAGTGGCTATCGCGTCTCGCCGACAGGTAGCAGCAGCACCATCCCGTACATGAGTGTGTCAGCGGGGGGAGGGCAGCACACTCACCACACAAGAGGGGGCACTATTCACCTCCCCCCTCCATTACTTACTGCTCCTGTGTTCCCAGGTGCTTTGGAAATCAGCCGTGCTCTGCCGATTCACGCCGGGCGCTACACATGCACGGCAAGGAACGCCGCTGGCGTGGCACACAAGCATCTCCTCCTGACAGTGGAAGGTACCCGGAGCTGCCAAGGCCACTTCAGGCTGGGGGAAGGAGGCGAGCACCAGCACCAGCCCCAGAGAGGGAGGGTGGGAGGCGGAGAGGCCTGCGAGAGAGCGCTCCATCTGTCGGGACCGTGAAGGGGCATTCGGGAGTAGCCTGGCTTCCTGGACCTCTCCAGGTTCCGGGAGGCTGGGTGCTGACCATAGAGCCCTGGAGGCTGGGAAAGCAGCCAGCTTGTACTCTGTGAAGGAGCCGGCTCAGGCACCGTTCCCCTTCTTGGTTGCAGAGGCCTCGGTGGTGAAGCCCCTGCCCAGCATGGTGCAGGTGCGGGTCAATGCTGGTGTGATCTTGCCCTGCGAGGTGTCTGGGATCCCCCGCCCGGTGGTCACGTGGCAGAAGGAAGGGATGAGTATCCCAGCAGGTGAGCAGCTAACCCAGCCGAGCCCAGCACTGCCACGCCGGTCACTGCAGCAGCCGGTCCACCACAGCAAAGCCCCTGGGAGGGGCTGGTGATGCTACTGGAACTTGGCACCCCGAGCGCTGCCGGGGGTGGCAGTGGCTTGGGCGAAAAACTATCTCAGGAACTTCCAAATCCCCCATCCCCTCCTGCCCTAGATCCCCATTTCCCACAGACCCTCTCCTGGCTGCAGCGCCGGGAGGCACATTGCTTGGTAGCCCTGTGCACCCCAGCACGGTGTCCGAGGGCACCAGGGGGCACCCTCAGTCAGTTCAGCGGGAAATCAGGACAGCTGGTGATCCTGAAATACTCCTTGGCACATGTAAGGAGACATTCACCCAGGTGTCCTTGCTAAACGCCACCTAGAGTCATTCCACTCTGCCTCCACCTGCCACTTCGGAGGCGCCGGTGGGTTCTTCACTTCCTGAGCTAAGCTGTTGTGTGCTGCCTCGGAGGAGGCTGCATGTGATGTGTGGAGGAAGCAGGCCCTGCGTAGTCTGGCAGTCAGTCACTAATGCGCTTGGGCCGGGGTGGCCTGGCCAGCGGCCGGCCTTCCTGCTATTGCTCTTCATTTCTGCCACATCCCTTTTCTCTCTGATCTTTGTTTCCTGGTGGCAGGAGCCGGTGTCAAGGTGCTCCCCAATGGGCATCTGCATCTGTCCCGGGCCTCTGTGGAGGATGCTGGGGTTTACCTGTGTGTGGCTCAGAACCCCTCGGGCACAGCGCTGGGGAAAACCAGACTGATCGTGCAAGGTAGGAGCAGGAACGGGGACCCACGCCTCGGCACAAACCCAGAGCCGCATGTGAAACCCAGGGGGCTGTGCGTTATCCCACAGCATGTGCTCTCCTGTTCCCTGGGCCTGGCCGGAATGTCCTGCCTGGCCTGGGGAGGTGGCGAGTATCTGTTATAAAACCTCCATAGGGGGCCCAGGACCCAGTGTGTTTCCCAGCTTGATGTGGGATGCAGGGGTGGGCAGCAGAGCTTGGTCACCATTCTGGTCCCCTACCGGTGTTGGACAAGGAACACTCTCCAGCTTTCCTGTGCTCGGAGAAGACGGCAGTGTGGCTGGATTGCGCTGTCTCCAAACCAGCGCCTGGGAGCCGAGTGTCACAACTAGCTGTTACTAGAGATGGGCTGAGCTGCAGCATTTGGGAGCTGGATCCAAATTTCCCCCAAGCACCCAGGGTGTTCAGGGCTGGGTCTGAGGTAGCACAGGGGCCTGCCGGAAATGTAGAGCCTGGATCTGGGTGCAAAGCCAGGTGGTGTTTGGATCTGACGCTCTGCCTTGTGCCCTGTCCGCTCTTGTGCTGCATTCGTCTCCGTGCACCGTGAGGGAGAGCAGGGGGAGGCGGGAGGGGTTTGGCAGCACGCAGGGGCAGAGGGTAACAGGAGCACCGTGCAGGGTGGCTAGGCTGGGGTGGGGTGATGTTCCAGCATCTTCATTCACCAGGGGCTGGGCTGGCATCTCACTGCAGGGCACTTCTGCAAACTCAGTTGTTCAGTCAAAGCTGGATCACGCCTGGCATTCACTGGGAAGTAGCTGTGGGAGGGGAACCCTGTCTGCTGAAATCAGATGAGGGATCCTTTGCCTTCCATTCTCTGTTTTTTCCCAGTGCCCCCAGTCATTGAGGCCAGCCGGCCACAGCTGTCCATCCTGGAGGGCTCACAAGTTCTCCTGCCCTGTGCAGCTCGGGGAATCCCTGAGCCCAGACTCACCTGGTCCAAAGACGGGGTCCCGGTGCCAGGGAGGGAGGGGAAATTCACCTTACTGCCGTCTGGGGCGCTGATGGTGAAGGACTCCCAGGTAAGCAACCCAAGGGGGCAGTGTGTTTTCTGGTTTATCTGGTGCACGTCCCATTTACTTCTCTGGGTCTGGACTAGCTGCAGGCGTGATAGTAAAGGGAGCATCTGGAGAAGGGATCTGGGGAAGAAGTGGCCTCTCAGTGTCACCCTGGGCTGACAGACGACACACCCAGTGGCTCTTGTACTCTTGGGCTGGGGGGGCTGCAGGAGAGGGAGGGGAAGCCTGGTCCCACTTAATAGTGACTCCCACTGGCTGATTTCAGGACCTGCAGTCAATGGCCTCTGAGCTTTCTGCCCAGTCGCCTTTGGCACCAGGTGGATCTGCCTGGGGCTGTGCGTGTGTTTGGGGGGATGTTGATTACACAGGTCCTGCCAAGAGAAAAATTAATTTTGAAAACCAAGCACTGAATCAATCTGTGCACAAACACCACTCGAGGATGAGCCTAGCAGAGCTCTGCCCTGCTCCCTGTCCCTAGCATGGTCCCCGCACTGAGGCAGGGAGAGCAGGAACTGGCTGGACCCCTGACGTGCCCACGTACCCCCAGGGAAATCTCAGCTGGCTGAGTACTCTCGGGATCCTGAGGAGTGCAAAGGACCCAGCTCAGAGTGGAGGATCAGCCCATTGGCTGGAATGAAAAAGCACTCAGAATCCTTTGGGCTCGGTTCATTTGTGGGTGCAGTGCCTCTCCCCAGGGGTGTCCCACTGACTCGCTCGAACCTTCCCCCCTTGCAGGGTGGGGATGCCGGGACGTACACCTGCACTGCAGAAAACTCTGCTGGGAAAGCCACGCTGCAGCTCCAGCTCGCCGTCCACGTCCCTCCCACCTTCACAGAGCAGCCCAGGGACTGGACGCTGAACAGGGGTGAGGGGCTGATACTTGGCTGTGTGGCGAAGGGGAACCCGATGCCCCGCATCACCTGGACGCTCAACAACAAACCGGTCAGAGGTGAGCTGGGCCAACTCTGCCACAGGAGCGGTGGGGGCTGGCGTGGAGGGAGGGGGGTTGGGTTGGGGGAGGCAGAGAAAGAAGGCGCGAGACCCCATGTGGTGGGAGGGGTAAGAGCCGGTGAACTAAAGGAGCATGACTGGGGGGCTGCACTGGGGTCTCTTAGAAAAGGCCCCAGAGATCCTGGTAGCAGGGTGCAGACCTAGCTGTAGGTTATTGTGCAGGGCTGTGTGTGGGAGTGATTAGAGCAGGGAGTCGGGGCTCCTGGGTTTTAGTCCGGGTTCTGACACCGGCTCTGTCTGAGTCACGTGACTTCTCCCCACCTGTGACACAGGGCTAAGAAAACCCACTTCACGGGGGGGCAAGTCGCAAGACTTAATTAGCGCGTCTTCCTACCGCCCTGGGGGCTCGCTCAGCGAGAGGCAGTGGAGAGGGACGTGCTGCTATTTTTAGCGCGTCTTCCTGCCGCCCTGGGGGCTCGCTCAGCGAGAGGCGGTGGAGAGGGACGTCCCCGGTGAGGCTGCCCTAAGAAGAAGGTTCTGAATAAGTGGGAAGTGTGGCCATGTTGTCCAGGTCCTGCCGTTCCTGCTGGGAAGTGAGGGGATCAGCCCTGGTCTGTGTCGCTCACTTCCCCCCAGGAGCAGAAGGGAGAGCTGGACTCCAGGGTATGGGCTGGGGGCCTTCCAGCCCCTTCCCCATTCACCTCTTGGTCCCCAAGGGCTTGGCGTGGCTGAGTGGGCAGGTCCCTGCATGCTCCATGGTACCATGCACTGGGGAGCTGTCTCCAGTGTCTGCCCGCCAAACCCTCCCGTGTGGCTTCCCTTTGGCAGCGGGCATCTGGGAGCAGAGCGGGCAGAGCACCCTGCAGAGAGAGGCCGTCACCAAGGAGGACACTGGCACCTACGCCTGCGTGGCCGAGAACGGCGTGGGCAGCATCAAGGCCGTCGCGTTCGTCTATGTGAAAGGTACCTTGGCAGGTGGGGGCGGCTCGCTCATGGAGCGCTGAGAGGAGGGGGTCTGGTCTCGGCCTGAAACAGCCCCTCTGTGGTCAGCAGACCCCCCTGCAGCCACACCCGCGTCACAGAGACCAGAGCCTGGCCTGGTGTCTGAAGGCCCTGGCCGTTCCGGGAGCGCATAGCCAGGCCGAGCAGGACTTTTCTCTCTAACCCATTCTCCTTCCCCAGAGGCTCCGGTCCTCCGTGGCGAAGTCAGTGCCTACCAGGTGGAGCCCCTGGGGGGCAACGCCCTCCTGAACTGCGAAGCCCACAGCGACCCTGCCCCCGTTATCCACTGGAATAAAAACGGGCTCCCGGTGCTGGGCAGCCCCCACCTACGCCAGCTCCAGAACGGCTCGCTGGCCATCTATGGGACGGTGGTGAGTCCCGGTCCCGGCACTGGCTCCCTGCAGACAGGGGGCTGAGGACTGCAGGGGTGTGTGAGGAGGAGCTTGGGTGTCTTCCCTTTTCTCTCGCTTCATTTGTGCTGCCAGATTTTTCCTTCCCTCCTTTGAGTCTCGTGGCTGGAGTGGATTGGAGCCGGGGCTAGCGAAAACTTGGCATGCTCTGCATAGGGGAGAAGCTGCCTGGGGACGAGCAGGGTCAGCCACAGGGCTGGGATCTCTGGACCCGTTCACCCAGCGGAGGTGTACTCGGGAAGTAACTTCTCCCTCTGAGGAACTAGCGCACTGATTTCTTCGCTGGGCCGGCCTCCTCTTTTGTCGCTGGGGGTCATGACAGGAGCTAAAGAAATTCTTCACTCTCTACCCTAACTCAGAACAGAAGCATCCTCTGTGAGGAGGGGCCGGCAGATAAGGCCCAGGTTGATCTGGCATCTGTCACTCAAGGGGACCCTGGAGAGGCCCTAGGTCCGGCTCTGCCGTGCTCCATCTGCAGAGGCCGGATGGGGCATTGCGTGTTGGTCACCAGTTTGTATTAAAGATGAAGGGGCTTCAAGTCTGCCCGATGTTAAGCTAATTAGCTGCGCCCCTTGGACTCCTGGGAAGTCGTCAGTGCAGCCCTGCCTTGAGCAAGGTAGGTGATGCGTCTGCTTTCCCTCCTCCCAGAGCGACGACGCGGGGCGTTACAAGTGCGTGGCGGAGAACGAGGTGGGCACGGTGGAGAAGGTGGTCACCCTCACCCTGCGGAGTGAGTGTCTGTCCGCATTGGCCGCCTCGGTAGTTTAGTCTCATGGATGGTGTCGCCCTCATGCCTGCGGGGGGCGGAGGGGGGTGGTTGGTGTGCAGGGGAAATGGCCGAACTGGGTGTATCCTGCTTGATCAGTTCCCTGCCATTGCCCCAGTCCCTCCTGTTCTCTGCCTCTGGCACACAGTGACAGTCTGCTGAGGCCTGACAGGCGTTGGTCCAATTCCAGCTGTTGGGTAAAGTGCACCGGTGCTTGGTGGTGCAGGGGCCGGGGATCTACGGGAGGTCAGACACGATGACCAGCTGTCCCTTCTGGCCTTAGACTCTCTGACTCAGGAACTCTCCTCAGGATGTGGGCAGAGGACTGAGATCAAGAAGGAAAAATGACCGAGCTGTCTGGCAGCCCCATTGAGGGCGAGGATCAGCCCCATAGAATCCCCTGGGGCCTCAGAAATCCAGTGTGACTGTGTGTGAACGTCTCTCTTGGAAGAGTCCGGGTTACATCTGAGAGAGACGCTAGTGACTGACCGGAAGCCCCTCAGAATAATTACGGGTGGAGCTACCCCACCTCCTCTGAACTCGGGGGCAATTCAGAGCTGGATGTCAGAACGGCTGTATCGGTCTCAGCTCCCCTGAGCACACACGGACTCTGCCGGGCGTCGGGTGCCGCACTGACCGGGTGGTTCCCCCCTTGTGTCTAGGTGCCCCTGTGTTTAGTGTGAAACCTCAAGAGGTGGCTGTGAGTGCTGGGGAGAGGGTGGTGCTGCACTGCCAGGCCACGGGAGAGCCAGCCCCCACAGTGGAGTGGACCCGGGAAGAGAAACCCCTCCAGGAGAACCACCGAGTCCAGATCCTAGCCAACTCCACGCTGCTCATCAGCGCCGTGGAGGAGACGGACACGGGGCTGTACCAGTGTGTTGCACGCAATCTGATGGGCTCCTCCGTCGTCCAGGCCTTCCTGAGGATGCGAGGTGCGTGCCCCAGGGGCCGGAGATCCTGCGTGAAACGGGGGAGCCTTTTAGTGCCCTCTACCCTCTCCTAGGGTGACCAGACAGCAAATGTGAAAAATCAGGATGGGAGTGGGGGGTAATAGGAGCCTATATAAGAAAAAGACCCAAAAATCGGGACCGTCTTTATAAAATCGGGACATCTGGTCACCCTACCCTCTCCGCACTCCGCAGGGCAGGACTGGTCGCTGGGAAGGCAGCATGGCTGGAGGGGGCTGAGCAAATAGGGTTTACAGCCAATATGATTCTGTCTCCCCCTCCTGCCCTAATGGACGGGCACTGGCCAAGCTGGGGCAGTTGGTCCAGATGCTCTCTGCCCTGGGGAGGGGGCTATGGCCAGCACCCCTGCTCCTGCGTCCACCCGCCCCCTCAGTCCGGCAGCAAGGCCTGCGCGGGGGAGGATGTGGCGGTGGAGCTGTGCTCACCCATCAGTACCCTGGTACGAAGCGCAGCTCTGAGAGGTGCCTCTCCCGCTGTGCGTGCTGGGGGCAGGCTCCGGCCTGTGGGAAGGGAGCTCCCTGACCTGGTTTCTCTTGGCCTGTCTAGGGTTTTTACACAGGATTTTTATCAGCAGGGAGCTGTAATGTGTGTGTAGCATTTGTAAATGTGTATGGAGGGCCCTGTGCCCCGCCGAGTGCTCCCATGAGAACACAGATGCTAATAGCAGGGGCCTTTGTCTATCAAGTGGGTTCGCCATTTCCCAAACTGGGGCGATGGGCCATCGAGGCGAGTCTCTTATCTCCAGCAGTGGCCAATCCTCGATGCATAAGACGGAAGGAATATTCCACCCCACCTCCTTTGCAAACACAATAAAGCAGCTGGGGTGGGAAGGAAGTTCCTGGTTCCATCTGCTGACTGGTGAAGCGTTAGGACTCACAGGGGTGCTGCTGCACCAGCCCTTACCCTGGATACCCTGTCTGGTGTAACACAGGCATTATGCTTATTCCTAGAAATAGCTAATATGCTCCCTCTGTAGCATCCTGCAGCGCTGAGTTGCACAGGTTAACGATGTGCTGTGTCACAATGTACTTCCCTATCTATCTGTTTTAAACCATGTTGCCTTTTAATTTCATTGGTTCTTTTCCCCCCTTGTCCTGTACTGTGGAATGGCACCGAGAGGTGGGACAAAGGACCTCTGTGCCTCTCTTTGGTTTATATCCTGCTGCCACCTCTCCCCATACTCTTCTCCTTTGCAAGCAAATAGCCCTGCAGTGGAGCTGAGGGAATCGTGAAGCTGAATTTAAGCCCCTGTGCCACGACGCTGCAATGACGGCTTGCATCCTCGGCTCCTCCACCCCACAGCAGGCTGGTTATTCCCATTTGAGTTTGACTGAATCTGTCCGGAGTGATTTGATTCTTTTGTCTCGGGAGACCTGCTAAATGCCCAGGCCCGGTGATTTCTGCTTTTTCTTGGTGAACCGACTGAAGAGCCAGATGAGACAGTCATGCGATTAGGCAGAGGAAGTATGTTGCCGGTGCATCCGTCTGATTAGCAGTAATAGGGGTGCCGTGGCACTGCCCAGACGCTTTACAGGAAGAGCAAATGAAACACACTGCAGAGAGAAACCCAGGCCAGAGATGGTCGTGTGCAGCACGGAGAGCAGACTGAATGGGACTGTGTGCGACCGTGCGTGTGGCCATGCATGTGTATTAGTCTGTGGGCAGACGTGCAAGGATGTGTGTGCGGGACCAAGGGTGTGGCGTGTATACAGCTCATCCAGATTAGTCCTATGGAACTGTGAACCCCAGTTGCCCTAGGAGACGTCGCCCCTTGCTCCAACAGTGACAAATGAACGCTGGCCTGATCTGTGCCCGGCAGCTGGTGCAGCAGTGTATTGCAGCAAGGGGCAGAGGGCTCCTGCAGGCCAGGCTCAGGCTGCCCGTGGTAGCTGGGCACTGGAAATGAAGCGGTGCAGGAGGGGAGATGGGGATTAATGCCTCGCCGGCCAAGTGGGCCCTCTGCCCGCCGGCTTGGGTCTCGCTGTGCAAAGAGATTTAGTGTGGGTCTCCCCCCTCATTCTGCCTTGTCCCCCTTCCCTCAGGAGAGCCCCTCAGAGTCCGGGGCAGTCTGATCGGCATCATTAATGACCAAGAATTTGGCATTGCCTCTCTGAACGCCAGCGTGATGGAGGATCCCCGCTCTGGCACGGCCACCATACGGAGCAGCATCGGGAATATCCCACCAGCTGTCGGTGTGTGATGCCCCGGGGATACGTCTTGTGTCAGTTACACCTACTACCTGGCCAAGTAAATGGCTAGAAGCCGGATGTAAATCTGGGTGAAATACCCACTGCACAGTGCACTTGCCTGTACCGGGAGTGGCGCAGAGCGACTTAGCCGGTAGTTCTTTACCCGCTCTAGTGGGCTGTAGTGGATAAATGCTGCCGTTCCCACTCGTACACATATGTAGCCAGTTGTCTGTTCCCTGGCTAGATAATCCACCCCAGGTTTTAGGGAGACCCTCTAGTAGCCCAAACTGTGTTTAGGCTGGGAGCTGGAGGGGGGGTGACTTGTGGGGGAGGAATAGCTCAGTGGTTTGAGCTTTGGCCTGTTAAACCCAGAATTGTGAGTTCAATCCTTGAGGGGGCCATTTAGGGAACTCGGGTAAAAATCTGCCTGGGGATTGGTCCTGCTTTGAGCAGGGGGTTGGACTAGATGACCTCCTGAGGGCCCTTCCAACCCTGATATTCTATGATGACAGTCTGTAAGTGCCTACTTGGGGAACAAGTATTTAATAGTGGGCTTCTCAATCTAGCAGAGGAAAGTATCACACGAGCCAATGGCTGGAAGTTGAAGCTAGACAAATTCAGGCTGGAAATCAGGTGTAAATTGTTAACAGGGAGAGTAATTAATCATTGGAACAATTTCCCAAGGCTCCTGGTGGATTCTCCATCACAGCCCATTTTTAAATCAAGACAGGAGGTTTCTCTAAAAGATCTGCTCTAGGAGTTATTTGGAGGCATTCGCTGGTCTAGGTCAGACTAGATCACAATGGTCCCTTCTGGCCTTGGGATCTAAGTTTCCGATTCCCCTGGTGGGTTCCTTGGGTGCTGTTGGGGAGGGAGCTGTTCCTAACAAGGGTTCCTGGAAGGGATCTGGGGGCTGATTTATGGGGGAGCCTATCCCAGCACAGAGAGGCCTCATGCCTTGGTATGAGAAGCTCTGAGCTCCCTCTTTGGAGCACAGGGCTAGCAGGCAGGAACTCCTGAGTGCTCACCCAGCTACAGACGGGAGTCCCCCATGTGAGCAGAACAGGGTTAGTACCTCCCTGGGATGAATGGCTCCAGACTGTTTGGAGCTGGGAATGCCATGCTGGAGTAGGATCATGATTCTGATTCTGCTGCCCCAGTAAGGACCTTTGACCACATTTAATTGCTAAGGCCAGTGTGACCAATGCACTGGGTGGGGAGCTGGCTGGGATTTTGGGGCGCCTCTCCCCAGAGCGCACAGCTACTCCTCAGGAGAGCCCTGACTGAGATGGGACTGACCCTCGTGCCCTTCCCCACACCTCCCAGGGCCGCTGATGAGAGTCCTGGTCACCATCATTGCTCCAATCTACTGGTCCTTTGCACATCAGAGTGGTAGCGCCAGGAACGGCTTCTCGCTGACCAGCGGTGTCTTCAGGCAGGAGTCGCAGGTGGAGTTTGCCACAGGTGAGGAGGCAGGCGTGTGTGTCCCGCTGAGAACCAAGGGAGGGCGGCAGAGATCATGGTGCAGGAGTCCGTGGGGGAGCCTTGTTGGTAAGGAGGTTCCCTTAGGGCTGGGTGGGGGTGTGGCATCAGTGGGGACAGATGGCCTGGAACAATGATCAGGGTGACGTCCGTGGCATATCTCAGTCAGCCAGGTATCACCCATAGCTCATAAGGAAGGTAGATTGGGGAAGGAAACCCTGCACTGCTCATTTCTCACCCGACAGGGTCAGATAATAATAATAAATACCTGCCTCTTATACAGGGTTGACATGAGTAGATCTCAAAGGAGGGCAGTATCATTATCCCCATTTTACAGCTGGGGAAACTGAGGCACAGAGGGGCAGTGGCTTGCCACGGTCACCCAGCAGGCCAGTGGCATTGAATCCAGGGCTCCTGAGTCCTATCCTCTAGGCTGCTTTGCAGGGAGTGCCTGGAGACAGCTTGGTGACCGCTGCATGCTGAGGCTGTGCCAACCGTTCACAGCAAAACCCAAGAGCCCAAGGAGTGCCGCCCGATTTCTGGTTTTGTTCTGAGCTCGCCGTCTCCACCGCGGTGCCTGAGGAGTCTGGGGTGGTGGCGCAGGGCTATGTCCCAGCCATCTCTGAGTGACCCACCTCTACCTTAGGGGACCGACTTGGGCTGAAATTTGTGGCTTCAACCCCACACTAGTGAAAACTGACCCATTGGCCTGAGTTCCATGTGGGGGCTCCAGGGAAACTCCGAGGGAAACGGGGCGTTCGGGGGCCAGGGATCTGGAGGGAATGGAATGAAGAGCTGTTTGCAGGGCTCCCAGCCAGGCGGGGCAGCTCATTTCAGCGTCAGGCCCACCGAGCCCTTCCGAAGAGCCAGCGCTGTGACGTGGGGTATTGCTGGGGTGGCCTGCAGTGCTCTGCAGGGAGCCTTGTGTCTGCGCAGCATGTTGTTGGAGTCAGAGACAAGCCTGAGCTGTAACTGCGGATGCAAATACTCCCAGGTTTAAAAGTTGGCCTCAAGATCTTGAAATTTGCTACTGGGCCCATCCACAGCCCAGCTGTGGGCCCTTTGCAGCCTGGCTCTGCCCCAGGTCTGTCTGAAATCATCGTGGGCTGGATCGTTAACTGGTGCGGACTCGCTGACCCCTGCTTGTCGCTGCAGGGGAGCTCCTCCGCATCACGCACGTCGCCCGAGGCCTGGACGCAGGCGGGGCGCTTCTCTTCGACATCGTGGTCAACGGGTTTGTGCCGGAGAGCATCGCTGAGGCTGCTGTGCTTTTCCAGGTCAGTAGGGAGCTCCGGGACACCGCCCTCGCCCCCTGGTTCTCTGCCCAGCAGCCCCGGCCTGCACCTTGGCAGTGCCTGCTCCTGTTCGCAATGGCACCCGATGGCACAACAGCAGGTCCCTCGTCCAGGGGAGTCTGGTGGGCCCCGGTCCCTGACTGTCCCATCTCCCTCTTTCCCTCCCAGGATTTCAGCGAGCGCTACGTGCAGACGGGGGCCGGGCAGCTGCATGTGGAGTCTGTGCAGAGCTATTTGCAGGACGGGCTCCCGGTTCAGATCCGCAGCAACCACAGCATAGAGTACGACGCTGCTGTGGGCCGGCAGCCCTCCCTGGTGCAGCACGTCCAGGCGAGGGCCGTCAAATCCTCCTTCAACCCGGCCTCGGAGGAGCTCCTCTTCCAGCTCAGCTCCTCCCTCCGCGCAGGTAACCGGGGAGCAGCCCGCAGTCTGTCTTCTCAGGGTGAGCGTTGCCCACCGAGAGCCCTGGAGTCAGAGTCCACGGGCTGGACGGCAGCAGGACAAGCTTCTCCCAGGCTGCCCTGCTCCCCAGGCGAGAGAGGGAGGCCGTTCCCCGTTGGCGTGCCTAGGAGCTGGCTCACGCTGTGCCGAGGGCTCCTGTCCCCCGTGCTCCCCACGAGCTCTGCCTCACTGAGGTGCTGACCGGGCTCTCTTGCCTTCTTGTCTTTGCCGCAGAGGCGAACGGAGAGCAGTGCCCGCAGGGGTTTGCACTGGGCCCGCAGCAGCTGTACTGCATAGGTAAGCGCCATTCCTGAGGGGTGGGCCATGTGCTCCCCACCGGCCGGGGCCCGTTCTCCATCCCCGCTCAACGCCAGGGCGTTTTCAGTGCCTGGTGACCCCAGGGGGGCCGCGGCTCTGTAATCCCCAGTGCGTTTAGACGTCTGCATGCTGCCTTTCACTGAGCTAGCGTGCCTGGCCACCCCAGTTCAATCCTGCCCGGCACCCGAGGGCCATACTGCGGGGCGGCTGGCCCGTCCCATTGCCCGCGCCCAGGCTGCTATTTTTAGCACACTAGCTGGCGCGTGTACGTCTACCCAGCACCGCCTGCTGTTGCACCTCCAGTTCCAGTGCAGCCATCCCCTCCCCCGGCTGCCGGAGGCACTGGGGGAGGTGGGCTGGTTCCAGGCTCCGGCCCCCCGTGGCCGGCAGAGGCAGTTACTAGGCAGGAGAGGTGCTGCATGGGGGCAGGAGGTCAGGTTGGAGCGCATGCTGCAGCTCTCCAGAGGCAGTTACCCAGGACATGGTTTCTGCTTCCCCGCTGCTCTGAGATGACCTCCGGGTCAGTAACCTCTGCTGAGGTGCCTGCTCCCCGGCCGTCTTGGCTTTGCCTGGCTCGATGCTGAGGGTGGGGGCAGCCGAGGTGTACATGGCACGTGCTACCCCAGGCTCTTGCTGGGAAGGGACGGTGACTCCTTTTCCCTGCCTCCCAGATCGGAACGAGTGTGCGGCTGCGAAGAGCCCTTGTTCCCATGCCTGCCACAACTCCGTGGGCAGCTTCTCCTGCACCTGTCCCGCTGGATACGCCTTGGCGCCGGATGGCAGGGAGTGCAGAGGTAAGGAAGGGGCTACTCTCCAGCTTCCCTCCCCCCACATTGGCCTGACCTCCCAGGGAAGCTGCAGGCCCAGGACAGGACAGCCTCTGGGTGTGAGCACAAGCAATTCGCCCTGTGCCCTCACAGCATGGGAGCAAGCGATCCCAGCCAGAAGGATCTCCGGAGCCTCCAGAAAGTGAGGGAGGGGATGCCCCCTTGGCCTTCTCCCCAGGGCGAGGACGGCCCCTTTCCCTAGGGATGGTGGGTGCCCCTGGGAACATCAGGAGGCTGGGGACAGGAGCACATGCAAGTCTGGCCCTGGGAGCTCCCTTGGGGAACATAGCAGGGGGCTGCCCCATAGACTACTCGATCCTTCTTCTCTGGACGTCTCGGGGGGAAAGAGACCCCCCCCTGCATGTTCAGCCCCCCCCCGCATGGGAATGGCTGTGCGCCCTGCTGGGCCAGAGGTCGAAGGGTGCGGTGGCTGGGGGTCAGGCGATGCTGTTTAGCAGCCCTGGGCAGTTTCAGCGATGCTGCCCAACAGGAAGGAGACTGGCAGGAGGCCTCCCTGCAGAGGGGAGGGCGGAGGGTTTCTCTTGGAGGAGGCCTGGGCCCAGCAGCCCCTCTGCTGCCAGGCTCCGTGGGCGAGGGGGGTGAGGCGGCTGCACTGGTGCTGGGCTCTCTCCGCAGATGTGGACGAGTGTGCGCAGGGCACCCACGCCTGCCGCCCGGAGCAGCAGTGTGCGAACCTGGCGGGGGCCTATCGGTGTCTGACGCGCTGCGGGGCTGGCTTCCGGCCGGCTCTGGACGGAGTGGGGTGTGAAGGTAACGGCCCCTGGGCTCTCCTGCCCGGCCCATGAGGAGGGAGGTTCCTCGGTGGACTCCACACGTCATCTGGCTTGTGCTCCTTCCTCAGGCTCTCCAGTGGGGCATTCCAGCTTGTGCCGGGGGCCTGATGGATGGCCCAGGGATGAGTCCTCCGCCTTGTGGGACAGGGGCAGCATCAGGGCCAGCTCTCCCTATCCTGGCCCCCTGGGCGCCCCCTTGGTGGAGAGGGGTCTCTCAGGGAGACCTGGATAGGCCCCATGCTCAGTACAGGGCAAAGCGGAGCAGGAGGCTGGACACAAGACAGGTCCCAGGCAGTGACAAGGGGTCAGTGATCTGGCGTCTCAGCCCATGATGCGCGTGGAGGGGCCATGGCTTTAGCTGCTGCGTGGGGACCTGTCCTCTCGTTCTCCCCACAGATCTGGACGAGTGCGCGGAGGGATCCCACGCCTGTCGCTACAACCAGATCTGTGAGAACATGCTCGGCGGGCACCGTTGCACGTGTCCCCGCGGTTACAGGACCCAGGGCATCGGCCGCCCCTGCTTGGGTAACACAGACCGGCCGGCCTTTGCCATGCAATGAGAAGGGGCAGCATTTCTGCTGGTTCGAGCCAGAGAGTGCGGGGGAGGGGGGGCGGGCGCAGGACTCCTGGGTTCAATTCCTGACTCTGATACTGACTCGCTCTGTGACGCTGGGCAAGTCCAGAGACGGGTCTCGACCCCCCCAGGTTGCTGCTGGAGTAACACAGCTAGTTCTCCTCTGCACCCCGGCACCTGTAGAGGGAGCCGCCTGCTCTCTCCCCCGCCCAGCGACAGCGCCCCCTGGTGAGAGCCGGGGGGAAGGAGAGTCGCTGGGGAGGCGGGTGTTTGGGTGGTGGGTGTGAATGCTTTGCGCTGTGCCTCGTCCCCTGCCCTTCACCGGAGGACCGTTCAGTAACCCTTACAAGCCCTCTGCGGTGCTGGGAAGGAAGACGTGTTCTCTTCACTTTGTAGGTGGGGATACTAAGCTGTGGGCTTGTTCAGGGTCACGCACACGTTAGTGGCAGAGCAGGCATAGAAACCCAGGCATCCTGCCTCCCAGTCCCCCCCGCTCTAACCAGGAGACAGCACTGCTTCCCCGAGCCGGGGAACAGAGCCCAGGAATCCCGGGTTCCTATTTCCTGCTCTAGCCGCTAGCCAGCGCTGCTTCCGCTGGGCTCTCGGACTCACCCTGGCTTTTCTCTCTCTTTATCAGACATAAACGAATGCCAGCAGGTACCTCCGCCATGTGCTTTCCAGTGCCGCAACCTCCAGGGCAGCTACAAATGCCTGTGCCCGCCTGGGGAGACCTTACGTGGGGATGGCAAGTCTTGCACTGGGCCGGAGAAGGCAGGAGGGAACGTGACGCATGTCAGCAACAGAGGAACCCGTCTGCAGTGGCTCAGACCGAGTGGCCGATCGCCCGGGGGAGGCTATTACACCTGGTTCTCCTTCGGCCAGTCTGGTAACGCCCTGAGCCCCAGCAGCCAGGCTCAGTGCCCGTCGGGATTCACCAGGCGCAATGGACTTTGCACTGGTAAGGCCACGTGCTGCTGGCCCTTGACACTCCAGAGAGGGGGAGCCTTGGAGCGATGCAGCCGGAACTGGCCCAACTCCAGCCCAGCTGGGGGGGCAACTGAAAGCTTGCGGCATCAGCTGGCTGCCTGGCGGGGGCAGGGATTGGTGCCGTCAATCCAGTGTCCCTGTTGCAAAAGCCACTGGTGCGAGCAGGCGCTTGTGTGCCGGCGTCAGCAGAGAGGCCAGGGGCTGACGGAAGGGTCATGCAGGCCCTAAAGGGACCAGCCTGTCTTATAACCCACTCTCCTCGCTCCTCCTTCCCCTCTTCCTCCCCGGCGTGCCAGCCGTTCTGTGGCTCTACCTGCTCCCCCATGGAATTGGTCTCTCCGAGGCCGAGGCCTTTGGTCCCCCGTGGGGCTGGAGTGGGGCTTCCCTGGGCCAGATCCCCCCCGGAGGGTGGGTGTAGGGGAGCGTTTGCCAGGGCCTTGCGCCTCTGCGGGGTTGATTCAGTGGCACAGTGCACCATGGTGGCTCTGCACTGAAGGCTCAGGGGCAGTGACATGCTGCACGTGGGGCTGGGGGTTGCCCCTCGGGGGGGGGGGCGCACAGCAGTGCACTGAATCTCTCCTCTCTCTCCCCCTCCCTTTACACAGACCTTGACGAATGTCAGGTGCGGAACCTGTGCCAACACGAGTGCCGGAACACCGAGGGCAGCTACCAGTGCTTGTGCCCGGCCGGCTACCGGCTGCTGCCCAATGGGAAAACCTGCCGGGGTCAGTGCGTGCGTGTGTCACTGTTCGGGAGTCTGTTACGAAGCGTGTGTGTGTCCGTCCATCCCTGCCACTTGGATACTGTAAACCCCAATCTCCTCCCTTTCTAAAGCCTGGATTTCACACCCGTCTCTTGCTGCTGCAGCAAAATCCCCACCCAACTGCCAGGCTCCCTGCAGTGCCTGCATTGGGGCTGCACTTTTCATCTCCCAAGCAAAGGGGCATAATTGTAGGGAAGTCAATGGAGCTATGCCAGGGCTGGATCTGGCCCATTAAATTCCTGTGCCTCACAATGGCGCCTTCAGCTTAGTATCGTTGCCACCAACTCATGGAGCAGGAAACAGAGGTGAGGTGACTTACCCAAGGGACACAGTGCATGGCAGTGGCAGAGCCAGGCTTAGGACTTCGTGGTTCCTATGCCTGGCCTCAGGCCACTAGCCCACAGGGCCATGGTCCTCCCGCCCCCTCTGCCAAGCCATTGCTTAGGAATGCGGCTATGTTGCTTCCTGGACCCGAGTGCAGTCTGGTCATGCACGGTCTGCTTTGGGGGCATGTTAGTCACGGGGCGGGTGCCTGCTGTCGGCAGACTCTGCAGCTCACCCGGCAGGTAAAATGGAGGCGCTTCAGTGCAACGGGCTCATGGAGAAAGCCCTTTGCTCTCCTGGGCACAGCTGCTCGCCTGAAGGCACGGAGGGGTGTGATACAGTGAGTAGAGTGTCCCAGCAGCAGAGCCCGGCCCCACTGTCTCTCCTCACTCCCCGGCTCCTCTCTCCTCTGCAGACATAGATGAATGTGCAGAGGGGAGGATTCAGTGCAGCCCGAACCAGCTGTGCTTTAACACGCGGGGAGGCTCCCAGTGCCTGGACACGCCCTGCCCCGCCGGCTACAGGAGAGGCTCCAGCCCAGGGTAAGGTGGGGGTGGGGATAGAAGTTCTTTTGGGGGGGGCGTACCCAAGCAGGGCAGCTGTTCCTCTCCTCCTGGCGGGAGCAACGCACCAACGCTCTTCTCTGCTCTGCTGCCAGGTTGTGGGGGTGGGCCGGTCCTGGGCACAGACTTGGTGCATTAATGATTACTTAGCACTCGGAAGAGGTGAAGTGCTGAGACTTGCCAAGTCTGACCCTTCCACACACACGTTTCCTGGTGGGGGAACTGAGGCACAGACTGGCTCAGTGACGTGTCCAGCGAGCCAGGCTTAGAACCCAGGAGTCCTGGCTGCCAGCCCTACGCTCAGACCCTGCGGCCTCTCCTCTGCGGAGCTGTGACCTCACCAACGTTCTCTGCCCGTTCTCGTGCAGAGTGTGCTTCCGCCGCAGCTCAGGAGGCCCCTTCACCCTGCAGTACGAGCTTCTCACGCTGCCCTTTGGCATCCCGGCCGGCCACGACGTTGTCCAGCTCACCGCCTCTTCCCAGGGGAGCCCCCTGCAGAACCGCACCGTCTTCACTCTGCTGGAACAGGACCCGGGCAGCCCCTTCGCTCTCCGGGACGAGAGAGGCCGGGGCGTTCTCTCCACGCTGCGCCCGCTCCACGCTGCCGGCATCTATCGGCTGAAGGTGCAGGCCCTGGCCCATGGCGAGCAGCGGGCATGGAGTGTCTTCCTCATCCTCATTTCCGTCTCACCCTACCCCTACTAACGGCAGCCAGGGGGCGCTGGGAATGGGCAGAGGAAGGGGGAAGGGGCTGATCCCATGCCCCAAGCCCCACCAGACATTGTCTCCTTCCCATCTGTGCCTGATTCCACCTCCCGGAGGGGGCATCAGCTCAGTCTGAGATGAGCTTCTCCCTTTGTCCCCTGTGTGTCTCCCTGGGATCCCCAAGCCCTGTTGCCTGCCATCAGCTCTGCCCTGCAAGAGGTTCCCCATGATCTGTAAAACTCCCCTCCCTTGGCTCCTCGCTAGGGTTGCCAACCCTCCTGGATTGTCCCGGAGTCTCCAGGAATTCAAGATTAATCTTTAATTTAAAGATTGTGTCATGTGATGAAGCCTCCAGCAGTACGTCCAACCAAAATTGGCAACCCTACTCCCAGCCCCTGTGGCTCAATCCCTTTGTGAGCTAAATTGCCTTGACCCCATGGAATGGTGCCGAGGCAGTTCGGAGGCCCCCGTAAATGCTGACCTCTCGTTGTCTGGACTTTGCACCCATCGCTTCTCCTACTAGCTCAGCAGAGCAGCATGTGCTTGAGGCACTGGTTCAGCCAGTGTCCTGCAGTGCTCTGCTGCGGTGGAGGGGTGAGGGGTGTAAACATCAGGTGCTATTGGCACTAGTCTCTTGCAACATGGGGCTGGCCTTGGGCCTGCTATCACATGCGGCTTTTAAGCAAACAGAGCTGCCTGCGTGGTCTTGAGGTCAATCAGAGCTGAGATACTGAAAACCTGGGAGGGGAAACTGCCAAGCGGCCGTTAGTCTCCTTGGCTTTTGGCTCTCGGGTGGCATCACGAAGCCTGTGACTCGCCTGAGATAGACACTGGAGACACCAGGCCATTACTGTTCTTTTCCATTTGTATCGGGGTAGCACCTAGAGACCCCATCTGAGATCACAGACCCGTTGCTCAAGGGTGGGAGAGGAAATGGAGACCCAGAGAGGTCACCAGCAGGTCAGTGCCCATAATCAGGAACAGAAACCCCGGTCTCCTGAGTCCCCATCCAGTGCCCTGTCCATGCATGGAGCGCTCAGGTGCGTACTCCCCGGAGAGCTGAGATGCACATTTCAGCCTTGCCAATAGTGCAGAGCTTTGCTAGCGTTGCACAGGTCCCGGAGCCATCTCGAGGCCAAGCACACACTGCGCAGTGCTAGGTGAGGCAGATGTTTAAGAAGCCACCGAGCTGATGTGGCAGAGCTGGGAAGGGAGTTCCAGGGCTGCAAGGTTTGTTGGTAACCACATATTAAAAGGTTAGTTCCCTCGTGTTCAGTCTTTGTTATAATCAAACTGGTTTCGCAGCACACTTATTTATTTCTGGTTTTGTACCAAATAAAGATGATTTTGTGAGTAAAACAATCGTGTTATTTGAGGGCATCATCCTTCTGCACTGCATGACGGCTCTGCGGATTTCGGACTGGAGCTTGGGGCCTGATTCTGCTCTCAGTCCCAGTAGCCTGCTGCTGCTGAACTCAGTGGGGCAGGATCTGATCCATTGTCTCATTCGTATCCTCCATTCCAGGTGTCCCCATTGGCTTTGGAGATTAGACACCACCTAGTTCCTCTGCTGTGCTTTTCATCTGTAGATCTCAAAGCGCTTTACAATGGAGGCCAATATCACCTGTCTCCAGTTTATAGATGGGGAAACTGAGGCACAGGGAGGTGAGTGACTTGCAGGGCTTAATTTGTAATGAGAGAGGTGCCGGGCCTCAAGCATTTTTTTTTTTTAACATTCGTAACCGATACAGCAAGTCCAGAGGCGCCGGGGCTAGGAACTGCCTGGCCCAGACGTGCCAGGGCTCAGCCATGGCACACATTAAGCCCTGGTGACTTGCCCAAAGTTATTCACCTGTGTCAGTGACAGGGCACCAGTCATCACGTTCCTCACAGCTGGATCCTGTACTACTGAAACCAATGAGAGCTGTGTCTGTGACCATGGTAGATGAAGGATCAGGCCCTGGGTGCAGTTATGACCTCGGGCTGGGAGCAGGAATAAGCTGCAGGAACAGATGGGCTCTGGAGATACAAAGATCCTCTCTCCGTTCAGAGATCTTTCTCTCTGTTTCTGGGGAGGGCCTCCTGGTCAGGGCAGAGGGCACAGGGCTGTCTGCTCACAGCGCTGGTGGCAGGCTGCAGTAGCTGTGTGCTCCGGCTAGGGGGTGCTGGGTCCTGTGTAGAGGTGACTGCAACGGTAATTTGAAATAATGGGTTTGTGTGATGGAGCAGGGAGGTGGAAAGAGTATCCTCCCCACGTCTTGTTACCTTAGCAATATCAGCAATGTCTCATCTGCCACCACCACCACCCCCAACCAGTTCAGCAGAAGGAGCTCCTGCTCTGGAGACCTCGTAGGATCATCCAGGGGTCAAGTTGGGACCATCTGAATGAGGGAGCTCCCCATAAAGAGGAGAAGGTGTTTGGACATCTCATGCCCACCCAGAGAGTGCCCTTGTGGGACTGATCCCCACTCATTTCAGTCAATGGAAAGAGGCCCATTGGCTGCGGCAGTATCGGCTCAGGATGCTTAAAGGCTAGCCTGGAAATTGCACACAGGACGATAGCTGGGCCGAGTCCTGGGGTGAAGGTGCTGCAGGGAAAGCCCAATGTCTCTGTTCCAGCTGTTACTGTGCAGAGCTCTCCTGCAAACGCACAGACCCTTTGCCTGCTTTGTGCCTGGTGCTTTGCGTTGACCTAGCTGGTGCTCGGTCTGCTCAGGCCAGGCCTGGTTTTAGAGTGTGACCTGAGCGCCGATAACCTGAACCTGACCCCCAGAGGGTGGCATTGTTTTCAGACCTGACCCAGACCTGCGTCAGCAGCCCGACGCCCATTGCCTCATCTTTGGGTCTTTGCCTGGGGAGAGCTGCCCGTTCCCTGTGCCCGTGAACAGTCTCTGCCCGCCTCCTGCCAGGGGAGTCAGCAGGGTGGCAGCTCCTGCTGGGCACGCTGGGCAGCGCCTGGCTGCCCAGCTCCTGCCGGCGGCACTGTGTGCGCTGCAGAGGGAGCGACGCAGCCACTTGCCGGCTCTAGACTCTCCCTCTGCAGCTGCCGGAGCTGGGCACTGGGCCGACCCCCAGGGCCGGAGGTGATCAGAGACGACCCAAGCCCCAGAGGGAGGGTCAGGCTGTTTGCAGCCCCCACCCAAAGCTGACCCTTGGGATCAGTTCCCAGCAGGTTCGGGGGGTTGCAAGGCTTTACTCAGTTGTGTTCTGCCCCTGCACAGGGCCTGGCCTGGCTCGGCAGCACTGCCCTTTGAGATGTGCTGATACTCACACGGCGCGGGCTCCCAGTTCCCCCATGCCCCTGCTAAGTGGGGAGGAGGCCGGGTCCTTTGAAGTCAAGTGACCCAGTCATGAGAGAACTGGATTTCAAAACGCCCCCTCGTGATGTGTCCCCGCCCTGTGCAGCTGTCCGGCTCGGTGGGGGCTGGGAAGTTTGGAGCTTCCATGGGACAGGCTTGATCCTGCCTCAGCTGGAGCCAGGTGAATGAAACCAGTCGCTTTGGTGCTGCAAACGCCGCCCTCTGTCCCAGTCCCCTGACCCACCTACCCCCCGCCAAACCACCACCAAGACCCCGGTGTAATGCATGACATTGTGCCTGAGAACATCGTCTGAGCCCCGGAATCTCCCAGCCCTCACGGATACAGCAGGGCAGGGATTCAAGGCGACTGCAGTCATTTGTAGCAGGGGGAGGGTTTCTCTCGCTCACCACCCTCTTGCTGGTGGTGTGTTGCTGGGCCACGAGAGGCAGCCATGTTCCAGAGGTGGCTGCATTCAGCTGTGGGGAAAGCCCCTCTGTCTCGGGGGAACCCAAGCTTTGCAGTGTGCTGGGAACGTGGGTGCCACCTACCTCATTTTGCCTAAACAGAACCGGGTGAAATTGCTCTCCTCTCCAATACAGAGCGATAATCTGCAGAGCCTGCAGGTCCCAGCATGCACCGTACCATCTTGGGTCTAAGGGGTCGGCCAAATGGATCAAACTGATGTTCCTAGAGGTGATTGAAGGCTAAATATTTAACCTGGGGCCTTCCTGCTTTAGTTTCAAAAGGGAACTGGGCATTTCCCTCAACCTCCCCATGGCAGCATGAGTCCTGGACCTGGTGTTGCCTAAAGGATTGTGCACTGAACTGGGACTCAGGAGAGTTGGGTTCTCCCACCTCTGCCACTGGCCTGCTGCATGACCATGGGCAAGTCACTGTACCTCAATTTCGCCATCTGTTAAATGAGGATAATGATACTGCCCTGCTTTACAATGTGCTTTGAGATATACTGGTGAGAAGAGCTGGGTGGTATTATTAGTATTGGTACAGAAGAGGCCTTGTTTCCTGACGCATCTGGTGCACCAGGTTGTGGTTAAGTGGAAAACCAAGAACATGTGAAATTAACTACACTCATCAGTCAGGCATCAAGATGCCATCTCCCTAAAGACTTCCCAATTGTGTTAGCTTGTTGTCTTAGAAGACAGCTGAAGACGTAGTCTGCAAGGCCCTTTGCTGGCAGAGAGCAGCAGGAAGCCGGGCTTGTCCCTGGGGACGTTCCTGTCAATATTTCATGCAGCAAAGGGACATTTCTTTGGCTCCATGGACATTTGATTTAGTTCTTTGTTTGCTTTGAAAGATACTACAGTGAAGTCAGTGCTGGTGAAAGGCGCCTGACTGACGTCCCTGGAGGCTGGAGCCATCTAGGGAAGAGGGACAGCGTGGCCAGGGGCACAGCAAACTTCCCATGTGTGGCCTCATGTTCTCCTCTGGCCACTGACCTGGAAGGCGTCACCCATAAGGTTTAAGCCTAGAGCTCCAGTTCAGAGGCCCATGCAGTCCTTTGGCCTCTCTGCTCAGCCTGGGGCAGGGGACAAAACCACAACCAAACTACCACGGCTAGTGTGGACACACTGAACATAAGAACGGCCGTACTGGGTCAGACCAAAGGTCCATCCAGCCCAGTATCCTGTCTGCCGACAGTGCCCAATGCCAGGTGCCCCAGAGGGAGTGAACCTAACAGGCAATGATCAAGTGATCTCTCTCCTGCCATCCATCTCCACCCTCTGACAAACAGAGGCTAGGGACACCATTCCTTACCCATCCTGGCTAATAGCCATTAATGGACTTAACCTCCATGAATTTATCTAGTTCTCTTTTAAACCCTGTTACAGTCCTAACCTTCACAACCGCCTCAGGCAAGGAGTTCCACGGGTTGACTCTGCGCTGCGTGAAGAAGAACTTCCTTTATTTGTTTTAAACCTGCTGCCCATTAATTTCATTTGGTGGCCCCTAGTTCTTATATTATGGGAACAAGTAAATAACTTTTCCTTATCCACTTTCTCCCCATCACTCATGATTTTATAAACCTCTATCATATCCCCCTTAGTCTCCTCTTGCTGTGCTGGCATGAGTGCTACCCCGCCACTGCAACTACCCAGGCCTCAGGATTTGCACACTTGAACTAGTCAGGGTTTACCCCAGCTGGAAGGTATTTTCTTGCTGTCATCAGGAATGTCCTGTGTCATTGCAGAACAGCCCTGTGCTGCTGCCTTCTCATGGACAAGTCCCTAGCTCGCAGGCCCATACAGCAGCATGCCAGCAATTGTGCCGTGCTGGCTGACAATGACCAACGGTAACTGCAGTTCACCAGGGCTAATGGGAGTGGGTGCAGGGCTGCCACGCTCCTTGCAGCAGGGAACAAGAAGGGCTGCGTTGTCAGTTGCATTTATCTTCATGAGGGTTCTGTAATGAGGAAAGCAGTCGCTAGTGACACTTGGTACACAGGGGAATAAACGACCCAGCAGGCTGTCAGCTGTTTAATAACTGGTGAGTTATGTTCTCAGTCAAAGGATGCCTCTGAGGCGCAGACAGGTGCATATTCAGCTGGGAGGAAAGGGAAGAATCTATGGGCTTGGATAGCTAAGGAAGAGTGGGTTTGTGGTTGATAATAAAACCTAGCACTTTTCTTCCATAGATCTCAGGGTCTTAAGGATGGTATTCCATTTTACAGATATTTAAATAGTACGTATCTAGCACATGCGATTCATAGCTATCAAAGTGCTTTACAGAGATATTCTAATTTTACCGGTGGGGAAACTGAGGCATAGAGAGATTGTGACTTGCCCAAAGCAGAGGAGTGGGACGGAGAAAATCTGGGCTTTATTCCCAAATCTGCCCCCGATTCACTGTGCGACGGTGGGCAAGTCACGGAAGGCTAACATTTTCAAAAGTAGACACTAATTCTGAGGGTTTCCGTTTTGACCAACTTAAGACAGCTAGGTGCTGAGCACTAACAAGCTAGGGGTTAGATTGGCCTGACTCCTGGGCCTTTTCCCGGTGTCTGTATCTTGTGGCCCAGAATCTAAGCCTTCTGTAGTGTTTTGTGGCCATGAAGCACGTCTCCGAACTGTGAATGGGGTGTAAGCGCTTGCAGTGATGGCTGCAGAGAGAGCCTAAAACGGCAAAGCTGACATTTGAAATAGCCACCTAGTCATTTCACTTGATGTGTTAACTCCAGAGACTAATGATGACAAAGTACATGTCCATGTTGTTAACTATTACACCGGTGATCTCAGCATGCAAGAAAGAGGAGGGATGAGCAGATACCACAGTGATGAGCACGGTATAAAAATCTTGCCTGGTAGTACTATGAAGAGCTGCACAATCTACAATCTCATTTTGGATGTGGGTGGAGCCTGGATTGTGAGCAGAGGTTGGGGGAGCACCTGTTTGTTTTTTCCAGTTTGACACGGGCCCACCCCTCCAGTGGGAGCTGGTAGTGCCTAGCGTCTCAGGAAGTCAAGCCCTATCTAATGCTGGCCATCCAAAATGAATGGCCTCTTGAAAATGTAGGCCTTAAACCTTTGTCAGGCTAATAATGCTTGTTCCCTGGGACAATCCATGTGAAATGACAACAATTCATTAATCTCTGAGAATCGCAGCTGGAAGCTGCTATATGAGTACGGAGTGTTATTATTTTCCATGTCAATTAGCAATACATTTGGGTTAAAAACGATTGTGCCAGTCCATGGAGAATAGTGCAGGCACATACACTTACTGAATGATATGCACACAAACAATGACACACGCACCCACACATGCAATTCTGTTAGCCAGAGAGCTTGCATGAGGCTGTATGTCAAAATCTATATTTTCCTTTGTCTGAGGTGGATGTTCTGTCAATATTTTCCCATGGCTGGAGCCGCTGCTGGTCGTTATTTATATTATGCCCTCAATCAGGAATCCGGGCCCCGTTGTGCTAGACTCAGCCATAGGGTAGGTGCTGCCCCACAGAGCCTTCAATCACCAGATGAAACACAACAGGTGGCCGTGAGGCAGGCAGAGGAGCACAAGGGACCAGAGACAGTTGTGTTTCGTGTCACAAGCAGTGATCAGCCCGGGTAGAAGGGGCCCAAACTAGGTTCATTAATAAAAGTCAAGAAAATAGGGGGCCGAGAGCCACCGGCAGCAGCCCTAGTGTGACCAGACAGCAAGTGTGAGCAATCGGGGCAGAGGATGGGGGTGGAAAGGAAAAGCCCGTGTAAGGAAAAGCCCCACGATCAGGATTGTCCCTGTACAATCGGGACATCTGCTCACTCCACAGCAGAGGAGTTAGTCTGCGAGCAGGAGTTTGCCACAGGTGTCTGACGCCTCCCGGCAGCCCGCGGCTGCCCACGTGCTGCCCTGCGGCTGGTGCGGGGCCGGGCCGCGGGCAGACTCCGGGCTGCCCTGCTCCCTTGGGGGGGCCCGGCCTGCAGGAGTGGGGCGAGGAAGAGCCGCAGGGCGGGGCCGGGGGGGCCGCTTGGTGCCTGGGCTCTGCCGCCCGCGGGGAGCAGCCGCGTGGCCGGGACCCGGGTGGCTGATGGAGCCTGGGGCACAGGCGCGTTCAGCGGTGGCCGGGTCCGGGGCGCTCGGCTGCAGGCTCGGCCCCCGCCCGGGAGCAGCCCGGCCCGGCCCGGCCCGGCCCCGGCCCACCTGCGGGAAGGGGAGTCGCTCCCGCGGGCCCCACCCACGGCCGGGAGACGCCCCCTTCCTGGCCCCGCCCCGCCGCGCTTCATAACAGGGATGCCCGGTGCCCCCATCGCCTGATCGCTTCCCTGCGTCTGGAGCGGAGCCTGCTGCGGCTGTCGGGGTAATTCGGCTGGGGGAGGAGGCAGGTTACGGGATCAGCGGAGCGATGCTGGGGGTGGAGATCGGGGGGGTGGCTGGCGGGGTGGGTCGGTGGGGGAGGAGGCTAGAGGGATCGGGGTGGAGATCCATGGGGAGGCTGGGGGAGTGAGGGTCAGTGGGGACCAAAGGGGGAGGGGAGGGTTGGTGGGGGAGGAGGCTAGAGGGATCGGGGTGGAGATCCATGGGGAGGCTGGGAGAGTGAGGGTCAGTGGGCACCAAAGGGGGGAGGGTTGGTGGGGGAGGAGGCTAGAGGGATGCTGTGGGGTGGAGATCCGGAGTGGGAGCTGGGGACCAGTGGGGCGAGGCTGGGCGGGAGTGAGAGTCAGTGGGGACCAAAGGGGGGAGGGAGGCTAGAGGGATCGGGGTGGAGATCTGTGGGGGAGAGGCTGGCAGGAAGGGTCAGTAGGGGGAGGGAGTCTCTAGAGGGATCAGTGGAGGGAGGCTGGTGGGGTGGGGACCCAGTGTGGGGAGGCTGGTGGAAGATGGGGACCAATGGGAAGCAGCTGGGGGAGGGAGGGTCAGTGGGGACCAAAGGGGAGGGAGGCTAGAGGGATATGGGGTGGAGATCTGTGGGGACCAGTGGGTGGAGGATCAGTAGGGGGAGGGAGGCTAGAGAGATCAGCAGAGGGATGCTGGGGGGTGGAGATCCATGAGGACCAGGGGCGGGAGGCTGGTGGGAGCTGGGGACAAGTGGGGGAGGCGGAGGAGGGAGGGATCAGGGGACCTGTGGGGAGTGAGGGTCAGTGGAAACCAGTGGGGGAGGGGTTGGCAGGAGCTGGGGACCAGTGGGGGGAGGCGGGGGGCAGTGAGGGTCAGTGGAAACCTGTTGCGGGGGGGAGAGGCTGGGGACCAGTCGGGGGAAGCTGAGGGGAGGTCTCATGGCGTGGAAGCAATGAGGGGGGCAGGTTCTGGTGAAGGGGACCCCCGCTGCTTTGGGGATGGAGGATCAAACAGCCCCTTGCTCATCAGGAGGCAACACCCTGCTCCCTCCATCCCTGGCGCTGACTCCCTAGCTCAGCGCCCCCCGTCTGCCCCCAGCCTGTCTGCTACTCTGTTGTTTTTCTTCCTTCCCTGTCAGTGAATGAAATTGAAATGGACACAGTGGCAGACAGTGAATTAAACAGTCAGGCTCCAGTCGCTCAGCTTGGGCCAGCCCCACTCATTTAACGGCTTCTCACCTTGTTGGGCCTGGGTCTCTGCCGGGTCCTGGGGGTTGCGCTGGGAGGTACAGTCCCTCCCCACTGACCTGGGGCGAGGTTTCAGAGGAGCGAAAGCTGCCTGGAAACGTGACTGAAGTGGGGAGAGGTGGGAGAGTTGCTCGCCTGGCTGAGGCAGGGTCGGGGAATGGCTTAGAAACGGGCGTCGCCTTGTCACGGGCTGGTTGCTCTGGAACAATGCTGTTCCCAGCCCCAGCAATAGTGACGCTGGTTATTCTGCAGCACCCAGTCGGGAGTCAGGGCCCCATTGTGCTAGGCACTGTGTGCCCTGAAGCTGCCTCGTCTCCACTAGGAAACCAGGGTGTGTGTGTGTGGGGGGGGGTTTCTTCGAATGTGTTACAATCCTCGGCTGCAATTGTGGCGTCGTTGCAGTCGCTGGAAGTTCTGCCAATGGCGTCAGGATTTTCCCACCCCTAGTGCCAGGGCCGGCTTTAGGAAGCGCGGGACCCCAGCAGGGATGACTAAAAAAAAAAAAGTAAAAAAAAGCCTTTAATTTCTTAGCAACCGGACCCCTATAAAAAGTTCTGATTTAAGGGATGTGCCACAGTATGTATTTTTTTGTACCAATCAGGGCCGGCTCCAGGCCCCAGCACGCCAAGCGCATGCTTGGGGTGGCATGCCGCGGGGGGGGGGGCCGCGCGCTCCGCCGGTCGCCGGGAGGGCAGCAGGCAGCTCCGGTGGACCTCCTGCAGGCATGCCTGCGGATGCTCCACTGGAGCCGCGGGACCAGCGGACCCTCTGCAGGAGGTCCACCAGAGTCGCGGGACCGGCGACCGCCAGAGCGCCCCCCGCAGCGTGCCGCCATGCTTGGGGCGGTGAAATTGCTAGAGCCGCCCCTGGTACCAACAGGGCTACCATATGTCCGTATTTTCCTCCCGGATGGTGATTTAAGAACCAAAAAGCCTGACATGTCCGGGGAAATATGGATGTCTGTTAATCCTACCTAAAGTTCTTTTTTAAAAAGATGGGCCTGAACTAGAAATGAGCTCCGTTTTACATGTGTGGGTCCCCACCACTCCCTAGGGGTGTGCTAGGGTGACCAGATGTCCTGATTTTATAAGGACAGTCCCAATTTTTGGGTCTTTTTCTTATATAGGATCCTATTATCCCTGTCCCGATTTTTCACACTTGCTGTCAGGTCATCCTAGGGTGTGCACATATGTGGGTCCCAGCTGCTCCCTGCAGGGTTACTGCCCTGGGAACTGCAGGGCACCAGTGGACATGGGGCTGGCTGGAGGCAGGGCAGGGGCTGACTGGAGGTAGGGTCTGGCTGCAGGTAGGTCAAGGGGTGTGGGGCTGGCTGGAGACAGGGGGGTGTGGGGTGGGCTGGCTGGCTTCAGGCAGGGGTGTGTGGCAGGGGCTGGCTGAAGACAGGTCAGCGGGTGCAGGGCTGGTGCGGGCAGGGCGGGGGGGGGTGGCAGGGGCTGGCTGGAGACGGGCTGGCTGTGGGGAGGGTGTGCGGGACTGGCTGGAGATAGGGCAGGGGGTGCGGGGCTGGCTGGAGACGGGCTGGTGCGGGGCTGGAGGCAGGGCAGGGGCTGTGGGGCTGGCTGGAGACAGGGGCTGGCTGCGGGCAGGGCAGGGGGTGCGGGGCTGGCTGCAGGCAGGGCAAGGGGTGTGGGGCTGGTGTGGGCAGGGGGTGCAGCAGGGGCTGGCTGCAGGCAGGGGGTGCAGGTACAGGGGATACAGCCCACCCTGTATGGTAAGTGCCCCCTCCTCTCCCCCTCCCCCACCAGGGTAGCAGCAGCAGCAGCCCAGGGTTTGGGGGCTATTTAAAGGGCCCGGGGCTCCCCTGCTTCTACTGCCCCCACCCTTTAAATAGCTGAGGGAGCCCTGGGGAAGCATCAGGGCTCTGGTGGCTATTTAAAGGGCCGGGGCGGTAGAAGCAATGGGAGCCCCGGACTTTTTAAATATCCCCCAGAGCCCCGCAGCCCAACCCCAGGGCTCCAGCAGTGGGGCTCTGGTGGCAATTTAAAGGGCCTGGGGCTCCAGTCCCTGCTGGGAGCCCCAGGCCCTTTAAATTGCCCCCTGGGGAAGCCAGGCCACCACGGTACAGCGCCCTGGCTCTTGATGGTATGCCGGACTGGGGCTTGGGCGCGGGGCCCTCTTAGGGGCGGGGCCCGATTCAGGGGAATTGGTTGAACTGGCCTGAAGCTGGCCCTGCCTAGTGCAGATGGGATGGTGGTGGGGTTATTACCATGTGTTCATTGGTCCAGGTAAACCCTAGGGACTAGCTAATGGGTTAAAACATAAACCTCATTCCTGGTATAGACGTGGCCTTAAACTGTCAGTTCTCTGGAGCAGGGGGTGCCTCTCTGTTGTGTGTTCGTACAGAGTCTAGCACAAAGGGGTCCTGTGATGGGTGCACTGAGTGCTGCCACAACACAAAGAATAACACTAGGAGAGGATGGTTCTTTCTAGTAGGGTATTTCCACCACCCACCCCACCTCTCCCCTTCCCCCTTACTCTCCATGCCAAGAGCAATTAGCCTGGCATAGTGCTGGGCAGGCAGGTGTGTCTGGAAGGCAAACTCTCACCTGCCCTTCCCGGTCTGGTGATTGAAATCAACAGCTGTTTGACCTCACCCAACAGCCTGGGGAATGCTCATCTACGTGGTTTGCTGGTGAAGTTCCTGTTAGAAGGATGACTCGGGTCCTAAGAACATTGCTACAGAGCAATACGCAATGTTGAGAAAGACTTTCCCTTGATCTGGGTTTCACTTTCCTTTTTCTCTTGATTTAATGTCCCCAGCTATAAACTCCATGAAATGCAGGAAATACCTCTCCCTTCCTGGCCAGGCTCGGCTTTTCTTGGCATGATCCCCAGGGGCGAGAAGCTTTGGGTAACTGCCTCCTTGCAGGAAACTGTGGTGATCCAGCCTGTGTAGAGAACAACCCTGCTCCAAAGCTCCCCAACTGCATTTCCCTCACCCTTCATTAAGGAGGACAGGTGCATGAAAATCGTCCCTGTGTTTCTCGCAGTGTCTATGCAGCCTATTAGTATGAGCACCAAGGTGGGACCCAGAACTCCTGGGTTCTCATCCCAGCTCTAACACATGCAACCTCTCTCTGGTTTGTCTTTGCAAGTCCCTGAGGGCCAGGTTTTCAAAAACTCATGGCTTGGTGATTAAGAGCGCAGCCCCCACAGTATTCTGACCTTCATTTCTCTGGCTTGGTTTCCCCATCCATTGGGGATAACAGTATCTACCTGTGACATTCCCCTCTGGTGTTGTCTGGACCAGAGATCCTTGACTCTGGGAGCCAGCCTTACCCTGCTCTGCTGTGAGAACCCCCACTCCTGGGCTGGTCACGCACAGCCTCTGGCATGTCAGCTGCTCCCAGCTAGCAGGCAAATGACACTAGCCATTTTCTCCAGTCCCGGACACAACCCTAGGAACCTCGGTCTTGCAGCGTCCAGTTATGCCCACTGGGCGCTGCAAGCAGAGTTTGTCAATTTAACAAAGAAATTGACATGTACCAGGCTTGTTCTCCCAAGGGGAGTTTCTGACACACTGCAAACCAAATGCACTGCTTGGGGTAGAATAAACAAACAGATTGAGTAACTGTAAAGGTGGATTTAAGTGATTGTAAGTCAAAGCCTAACAAGTCAGATTTGGTCAAATGAAATAAAAGCAAAACACATTCTAAGCTGCTCTTAACACTTTCAATGTCCTTAAAACTTAGATGCTTGTCACCATAGCCTGGCCAGGCTCTCCCCTTTGATCAGTGGTTCAGTTGCTTGGTGGTGGTGGCGTCTGTAGATGTAGGTTGAAGATGGAGATCATGGCAAAATGTCTCTCCCTTTTAGCATGTCCTTTCTTTCCTCTTGGCTTTGCCTGCCCCCTTCAGAGTCAGGTGAGCGTTACCTCATCGCAGCCCCAAACTGCCCAAAGGAAGGGGGGGACTCCCTCGAGGGTCTAACTGCCTAAGCCAGTGTCCGTTGTTCCTGTGGGGCTGGGCTGGGTTTGTCTCATCCCTGCCCTGACGAGGTGTGAACTGCCCCTCTGCTCTTGGAGAGTTTTTCCTGGGCTTGCTTTAAGCCACGAAGATACATTTTCAGCCTCATAACTATATACATGAAATTATAACATTAGTGTAACAATTACTAGCATTGGCCTGCTAAACCCAAAGTTGTGAGTTCAATCCTTGAGGAGGCCACTTAGGGATCTGGGGCAAAAATTGGTCCTGCTAGTGAAGGCAGGGGGCTGGACTCGATGACCTTTTGAGGTCCCTTCCAGTTCTAGGAGATTGGTATATCTCCAATTATTACCTTACCTCTATTACCTTTAACAACCACGTTCAGTGCATTCTGAGCCTTCCGAAGACACCCAGCATGACAAACTTTGCATTGGATACCACACCATCATTTTATAAAGATGAACATGGGGGTGTAGGGTGTTCCCCCGGGGTACAGAGCATCACACTACCTCCCAGGGATAGTTGTGAATTTATTCCAATGTGTAAATGGCGGCGGTGATACAAAGGACTAAGTACTGTTATTACTAAGGGGCTTGCCTGCTCCACCTGTTTATTCTGCAGCTGAGATCATTGTCTGGGAGGTTACAGTGGGCTGCAGTGGAAAAGATTGTGGGACTATTAGTAGGGAAGTCGCACCAGGAATGGGCAAACTTTGGAAAGAGGCACTTGAGTTCGAAGGCCCCAGAATCTGGCCCCTCCATCTCCAGAACACAGATGTGTTCTGTTGGAAAATGGTCCCTTGATAGTAAAATCATCTCTCTCAACAGAGGCTGCAACAAGTGTGGGCATCCCAGATGGGCGACCCTCATCCTCCTGCTCCAGGAAGCTGGGTTTGTTGAGACTGCAGACAAACATGTGACTATCCATGTCCCCTTTGCTCACTCTGACAGCTCCCTCCTGGAGACGGTGGGATTGAAATTTACAAGTTTCCTGCTCTTTCAATAAACAGGAGCCTTGTCCATTTCAACGCCGGCATGTTTCCCACTAGAGATCAGGGTGGAGACCAGAGGACTGTGGTCAGTGACAGGCATGTAATTGCTGATCTCCTGGGCTTGGTGGCATGGGTCAATCAGAGGAAGTTAATGAAAGCTGTTAATGGGTGATGGTGTTTTTAACCCCTAGGTTGCCAATTCATACCCCCTCACATCAGTATTCACTCAACGCTGTTTCAGTTGGCTGGCTTCTTTGTCCATGACACAGGGAGCTGGTGGTGTCAGTTTAGTTTCCAGTGACAATGAACTGAGCCAGGTGTTCTCCTTTGGCTGGCAGAGCTATTCGTTATACTGCTGTCCTGTCCGATGGGAACTGGATGGCTCAGGCTGCTGGTACTGGCATGTGCATCTCTGCGTCCTCTGTTCAAATCTAGAATAAGTCAGTAGTGGCCAAAAGCGGGGAGGAGAATAAATATCCTGATTGGTGGCCTGTGTTGACTGAGTTTGGGGGTGTATGTTGTGGGGGCATGTGTGTCTCAGGTCAGTTCTTATAGGACAAGTGCCCAGTGGTGTTACATTCACCTTCTGTCGGAGGTGTGCTCCCAAAGTGACACATTCCAGCTGATGGTGTTTGAGTTACACATTCCTTTACACCTCACAAAATCCAACCCATTCGTCCCAGTTCCCGAACTTTTTTTCTGTTTCTTCCTTAACTTTGTTTTGGAAACTAGCGTTTCGGGTAGGGGTCTGGGAAGGTATTTCCCTAGCTTATGCTAAGACACAGAACCAATGTGTCTTGATTTTTGACAAGTTCCGTATCTGCTTATGGCAAAGCTTACTTCAGCTAATGCAAGGTGTTATGGGATACTTGGTATAAGAGAACAGGATTATAGTCAAGGTATAGGTTAGGCTATATAACTGCCATGTTATTTGTGCTCAATGCATACTAATGTAACTTTGGTACAGCAAATACATATTATTAATAGGAGATATATTTGCCAGCCAGATATATGTTGATCAGCCTCATAAACACCATAGCTGATACTAACTAGCCTTTTGCTGGCAATCTCGGAAGAGAAAGCAAAGACTAACTGGACCACAGAGGCTAAACTCCCTCCTCATTCCTAGCAGTGGTTGCTCTGGGTCCCGACCCTTTTCTGTGGATAAAAGCAGGGCTGCGTTCTCCAGGGCACTTTTTCCCAGCACTAAATTCGCTCAAAGGAAACAAGGGGATATTGTATGGCAGGGAAACATTGTCTTCATGGGATTATCATCATCGTTGACCTGGTCCATTAAGAAACAAAACTGCCCTGGTGTAAACGTCCTGTCTCATCAAAAGGGACAGAGGGTGCACCCGGAATTACTGTGAAATAAAACATTTTCTCTGAAAATGCTCCGTGAGATGCCAGCTGGTGTCTTCTGAAAATTCCCCTCTTAATCTGCCTGCCCCACCTGCTCTGGGAGTGGCTGGCTAGTGCTGAAATCAGGAAGGGCTGAGGGGAAGGTTCGGGGAAGCTGAGTCATTGCTGGGCATATGGGATGTACTATTTACTAAATCTGCCTGCTTTTCATTTAGAAACTGACAGCGCTGAGCCAAGTTCACTCCGGGTATAGAGTGGCATGGCTCCATGGGCTTTACATCACCGATAGATCTGACCCCCTGCCTCTAGGAAGAAGTGAAAGTTCCTTTGTGCTGGGATTGCGAGACTGGCCACATTCTGGGCACTCAGACAGGGCTGGGCAATTTCCTGTTTAACCTGAACCAGCGTGTACACTCCCTGCTCGCCCAAGTCCCTGCACGGAATCATGAATGAAACGCTGGTTCCGGGCATTGGCAGCAGGAACCGCAGGAGGTGGTGTGTTCCTTAGTGTGCAGGTTCCCGGCCCCGCTGTGTGCCTGACCTGTCCCTTTCAGAGCCCCAAGCCTGGAGAGCACAGTAAGTGACACTGGGGTCAGCAGCCTTGGGCTCAACCCGGACTGGCTGCTAGGGCAGAATTTGAACTTCCGCCAGAGACGTAGGTTGGCGGGTAGCAGGTCACCTTGTGGATTTTGGCGGAGGGTTTGCCACCAGCTTGAACGTCGCTTCATGAGCATTTCCACCAGCTCTGCTGCTAACAGACTCTGGGGAAGGGCCGGCTAGCATGCGGGCGCGCTGGCTTTCGTTCCCCTGAGCCCAGGGGGTTCCATCGCCATCATGCCCCAGACGAGTAAGTCCTTGGGACGTTGTGCTTGGAGCTGGGAGTATGATTCCCGGCCCAATGAGACACGCTCGTGCCTGCTCTCAGTGCGCTAAAATCAGAATGTGGCCGCGGCAGCGGGATGGGCCAGCTGCCCCGAGTATGTGCCACGGGTCTCAGATGTGTGCACGCTCGGAGGCAGCTAGCCTGTCCTGCTGCTCACGCTGCAGCGGCCGCACTCTGATTTTAGCGCACTGGCTCGCTGACGGCTAGCAGGAGTATGTCTCCTCGAGCTGGGAATCAGACCCAGCTCTGAGCGTAGACACATTCCTCCAGAGAGTGCCGTTTCCCTACAGCCCCCGAAGTAGCACTTGGCTTCCCTTTCACCCTCTGACGGTTTATCCCAATCACCGTGCCCAGAGCACCCCCTGCTGCCTGGTCAGTGTAGAATTAGAGACTTCCTGTCAGCTGGTTGGTAGTTAACCCTGGGATCCACAGACCAGCTAGCATGTTTTTAAATACAGCTAGTCCACAGAAAGGACAGATGATGGTTAGCATTGTGCAAGTTTTCTAACACTGCTTTTTCCCAGTATAAATGAGGCCCAGGTCCCCTTGGTCAAGTCCCTGCCTCAGTTTCCCTATTTGGAGTCTTTCCCTTTTAGGAATTGGTGTGTGTGTGTGTGTGTGTAATGGGAAGACAATGCTTGGGAATGTCTCTGTGGATTCTGTTTACACTGCAACCAGATGCATGTGTCCTGTCCTCCTCCCTCCCCCGCCCCTCCACCCGCAGCATTTCACAGTTGGCTGGGTGCATGGAGTTATGGAGGTTGACGGCTGCTAGGGGAGGCAAGATCAACATTCTGTCCTGGTGCAGATCCTCCAATCCTGACTGCCACGTGTGGGATCAGGGTCATGTGCTATCCTGCTAAAGCAAAACGTTCAGATCTGCAGCTGACGTGCCTGGTCATGATTAGGATTCCATCTAAATTGTTCTTTTTTGTGGCCTTTTCGTGTACGGTTGGATACATTAGTCTCATTCGCTTACCTCTTTTTCAGGACATTTGCTGAGTGCTTGAGGAAGGATTCCTGCTCGTCCATCAAAGCAAAGGTACGGAGCAAAGCTGCTTCTTGCATTTCTTCTTTCTTTTGTGGGCTCTGTGCCTGGCTGCAGTTTTCATGTAAACCAGGTAGTTAGGTGGGGTCGTGGGACTCTCTGTGATCTGTCAGCTTCTGTGCTGCTCCCCAATCATCACGCAGATCTGGAGAAATGCTTTAGCTAGGAATGGAAGAAACAGTGGTGAAGAAATGCCCCATCTAAGGCCCTAGGGACACTAGAGAAAGTTGCACCATCTGACCTCCGTGGAGGTCATGACATTGTGCAACTCCCTGGAGGTAGGCTTTCTGCACTGAAGCAGGGTGGGGTTTATGCCTGTGCAACTGGATGTGGTACCTTATAAAGGGAGCTGCACCCAGTGTAAACCCTGCTTCGTGTTGGAGCAGTGCAGCTGCAGTGTGTGTTAGCACTTAGTAACGTGCCTGGCTTGAGAAAGTGGCAGCAAATAAAGAGCAAAAGTTGAAGCACCGTCCTGTTACGTTATGTAACTTCGTGACCTGCTGAGCACCCTTCCGGGAGGTTATTGATTATACCATATCATTGGACTCCAGGCTCTACTGTTTCCAGTCTCTTCTGGTCACACCTAAGCATCACGGTTGCTTTTTAAGTGGCCTGCATGGTCCTAGCTGGGGTGAGAGCTGCTCAGAAATTTGGCTGGCTCACTTGCTAGAATATGGAAAATGGGAATAACAGTAGTGGCCTCAGGGTTAACTAGCTCCCTTCTGTGCTGGGCTGAGGGGCTGAGGCCTTGTCTGTGGTGGAATCTCGCGCAGCGGCGGGTATTTGACTGGGTCTCCCTGCTTTCCCCAGACACGATGTCTCAGTCCAAGGGCACAGTGGTTCTTGCCTACAGCGGTGGCCTGGACACCTCCTGCATCCTGGTGTGGTTGAAGGAGCAAGGCTACGATGTCATCGCTTACCTGGTGAGGAGCTCTCTGAAATGCCGGTGGCCTCATGCTTCCTCTCCCCGTCTTTTCCTGACACTCCCTAGCCCGTCTCTTTCAGGCGGGGTTCTGTGCGACAGGCTGGAAAAGCAGTGGCTGGCTCCCCTGGGGTGGGGTTTTCTGTGTTCGGCTAAACAGCAGGAGCTGTCAGAAAACAGGCATTTTTTTGCCAGCTCCAGGGCTGCTGTGAGCGTCGGCACTGATGATGCTGGGTCTTACCGCAGCAGCGGGGAGATGACGCGCTTGCGGGGCCTTGGGCTCCTGGAGTGACAGAATCATGATCTTGTTTTAAAAAACCTGCTCTTTTCTCAGTCAAAAGTGTCCCGGGGGTGAGTGTTATTTGGAGGGCCCTGCTTCCCTGCCTGAGGCCTGTCAGGTTTCAGGGGGTCAAGGTGATCATGGTGAGGGGGAACCAGCCAGAGCCGGTCTGAAATGTTGTTTCAGTGGAAAACCCCATTTTCATCAAAATGGAAACCTTAGAAGATGTTGATGAAATTTTGCTTAGGAAAAAAGGAAGCGGAGCAGTTTGGCCATTAGGGGATGGAAAGTTCTGACGTTTCATTTCGAAACCAATTTTCAAACTGAAATTCTCTTTTGAATGAAACCTCTTTTAAACAGTCGAAATGGGACCGGACTGCTTCCATCGACCCGCAAAGAATAGTCTTCAAAATTTTGTCTTTTGCAGGGAAATTTCCATTTTATTTTTTAAAAATTCATTCTGTTGTGGAACAGAAAACATTTCAGTATCTTGGAATTTCCCCAACAGAAAAACACTGATTCCCACCCAGTGATAGCCCCTCCTGGGGCGTGAGAGGGCTAGTGGGGCGGAGGCAGGGTGACAGTGGCAGTAGGATCCTAACTCCAGATAATAAGGGTAAACACACAGCGCTCCTCCTATTGCGTTAATCTCTGCATGCAGGACCTGAGGCAGCAGCCGTGACCCTGCTGCCGTAGCTGCATAAATATTGGCTGGCTGGTACGTTCCTGGGTCAGTGACCCGGGAGGTTCTGCTCGACTGGCACATTCGGGACATGGCCCCTCTCAAACCATTATTCCCAATTTAATAACATGGGACCACTGAGGCGCCTGGAAATCAGCCTTGCGGTGCTGGAGTGAGACCTGCCATACCAGCCTCAATGAGCAGAGACTCTGCCCGGCTGGGGGCGGACGGCTAGACTCCCAGTGCCCCCCAGGTGACAGGACTTCGCCAAGGGCTCTGTCTCCTGTAGGTGGCCAGGAAGGAGGCCTTTGTTAAAAGGGGATCTGAATCTATGGAGCAGGCACAACAGTGACTGGAAACAAACAGATTCCCCCTAGTGCACTGGAGAGGTAAAGAGCAGCTGTGAGCTGTGCATGAGCAGGGGAACAGGCACGAAGGCAGCAGGCAAGGGGGTCCCGTGGGCTGGGGGTGGCTGTTGGATATACCTGGTGGCTGAGGGGCAGGAGCAGGACGCACTAGAGAGGTGATGTGGCTGCACCTGAGCTGGGGATGTTGGTCAGTGTCAGTAGAAATGAGCATTGTTGACGTTGGGTGATGATCAAGATTCAATAGTGCAGCCGTAACCGGTCCTGCTGGGACCGGTCGGGTGAGTTTGCTCCAGTAGAGGGGACTGAAATCTCCATTACAGCGTGTTGGCTTTTCCTCAGTCCAGACAGTCGGAGTGGTGCATGCTGTTCCCCACTGGGCGCCTGGTGACCTAGGGGTCTCCCAGATAGGGCAGCCTCCAGGGTGCATCTTGTGGCACCTCCGGGGGGAGGCTGGTCTTCTCTCCAGTACAGAATGACCAGGGAAAGCCCAGGGTCGGTCTGTGTTCTAACCTCTGGCTCGGATAAATCGCCGCAGCCTGGAGCCTTCTGTCCCTGGCAGGATTCCTCCCTCATCCTGTTATGGCCAGAAGCCAAATGACTGTGGATTCCTTCATGCCTTGGAGTACTTGAGACTTATCAGTAGGAGCCCGGTGGGGCCAAGCTGGGGGGCGGGGGGCTGCCATCCTGGCCAGGGCTGAGCTGTTCAATCTTTTCCTCATTTTCACTTCCAGGCCAACATTGGGCAAAATGAGGACTTCGAAGAGGCGAGAAAGAAGGCGCTAGCTCTGGGAGCCAGAAAGGTAACACAAACCCGGCTGCCTCTCCCGGACGTAGCTCTGTCCCCAGTTCTGTCGTCATGCCATCCCTGCAGCTCACAGGCAGGCGTGCTATGTTCACACGCCTGGGGAGCTGGGACCAGAGTCCTGGCTGCTTCAGCTCCATAAGTACAGAGCTTTGCCACTATGCCAATGAAAGCTGCATATCTGCTGACTTTTCAGAATGTTGGGGGCGTCTCCAGACTCTGGATGGGGGTGGCGGGGTGTCCTCCCTCCTCTTTGCCCAAGATCAGAAACGTTTTCAGAGATTTCCCTCTGTAAATGGCCAAACCACCAATAAATCCTAGATGCAAAGAAACATTGCACATAGCCACATCTGTAACTCGCTGGGTCTCCCTTGTTTCCTCAACCCTTTATAATCCTCTCTACTGCCAAATTTCGATATCTTTCTTCTCCGTTTCTCATTTCCCTCTTTTCCCTCTATCTTTTTTTTTCTTATGTTTTTCTTCTGCTGCTTCTCCCCCCTCCACCTCCAACATTTCTGGTTTATTTTCCCTCTCAAACCTTTCTTCATGCCCTTACGAATGAGGAGCAGCCATTGCAGGGCTGGTGGGTTCAAGGGATGGTTGATCAGCTACAAAACCTTTCTGTCTGTGCCGCTGGTTCACGTCCAGATCAGGGCTTAGAGTCATTCCCACCTGTTTGGTGGTCTCAGTCCATCTCCCAGCGGAGCGAGGTAGCCCAGGGAAGCATATGCTACTGCCATGATGTATCTGTTCTAGGACTAGAAAAGGGGCTTCGGTTTCTAGAGCTGTTGATCCAGAACTTTTCACCAGCACCTAGAAAAGGGGAGATGCTTATGCGTCATTAGTGACATTGGGCTGTTTCATCCTCCACTGAAATCAGTGACACTTCTCCCGGGATAAATTTGGCCATTTGTCTCTGGGAAGTTAGTCAAATCTATGGGTGCAGTTTATGGAAGACCTCAAAAGCAGGTGGTTGGAGCAGGGTTCCAGCCCCTTAGGGGATGTTTCGTCTATTGAATAAATGAATCTTCACCCCTAGCAACACCCTATCCCAGCAGGAGCCCTGGGCCACCCTCATTGTTTGGGGCTCTCTTTATTGTGCAGGTTTACATCGAAGATGTCAGCAGGGAGTTCGTGGAGGAGTTCATCTGGCCGGCAGTCCAAGCCAATGCGCTGTATGAGGACAGGTATCTCCTGGGCACCTCGCTGGCTAGACCTTGCATCGCACGGAAGCAGGTGGAAATTGCCCGGAAGGAGGGAGCCCAGTTTGTTTCCCATGGAGCCACCGGGAAGGTAAAGGAAGGGCAGGCCATTGCTTGGCAGTGGGTCTGGGCTTTGGGTGGCTAGGAATGCGGGTTTCCCCAAATAATTTCTGAATCTGAAACTTGCCCTAAGGACCGGCTCTGATTCTCAAACCGCTCCGGCGTATCCCTCCGCTTTCTGCTGCAGCACCCAGTCTGTTGCTGGTTCCTTCCTCGCTTTATAGGAGTCATGATAAACACTCGGCACCTTCCATCTAAAGATTGAATGAATTAACCCTCTCAGCCCCCTCGTGAGGCTGGTAGATAGGAATTCCCCCACCCCCACCACTTTATAGATGGGGAAACTGAGGCGCAGAGAGATGATTTCCCTGCTATCACAGAGCAAGCCCCTGCTTTAGGGCTCTTGGCTGGAAGCTCTCCTGCAACTTCTGGTAGGGTTAGCACTGATTGGGAACCTTCCTTTTTTTTAAAAAAACAGCAAAAAAATGATGAAATGTCCTGAAATTGTTGAATGAACTGAAATGTTTTGAGTCAGCTCATCTGTGGCTGCCTAAAGTGCCTCATGGCAATTTTGCCCCTTTGTTGATATTTCAACTTTTCATCCTCCTTTGGGTCTAAAACAACCCTGGAAATAATGGACGTTCCACTGGGATGGCAACTCTGATTTTCACCCAGCTGTAGTTAGAAACTTAAAACTTGTGTTTGCACGGAAGGGGTGGGAGAATCCTGGCTCCCTGGGCCTCGCCAGCCAATTGATGGCACAAATCCTGGATTGGAAGGAGTTTTAATTTAAAGGTGGTGTGTGTGCGGGGGGGGGGGGGAACGGTGATGTTCCAGCTACAGCACTGGGGCCATTGTGGCTGTGGGAGGCCCCCTTTGGAAGTCTGCAGGAAAGCCAGTGCAATGAATGGCCTGGCCTGGCCTGCTGCGTAGACCACTGCAATGTAAGCTTTGCAAAGCAATCCCTGGCTTTGGTGCTGCGTGCTGGGCGAGAGGGAGAGGGGAAGGACTGCTCATCCCCTCCCCCTGCTGGTCAGGGAAACTGTGGTGCTGGGGTGAGGCTCAGAAATAAAGGGTTAACACAGTCATGTTCTTGGGGAACTCCAGTAGGGGGTTAGTAGGGAACCCAAAGGTTTGTTTTGACCCAAAGTGTGTCCTAGTGGATAGAGCACAGGACTGGGACTTAAGAGACCTGTTCTTGGTCTGCTGCGTAGCTGTGGGCAAGTCACTGCCTGCTCTGTGCCTCAGTTTCCCCAGCTGTATAATGGGGTTAATGACACTGACATCCATTGTACTGCACTCTGAGATTGCCTGATGAAAGGTGCTAGGTTTTATTGTGCATGGGGTTGCTGTCTCATTGAGCTCCGTGTTGCAAAGCCCCTGGCTTCAGTCTGGGCTGTGGCTGATCTTTCACTCCCCTGCAGTAGGAGAACCTTGAGGAACCTGGGTTCTGATCCAGGTGGAAGGCATTTAAAACAAACAAACAAACAAACCTCTCCCTCTCATCCACCTGCAAACACAGATTGCTGGAGTGATCTCAGAGCCATGAGCTGGCTTCCCTTGACTGGATTGCTCTGTAGAGAGGGGGGCAGAGATGTTGATACCAGATTGGGAAAGTTTTTTGGCCAGCATTTACCACTAGAGGGAGCTAGAAATCTGCAGAGCAAGGCAGTAATCAGGTGTAGCCGGCTCACTGAACCCCAGAGAGAGAGTTTACATGCAGAGATTCCCCGCTAGAGGCAGACAGAGACCACAGGACAGGTGCAGCTCAGCGAGAGAAGCTGCCCATATAAACCAAATGAGGGATGTCACTTTATTTCCTATGGAAAACAAGTTGGAGCTTTCTAGGGCTGGTCAATTTCCATTTGCCTTTCAGCTAGGAGTTGCTTGTCCTCCATTGCCCTAACAAACCCCTGATGGTGAATTGCAACTGGGGAAACATTGTACAAATGGTGTAAACTTCCCCCCCCCCCCCCGCCCCAATCTGCTGGCTAAGATCCACACACCTCTAAACACACGTACGCTATCACCACTTGTCGTTGGCCAGGTTAGAGCCTCTGTGGAAAGTGTTCGTGCAACATATGGCAAGAAGAGGCCTGGAGACAGAGTGGGTTGGAGGCTGCTCCTCCATAGTTACCATTATAAAACTTCTGTGCTTCCAAACTGGATGCACATCGGAGTTTTCCAGGTAATGATGGTAAGAATGGTGTCCCTAGCCTCTATTCGTCAGAGGATGGAGATGGATGGCAGGAGAGAGATCACTTGATCATTGCCTGTTAGGTTCACTCCCTCAGGGGCACCTGGCATTGGCCACTGTTGGTAGACAGATACTGGGCTAGATGGACCTTTGGTCTGACCCGGTACGGCCTTTCTTATGTTCTTATGATGTAGCCCGGGAGAGTCAGACGGGGTATCGGACCTCCAGGGTCCACAGAGAAGCAAAGGGATTCTGAAAAGCATCATAGATGTGTAGGGCTGGAAGGGACCTGCACCAAGGCAGACCAAGAAAACCTACCTTTATGGTTAGATAGTCAGAAAAACTTTCTAACTTAAATCTCCCTTGCTGCAGATTAAGCCAGTTACTTTTGTCCTACCTGCAGCATCCGGCAAGAAGGATTGATCCCCCGTCTTCTTCATAACAACCCTTAACACATTTGATGTCTGTGACCACCTTCCCACCCCCCCAGCCCCGGCCCCATCTTCATTTCTCAAGACTAAGCTCGCTCCGTTTTGTTTTAAACATTTCTTCATAGACGCGGTTTTTAAAACTTTTTATCGGTTTTGTCGCTCTCCTGGAATCGTTCCAATTGTCCACATCCTCCCTACAGTGTGGGGCCCGGATTTGGACCCCGTACTCCAGCGGAGGCCTTGCCAGGGCCGAGGAGAGTGGGACAATTACCTCCCCTCCTTACGCTTGACACTCCTGTTAATACACCCCAGAATGATCTTGGTCTTTTTCACAGCTGCACGACATTGTTGCCTCATTTCAGTGTGTGATCCACGAGGACCCCAGATCCTTTTCAGCAGTGCTGCCCCCCGGCCAGCTGTGAGCGGGGGATACTTAACCTGACTCCTGGGCACAGTAGCAACCATCAGCCCGCGTATCTTGTTGCTGCAGGATATTGTTGAGGCAAATAAGCAGAAGAAGACTCAGAGGCGCTAGCAGTATCCCCTGCAATTATAGTGGCTTGGGTCGCATTATAAGGGCTCTCAAATCACTACTTCTCGTAAGCTGGTCACCAGCAGGAGCCAGGGAGAAGCTTCCTGCCTCGTGCAGTGCCCCGTGTTATGGCATTTTGAAACATCTGCTACTAGTCAGTGTTGGAGACAGGCCTGAATGAGCCATTGCTTCTGCTGGGGCATTTCCCGTATCCCCTCTTGCACAGCCCGTTTGGAGACTCGGCCGCCTCTCACCTCTTCCAGCCATCCACCAGAGGGCGCTCTTGAGCGATGTGGCACCTAGGGAAAAATCCCTCCTCTCCGCACTGAGCTGAGCTCCCCACTTCCCAGTTAAAATGTCACCTCCGTTATTGGGTATTGCACAAACCAACCCACCTCCCCCTCTTCCAGCATCCACGAGCAGCAAGGAAGCTGCACCCTGAGCTGCTGCCAAGTCTCTAACTTCCCCCCCATCCATTAAGCCGGGTAGGAGGGAGCCTGCGCTGGTAACTCGACCCGGGAGCATGCCATCCCTGGCTGAGGCAGCAGCAGGGGCTCCAGCATCTTAAATGCGCACCATCTGCAGCGCCCTGTCTTGGGAGCAGATGGACTTGTTTGGGGCCCGTAAGGGAAATGAGTGCCCTGGAATATGTGCGTGTGTGTGTAATAGTCCCGGGGGGGTTCCTCGACCCAGCAGCAAATGTAACCAGCCTGCCTGGATCTAGGGAAGAGGGGGTGCCCCATTGGCCCGCGGTGTTGGTGGAAATTGGGCCTTTGTCATCTTTCTTCCCCTAGAAGCTCTAATAGCTCCCGGAGCTGCTCAAACCCTCCCTCCCCAAGGTACCTGGCCTCATTAGGAAGCTCTTTCCAGGTGGCTTGTTGGCAAGGACTGATAACAAAGGGGTGTCCAGATCCACCAGCTCATCAGCCATCTCTCCTGCCTGGACTCTCCCGAATCACCCCAGTTCCTAGGAGCAGGGCCCTCAGCGAGAGCAGCTCTGGTGTGGAGCCAAGCGGCTGCACTCAGCTGGGTGTGTGACTGCAGCTGCATGCGATGGCCCGTGGCACCCAAGGGCCAGGCTGGCAAGTGTTTGGCCCGTTGGGTGCCTGTGGGGAGGGGAGCTCAGCTAGTTTGGGTAATTTGGCCCTTTAAAGTAACATTTAAATCTAGCCCTTTGGTGGAATGCACCCATGGCACCGCGGGCACTGCTGCAGTGGAGGCTATTTCTCTCTCCCCTCCTTCCTGCCCTGGCCAACGCTGGTGAGAACGTCTTGGTGCTGTTCTGCCATCCTGCCCACCACCCGGTTCTGCCCCCGGTGCTGGCGCCGATCGACTGTTCCGCCTCCACTATGGGACATAGATGCATCAAGAAGAATTCAAGATACATAGACCACAAGATAAAGATGGAGTCTCTGTTTCAGGGCTTGTCTACATTATTACTCCACCATCAGGGGTGGCCAGCCTGAGCCTGAGAAGGAGCCAGAATTTACCAATGTACATTGCCAAAGAGCCACAGTAAGACGTCAGCAGCCCCCACTCAGCTCCCCCCACTCCCAGCGCCTCCCCCTCCCTTCCCGCACCTCCCAATCAGCTGTTTGGTGGCGTGCAGGAGGCTCTGGGGGGGAAGTGGGAGGAGCGAGGGCACTGCAGGCTCAAGGAAGGGGGCAGGCAGGGCCGGCGGTCGCCTAGGGCACTAACATTTGGGGGGGCGGTGATCGCGGCAGCTGGAGCTTCGGCTTCCCCGGTCGTCGTCGGTATTTCGGGGGCCGGACCTTCTGCCGCCTAGGGTGCCAAAAAAGCTGGCGGCGCTCCTGGGGGCAGGAAGGGGTAGAATGAGGGTAGGGCCTGTGGCAGAGCCAGGGGTTGAGCAGTGAGCACCCGCCCCAGCACATTGGAAAGTTGGCGCCTGTAGCTCCAGCCCCGGAGTCGGTGTCTATACAAGGAGCCGCATATTAACTTCTGAAGAGCCGCAGGTGGCTCCGGAGCCGCAGGTGGCCACCCCTGCTCTACCAATGTAACTGTTTGGAAGTGACCTAAGCTAAACCAAAAAAAGATCATTCTTATGCCATATAACGAGTGCGCCCAGCAGGAATTCTACCAGTATAGTACAGCTGGTAAATCTCCCCACACAGACAAGTCCTCGGTTTCAAATGCCTTTCCCGCCTGTGGTTGTCTCAATCTAGCTACTTGTGCCATATCCAGGATCTTTCTCATTGAAAGCCCTGAGTGGTCTAGGAGCTGGAGGTCCCTTCAGGACAGTTCAGATTGGCTGCATTCCCCTTGTAATGATTTGCTGCCCAAGAGCACCGTTCTCAAATGAGGGGCCCTCATCTGCCTGTGCCCAAGCATGGTGCGTTTCTGGGTGCAATGCAAGGAAAACATGCATGGCATCAGTTAACTAGCACCATGAATAAGATGTTGATGTACCTCACTGCCCTCTAGTGGATGGAGCCAGAACTGCTCAGCTGTGTTACATAGGCCCTATATTGCTAGCAGCTAATGGAGATTCTCCTTATGCTTTTGGTAGAGGAGGCTCTGAGTTCCATCCCTGTTTTGTTGTGAAGTTTTGAATGGCAGCATAACACTAATCAGAGTCCTGATCAGCCACAGATTTGTTACAGGATTGTGGCAGACCCTTGGGTTAATTAATTCAAACTAGATGGCATCTCCTGTTGAGAGACTGCTTGTTATGGTTCCTGGGTGCTAGGGCAGGGGATGATTAATACAGGTATCTCAAGCTTGGAATGGACTTGCACATCCCTGTGCAAACACACGAGTTCTGCCAACGACTTGGCTTCAACAGGGCGTTGTGAGGCTGTATCTGACTTTCCCAGCTCCGCGGGGCGCCTGGCTAGGAGCTGAGGCAGAGATGCACGGAGCGGTATGGCTGTGACATGGCACGGAGCCAGTATTTCCAAACAGATGGGTTAGCGCTTGCAGTGAGAGGAGGTTAATTAGAGACAGATACTGTCTGGGTCTCTCAGGCTCTGATGGTGGTGTACTTAGGGGCTACTTGTCCATTAGCTGCTGTCCCAGGGAATATGGGGAGGTGAGGGCTGGACAGACCAACCCTCACTTCTTTCCCTAATTCAGTTTTTTTTCCCTTTCTTTCCAATAACTGCACATTTACTAGGCCTGGTTGAAATATTGACCATTTTGTAGCTTCTCTTCTTCAGTCCAAACCTGCAGAGTTTTTCTCCTTGTTTTATTTACCAAGAGTGGAGCAGAAGATTGAGTATCTGGGCCAGACCCTCGGCTAGCGGAAGCTGGGGAAGCTGTGTGAGCTAGGCCAGCTGAGGACCTGATCTGCTGAGACTTCCACAGTCCCTCTCCCAAACCTTCCCCACCCTTTGGGTCCTGCTGGGCTTTGGCCTCCAAGGCCTCTCCAGGGAAGGCCGTTGGCACTGGGTGGGGACACGGTTGCCTGGGTGCTGGCTTGTCCCTCGCTTGCTCTCACAGTGGGTTGGGAAAGCCACACGGCGTCACTGGTTTTGATTAGACTCATGGCCTCGCGTTTCATCTGCTCTCCCAAAGACCTCGCCACCTAAGTCTGAGCCCCTGGAGACGCCGTGTGAAGGCCCAGACCCTGGTCCTGGCAGGAACACCCGGCGAGGGGCCAGAGACCAAGGCTCAGCTCCGAGTGGGGACAACAGGCTTGCTCCATGTAGGCCGGTTCTGGGATGTTGTCGCCTTCGTACGTCGGTGGTGGCATGGACCAAGATCACAGCCTTTCCCATCAAGTCTGAACTCACGGGATGGGGCTCAGGGCTGTTGCTAAACTCCCCTCTGTTCTCTTTCAGGGGAATGACCAGGTTCGATTTGAGCTCACCTGTTACGCCCTGTGGCCTCAGGTCAAGGTAAGGCGTTCGGACGGCTGCTCCCGCTCAGCATGGCTGTGTCACAGGCTCCCTTTGGGACGTCTGACGGGGGTGGGGAAGGGTCTCGAGCATCTGGCTGTCGGGTTCGCCCTCTGCACGAGGGTCTATTCGTGTATTCTGTTGTGACTCCCACCTTGCAGAGGCTGGAACAGCGTTCCCCACCCTTGCCCTCAGCTGGCTCGGTGGCGCCGTTTCACGTTGTGTTGGCCAGCTGCAGTGCTTTGCAAGGAGGTTCCCTCGGCCAGCCCAGCCACCTGCGGGGTGTTAAATTTAGTGCTAATCGGAACATTTTACAGCAGACACTTTTCAGTGGGGGAAAAACCTCCCCCCCAATGAAAATGTTTGTTTCTTCCGAACGTTTCTGTTTTCAGCAAAACCCCCAAAATGTTTCCCTTCCTCCCCCCTTTTTCATTTTCCCATTTGGAAAGTGGGGGAGGGGGAGGAAATAACTTTTTTTTAATTTTTTTGGAAAATTGCTTAAAATTCAGGTTTTGGATTTGGTTTTTCAATGAAAAATGTAACCCCTCCCCCCCCATTTAAAATCTTTGTTGAAACACACGTGTAATTTGGCGCGGCTCTGGTGAATGTATTGTTCAGAATTGCTTGGGTGGCCCATAAAGCCTGTAAACCGTTAAGTCGTTGGGGTTGGGGAGCACCAATTAGCCCTCAGCTGTGGGGGGTTTCAAGGACCCCAAGAAATCTAATAATGGCGCGAGCCTCGTTTTACTTTCATCATGCTTAGTCAGCTGACCAGAAATGGACAGATCAGATTGGATAGAATCTAAGCCCTGCCCCCATCCAGAACCTCGGACCACACCTCTGGTCTCCAGCCTCTTCTGAGCTTGAAATAAATTGGCTTAAGTCTTTGTAGCATTCCTGGCTGCCTCTGCTCATCCAAGTTCTGGCTGGGACTAGACGCATCATGATACCACGAGACACTCTTCTGGTAGCATGGACCTCCTGCAAGAACCCCAGGATTGGCCCAGATCTCAGTTTAGCAGCTTGGACTCCTCTCTCATTTTTTCCGTCCCAACTCTGCAGACCCAAGAAAGCATCTGTACTTGGGTGCTAACAAATTTATTGGTGCATAAGCTTTTGTGAGCTACAGCCTACGGAAATTTATGCCCAGATAAATGTGTTAGTCTCTAAGGTGCCACGAGTCCTCCTGTTCTTTTTGCGGATACAGACTAACACGGCTGCTACTCTGAAACCTGTGCGTGGGTGCTGATCAGACCCAGCCAGCCAGCCCTTTAGGGATCTCCTCGTGACGCCTCTTTGCTGCCGGCCTCACACCCAAGTCAGATGTTACTGAATGCCCACAGAGACTCCACTGAGTAACTGCTCACGAATCCCCTCGCTCGGGGCCTGAGCCAAAGCCTGGGGGAAGACCCCATTGTCTTGAGTGGTCTTTGGTTCCCTGAATGCCATATGCATAAAGACCTCCGAATCCGGCATTGTCACCGGGCCCCTCTATCCTACTACGCTTCCCGCCATGCAGGTGGGTCCCAGGATCTGTCGGCTCGTTCACTAGCCCTGCAGAGGGAAAGGAAAGGCGCAGGGTCCCTGGATAAACTGCTGTTGGGAGTTTTACTTTTTAACACAGACGCAAGCGACTCAGTTTCTCTTTAACAAGCCGCCAGCTGCTCGAGGTGACGTTTTGGCATTTGAGGGGGCTGTAATGATCTTTAATTGACCTATTTTTACCCCAAACACCGCAGTGCTGTGAAACAAACAGTAACAAGGCAGCCGCCTTGAGTGGCTGGTGGGATAATGGGCCCGTCCCCCTCCCTGCAAGCGTTTTCTGCTGCTTGTTAGGGTTACGGTGGCAGCTTGGAAGGGTCTCGGGTTACTCAACCTTTGTATGGGGAGATTAAATCTCTGCCGATGGATGTGGTGTGCGCTTCAGGCGATGAGAATCGCTTTGCCGCACTCCCTGCTCTGGGAACCTAGTCCCCAGTGTCTTGCTGGAGGCGAGGCTGTTCCGATTGATTCTCTCAGTGCTGTCTGGGACTCGGATGGGACTGGTGAGGAAAAGGATCATAGTGACTCGTCTGCAGAAGGGTGTGGAGGGAAAACAGGCGGGTGTGTGAGGGGAGTATTATTATGGGGGAGGAATCAAAAGGGAACCGGCTTTGGCTGTGGGCTCGTAAAACCTCCAAAGATTGACTTGAGTCCTTTTTATCTGACCCACGGAAGCTCCTGCGATGGGTGGGGTGGAGACAGGTCCATGTACACTATTCCTATTCCCAAAACCTTCCTCATCTCTGCATTTCCCAGCTTGCAGTCAAATACCTCTCAATGTCCTGGCCCGCCCCCTGATCCCGCTCTCCTAGGGCAAGGCAGGAGTGATCCTGTCAGCCGGTGGCAGGTTAGCGAGGGCAGATCAGGCCCTCTGTCATGAAGGTCCTGATGAGACATGCAGTCATGCTGCACAGATGAGAGAGGAAGCTTGGGTCGGACGGGCTCATCGGCTGCTCCCCTGGAGACTGGAGGACTCGGGCAGTTGGCAATGGGAGGCCGAGTCTCTGAGTGCTCCATCGCTGCTCCAGAGTTAGCTTTGCTCAGCCGTGCTGGGCCATTGTTTCTGTCGGGTGGCTGCTTGGTGCATGGGAGACGAGGTATGGTGGGGGCGGTCGCTCAGTCCATCCGCTCTGTCCGCCATCACGCCCGGCAGCCTTGGTGGTGGGACGAAGGCCTGAATGGGCCATAGAGCCTGAGCTCCTCTCTCGCGGCTAGACGCAGCCTCTGCCTCAGGCCTGGCTACACGACAGGTGCTTTGCTTCTGGAGAAAAACCAGAACAGCCAAACCCTTGCCTGGGGGTGGAGGGTGATCAGGCCAGGGGCTTTGCACTCACTTGCATGGCCAAGGCAGGTGCTGGTGCAGGTCCGAACTCTATGCCACTGCATCAGGGGGACTGAGGGGGCGAAGGCCCCTTCAGAACTGCTCCTGCCTTTCTACTCCAAGCATCTGGCAGGCCCCTTGGCCGAGGGAGTGCCACTCTCTGCCATGTAGGTCTCCTCCCACCGACTGACTCCATGGCTGAGAGAAGGGGAGCGTCCCCTGGCTCAGGGTGGCTCTTTCCGACTTGGGGCTGCTGAGTGTGAGTTTGCCAGGGGGCTTTCTGGGTCAGGATCTCTGCATGGCCGGGCTGGCACACGCGTGTGAGCAGGGGTCTCAGAAAGAACCTGCTGCCACTGCGGGACACGGAGGAATTGGCCACCTCCCTCTTGCAGCTTGTATTTGAAATGCCGCAGAGGCAACCTCGCTGAACCCGCTGTCTGTCTCTGCCCCGTCCCTCAGATTATCGCTCCCTGGAGGATGCCTGAGTTCTACAATCGCTTCCGCGGACGCAGCGACCTGATGGACTACGCCAAGGTACGATCGCCCCTCCGTGGTGTCCGCTACGCACTCACCCGTTGCTTTTTCCTGCCTTCGTTGTCCCCCAGTCCATCCCACCCTCCGGGCCATGGGTCACAGTTCTCGCTCTGCCCAGGTGATAGAGATGGCATTAGATTCGTTTAGTTGCTCCTTAACTGGCCAGGAGGTGACCCCGTTGGACAATGCCCAGGCGCTCCCGCCACGCCGAGGGTCAGAAGTGCAAGGGGCGGGAACTGCCCCCAAGTCTCCTGCGTGGCAGCTCCCGGCAGTTCCCCTCCAAATCTATTACTCTTAGTTGCATTGGGGGGTAGCCGCATTAAGAGGCAGCAGCCAAGGTCAGGGCCCCATCGTGCTGGGTTCTGCGTAGGCACGTAGGAAGAGACCATTCCTGCCCCCTAAAATCTCCCAGTCCTAAACTAGACAAGGCGGAGGTATGGAGGAAGGAAGGATAATTCTCCCCACTTTACAGATGGGGAGCTGAGGCCCAGATGGCCTGGCGCTCTGTCGCCCTGCGTCAGGTGTGGTCATTGACACCGATGCAGAGTGGAGTCAGAGTGGCAGCGTTTTACACCCACTGCACGCTGGGGTGAATGACGGCACTTGGTTCAGGGCAGTGGACAGTCAGGCCCAGAGAGATTAAGGGTGAAATCTTGGCCCAATGGGAGTTTTGCCATTGACTTTCGGATTTCACCCTGAATTAACTGCTCAAGGCCACCCAGGGCTCTGTGGCAGAGAAATGGATCCTGTCTTCCGAGTCCCCATCCTGTACCTTAAAGCACACACCCATCCTTAGTCTTCCTTTAATCCTCATGATGCAGTGTGGCCTAGTGGACAGAGCACAGGACTGGGACTTGGGGAAATCTGGGTTCTGTTACCAGCTCTGCCACTGGCCTGCTGGGTGACCCTGGGCAAGTCACTGCACCACTGTGCCTCAGTTTCCCCATCTGTAAAATGTGGATAATGACACTGCCCTCCTTTTGTAAAACACTTGGCAGTTGACTGTTGAAAAGCACCATGGAAGAGCTGGGTTCTGTTGCTGTTCATTATTATTACTGTCTTGATGCCTTCTTCTTTTCCAATTCAAAGGTGCTCTGGATTTAGCTGAGCACCACCTCTCATGTCCCTTGTGGGAATTAAGACTGGCTCTGCGTGAGATTTCTGCCGTTATTCCTGGATGCAAGGGTGTGTGTGAGTGTGTGGTGTTTTAATGGCCCGTAATTACCTGGATGTTAATTGTAATCCATTTGCCAAGGAAACTGGTCCCAGCTCAATGGCTTGCGTAATAGACAAAGCAAATACATTTTCCCTTTTGTCGTCCCTTCCTTTTTGAAGTACAAGTTGCAATAAAACATATTAGAAGTTTTCCATCAGGTTCTTTAAGTGCCCACCAGGGTACCTTTCTTTTTTAGCGACTTCATGGAAATGCTTGACAACTGGGCTCAATCAATCAAAAGGAAAAAAGCAGCTCTGTGCATAAACCAGAAAATTGCTTCAGTTTTTAAATAGCAGCCGTCTAGGCTGGCTGGATAATATCTGTGAAGCCAAGGTGCTGAGTTGCAGGGGATGTGCTGCATGGAGCGTTAACAGCAGAGACCGCGGCCTCAGCATCCCATTAAACCCCCGAGTGCTGCGTGTTGAGGATTGTGTTTGCCATCTGTTGTTTCATTATTAAGAAGGCAGTTTACAAGAGCTTCCCATATGTTGTCAAACAAATAGCAGAATTGGGAAGAGAGCTGTGTTTTTATTATATGGAAAATAGTATGTGTCTCTTTAAAAAAACAAAACAAAAACCAAACCAAACCCAGCCACCACCACAGTTTGGGAGCCCTATTTAAAAGGACAGGGTTGCAAACACAGCTTTCAGAGATACTTGAGCTCCTGGCCTCTCTTTAACGTGCAGACAAAAGGAGTGTTCTGTTCTCTTTCATGATCCATGATCTGAAGAAATCAGCTGTTCTGTTCTTCTTGCAGGGCCCAATCCTGCACATATTTAGTCTTACTCACCTGGGTTCTGGTGGGTTCTCGACGAGATGAAAATCGGGCCCACGTTGCCTTTGCTAATTTTGCTGCTCGTGTGAGTAAAGTGAAGCACCTGGGTAGAGAATTGCAGGATCAGGGCCTGGCTCACGTATGTAGTTTACTCACGTGAGCGCTGACATCATAAGGGTGTTGGCCGGATCAGGCCCTTGAATTAGTTTTATGTTTGTAATCTGATGCTGTGCACTTAGTTTAGTTCTGCAAGTAGGGGATCCAGTGGGTGCTTTAGGAAAACCAACGCAAATAGAAATAGCAGCACTTCCGTCTTAAATTTCACTGAACACAGGTGTCGGGCGTGCGGGTTTTTTAAAATCTGTCTTTGAGCATTGCCTCACATTGCTGGAAATCCACATCCAGGAACATTAGGCTGGTGCCAGACAAAAAGTAAGTGAAACTGATGATAAACACAAGTAAAACAGATCAGTCTAGTTTCAGTGAAGTTGGTCCAATATGAGAACGGTATCCATTGGATGCCTAATGATGGCTTTCATCAAATAACGTCCTTGGATAATGTTCACTCAGAGCTACCTTTCAATGCCCAAGCCGAGTGAAATGCAAAAAGTAAACAAAGGGCAGCAGCACCAACTCCATGACTTTATTATGAGTCTTGGGTTATTTGGGGGAGGTTTCTTCAAGCCTTAGCTCCTGGAGTCATGTGATGTGAGACTCTCAGCTTCCATTTTTTAAATCATGTTTCTACCACTCCTGGCTGTGGAGGAAAACTTGACCCTTAAAGGTTCAAAAATCAGAAGGCAAATTAAAGTAACCCACACTGTAGTATTTTTAAAAATCTCAGGATTTTTTTTGAGTGCCTGAAGGCTCACAATACCGAACGGGCATAAATGGTGAAAGGTCTATTACATCATTTCTCTGCCAATGATCTATGGCTTAGTAACCCGAAAAAGGATATTTTAAAAATATGCAGGGCTCAGTCTTCTGCCAGTATAAATCCTTGCCATCCACGGAGCTAGACTGACCTACACCAGCTGAGCATCTGGCCCGGAGAGCCTCCCTCGCCTCTCAGTTACAATCTCATACGGCCTGGTTTTAGCCTTGTGGGACCATTCATGCATTTTGAGCAGGTGCATAAGTGTCTGTTTGCAGGCTTAGGTCTAAATCCGGAGTAACTTGGTTGAGGTTAGTGATGTGACACCAGCCTAAAACTGGTGTGAGATCAGAATCGGACTCCTGAATCGATCCTGGTCTCTAGCATGCCAGGCCAAGCTGCCCAAGGCAAACACAACTTTGAAGCGACAGTTGTTGTTACTGTTTTGTAAAAAACACATGAAACTGGTCTGGATTTCAGGTCGGAATGCTTGTTTTTTAAACTCTAATTGGAAAGCCAATTAATTTTCCCGTTCAAGTCCCACTAACCTGTGAAAACTCAGGGTCTGAAGGAAAAGGATGCGATGCTGGCGGGCGATTGGAGGGAGGCAGGGGCGTGCCTGTGAGGACAGTTGTGAAACAAGTGTGCGAGCGTTTGCTCTTCTGCGCACAGGCTCCAGGGGGGTGGACTGGAGGAAAGGAGCTGTTAGCAGAGCGCATTGCCTCAGGGCCACCCTGTGCTGGTGATTATGGCCCATTCAGAATAAACAAAGAGGAGCGTTAATTGACTAACAAGCTCTTGAAAGCTAATGGAGCGATCAGCAGGCGGCGGGGCTGCTGGAGTGTGAGCTGTCAGGCTGTGGGGCTTGGACGTGCTTCATGGACCCTGCTCTGAGGGTTGGGGAGAAGGTCTTGGGGTGGGGGGTCGGGGTTCGCTGGGAGATCCTGATCTGGGATAGCCTGCCTGTGCATGCCCAGGCATGGTTACAGACCAGGGGTAGGCAACCTATGGCACGGGTGCCGAAGGCGGCACGCGAGCTGATTTTCAGTGGCACTCACACTGCCCGGGTCCTGGCCACTGGTCCGAGGGGCTCTGCATTTTAATTTAGTTTTAAATGAAGCTTCTTAAACATTTTAAAAACTTTATTTACTGTACATACAACAATAGTTTAGTTGCCCCACTTGCCCCCCGCCCCCCGGGCAGCCCTGGCCTCTAACAAACCTCTGCTAGAGAGACAAGTGGGGGAGGGCACATTCTTCGCTGGGCTGGCCGGATTCAGGTTAGCGTGGGAATGCCTAGCCGTGCTGCAGTGCAGACTTACCCTGAGAGCGGAGGAGTTGGCTGGAGGTGGGGTGTGGGTAGGGGTGTGAAGGGGGGAGCACACGTGGGAAGGGCGAGTGAAAGGTGTCAGGGTCCTGTGGCGGGGAGCAGGGCTCAGGCGAGCCGAGGTCCGGGCCAGAGGTCAGGACCGGTGTCGGGGGATCCAGGTCCGAAGTGAGGGTCAGAATCCAAGCGAGAGCTGAAGGATGCTGGGAGTTCGGGAGCAGGGACGCATGCTCCGTCATGGCGGCTCACTGGGAATCCCCGTCATGGCCTGGCCGCTTCCTGGTACACCCAGAGGGAATATATGGGGGCAGGGGACAATCGGGAGCCTCCAAGGTGGCTGCCAATAGGATCTCTCAGGCGGGGCTTCCTATAAATGTGTCTGCTGCTGCAGGTCAGGGCTGCTGCCAAGCGGCCCCATGGCGGTGTCCACTGCCTGGTGGTTCTGCTGACCTGGGTGCAAGTCCTGCCAATCCTTGCCAACGGGCGGGTAGCTGGGGCTTTCTGCCTGCGTGCACCTGGGCGAGCGAGCCGTTTTGGAGGGGATGAGCAGCCTCATTGACATAGAACAAAGGAGGGATGTCCCCCTTCGCTCTATGACCTCTCCATTCGTTTGGCTTCCTTCTGCGGGTAAAAGACGTGGCCTTCGGGCTGAATGGAGCGATGGTGCTGCAAAGCCTGCGTGCTAGCCGTTAACCACCAGTCTCTGCTCACGTCCTGGGTTGTGGGTGCTTCTGGGCAAGGAATCCGTCTCTCTGCCCCGTGCAGCGCCGTGCATGGATATGGCACGGTATCCGTAGTACGAAGAACACGGCTGTGCAAGATCTGCCAGTCCCTCGGCGTGTGAGTGACACACGCTTGGACTCCCTCGGCTCTCTTCCCCTAGGTGTCACTGCCACCCCTGGCTCTGACTGTGGCCCCAGGAATGCAATGCTTGTGTTCACTTCCTGCTGTCTTTCCAGCTGGGCAGTAGCTTGGATCTCCTGGAACCTGCTTTGGTGAGAGATGGCGATCGGCCCTGCCAGTGGGGTTGTGCGCTAGTCTCTTAGAAAAGCTCCAGGGGATCTTTAATGGACACTGCTGCCAGGTCCCCCATTAACTTGGCCGTGTTGGGTGGTAACAGCAGCACTGGGTGATGCGCAGGGTTTTCAGACCTGTGCCCTGGGCAGTACTGAGCCAGGCTGCCGTTCTCGCCCAGCTGGATTCTGAGCCTGTTTTGCCTTCTCTCCCACAGAAACACGGCATCCCAGTTCCAGTCACTCCCAAGAGCCCCTGGAGCATGGACGAAAACCTCATGCACATCAGGTGAGCCTGGGCGGATGAAGGAGCTTCCCAAGAGTGAGGTGTGATCAGCACACTGGCCTGATTCTGTGTCCTGCGCCTTGCGCAGTCATTTCAAAGCAGGGCAATGGAGGGCCGGGCTTCAGCCCCTTCTCTGTGGAGCTCAGCATCTCGCCCAATGCCCCATTTCCCAAGCAGACAAACGTCCGTTACTTTGCTTGTCTTCCACACCTGGAGTGACATCAGAGGAAAGAGCCCACTGATGAAGAACCCCCTTGACATGTACTTTCCTCCAAGTGCATAATTTCCCTGCATTTTACACACACACACACACACACACACACACACACACACACACACACACACACACACACACACACCCTTAACATCCCTCTTTGTGTGCATAAGGATTAGTAATAGGAGGGAGAGAGACTCCTCACTGCTCCTAGGTTCTGCTGGTGCCCATCGCTTGTCTCTGAGCAGCAGTCTATAGAGCGGGTCCTTGCGAGTCTCCCCTGATGTAAGATTGCAACCTCCTCCCTCTGACGTTCTCCTTGCCGTCCCACTGAATGAGCATGTCTCGTTCTCAACCAGTCCCAGCTGGAGAGGGTCATGGGGACATAGTAAGAACTTTGCCTGGGAGACAGGTTACTCTGTAACTACCCACTGCGTGGTTTCTTGCATCTTCCCCCAAAGCAGCTGGTACTGGCCACATAAGAACGGCCAGACTGGATCAGACCAAAGGTCCATCTAGCCCAGTATCCTGTCTTCCGACAGTGGCCAATGCCAGATGCTTCAGAGGGAATGAACAGAACAGGTGATCATCAAGTGATCCATCCTCGGTCTCCCATTGTCAGCTTCTGGCAAACAGGCTTAGGGACACACTTCTGGAGGCAGGATACTGGACTAGATGGACCCAGGTCTGATCCAGTCCGGCAGTTCTTATGCTAAACCCTATGGGCCCAGTTCTGCTCTGCGAGATCTTCCTGTCTTTGCTGGGTTTGCATGGGCAGATCTTGGCCCTATCTGTAGATTCTGTTAATTTCTCTCTCTCTCTCTCTCTCTCTCTCTCTCTCTCTCTCTCCCCTCTGAAGCTACGAGGCCGGGATCCTGGAGAACCCCAAGGTAATCGATCATCTCCTTTACGTCTCTCGTCTTACATGGCAGTGACTAGGGCCGAGGGCATGTGATGTATTTGCAGCCTAATTTGAAATTTCACGGCAGGCCGTGTGTGGCGGGGAGGCCAAGCCCTGCCATTCTCCTCCCCCACCCCCGCCTTCCCCCTCCTGCTATGTTAATTGCTGCTGGGATGAATAGGAGAAGGAGCCGTTTCAGGGTGACACTGAAGGAGAAAATGTCATTGGGAAACAATGAAGAAGCAATTAGCCAGATGAGGCACTTGACTGAGGGAAGAGGGAGTGGGGCTGGCTGCTGAATGCACCCCAGCTTCCAGAGTGCCGCTCCTGTCCCCATCTGGTGCTAGAGATGGGAGGTGGGGGTGGCGGGTGCAACCTCAGATGGATGGAGTGGTTTTGGTCATTCCCCTGCCCACGTGCCACTCAGGAGCCACGTCCCCTCCACCGTGGCCCAGTTCCGTAGCCCGGGCATGCCTCTTGCTTGCTCGTCTCTGTTGTGAAGTGACGGGTTCAGAGCCCCTGGAGGGATTCCTCTCCGGGGGCGGGGAGCGGGAGCTCTGTAGCAGGAATAGAAAATCCCTTTGTGTGGGTACCTTCTCCGGGGTTCAGATCGCCTAGGGGAGCTGCTGCTCGGAGGCTGTCCAGCTGGGAAGTAGCCCGAGAGAGCCCTGGCTGGGAGTGCCCTGCAGAGGGAGAAAAGGGGCTCTCCTCCTGGGCTGTTGCTGTTGGTGAACCTGGCTTTGCATGCGAGGGGGGGAAAGCAGCCAGGTGCTGAGATGTTAGGCACAGCTTGTGCAATGAGCCCCCGGCAGGGTAGAGTGAGGGATGTGTGCGGGGGAGATCTGCAGACCAGTATTGCTTTAGCTGGGCTGTCTGGGGAGGGATGGGGGAATAGAGCAGGGCAGTGGCTGGAGCCTAGCTCCTGATGTGGAGTCATGGGCGGTTGGAGGCTGCAGGACAATCTTCAGGAGGAAACTCCCATTCAGGATGGAAAGTCCTCATGTGGGTCTTCCATCCAGAGAAGCCTGGATCCCAGACTCCTCTCTCCCTGTTAGCAAGGATTCCCCTCCCTTCTTGCTACATGGACCTCGAGGCTGGGCTTTGCATTGGAGCCAGCTGGGGACAGGCTGAGTGCCATGGAGGAACGGCGGGGAGAACATTCCCTGCACCACCTGGGCTACAGATTCTTCTGCCAGTCGAGGGGCTTGGTCCTGTGAGGCATTAGCCCCTGGGGAGTTCGCAGGATAGGGAGGGGCCTCCAGACACAAGGCGGACGTGCAGGTCTGGGTGCGTGTTTCCCTGATGTTTATGGGCCAAGGCCCCATAAGTGCTTGGCCAGGTGGTTGCTAAGCCCCCATGAATTGTGGCTTCCCCAGTCGGAAAGGGATGCAGATCTCAGCCTCCCTAGTGCAGCCTTCTCGTGACTTCTGCACAGAATGCCAACGTCCCCTCTCGAGCCAGTCCCAGCCTCCTACCCCTCTCGGGTGGGGGAATCTCCTCACCCCACTTTCCAGCCACTGGTCCCTATGTTAACTGACTCCCATCCCCTGAGGCCCTGTGCCCTGGGGTGAGCTGACAGCCCTCCCCTCGCTGTCCTTGTTCCGGTGCAGCGCCTGTCACTCCGGTGCTCTGACTGTGTTCTAATAGGGCTTGCAGTGCTTGCTGCCTGCTGGCCGCTGTGTTTCCAGTTCATGCTCCACCGGCCTTGCCACACTTAGAGAACTACTTAAACTATCCATCAGCCCCAATTAGACAAGCAGCGGGGCGGGAAGGATGAGAAGGGAGAGATGCAAAGGAATCCTCCTCGCGCCCGTGGTGCACTGATGGGGCCACGTAGCCTGTGGCCAGGCCGGTGTGTCCGCTCACAAGGCAGTGGCGGCCACAGGGGATAGCCCCGGGGAAGTGGGGGTCTCCAGTTTTGGACACAGATATGGTGACGGCTGTGTGGGCTCACGGGGCTGACAGCTGCTTCAATCTGGAGCCTGTCACCACTAGCTTTTGGGAGTCCATCTAGCCCAGGCCCATCGTGATTATTCCCGTCGGATGCGTCTGTTCAGGGGCCTGTGTGAAATGAGCTTGCAGGGTCTCACTCTAGCTTCTAGCAGACCAGTGTATGCATCGCATAAACCACTGCCTCAGAGGGCACCCAATGGGCATCTGTGATAGCAGCCTCGGACCTGGGCCTGAATGGGCCAAGGTGACTGAAGTCCCTCTTGCCCCAGATGAGGCCTGTCCAGGTCAGGCTCTGAGGCACTATGGGGAAGCTTGCCCGGCTACTGCCTGGGCTGTGCCTGTTCTCAGGACCTCGCTCCCCGGGGCTCTCGGCCCAGCACTCACCACTGATTTGGTCCCTAGGGTGAGTTGGCCCCAGTTCCTTTGTGGGCCCTCCCCCTCTCTTAGGAGTGGTCTGGGTTGGTATGAAGTCAAAGAGAGCAAAGGACTGAAACCCCTGGCCGCTGCTGAGCGTGTGTGGGCCAGTTATGGGCAATTTCCCCCACCCACCCCGCAGCTTTGCCAGTGCACTCCCAATCCTGGCCTGTAGCAAGTTCCAGCCTCTGGGCCCTTCCCTCCCAGATCTGCTAGTGCATCTCGCGCCTGGCCTGCAGCTCCCCAGGCCTGGGCCTTTGACTGTCGCTGTACCTCCATCCCCTTCCATTCCAGCACTGGGCCACTCCGGACTGGAGGCTGAGCCCAGCTGTCCACACGCGACCAGCCTGCGGCCACCCCCACTCGTGTCACTTGTGACCAAAGCCAGATTAGAAAACTCCGTGTTCTAGTCTAGCACAGGCAGGGAATAAAGGCGCTTGCCTTTCTGCCTTAACCCTTTCCCGGGACCCCTTTTAACCTCCTTGGGCGCCAGCCATTTCCAGCAATGGCATTCACAGGGAGACACTTTAACACAGTCTCTGCCCCTTTCTAAAGGGGTAGTGACTTCGCTGGCCTCCCCCTCCACCCCAACCCGCTTCCTGAGCCCAGGAAGAAAACCTGGGGTCTAGGGCAAAGATCTAATTGCTGTGGAGAAGGCCTTAGAAGAAAAGAGGGGTGCCAAACCCCTGCGAGCCCCCCCTCCCCCCCAAACCTCTCAGACCTGCCAAACGGAGGGATTTGAAAGCAGATGGTTGAGCTATTTTCTGCCTCTGTGAGGCCCGATTGAAGGGCAATGAGGCAGCTAATGCGGAGAAAGATAGAAATTTACTTGCTTTAACTTCATATGGCACTCTGAAAGAGTTCATTCAGGCCCGGGCACAACAATATCAGCCGGATGAATAAACCATTTGCGGCATCGATAGCTCTACATCATGGGTTAGTTCATGGACCATTTGCTTCCAATTTCTTCTCTTCTTGCCCCGTTTTTCTTTCTTCTTTCTTCTCTCCCCGCCCCCTTCATACGCACACTCTTCCTTTCTCTCTCTCTCCCCCTCTCTCTCCCCTCCTCCTTCCCTTTAAAGATGACATTGCAGGACTAGCCCCCCTGCAGGGATGGATAAATAGACGGCATTGATACACGGCAACAAACTATTTGTCATTTGAACTGTGCTTTTAGGAGAGAGAATAAAAAGAAGGCAGCCGCGCACGGTAATGATGGAATGCAAGCCAAATGTCACTTTTATTTCTATTTAGTTATTTGATTTAATAGGGGTTTTCATAGTTGGCTTAGAAAATTGGAAACTATCTGACTTTGACTTCCCATGTTTAGTAAAGAGATTTTAATACTTTTCTTCCTCCCTCCCTCTCCCGTCTCTCCTTTTGAACTCAAAGTTTTTCATCATCTCAAACGAGTTGGTCTAGTTAATAAGTATGATCAGGGCTAGAAAAGGCCAGACGATGTAAAATTGAAATCTGCAGCCCGTGTAATCTGTGTGGGGGCTGTGTGTGTGGGGGGGGTGCATATATCTTGTTTAAAGAAAGAAAAAGGCATGAAAATCCTAGACAGTTTTTGGTAAAATATATTATATTTTAAAAGAGTCACGTTGCTCTTTGTCTTGTTTTAAAGAGAAGGCAATGTCTGTTCCCTCTGAGGATTGTTAATGTGGGTGTGTCTAATACATGTACCAAATTTTCAGCTAGTGTAGATCAGCAAAGTGCCACTGACTTGGGTGGATCTATGCCAGTTTTAAACCAGCTGAGCATCTGGCTTCTGTGTGCCTGTAGGTTGCTGGTGGTGTAAACAGGCACAATTCATTTGAAGAGGATGAAGTTACACCCATTTACACCCACAGAGAATTTACCCCACAATAGTAAACTAGAAGGCCCAAATGTGATGTATTGAGCGTCCTCTGTTTGCGGCAGTTCAGCGCACTCGGTGCCCCTCAGCACTGGGGTTTCCCATAGAGCTGGGAAAGTCAGTGTAAAGATGGCAATTTTCTTCTTTCCCAGCATGCACCAGCTACACAGGACCCTGTGCGCCTCCTAGTGCAGCCACCCTTTGCTCTTTGGCTCTGCACTCCTCAGATTCCCATTTCGTCGGGTTTGTCCTCTGGGATAATGGCGCACGTGACGTAGGGCTTGAGCCAGAGCCGTTGGTTGAGTGTTGGATTTGGCCTCTTGTGAGGATGAGTCATGCTTGTGACTGGTGCTCTGGGATACTCCATCATGCCAAACAAGGTCAGCTGGTGGTGAGACAGGTCTGTGGGATGGAGGTGGGGACCGTGTAGAGGCCTCCTCACGGAGGGCTTGTCTACACGGGCAAAGTTACCAGCGTACTTATACCATGCTGTGTTGGGGAAATCCTGCACTCCTTTGCCCCCGATACCAGTGGCCATACGGGGTAGCACCAGTGCAAATTGATTGTGCAGTGCAGTAGGGGTAAAGAAGCCAAGATTGTAATGCAGGAGAAAATGCGGCTGCATAGACCAACTGACGCAGGTGAGATGAGCGTGTTTGAGCCTAATCCCCTTAACGTGGCTCTTTCGGGGGGCTCTATATGCCATCTGAACGGACTTCCAGCTGCACGTACTGCATTGATGAAACGTGTGTTCAATCTCCAGGCAGCACGTTGTCCTCTTGATTGGCACGGATGTGGCAAGGGTTGAGTTTCATGCTGTAACCTTTGTGTCAGCACATTGAGTGGTCGGAGGAAAGCTTCCGACAGAACTCGAGAGAGACGGACAGGGACAGAACTTGCCTGTGTTGCTCTGACATTTCTGCTTTGCCTTGGGGGGGTTAGAGAGAGAGGTGCAGGGAACTGAAGTGAATGGAGAATGGTGTGAAAATAAACTGGGACTGGTGGCCGTCTCTTCTGGGTTTTTTGTGTTCTCTTTTGTTTTAAAAGAGAAGGGAGTTAGAATTAAATGGAAATTTGTGTCAAAAAGTTCATTTTTTTCCCCAAAAAAACTTTAGGTGGAATAAACTCAAAACAAAACACATTTTCATTTCACATGGAAATGTTTCATTTCCCTCCGCCACCCCCACCCCAAAAGATTTGGATTTATTAGGGTTTTTTCCCCTTCCAACCCCACTTTTTCCCCACAGTGGGAATCAAGTAAAAAGGGAGAAAAGTTTATTTTTTAAAAGGCCAGATCCCCCCTGATCCTCCCCATCTCCAGATCAAAGCATAAAACAGCCTTTAAGGAGCTGATCCTGCAATGCCCTGAACATCCTCAATTCCCCTTGAAGTGGTGCTCTGAGTCTGGCTGGACGGAGCCTTTAGGAAGGATGATCTGGGGGTTAAAGCACTGGGCAGGGAATTAGGATATTCTGGTTTTGTTCCTGTCTTTGCCTCTGATTTACCATGTGCCCTTTGGCAAATCGCTTGCCTCTCTGTGCCTCAGTTTCCCCATTTGTAAAATAATACTCCCCAACCCCACTGGGATTTAATTAGTTTAACATTTGTAAACCGTGTTGAGATTCTCCGAGGGTTGAGATTCTAAGAGAGCTCTGAGGGTTGATATGTACCCAACTGCAACCCTGACAGTTAACAGTTTGAATGCAACTTATGCACCTAAGTCACATTTAAAACAACAAAAGAAATGTTAGGAGGAAGCTGTTGCTGTTTCTCCCATGCAAGGGGATCTCATTCAAATGCCTGGCTGCTTTGAGAGAATGTGTCCATTCTGACAAGTGGAGGGTGCCACCGAACGGCACTTCATTAGCCAAAAAAAAAAAAGTCTGTGAGGGGAAGTGTCAATGGAATGATTATCCGTGCGGCCTGTAACTTCAGACACAAGATGAGCCCAGCTACCTTGAGATGAAAACATTAGAAGAGCTGTCCACAGTGGGCAGTACAAGTCAGGAGAAGACCCCAAGAGCTGTCTCTGAAATAGGAAAACCTCCCCTTGGTTGTAACAGGAAAAGCAGCGTTAGGAAGTTGTGACAAGCCTGGGCATAGAAGGATCCGAGACCAACATTTTCAAAGTAGGGTGCCTAAAGTTAGGCATCGAAATCCATATTTAGGAACTTAAATCAGTAGCCTGAGTTGATAATGGGAGCTGCTGAGTGCTCAGAATTTGAAGTCAATAGGAGCTGTGGGTGCTCAGCACCTCGGAAAATCAGGGCCAGTTTTTAGTGGGGTGTCGGCTGCTAGGCACGTGAGTTTGCAAATGGCCTGAAAGCATTTCAGGGCCATTGCATCCAGTTATGTACATGCAGGAGATGCGGGGTGGGGGGGTGAGGAGTGCAGGAGGGAGGCACAAAATTGCAAAGCTTGAAAGTGGCAGCTACATTCACATTCCAGGAGGGGAGAGACCTTCCCTCCCCCCCCGCGCCACCTTTTCTGGTACGTGCTTCCAAATGTGGCAATTCATTGGAGTCACCCGAGTCCTGAGCCATAAACTAATTGTGAGAGCCATTTCCACTGGGCCAGCTTTAAAAGAGAGAAGATGCCTCTTTACTATAAATCTGGAAGAAATATACATAAAGGTTGATGTGTTTTGAAATGGGTTTTTGCTTTGTTCCTCTATTTTCCCTCTGGGCATATTAACCTCAGGGACACTGTAAAAAAAATAAATAAAGCACATGCGGCAGGAGCACCTGCTGGGGTCAGGGCTAGTCATTAGGTTTTTTTGGTCAGTGCAGCATAAACCCCAATTCTCTGCATCTGCGCCGCTCTCTGGAAGTGTGCGCTCTGCCGCTCGCTCTCTGCCAAAGTCCCACTTTTTCCTGCCTGACTTGTTCCTCCACAGCTATTCCATCTCCAGCTGTGGGGGCGTCAAAGAAAAAGATGAGATCAAGTTGAGGGGAAAAATTGTCTGATTTCTCTAGCCCTTTGTTCCCAGACCCCTAGTAAGATCCAGCGCTCTCCTTTGTGACGACATCCAAACTCTGTGCTAGGCAGGATTTGCTGCCCGTGCTCACCCAGGCTTCTACTTTTGAGATGGTGTTTGGTGAGCACTCCTGGACTTGCGTACAAATAAGCCCCAGGAGGGAGCTGAAGTGAAGAGCCCTGAGCAGGGCGGGATCCAGATGTTCCATCCAAGCTAGCTGTGTGGGCCTTCTCGCTCATCTTCTTTGTAGCCACCAAAGGCCTGGATGGCTGTAGCTTGATAAGCCAGGGAGGAGGAATGTGTTGTGGTCCCAGCGAGAGGTCATCGTTTTAACAGGAGCGGAAAGACAGCTATGAAAGCATGGCTGCCCAGAGTTGGATAAGAGACGAGCCTAGAACAGAGAGAGAAGTGAAACCCTGAGTGGGTCATCTGCCGCAGGGATCACACCTGGGACCTCTGGATCTTAAAGCATTAAGCCTCTCCTGCCTGAGCGAAGGGACCCAGCTCTGTGAGCTGCACCTGTTGAAGGTTCCTCAGCCTCTGTCCGTAGCTCAGTCGTGCTAAAGTGGGACAGTGTGCTAGGGCCACCCAGAGTGGGTGCGAGTTACACACGGGATGAGTGAGGCTGGAGACAGGACTGACAGGGAGGAAGTCAGGGGTGTCGGTGAAGTCTGGGTGAAGTTAAACCCAGAGTATAAGCCGGGGGTTTCAGGGGCACAGTACATACAGTGTGTCGTCGGGGAGTGGGTAGCCCCGCCTTTGGGCATGCACAGTTATAGCTGGCAGTAGCTCTCAACCTTCCTCTCTTCCCTTCAGAATCAGGCACCTCCCGGCCTCTACACCAAGACCAAAGATCCTGCCACCTCTCCAGATACTCCAGACATCCTAGAGATTGAATTCCGGAAGGGTAAGTGCCTTGAGTTCTGAGTTTTATTTTCCAGATTACCTCTTTTGGGGCCGGAGTTTGGTCCGTCCCCCCAGCAAAAGTCCTTGGGATTGGGCGGGGGGTGGGGGGGTTAGCCATGGACTTCAACAAGACCAGGATTTCAGCCTTTTGTCTTTCATTGGATGTGGGATATTTTGAACAAGGAGGTGTAGGAGAATTTGGATCCAGGCTGTTTTTAGCTAGAGGGGGGCATAAGTTTCCAGACCTGGCTATGGAACTGAATCCAAACTCCTCCCCCATCTCTGCTCCTGCTCCTTTCTGGGTAGTGAGACGGGCCAGTAGTCTCACCCTGATCGCTTTTGGTCAGAGGATGCCTCTCCTGACTTCCATCTTACTTGGCTTGGTGCAGCTCTCAATACTACCAGCCGCTTACTTGCTGGAGTGCCTCGTGCCAGCATGGAAGCAGCTGCCTGAGCGCAGAGATGGGCCTGCATGTAGGTGTGAGGTCAGCGACTCGACCCCATGCGGGCGTGTGCTGAACCACGCAAGATATGGGTGTGCATACGTGCTCCTCTGCCCTGGGAAATGAGCTGCATCCGCACAGCTGAGACGTCCGTCCATTCTGACATGTGCAGCACAGAGACACTGAGCCCGGTTTGAAGCAAGAGGAGGAAAACCTGCAGGTACCTCGATCTCAGCTCTCTCCTCAGCAACGTCCACCTGACTCGGATTGGCATCTGCCCTGGGAGTCGAGGGCAGAATGTGCCCTGGGAGGTCTCGCCTCAAACTCACATGGAGTCACGCCAGACAGAAAGACGAGCGGAGTGTGCTCTGTCGCCAAAGGCCATGGGTGCTTGCTGGGTGCCCCAATTTCCATAGGCTGATGCGTTCCTGAGGCCACAGAGCGATGCATGACCACAGGGGCATGGTGTGTTATACAAGGCAGTTGTGTGTGGAGAGAGAAGCAAGTGGGCTCTGACCTATAGGAAAGGGGTATTGCCCAGGGGCCTGAGAATCCGGACACTTGGGTTCTCTTTCTGCTCCTATCACCGCCTCACCATGTGGATTGTAGGCTAGTGACTTCCCCGCTCTGTGATTTGAAAGAGGGATGAGAAGATGTGGGCGAGGTTTGTCACAGCCCTTTCTCGGAGAGCCTCCAACACAGGTAGCTAGGGAAGGTGCAAAGTCTTATCGCAGAACGAGGCCAGCAGAGCACCCTACTCCAGGGGGAAACATCTCACGTTCCCATCGTCTCAGGCTCTTAGGAGATGGTGGGGGATCCTTCTCGGGCCACTGTGTCTGCGTGCAGCCCCCCTGCAGACAGGCCGGAGAGTCCAGCTCCATTTTAATGATCCTCTCTGAGCATTAAGAATCCCTCCCTTGCAGCCCCCCAACCCCCCGCCAGCTCCCCATTCAGCCGCTAGTTAATTTATTTGAAGTTTTAATCTAATTATTAACTATTTTAAAGGCTAAGCAGCTTTCTCCAACAAGGGGCCTGACAATTGGCGGCTCTCCGTCGGGTGGAGTGCAGCCAATACCCCGGCGCAAGACGATAATAGAAAGGGAGGGGGGCAAGGGAAGGGTGGGGGGGGAGGGCTCAGTGAGAAGGGGCTTAAGGTTCATTATTGCCGAGAGTTACATTTAATAGCAATTTACAACCGAGTTTATAAACCCCTGGAAAATAGGGGGTTTAGAATGGGGAAAGCTGACAGGGCCCTTCACTGGACAGCGGCTCTCGCGGGCGCCTTCGTAATAAAGACTAGAAAGGGAGCCATTGAGGCCTGATTGGCAACTGATAGTGTGCTAAATGGTAATGAGAAGGGCAGATGGAGGGGAGATTAGCCTCCAACTCTCAACAGCTTTTCTTTGTGGGCCCCGCAGCCCCCTTGTCAGCTTCCTAATACATTTATTGCTCATTTCACACTGCTAAAGAAAATGCCTCTTTCTATTCAGAGCTGCTCCCCCGTCCCACCCAGCGCCTAAAAAAAAAAAAGTGTAATAATTAATTCATGGAGCCCTCGGCCCTCACCGCGGCCTGCCAGGGACTGGCCTGAGATGGGCTCCCATTCACTCCTGTCAGGCGGATCACTGGAAGCATGTGTTGCGTTTGTCTGCAGAACAGACACTACTCTGTGTGTGTGTGTGTGTGTGTGTGTGTGTGTGTGTGTGTACACACCCGCACCTCCATCACTTCCCCCCTCAACCCACACACACACACACACAACCCCCTTTCTTTGGCTGTTGGGTCATTTGTCAGGCCCTGCCTCAGCGGCTGGTGGGACAGAAGGTGCCGTGGCATAAGACAATAGCGGAGCGTGAAATTCAATTAGTTAAGGGCCTGGTTGCAATTTCACGGCCCTAAAAAAAAGAGGGAGGATGGGGGGGGCATTTTATGGCCTTTTTTATTTATTTCTCTTTTCTCCTGAGGGCTTTCCCCCCTGAGCACGGCGGCTTGGACATGCCTTTTTAAGAAGTTATTTAGAGTTCATATCTGTCACATCTATTTAACGTACTCTGGGTGATGTGAAGAGGTGTTCTTGACGTTAAAAAGCTGATTCAGCTCCCTTTCCCACTCACCCCCATCCCCACTCTGCATCTGTCTCTTGTTCTGCAGGTGTCCCGGTGAAGGTCACAAACACCAAAGATGGGACAACTCACCAGTCCTCCCTGGAGCTGTTTGTTTACCTGAATGAAATTGCGTAAGTGTCGGACGCCCGTGCCATCTCTTACACGCTCATCTTCGGAGAAGAGTCCCTATAGACGTGCATGCACACGCCTGGAGGGCTGTGCAAGGACACCCACCCACCTCATAGGCTTGGCTATGGGCAAGGCATCTAAAGCAGCACTTGCCCTCCTGCAAGATGTACCGAAGATTGATACTGGGTTACATAGTAGGGCGGTCCAACAAATAACAGGCGGTGCCCACGTTTTTGGGCTATTCTAGGTTCTGACTGTTTACACAAAGAGCGGAGTTTACGTAAGTTCGCCGGGAAGGGACCTAGGGTTGCCAGGCGTCCGGTTTGTGGTCGGCGGCGCAGCGGGACTAAGACAGGCTCCTTGTCTGTCCTGGCTCCGCACAGCTCTCGGAAGCAGCCGGCACGTCCCTGCGGCCCCAAGGCGCAGGGGCGATCGGGGAAGCTCCACGTGCTGCCCCAGCACCGGCTCCACAGCTCCCATTCGCTGGGAACAGCAGCCAATGGGAGCAGTGGGTGTGGTGCCTACGAGCACTGTGCACTGTGCAGAGCCGACTGGCCATGCCTCCGCCTAGGGGCCGGACATGCGGCCACTTTTGGAAGCAGCATGGAGCCAGGGCAGGCAAGGAGCCTGCCTTAACCCCACTGCGCTGCCAACAAGAGCCACCCGAGGTAAGCACCACCCGGCCAGAGCCTGTACCCTAACTCCCTCCTGGATCCTGCACCCCAACCCTCTGTCCCAGCTAGGAGCCCCCTCCTGCACCCTGAAGCCCTCATTTCTGGCCCCACCCCAGAGCCCTCACCTCCAGCTGGAGCCCTCCCCCCCCCCCACTTCAGCCACCTACTCCAGCTCTGAGCCCCCTCCCGGAGCCTGCACCCCGCACGCCCTCCTGCACCTCAGCCTGGAGCCCTTTCTCACACGCTGAAGCCCTCATTTCTGGCCCCACCCCAGAGCCTGCACCCCTCCTGCACTCCAACCTCTGGCCCCAGCCAAGTGAGGGTGGAGGGGAGAGAGAGAGCAATGGAGGGAGGGGGGCTCGGGGGGACAGGCCAGGGGGCGGGGCAAGGAAGTTTGGTTTTGTGCAGATAGAAAGTTGGCAACCCTAAAGGGAGCATGGTCTAGTGGTTAGAGCACGTGACCAGCAGTTCTAGTCCCTGCTCTGCTCCTGACTCCTGGTTACACAGGGAACCAGTGGCCCAGCTGAGCCCAGAGCCCAGAATCCTCTCTCCCATGGTAACGCTTAGTTCCCTTGGGGTGTTTTTTGACTGGGAAGAACTGGCTTTCCAGTAACTGTCAGCACTGGGCCATCAGTCCTGGGTTCTAGGTCACCCGCCCCAAAGGTCCGATTGCCCCAGTGGCTCCTGGCCAAGTACCTGCCATCCAGATGGACTGACTCATCACTACTCATGTGCCAGGCTCCCCTGCATCCCCTGCCACCGTTTTTTCAGAGAGGTCCCTTCCCTTCAGCCATCCCTGTCCTCTCTCACTGCGAGGGATGATTCTGCTTTTACAGGGCTACTAGAAACAGAAGATTTGGTCCCTTGGACGCTTTCCCTGTCTCTTTTGTCTCCCTCTCTTTGTCGGGAAGTGGGTGCTTAGGGTTTTCTGCCTTGCCAGATAACTGTGCTGGTGGATTCCCTCCACCACCACCAAGTCCCCGAGACACAGACCCATTCTTCCGGCCCTGGAGAACAGGACCGCGTTCCACCTTAACAGGGCCTGGGGCCTGTGGAGTGCCATCCGGCTCGGATGCTTTCCTCACTTACTCCACCGACGCCAGTAAAGCTGCCTCTGACTGACCCCCGCGGGTGTGAGCCGAGAGTCGTCTCCAGTGCAGCCCCAGGGTCAGGAATCCAAGCTGTGCTTCAGACGAAGAGCCTTTCAGCTGGGCACGATGCTTTCATGTACACCTTGGAAAATGTCCCTCTGCCCCTTCCCTCTGGTACCTTCCACATGGCTCTGTGTTCCACCGCTCCTCAACGGGCTGTGGTCCCGGCTTTGGCTCAGAAGTAGGCAGGCCCCAGGGGAACCATTCATCCGTCCCTTTGCCAAGTGCCACACGGACGCCCCCGTCCCGCTCCTCCTTTGTGCCCCTGCCTTTATCCCCCTGCAGTTGAATGCGAATGAACTTTTCCATGTAGTTCTCTTTTTAAATGTTAATTAAGTGGTTTTAAAATGACTTCACCAAGGGCGAATGCAGCTGCAGCGGCTCCCCCTCGTCCCTTCTCTCGCCCGTGTATTTGTCTCGTGGCCTGCTGGGCCACGTTTACTTGGAGCTCTCCTGGCCCAAGGGGTGAGCGAGGAGATGAAAGGAGGATTTGCATCGGCAACGAGGCTCGGCTTTCGGGGAAGGGGCTTCCACATTCCCTTCTCTGTCCAAGCTGCAAAGGGATATTTTTTGGTGGCACGGTGGGGGGAGGACTCCTGATAATGGATCATATTCCAGCTGTCCCCAGCCTACTGTGAGGCAGCGTGACTGCTGACAGAGCCTGTTTGATGGCTTCAGCACATACTCTCCACAGCCAGAAGTACTGGCCTGGAACCTCAAAGGTATTTAGGTGCCTGACTCCAAAGTACCTAAACACTTTTGAGGATCTGGGCCAGCGTGTGTCTGTGGTGGCGCTGGGCTCCGCTCTCATCCCTCTCTGTGGGGCAGGGAGGGGAGAGAAATGCCATCACCCACTTTCCTCCCCTCTGCTTCCGGCTGGCACTGCCAGGCCTGGCCCTCCCCCGAGCCGCCTGCCCATCGTGACACTGTCTGGTGGTGCACAGCGTCCTGATGTGGGTCGCTGTGCGGCAAAGTCCAAGCTAAATCCAAGGCTCTGTACCTGCCCCTTGAGCCATGCTCTCAGGGCCTGGAGGGAGGCTGCGGAAATCGGGACCATCCCATGAATTTAAAAATGGGTGTTGTCATTTCCCTGTCATGGCAGAGAAGAAACAGGGCAGTAATGATTATAAAGGGGATTCTTTACTGAAGCTGCTGGCAGACAAGAACCTGGTGGTTCTCTTGGGCTCTCCGGCTCCCAGGCTGACTAACAGGCTGTGCTGCCTCCTGTCTCCACACTGGGTCTGCCTAAGTCCTGGCCTGGAGGAGGCAGCCTGCCGTCCAGGTGCTGACCTGAACCGTGGGCATGTCGGGGTTAATGGCATATGGTGGCCGAGGGTGGTTGAGCTTTCATGCGAGAAACCCCTGAGGAAGCAGTGGGAAGGGCGAGGCGATGGGTGAGGGGGCTGTTCTAGTTCAAGCCCCCTCAGGGGTTAATCTGGAAAACCTCCAGATTGTCCTTGTGAGCCTTCCTGTCTTGGTGTCCTCCGCAAATATTCTAACCACATTCGCCACTCCGTTAGCCAAGTCATCAATGAAAATATTGAATAGTACCGGACCCAGGACTGACCCCTGCTGGGCCCCACTAGATACGGCCTCCCAGTTTGACAGCGAACCATTGATAACTCCTCCTGGAGCGTGGTCTTTCAACCGCCAGACCACATTTCCCTGCTTTGCTTAGGAGACTCTCATGTGGGACTGTGTCAAAAGCCATGCTAAAATCCCGATCGATCACCTCTGCTTCCTCCCATCCGCTAGGCCAGTAGCCCTCTCTCTGGGGCCGGATCGGAGGGGCTCCAGTATCACAGTGCTGGCCACAGCATAAGAGCCTAGGCAGAACTTCCCATAAAGCCAGTGGATCCCAGTGACCTCAATGGGAGTCGGACTGAACCCTCCTAGTGCCGAGTGCCAGAAAGGGCTGACGCTGCCCGGTTGGCATCCCATAAGCTCCTTTCGCCGAGCAGCTCAGCTGCCTTCCAGCAGCTTGTTCGTCCCCTGGCAACGTGTGTCACCTGTCCCACCTCTCCTCTCCCTTCTCTCCCCAGAGGCAAGCACGGCGTGGGGCGCATTGACATTGTGGAGAATCGGTTCATCGGCATGAAATCCCGAGGTGAGAGCCCCTCCCATGTGCAACTCCCTCCCCAGCCCCAGGCAGCTCCTAAGGGCCTCGCTCTCAAAAAAAGAGCTGGCTACTCTCCACGGCTCAGCCGTGCTTGGGCAGAGTGCAGGATCCAGACCTACGAAGCCCTATGGGTGAAATCCTGGCCCCGCTGATTTGTAAGCTAATCTCTTGATATTTCCATTTATTTATTTATTTTGGATGGCCTGACTCTTAAACTCTTGGGGTTGTCATTTGTCGGTGAGAAACAGCTTTGTTGAAAACCTCAGGGGACAAGAGTTGCCTCCTTCCGAGGTGAATATCAGTACAGCTAGTTAGCATCTCCATTTCATTCCTCCCCCCCACCCTTCAACTCTCATTAATATCTATTTATGTGCACCCTTTATTTAAACCTACCCTAGGCAGCAAGGCAGGAGTTAATATTATGATAGCATTTCACAGCAAAATACAATCCACCTCAGTCTTCCTTCAGATCAAGACAGGAGGGAATTATTTACAAGTGCGTTAGCAAGTCCTGCAGCCAAAGGCCCAACCCCCCCAGTTTGATTTTAGTTAGCGCAATTGAATTAAAAAAAACCATCAGCCCTCTAAACCTTTGTGAGTGAGTCTCAGGACACTGAGTCATTTGTCAAGATCTTTTTTTGTTTGTTTTATTTTAAATAACCACTGATGTGCTCCAGTGACCCTTGCAGCATTCAATAATTGCCCTAAATCCCATTTAACCATCATGTACGTTTCCCGCGTGTCATTGCTGAGTGATCGCCAACGTGTTTGGGTGTAAACAGGAGATTTCTCCTTCACAGTCAGCCTCCTCCAGCTAGGGAGACAATCCAAGCATTACGCCATTAAACGTTGCCGTGATGCTGCAAGCCCCTGCACTGTGGCATTGCTGACCACGTAAAACATTTACCATTGTGTTTATTACTCTTCATTATTTGTATTACCATAGCACAGAGGAGCCCTGCTCCTGGACCAGGATCTCATTCTGTGTCCATCTAAGCATTTAAGTGCATGCTTAACTTTAAGCATGTGCTTAGTCCCACTGACATCAGCAGGACTTTGGGCAAATCTACACTACAAAATTAAATCACTTTTGCATGTCCATGCTGTGCTCCTTGTGTCAGCAATGCACGTCCTCACCAGGAGCACTTGTATGGGTTGTATTGTGAGTGTGGGGCATTGTGGGATGGCTACTGAAAGGCAGCTCCAGTTGATATAAGCAACACGCTGCATCAACCTAACTACATCAACTTAAGCGCTACGCCTCTCGTGGAGGTGGAGTTAGTAAGTCGGCCTAGTGGGCGAGTTACATCAGTGGGAGCGACATTTTAGTGTAGACGCTTACAGAGTTAGGTCGACATAAGCTGCCTTACATCAGCCTAACTCTGTAGTGTAGACCAGGCTCAAGCTAATGCCTAACTTTGCTAAATTAGGCCTGGTTTATACACAGGTTTTGTACTGGCATAATCTCATCAGCTAGGGATATGCATTTTTTCCCCAGTATAGTTATACCAGTAACACCTAACATGGTATAAGGTAAATTTATTCCACTTCCTATACAGGAATAAGCTCTACCCATCTAGGTGCCTTTTTACTGATATAACTGCATCCCCACTAGATTTGTACTGCTTTAACCACATCAGTATAAGTAAAGCCGTACAACATTTGTGAATAGGCCATGTTTTAGGGCCGGGATGCATACATATTATATATATAGACACACACACACCAGGAAGGGAGAGGAATTATTTAAGCTCAGTACCAATGTGGACGCAAGAACAAATGGATATAAACTGGCCATCAGGCAGTTTAGACTTGAAATTAGACGAAGGTTTCTAACCATCAGAGGAGTGAAGTTCTGAAACAGTCTTCCACGGGGAGCAGTGGGGGTAAAAGACATATCTGGCTTCAAGATTGAGCTTGATAAGTTTATGGAGGGGAAGGTATGATGGGATAGCCTAATTTTGGCAATTAATTGATCTTTGACTATTAGCAATAAATATGCCCAGTGGCCTGTGATGGGATGTTAGATGGGGTGGGATCTGAGTTACTACAGAGAATTCTTTCCTGGGTGCTGGCTGGTGAGTCTTGCCCACATGCTCAGGGTTTAACTGATCGCCATGTTTGGGGTCTGGAAGGAATTTTCCTCCAGAACAGATTGCACTACAGTACTTGTATTAGGTTGCCAATCTCTTTATAATGAAAGTTGAACTTACAAATGTAGAATTAGGTACAAAAAATAACTGCATTCAAAAATAAAACAATGTAAAACTTTAGAACCTACAAGTCCACTCAGTCCTACTTTAGCCAATCACTCAGACAAACAAGTTTGGTTACAATTTGCAGGAGATAATGCTGCCCGTGCCTTGTTTACAATCAGGCTTTCGCATAGCACTGTTGTAGCCGGCATCGAAGATAATTTACGTGCCAGATGCACTAAAATTCATATGTCCCTTCATGCTTCAACCACCGTTCCAGACGACATGTGTCCATGCTGATGATGGCTTCTGCTCAATAACGATCCGAAGTAGTGCAGACTGATCCATGTTCATTTTCATCGCCTGAGTCAGATGCCCCCAGCAGAAGGTTGATTTTCTTTTTTTGATGGTTTGGGTTCTGTAGTTTCCGCATTGTAGTGTTGCTCTTTTAAGACATCTCAAAGCATTCTCCACACCTCGTCCCTCTCAGATTTTGGAAGGCACTTCAGATTCTTAAACTTTGGGTCGAGTGCTGTATCTAGCCTTACAAAAAAGGTACCAATGTGAGATTTCTGTTTTGTCAAATCTGGAGTAAGTGTTCTTAAAACGAACATGTGCTGGGTCATCATCTGAGACTGCTATAACATGAAATATATGGCAGAATGTGGGTAAAACAGAACAGGAGACATACAATTCTCCTCCAAGGAGGTCAGTCACAAATTTAATTAATGCATTATTATTTTTAATGAGCATCATCAACATGGAAGCATGTCCTTTGGAATGGCAGCCAAAGCATGAAGGGGCATATGAATGTTTAGGATATCTGGCACGTAAATACCTTGCAATGCTGGCTACAAAAGTGCCATGGGAATGCCTGTTCTTATTGTGCATAAGAAGCAGGCAGCATTATCTCCTGTAAATGTAAACAAACTTGTTTGTCTTAGCGATTGGCTGAACAAGAAATAGGACTGAGTGGACTGGTAGGCTCTAAAGTTTTACATTGTTTTGTTTTTGAGTGCAGTTATGTAACAAAAAACATCTACATTTGTAAGTTACACTTTCACGATAAAGAGATTGCACTTCAGTACTTGTATGAGGTGAATTGAAAATTACTATCTTTTGCTTATTTTTACAGTGCAAATATTTGTAATAAAAATAATATTAAGTGAGCAGTGTACACTTTGTATTCTGTGTTGTAAGAGAAATCAGCATATTTGAAAATGTAGAAAAACATCCAAAAGATTTAATAAATTTCAATTTGTATTCTATTGTTTAACAGTGCGATTAACCATGATTGATTTTTTTTAATCTCAGTTAATTTTTCTTTTTTTAGTTAATCATGTGAGTTAACTGTGATTATTTGACAGCCCTAAATGAAACATTTTGATTTTTTTTTCTCCAATTATTCCTTCAGCTCCCGGTATGACCCCCCCTCCCCCTTGTGGATGTAGTTATATTGGTATAGCTATTCCCAGAATAAGCATTACTGGTAAAAGACCCCTTTATACTGATAGAATTAAGCCACACTATGGATTGTACCATGTAACTCTTTATAGTAGAAAATCACACCCTAACTGAAACAGTCTAATGACTACAAAAATGGTGATCGGAGATCATAGGATGCAGCCTCTGGGCCTCATCACAGGGATACTCCTCTAGGACAATGGCAGGGAGAGAATTAGTGAAACTGGTTGAAATTTTGATGGGAAAAAAACAGGGAAAGTGTTTGATGAATTCCTCCCCCTCCCATTCATGTGACCAACTCTCAAGAGCTGGTTGGGAATTTTGAAATGTCAATTTCAAGTTTTGATGGGGGGGAGGGGGGCGGGAATTAATTGCCATTTTTCCCCTGTCCTTTTCCAGGCTGCTGCTGTTACTAATTAGAAAACAGTTAGTTGTTGGTTGGTTATTGTAGCACTTGTGATGGGGTAGGTGCTTTCCAGGCTTTCAAGAAGGAATGGTCCCTGTTCCAGGGTGCTCCTGGCCTAGGGACAGACTGACACAGGGGGTAGGGAAGGGACAACAAATGGGACTCGTTTTATACAAGTCAGCGCAGAAGAAGTGGGGCGAGTTTTGGAGGAAGTAGGTGCCAGGAACCTGTGAACCTAGGCCAGAATGGTGGCTATTCCATAGCTAAGCTCAGGGCCCCTCAAGCCACGCAGATCTCTGGTATGATCAGGAGAATGCAGAACAGGCTTTACCAAGCTGGTTCTTCACCAGCTCCTTGATTAAACTTTTCTGGGCTTCTGTGCAGAGAAGTCGTGGTCCAGGCTTTATGACACAGACCCTCCAAGAGTGCCAGATGGTGATACCCGGACCCCTAGATCTGTACCGTTAACGAGGGCCTGGGGGACAGAAGGCTGTGGGTGATTGGAGTCTAAAGAGAAGCTGATACTAGTGGGGGAAGGAACCAGAGAGAAGAGAACAAGCATTTGAGCCACTCTGAAAAAGTATTTTAACCATAGACTGGGGCACCCAACTTGTGCCCGAGCGAGAGCCATGCTGGCAGCTTCCTACCCGCCCCCAGGGGTGAAATCCTGACTCCACTGGAGCCCATGGCAAAGCTCCCACTGGTTTCAGTGGGGCTAGGCTTCCAGCTGAGGGCTGCCCCTTGCTTTCTGCAGAAAGCGACTGCCCTCCTCTTTTAGTCTGTAGAGGCAACTGGGCCATGGGAGATACACGTCCCAATAGTCATTTCCCCTTCCTGACCCAAGTGGAGCAGGGGTAGCTTGCTGCTGCTTCAGACCTCAATTCAGCAAAGAGGGACATGGCTGGACTCCTGTGCCTGGGCAAAGCCCCTTAACTTCATTGGGGCTCCCCATGGGCACGGGGGAGCCAGGGCCCTGCAGTGGGGACCGGGGATCTCCACCTTCCCCATCACCCATCGCAGAGTCGCCCCTTACATTAAGGGGAGCTGGAGCGGGGGGACATTGCCCTGGGAATTCTAACGTCCACCCCGACGAGCAAAGGCGGGGAGGTGGGAAGGGGAAAACTCCGTTGTATTGATCTTTACAAAGCCTCTCACTGAAATTCGTTACGGACTCCTGGGAGGGGGGCGAGCGGGGAAGCTTGGCACCAGCCTCGTAAGCCCTGTTTTCCAGGTTTGGTTGGGTACGTTTTAGTGGGAGGCCGGTGGCTAATTCATAGTGCTCCGGGCACCCGCGCTGGTCGCGCAGCTCCCGCCTGCTGGCGACAAAGGAGCCGAACCAGCTAAGCGCCGCCGCAGCTCGAGAGGGCAGGCTGCAAATGGGAGTCGTTTTCCTGCCTTGTGCGGCTTTTCAGGGCCTCATTATCAAATTATCTTTTTAACTCTGAAGGGGGGCTAATTAGGGAAGTAAATGAAATCGGTGGGGAGGAAGCGGGAAGGGAGGGGACAGTCGGGCTTCTGCCTCTGCCAAAAGAGCTGGGTGTTTCATTTCCTCCTGGCCTGAATGCAGGCCTGCCCAAGCCCCTCGGTGCGTACGCAGGGAGGCCAGCCTTTCCCACCACCTGCACCCCGAGCCGCCCCTGCGCTCCAAGCTAGTGCGAGTCCATTGACCTGGGCTGGGAAGGGTCCCTCCAGCTGCAGTGGAGCTGTACCCTGCGGCTTCTTGGCCTGCTGGTGGGCCCTACGGGGACAGCCTGGCATTGCCGCAGTCTGCCTAGCAGCACAACAGGGTCCTTTGCCCCAGGCTGCTGAGGGTGCTTTGGGAATAGAGCTCGGCGGGGACCGTCCCCCACCCCGGATCGTAATGCCCGAGAACTTTGAGGGGATTGCACAGTCAGGGATGAACTTAACGGCTCCACTCGTTACTAAGTATTCCCCCCCGCCACCAGCCGTGGTATCCTCCTTGCTGTGAGCTCGGCTCCGGGCCCTGCTGGCGCAGACACTTCCCTGCCCTAAAGCGCATACTGTCAAACCTCCGGGGCCCTCCAGCTCTGCTGTGCGTGTGAGCTTGTGCATCACGCAGGAGGCTGGGGCGGGGGCGTTCTCACTTTTAATCTTGTGTCCCCCTCGTCTTCTCTTTTGGACTCGGTTTGGCAGGAGCCGGTGTGGCATGTCAGCATATTGATCCCTGTTGAAATTGACAGATCACAGTCAATACGGCTAAACGGTTCAGTTCACGGTAAACTGACAGTAGAGGTTACAAATTAGAAAATTTTAAGCAGCAGCTGTCTCCGTTCCTCTCCCCTTCTTCCCGTCCACTTTCCCTCCCCCCCACATCCCCTTTCTCAGCAGTAATTATGGTGTGATTGAAGCGCCGCCAGGCTGCATCGCTGACACCTCTGTCTTTTTCCTGTAAACACGGGGAGATGAAAATAGACACTTGGAGATGCTGTGAGTGTCACTTTGAAGGTGTCTCTTGTCTCCTCCATTGCAATGCTGGGAGCTTGGCTGTCACTTCTCTCCCCTCCTTGAGCAGTGGTTCATACGCCGACTGTCAAAGGCGCTCGGAACTGCAATCTTTTAGCATCAGATTTCTGTCACAAATCAAATAAAAATAATAAAGAAACAGACAGACAGTGCTCGTCTGCTCTGCGTCCCCTGCCGCGAGCGGAGGGGAAATGTGGGTGGGGGAGGGAAAGAGGCACAAAAACCAAGCTTTTGATCAGTCCAAATTAACTTTAACACCTTCTAAGCGAAGGTGCAGGAATATTAATTGTGTTATTGGCGTTACGTGTTGCTTTTAAATGTTCTGTTTGGAGCAGTTGCTTTGCCGCAGTCTCTCTGAAGCCCAATACGTCCGCCTCTCCAGAGGGTCTAAGGTACCAGTAAGTGCCCCCAGGCCATTATTTTATTATGTGCATTACGCCAGCTCCTGGCCAGAGGATGTTGTGAAGGCCAAGACTATAAAGGGTTCAAAAAAGAACTGGATAAGTTCATGGAGGATCGGTCCATCAATGGCTATTAGGCAGGATGGGCAGGGATGGTGTCCCTAGCCTCTGTTTGCCAGAAGCTGGGAATGGGTGACAGGGGATGGATCACTTGATGATTCCCTGTTCTGTTCATTCCCTCTGGGGTGCCTGGCACTGGCCACTGTTGGAAGACAGGATACTGGGCTAGATGGACCTTTGACCTGACCCAGTCCGGCCGTTCTAATGTACTTATTGTTCTAGGTGCTGTATGCTTGTCCAGTGAGCAATTCAGTTCAGAGACTGTCTTATCATCTAAATAGGCAAGCCAGACTAATCACGGGAGGAGAGGAATAGTACAGGTGGAGAAACTGAGTCAGTGAGACTCCCACTTGACTTGCCTGAAGGCAGCTATTGATTTTCCCCCGGTCGGGTCACCTGCAGAGAGGTGTAACTGAATGACACCTCCTCTTGCCATTGAGTATGACTTCGGCTCCAGTCTGGTCCCGTTGATAGACGTCCGTTTTAGCCGTGGCTTTCCGGTGTCAGTGGGGTTTCTTCCTCTCGTCTTCCCTTTAATAGGCAGGGCTGGGTAATTCAATGCCTGGTTGCTCTGTGAGCAAGGGTAAGGGCAATCCCCACCCTTACCTGATTGTGATGCCCACACCCTGGCTGGGCTAGCGGCAGGGGGCTTGAACCGGGATCTTTAGCTCTTAATGCCTGAGCTAAAAGACCCATCTCTCTTACCCAAGGCTGTAGCAGACTCATCAGTTGCTAGTTGTCCTATCACCAGTGCCCCACCAAGTAGGCAGAATATATGTGATCTCCACGGGGGTCAGGAAGGAATCTCCTCTCCTCCCCTCTCCCATCAGTCAGGCGCGTGATGGAGGTGGTTGCTCTTCGCTCTGTAGCCTTGAGTATTATCTGCGGCTGGAAGCAGGATATTATTATAATTATGTGTTACTGGAGCACCTAGGAGCACACCTGGACCAGAGCCCCATTGTGCTGGGCACTGTACAAAAATCAGAACAAGAAGACAGTCCGTGATGGGATGTTCTGGACCAGTGATCCAGTCTGGCATGATAAGTCCGTTGTGTCTAAAATTGTTCCTCGACCCCTTAGCCCTTGTGGATCTACTGAGCAGCAAACATTCTCAGGTACCCGAACCTGGACAAAGGCATTTTCCTTCTTTGGTTCATTTCATGTTCCTGTGCCCTTTTTGCAGGGGGTTAGATTCTCCCATTAGTTTGTGCTGAATTTTCCAGTTAGATGAATACTTTGCCACATTTTTCTTTACTGAAACTGAAAGCAGCCCTGTGCGGTATTGGATTGACCTGTAAAGCTGTTAAAGCCTGCAGCACGCCCACTTGATTTTAAATACCTCTCTAGTTCGCAGCATTAGTCAGAGGCACGCCTCAAGATGTAGTCTGCATTCAAGTAGATTTTGGAGCCACAACAATTTAACACTGTTGCTGCTTTTTTTTTTTTTTTTAAAGGCATCTATTTTTGTAGTGTGATACAACAAAACACAATATGTGAGCTCTTCCTGCTGGTTGTACAGCAGTATTTTAGCTGTGTTTGCCAGGATCAAAAATGTTAAACAATGTATGTGCAAGACAGCTGTTTTCACTTGTATATTAGAAATATGGGGACGGAGAGGGGAGACGGCAGGTGGCATTCTTTGTGAGTATGTACATAAGAACGGCCATACTGGGTCAGACCAAAGGTCCATCCAGCCCAGTATCCTGTCTGTCGACAGTGGCCAATGCCAGGTGTCCCCAGAGGGAGTGAACCTAACAGGTAATGATCAAGTGATCTCTCTCCACCCTCTGACAAACAGAGGCTAGGGACACCATTCCTTACCCATCCTGGCTAATAGCCATTGATGGACTTATGTGTTTTGAGGGTATGCATTCTGCATGTATGTGCTTTGTAGCTAAGCCTACTGTGTGTGCATTCTGCATATTTATTGGGCATGCAGTGTGTGTGTGTGTGTGTGTGTGTGTGCACGCGCGCACACCATGAACACACATGCTGTGTGTGACCTGCTGATTGTGTGTGTGTGTGCATGCATGTACTTCCCAACAGTCCTGGGTTTTGTGGGACTCTCCCACATTGATGCTTCAAGCCCCTGTCCTGCAAAAGGAGCATTTTGACCTGGGTCCACTGTCTGAGCAGGCCCTGAAACGGAATGGTGTTGTGACCTGGTGCATGGGGTCACAGCACCACTGAGGACTTTGCCCATCCCCCCCACACCCTGTCTCTGTCTATGGAGGGGCGGATGGGCCAAATCCGAGTGGCGCTGCGGCCCCGTGCTCCAGGTCACATCGCCCATCCCACTTGAGCCACTTGAAACATTAAGAGGTGTGTGTGTGTGTGTGTGTGTCACTTGACCATGCAGGCGTGTGTAACTGCAGGATATGCCTGAGTGCCTACCTGCTGTGTCCGGCACATGGCGATGGATACATGCTTCATCCACAGGCATCGCGTACGCGTGATGTGGAGGTGAATGAGGGTAGTGGCATGGTTCAAATTTAACCAAAAATAAATCAGTGTAAACCAAGCCGAGAGAGGCTGGAACAAAGGAAGCTGGCTTTTCTGCCTCTGCCTCCAGAGATGCCCAACCGGCTCAGCCCCACAGCACTCAGTCATCAAAATAATTAAACTTCTCTTGTGGTGGCTGTTTTCCAAAGCTCTGCCGCGATTCAGAACGGGGGGGGGGAAGGGGCGGGAGAGGAGCGGGGGGGTCGACAGCCCCAAATGAGGTTGCACTCCAGTACCCCAGGTAGCCTCATTTCTTCACAGCTGACGTGTGGTTCTCGTTGTGGTTTTTTTTTTTTTTTTACACTGGAGGGGAGCAGAGGGTATTTCAGGCCCCCGTCTCCCCGTGCCTGTGCCCCGCGTCGCTCGTTTAATTACAGGTTTTCAGCCACAGACCGGTGGGCATGCATCGGCAGGGGGATCGGCTCCTAAACCCTGTCATTTCGCCTCGTCAGAGTGCCTCTTCAAAGAGGGGAATCTAGACATTTTCTCCGCAAGGCGCGGAGTGGACTGTCTCGGCCCCAGCATGAATATAATGACAGATGCATTTTACAGCAAGCTGGGACTGAATGGGCTCAAGCACGGCTCCTTCTGTCAGCCAAGTCATTATTTTTTGTCATTTGCTGACAGTTTTGGTCTCATTCGTTTTTCTCTCTTTTTTTTTTTTCTGTTTTTTTTCCCCCTGCCTGGAAAAATGGCTAGGTATCTACGAGACCCCAGCAGGGACCATCCTGTACCATGCTCATTTAGATATTGAGGCCTTCACCATGGACCGAGAGGTGCGGAAAATCAAGCAGGGGCTCGCCTTGAAATTCTCAGAATTGGTGTACAATGGTACGTACTGTCCTCCCTTCCCCCGACCTACCTCCCACAAAATCAGATTCCCCCCTCGCACGCCTCCCCCCCATAATGGGGCAAACCCCATTACTACTAAAGGCAGCCGGCACTGCGTGTTTGTTACATGGCTCTGGCTTTACCAGAGATGGGCCCGAGCTGGGAAATTTAGGTCTGGATTTGAGGCCCTTTGCAGAGATGGGGGAAAGACCTGTTCTGTCACCCACTCCATCTCCCTGCCTAGGATTGGTCCCCAGGGCACAGCATTCTGTCCAGTGTAACATGAAAGGGTCCAACCTGTGGGGTGGCCACGACTGCCCTTGGGAGCCGACGCCGGCTGCCAGTAGCGCTCACAATTAGGAAAGCGTCACTGTTTTCTAGCCTGGCGCCAGTTCCCCAATTTGACCCACCCCAAAGAATTCCTCCTGGGTGCTAACACACTTCAGACAGCTGTAGCCTGTTCTCTCCTCCCGCCCTGCCCCGCCCCACACAGGTGCCTCTTCAGTCATTTTGCAGCCAAGCTATCCAGAGTAGCCCTTGTAATATTCCCTCTTACATGGGTCCCTCCAGCCACTTGATCGATGGAGTGGCGTCATGGAACTCTAGGGTGGCTGATCTGGCGGGAATGGTTTAGTAGGTTTATGACCACAGCGTCTACCACCCACGAATACCACCAGGATAGCATGAAGGTAAGTGAGCCCTAGGGTTGTGCGCGCATATTGAGGAGAGGTGCAGATCTGAACACCCCCACATTTTAGGGACGCTCAAACCCAGCACTGAATCTTACAGCTCAGGTCATCTCTAAAGGTCTTTTGGCTTCTCAGTGACCACAAGGGTGATCCTCTAGATTCATCACTGCTGCAGGAGGCCAGCAAGTGGCTGAGTGTTTACAAGGGTTGGTTAATTTCATGACCATTTGTGCCCATACTAGCTAGGATAATAAGGGGAATCAGGTCTCATCCCTCAGGGTGTACACCGATCTCACTGCAGGGGTTATGAAGAGTCACCATTTGCCCTCTTCCTCACCACGTTCATCCCTGTGCAATTGACAGGATGCATTATGGGAGTTTTGTGCCTTCCTTTAAAGCATCAGGTGTTGGCCACTGCTGGAGGCAGGATCCAGGCCTTGTGAGACCAATGGGCTGATCCCGGAAACCCTCCGTGGTTAAGCGTGACGTGCTTGTGTGGAGGTGTTCTCACGGCTTGTGTTTCATGTTTCGGAGGGGTGTCTGCTGGAATTGGGCCCAGTGCGAAAGCAGCTCCAGTCCCAAACAACTCCCAAACTCTAGGGTGTTCGCATTCCAGATCAGAATTTTGCAGCATTTCTGCATGAGCAGAATGTGCATGTCGAAACCTTCTCCCAACCCTTCAGCATTTTGCTTGTGCTTCTTCCTGATTGCAGAAATGTGCTATGCAGCGTGTAGCCCACAATGGGGCACTGTGCATTTTTATGTGATCTAGGATTTGGTTTGGGTAGACGCAACACAACAAAACAGGAGACAAAGTTTTTGGCTTTAAGGCAGCTCTGAACGGCTGCTTGTTGGAGAGAGGGAGGATTGCAAAATCTGAGATAACTCAGCCAATCAGTCATGCAGCCAGTCGTGCTGTTCACTGCGGTTATGACTGTGGGGCTGTTGATCAGAACACCTGAGAAGGGCAGCAGGAGTGGGGAGAATAGGACATGAAACCCCTCACTTCTAAGTCACTGGTTCAACTCCAGCCCAAGTTGAAAATGACCCAAGCTTGATACCACCTGATGTCTGCTCTGCACCCCCCATGAAATGAGCTTGATGGATCTGAGTTCAGTTCCTACGAGACTTGCACACACCACACCACCACCACAGTGGGCCCCAAGTGGAGCAGACATCCGATGGTAGCAAGCTTCAGTCGTTACCAACCTGGGCTGGAGTCGACGAGGCCAGTGATTGAGTGGGCCATACTCTGGGAGCATGCCTCTCGTATTGTGGAGACGGTCGCGGCCTCGGGGGTGTTGCCACTCGCGCGCTGCTTATTCTGCGGATAAACTCCGAGCGAGTTGCTAGCACTAAATTAAGGCGTGCCAGTTTTGATTTTTAAATCTTGTAAAACTGTTGATTTGGGGTTTTTTCCCATGCTTGAAAAATCCACATGTGGCTACTATAAGCTGGCAGCTGGGACATGCACCCTTTTGTGAAGCCCCAGCTGGGGGACCGCATGTTGCAAACCCATGGGATATATTGTATTAATTAAAAAAAAAAAAAAAGACAGCTGAAGGTTGAATGTGTCAGGAAAGTACAAAATGAAGCACAGTGGATCATTACCAGCAAGCCTCCAGGCAAGGGTTCTGGGTAGCAAAGCCCAACTGGCAGTTTCCTTTACTAAGTAGTACTATACCTAACATAACCACTAGAGGGCACAGTCAAAACACCATGCACACCCACTGCTTTACAGTAGCAATGAGCTCCGCCCATCTTGTTATGTAGGGCTCAAGAATAGTGCATTAGTGGACTGTGAAAGACCCTGCAGCAGCCCTGGGCCATTTTTCGTTTCTAAGCCCATCCTCAGAGGGGGACTTTGACTCTCTCTTTCCCAGGTGGCCAACCCCAACATTCAAACCAGGAGTCAGGCCCCAAAAAATCATTGGATTTTTTTTTTTTAAATAAGCATTGGGTGCTTTTTATTTGTCGTCTAGTTTCTGAGCCTTTAGGTCACGTTCCAAGCTTTTCTTTACAATCGTCAGATTCCCATGAAATAACATGACTCCAGGAGCTGGGGCTTTAAGAAAGCAAGATTTGGCAAGGCTGGTTTCCCTCCATCCACTATCCAAAGAGAGATGCCCAAGCCTGCCTCGTGTTCCTGTGTTCTTGTCTCCTTCCTCTCTTCCCTCCTCCTCCTTGAGATATCCGGTCTGTTTCCTTGTCTCCAGAAATGCATACAATCATGGGGTGAAATTCACCCCTGGGCAGAGGCCTACACTCTGCTTAACCCCTATTTTGAAGGTTTTAGTGGTTCATAGGCCTAAGCAGACAGTAGAGAGTAGCAACAGCTACTGTGTGGTGGCATGAGAGGGTGCAGTGTGTCACTGGATCTCCCTGTACCATTCAGAAGGAAAGAAACTCTTGAAATCTTCCCCACCGCCATTCTTTTAATTTTCTTTCTGCTGCAGCATCTGTCCCTGGTTATTCTGATTTCACTTTCCTTAGGTTTGAAAAAAGAAATGGGCGAGAGAGTTGTTTATTTCTAACGACGCCAGTTATTCTGAAGCCATGGGATTAAAAAGCTGCTTGGAGAAATCTGGGGTGGGTATTTTTTCTCCCCCCGTAAGTGGAAGGGGCTTTTGTGTAGCTCATCTGAAATGCTGTCAGGCCAGAAAAGAAAATGCTGGGGTTCTTGTCAGTGTAGAACCTGTTGGCTTTTCTGCAGAAATGAACCTTCCTGACTGTGCACCCGACAGCCAGGCTTTCTCCAAACCAGCTGTTAGAAAAGAAAATTGAAACTAATAATTACCTTTTTAGCTAGTAACCTTTCCATAACGGTTGAGATATTCACCAAGCTGCTTTATCTGGAGGCAGCAACCTGCTCAGGCATGGAGAGATTTCGACATGAACACCGGTGGGTTTCTTAGTTACCTTTTCAGTATGTGCTAGCGTCAACCAGGCAGGGCTCTAGTCGTGGTTTTCCTTACCACAGATGGGAAGGGATCTGACCCCCCGCTGGTGTCAATCAGTTTGATCCTACCCCAGTTCACACCAGCTGAAGATCTGTGCAAACTCTCTTTTTCCCCGAGACCCATGCTAGCTAAATTGTGCTAGAAACCAATGGTGGTGTTTTAGGTTAATGCTAGCGAAGGGGCCAGAGTAGCAAAGTTGAAGCCATGATTGTGGAAAGTGTGAATAAAGTTACGGAGAATCCTTCGTGTAGCACAGAAGGAACAAATGAGGGAAGATTTTCGGGTTAGTGGCGCTCCAGGGGCAGAGATAAGGTTCTTTGCAAGTTGCATTTTAATGGTGGTTGCACATGTGTAAAACATAGAGCTGGCTGGAAAAATTCCCAAGACATTTTTTCTTTGGCATTTGCCAATGGGTCGAAATGAAATGTTTGAAAACAGATCCGTTTTGCTGATGTTCCAATGGAGCCTTCCTGGCTCCCTGCCAGCTTCCCCACCTAGCTTCCTGGCAGCCGGGGCTTCCTTGGCCTGCAGTTTTGGGGCAGCCTGCCAGGTAGCAGCAAGCCCTGCTTGCTACCCCCTAACACCGGCCCTGGCTTTTATATGCAGAAAACCAGCTCTTGTGGCACAGGTGGGCCGGGGAGTTTTTATCACATGTTGTGGGGGCCTCAGAAAGAAAACGGTTGAGAACCCCTGCTCTAGAGACCATTTTTTGGTCTGGGTTAAATCAGGCCTATGGGAACTCAGACCAATCAGGACAGAATCGGGGAGGCTAAGCCTAGATTAGCAGAGCATGAACACGGTAAATAATTCAGCCTGGAATAAAGGGCATGAAAGCAGCATTACCATATTGCACGTATGAGGTTACCCCCCAGCTGAGGGAGGGTGCTGGAGGCCTGGCTTTCATGCTCTGCCGTCTTTCTTTAACACCTAATTATTGTAACTAGGCTCTGAAATTCAGAGACTTAGTGTTTATCTCCCTCCCCCCCCCCCCCATTGATTCCATTGTGGGAAGGTGACTTTGCAACAGATTTCTCCAGTTTGCAGCTCCCCTCTCCCTGCCAGGTACGGCCAGGTGTTTAAATGCCATTGTCTCCCACAGACCTTGTTTGCGCCATCAGATTGAAATGATTAGAGCTGGAGTGCAGTTACAAAGTGAGAAGGCTATTAAGCCGGATCGCTTCCACTGGGGAATTTGTTTGCAGTGGTGGGGAGGGAAGTGGGGGAGCGCCTCACACCTGGAGATGTCAGATTCAGTATTTAAGTAGCTGGTTATTATTTTAATGTGTCTTGGATTTAATGTTTTTTCTCCATTACCGGGGAAGAACAAACACCCAACATTGTCCTCAAATTTCAGGAGCTTTAACTGTATTTGTCAAAAGAAAAAGTTTATTTTCTTGCAGCCGCACTTCCAGCCTCATTGTGCTGCTTGGTATCCGTGCAGCGGCCCCTTTCATCTGGCTAATGGCTCACGGCAACACTGCTGAACCATCTAAGACAAGAACTGACAAAGAACCCTGCACCTCACTGAAACTGCAAGGGGAACTGAGGAAGGCAGAATGCAACTATCCACGTTGGAAAGACTTGGCCCAAGCCCCAAGATTTATACCCTCTCTTAGGAAGGGTGCATGGCGTCATTACCAATAAGACGTGGTCAGAACCTTGCTTTCACAGCTCAGCGCAAAGATGGCATCTTCAGAAGCACAGCAGTCTGGGTCTTGGTTCCGGACTGACCCAGAGAGAGGAGAGCCACCTATCCAATGACCAGTAGCAACTCCTACAGCACTCGGGATGTCTCCATTTCATCCAAGTACTCAGCCCTGCTTAGCTTGTGAGATCCTACCCCGGTGGGGCGGCTGCAGGTCTGTCTGTCTGTGATTTGTGCGGGATAAACAGACCAAAATACTGTTACCCAAGAAAACTGGGTGGAGGAACAAAGCTGCTCCTGGACGGCTCATCGCTGGGGTGCCACAAGGGGTGCTGGTGCAGTACGGGCTGTCAGTCAGTCAGCAAGCCGAGTGACCAAGCTGTATCACAGCCAGAGCAACGCTGCAAATCCAGCAAGATTTGGGATTCCTGCTCCTTGAGACTAAACGTGTCGGACAGCAGGCAGGAGAAGGGGGAATAGCCATATCGGAGCATGCATGTCCCCGCTGCAGGATAACTAATGGAGATGTATTAACATCAGCCTGTCCTGGAGACACGCGCTACACCTTTGTGATGACTGGCCAGTAACAGACCAGGAGGAATATCTCCAGCTCCCAGCCCTTCCCTAAATCCATATCTCAGGAGAAATCGGCCAACTACTGCCAAGAGACAAACGTCTGAGCGGTGTCCGAGGAGTCTTGGTGCAGGGGGGAGGATGGTACCCTGACTCATGGAGTTTATAGAGTGGCCACTGCTCTGGCTGAATTGATCCAACCCAATTCTGAGGCCAAGAAGGAGGAGAAAAAGTACTTTTTGTTTCCTGAATGGCTTCCACCCTGAGTCCCCAAAGACCAGCTGGGAAAGGAAAGCTGAGAGGGCACCTGTGCGGTAGTACAGAGAAAGATTAAAGAGAGAACTTCTGGATCACTGAAGATGCTTAAATAGAATCTTTCTTTCTCCGACTATCTCTCTCCCCATCTCCCTGTCTTTATTCTAGGTCTCAGGGGGCTTACTGGGCTAATTAGCTCACTTAGTGACAGGACAGCGCACAGGAATGGCAGGCGGGCAGGACCCGAGGCTCTCCCCATCGGCAGGAGTGCAGAGAGGCACACAGGTGCCGGGCTCTGGGCTATGGACACCGTCTCCATTTGGGGAGTGCCCACTCGCCAGCCAGCCACAGGGCAGCCCAGCACCTGGGAGAGGAGACGGAGCAGGAGCACGTGTTCGTTCTCCAGTGAGAGTTGGCCCGTGGAGTAGCAGGCGGACTGGAGCGCTCTCTTCTCTGCGGTATTCGGATTCCATCCAGACCCCACAGTGTCATGCTAAACCATGCAGCACCAAATGCTGCTGGGTCACCCTGTGCCATGCCAAGCTGCCCCAGCCCAAACCCACAATGCCATGCTGTCCCAAACCCTTCCTGGCACTAACCCGTCCCATATCATCCTGTGCAACTCCCCACTCCCAAGCCAGGCCGTCTACAACCCGTCCTTACCCTGCGTTTCTGCGCTGTGCATGCCACAGAGTCTCATTCCCAGGTCACCTTTTTGCACGGTGCCCTTCAGAATGCCGCTGCCAAGCAGTGGGGTAGGGCATGAGGACACTTCTAGTGGTGGTTTCTTCCTGCTGCTGTCTCCTCTTCCGGAACTGGCCACGTGTTCACAAAGGCCGCTCTACTGGTCGTCAGGTTGTGATCACGAGCCACCCACAAACCAGGGCTTGGTTCAGACCTAGGTCTAAAGTCCTGCAGTTTGCTGGACGCTGCCCTGAGCTGCAGCCTTGGAGATGAGACTCTAAGGGTACGTCTACACTACCTGCCGGATCGGTAGCGATCGATCGATCGGGGATCGATTTATCGCGTGTAGTGTAGACGCCCTCCCGTCGACTGCTGAACTCCAGCTCGGCGAGAGATGGAAACAAAGTCAACGGGGGAGCCGCGGACGTTGATCCCGCGCCGCGAGGCCGCGAAGTAAGTGATTCTAAGTCGATGTAAGATACGTTGACTTCAGCCACGCTATTCTCATAGCTGAAGTTGCGTATCTTAGATCGATTTTCCCCCTCCAAGACCAGGCCTAAGAGTGAAAACCATTTTCTTTAGCAAGCTGAGAATGGATTAACTCATCCAAAGCTTCACCCCACATACTTTCCCTCCATCAAGTAGGCTTTGATGGGACGTTCTTCTGAGCTCCTACATGGCCCTGTGTGCTATGTACCCTCTTCTTTGCCCCCTAGAGCCTGAATACTTCTTTCACTCTCCCAGCCCCTGGGAGCAAAAGCCTCGGTCCTGCAATCAACCCCAGGACTCCTGCATGAAAACAGAACTGACTTGATGATGCCGCCCTAGGAGCTGGTGGCCATCATGACTGGTAGTAAAGAGACCTACCTAGACTTTCATCTCCAGGTCGCCTGTTCAAATCCGACCCAAGTCAGTTGTGGCCAAAAGCATTCCCATTTGACCGCTGGCCGGTGGCTCCTGAGAAATGAGTTTGGTGGGTCTGAACCCAGTTTATAGCGGAGTCGTGTCCAAAGCCGACGGGGCAGCCCCAAGAGAGGCCCCGGAGACTGAATCGCCTCCTCAGTTCTGGAGGCACCCGGGTGGCTCAGGATTGAGGGAGGCTGGCCAGACAGGTTGGGGGAGTTCACACTACTGCAGATAAGACAGAGAACAGCGGGGCGCCTGAGTTGTCCACCCCGCAGCGTGAACAGCACGGAGGGAGAGAACACAACGCCCTGGCCCAGCCCGTTTCCATTCATTCCTGGGAAATCTGCTAAGAGGAGAGAATAAAACTTCCCTGGCAGCTTTCACGGGACTGCAGAGAATGATGCGAGTCCCCAAGGAGAGGGGCGAGAGTGCCTGTGACAGTCAAGTCTCAGACAGATGTGCCTGTAGCATCGCTCCATGGACAGCAGAGGAAAGCAGAGACGCGGGCCGGGGCAGCTGAGCCTACCTGAGAGCGGGCACAGGACATATGGGCCCTGATCCTCCTGCCTGATAAAGCCCCTGAGGTCAGGCCCCTGCCTGTGTTATCTTACTGGAGCTGTCTGGTCTGCCGGGATCCTGCTGGGCTCAGAGATAAAGGGGATGGGAGCTGGCCAGGTTCCAGTGGCCCAGCCGTTGGTGGGGCAGGCTTTGAAGTAACCTCTCCACATGTCCATTGTCGAGGAGTATCTGTTCCAGAGCAGAAAGGGTGTTCTGAGTGGGGGTGATCAGCTATCCATGTCGGGGTGGGGTGGTGGTAGTGACCACTGGAAACGGCTGTGGGTTCCTGTTTATGCACAGAGATGTATTGTGCCCCTTCTCGGATTAACCCTTTGAAGCATTGCTCCCAATTCCACCATCTCCATGTCACCCCGCACCCAATCACCCACCCTTCCCTTCTCTCCCCACTCCAAGGAACTCGCCTGGCCTTCCCAAAAGGCCGCCCCGTTTCGATTTCCTTCCTGGCCCTCTGCACCCGTCCTATGTGTGCTGCTCCCATCCCGCTTGGCTGCAAGGGAACTGTGGTGCTATCGGTTGGTCATGGGAAAGCATTTACCATCTGCTGCAAGAAGAGTGTCTGTCTGTCTGTCTGTCTGTGTCTCCAGGTGACCCTCCTCCTGTTGCTCCTTTTTGGGTGCATTCGATAAGAATACTTTACCCTGCCAGGCACCTTCCAGACAAGGACCATGATGCATTTTAGAGGCTTTAATAAGGAATCTTCGTAGCCCCCTTTATGGTGTCGATTTTATTAGTCTCATTGTGAAAGGGGGGAAACTGAGGCACAGAGCAGTGAAGCAATGTGCTTGTGGACTCATGAGTCAGTGGGCCCCCCTAAAGTAGATCCCAGGAGTCCCAGCTCCCAGTCCCCTGTTCTAGCTACCGGACTGTGTTTCCTCCACAGCAGGATGAACTAGTGACTAGCATAGAGTTCTCCTCCCCGGATTTACAGTGTCGGAGCCCTATCGGCTGGTGCCCGGAGAGTCTCGGCATTGCCACTCAAACTAGCTCTCTGCATTTTTCCTCTGAGACGCCGAGGAAGGAAGGTGGTTGCTGGCCGCAGCACGGACTGAGCCCGGCTCTCCGTTCTCCCTCTTTCCACAGGTTTCTGGTACAGCCCGGAGTGCGACTACATCCGCCATTGCATCAGCAAGTCCCAGGAGATGGTGGAAGGGAAGGTGCGGGTGTCTGCCTTCAAGGGCCAGGTCTACATCCTGGGCAGAGAGTCCCCGCGGTCACTGTACAATCAGGAGCTTGTGAGGTGAGTGGCCAGCTGGGGAGCCTCCCCCTCAGTGCACGTATCAGAAGGAGCCGGGGCTCTGGGCGAGGCAGCTCTGCCAAGGTGTGGGGGGGTCTCTCCTCCATCCTTTCCTGTCCTGCTGGCTCTCCACAAGCCTGGGTGTTCGTTAAGGTGGAGCTGGGTCCTAGCTGCAGACGTGAGACCCAGATTCTGAGCTCCCCAGAGCATAGGGATGGTGGGTCCTGGTGTCCTAGCGGGTTCGTCTCTGAGATAACCGCGCCCAGTGGGGCTGTGGGTGCTGGGATGTGGGGAAATGCCCACGGCGGTAGTGGTAGCTGCCGCCACACAGGGTCGGTGATCGGGGCTCCTGTCTTCATGCCCTGCTCAAGCTAATGGATGGGTGGGGGTGACAGTCTGTGCCTGGAGCCTCCCAGTGCAGTCCTGGCGCCCCCAGGGCACTGTGGTACCCAAAGCAGGCTCATACCCCCATAGGCAATTCTCTCCGTTACTCACGTCGAGGTGCCCTCTCCAGGATGGGCCTGGATCTGCAGGCTGGCTCCATGCCCCCCGTGTCCTGCTCCCCCTAATGACTGAGCCAGTGTGGTCCTGTAGACACAGTTCTGAGCTCTCCAATGGACCATGCACCCACTCAGCTTCAGTGGGTCACAGGTGGGCAGGGGCTGATGTTAATGCCCATCTCTGAGGGGGCACAGAGTGGAGCAGGGGCAATATTGAGGCCATGCTCTGAGAGGGTGCAGGGAAGGGGGCAGGGATGATATTGATGCCAGGCTGTCAGGGGACGCAGGGTGCAGGGCATGCGATATTGATGCCAGGCTCTCAGGAGAAACATGGCAGGGCCTGGCTGATATTGATGCCAGGCTCTGAGGGGACACAGGGTGGGGCATGGGCGATATTGATGCCAGGCTCTGAGGGGACACAGGGTCCCATGAGCGATATTGATGCCAGGCTCTGAGGAGACACAGGGTCCCATGAGCGATATTGATGCCAGGCTCTGAGGGGACACAGGGTGGGGCATGGGCGATATTGATGCCAGGCTCTGAGGAGACACAGGGCCCCATGAGTGATATTGATGCCAGGCTCTGAGGGGGCACAGGGTCCCATGAGTGATATTGATGCCAGGCTCTGAGGGGACACAGGGTCACATGAGCGATATTGATGCCAGGCTCTGAGGAGACACAGGGCCCCATGAGTGATATTGATGCCAGGCTCTGAGGGGGCACACAAGGTTAGGGTGGGGTATTATTGACAGTTGGATACTGTGGCAGTGGCGTGTTAGAAACCAGTGGGAGATGGGGAGTAGTGGGGATGACACCTTCACCCCTCTAGCTTTGGTAACAGACCTACCAGGGTCAGGCCACTGCATTACAAATCCCTTTAGTCAGCCAGCCTGGCATAGCCCCATGGAGCGCAGAAGCCAGGCGCGAAGCTGGAGGGGCCTTTCCTTTGTGTCCCCAGCCCTTTCCACTGTTCCCGGGAAGGCGACACTCACTGCATGGCCTTGCTGGCCACGCCATGAGCACACACAAGGGCTGCAGCTCCCTGAGAGCTCTGCTGGGAAGCTCTCGCCCAATTCCTGCCACCCGAGGCTGCCTCGAGGATAGCTGGGGATCCAGGCTGCATGGCAGAGGGAGGGGGGCAGGATCAGGGATTTAAAACAAGGCATTTGGGTGGCATATATGGGGTCCAAGGGCCCCCTAGGATGCCATCTGAGTTGGTACTAACACATGCAGCTGCGAGAGGCCTGGCTTTAACTCCCCAGCCGAGTATAAAATTAAAGCGCGAGTTTTTTGTTTTGAAGTCGATATATATATATTTTTTTTTTACACTTTTCCTTTTCTTTATGTTGTCATCTCTCTCTCCCTCCTCCTCCTCCTCTCCCCCTCAGCTCCTTTCAATCTCTCTAAACACTTTATAAGCCATAAATACCCCTGCACCAGTTTAGAACAGTCGGAGTAAATGTCAAATTATCTTCTCTCTTTCTCTTCTCTGGCATTATTCCTTCCCTCCCCCTCGAAATCAACAGCTCCTAATAATCCATCTCAACCCTTCATTATGCCTTGCGTTCTCAGTCGTAGAGATTAAATGAATAAAATATATTTTTTTAAAAAAAGGGAAGAAAAAATAACGGATGGAGGGGGGTGGGACAGAGAAAAAGAGAGAGAGGGAGAGAAAAGCAGGGGCACTTATTCTCACTGCGTCGTCAAGCGTTTTCCTTTTCTTTTTGATTTCTACATCGCTGGTTTGAAAGCCTTTGAGTGACGGCGTCACAGGAACCCGAGAGAAAGCTGTGAGAGGTAGAACCGCGTGGAAATGCCTCTGCACAGTAGGTAGAAAGTAACGTAATTATAGAGCAGGTCAGAACCACTTGAATGAGCAAAAATAAAAGCACAGAGGTTTTTCTGTAGCCCGTCAGGGGAGGTAAAATCATTGTAAACTCTTTTTTTTTTTTTTTTAAGGTTTGCAGTTTCTGAGAAATGAGCCGTGTTTTTTGGGGGACGGCAGGAAACAGGAAGCTAGCTGGGTTGGGATTTGTTTTCTTGGCTGTTGTGATTGGAGGTGGTTGGGGGATTTTTCAATTTAATATTGTGGCGTTAAAGGGCAAGGATTAAAAAAAAAAGGGCTAGATCCCGAGCTGGGGTAAGTCGGCGGCAGCCCCATGGTAGGCGATGGGCCAGATCCCAGCTGGTTTACGTGGGCCTTGTTTCATTGCCTTCATTTAGTGCTTCACCCCTTTGCACCAGGCGAGGGTATGGCTGTGTCTCCTGGGCCTGGTTTTCAGTCCTAGCTCAGCCACACTTGTGGTGGCATCAACAGGCATTATGGTCAAGTTAGCACAGGGACCTGACCCTCGTGCCCTAGGTTGGTGCTAGTTGTGCCAGCACCGATGCCGCTGTGCCAGGGAGCGCACTTGTGCGATGCATGTGCATAAATACATGCTTAGGAGGTGCAAACTTGTATTTACTGTATGTGTGCTTGTGTATGTCTCTGTCAAGAACAAATCATGTCAAACCACCCTAAGAGCGTCTCATAGACTTTAAGGTCAGAAGGGACCATTATGATCATCTAGTCTTACCTCCTGCACAACGCAGGCCACCCACCCACCCCTGTAACAAACCCCTAACCTATGTCTGAGTTAGTGAAGTCCTCAAATTGTGGTTTGAAGACCTCAAGCTTCAGAGAATCCTCCAGCAAGTGACTCGTGCCCCATGCTGCAGAGGAAGGCGAAAAACCCCGACTGAGCTCAGGGCCCCCCATTGTGCCAGGCATTGCAGAGATGCCCATCACCAACGGGTGCTCCTTGTGCCAGGCACTTACAGAGATTGGTGCCCTCACTGTGCCCGACGCTGCACAGACCCCAAACGAAAGCAGAGCCTGATCGTGCCTGTCACTGTACATATGCACACTAAGAGACAGTCCCAAACCTGACCACCTAAATAGTCAACGGCTATTTCAAGCCATTGGACAGGTGGGGAAACTGAGGCACCTGGAGACACTCCTCCCGATCTTCTGGGTCCCCTTCCAGATCACCCATCAGCCTTCTGATAACTCTCTCCGCCGGGGTCAGGGAGGGGAATGGGTTGTTTTGAGAGGGTTCTTCTATACCAGAAATAAGATGGCAAAGGGGGGTGATCCTCACAGGAGCTACCCATGCCAGGGGTCCTTTAACAAGGTAACAAGCAGTAGCTGTGGTATAGCCCTACTTTAGTAAGGCTTTTAATACTTTCTCACATGACCTTCTCCTAAGCTGTCACACTCGGGTGCAATCCAGACCAGTGAGCAGTTGTGTCACCGCCTGCCCCGCAACCTTGGGTGCCTCGCAATGCTTTGCTGTTCTAGCTTCCAATCTGGGCCGCTCACAACAGCCTACCAGCGTGCAGGTCACACCCTGAGGGTCTGGACAGCCGTAGTCCTTGTCCAGCAGCTCTGACCCCAGGAGCCTGTCAGCAAATGGCTGACCAAATTCTCAGGTGAAATGGCTGATTCCTTTGGGGGTGCGGGGGGGAGAGAGAGAGAGAGAGAGAAAATGTACTTGCGGTTTCTGCCCCTTTCTTTTATAGTCCAGTTACCCTTGAAGGAGATAAAAGGATTCTTCCGAGGATTACCCCTCAAAGCAAAGTTTATTCAAACAATAAAAAAAGCAACCTGGAGTCTGGTGGTGAAGGAGGCTCTGTGTTCTTTCTTCTCACCCATGTTTGCTGAAATGCAAATTTTCTTTGTCTCCTGCCATCTCTTTGCCCTGCTGTCTCGTGGATCCCATTTACTACTTAGATGCACGTTGAGGGAAACCCGCATTTCTTCATTTGGGATACTTCTGCCTCAGTTTCCCTGTCTGACAAGCAGGGCCAATAACATTTCCCCTACCCCATCGGGATGAGGTGATGTTGGCCCTCGGCCCTGCTCATGGCTCGCTCTGAAGGAGAATTCTGCCTGGTATCCTTGCTCCAAAGAGGTTCTGTATCCACCAGGTGGAAGGTGTGTGGAAAAACCAGGCACCTAAATCTCGACAGAAGGGCCTTGAACCAGGGAGTTGGTCGTTTTCGCAGTGCTACGTACCCACCACTCCCGTTGGCACCGCTAGCAAGCGGGAGCGCTCAGCGCAGACCGAAGAGGCCAGGAGTTAAGTCATTAGCTGATAGGCCTGAGTTCAATTCCCTGCTCCGCCATAGGTTTCTTCTGTGTCCTGCAGGAAGTCGCTCAGCCTCTCAGGGCCTGCACGGTGGGGATGCTAGCCTTGCCCTGATGCCCAGGGCCGGCTACGTTACAAGCGTCTGAGCTGTGCGTGCTACGCTGACAGGGGCCAGATAAGAATGGTAGATTGAAAATCAGGTCACTTATGTAGGTGTCGACCCTGGCGTTTGGCAGTTTGCATCACTCCCTGGGCAGCGGAGATAAAAGGCCGCCTCGTGCGGTTTTCAGCTCCTCTTTCTGATTGCCTTTGCCGAGCCAGAGGTGTCCTGATCTTTAACGGTCTGTTTTCCTCTCCCCCTCCCCCCCTGCTTTTTGCAGTATGAACGTACAAGGTGACTACGAGCCCTCTGATGCTACTGGATTCATCAACATCAACTCCCTTAGGTTCGTATAGTCCCAGCATGGACGTCCCATTTCCAGGTGGGCCCAGCGTGCGCTGAGCCGCTGGAGCGGGCTTGGTAGCGTGCCAGAGACCCCTGCAGACGCTGGTGCATGGAGAGTTTCTCTCTCCCATTCCCAGCCAAGAACCCTCCCAGGGAGGCAGGAGACATTGGGAGCATAGGTCAAAGATCAGCCAGGGTTTCCCTGGCAGTGGGGAGGCGGTATGTGGCTTGTTCCGCCAAGGACTGTGATCCCCCTCCCTGCATGAGCCGCTGGCATATCTGCCCCCCACTAGCTGTCTCCTGAGAGCCCTAGTTCCAAAGGCTTAGCCACATGGGAACTAGTCAGCTCTCGGCGCAGGAATGAAAACTGGCTTGTTCTCCTTAATCAGGTGCTGGAGAGAGAGCAGCAGCCTGGCTGTATCACTCTCTGGGCCCCATGTGGCCCCGCGTTCACCCTTGCTAGGAGCTGCCCCTGCTGTCTCCAATTTTGGGTTTGCAGGAGGCATTTCCTGTGTGGGGCTTGCACACCCTGAGGCCTTGTGTCTGGTGCACTCAAGCCTTTGGGCTAGCTGTCCCGATGCAAACCCCGCCTGCGGGTACCGTTTACCCTGGCACAAGTCACAGCTCTGCCCAGGCGAGCTAATCGGGGTGTGCCCCCGCCTGTATTTGGGGTTTAACCCCCGTTAGCTCAACTGGTGCAAACCCTGGTTTGCCCTTGTCTACCCGCGAGGATTAGCACTGGGACAGACACACAGACCAATGACTGCTGCTAGCCGAGTCAGCCAACACCTTAGAGTCCACTTCACTCACCTCTAGCCAGCTGGGACTGAGGCTGTGTCCGCACTGCCATTGGTGGCATGGCTGCAGCTCAGGTGAGCATACCTGCACTCGCTTTAGCACAGATTAAAATAGCAGGGAAGGTGAAGCAGCCTGGGCCGCACAAGCCCACCTGGTCCCCCTGGGTGCGTACTCAGGTTGCTAGACCAGGCTGGAGTCTGGGCCACCTCATTTTCACTGCTAGCCTTAGCTGTGCTAGCTACAGCAACGCTAGCCCAGGTAAGCTAAGCCGCGTTGCAGTCACCCCTCCAGCTGCAGTGTAGACGTGGCCTGCTGGAGGTGAGTGAAGCGATCCGATTGCAGTGTAGACGTGGCCTGCTGGAGGTGAGTGAAGCGATCCGATTGCAGTGTAGACGTGGCCTGCTGGAGGTGAGTGAAGTGATCCGATTGCAGTGTAGACGTGGCCCGAGACGCACCAGGTGGGGTATGACACCAACCCCCCACATCTAATGCCGAGTTAAAAGGGGAACAGAGCCTGACTTCCTTGGAAGCTGAGCTGCCCTGGCAGGCCATAGATGAGACCATGGGCAGGAAGAAAACCGCCCGCTCATCGCTACCCCCTCAGAGGTCACTCAAGTGCCTCCAGCCTAACCTGGACCACATGGTCTGCATGAGCGATTACAGAGCATCTCAGGAACAGGAGCCTTGGCTATTTACCTCCCGTCTCTGTATTTTACTTATCTCCCGGGCCCTGTGAATCCCCTTGAATGCTGTGAAACACACCGTATTTACATAATGGGTTCTTTCTTTTTCCATTGCCTGTTAACTGCTTTGTTCTCCACAATAATGCACAACGTTCCATTCCCCCCCACCCCCCAATATCAATTAATTACACTAGCGGGCAGGGGAAAAAAGAAATCAAACTGTACAGGCCTTAACAAACGCTTGCCCCGACACCCCCTCATTCCGCCTAAATTAATTGAATCGAAATGCGTGTTATTCCTGTTAATTTACAATTAATTTTTTTTTTAATCTGGTTTACAGGCTAAAGGAATATCATCGTCTTCAGAGCAAGGTCGCGGCAAAGCAGAATGAATAGCAATCAATAGCGCGTGGGGCTCTCACTCCCCTTTCTGCTTTTTCGAAGCGCTCGCACTAATTGTGTTGGTAATTTATAATTGTAACGCGTCTCCCGGAGTCGGCGTGGAGGTGATGGCTTTGTTACAAGGCTTCGGCGGCAAGTGAAATGGAATAAAAAAAAAGAGGTCAGGCAGGAGAGGAGGGAAACAAGAAATTAAAACAAACCAGCTTTTTGTTTCTTTACACCGAGTAGGGTTTTATTATTTGATTGTTGCTGTTTGTTCTTCCTGCACTTAGATGGCCAAACTGTTTCTGGAGCCAGTCTTTGTGAGGTTTGCAGTGGATTAAGTGCTTCTGAAGGACACGCGTTTTTGTCCCAGTATGTACCTTTTTATTGGAGTGGGAAGGGGGAGAGGGAATCTACCCAAACAATCCACTTACCTGCTTCTTCCTTGGCTGAATGCTAAAAGGCCACCGAGGATGAGGAAGCAAAACTCCCATCCTTGCTATGCTGCTTTTGATTTTTAAGTCATTAAGGGGATGTCATTGTTTCTCTCTTATCCTCTTGAGTGCCAAAGGGTCAGAATTAGGGTTTGTTTAATTAAAATTGTGGGTTCTTTTTTTTTTTTTACTCAATCTGAGCCCAGAAGGAATGTTCTGTTCCTTAGGATGATTATTTTTTATTTAAATTTCCATTTAAAAGGGAGGTTTTATCTTCCTGGGGACAGGGGGTGGTTGAGATACAGTCATTCCCGGGTGCAGCCTTGACATGGCAGCATTGTGGCAGAGCGTGGAAAACCGCTCACTGGAAGGGGCTGCGGAGAGAGGTGAAACTGACCGAGCCTGCTTTGAAGTGCACGATAGAAACAAAGACTGGATTAGATCCAAGGTCCAGCTCAGCCGCTGTCCTGTCTCTGACAGTGGCCAGGACCAGATGCTTCAGAGGAAGAGGTCTGAACCCCCCAATAGCAGATGTTGGCCAATCTGCCACCACACTGGGGCTCATCTTAGGCTGTGATGGTTAGAGTCTGGCTTAAGCTCTGCTGCAGGAGGTTTACCATCCCTGCCAGAATTTTTCATTCACTCAGGCTAGTCTCAGGCTCCATAGAGATGCCCAGTCCTTGGCTGAATCTTGCAAAATTCTTGGTGTGCAGGGGGAAGGGACTGTGTGTTTGGAACAGGATGAATTGGGTTCCAGCCCAGCTCTCACCAGGACATTCTGGGGGCTGGGGCATAGTAAATTGCTAGGTGACTACGGATTTGTCACCGTACTGCTGATGTTCACCCGGCTCGGCTGAGCTCCCTTGGGTTCTGCCACTCTACACGCTGCCTTGCCGACAGCTCTCTCTCCCTGCACCCGTATGCACGACTCTCCTCCAAACCTCCTCCCTGAATGCTCCCGCCATCCCCCTACCATGCCATGCCCTGTGCAAGGGGAAAAAAATTACCATGGCCAGGAACAAGCCCTCTTCTTTCCAAAATCCCTCCTTAGAGACCATTCCTTTCAGGAGGGCTCCTTCAGAGCTCTTGGCGATCTCACCGGCGCCTATTTTCAGCTGTGCTACCTCCTGTTGTGCTGGATGGGCCTGTCGGAGTAAGAGGGCAAGGACTGATCCTGCCCAGTGCTAAGCACCCTTAGCTCCCCGTGGCATAGGCTTGGAGGCCATGCTACAAGCAGGAGATTCTGCAGAGTATGCACGTGTGCACTCCTACAGATGTAGTTTCACGATCTGATACCTCATCACCCACCATCATTAGAAAAAATCGCTGTGCATTGTGGGAAAGCAGGAGCCACCAGCTTTCCAATGCTGTATAATGTTTGCGCGAGTGAATGAACCTTGGACTATCCTCTCTTGAAATGGTCACTGATCCCTTAAGAGGTTTTTACCAAACAGACCTGGGATGCTGTGAGTGGCCAAAGCACAATGGGACAGTCCAACCCTATTACTCTGGTTTGTATCCTTACAATAAAACCCCTCCCCGCGCACACACCCACCCACACACAATCTGAAAACAACCTCATTTGGCTGTTGGAGCAAAATGTGGATTCAACTTTTGCAGTTCAGGAATATCACTAACGCCCAGTGGATCATCTGAAAAAGCACGAAACAACTCCACAAACTGATCTTGTCAATGGTGGGGAAATGCCACCCTGTTAGAACACATTGCACTACCATGACGCTAAACACGGCAGTCCTCCTTGCTCCAGACCGCTACGTGGTGTTTAACACCGTGTGTCCTATTCCAGGATGTCATTTCCTGGTGTAACGGACACAGCGAGAGGCAGCCCCAGACTTTAGATGTTGGGTGCTGATCTCTTTAGAGCAATCTGACCATAAGTAGCACAACGGCAGCTGCCGGATGCTGAGTGCTTTGGAAAATCTGACCCATATTGCATTCGAGTTCCAGCGAGAGCAGAGCTCTAGAAAGCCTCATTAGCATTGCTATTGCAAATGCTGGCCTGTTCCCCTCAGATGTCAGATCCCTATGTGATCGTCCTGCAGACGCACTTCAATCCAAGGCCTCTAAACCCCTAGCACAACGGTGCTGTCCGTGGCTTTGGTAGTGTTCAGATAGTGCCGCAGCAGCATTTATTCCATGCAATTTGGGTACTGACTGGGTTATGCCGGGACGCGAGGGCGGGGTTAATTTAAATTGAGACTGGAGCATGTTGCGTAAAACAACAGCTGTAGATCTTGATCTCAACTCGTGGGAGGGGAAACCAGCTTGGTTCAGACAAAGTCTTGGCTGTTTTCTTTGCTGTTGAAGCCGACCGTACGTTCTGGTGCGTTCATTTTGTCACCTTCGGAAGGTCTCTGTCAGTGACAGCCTCCTGTTGCAGCTCCCAGCCAGTGGGCGGTGGGAGGTGCATGCTGTTTAAATGGAGTTTGCTGGGGAATGAGAATCCAAATACCTAACAATACCCAGCTCTTGTCTAGTGCTTTTCATCACTAGATCTCAAAGCACGGTACAGTGGAGGTCAGTCTCATTAGCCCCATGAGGCCTTTGCAAGTCCTGTAGGGGGAAAAAAAATTCTCCATGGAGAATTCTCTTACAACTGTAGAACCTAGAGATGGAAAGGACCCAGGAGATGATCCACCCTTCTTCCCCACTAACCAGGGCAGTATCATGCCCTACACAGCATGTCTTCTAGCGATTTGTTCAGGTGCGTTTACAAGTCCCAAGCAAAGGAGCTTCCACTGTTTCCTCTTGGAGACTATCACACCACCGTCTCCGTGGTGGGAGGCGTTCCTCCTGACAATCTGCCCATGATGCCTCGAACCACTCTAATTTTTTTGCATCCTTGGTACGTCTGCACATCATGTGGCATCATGTCACAGCAGGTTAGCCAGGCTCTACATACTATCTAGCTCCTTTTATCTTTCTTCCAAAAATCCATCCTTCCAGCTGCTGGGGTCATTAGTGCTTGGCTCTGAACTCCCTCCCGTTTTGCCAATATCTCTCTGATTTTAGCCAGCCAAGAACTAAGTCCAATATCTCACCAGACCTATATCGAGGAGGCTCGATCTCCTTGCTCAGTGACTTGATACCTGTGCCTAGGGAGCCCTAACGTTTGCACTGGCCTTTGTTTAAGCACATTTTGATATTTAGGCTGGGTTGAGATTTGTGGATGGAAGGTGCTGGGTGAGTGCGTAACGTTGTATCTTTGTTACTGTGCTATCACGACATCCCTTCACCCTACCCGGGAGCCCAGGCTGGGAGCTCCCATGGAGCTGGACCCCACAAAGACCTTTAACGGAGGCCGGGTGGGTTGCTGAGTGCGGTTCGGGTCACAAACATTCAAGGTGGCCCCTTGCGCAGAACATCTGCTAGCGGTGTCCCTCCCTCCCCGCAGCAGCCTCCAAGCTCAGAACTGTGGGAAAGCCACGGTGCAGTCAGGGGGCCAAATGTGGCTCGTAGGGCCGGCCAGTGCAGCGGTGTGGCTGGGAGGAACACAGAGCTGAGTGTGCAATACTCCAGTTTGAACTGGGAGGTCTTCAATCCCACTGAGCCTTGCCCGGGTAGATCTGCAAACTCCATGGCCGGCTGCGCTGCGTTAAAGACCACGGCAGTGGGAAGCTGCTCCCTTTGTCTCCCCGCTGCGTGGCCAGTGCTGTCCTCTGCTGGAGAACATTTGGACGTCCTTTACCATACCCTCGCTCTTTTCAGCACCCTGCCCCACTTAGAGGGAGCCGGTTAACTCACCCATCTCCCGTCCGTCCACGTCCCTGGAATCGGCGGTGGAGGCCAGCTTCTGAATCCAGGGAGCAGTTCTCGCTCTCCCACCAGTCCAGGGTTTGCTCCTTACAGCTCCTCCAGCCCCCTCCGTCCTGTGGCAGCAGCACACGCAGGGGGGCTTTGGCAGACAGCCCTGCGCACGGAAGCCCGAAGAGCTGTGGGTAATTGGCAGCTGACCGGCCTTCCTGTTGGCTCTAACCCCAGGCTGGCTAGGCTGATCTGCACGCGTCTCAGGCTAGAGAGAAGGGGTCACCTCAATCGATATCTCATCTGCAGGCTCTCCTAGCGGAAGTGATAGTATATTGGAACATGGTAATGGGCCTTGTCTAGTGGAAAAGGCTAATCTTCCCCAGCTGTACAGGATCTCTGCAGGTGTCCTCCAGCATTCTCCCTCCCGGCTGCTCCAGGGCCTTGCAGCGCACAGAAGAACAGACATTTTTCTTTAAAGCTGCAGCCTCCCAATTTATTGCTGATTCCTTCCAGCCCGTGCAGAATGAACATGCACAGCCCTTGTCAGATATGCTGGGCCATCTCCAAGCCACAGCCTGCGGCTGGGGGTAGGTACTATTCTGCTATGGGGGGTGCTGCCCCACTAACAGGAAGGAGAAGCTACCATCCGAGAGAAAGCAACCAATCTGTGGGCCCTGCACAGCCAGTAACTGAACAAGGCCCAGTTCCCAGGTGGACGATCCACGCAGGCGCAGCTGATCCAATGCCCCAGAGCGTCACGGTGCAGCCTCCGTAGCAGCAGTGGGGCTTTGCTGAACAGCCCATCAGCCACAGCAGAGGCCTGAGCGTCCACCCCTGGGTAACGAGGAAGGTGATGGCACCCCAACGACACTCGTGATTAAGGACCAGCACTGGCCATGGAGCAGCTGAGCAGCTGGCGTTGCCACTCCCCATTGGTTATAGGTTAATTCAAACTCAGAGCTAAAGCATGAGGATGATTTTTGTCTGGCCAGTCTACGTGCACCTTGTCCAGTGGCACAGACTGTGATTACCACTCCCACTAAACTGCTGTCCCGGGGGCTACACCTGCTCCTGGCATCGGGAGGAGCATGGGGTTGCTACCGCGCTTCTGAGCTGACGCGGCTTCTCGGCACCCTCCTCCTCAGCAGTTGACTGACCAGGAGCCTGTCATCTGCAGAGGGTCCTGCTGTGCCCCTGCTGGTGAGCAGAAGCACGGTGTTAGCGCTCCTGGGCAGTGGGCAGCCTGCTTTGTTTTTTACTGTGTAAGCGAGTGACACCAACACGGGCCCATAAGAGCCTTCTAGGAGTTCTTATGCTCCATGATCGAGAGTTTTGGTGGAGTAACATTTTGGCCCAGCTAGAGCTGTGTAGTCTAGTGGTAAGAGCGCAGCCCTAGGAGTCAGGAGGGTTGGGCTCTGCTTGTGACACCCTTGTGTAACTATGGCCATGTCACGTTCCCGCCCTGTGCCTCGGTTTCCCCAGCTGTAAAAGGGGGACGGTGATTCTTCCCTGCCTTTCTAAAGTGCTTTGAGGTCATGGGTTGAAAAAGCCTGCGTGAGTGCTGCTAAGTAGAATTGTTAGTTAATTATTACCACCTACTGCAGAACTGACAGAAGTTAGGCAACATCCATGTAATCTCGACTAGATATAATTAAACCCATGTCATTGTAGGTGTTCCTACAGTGCCTAGAACAGTGAGCTCCAGCGGTGGGATGGGGACTACTGGAATACAGATCAGAATAATAGCAATCAATAGTTTTTGGTAAACATTTCAAAAGTACCTAAGGGACTTAGGATCCAAGTCCTATTTTTAAAAGTAACTTAGAACTTAGGTGCCTAAATCCCATTGACTTTCAGGAGCCACTTTTGAAAAGGGGACCTGAGGCATCTACGTGCTTTTGAAATGTTCCCCTCTGGCTACTGCACAGTGGTTGCAGCTGCACTGGGGAATGTGGCCCCGGACGGTTAACAGGAGGCCACGAGATGCCCCTGAGCCTTGCGCACAGTTCACGGACTCGCAGCCCGGCGTGGTGGTGAAGTGTGTTTCTACGTTTCCACGAGAGCGAAATTCCCCGGTGGGGTTGGGTGCATTTAGCCAACGGCTTCGCAGGCGATGGGCGTCTTTGTAAACCCCTTAACAAGGTGCCTTTGTCTAAACATTTAACAAGGATCCCTCTTGCTTCTGCCTGGGAGTTTCCCAAAGCTGGGGCTGGGAGGCCTGAAAGAGCCCATTATGCTTGTTCCTGGGACGCGCTGCCATGGGCGGTAGAGGGAGAAGGCTGCCTGGGATCAGAAAGACACCAGGGCAGATATGCACCCCCATTACAAAAGGCTGCCCCGAGGGGACAGACAGTCAAAGCTCAGCCGCAGCGAAGAAAGAAACAAGAGGCTTACACAGGAGGCTGGAACTGCAGAGCGGGAAAGTCCATCTGGTCACTCAATAGCAGTGGTCAGTGACCTACTGGTGCTTTGTGAGGGTGTCCTTCTGGCCTGCCCCTCCCCCCCGCCCCAGAAGGGTGAATAAGAGACGTGGTTATTGGCGGGAGGCTGCAGAAGGGACAGGTAGGTTTTGTTGGCCTCTGGTAACTGGAGCTTCAGACCCCTGCTGTTCCCAGCGCCTCCACCCTCTCTGCATCTCGGATTCTCAGGGCAAATGGGTGCAAGCGAAGGTTGCAGCAGTGACCTTTGTGGTCACATGAGCTGCCTCCACGGGATTGCTCTCACCTGGCCCTCTTTTCCCCCCGCCCTTCTGGCTCCAACCCACGTGATTATGGGGAAATCTTCTTTACAGGTCACTTCAGTGGGGCGGAAGGGGGAGTGATGAAAGCGGGACCAGGACAGCTCGCAATGTAGTTGTGGCGTGTGAGCAATTAAATGGCCAACATCCCTAATTATAGCACCTTCCGCCCAAAGCTCCAAACGCACTCTGCAAGCTGCATGACGGCGACTGCGAACGAGAACGAGACACAGCTTCACCCGGGGCATGGTGGTAGAAAAAGAAGTGGGTGAACTAACCTAACCTATCAAGTATCAGGGGTTATCCGTGTTAGTCTGTATCCACAAAAACAACAGGGAGGCCGGTGGCACCTTAAAGATTAACAGATTTCTTTTGGCATAAGCTTTCGTGGGTAAAAAACCCCACTGCTTCAGATGCATGGGGTGTAAATTACAGATGCAGGCATTATATACTGACACATGAAGAGAAGGGAGTTACCGCACCAGTGGAGAACCAGTGTTGACAGGGCCAATTCGATCAGGGTGGATGTAGTCCACTCCCAGTAATTGATAACCTAAGCTAAACTCCCTAGTCCCCAAATGAGAAGGGGGCTTATCCGACTTTAACCTCAACTACCCCACTAGCTTCCCCCTCCCTCGGATGCAGCCCCAGCTAAGGCAGCAGGCGTGTAACATTGCGCAGCCACACACCTGCTCCATGGACATGAAGAAGTAGATCATGCCCAGCTGAATCTTCAAGGTGAATGTAATTACCTGAGCGGGGCTGTGGCTTGAATACAAGGGGTAGTGCCCCTCCTCTGGGGCAAAAGCCCTGGCATCTGTAATGCCCTTAAGTGCTCTGGCGGGGCGGGGGCAGGTTTTTGGGTTTTTTACTTCACCACCACTAAAATAAAGTTAACTTGTCTATGGCTATTCTGTGTGTTTGTTTTGTGTCCAGTGAGGCCAAGGCCATGGCATTCATGCTGCTTGGTGTCCAGGTGCTTTCCTAAACGCTCTCCAGAGGGGTCCCACATCCTGAATGGTTCATGGGGGGAGGGCCTCAGGAGCCCGGCTTGGCTGGTGAGTTGCAGAATGAAGCACTGTGAGACCCGAGCACCAGTGGCTTCGAGGGCATTCAGAGAGATGAGGCTTTTTCACATTTGTAAACGCACCTAAAGGAGTTGGGGGCAGTGTGTGGAGCTAGCCTAGGACTTGGGAGACCTGTATTCAATTCACAACAGGCTTTCTGTCTGAGCTTGGGCACGTCGCTGAGTCTCTCTGTGCCTCAGTTTCCCAGCTGTGCACTGGGGATAACAGCACTGCTCTGCCTCCCAGGGATGTTCTGAGGGTAAATACAGTCATGGCCGTGAAGTGCTTTGAGATCTACTGATGAAAAGTGCCACAGAAGAGCTAGGTATTGTATTATTATTTTCAAAAGGGCTGTAGGCAGTTAGGTTTCTAAGCCTCCTCCCTGAAAGTCAATGGGGCCGAGGCTCCTAAGTCATTGGGCACGTTTGACACATTCCCTCTTTGTCTTACAATGAATTAGAGTGGGAGAACCCCTGCCCTGCTGCATCATCCGCCCCATGCCCCTGGCTCAGCAGGTCTGTCCCTATGCTTTACCAGTGCAGCTGGTTGTGTGTTACCCGGGCAGCAGCTGATGGACGTGAAGCCCATGTCCTTGCACTGCAGCATTTAGTGGTGCAAATAAGGGAAGTGACCGCAGGCTACAACATTCTTGCTTTTGTTTTGGGGGGAGTCTGGGTGCCTGCAGACACACCTGAGCCAGCTGGGATGACTTTGCCAGATAGGCCAGAATCATCCAGCTTCCAGAAAGTGGGCGGGCTCGTTAGCTGTTTGGAGCTACCTGGGTGGGACACACCCAGACTCACTCTCCAAGGGTGCAACCAGTGGGAACTCCAGGGAAGACGGAGGAGTGTATAAATAGGAGAGGAGTGGGCCCCACGCTCAGCAGTGGGTTGGAGTAAGGCAAGGCCTAGAAAGGGTTGCTGGAGAGAGCGTGTTTTAGGGGTATTGCACGTTGTGTTAGATTAAGGCTGCAGGTCCCCTTCCCCCACCCCGGAGACGAGGCCTAGAATTGCTGCTGGCTGTGCACACCTCAGGCTGATACTGCAAAGACTCAAGGAAAGTTTGAAGGACACTGTGGGACTGTTGCTTGTTTTCCCAACTTTAAGGCGCTGGCGTGTCCTCCAGAGGGCTTGGACACCATTCCCAGAGACTGAGGAGGGGAAATCCCATCCTCCCCAGAGAAGACCCCTAGTGGATTTAGGTATGTGCGGCTGCCTAATTGCATGGTGCCTTGGGATTCCCAGCTGTCCTGTTCAGCTCTCCTGTGGCACAAAGGGGATGGGGTAGCAGACCAGGATCTGGCCCTACAGCTGTAAGGTCCTAGATCACAAATCGCTGCCCATTTCCTGCACGGTCAGCTGGAGCTCATAGCAATGCAGCACCACCTCCTGTTGACACCGCGCTGGTCTCGTGTAGCCGCATGGGCCTGAGCATTCATGCCCCAATGCTGGGCTACAGAGCGGTATCCCCGTGACCAATTGTATGTGCTCCTCCTCGTCTCCGTTCATCCTTGCTCAGGGTTTCAGACTCCCCTGCAGCTGCCCTAGTGGAGAGAGGTTGGAACGCAAGGAAGGATGGTCCTTTCTCCAAGCAGTGGGGTTGGAGAGCCCCTCACATGATGGCTTGCACCTGCTAATGTTAGCTAAGGCCGTGCCTTGACACCATTGCAAGTAACAGGGCCCAGTCTGCAGTAGGGGCTCCCTCCCAGCAGGGAGCTACCTAGGCCAGGTAATCTCCTCCTCCCCCCGCCCAGCAACGTTCCTCTAAGATAGTGGCTCTCAAACCTTTTTTACTGGCGACCCCCTTTCACACTGCAAGCCTTTGAGTGTGATCCCCCCCTTCAATAAATTAAACACACTGTTTAATATATTTAACCCCATTATAAATGCTGGAGGCAAGCGGGGTTTGGGGTGGAGGCTGACAGCTCACGACCCCCCATGTAATGACCTTGTGACCCCCTGAGTGGTCCTGATCCCCAGTTTGAGAGCCCCTGCTCTGAGAAGACTGTCTACTCCAGCGGTCTCGCCAGCCTGGAGTCCTGCTGTCCGCACACGCCTGCCGGAGCCCTCCGGCCTCGCCTCGCTCCCCTGAGCGGGGCTCGCTGCTGACTGTGTTTAGTTAAGAGTGTTTCTTATTTTTTATGAATCAAGCCAAAATGTCAATGTCCCAGGTCTCCCCTCCCCCCGCCCCGATACCATCTGCCTCTCCCCCATGTACTAGCACAGCTTCCTTCCTCCCCCCGGCCCCACTGCTGGCCCGTCCCCCGCAGAGGGACCACAACACAGATTTACTGTCACACGTTAAAACCGTGTTTTAGCAGCAGGGTCAGCGTGTCACGCTAGCCCCTCATCGATTTGTTATTAGCTCCCCTTGGCGAAAGCACTTTGGCCTCAGCCCCTAGGAGTTGTATCCAGCTTCACAAGCCCTCTCCGCCTTCTATTCCCCATCCTGAGCTCTCCAGGGGCGGGGGGGAGACGGCGAAGGGAAAACCGCCACCAAATATAACTTCTGCTGGCCAGCGTTGAGAAGGTCTAAATCGTGGCCGCTGGGCGAGCTGGCAGCTGTGCTGCTGAACTCCTGACCTCGGCAGGAGATGTAATGCGGCTCCCTGGTTTATCTCAATCAATATTTCCATAAAAAAATAAGCGGCATGAGGGGAGGTTGAAGGGCTCTCAGAAATCCCACCCTGACCTCTGCCTGTTTGCAAGACGGAACCATAAACTTCCTGATTGGTTTTGTGTGCGTGTGTGCTTGGTTTAGAGCTCTTTTCTCTGCAGGGCTCTGCAATGGGAGGCTATGGTGGGCGGGTGGAGAGGCCCTGACGAGGTCTGCAAGCTTTTGTAGGAGTCTGGAGCATGCAGGCCTTCAGGTTCTGGGCCGGGAAAGCCCTCGAGCTCTGTAGGCTTCAGAGCTCGACTGTCTGCTGTAGACAAAGCTTGGCTGAGCTGAGCCTGCCTGAGATGCCAAGATACTGTGTGTCGGCTACGCTCCCTCTCTCTGAAAGTCTAAATACTTTCATGACGCTTATTTGCCACTGGGGCTGGTCTACAGTGGGCTTTCCAGTCAGCCTTTGGAGTAAACAGACTGATGTCTGCCTCGGGTGCGGACCCTGGGCATATGCAGCCGAGTGCTTCCCCATCACAAAACCCAAAAGTCCTGGTCCCTTATGGAAACGTCTTCTAGAATTTAATAGAACACAGAATCCTTTCTGCAGGTTCTTTGGATCATCCCACAGAATTTAATAGAGATTTCTGTCCAGGGTTTAAATTCTCATAAAGTATTTTCCAGAGTCCCCTATGGGAGGAGCCGGGCAACAGGACTTCAGCCCTGTGGGGGACACTGGGACTTCAGCCCCATGAGTTTGAAATATTTACCAGAGGCTAGCTCCGCTCTGGGCAGCTCTGGCTAAATTTAAACCCTGCTTCTGTCCCTTCCCCAGAATGCTGTAGGCTGATTCAAAAGCCTGGACAGGAAGAATCTCAAATCTCTATTAAATTCCTTAGGTTTTTAGAGAAGTTTCATACCACCTAATGATGATGACGACTATTATTATGTCTGTGTTTGTCCAGCATTTAGCACAATGGGGCTGTAGTCCAGAGGTGGGCCTCCTAGACCCTACTCCAATAAATAACAAAATCCATTATTAGTCTCATGATTGTACAGTGCAGGCACAATGGGGCCTTTAGGCTCTAAGATATAACAAAAAGCATCCTTGCCTCAAAGAGCTGCTTCTGACATGCCAATTCTTTCAAATTCTGTTGGTTGTTGGGCTCAATGGAGGAATTACTGAATGGAATTCTCTGACCGGGATTATCCAGGAGATCAGCCTAGATAATTGTAATGGTCCCTTCCAGCCTTAAAGTCTGGGAATCGCTGTTCAGTTCTAGAGAGCTTTCTCCAGCTAAGCACCAGAATGGAGCCAACGCCAGCTGAAGAGTCCTTTGCATACTGCACGGACTAGCCCCTGTGGGCGGATGAATTTCTCAGCTGAATGTAGTGTGGCCAACGCTTGAGATTTCCTGCGTCCCCCAGAGTGTCACCGTATTAGGTGAGTCTCTTAAAGCCCCAGTTCCTGGAGGCATGTGACTATGTAAGAATCTCAGGTTTCGTTTTTGAAAAAGCCGACGTCTTGCCCTCCCGGCTGCAGAGAGAAGCTGAAAAAACAAGAGCCGCATGAGGCCTAAAGGCCCAGAAACCAAGCTGTGAAGAAAAAGAACATGCCATTGTTTTTAATGTCATGATTTTTAAGCCATGTTTTGGGGGGCCTGAGACATGGCTATGCTGGAAGCCAAGTACCTCAGGGCTTTGAAGCAGCCACTGCAGCCCTGTCCCGTCACGGACAGGTTCGCATGGCTCTGTTTAAGGGGCTGGCCCCTCCTTATTCTTTCTCTGCCGTGTCTGTTCTAATCAAGCTGGGGAATGCAAGTGCAGGGAATGGCACAGCAGTGGTAGGGGGTCCCCTGTGTTATTGCTGGAGCGCATCAGGCATCAGGGCCCACCAGCCGGGCCGTTAGGGCACAGCAGCCTGGCTAGGCTGCCCTCTGTGTGCAGCATGGGGGTGCAGTATCCCTTTACAGGTTAAAAAGTCGCTGCCCTGCTCTCTCCTTGGTTCGGCCATCCACTACTCTGGTTTATTTCCTTGCCATATGTTTTTTATAGTGGCTTTTGGACTCCTGCAAAAAAAACCCAAAAAACTCCACAAACCCCCCAAACCTTTTGATCTGGTCCTGGAAGAGTTAACGTGCCGGTGTTCCTATTTTTAAAATCTATTCCGCACTGCCCCCCCACACACACACAACCCAGGTAAGTCCTTCCCCTCCCCCACATTCCCTGCAGCCAATATGGGGAGCCTTCCGTGGTCCCAATCCTGCGAGGGCCTGTGCACAGGACTTCACTTGCGTAAGTGACTTGAACAGGATTACTCGCGGGAGTGACGGTATGTATGTTGGTGTGACCAGGGACCCAAATGCCCCTCCCAACTGGCTGAGCCACCGGGAGGCTTTCACCTCGCTTTCATTCACTGCGCAAAGAGCTGCGGTAAGACGTTTCTGGCCTTAGTTTCCTCTGTGGTGCTTGGCCATAATGTGACTGAGTGAGTCGGGCCCTGAGCCGAAGGAAGGGGGGAAAAGAACCCTCCCGACTGTGTTAACCGTTGTTTAATGAAAGTGGCAATTCCTCTGCTGTGTGTGTTAAATAGGGAGGAAGCTGTAATACCCTGTCCTGGCCAGCCGGGCCGTTTTAGTGCTCGCAGAGTGGGGAATCAATAGACCAAAGGCCCTAAGTGCAGCTTCAGGGGCATCGTTTTATGCCAGGATCGAACGGCGAGATGGGTAAGGGACTGAAGAGACGGGGGTGGAAGAACTCCCTTGGTATTGGGGTGTGGATGCTGGAGGACATGAAATGACTTCACTTCTCTCTCCTTCACTCGGGCCAGCTGTGCATCTCGCTGTCATCTGGACACAGCTGACGGGGAGGGGTTATGTACCCACAAGAACCCTCATGTTTTGAATCCCGCTTTATTTTGTGAAGTGTTAATACTGCCGGGGACGTCCTCCACTCAACTCATTCAGGTGATGATTATTTAGTGGTGGTGCCCGGTGCCTCTTCTGGGATTGGGGCCACCTTGTGCTGGGCACCGGGCACACACAGGCTAGGCAATCTAATGTACAGATCTGACCCACCCCGTCATGCCAGGCTTTGTCAGACTGCAGTAACCCAGGCCAGCTGCCTTCCTGCCAGAGGGCCGGGTCAGTGGGCTACCTGCCAATACAGAGCACTATGGAGGCCATAACACAGAGCGCTCTATAATGGTGATCGGCAGTGCTGTAAACTGGGGGCTGATGGGAAGCTGCCCATAACACGATGCAGAGCAATGGTAACGTCCGAAAAGTCCTGCCCGTGCTATGGAACGGAGCTGACACGCCACCAGGACCAAATATAACCATGGCACCAGCCGGCCCCGGTCCTGAGCTGGATGAGGGCCCCAGTTCGCCAATTCTCCTCTCACATCCCGGGCCATGGCAGCTGGATTTCTCTTCTCCGTCACCGTAGTGCCTTCTCCCAATTCCTGTTTCTGTGCAGCACCAAGCCTTCGCTAGCCTTAAAATGCACTCTGCCCATAGTTCAGAAAGGCACCGGGGAAGAGGGCAGGCGGCCAATGGCTTTGACAATATGGCTGGGCGGGAATATTACAGTAGCTCTCTGCCATCCTCAGACTAGTTGGCCCAGCAAAGCTCTGTCTGGAGGACTCCCGCCTGTCTCCTTGCTGATCGTGCTCCTCTCACTTGGCTATGGGAAAGTGTGAGGAGATGGCTTAGGGAAGAGGCTGATTGACTTGTCTTGCCAGGGTTCAGGACTGGTGAGGCGAGAAGGCAGAAATCAACCTTGATTATGGTCCTGCCCTCACCCCACCCTCCGTCAATATTTCTACCCTGGCCGGTGATGTTGGGTCTGGAAATGTGGGGGCCTGACTCAGCCAACGGGAAGTCAGGGCTAATCTTTCCATTGACCTACTGCGCTCTGAGTAAGTAACGTTCCTCCAGTCCTCTTTCTTCCCCCAAGAGGTCCCCAACCTTTGCTAAATCCTTTCCAGCTAGTCTGGCAGCATCTGGGCCCAGAGGAGTCCAGTGCATTTTGGGATGCCTCTGACTGGTTGGAAGATCTGACCAAAGCAGCTGACTGGGTTGCAGTGGAGAGAGCGACAGGCGCGACTGTTCCCATGTAATGTCAGCAAAGGTGGGAGGGTGCTGGGGGTCAGGCGAAGTGGGTTATGGGTGGTCAGGAGGCCTGGCTTTGGGGGTTTTCGCCCACTCTGTGAGCCAACCTGTGACTGGCCATGTGGGTAGAAACTAGCTGAAGGCTCTACCAGCAACTCTGCCTTCTGCTTTTCAGTTTTTCTTGCTGTTTACCAGTGATTTTTGTCCTTGGCCGGCTTACCGACTGAAAGCGATTGTATTCTCCCCCAGCGAGGCAGCTCTCAAAGGGAGCGTGGCACACATTCGACGGGGAACAATGCCCAAGTTTGCTAATTCTGTTATATCTTATTGGCGTTCAGGTCCCATCTGGTTGCCACAGTTTGCTCCAAAGTATCCTGCCATTATGCTACTACTTGCCTGTCTGAATTATTCTCTCTCTCTCTTCTTCCCCCTCCTCTTCCAGCTCTTTTTTTTTTTCATTTTCCCAAAAGCCGAGCAGAACTTGCTCAATAGCGTGATGTCAGATGTGTTCAAAACAGACCAATAAAACCTAATGCATTTCCCCTCTTTGTCTGTCAATCTCTCTAGTGCCTAACATTTTCCTCTCAAAAAGCCACTTAACACACATCAGCAACAATCCTACACAAAACAGCCACTTGTTGGCTAATTGTGCTGCGTACCTACCCACTCCAGTGCTCTCTTTCTTGGGCTGCTTTTGGGAGGCCCGATCCTGCATGGAGCTGGCAGGTTCTAAGAGCCCTCAGCTCCGAGCAGGAGGAAATGGGAGCTGAGAGTGCTCAGCGGCTTGCAGAATTGGACCCTTATCTCAGCCCATGTAGATGCCGACATGGAAGGATGTGCGGTGGAGATGAAGGTTCTAAACCCAGCTATGCCATTGACTCACCCTGTGACCTGGCATTTAGCTTCATGGCCTGTGCTTTTGCTTCTTTGCGCCCTGAAAATGTATGTTTGTTTGTAGTATCTTCTGTGCTTGCTTTTTGTTCAGGACTGGCCCGCCTTGTTTTCCAGGAAGACTCCGTGGACAACAGGAGATCTGGGAGGACTGTGACATCACAAGCACCCAGGCAGTGGAGCCTAATGAATTGTGAGGGGTGGGGATTTTTATCCAGACGGCTTCCATAACGTTTGTGGCTTTTTACTAAAACACCCGATGGACAGTTGGGAGATAAGCTCTCTCTGTTAAGACTCAAGGCCCTTGTACCTCTGCAGAGATGGACTGACCCTCTTCAAGGCTGAAATCTGGGTTTCACGGACATCAGCGGGAGCTTTGCCATTGACTTCACTGGCTCCAGGACGTCACCCCAGGTCTCCAGCAAGATACGAGACTTGATATTGCTAAGAACACTTTTCTGTGTTTAAAGGGGCACTGAGATGGGGCCTACACAGTGGCCAGGGAAGGGTTAATGGGCTGCTCTGGGCTCAGGCATCGCTACCCCTGACACCTGTGGTAGGTGACAGGCTTGGAGGGGGGTGTTACAAGGGGAGAGCCCAGCTCAGCTGGGAGCAGACCAGGAAGGTGAGCTCATCTCCAGCTCTGGCTCTGAGACAGAGGCCTGGCTAAGACATTGCTACCTACCAGAGCCTTGCTCAAGGAAGGCAGGTCCCACCCGAGGTTCTACCTGGGATGTCCCTGGGAGATGGCTGCCTGTCAACTCCTGCCTGCAGCAAGACCTGTCACGGGATGGTTGTTTGCTGCCAGTGCCTTGCTCGTTGCAGCAGGAAAGACTGCGGCAGCCAAATAACCCCCTTTTGTTTTGTTACACCTGACCCAGGTCTTAGTAATGGTTTGTCCCGAGCCCAGGAGTGGCCAGGTCACAAGCACAGATTTCTGCAGGTGGCCTTTAACCCCAGACTGTTACACCTCTCTGATGTCATGGTGCCTGGGGGATGAGACCAGCCTCTGGGTGGAAAGCAGCTGGCTCCAGCTAAAGCGAGCTTAAGCTATGAAGGGGAAAGCGCCTCAAGGTCATGGAAGGAATGCTGGCCTCTCCTCATCCATTGCCGCCATCTGCCCTTCTCTTCTGAAGGCAGCAAATGGCCTCTGGGGCCTCCTGGACTCGTCGCTGTTCCACAGCTCCCCACAAGCAGCATCAGCTAGAAATGCTGCTGTCTTCAACTCCTTTCTCATCAGCGAGGTGATCAATGCGTTCACGATCCCCAGGCTAGGCTACCATAGCCTGTTCTACCTGGGGATGGAGGTGAAAGCCATTTGGAAGCTCCAGCTGAACCATTATGCAACAGCCCACCCACGAGGCAATAAGGACAAACAGGGGCATGCCCCACTTTCTACACTGCCTCCCCATCGGATAACACACAGGTCAAGGTCCTGGTGCTCAAGAGCCATGTGTCTCTCCAAGATCTGCCTCTGTAGCCATGATCAACAGGGACAGTAATGTTCTGGGAGCTAGTGGCACGCCCTGGACTGTGGAACTCCTTGCCACTGGAGATCAAGATGAGCCCAAGGTGCTTTATCCATAGATGGTGAGATAGCTTCACTCAAGCCTCTCTTCAATAACCGTGAGCACCTTCCCCAAGAAATAGAGCAACTAACCCCACAAATTCAGCAAAAGGATGGCTTGTCTCGGCCTCTCAGATGGTCGTTTTTTAATCTGTGTGTACGACACCTAGATACCATGGTGATAGGCACATTATGATTGCATAGCCTAGGTATAATGAGATGGTGATGGGGTGCTGGTTGGTTCAGGTGGTAGGTGGAAAGGAAATCTTTCCTCTCCTGTTGCTGTAAATCAAGAGGAAGTCACCGCTGTTAAATGGGTGTGTGGGAGAGGAGAGTCAGGCCCAGTCTTGCGTCACAGGTGTGGATGACGTGCAGGTGAGAGACAGATGTTAGCAGCTGTTGGGTTGTTTGGTGGCCTGTGTTTGAAGTGAGTTGGTTGGTGTCAGACCTGTTCCTAGTGGACAACTGTCCAATCTACAGAACCCCACACCCCATCCCCGCTGGGTCCCTTGGGCAGACTCAGTGGAGAGGTCAAGGGCTGAACCAGCTGGGCTCCTCTCTCGTAGAGGTGGCCCTTCCAAACGTCACAGTCAGGGTTGAGGCATGTTGGCCGGGGGAAGGTCTGTGCTGTTACTGCTGCTCATGCTCTACCTGTTCTGTGGCTAAGGAGAGGATTTCAGCTTCCAGGGCTGTTAATCTGGCAGCAAATCTCACGGCTGGGTTCATTGTAAGCCGAAAAACATGCATGTGGGGGGCACTGATTACTTTATTCCCAGGAGAGAATTTTGTCCCCTCATTGGGATTCATTGTAGTTGAGGGAGTCTCTCCAGACCATGGCAAAAACCCTCAGCTGAGAGCTCTGGCTGTTTTCCAAACACAAACGGTGCCACTAGGGGGCGAGAGACTGGAGTCACATGCAGTCAAGGCAGTCCTGGGCTTTGTGGAAGAAAGAAACCCGTGGACCCTTTCAAAAGGAGAAACGCTAACAGCCCAGCCCGACTTCTTAATGTCAGAGCAAAATGCACCACGGTTCTGCAAAGACAAATAAAAACTCAAGCTGGTGGGGCCAATGTGAAAGCTGCTGAGCTAAGCTACCAGGCACTGCAGCACTCAAGCCTCAGTCAACTGGCTACTGCTCAGCAGATGGGAATGCAGCCCAGAAATCCCCTGGGAGGGAGCATCTCCGCTGGTGGAATACACACCTGGCTTGGAGCTCACCTGCCCTGGGAAGATGTTTTAATGTCACATAAAGGTGGCGAGGAGAGGGGTTTAACCCCCACCCCACCCCCGGGTGTGGTATTCTCTTAAGGAAGCCAGGGGGGGGGGGCAGTTTGAGTTTGTAATTCTGGCATGTGTCTGCTGCTGTAGCCTAGCTTGGAGCCCTCTTACATTCAGCAGCATGTAGCCTGCTCACGCCTCTTGCCCAAGCGAGTGTGGTGAGCAGAGGAGACAGGAAAACGGGTCCTAATCCCACTGCTGACAGTGACTCACCAGGGAATCATGGGCAAGTCACTTCGGGACAAATTGGCTAGCGATGTTCGATGTCTCCTTTACTGGGTGCCCAATGTGAGACACCTAAGGCCCGATTTTCACCTAATGTGCTGAGCTCGTCTGAAAATCTAGCTGCTTTGTTGGGTGCCTAAGTGGGAGCTGAGCTCTACTGAAAATCGTGGCCTTAGAACCTGATGTTCGAACACCTGCTGCTCCTCCTGACTGCATGTGGGCTAGGGTGTGATCAGCACCAGTGAAGCACCCGAAACCTGGGGTGTGTTTAAAACTGCTGGCTGTGGTCTCTCGGTGCCGCGGTTTCCACCCGTGTGGGGGTCTTGTGAGGCTTTTTTCAATAATAGAGGTGAAGTGCTTTGAGATCCTGGAAGGCGCTTGGGACCAGGCAGTGTGTCAGAGACCGCTTCATTTCAGACACAGTGCGTAAAAGACACAGGCAGTATTTCCGAAGGCATTCATCTTAACAGGGTGCCAACCCCCTTTGATGGCTTTGGACAATTGGGTTTAGCTTTGATTGTCAGAAAACAACCCCTGCCATGCACAAATAGCATTAGGAGGTGGGGCCAGTGGGCCACCCGTGGGTGGGGAATGGAGAAATGGAGCTGAGGGTGGGAGGAACAGGGAGGATATGGGGCAGAGATGGAGGGCGGGGACGTTGTGGTGATGGTGCAAGAGGGGAGGAAACAAAGGGGGGAGTGGAGGGAGAGGGCATGAGAAGGAAGCACCCAGGGAGGGGGTGGGCGGGAGCTGGGGTGTGAAATGGAGGGCGAGGACACTGGAAGGAAACATAACAGGAGTGGGGAGGATGCCGGGAGAATGGAGTGGGAGTGGGGAAGGGGGCAGTGGGCCACACAGCAGGGGCATGCAGGAATTCACAAAGGCCTGTTTTGCTTTCTAGGTTGTCTGACACCCTGATGCCAGCAACAGCCAGCTTGGTGACAACTCCACAATGACACCCTCTCTGCGCTCCAGCTTCGCTCCAGCACGGCATCTGCAGGACCTGCTACAGAGCCCAGTTCATTCGGGCCAGGTCCATGTTTACGGTGAGTAAAATCTCCACTCTGGTGTCAGTCTGGCAAAACAGCTACATTCAGCCTCTTCATAGGCCTCCTCCCCCCATGCAGCTGTCTGCGGTTCGGGGAGCTGGTCGCCGCCCCGGTCAGAGAGGAAAGGGTTAAGTACAGCCCGCACCAGCAGAAATCAAAGGATTACAGGTTTGTTGCGGGACGGTCCCATCTGTCACACGCACAGAGACATCCCCCCATATCTCTGGCCTCGACTGTCAATGAAGAGCCACTACATTAGAACTCCATTAGGAGAGAGACTAGCCGCAGCAGCAGCAAATGGCAGCTGTCAGGGCACTATCATCTATGTTCTAATTCCTTGTATGCTCTCAACAGCACTTAAATAGCAGTTCTACCTACTGGGCCAATTTTGCATCCTCCTCCTGCTGCTCTCCTCCTGTCTTTAAAGATACAGCGCTCTCCTTCCCTGCTCTTCTGCCTCCTCCACCCGGCAGCCCGGCTCTGTTCCTGCTGGCCTTGGGTGACGTTCTCCTGTCAAACCCTTGTCCTCTGCTAGAACTCCTGCTGGCATCCTTCTCCACAAGGAATGCATGTGTGTGCACCGCCCCACACATGCTCACTCTTGGAGTCACACGTTAACACACAGATACCGTCATGCCTGCCCACCCCATGTTCACATGCCCACGCACACAGATGCACAGTCGCAGATGCATTCACGCACACACACATTCACACTTGCTCAGCTATTTGTCCAGATGCACATGCACAGTTGCAGTCACACAGTCCTACACACTGTGGTAGACATCTACCCTTGGAGATGGCCAGTCACACACATTTGCAGCTGCATAGTCTCATGTCCCCACACATGACTCCTCACTGCAATTAATATGAAGAGTCATCGATTCCAAGGCCAGAAGGGCCTATTGTGATCACCTAGTCTGACCTCCTGTATAACACAGGCCCTAGGACAACCCTGTAATAACTCCTCCCCCAAGTCCAATAGCTGTGGCTGAACAAGCGCATGTCTCTTAGAAAAAGATCTGACTTTGATTTTAAAATGTCCGGTGATGGAGACTCCACCACAATCATTGTTGAGTTGTTCTAATGACAAATCACCCACCCTGTTAAAAATAGCTAGATATTTGATGCTAGCAACACAGGTGCTGGAGCTATGGGTGCTGGGGGTATTACTGCACCCCCTGACTTGAAGTGGTTTCCATCATATACAGGGTTTACAGTTTGGTTCAATGGCTCTCAGCATACCCTGTATAAAAATTGTTCCAGCCCCCCTGGCTAGCAGCTGTATGGACTGCACTGTGTGAGTTTCCCTGCAGCTGACACCTCTTAATGGTGGCCCTTCTTGGAAGAGATGGCAATGGGATGGTGTCAACAGGCCATCCCCACAAAGACTGGGAGAGCCTGGGTGCAGAGGACTTGGGAGCTCTCCTGCAAGCACTGCTCCGAGTTGCAGAGAAAGAAGCTCTGGGGGATTGGTCCTGCTTTGAGCAGGGGGTTGGACTAGATGACCTCCTGAGGTCCCTTCCAAACCCTGATATTCTATGATTCTAAGCTAGGCTAAGTAAGCGTTCCTGCGCAGCCTGTGTTCCTATACCACAGGGCCGCCCAGAGGATTCAGGGGGCCTGGGGCAAAGCCGGGGAGCTGCGGTGCTTGTACTCACCCGGCGCCGGTCTGGGTCTTCGGCGGCATTTCGGCAGTGGGGGGCCCTTCAGTCGCTCCGTGTCTTCGGCAGCACTGAAGGGCCTCCTGCCGCTGAAATGCCGCCGAAGACCCGGGCCAGGGCTCGCGGGGCATTTCGGCTGCGGGGGACCATTCAGTCGCTCTGCGTTTTGGGCAGCACCAAAGGGCCCCCCGCTGCCGAAATGCTGCCGAAGATCCGGACCGCTGCCGGGCCAGGGCTTGTGGGGCCCTTGTGGGGCCTGGGGCAAATTGCCCCACTTGCCCCCCCTCTGGGTGGCCCTGCTATACCATGCCTGGCAAGGGAAGCTAGTCTGGGGTAGTCCCCACTTTCCACAGCCAGAGTTCCTAGGCTATTGCCGATGCTGCCTCCTACTGCGATTGGAGTGGCCACACGTTCGCCCACAGCCACCATCCTCGCCCCAGTCCTCCTCGTGCCTCCCACTGAGAGAAGCGGGGGCTGGCCTAGCCACGAGATTGCTGCCGCCAGCACTGCCCACAGAGACTCCTCAGCGGCCAGGTAATCCAAACAAACACTTCTGCAGATAAATGCATTGCCATGGTGCTCAAAATAAATAACTAATTTCTCCCCACATGATCTCAAGGAGCCGGAGCGGTGTGAATAGCGAGGCCCGGTGGCGGGCTGACTGGACTCCCTGGAGCGGTAATTCTGAGGATGACAAACACAAGCCAAAGAAAAATGTTGAAAAATAGGCACTTCCCGCAGCCCTGAGCAAAGGAGCTATTGCAGGGTTTGGAAATAACCAAGGCGAAAAGAGGGAGAGGGAGGGGTATTTTCTCATTGAGAACAAGTGAAGTGCCAAACAAGCAGCTATTAAGGTGGCTTGAAGAGGCACAGGGGAGGGGTGTACAGGAGCAGAGAGAGGGCAGAAGTGGTGGAAAGGAGACGGGATGGGGAAAGGGGATGAAGGAAAGTAGGTGAGTGGAAGATGGTTAAGGAAGAGAGTGTGAACGGAAAGGGGAGAGTGTGTGAGCGTGGGCATGGCACAAGACAGAGAAAATGGAAGGCGAGAAAGAGCAGAGAGCAAGAACCGGCGTGAAACTGCTACTGGCAGAACTGCCCCCCGCAAGGCCCTGCTTTCCTCCCCTCCCTCCCCCCCCCGAGCCGAGCTTTCATTTCAAAAGGGACACTTGCCCCCGCTTTCTCCTGTTCTCTCACCACCTTCCCCCACCCCCCAACCACCGCGGGGAGAAAGAAAGAAAGAAGGAAAACAAAATATCTACAGTTGTCGAGAAAAATAGAGGCAAACATCCATAATTTTCTCTGTGGGGCTTTGCAGTAATTGAGCCATTTGGATAAAAATAAAGGCAGCAGGCCCTTTAGGTAAGAGGAGCTTTTGCAATCTAAGAAGCTTGAATTATGCGTCTTGTATCACTTTAAATCCCCCGCCCCCTCACCCCCCTCCGCCTCCTCCACGCGACACCAAACCACTTTTCCTTTTCTTCTTTTTTTTAAGTACCCTGTCAAATGTCCTCCGATGAGCAGAGAATTTCAGCTGTCACAACTAATTCTGTGTGTGTGTGTGTCTATCTGTCTGTCTGTCTGTTGGGGAAGGGGTGTGTTTTGGGGGTGGAGGGGTGGATGGCGGGAGTAGGGGAGAGGGACGAAGGAGGAGGGAGACGCATCGTTGAATCACTCACGTCTGGCGTTTTTTGTTGTTGTGATTATTACAAAGAGAAGATTTACATCAGAAATTTGTTTCTGGAAGTGTTTAAGGGCTGTAATTTCCTCCTTTTCAATTGCTGCCTGATGTTTTCTTATTGCCTCACCTCGCTTTCCCCCTCCAATGCCGAGCTGTCAGCCTCCTCTGGGATCTGTTCACACACGGTACACCCTGGGGCTGCCACCTCTGCAGCCCTCCTGACCACACCAGGGCCTGGGCTGGTTCTCATCTCAGTGAAAGCTGATGGGTGTTAGTAAGGGTGCAAACCAGCAAAGAATTTGGCCCACTGTCTCAACAGTGTCTGTCTGCCCAATGTTTTCTTCTGCTCCTCCTCCTCCCTCTGTTCCACTCGCCTTTTTCTGGCCTATGTGATCCCTTCCCCACTTAAAAACACGTGGTGGGAGCCGAACAATCCCTCCGCACCATGGCTTTAGAGAGGGGGTTGTCGGGCTGCCTTTGTCCATTCTCAATTGTACAGCACCTAATGCTCTGGGGGCCTATGTCCTCCTCATCCCCAAACGGCCAGTGCAGGATGATGGAGGATGTGGATGGGGCGACCCCCAAAAACCAAACCGAGCCTCGGCAGTACACCAGAATTGCTGGCGTCCCCCCTGCAGCTCTCCAGCCGGGCTATGAAGAGCACGGGGAGGGTGGGGTAGTTTAACAAGTCAAGACCAGATGCCTTTTTGGAAGATGTACTTTAGTCGAACACAAGTTATGGGACTCAGTACGCAAGTAACCGGATGACATTCTCTGGCCTGTGATATACAGGAGGTCAGACTAGATCAGCGTTTTTCAAAGTTGGGGCCCCGACCCAGTCCTGAGTTGTGGCATGTCAGGCACTGGGTCACTCTGGTCAGCACTGCCAAGCGGGACGTTAAACGGCCCATCGGCGATGCTGCGCAGATACGGCAGGCTAGTGCCTACCTGTTCCGACACTGCGCCCCGACTTTTAGGCAGGGGGGCCACAGGGCTCCGTGCACTGCCCCCACCCCTAGCACCAGCTCCGCACTCCCATTGGCCGGGGCTGGAGGGGGCAGTGCCTGTGGGCAAGAGCCGCGTGGAGCCACTTGCACACCTCCACCTAGGAGCCGGACTGCTTCCGGGGCACATGAGAAATTGAGCAATAATCAATATGAGGGTTCTTTTGAGGTGTCTTCTGGTGTGGAAGACTTTGTTTCACATTTTTCAAGCTTTTCTCTAACGTCATAAAGGCTAGAAACTTCCTTTATTATAAAAATGAAAGCTGAGATTCTCAGGTAATAACATGATTCCAGCAGTTGGGGGATTTAAGAGACCTCCCCTCCCCCAAATCACAAGCCTTGCAGTGAAATCATGAGCATTGGCAGCACTGATTTTATTCGCATACAAGGCTAGGCTCCTTTGTTTACAGCAGCCTGGTGGGTTTAAGGGGACACACCATTGCAGAGGACACCACTATATGTCAGAGGAAAGGTCCAGCTCCTACAGCGCTTTCTGAAAAGAGCAGAGGATTGGCCAGTAGCGTGCTCAACATCTCGCTCTCTCTCTCTCCCACTCAAACAGAATAGGTGCTAAGGCAAGTCTGGGGAGGTGTGCCGCGGCACGGACGAGTGAGACCATGCGGAAGGTGAGCAGCTGTAGTGTGCAGCTGCAGGGGAGGCTAGTGACAAGAGGTCGTAGGAGGCTGCCCAGGAGGCGTGTGGCTGTAGTCGGTGCAGGGCTGTAGCAGAGGCATGTGACCGGCGCTGGTGTGCAGCAGTACTGGAGGCAGGTGACTGTAGTTCGTGTTTGGCTGTGCAGGAGGCAAGTGACGACAGGTTGTGTGAGGCGGCGTAGGAGGTGGGAGACGGTTCTGTGTAGCAGGGTGGCTGCAGAGGCTTGCAGAGCGACTCGATCTCACTGCACTGAGGAGCGTCACTGGCTGGATCATTGTCCCCAGGGCTGGAGTATAGTGATGGGGCTAAAGAACCCAGGACAGTGTCAAACCAGTGCCCACCTTGGGAAGGCAAGACGTGATGGGAAGGAGTGACGTAAGGGGAGGGGTGATGCCGTGAGAACAGCTCCCAAAGGCCACCCTGGGAGCAGAGTGCCTTTAACTTGGCTCAGGTGTTAGGTCACTCCCTGTGGCTGAAGAGGCTTGTCATAGGTCAAGCCCAGGGGGTTCTTCTCCCTGGGAGACTGCCTTCCAGCACCAGGCCTGGGACACTAACTCCATGGCTGATGCCTGTGCCCCTTTCTTCCTGCTTCACAGAGGACTTTTGTTCCAGCCGGCTCTGTTAATTAGAGGTGGGCTCAGTTAAACGTCCAGTTTCACCGGAGAATAGCAGAGACCAAAGAAGAGCTGCCACGCTACACAGTCAAATCTGCCTGCAGCCATCCCTCCCGGGGTCAGAATTCACGCACCGTAACTGGGGATGGGCTCAGACCAAAACCAAAGATCCAAACAGCTACTACCGCTGGCAGAATTTGGCTCCAGATTTGAAACGTGGGCTCCCTTTCTGTTGTTATTATTATTATTATTTATCATTTAATAAGTATTACATATTAATTACTATACATATTAATTAGTTTCCCATATCTAACATTTATGCTGCAGTAGCGCCTAACGACCACAATCAAGTCTGTCCCCATAGTATTAGGCACTGTACAAACGCGGTAAGTGACAATACCTGCCCCTAAGAGCTTACAACCTACCGTATGTATAATGGTAATGCGGCAAAAAGAAGGGCAAAGAACCTTGGTCTTTAATTGACAAGTGCTGTAAGCTGGCCTAGTTCTCAGGGTGTTTTCTGCATTGGCCTGCTAAACCCAGGGTTGTGAGTTCAATCCTTGAGGGGGCCACTTAGGGAGCTGGGGGAAAATCAGTACTTGGTCCTGCTAGTGAAGGCAGGGGGCTGGACTCGATGACCCTTTGGGGTCCCTTCCAGTTCTGTGAGATAGGTATAGCTCCATAAAAGAAATGGAGTGGGGTAACTGAACAGAAGTCTGTCTGGAACAACAGCAGGAAGGGCAAGAGTGGCTGAAGATAGTGGCCTCTCAGCAAACGCTGACTGTTCAGGGACAATGGCAGAACTATGAGCTTTGATTATTTGGCCACCTCTCCAGCTAGCCTATGCTGGAGTGGCCCCAGGTGTTTAGCTGGTTGGGGTGGAAAACATTTTTGGCACCCTCGTTCCCATAGCTGAGCACAAATAAATAGCCAGCCCCCTCGCCCCCCCCAAAAAAAGGCAGAGGGAAGTTGGTGCCTAAACTGACTGCTCTTCTGGGTTCACCAGCCTTTTCCTCTCCCAGGCCAAACCGATTGTGTGCAAGGTCTAGGGGCAAAGGGCAAAGGGTTAAAAAGACTCTCCCGAGAGAGGGAGTAGTTGTCTTGGGGCACGACAATGAGACACAGGTGCCTGCTGGGGTGTCTGGAGAAGCTAAGCCTGCCCTAGGTCACCGGCACGGGATGGTAGGTCCTTAGGCAATATAGACAACCACGCGGACTTGGTTTACAGTCCTTCTCTCTCAATGCATTGTTCCTATTGCTGCAATAAACAAGCCTTTCGTTGAAGAAAGCTCTTCATCACCGTATGCCACTCTCATACCTGTAAAGCTCAGAAGGGATCACACATTGCTCAGGGCATGACCAGACAGAAACTTGAGGAGCCTATTTCTCCTGCAACCTTGTGTCGTCCTTTGCAAAGTGGGTGTGAAAAGCTACCAGCTCAAAACAATAGCATTTTGTACTCACTTTGCACTGATGTAAATAACTGGATACGGTGCAGGGCAACAGAGACTCAGGCCCTAGGTATATAAGGAAAGGTTCCCACTAATTTCATAGTCGTTGGATCAGGCCCTGTGGGTATGGTACAGGGTATCTATGCAATGCAGAGGAAATCAATAAAGTTCATAGTTTATGCACCTCGGTTCTGAGTGTCAGTGCCTTGATGTAGGCTATGATCCTGCAAACACTTACGCACTTGCTTAACTTTACTTGTGTGAGTAGTTAAGGGTCAAGGCCTTAACGAGTACCCCAATAACTTGGGGGTATCTGTTGAATCTTAGAAATCTTTATAATAATTAACAATTAATAATTCTTAAAGCTCCATAGTGAGCATAAAGGAACCGTACCCATGGAAACCTGGAAAAAGAAAATTAAAATCTATTGAGCACTTACAGGGAGCTTCATAGCATCTAGGCATTCAGAAATCTTATTATTTGAGAAGTGAGCGTGTGTGAGAGACAGAAGAACACATGGTCCCTCCTCCAACGAACATACAGCCTAAGCTACTTACGCTGCATAAAACCCCTTGCAAGGTTAGATCGAGAAGAGGAGTCAGCACTGGTCAGAATGCAAGGATGATTCGTGCGTGACGTAATGGTTGTGTGTGGAATACGCTTGAATGTCCTGATCTAGGAATGATCCTTGCATGCTCTTTGCTTTCGTCCTTGACTGTCTTGGCCTTGCATCATCTGTGTGTGATCCTTGCACTTTTGCTGGCATGTGGTCAAAACCTGATGTCCTTATTCATGCCTTACTCCAGCAAATTTCTCATTTAGTCCAATGGGCCTGTTGTCTAAGGATTGAATAAGAACTTCTGGATTTGGCCTGGAGCCGTGGGTGGGTCCAGACCATATCCCATAACTGAGCTACTCTTGGAGTCCTCATATAATCCAGGGTTCTTGATAGACAGGATACTCAGGCTTTCAGAGAGCATCCCTTGGCTGAGACAACAGTTGATGTGTAAACCATAATCATGCCAATGTAATACAAATCCCTGAACACCTAGAGCAGTGCCACCTCTGAGGTCTGTCAGTCACTGTTGTACCTAAGTGTAGTGGACACAAGTCTCTGACATGATGTCGTTATGACTGATGTGTCTCTCAACATGCTGTGGCGCTGCATGTTCACACATTTCACGCTTGAATCTTTAGTCTGGTTTTAACGCACATTAACAAATGCCACTGGAAAGTCTATTGCAGACATGATGCAAACATTCCTTGCTAGTGTTAAACAAGACTTGCAACAACTGTTTGTTCCCTGTTGTGATGCGTCGTCTGCCCCACACAGAACTGGAAGGGGTTAAGGTGCCCAGGTAGGCCTATTAACTCCATAGGCTGCACCTGGAGGAGAAGACAGGGCAGACTGGGACCTACTTACTGATAGCGCCCAGCTGAGGAGGAACAGGAGGGGCCTGTATAAAGCTCAGGAGCTGAAAGTAGAAGGGGGTTGCAAGGAAGTAGGTTGCAGTTGCTTCCTGGGAGGAGGGTTTCCCAATAAGGGGCTAGAGCAGTAGGTCTCAACTCATGGGCCACTTGCAGCCCAATCAGCATGCAGCTGTGGCCCATATGACATCCTCCAGGCTATGCAAGTAGGATATATATTTTGTGGATGCGGCCCACGCAACACACATAGAGAGCTGCATATATAACCCACAATGGTAAATAGGTTGAGAAGAACCATTGGGCTAGAGGGTAGTCTACGGTTACTTCCTGAGAAGAGGGAGTTGGGAGGCTGACAAACCCAGAGAGGAAGGAAGGTAGGAAAAGGCTCAGGGAAAAGCAGTAAGGGAGGACAGTGCAGGCCTGGGTTCCCTACCAGTTACAGGGGACATGGCACATACCAGGCAGAAGAAAGTAGACTGCCTGGGATGATTTGGTCTGGGAAAGACTTTGTTACACTCCTCCTGGAATAGGGAACCATGTTGTGACCTGGCTGAGTCACAAAAAGGAGGATGTAGTTCCAGGAGCAAGAGGGGCTGCAGGATGAGAGGATGGTGGGAGAGACCGTGAGAGGAGGATGCAATGTCTGGCAGAGCTAATTTCCAGGATGGCCAGGAGGAGGTGCCACCAGTGGTGAGTGGACCTCCTGACACCTGTCAAGACTAGAATTTACAATCTTGTTAATTAACACCTGTTAAAACACGACTACAAATTCTAATGTTCGCATCTCTTTTAACAACGCAGATTCTGACCTGGCTACTTTAGTGTCTGAATCCATGACTGCAACATATTTTAGAATTCAACCAACTTTTAATAGGCTAGGAATATTTCTGCCTTGGAAGCTAGATTCTCAGGATACATGCATGAGAGGTGACAAGGAAACTGGAGCAATGGAAAAAGAAGGAAAATGTATTTATTTTCATCGGAAAGCCCAGAGACGCGCATTGCTAAGTGCTCCGCTGGGATAGCTTGGAATGGGGATGTTTAGGTGGGTAGTACTAGCCAGTGCCATGTCAGGAGTGAGTGGGGATGCTGGAGAAATGCCTGGGGGCAGAGCAGAGTGACTGGACACTCTAAGGCATCTTGCATGAGCAGAAATAGTAATTTAGGCTCATCCCTAGCAGCCCCAGACAGCATCCGTGGAGGAAAAATGCTCTTTTTCTGGAAAATAATTCTATGCTCATAGGCCCTGCCATCCAGAGATGGTGACTTGCACTGCAACACACTAAAGCAACGGCTCTTAACCTTTCCAGACTACTGTATCCCTTCAGAAGCCTGATTTGTCTTGTGTACCCTCAAGTTTCACCTCACTTAAAAACTACTTGCTTACAAAATCAGACCTAAAAATACAGAAGTGTCACAGCCACAGTATTCTTCTTATTATTATTATTCACTCCCTGTGGAGCATAAGGCGCCAACCACTTTCCTCCATTCATTTTATTCTTGAGCGAGACAGCAGAGTTCATCCCACTTTATTCCCATACCTTTCATTTCCTCTTCAATGGTCCTTCGCCACGTCCCCAATGGTCTACCTCTCCTCCTCCTTCCTTGTGGTGTCCATCGTAGGGCAATACGAGGGTGTCTATCAGCATCCATTCTCAACACATGCCCCAGCCACCTCCATCTTCGTTGTTTGGCTTCATCCACTATATTGTTGATGCCCGTTAATCGGCTCACTTCAACATTGGTGATACGCTGCGGCCACAGTATTACTGAACTCATTTTTACCATATAATTATAAAAATCCATTAGAATATAAATATTGTACTTGCATTTCAGTGTATGATATATAGAGCAGTATAAGCAAGTCATTGTCTGTAGGACACGTTAGTTTGTACTGATTTCGCTCATGCTTTTTATGCAGCCTGTTGTAAAGCCAGGAAAATATCTAGATGAGCTGATGTACCCCTTGGAAGACCTCTGTGTACCCGATTGAGAAACGCTGGTCTAGGGTTGTTTTTTTTCCTTATAATGGAACAGCAGCAATAATCACATTGCATCACTGTGTCACATGAAGATGCCCTGGGGACCCAGGCATGATTTGGGGGCGGTAGGGGTTGCACAGACCAAACTGTAGCAAGCTGGGACTTCACGGGCAACCACCCCTGCTGGCTTGGTGTGTGTGTGTGATATACTGATGACTCATAGGACTGGACGGGACCTCGTGAAGTCCTCTAGCCCAGTCCCCTGCACTCATGGCAGGACTATATGATCTAGGACTATCGTGGTCATTAATTAAGATGCTAATGAGCGACGCTATACATAAGGCAGGGCAGTGAGGCGAGTGGCTCTCCCTGGGATGGGTTAGTGCGGGACTCGCTCCATGCCTCTCCCCATAGGGAGCCATGTGGAGCCAGCAGCGCACGAGAAGCACCGCCCCCGAGCAAGGGCTGCACGCGCCGGAAGCAGCCTCGTTCTGGCGGGGCGCTTACGTCATTGCGAAAGCCCCCTATCTCCGGGGCTTGAGGGTCCCTTCCCCCTCTGTTTCCGGCGGAAGTCTGGGGCCTTTCCTTTTCCGGGTACGGGTGCCCAGGCGGCGGAAAGAGGCAGGCAGGACGGAGCGGCGGCGGTGGCGGTAGTGGTGGGGGTGGCTGGCGCGTGTAATGGCGGAGCTGGCGCAGGGGCAGAGCGCGGCTCCAGTGGGGATTAAACCCGAGGGCTTCGCCGACGCTTTGCACCGGGTCCGCCAGGTAACGGAGCCCGGGCACAGGAGGAGGCCTCGGGGCCGCTGCTAGGCCTCGGGGCGGGAGAGGGAGCGGGGCGGCCCGGCCAGGTGCTTAGTGGGGCAGAGGGTGGAGCGGCCTGCGCGTGGGGCGCAGGGGCCTGCGCCTCCTTCTGGGGAAGGGTCCGGGGGGCTGGAGCGGGGATGGCTTGGGCGGGCGCCCTAGGCGCACCCTGGGTGGGCGGGGAGCGCTGGGACAGGTTGTGGGGAGCTGGGGAGACCAGTCCCGTGGGTCTCTCGGGCCTTGTTCACCACTTGCCCAACTTTCTCTCTGGAAAATGACGCCCAGACCTGGTGTCTGTGCAGCACCTTTCATCGCCCCAGGAGACCAGAGTGCTTCTGAAAACAGCTCCCCCCCGTAGTTATTAGGAAGTGTGGGGTGCGAGGGGAGACATAGACCCCTAAGGGGTTTATGTGGATGCAGGGTTGAAGGAGGTCAGACAGCTGGAGGTGCAGGTTCTGTGGGCTTTTTTGAGATATTGTTACTTTGCAGTTCAGTGGTTGGGCTTATGACACAGAAAGTGGCTATTTTGTAAAGAAATACTAATTTACAACATTTTCCTTGGCAAAATGAATAGAAATAAGCATTCACCCGTTTTTTTTAAGTATACTTAAGACTAGTCTAGACAAGTCAATTTAAATATAATATAGGGGAAATACTGTATGTATAATTAGGGGTTAGCGTCCATCCCAGAAGAGGTGGAAAAGTGTAACTTCTGTGATTCCGAAACAAAAATATTCAAAGATTGGTGGAGAGGGTTTCAAATCCAAACAACTTTTCTGCATAAAATCTAGGGTGTCTGAGAAATTATGGTGCTCCTTAGCAACGTGCAAGTTTATGAAAAGTGATTTGAGAGACAAGTGGCCACTGCCTTGCGGGTTTTGCTAGTTGTGCAAAATTCATTGCTGTGTATTCATCATCTTTCTCATTCCATATTTATCGCAGGTGTTAAATGAAACTTGTTCATTGTGGTTATTTACATCCCAACAGGACATAACATGGCTAACTACTAGAAGCAAGTCTTGAAGATTCTGTATGGTCTTACTGTCACTTTCCAGTATTGCTGGGGTGGTGGGGGAAAAGATTTCCCTGTTGCCCAGCTCCTGGAGAAATAAGTTGGATCATAAAACCTTTTCGAGCTATTCTAATGAAATGAAAGGGCTCACCACTTTGTACAACTCAATCATAAACCCAATATGGTAGCAAATATTTTTTATCTAGTCTTCAGAGAACTGTGCAAAGACACTGGCTGTTTTAGGTAGCACATCATCTACTTTTTTCAGAAAGACAAAAATTATCTGCGACTTACTGCTTTTCAGCTGTTGATCCAAAGCATCACATCTTAGTCATGTTTTACAATATGCAATAGGTAGCTCTCATCTGCAGTGACCCAGACAAGGCTGCAAATCAGATTTTTTTCAGTGGCTACTACAGCTGTGTCGACTTGACTGTACGCTGATGTCTGAGTCTTCCTGTTAGCATCAGATTGTTAACCTTTAGAGGCTGTTGTATTTGGAAATATCGTAGACACATGTCATAATCTGGACCTCTTACTGAAGGCCTCCAGCTGCAAAAATTCATTTTGAGTATTTGAGAATGTTTTCTGCCTGTTCTTAAGTAATGGATGGACTTTATCTTGGACAGCCTGCTCAGGTAGAAGAAAAGTTTCCATTATTTGCTGATCATTTGTGGCTTTTTGAAAGGAAACTGAGTACCGCATTGGAAACATACTGAACTCATACTGAAATACACCATTCACTGGATCAATAACAAGTTAAACGTGAAGGGGGAATTTCTGTGACTGTATTGACCCCGTATATTAGTGAAAGTTGTTCGCTCATCTATCCTATATGGCTGCTCTGTCAGATTTGTGGGTTATGGTAGGATTGTTCCACACGCTCTTACCCAGAGAAAATGGAGCATTAAACTCCATTAACTGTAAATTGACTTTTCTTTACCTTTTATAGGGGAATTAATAAATTGGTATCCCTAGGCCCAGAATGTACTGAGTTACTCTAGTCTAAGCTTTTTAAGTCTTTAAAGCCACCTGCTTCAAATGAAGTGTCCTAGAAACAGTACGCTTTACAGGCCTTTATCAATGAACATACATTTCTCTGATAAATGTGGGCTCCCTCAAGTTTTGGTAGTTGAGTCATTGATCTGCAATTCTGTAAGATGATTGTATGCTGCCTGGCTTGACAGCTTTGTTCAGTATGCTTTGCGGGAGGCGGGAGAGTTGTTGATTCTGGGCAAAAAATAGATCTTAAGATCAAGCTCACTACACCTCTACCCCGATATAACATGAATTTGGATATAACGTGGTAAAGCAGTGCTCCGGAGGGGGCGTGCTGCACGCTCCGGCGGATCAAAGTAAGTTCAATATAATGCGGTTTCACCTAGAACGCAGTAAGATTTTTTTGGTTCCCGAGGATAGCGTTATATCGGGGTAGAGGTGTATCTTAATAGCTGTGAAGGGCGTTTAGTAATTGAGTACAAGTAGTTTGGCTTGTGCCCAGGTGTGATGTGACTAAATCCTTGTCGCTGAGGTCTCAGTGACCAATATGAAATGAGGTGGTCTTGGTTCACTTCCTAGTGGGCAATTGTGTACCTCACAAATCCAACTATCACAGTTCACACCTCTGGCATTCTTGTTGAATGGGATGTAGAGATAGATTCTGCTGTCTTGTCCCTAAAGATGGTGACTAAGATTTTGGTTGAAATTAGGAAAGTTTGCATGGTACTTGTCCATGCCATACCTCTTCTGTAGGCAGATGTCATTGGGGGGAGGGTGGATTTCAACAATATGGTACCTTTTTATGAACTGTGTTCACTTAAAATCATGCAAACCATAGAGCTGCTACAGCTCTGCTTTGGCCCCTGGGTTATTAATATAAATGCCCCTCTCTTGTGGTTTTGAATCAATTTTGAGCTAAAGCTGCATATACGACTGTTAATCTAAATATGCTGGAGGTCTACTTTCACTTCTCATATGGGTTATAGTATTGTAAATCTGGGTTGTATCATCGGTATTGTGGGCAACTAAATATTCAGGTCAGTAGACCTACAGGATGATCAGCCACAGTAACTGCATGCTTAGACATTGTGAAATGAGCTAGCAACCACAGAAGTCTGTAGAACCTTTCAAAGAAATGAGTTGTGTTGCTTTATTGGGTTGTCCTAGGTGAACCCTCTTTTTTTTTTATAGTAATAGTGTCAAATTTCTGATACAAACCTACGAAACAAAAAATTATTTCAAATATACGCTGAGGCTTTGAGACACATGTTGTCCCTGCCCTCCATAGCGAATCTCAGATTAGTGGATTAGCAGACTGACACATATGCAGTAGCCAGCCTACATAGGGAGGCTGCTGATATTGTAATTTGGAATTGTATTGTTTTTGTGTGTTAGAACATTTGTATTACTCCTTTAAGTAATGTAACTTGTATTAACAACTTGATTCATTCCCTTCCCCTCCTTAACAGTCTCACCTTGTAATAAATCATTCCTATTTGTATGGTGCTAGTCCCCTCTCCATATGCACACTGCACTTTTGCTGTGAAGTGATTTGCATTGTAAGATTTCATCATAAAAATCTAAATTTGAGAAATTAACCAGATACTTACTAGCCAGTGGTTTAAATTAACTATCTAGAGGAAGACACAAAAGACAAAGTTGGCGACCCCATCATTGATGTGATGTGATGGGAAATGGGCTGGTAAGCCCTTGTCCTGCCAACCTTAGGTGCTGGGATTTTTATCATGGTCCCATCAGGGCCCTGTGTGTAAACTCCATTTTTCATATCAGGCTCTACCTTGCAGGTCTCCTTTTTTAACTTAAAAAAAAAAAGAGGGGGAGGGGCAGGAGGAACACTCCAGCCACTCCTTTGGAAGCGAGATACTTCTCTGCCTCTTTGTCCCTTTTCTGGACTCCTAGGGAAGGGGAAGGAAGGTGTCAGCTATTCTACATCTCCCTTTCCTCCCCTCCCCCCTTAGATTCTCTCTTAGATTCTCTTTAAATAAATTAATAGCTGGTCTTTGCTGCTGCAGCTAGTTTTCCCAGTTAAGGCAAAACAAAATTTACATGGTTCTGGACAGTTTTACCACTCCTCACAGGGTTCTGGATAGCAGTTGAGAAACTGAAGCAAATCACATTCCCTTCAGTATTCTGCTTGACAAACATGAACAGCCGCCGAGGCACTGGAGCTGTTTGAAGACTCAGGGCAATAATACTTCACTGACCTGTATTGTGTTAACATGTGAAAGATTATCTTTTTGTAGCCGTAAACTAGAAGCTTAGACTAAATTCTGTAGAAGTTGATGGTTTAGGTCCTATTGCCATTGAAACTTTCATCTTCTGCACATGAATGGATTTTAAATCCTTAAACAATATTGTAAAAGAAGGATGCATCAGAGGTATAAATGGGCAGAAGTCTAAAGGCACCAGGTCATATGCCTCCCTAACTACTAGGAATACTTGAATTTTAAAAAAATAACTTCATTTTGTATCTTCATTGTAAATAGAAAAGCACGTACAACTATCACTTTTTTCCATGACTGTGCTCCTGCAAATGTGTAGCTCAGGTTTTGAATGGCCAGCCAAATCCCCAAAGTGGGGCAATCAGAGAAATAATTTCTGCTTTAGTGATGTTTCTACAACACACTTTAGAATTAAACTGAATAAAGGCTTTTATATAGGGGGAATGGAGAATGACGGCTAGAGGGGTGAATGCAGTAGCTAGCAGTACGGTACTCAAGGTCACCAGTCAGATAAGGGCTAGGGCTGCATGCTTTTGTTAATTTCCTAGCTTCAGCATGCTTCATTTCTCTTCCTGCAGACCCTGTAGTAATAAAGGAGGCTCCTTTTGTAATTTAAACAAGAGAAATTAAAACATAATGTAACTGCTGCATCTATTCTAAATGTTTGATAACTTTACTTTGTAGTTTTTGATTTTTTTTTCTCCTGTGGTAAAGAATTGGTCAGTGGTCCCTGTATAATCCAACAGTGGTCTTTAAAAATATATCTTTAACGTTTTCATAAGCCTTGACCAGCTTGAAATAATTGTGCATTGTGAAAATGCTGACTTTGAATTTTAGTCTAGTTTCTGGGGGCCAAATTCTGCCCTAATTTTTGACTCTTAGCAAGGTGGATGGGGAAACAGCACAGGTGTAGCCAAGGGCAGGATTTGGAGCAAATGAACTATTTAAAGTATAAATTCAGTTGTGGAAATTGAAAATTAAGTTATTTTGTTCAATTTTCTTGTTAAATGGTAGACTATTCTCAGTGAACCTATTAAAACATATCGGTAACATGTCACAGTATGTTAGGGCTGGCAGACCCAGTCTTTTGCAGATCTGTGGATTATAAATTACTACATAGGAGCTGTTAGTAGATTCCAAAAACTGATGTTAATCTTTATTTTTCAGTATTGAAGTGGTATTTGAAATAGCTTTAATAAAGCAACAAAGCGAGGGATAGCAGATGGGAGGAGGGCCCGAAATGTGTCATGGTATGGAATATGACAAGTTATGTAAGAAGGCACGTGTGGGGAGGTGGACAGTACATATTAATGTGACCCCTACAATTGTATTTACATGAAGCCAGTGGTTTTGGGTAACACAAATAAACCATGCCTGAGTTGTTTGGTGTCAGTCTCTCTAATTGCAGAATTATCTGGCACTGCGTTATTCCATATATTAAATAGAAACTAGACTGCCTAAGACTGACCTCCTCTTCCGTGAAAGAGGGTTTTTTGTTCTAGAAAAGATTCAACTTGGGTTTCAGCTGCCTGTGTTAATTTCCAGGTGTGCATGCAAGTTCCCCCCTTGGAGATCACAAAAATACAATAGAAAAAGAGGGAAATCAAGAACTTATTTTGGAACTTGCATTCCTGATACTGTTAATATATATATTTTTTAAAGGGAGGGGACGGACTAAAGACAACCAAAGGCCATTTTCATTCACTATAAGTAGCACAAATGGAGTGTGTGTGTGTGGTGTTTGAGTGAACTGAAAAGCAGTGCCTTACTGTAACAGAAGTCCATGTTACAAAGAGCTTTCCTCTTTTCTTTACTGCAGGTCCTGAATTTTGGACAGCCAGCTTTTCCTCTGCAGCTGTTGGTAGTGTCAGCAACTTGAACCCTTGTAGATATGTCAGTTGTTGCAAGGAAAGCTACATTTTAGAAACACCTTTGGTTATATTTTTCCATCTCTCTTCCCTTCATTATGAAGAACATCTGTGTAGAAAGATATTTTAAATTTGTTCGTGTTGCTTATTCTCTACTGAAATCCCAATTAGTAGTGATCTGATATCAGGACTGATTGTGTGGAAATGATTGATTGTTTCCGCTACTTATTCTCCTTCTGAACTAAATCCTCCATCAGACTCCTAATACAGAGCCTGTTGAAATGTTTTTCCTTGGAAAAGAATGAGGGGAACAATATAGAATAAGACACTGCTCTGAACATTCGTCAGGTTTTGCATGAAGCATCAGTTCATGTACTTTATGCTGCTCTTATTAACAAAAATCCCTTTTAAAAAAACTAGGGTAGTGTCTTGGTGTCCCTACATTTATTTTAGTTACTTGTCTGGCCCCATTGCTATGGTATCTGCACACCTCATAATCTTTAATATAGTTATCCTTGCAACACATCCCTGTGAATTAAGAAGTGCTACTATCCCCATTGTACAGATGAGGAAATGAGGCACAGAGAGACAAGTGACTTACTTGACATCACAGAGGAGTCTGTTGCAGAGCACGGAATTGGGCTGCTGAGTCCCAGGCTAACACCCTAACCACTGGACCATCCTCTGTTAATAACATCTGATATTTAAATAAATGTCTGACATGGTACAGGAAACAAAGCTGGGCAAAGGAGAACTCATTGAAATGGAAATAACTGTTTTTGCTTACTTCTGATAACTTGTGAAGTAAATTGCAGGTTTTCTTCATCTTTGCACCATGAAAACCCTGATTTTAGTAGCTAAAAAGACAAAATAGTAACAGGAGCAAGTGCTCTAGTGGACAGCAAGGACCAAAGTTCAGTTGCTATGGCTGACATTTCACGCATGCTAATTTTTAAAAAAAATCTGCTTCAACAGATTGCTGCTAAAATTGGAGATATTCCTCACTTGAATAATACCACGCCACTGGTGGACCCCTCTGTCTATGGTTATGGAGTACAAAAAAGGCCCCTGGATGATGGAGGTAAGCTGGCTATTTTTTGACAATAGGTATTTCAAATATAGCATTCAGGAATGTTTATTTGTGGACATGGATCAGTTTTGCATTTGTAGTAAAAATAGCTGAGATTAGTTGGTAGATAATTTTATGTGAGATTATACACAAGAATTCCTGTGCTGTTTAGTCTTGCTTAGATAGTACAACACATTTTCAACTGACAAAATGATACATTCTACAAGGGATATTATCAACTTACTAGTTTTTAGAGAGATTTAGCTAAGTAATAGAATTATTTAACATTTGTATTGTAAATGAGGCACCATTGGGTTGGGGGCTATGTACACACCATAAAAAGACAGTTCCTGCCTGAAATTGCTTAGTCTACAAATAAAACGGTAAATGATAGGTAGGTGATAGCGCGTGGTAGCTGTGAGGTGATTATAACAAGTGTAACGGGCAGCAGTCACAGCACGACAGCTGATTATGTATGCATCTCAGCAAAAGTTTTAAAGACAGATTTGAGAGAGGAAACTGATGGGGATCACAGAATCCTAGAATATCAGGGTTGGAAGGGACCTCAGGAGGTCATCTAGTCCAACCCCCTGCTCAAAGCAGGAACGCCCTGCTCAAAGCAATTCCTTCCTAATTCCTAGTGGGAAGATTATTCCATATTTATCCATTACAGTATTTCTTAACCCTTTCTCTGATGCATCTGGTAGTGGCCATGGCTTAAGTCAAAATACTAGACTAGATAGACCACCTTGTCTGATCCCTATATTGTATTAATATTCCATTATTTAAAATATCCTTGTGAATCACTAAAAATGTTTTCCTTGCTGGTAGTTTGACTTCTTTGTTAATTTTTGCTGTGTTTCTGGTGCTACAGAAGTCAGAATGGATGCATATGTCCATACGAATCTGTCTCATCAGTTGTGCACTGCTCTTGGAACAGTGTGTTTTATTACCTGCTGCTTTACAGCACAAAAAGCTCTCACTTCTTTGTTGTGGCGGTTGTATCAAAGGGGCTGTGGTCTCCTTTTCCTCACCAGATTAGAATACTACTACTTAGAGTTCTGGGTTTTTTTGCCTGACAAAGGTACCCTTGCCATGAGATTCTTTTCTGCAAATATACTGTTCAGACTTTGAAATTTTGCATATAACCATAACTTTCTCTCTTTAAATGTAGATGAACTTTCAGTCACTGGGTTTTTTTTGTGATTGGGGTAATGCTTTAATGTGGGTCAACACCAGAGCAGCAATGGGGAGGGATGCAGGCAGGCAAACAGAGTCTCAGCTTAGGGTTTCACCTGTGGAAGGAAAAATCCCTCTCATCTCTGTTAATTCTTAATTGCCTTGGGAAATGGAGGTGACATGGTGCTGATAAGATAGGTGGACTGTCTCTTCCTTCTGAGGAATCATCCTGGGGCATGGGAGAGAAGCTCCTGGCCTGCTGTCATCTCAGCTGTCAGAAGATTTCCTTTAACCCACTCCTTCCTCCATATCAGCCATGTGTGTCCAAAAGGAGAGCTGCCACTTGCTTCCTGTTCAGTTCAGTGGGATATTTCCTCTTGTGCATGCGTGTATGTACACACACACACACACATACATATAGTTATAGTTGTTGGAGGAAGGAGTGTGTTCCTGTGAGACCAGCCCCCTTCCATCTGGGCTAAAGCATCATTTTTTTTTTTCAGTGCTTCCAATGCTCTGCTATGAGAGCAAGAAGCCTGTTCTAATTCTCCATATCCTGGTCTTCTGTATGGCAAAACTGTGTTACCAGTTTAACCAGTGAACTGTTCAAACCTGATGCTCGTTCATAACCAAAATGGGCCTCTTCAGAGTGCTACTAGTTGCCTTACGAGGCTAACCAAAACTTTGTGTTTGACTAGACCATAAGTGCTTAGGAAATTCATTGTGTTCCAGTTAGAATTGTAATGGCCCCTCTTTCCTTTCCAGTGGTTCCATGCTTCATTTCTTCTGAAATTCAACACAATCAAATGTCTGCTTATGGGCATTCATCTCTAATGAGGGTGTTTCTGGAGTTTTCCTCCATTCCAGAATTATGCTCACTACAGTGCTCAGTGACAGGGCCCAGCACTTCTTCCAGTGAGAGCTGAACAATATTTTACTGACTGCAGTGAACATAAGAACAGCCATACTGGGTCAGACTAATGGTCCATCTAGCCCAATATCTTGCTTTCCGACAGTGGCCACTTCCAGATGCTTGAGAGGGAATGACTAGATGCAGTGATCCAGCCCATGTTGTCCAGTCCCAGCTTCTGGCAGTCGGAGGGTTAGGGATATACGGTTATGAAATTGAATTCCTGACCATTTTGGCTAATAGCCATTAATGGACCTATTCACCATGAAGTTATATATTTCTTTTTTGAACCCAGTTATACTTTTGGCCTTCAAAACATCACTTTTGGTGTTGTGCTAAGTAGTACTTTCTTATGTTGGGTTCTAGTGTTATGTGAAGGGGTAAATAACACTTCCCTATTCACTGTCTCCAGAACATTCACAATTTTATAGACGTATATCAGATTGCCCCTTAGTCTTTTCTAAGATGAGCGATAGCAGTCTTTTTAATCTGTCCTCATATGGAAGCTGTTCCATACTCCTAATCATTTTTGTTGCCCTTCTCTGCACCTTTTCCAATTCTAATCTTTTTAGACATGGGCAACCAGAACTGCGTGCAAAATTCAAGGTGTGGCCTACCATGGATTTATATAGTGGTGTTGTAATATTTTCTGTCTTATTTATCCCTTTCCTAATGGATCCTAACATTCTATTAGTTTTTTTTATTGCCACTCCACGTTAAGCAGATGTTTTCAGAGAACTATCCAAGAACTCTTTCTGGAGTCATAACTAATTTAGAACCCATCATTCTGTATGTACGTTTGGGTTTATTTTTCCAATATGCGTTGCTTTGCACTTATCAGCATTGAATTTCATCTGCCACTTTTGTTGTCCAGTCATCCAGTTTTGTGAGAACCCTTTAACTTTTCGCTCTCAGCTTGGACTTAACTATCTTGAATAATTTTTGAATTGTGCAAATTTTGCAACCTCACTGTTCACCCTCTTTTCCAGCTCACTTATGAATATGTTGAGCGGCATAGGTCTCAGGACAGATCCTTGGGGGACCATGCTATTTACCTCTCTCCATTGTGAAAACTGACCATTTATTCCTACCCTCTGTTTCCTATCTCTTATCCAGTTACTGCTGCATGAGAGGACTTTCCCTCTTATCCCAGGACTACTTACTTTGCTTAAGAGCCTTGGTGTGGGACCTTGTCAAAGGCTTTCTGAAAGTTCAAGTACATAATATACAATATAATCACCCTTGCCCATATACTTGTTGACCACCTCAGATAATTCTAATAGATTGGTCAGGCATGATTTCTCTTTATAAAAGCTATGTTGACTCTTCCCCGACGTATTGTGTTTATGTATATGTTTGATAATTTTGTTCTTTACTAAAGTTTCAACCAATTTGTCTGGTTCTGAAGTTAGACTTACCTGCTCGTAGCTGCTAGGATTGCCTCTGGAGCCTTTTCTTGTTTTTTTTTTTTTAAAATAAGCATTACGTTACGTGTCCTCTAGTCATCTGATACAGAGGATGATTTTAAGCAATAGGTTACATACCACAGTTAGTAGTTCTGCAGTTTCATATTTGAGTTCCTTCAGAACTCTTGGGTGAATACCCTCTGGTCCTGGTGACTTTTTGTTTAATTTATCAACATGTTCCAAAACCACCTCAATCTGGTTCGTTAGATTTGTCACCTACAAAGAATGGCTCAAGTGGGAATCTCCCTCACATCCTATACAGTGAAGATCAATGCGGAAAATTCATTTAGCTTCTCTACAACAGCCTTGTCTTCCTTGCATTTAGCTTCTCTGAAGGGGAAATGGCAATGAATAGTCACACTTACTACATTTAAGTGTGAGGGATGATTGTATAAAAAAGCTTATGTGAAAACAAACCTGACTTTAATCTTCTTACCCTTAAGTAAATATCAATTGTATAGTAGTAATAAATTCTGCATGTTTACTTGCTTCACTAATCTGCCAAAATAAGATTGTGGCATGTATTTATGCCCTTAGAATGAAGAAATTAACAGACCAGTTGCATTGGGGAGGGGAAAAGAGAAGAATGAATCCCTCTCTACCATGGGGCACACACTTTATCAGTCTCTGGACTGGAAATTCCTGCATGTTGCACAATCACCTAGTCTGTATTTGGCAAGTAAGAAATTTCCCTCTGGCACTTTTTTTGCCATGCCTTTTATTAAAGTATCCGACCTTTGATTTTAACTTGTTGTTGCATGCATTGTTAAATAACAAGATATTATGCAAAACTGAGCTCAATTATGTCAGGTTCAAATGAAATATTTTTAATTCACACTTTTCATGTAACTAGACCGAAACTGATAGTCACTTCAATAATTATGAAGTAGGAAAGGTTCCCCAACAACATGGCGGTGTCTACTTGAGTAAGGATATTTCTGATAGGCTTTTGAAAACAAATTTCAGGCTTGTAGAAAAGCTTGGAGCCTGTCCATAATTCAAGCAAAATAATACTTGCCACTTAACATCTTCTAAGCTTAGCAGTAATCGAATGCTTTATAATGGTAGATTGGGAGGCTGGCTGTTCCGTTCCCAGCATCTTGTGACGGTCTCAGCTGAAGCAATTTTTCATTAGTGGTGGGTGCTTCAGAGTGGGAAAGATGTTGGCCTCTTGTGAGTGTAGGAAGTGTAGCCTCAGATATTCCTCCATCACTTCTTAAGATCCCAGTAGTCCTGATCATGATGGAGGTAAGATCCATGAAAGTGCTCCATTTTAGAAAGAAAGCAAACCAGATAGCAGCTGGGTAGGAGTGAGGGAGCTTTTCATTAGAACACGTTATCCCAAAACCATAAACTAATGAAAGAGCATATTGAAAAATTGCCTTACTTGTTTAAGTGTGCAAAGTATTGCACATTGGGAGGAATAATTTTAATTACTCATACATCTGACTCAGTTCTAAATCAGCTGTAACAACTGAGGAAAAGCTGGGCATCCTTATGGACAGCTCAGTGAAGACCTCTGCTTAGTGTGCAGCAATGGGCAAAAAAGAAAATTGTTAGGATGTCTAAGGAATAGTAAACATCCTATTCTATAAACCAATAACATGGCCACCCCGGAATTCTGTGCTCATATAATGAACTCAGAGAATTAATTGCCAAAAAATATAGTCACTGCCAAAAGTTTATCAGACTTCAGTTAAGATTTAAGTATTGTATGGATAGCAAGAACATCCAGCATTAGTAAAGATTTAAAGGAAAAACTTCAGGTATACCTTCTTGCTTCAGGACATAAGCTGACTTCTGACTACTGAGGGTTAGAAAGAAACTTTTCATGGGGCAGGTTGTTCAATAACTGCCTATTACATTATTATGTATTTGTATAATTGTAGCACTTAAGAGCCCCAGCCATGGACCAAGACTCTATTGTGTTTGGTGCTGTACAAATACAGAATAAAGACAGTCCCTACCCGAAAGAGGTTATAGTCTAAATATAGAACAAGAGATGACAGATGGATACAGACAGGAGAATACAATGAGCCAGTACAGGTATGATAGGCAGTGGTCTCCTCACACGAGCAACCTAACCATTGCCAAGATTTTGTTGGGGTTCTTGGACCTCCTTTCAGTATCTTGAAGTGGCTGCTGTCAGACTAGATACTGGACTAGATTTGGTCCAGTATGGCAGTTCTTGCATTTATTAAAATCTAAATCAGAATTGAAAAGTGCAAAACGGCATCTGAAACAGATGCATTTGGTTCTGTGGGAACCCTTAATACATAAATGGCCAAAGCACTTTCAGAATTTCATATATATTAGGGCTGTTGATTAATCGCAATTAACTCAAAAAATTAATCGTGATTAAAAAAATTAATCACTTTTTTAAACAATAAATACCAATTTAAATTTATTAAATATTTGTGGATGTTTGTTCTACATTTTCAAATATTGATTTCAACTACAACACAGAATACAAAGTGTACAGTGCTCACTTTATATTTTTATTACAAATATTTTCACTGTAAAAAAACAAATAGTATTTTTCAATCCACCTAGTACAAGTACTTTAGTGCAATCTCTTTAACATGAAAGTTGAACTTACAAATGTAGAATTATGTACAAAAAAAACCTGCATTCAGAAATAAAAAAATTTAAAACTTTAGAGCCTACAAGTCCACTCAGTCCTACTTCTTTTTCAGGTAGTTGCTCAGACAAATTAAGTTTGTTTACATTTATGGGAGATAATGCTGCCCACTTCTTATTTACAGTGTCACCTGAAAGTGAGAACAGGTGTTCGCTAGGCACTTGTGTAGCAGGCATAGCAAGGTATTTACATGCCAGATATGCTAAAATTCATATGCCCCTTCCTGCTTCCACGCTGATGATGCTCATTAAAAAATGCGTTAATTAAATTTGTGACTGAATTCCTTGGGGGAGAATTGTATGTCTCCTGCTCTGTTTTACCCACATTCTGCCATATATTTCATGTTATAGCAGTCTGTGGTGATGACCCAGCATATGTTCGTTATAAGAACTCTTTCACTGCAGATTTGACAAAATGCAAAGAAGTTACCAATGTGAAATTTCTAAAGATAGCTACAGCACTCAACCCAAGGTTCAGGAATCTGAAGTGCCATCCAAAATCTGAGAGGGAGGAGTTGTGGAGCATGCTTTGCAAAATCTTAAAAGAGCAACACTCAGATGCGAAAACTACAGAACCCAAACCACCAAAAAAAAAAGAAAATCAATCTTCTGTTGGTGGCACCTGACTCAGATGATGAAAATGAACATGCATCGGGCTGCTCTGCTTTGGATAGTTATCGAGCAGAACCCATCATCAGCATGGACACACGTCCTCTGGAATGGCGGTTGAAGCATGAAGGGACATATGAATCTTTAGTGCATCTGGCACGTAAATACCTTGCAACACTGGCAACAACAGTGCCATGAGAACGCCTCTTCTCAGTTTCAGGTGACATTGTAAACAAGAAGCAGGCAGCATTATCTCCTGCAAATGTAAACAAACTTGTTTGACTAAGTGATTGGCTGAAGAAGTAGGACTGAGTGGACTTGTAGGCTCTAAAGCAGGGGTTGGCAACCTTTCAGAAGTGGTATGCTGAGTCTTCAATAATTTACTCTAATCTAAGGTTTTGCGTGCCAGTAATACATTTTAACGCTTTTAGAAGGTCTTTTTCTACAAGTCTATAATATATAACTAAATTATTGTTGTATGTAAAGTAAATAAGGTTTTTAAAATGTTTAAGAAGCTTCATATTAAATTAAATTAAAATACAGAGCCCCCCGGACCGGTGGCCAGGACGCGGTGAGTGTGAGTGCCACTGAAAATCAGCTCGCGTGCTGCTTTTGGAACGCGAGCCATAGGTTGCCTACCCCTGCTCTAAAGTTTTACATTTTTATTTTTTATTGCAGTTTTTTGTACATAATTGTACATTTGTAAGTTCAACTTTCATGCTAAAGAGATTGCACTACAGTACTTGTACTTTGGGGATTAAAAATACTATTTCTTGTTTTTACTGTACAAATATTTGTAATAAAAAATAAATATAAAGTGAGCACTCTACACTTTGTAGTCTGTTATAATTGAAATCGATATATTAAAGTGTGGAAAACACCCCAAAATATTTAAATAAATGATATTCTATTGTTTAACAGTGCGATTAATCTCTCTTACTTTTTTTAATCGCTTGACAGCCCTTTTATACATATAATTTTATCTAGTCAGACCTTGTACTTGTAAATTTAAGCCCACAGTGAAGTTTTACTGGCAAATCATGAACGCCTCCAAATTTTGGTTAAGTGCTGTTAAATAACCTCAGCAGCACAAATTCAGCTTCTGTAATAAGCTTGCTGATTCCTTGCAGTTCCTTTCAATTGCTTTAAGTTCCTCATTCAAATAGATGCTTCCCTATAGCAGGCTTTGTTTGGTTTCCAAGCAGAACCTCTTAGAAGTGCTGTACTCTCTGGTGGATTTTGTACATGTAGACTTTGTCTTCATACAGTGGATAGAAATACAGATATTACTCTGTACTTTAATAGGATGCTATGCTTGAAATCTGGTCTCTAGCTTTCTTAAAGTTGCATGTACTTTATTTGTCCTTGTATATCTTTGTGGTTTTACAGTCAAAACGTCCTTTTAAAAAAAAATAAACAAACTACTCTGCTGTGTAAGACCATGCAAACAAAAGGGAAATTGACTGACAGTGCAGGGATAAAAAAAAATAAGTGACCACATGCAAAAGCTGTGAAATTCACGAAGTCATCAAACTTGTAGGAATGGAAGGGGGAGAGGAAATATATTTATTTCAGTGTTAGTAATCTTAGGTTTTACTTGTAGTAGTAAGTAAATCTTAAACAGAAATATGATTATCCCAGTGAATGCCCTCTCTTTAAGTGTAGGATGAGAAAATTATATTACTGCAGCAAACTAGGAGCCCAGTCTAGTAAGCCTCTTCACAGAACTCCCACTGAGTTTAAATAGAGACATTTAAGGCAGAGGTTGTCAATTTTTTGGTAGTCCGTGATTTACAGATGTTTGTAAATGACCAGCTCTCTCCCTACTAAGACTGTGTGGACCACATCCCTTCCCACCTACAACTGCGTAATATCCCTGAGACATCTTCAATAATCATGTCTATGGAAAAGTAATCTTGGGAAAGTATGTTATAGTTTTAATAATCAATAGCTGGAAACAAGGAGAGCCAGTACTGTGTGACCAGCCAGTTTTCAGCATAGCACCAGTGGTCCATGGACCACAGTTTGGAAACATCAGCACAAAGGGGCTTTTCAGATCACTTTCATAACCAACCCTCCCACAATCCAACACATGTTTAAACCCCCTCTGGTAAGTGTCAAAACAAATCCAGTAGTAAAAAATAGCCTGGCTCGTTCTCTTTATGCAGCATGTTCCTGACTGGATGCAGTCCTCTCCACTACAGCTTCCCCACAGAACTTTTGTGCTTTTTGCAAAATTACTTTTGTTCTTTCTTACTACTCTTGCATATTCTCTGAATCCAGTTTTCCAACAGCTGAATGTGGGAATGAACTGCCAGGGTCTAGGAAATCTTACAGAACTGTACAGTTCTGTAAATGGCTGCCAGCACCGCCGAGTGATGTAAGATTATGAAATTGTCTCTGAGACAAATGGTGGCAATGTGTTGATCATAAATTCTGTTGCTTTTATAGCCTTTCCCGAGAGAGAAGATTTGTCATAGTACACCTCTACCTCGATAGAACGCTGTCCTCGGGAGCCAAAAAATCTTACCGCGTTATAGGTGAAACTGCGTTATATTGAACTTGCTTTGATCCGCCAGAGTGCGCAGCCCTGCCCCCCTGGAGCTGCGTTATATCAGAATTTGTTATATCGGGTTGCGTTATATTGGGGTAGAGGTGTATTAGAAAACAGTGCATAAGTCCCTCCCCCCCCCTTTAAAATAACCTTAATCTGCAATTTAGAGCTACTAAAATTGGCTGAACTGTACCTAGGCTGTGGGTCTGAAATGGAGCCTGAAACAGGTGATTTTCAGTTTCATTATTTCCTTTCTCAGAGAAGTAGTATGAAATGTGTGGATGCTTTTCTTCACACACAGGGCTTGGACAGGGTGGGGGTCTAACTGAGAACTGGTAGCACAGTTGGGCAAAACTGGCTTTTTTGGCACTAATACCCACACTGTAACTTCTATTTAATTTTACGTGCACTTACATAGCACCTCTGTTCAATAGATTTTGAAGCGCTTTGCAGAGGTGAGTTCTCTCCATTTTAGTGATGAGGAATGCACACAGGAGCGGTGTAAATCGTAGAGTGCTCTAAAGTGTAGACCCTACTGACATGCTCGAAAAGATTCTTCATGCATGTGAACATAGAGAGCTGTTTCAAACAGGATTACATCAACATGCATTAGGTGCCTTTAGAGCGTATCAGCAGGGCCTATACAGGGAGTTAGAGTGCAACACTTTAAGTGCTCTGCCACACTGCGTATACAGGGCCTGAGTTGCATAGATATAGTGTCTTGGTCTTGGTTGCATGTAGTTGAAAATAGAATCCAGCTCTCATGACTCAGTCCCCATAGTCTATTGGCTGCTACTATTGTGGTGCCAGAATATTTCTAACTAATGGCACAATTTAACCATTTTACAGCACCAAACAATTTAAAAAAAACAATAAGGTTGCTTTTTCAAAGGAAGAGGGGAGCTTGTCTAGTAGCTGCATTTTGAGTTTCAGAAATGGAAGATCAGACCCGAACTTTGTCACATCCATTTTAAGTCCAGTCAGGCCTTTGATGAATTGTCTTGTATTCTTTAGTGACATAGGATTTAGAACCAGTGCTCAGCTTTCAGGTAGAGGACTGCTGTTATTCTGGGGCAAAGAGCGTTGGCAGGAGGAGATGGGGAAGAATCCTAGAGACATCTCCCCACCCCCCAAAATGTTTATGGTGACTTCATGATATTTCACATTATTTGTATTAGAGTAGTGCCTAGAGGTCCCAACCAAGATCATGGCCCCGTTTAAGTGCTGTACAGACACATAGTAGAGGATGATCCTTGACTCAGAACGTCCATCAAAATAGACTCAAATAAAGGGTGACAGAAAGGACGTATTATCCGCAAGACAGGGATGGGGACCTGAGACCAAGAGTCAGAAGGTTCTTTGGCAGTCAGAACCCAAACCCAATCTCCTCTTCCCTCATTTCAGTGATCCCTTACAGATGCAAATGTTTTATTGCAGTAATGAGCACTTTAAAGGAATTGTAATAAAACTTAATGAGTGGAAGAATGGCAGACCTCCCTTCTGGTTTCAGTTCTTTAAGGCTTCATTAGGAAGAAAACTAGTGACTGACTCGAGGAGGGAGAAGTATTTGGGGGAAAAATACACTTTATCCCATTCCCCAAATACTCTTGACCTTCTTCAACAAGAGTGTACTTCTCAAAATCCTAAAGTATAGTTTGCAACCTTATATTCCTCAGCTACCTCTTGTGATGCATTGCTGTGGTTTTATTCTTGTGAGGGATATTTTCTTCCATAAGATTGTATATTCCCACCATGCACATTAATCTAGTGGGAGGCTGTTTTTATAGGGTGGAAAATACTCAAAACAAATGCAGATTTTTATTTTTTATCTGTTAGGCAGAATTCAGTTAAGGTGAAGCCTAAAGCAGGATGTAGAGTTATCAACCAGCAGGTGCCATTAACAGGAAATTGGGCTGATTTTATTCAGTCTTTTTCCTTATTTGCAGCAAAATGACTGCACTTACAGTTAAATTGTACTCAATAGATGTAAAAAGGAGGGGACGGACGGGACACATACATGGCCTATCAGTGTTCAACCCTCTCCTTGCCATTAAGAAGAAGATGGTGCCTTCTGCATAGAATATATCATCAGTTTGTGGTATTTCAGTGCATGCATTCTGCCCCAGACTTGCCTCTCTATTAGTCTGTCTTTCAGAGCAAAATGGGCATGTTTGAGAGAGAATGAAACTTCAGATTGTCGGAACCATGGGCTAATCATTTTCTCATGGCACGGTCGTCTTTTTTGTGCTATGGTGTTTCTCAGCATTTCATGGTCTTGGGTAGGGAACGAGGAGAGTGCATGTACGCAGAAGATGCAGGGAAGTCTTGTGCTTAAGCCATATAGGACTAGGAGGCAAGAAATCTACTCCTCTTTGTTACAGACTTTGTGTAGGTGCCTTCACCTCTTTGTGCCCCCCATTTCCCCTTAAGTAAAATGAGGATATCTACTTTACCTGCATGTTGACGGGGTTAATTCGTTTGTAATCCGCTCAACATCTTTGGATGGGCAGATGTGCAGTACATGTTACAAAATGGAAGCTATTTTTAATTATCAGTGTAAAATTTAGGACAGGTGGAAGGGCTTATTGGGATACAGCTCTGTTTCTTAAATAGGCATATCCAGTTTGCTAAGAGAGAGGCTGAAACGGAGTGTGTTTGGGGAAAATGCTAAACGGAAATGTGAAACAACAGCATTGGCAGTAATGGGACTGCTCTTTCTGCCACCTTGTTGGAATAATGTGGAATTGTGATCCGTGGCCAGGGCTCCTAGTGCAGTGGTAATGCAAGTCATGTCTCTTGCCCTATTATTGTTGCAAAAATATTTTTAAAGCAGCTTGGGGACAGGGTGGCGTGTTTCCAAATTTACTGTATAAACTTGTATCTTACTTGCTCAGCCCTTCTGTGTAATAGTACCGTTATCAGTAAGAGCAAATATTCCCCATTACATCACCCAACTTTTCTGCTGCAGTATTGATAACTATTAAATTAGGACATTTTATATTCAGAGTGAGTGTATGCAAAGGCAAATCTAAAGGAGTCAATAACACAGCAGTTGTCTTACCTCTGAGCTGAACAGCATAATAAAAATATATATATATTCTGTCAATATCTTGGTCCAGGACCATTATCAAGATATTGACACAGAACAGAAATATGGTATTGACTCTGCCTATTTTATTTATCTAAAGAGTGTTTCTGGTCACAGATTTTATGCATTTTCCTATTAGAGAGAGAGAAGGTGGGTGAGGTAATATCTCTTATTGGACCAGCTTCTGTGGGTGAAAGACAAGCTTTTAAGCTTACGCAGAGCTAGTCTTTCAGTCTGAGATTGGTACTCAGTGTCATAGCTAAATACAAGGAGGAACATGTTGCAAAAAATCATTTAAGGGGAGGTGGGCAGTTGTTACCCCTGCAGTCAGGACAAAGGAGGGTTAGCGGGTCACAAATTGTTGTAATGAGCCATAAATCCAGGGTCTTTGAGTCCATGATTTGTCGTCGTGTCTAGCAAAGTTTTATGACTGTAAGTTCCCAGGCTAGTCTTCTGAAGGTGTTGTGCAGGTTTCCTTTGGGAATGAGGCTTGAGAGGTCAGATATGGAGTGATCATTCTGTGAAAAGTGTTTGCCTGCTGATGATATAATGTTCTTGTCTTTTTTATCTTTTTGAGAGTTCATTTGAGAGCACAGTGATTGTCTAATTTCACCCAGGTATTTGCTATTGGGGCATTTAGTGCACTGGCAGAGGTATACCACGTGTTATGGTAGGCATGTGAAGGACCTATGGATCTTGAAATGTATATTGTGGGAGTATTGATCATCATAAGGGTGGAAATATGTCTGCAACTTTTGCATGTTATGACAGGGTATTGCTTCAAACAACCCTCCAACCTCACCGTGCTCATCAGAAGCAAGGTCTTCACAGTTCAGGACATACCAGTTCAAAATGGCATCAGACCCTGCCATAACAGATGCAAAACCTGCGCTCCTCTCCACTCCTGTGATGACCAATACCCCTCACAACCAAAATGGTCTTCTAGTTGTTAGGAGCAACTGGCCCATTCCTTAGTGTGTTTGACACAGGTGAAGTTCTGTAGGAAGCTTTGAAGGATGTTTTTCCTACTTTGCAGTGGGACCCTGTTAAGGATGTAAAATATTAACTGGGTAGCATTAGTCTAAATGGTTAACCCCGGGTCGGCCGGCCCGCCAACTCCAGCAGCCTGTGCTGGCTGGCCAGAGCGGCCCCAGTCCAAGCCATGCCAGCTGGCTAGAGCAGCCCCCCAGCCTCTCTCCCTTTAATCGGTTAACCGTTTGACTAATATAATTTTTATCATTTAAATGGGTGAACTTTTTAAACAATATTTATATACCTAGACCCTTTCAGAACTTTCCACCGACATAGCTACCGCCTCTCGCTGAGGTGGAGTTAAGCCAGTGGGAGAGCTCTCTCCTGTTGGCTTAGAGTGTCTTCACCAGATGCTCTATAGCGGCGCAGCTATAAATTTGTAGTGGAGACCTGCCTTAGGCACCTTTCCCAGCTGTGAAGAGCCCTGTGTAAGTTCTAAGCTAGTCTCTTTTCACCAACAGAAGCTGGTCCAATAAGATTACCTCACCCACCTCTCTAATATCCTGGGATCAACATGGCTACCACACTGCAAAAAATACTCTATTATAGCTGAAGAATGTGAGGTGCATCTGTTTTCTTATTCTCATCATCTGAGTGACAACTTAGTTCAGATCAAAGAATGTGCAAGTTGTCACCAAGAAGTTAGGAACAAAATATGTATTATCACAGTTCAGATGGTATCTGCTTGTTTCATCTGTCTTCACCAGCTATGCCCCCCAGGCGTATGATGTAATCAAAATGGTCTTCTAGTTGTTAGGAGCAAATGGCCCATTTCTTAGTGAGTTTGACACAGGTGAAGTCCTGTAGGAAGCTTTGCAGGATGTTTTTCCTACTTTGCAGTGGGACCCTGTCTGTTGCACGATATTTTTAAGGTAACTTCTGGAGGAAAAATTAATCTATTGGTGGTGGTGGGAGGATGAAACAAATAACAAACATTGTCTTGGTTGGGGGAGGTTAGTTGAGGAGGTGAGGGGTAATCCTAGATGAGCCACCAGCTGACAATGTAAGTGTGGCTGAAATGTGTGTATTTAGTAGAAATGTGATAAAAAGATACAATGTGGGTGCCACAAGGTTACTTAACAGACCTATTCCTTTAACAGGTCTCCGTTTAAGTGGGCTCCATGGAGCACAGATAAGAGATACAGAGAGAAGTATGTGCAAGTGATCTCTAATGCTTCTGATTAAACTAAATCTCAAAATCTGTTTTAGCTTTTTGATTTTTTTTTAAATTTAATACCTACCAAAATCTGCTTGATCTTTACATTGGGTTTAATTTGGGAAGGGGGAGGAGGTAAGTTGCAGGGATTTGGGCTGGCAGGATTTTCTCCCGTGATTCTCAGCATGGGGAGATACAGATCAATTTCCTATCCTGTGTTCAGCTGGACATTGGATTGTAGACTGCGTTGATCAAGAAATCCCCTCCTGTTTCTTACCACATAACACATTCATTTCAGCCACTGAACCTAAATTACTGTTTTGCTTTTCTTTCTTTTTTTGATGAAATGGTAAGAACTCTTTCTATAGGGATGAAGTTAGTTTATCCGTACTAATGCTTTGATTTTTTTTCCTTTTTCCTCTCTCTGCCACAGTAGGTAACCAGTTAGGGGCCCTGGTACATCAAAGGTAAGCAGTGGGTTATGTTTTATTATTTATTGATCAGTTCTAATTGTTTATTGATCCACCATCTGTACTAGAGTGCTAGGAAGTCAGAGGTTGATAACGTGGAAAACTATAGGCTCTGTTTTTCTCCAGACTGCTGTTTTTGCCTACCCTTTCTGAGACTGTGCACACTTGAAAAAAAGAGCTCACGTTTTTGTAAGGAAGGCTTGGATTTGGCTTCATCTAAATTTGTAGGACTGAGCATAAGACAAGGACATGCTTTTTTGGCAGTGAAAGAGGAGTCAGAAGTATTAAGCTGTCAATTGAGTTTTTCTCGTTTTGCTGGTTAAAATATGACCCCTTGGATGACTCCTTACCAGGCATGGCATAGTGTGGCTCTAAAGAATGCCGTGTCTTAAGTTGTGCTTGGTTTTTAGGATTTTGCATTTCTGTCAAGAGTAGTAGTGGTTTCAGTTCAGAAGGTGCCTCTTGCTCAAAGCCCTTAAATTCCAGATGTGCTGATGGCAGCACACTACCATTCTAACCAATCCCGCTGTTTAAGGGCTCAGCAGAAAGGGCAAGGAATGGATATGGATACTTGCAACCTCACAGTACTCAGAAGTGGTACTATTACACCAAGGTGTAAGTGTGATGTTAGAACAGTTGGTAGACCCTTGCTGTGCCTGTTCCCTTTCCAAACAGAGGACCTCATTCTTTAAGCTGTCAGCTAGCAATCTTTCACCACCACTAATTCACTTGGGGTCCCTTTTACAATATAGGATCGAACCCTGGCGTCACACTGCTGTCTGACAGTAAAGGCGACCCACATTCTAACTCTGGTATGAGTGGGACAATATATAGTGCTGCAGTAGTAATCCTATTACAGATTAGGTCTTCAGTCATAAGTACTTATCTATGGCACAGCTGGGGAAAAGTTTAGAAATTCATATTTTTATTCTTCCAATGGCTGTTATAAAGCAAACTGTGTCATAAGATCTCACAAGAGGCCTCGTTAGAAACTTCCTCCAAAGATATTTAATTGCTTTCAGGGGTGTCAGACAAATTGGATATTGTGCATGTTTCAGTGTATGAAGAGTTGGGAAGTGTCTATCAAGATTCACTTGAATCAGGTGCTAATAAAAAAGGCAAATGCCATATGCATTGGGCTGTGTTTAACAGGAGTATCATTTGGAAAACAAGCGAGGTAATTATTCTGTTCTACTCGACACTGATTAGGCCTCAGATGGAAAACTTTAGTTTTTGGCATCACATTTTAAGATAGGCAAATTGAAGTGTCTAGAGAGCAATAAAAATGATAAAACGTTTTGTGAAAATTAAGACCTAAGAGGAAGAGCTGAGAACTGCTTATGTTAATTCCAGAGAAGATCTAGCCGAGGGAAGGTATAATTGTCTACAAATACATGAAGGGATATTAGAGGTCAGAGGCCAGTTAGTCTCATGCAATAAGGACAGACCAAGAAGTAATGGGCTTAAGCTGCATCATGGAAAATTGAGGTTCCAGTTTAGAAAAAGATTTACTTACGTGAACAGCTATGCATTTGGAGCAAGAACAGCCAAAGGAAGTATGGAATCAACTTCAGTGGAGCTAATCAAGGCTACATTTAAAATATATCAGAGTTTAGGAATAACTAAACCAGTTCTCCATGAAGAAGGGAGTAGAATAGATGACCCTCTAGGGGTCACTTCCAACCCAAATGGTTTTGATTATGGCTGAAGTGTTTACTTTGTATTCTGTGTCTGACTTTTATGGGAGCACAAAGGTGGTCTACTAAACGGTTCTTTGCAGTGACTATTTCAATCTCCATTTTTAGGACAGTAATAACAGAAGAATTCAAAGTGCCTGATAAAATGGTTGGATTTAGTAAGTATCCTGGATGTTTTTGTTTTAAATTTCTGAAGATCTGCTGTTCTGGAAACTCTGGCTGTCACCACAGATTCCCCAGACCAAATTACATAATGGTTTGCCAAGAACGAATCAATTTGCCTGTCACCAGAACCAGTTACTGTATTTAAGTACACTATTGTCAGTGGGGACGAAGGAGGAGAGAAATAGTGTTTAAACACTTAAAGTGAATGTTGAATTTTTACAGATCCCTAGTACACTCAGTGCAGAAAGAAATAACGAGGGTGCACTTTCCTGCACAGGTGGATTTCTCTCTCCTTTTTCTTCCTGATCGTTTGTTTTTCTTTTCTCTCTCTCCTTCACCTCACTCTTGCACCCTTGACGATGTTCTCACACCCTTCACCCTGATTCCTGTGTTCCTCCAGCTGTTCACTGTTTCTCCTTTCAAGGGAATCCTCCCGCTGGCACAACTAAAGAGTCATGCCATGGCATGTTCCATAACCCTTGGATTCCAGCATTCCATCTCTTCTGGTAAAGGAGCATCACCCAAAATGCTCTGCTTAGTGTGTGAAGAGTGAAAAGGGAAATAACAATGTTTACTTACACACTGACAGGATGTCCAACCTGAAGCTGAAATTGAAAACATTCTTCCTGGCTCAGTTCTTTAGTCATTTGTTGGTTTCTTATAAAGGAGCAGCACTCTTTTCTTTCCTTCCGCCCCTCCCCCCCATGCCCTCCCAACCCAGTCTCTGTTAGGGGCCAGGTGCTGGCCATTCAGAAGGTAGTTCCGTAAGGAGAAGGCCTGGGCAAAAAGTTGCTTCATGCCACACACTAAAGAAGGTGATAAAGATTCAAGCTCAGACAGGTACTAGCAGAAGCAGGTTCCACAGTTGAGGGCCCTCTACTGAGAGAATGTTGACCCAATCATGCCTGCTAGACTTGGCTGACCTGCAGCTGTGTTCCATGTTACTCTTTGGGAAGGGTGTATATGGCTGGCTGTGCATGTTCTCTCCCTGCAATACCGTGTGGAACACAGTCGTCATTCAGTGATGCAGGGGATCCAAGGGAGGCCAGCTTTCACGTTCAACTTGAGGTCTGGCATGGCACTTCAATATAAAACCCAGGTGTATTAAAGTGCAGATCAAACTGGCGACATGCTCTTGAAGGAGGGACAGTGAATTCTTTTTTAAAAATTAAATAAATAAAAAGCAACACCCAAAATACCTGAGCTTTGGCTGCAAAATTATCAGGACAGCCATGTTTTCTTGTCAGATCTGAGATTCAAGTTGTCACAGGACAATAACCTTAACACCTTTCCTGGCCTGGCTCTGTTTAGTGTCTTATTTTTACCTACCATGTATTCCCAGTTCAATGTAAGACTTGTATTTACAAGGAAATACAATTAACTTTTTTGCTGAATTGTAGTAATGATTCTCCATAACATTGGCTTTCTGTGTACCAGAGTATGGAGGCCTGTTTTACAGTTTTGGAATACAATCTCCCCTTTACTGCCAGTTGCAATGGAGTAAAGGGAGCAGATACTCTGCTCTTGGCTAGGACTACAGTAAATTGACACTTGTTGAACTTGTTTCAGTAATCGGCAGGGGCGGTGAACAGATCTCACGGATCCAGGCAGAGTCTGGCTGCAAAATTCAGATTGCTCCAGGTAAGAGCTTCTGTGTGTCGTGGAAGCAGGGTGTGGCATTGAAATATGGCATGTCCAATAGACGTGGAGACCTGGCTGTGCATCACATTCATATGTGTTATTGCTGGTTACCAAATGATGCACAAGGGAATTCTGTTCTGGGACTGACCTCCATACTAGCACAGAAAACAGACCTGGGGACCACCTCTAATCAAGAAGCAGATGCAACTTAAGTGTTAAATTATAATCCATGTTGTTCCCTACAGAGATAGGAAATGCTTCTGTTTAGGGTTGTCTTCCAGTGGCACTTCTTTGGAGAGATCAGATGTGGATTGTATTTAATTGCTTAGTCTTGTCAGTTTTTGGAAACTGAAATTTCAAGAGGTCGGGAGTTGCTCCTGATAGGATCCATCTCAAACTAAAAAGGAGACTGTACTAATCTGGTGTGGTATGCTGCGTATTCTTGCTTTATACTGTTTTCTGTGAAGATAGTCAGTGTGTGTCGTCGTCCCCGTCTCCCCCATGGGAAAACAGAAGTGTGTTACTATATAGTTATTGCAAAATATTATCTTCTGCATTTTTAATCTTAATTGGCAGGGAGAGATTTAAAAATAAAGGAAACATCCATTTTGTCTTTGAAATATGTTGCTCCTGGATATCTCTGAATTCTCATTAACATGTTCTATGTGCAAAGGGAACATTTTAGTGCTGCCCTTTGGTCACTGAAGCAGCTGTCCAGTTTTTTTAATCCAATTGAATTGCATGTAACAACTTGTTTACTAGGAGTGTGACACTTAAAAGAAAGCTAACGTGGAATATATAGTTGTACTAAGTGTAGGAAAACACCATAATCATATTAGTCTAAGGTGCCACAGGAGCAAGACTGAATACTCAAGCAGGAGTGAGTGTGCAGGGTGATTGAAGGATAAATAAGATACTTAGAAAATATTTGCTTTATTTCCAGATACATAATTATAATGAATTGCAACAGGTAGAGAACCTGATTGCTTCACACAAGAACTGTGTGTACTTTGAGGCTGCCCTTTGTTCTTGAGATTGGATGTCTCTAACCATCCTCTTAAAACGTGCAATCCATAAAGGATCATGTAGATTTTACTGCCTCTTTTAACCATGAAAGAGCTAGTTCTGTAGGCTATGGCTAGGCTGCTTGTATCTGCCTGCTTGGCTGGCTAATGTTGGCGATTCAGGAGTTGTGAAATATCCAATCCCTGTCATGTTCTTGTTCCCTTCACAGACAGCGGCGGGATGCCTGAGAGGCCCTGTGTTCTCACCGGAACACCAGAGAGCATTGAGTGAGTCTTGTTTTGTTCTTTTTTTATCTCTTTCTTTTCCTCTTCCTTACCACTGTGTTCTATAAGTGCTGCTATTTGGTTAGCCACAATCAGCAAATATTGGCCTATAGAAACTTTAGGGTCACCAGACTCTGGAGCCATTTTGTTCCAACACTGAGACGTTTACTCAACAAAGGCTTTTCCAGTTAGTCTGCTGAACCCTCTGCAGAAATTCCCATGGAATTCCATTTCACAGGGTTGCTCTTAGGGCACTTAACTTGCAGTTAGTCAACTGCATTCTTCCAGGATACTAAATTAATCCATTAAAGGTCACTCTTCTCCCCTTTGCCTTCCCACTGCTACTGAGATGGCCATCCTTCCAGCTGAAGAGGGGCTGCACAAGGCCCTCGGAGCCTGTCAGTTGCACTCCTGAATAAACTGGAGGTGTTGCTCCAGAGCAGCATGAGGTCCATCAGGATGCCTCCTCCATATTGCTGCCAGCTAGAAGCGAAGGACTGAACTGAATATTTGAACTCTGGTCCCTGCATGGTAGACGCACATTTGGCAATCCAGCAGGGGTTTCTATTCTGTAGGCCTATAGAAAATTTAGGGACAGTGTTTCCTCCCTCCCACTTCCCAGGAGCTGAGTTTGAGACTCTCACAAACCAGTTGAGGACCTCCTGCTGGGACTGGATCCAGGATCCTCAGGCTTACAGGAACACACTTAACATATGGAGCTGCTCTTTCTCTCCCCAACCTTTGGGTAGGTGGGTTTTTTAAAATCCATCTGGAAATCGTTGAGTTGCATTTTGATAAAAAATATGTAGGCACAAAGACTGTCTCTCTCAAGAGAAGACTTTCACTATTCTTCCATTCCTATGAGATCTAAGGATGCTTAAATCCCCTCACTCTACCATAATTCTGCAAGCATTGAACCAGAATAAGTGTAATTGGCAAGCACACATTATAGGGCAAACAATATGGTTTTGCTGGTATTGAGGCATTTTTTTCCTCTAGCAAAGAATATTTCAGAACAAGAGCAAAATACTAAAAAGCTGTAATGCCTGATGAGACACTTGGGGAAAATGGGTAAGAGCAGATCTTAACACCTAAAGTTCTGAAATATGCAGCTAAACACATACTGCTATCCAAGGCAATCTCAAGTGATCCCACTTCTTTAGACTTGTGAAGCTGAATGAGGAAGAAGGCTCAATAACAGGGTAATATTCCTAACAGTGAGGTGGTTGTTTTAAAAAAAAAAAAAAAAAAAATTACCGTAAGTATTCGTAAAGCCCTTAAATTTTTAATAAAATTATTTTTTTAATGGACACAGTAAGGAAGACAATTCAAACAGAGGGCAGATGATGCTCTGTTTCAATGTGCCCTCTGTTTTAACCTCTTCCTTACTTTTTCCATCAAAAAAATTAAATTAAGGGCTTTATGAATAAGTAAGGTTGGTTTTGTGCTTTTTTAAAAACAACCAAGAACCCAACTGTTAATTTCAAATCTGAAATCTACTTCTGGAAATTCCAGCTCCTGCTTGCTTCCTGATTGAGGCCCGAGGTTGGGGTGATGCTCTGCTGTTGGACGCAGGCCATCGGACTCCCCACCCCCTGAGTTGACACTCCCAGGGGAATGCATCCGAAGGGGATAATTCCCTCTGCAGCGTGCGCTGCAGAGTCCTGATGTACACGGGATGGTTGGATGCTAAGTGGAGGAGAGAGGAAGAACACCACCCAAGTGCAAATGGGTGACTGCTGACCTGGCTCCAGCCTCTTGAGTGAAGGGAAGGGGCAGGTAGATGGCAGCAATTAACATGAAGATGGAAAGCCACTGCCAGTCAGCTCAGCCATTATAAAGCTGCCAGGGAGCAATCTCCTGGCCTTGTCATCCGCATGCTTTCACAAGCAGCACTTAATCTCTTGCCCTCGCTGCTACATGAGGTCCCTGCCCCATTTTCTATACAACCGTAGCAGCCCCTAGGGAGGCTGCAAGTGTTGCTGGGGGAGAATAGGCCGAGAAGAAGGGATTCACCTGTGACTCTGTCTCATATCAGAGGGTGGTGGTCTAACCTGCTGTGTTACTGTATCAGAGCAGTGCTCCTTGCCTGCCTCAGTCAGGAAGTGAGGTTGTGGCTGCGATTTACGAAGATTTATATTAACAGTAAAATTGGGATTTTAGGCAGTAGAGTGTCTTCTTGATTCCACTTAAAATGTGGTGCACCCAAGCTGTGGTGAAGCCAATGCTTTAAAAATGTGTAAGCATCAAAGGTGTCAAGATGCACTGCGTCCTCCCCTTTCCACTTTTTAGAAATCAAAGTGCCGATAGGTGTTGGGAAGGGGAATTGGTGTTCCAAAGCATAAAAGCCATTGTGCTAACCATGGTTTTCTTCTCATCTCTTCACTTCTCCTCTCCCCAAATGTCTCACATTCCAATGGTTCTTAGTTTCTCGGGCAGATGAAGCAGTGTTATCTAATGGTCGTTGTCCTTGCTTCTTTTCAAAGACAAGCGAAGAGGCTACTGGGGCAGATAGTGGATCGCTGTCGGAATGGACCTGGCTTTCACAACGATGTTGATGGCAACAGTACGATCCAGGAGATTCTGATCCCGGCATCCAAAGTGGGTCTAGTCATTGGCAAAGGAGGCGAAACAATAAAACAGTTGCAGGTGTGCAAGATGTTTTTACTTCAAGGAACTTTGCTAGGGGAAAGTTCCTCTAGATTAAGGGTTCCCAACCTGTAGTACATGTACCTCTGGTAGTATGTGAGCTTGGTGTTCCATTCACTTCACAACAACTTAAGAAGGTGGTGTGTGACCCAATAGAGATCAAGAAAGCGTGCTTTAAAATAAAGAGCCTCTGGTGCCTGCTGTAGGAGGCTAATGTTAGTCTTTCACCATCAGAGATCTGGGTTCAAATCCAGCCCTGAGTTACAAAAAGAATGATCTTGTCCTCAGTTGAGCTCCTAGTGGATGTTTGTCTGCATTATAAGAGAAGCACGCAGCTGTGGCAAGATGTATGCGCTGTTTAGGAAGGGCCCTCATCTGGCATAGCAAAGGGTGTCCCAGGTCAGTATTCAGGTACCTTGGTGAAGTTGCTTAATGCCTGCTGTGCTGTTCCCCAGGATACGTTTCATCAAATTCATTACTTCTGTAGGTGAAGTTGGTATTTACTCTCCTCTTCTCTCCCTCCACCCCCATGAACACGTGTGTAAATCAGTGTTCCTGGATATATTTTTTTCTCTATCTTGGTATACTTTACACATCTTTCAAGGCTATAAAGGGCTTCAGAAATACATTTATGCCAAGATAGTAATTGTGATTTTTTTTTTGCTGAGAGCTTTCATTTTGGCTGTATCATCCAAAGGTATCTGGCACACTGTGTAATTGAGTGTTTAGAGAGGTTCTTATCTCACTGTTACGCCTGGATGGAAAGACAGAAGTTGGATTTTCTGTTTGCAGTTGTCTCTGCACTAGACTGTGGTGTGGTGAGATGCACACCTCCTTGCAGTCCTGTGCTCAGGCTGTAGAACAGTTTTGTAAAGTAGAGTATCGTAGATTGCTTAAAAAATAGCATGCTGGAAGGCTGCTGATCTGATCCATATAAATGTTTAGTGACCAAAGTTTGGACACCTACTGTTCATTCTTGTTTAGGGACCATGCTGATTCAAGTGTTGTGTGGCTTTTGCAGGAGCGAACAGGTGTGAAAATGGTTATGATCCAAGATGGCCCATTACCGACGGGAGCAGATAAACCTCTCCGTATTACTGGAGATGCTTTTAAAGTACAGGTATGGAGTAAAAAACACTTTATGTGATTCTGCATAATTGTGGTAACAGAACCTTTAGACAATGGAATTGTTGATGGTGCTTGTGAGCGTGTAGCGGAGTTAAATAAAGTTGTGGATGCTTAGTTAGAAAATGTTGGCTGCTGTTCATTCTAAACGTCTACTGATGAAGGTAGGTGCTGTCACCCATGCTGTAGATAAGACTCTAGTGTAACCAGAATGTTTAATGCCTCAGACAGCCAGTTAACACTTGTAATTTGAAAGCCGAACAACTCCTGGCACCAAAGGTTAAGCGTATTCAATATTTATATTGCAGTTGCATCCAGGGCCTCTGTTGTGCTAGGTACTTAAAACGTATAGTCGTGACTTCAGAGCTTAATCCCACAATCCCTCTGGAGGTGGTAGGATGCTTCATAGTGGATGTTTAGATCTACCAGTTATAGCAGTTTGTGCTTATAAGGTGCCTTACTAGAGGCTGGTGCACTAATCTAAATTTAGACAACTCTCAAAGCATTAAAAGGCTGGTACAGCGGTTTGTTGCACCAGGTAGCACCCAACAGCTCAAGTTAAATTTTCAGTTCTTGCCCAAGCATAGGAACAATGGGTGAGATCTTCCAGAAGTGTTTGGCACCCAACTCCTATTGATTTTCTGTGGGAGCTGAGTGTCTGGTTGCCTTTAGAAACACCTACAATGATAGGGTGTTTCAGGTCATTCCTGAAGAACACTAATATCCTTTCCTACACTTCTAGCTCTATCTTGCTAGTAATACAGCTTTCAATTTTATGAATGATTCATAAATTACATAAACTGAGCATTACAAAAGTGTAGATCCATAAGACAAATTTAAAAGCACTCTTACATTTTTCAACCAAACTACATCTCACCTGTTACTTACACTCTCTAGACCGCCCCTCTGTCTGCCTTGCTGGATGTGCTTCAGCATATTTTCCATGTTCTTCCTGAGCAGTAAATCCCATGCAAATCAGAATTAAGGAATCTTAGACTGCAAACCCTTCAAGGCAGGGATTGTCTGTTTGCACAGCACCTAACAAACTCTAGATCCTTGAGCACTGAACAAACTCTGGATGCTACAATAGTTGCACTTGGCAGATAATTTTGAAAATGGCAGATTTTTATTAAATCATGCCAATAACTTTATTTCTTTCCATGTCAACCTTTTTTGTGATAGCTACTTCAGAAAAAGGTTGAGGGGACACCCTCCCCTATAGCCTATTAACGCAACCACCAAATATCGGCCGTGCTGCTTCAGGTAATGCATGGAGCCTAAAGATTGATATGTAGCTTTAATAAGTACACTTCTATAAATGGTGGTACTATAGGTTGGTTAGTAATGTACATTTTCACTAGGTGGGCTATATAGTATCTTATGAAAGGCCTTCAGAAACAAACACAAGATTATTTGCTCGTGTAGGAAAACCTTCACCGATTACCAGGGTTGTTCTCTGGTGCTTGCTTTTCACCATGTTTGGTAGCTAGTATTTCTTCTTTCCCTTCCTGTCTCCTCCTCCCCATCTTCTAATGGACTTGCAGTTTAATGTGCCATCATGGCTTCTGCCATAGCATGTATGGGTTTGAGTTCTGTTCAGCAGCAAGGGTCTTTAATTTCCTTAAGGCCCAGTTAAGATTATATTTTAGAAACGAATGTCCATGTTTTTTAAAGACATTTTAAACAATTGCACATGGGGATCTTCCTTCTAAAAAGCTATCAAATTGATAATGAGGAAGGGAGGATGCAATACAAAACAGATCTCCATTAAAATGGTGAAAGAAATCCCAAGTGAAGGAGTTTCAATCTGCTTAATATAAGAAGCAATTCTGCTTGATGCCACCTAATCATTGAGGCCCTGAGCACCAAGATGGGAAGTGGGATAGACATGAGTTAAAAGGTAACCATAATTTTTTTTCCCCACAGCAAGCAAGGGAAATGGTACTGGAGATCATCCGAGAGAAAGATCAGGCAGATTTCCGAGGCGTACGAAGTGATTTCAGCTCTAGAATGGGAGGAGGCAGTATAGAGGTATGTTCTTTTCACAAGTGCTGTGGTTACCTCCCCAGGGTGAGGGATGGAGACCATTTAAGTTCAAACATTGCCAGTGAGATTTATTTCCTTCACAATGCTCCCTGCCTTTAAATATATTGCACCCATCCACCAGAAGAGGCTCACCAGCTTTCCAGAGAGGGCATTTGTTTGGGCTTGCGGGTGGCACTTCCAAAAAACAATTTTAGAAGAGATGGAAGTGCCATTCTTGTAATGCAGAGGGCTAATTTTGATAGGAGAAGGGATTTATGGCCAGTAGAAATATTAAGGATTGAAAATTGCCCATACACTTGTGCTTAAGAGGGATAAGACATTACAGCCTGGAGCTGCTTCATTTGGCCTGGCATGGTACGTAAACAGGATGACTACTCCTCTTGTAAAACAAGTATAATATATGCCAGTTCTGAGTTTTCACACTGCTTTGCTTTTCCCATCAGGTCTCTGTGCCCAGGTTTGCTGTTGGAATTGTAATAGGAAGAAATGGAGAAATGATCAAAAAGATTCAGAATGATGCTGGCGTTAGGATTCAGTTTAAACCAGGTTTGTGTGAGAACAAAGGTCTGTTGCTTTCTGATCACTGTGTGAAGCAGGAACTGCCCAGTTTTATTGCTTAGTGCTAATCTACAGCAGCTAGTTTTGTCTGCTTGTAGTTACTTAGGCTGTGTCTACACTGCATTTTGATCAGTAAAACTTTTGTCAGTCGGGGGTGTGAAAAAAATACACCCCAGCCGACAAAAGTTTTACCAATGAAAAGCGCTGGTGTGGACAGCACTTTTTTTTATGCATGCTTTTATTTTGCTGGCAGAAGAGCTCACTCTTGCCGGCAAAGAGCGACTACACTGGAGACCTTATAGCGGCACAGTAGATACAGCTTTAGTGCCCCTTTCTAACACCAGTTTTAGAATGACATGCCACCTCCTTGGTTCCTCATGCAGCTTTTACAGAGGTTTTCTGCTTGTTGCCTGTGAGACAGGAAAGAAATTGTATACACCTCATTTTAAAAACATTAGACATTATGGCAGCAATGTCTTGGTCTTGTAGTTAATTGATACAAAGAATTAGATTATGGAAAAACCTTGTTTCCTGGCTTTAAAGTACTCCAGGATATTCCTGGCCTTTAGGGATCAGGACTTGACGAATTCAAATTTCCTCTGGGTCACTTGGCTACCTTTTAGCCAATCTCTTTCAAGGTTTATCATGTTGCATGTGAGTGTGTTACCTTTCCACTATTAGACTCTTCTCAGATAATCAACATGGGTTCGTAGGTGGCTTGGGGGAAGGGCCGAAGGTAGAGGAGAAAGATGGCAGGTCTAACACAACAGATCTACCTATGGAAAAACACTGGCTGTAGCCATACTGGAGGGAAGCTTCATTTGGTGGGTGGGCCTTTTAATTAAGTCTTTGTCACCTCTCCCTCCACAGATGATGGGATTAGTCCTGAAAGAGTCGCGCAGGTCATGGGGCTTCCTGATCGGTGTCAGCACGCAGCTCATATCATCAATGAGCTTATTCTCACAGCACAGGTGGGTTCTGTAGACTCCCATGAGGCAAACACCTATATTAATAGAGAATGGGAAAGGTAGTTATGGGAAGTACATAGTAAACAGAGAGAGTGGCCTATAGTCATACCACCAAGAAGGAATAGAGGGTATTGAGTAGGCAACTGTGTTCTCTTTTCAGGAGGCCATTTATGCTGCTACCCATTAGAGTGCTGTAGTGTCACTTTTGTAAAGTGTTTTCCTATCCTTGATGCCACTTAACCATGGGCTGGTTCAACTATGGAAGGTCTCTCAAGCACATCCATTTAGTTCTCGGATAGCTTAATATTGTCAGTTTCTTAATTGTACATTTTTAGTATAAGAAGAAAATGGTGAATAATATACTGCTTATTTACTTAGATAATTAACATTTTGCCCATGATTTGCATCAAGCTGCATTAGGATGGTAATTGGAATTTAAAAATAGAAAACAGCATTATAACATTTATATTTATTAAACAAAATAACCTTAAATGTTTTGGATACAGACGCTTCTCTTATCAAGACATGTTTCATATTTTCACCTAAATGATCAGCAATACAACAGCAATCTTTCTGTGGTTTGTCCAAGGGTATGGAAATAGGCTTCAGTATATTCAGCGAATCTTCTACATTTCTCTTTAGTCTGTTGACTGCTTTGGCTGTGATAGTTCCATCTGTTTTGTCACTATTTTCTTCACAAATTGTCATTAGAATAGGCCAGTTCTTACTAAATAGATCAAAACACTCAACCACTGAATTCCATCGTTTCATCGCAGGGGAGAATTCGTTTGGATCCTTCTGTTCTTTTCAGTGAAGCTGAAGCAAGGTGGTTGTTATGGAAATATTTTGCAATTTCAACAAGATTTTTCTTTATTCCTGGAGTTGTACTTAACTCTTCAAATGAGTGTTGCATCCAAACAAGTACTGCCCTCATATGTTACAAGTTTCAGGTTCCCTTCATTATCCTCTAGATTTCTTCTCATCTTGCCTACATTGGCAGCATTGTCTGACAAAACTATGCATTTGACACTTGAATTTTTGTTCAGTGTATTATAGCTTGCTGCTACGTCTAAGTATTCTGCTGTATGGGCATTTCCTGGTGTATTAATAGTTTCTGTAGGATAGACTACCCCATCTTCTTCTTTTGTCTCACAAGCACATATTACTGAACATTGTATACATTGTTCCACCCATCAAGACTCAGATTAACAAATGTTCCATCAATGTTTTTTTGCAAGCTCTTCAATTTACTTCTCGTCTACTGTATCCACCAATGTCTGCTCTGCAGGGTGGAGTGTAGCCTGATTGTGATGATTGAACCAAGTCAATGAAATGTTTGTTCCGAACAAGTGGAAAGGGAGAATTGTTGCATAAATGAATCAAGACATTTTTTCATCTGTGGACTCTTGCTAGAATTTACAGGGCCTGATTATGAACTCAGCTGTGGTTTTACTGGATGATGAAGAGAGACTGTAAATGAAAGACTTCCTCCTCCTGCAGCTGTTTTGTACCACCTGTTTAAAAGAGAGAGAACTGGGTTAGAATAAATTAGAGAGAAAATAAATCATAAGGATTGTCTAAATCTATTTAAACCATTATCTCTAGCAACATACCGAACTGGTTGGGGGTGGGACGGACATTTTTTTTAAATGTTGAAGTTAATACCTAAAAATCTTTACTTTTAAATAGGAAATCTTCACCTGGGATGTTTGATTATATTGAGCAATAAAAAATGTCAGAAGTCCAGCAATAATTCAAGAAGTAATTGATAAATACTCCCACAACAAACTCACATGCCAATTATCTTTTGAACACACATTTTGAAATTCACAAGTAATCTCTCCCCAAAAAACACATTTATGACAGTAATCTAAGTTATCATTTACTAGCATAGTAAGACAGGGTAGGCTGTCCATAAGAATGGTGAAAAATTAGTCAGATGGTTCAGACACATCCACCTCATCTTCAAAGACTTCCCTTTTGAGGAGCACTTTTCATAATGTTTCATTCTGAGCATCAGGCCTTGCATCTCTTCGTTGCACTGTTTAAATTTGGTATGTGTTCCTTTTTTTACCCAAAGGTCCAAGAATTTTTTGAAAATATTCCCAAATAGGGTCTTTTGTACAAGCTGCAGCCATGACAGGTTTTTTCTCCAGTTCCCTAGTGTTGAAATTAACACTAGCGGCTGCACTCTGATTCCCCCAGTGTCCTGCTTTGACACCAGTCTTGCTCCTTTCTTGTTGCACACTCTGCTCCTTCTCCCGTGTTACATAACTCCCCCATCAGTACCTCCAGAAAACACAAGAAGTAATCACGCTCAGAGCCTTCTGCTCATGTAACCCATGTGCCTTTTAGATTTTGTTTGTTTAGCAGCAGAGGGAAGCAGCTGAGAAATTAATGGATTTCTGTTTTTTGTATCTCTGTGTAAACATGCAAGGAGACAGAGCAAGGCCATTTACTTGAAGTACCCAAATCCATCCAGAAGCAAGGACTGGTAGTTACTGGACAGATCAGTATCTTTCCATGAGCTGGAGAGCAAGTATCCATGGTGGGTGGAGTCATAACTATTTTTGATTTGAGATTTGAACCTATCAGAGCTCAGGTAGGGAGAAGCTATAAAATAGGAGTATGGCACCACCCAGGCGGGCTCAGTGGATGAGCCTGATGAGATACACGATGGTGTCTTCTGGAGTCAGAGTAGGGTCCCAATGCCTGTGGTGACTTTGCCAGTCTCTTGCACCCAGTAGCATAGTCTCTGGGCCCCCGACAGGATCAGGCCATTAATATAACACGCGGCCTGCTGTGCTAAATTTATATAAAGCTTGACCTCAAAAGTTAGATGTTTTCCCCTAATCATTTTTTTATATAGAAAAGCAGCCTTGAAATCAGTTTTTTTAAATAAGCTCATGGATTCAGCATATTAAGAGATTATAATAAGTTTAGGCCTTAACATTTTGTTTATATTCAGATTTCATTTTAAATGGGTTTATTTTTAAAAAGAAAAATGTAATTAGCATTTAAATAACCAAATCTGATTTAAATTTTAAAAATCCAATTTTCACTTTTTTTCAGAAAAAATCATCAATTTTTATCTATCCTGATTGGGGGGAGGGGGAAAAGCCTGGAATTGAGGGTTGGGGTTAGCATGGAGAAGCTTGCTTCTACCACAGGGCTTGATAAGGGTGAGAAGTGCTCAGAATGTCAGAGCACAAACTGAGTGCACAAAGAGCTCTTTTTTTCTTCCTGGATATTTTCTGCAGGTTGTAGCTCAGGTATAGGCAACCTATGGCACGAGTGCCAGAGGCGGCATGCCAGCTGATTTTCAGTGGCACTCTCACTGCCTGGGTCCTGGCCACCAGTCCGGGGAGTTCTGCATTTTAATTTAATTTTAAAAGGAGCTTCTTAAACATTTTAAAAACCTTATTTACTTTACATACAACACTAGTTTAGTTATACATTATAGACTTCTAGAAAGAGACCTTCTAAAAACGTTAAAATGTATTACTGGCACACAAAACCTTAAATTAGAGTGAATAAATGAAGACTCAGCACAGCACTTCTGAAAGGTTGCCGACCCCTGGTCTACACCGCTACCTCAATATAACGCCACCTGATATAACACAAATTTGGATATAACGCGGTAAAGCAGTGCTCCGGGGGGGCGGCGCTGCTCGCTCCGGTGGATCAAAGCAAGTTCAATATAACACGGTTTCACCCATAATGCAGTAAGATTTTTTTGGTTCCCAAGGATAGTGTTATATCAAGGTAGAGGTGTAGCTAATGGATCTGTACCCTGGATACCCATCCTTGTGCTGTTCTGAAAAGGCTCTAGGGCTGGAAAGCTCCACTGCTTTTTCTGGAAGGCAGTGGGGGAGAAAACAGCCTTTTGTGGCTCTTCCCAGTGCTGTTTGAAACCCTTTCCTCAGCCACTTAATCTTTGCACCCTCTCCGACATTGGCCTGTGACAGCAGAGGGCCTTTACTTTGCAGATACAAGCATTTGGATTCTTTTATCCTGACCTAACACTTCTTTGAATTTGGACATTTGTTTGGAGGTTCAAGTTGATTTGGAGCAATGTGTATTTCAGCTGAGGGATTCCGGTAGTTCTCACGGTAATTGGCATCTGAAAGGGTTAACTTTTGGCTTCTGTGAAGCCTTTGGTGCCAAACAGTGTGCATTACTGCTACGGTTTCTGGTTTGCTCAGGAAAGCTTAGGTAACTAGCCCTGCTCAGATTGGAGCCCAGCAACTAAAAGGACTTTGAGTTTCTGCATACCTGCCGGTTACAAAAGGATATTCTTTTTGAAGGCATGCATTTATATCTACTTGCTGAAATAAACCTACAGAATCAGGAAGGCAGCTGTGACCTACATTAACAGCACTTCTTTGAACTGCTTCAGAATCTCGCCTACGGAGATGAAGGCCAAGAGTTCCCTAGTTTAGTGATATTAGTGGTATTGATTATATCATGCAGGTTAAACTCTACTTTGCCTTTTTTTAATGTGGCAAATTAGAAATACAGGTATTGGGGTCAGGAAAAATATTGATGGAAATGCTGTTTTTTCCCTTCAAGGAACGAGATGGCTTTGGAAGTCTGGCAGTTGCCCGGGGAAGAGGTCGTGGTCGTGGGGACTGGAGCGTTGGGACACCTGGGGGGATGCAGGAAATAACCTACACGGTGCCAGCTGATAAGTGTGGCCTTGTTATAGGCAAAGGTAGGTGCTGCTGACATGACGCTCTGAGAAGTAATCTCCGTCTCAAATGAGGGTTCCTAAACTTTACTGGAGTGGCTGTGGTATTTCTGGTATTGAAAATTGTAGTTCAGTGGCCATGACCATACAACATAGGAGGAACTTAGTAAGCATAACCACCTAGTAAGGCAGATGCTTTCTGTACGCTTCCTTCTGATGCCTTGTCTCACAAGTGTACTTTCTAGGCATTTTTTTATGAGGAAGGGGGTTTGTTCATGCAGAAAAGTCATATCTCTGAGTTGTCAGGTGTACATGTCGTGCAAAGCAGCTATCTCATGAAAAGACTTGGGTCCTTTTGAGGACCCTTTCTAGCAGAGTGTTTTAAAGTGCAAGGGGACAGACCAAACAGCTGCATTTCTATAGTGGTAGCCTTTGTCTTGTATTTATTTTACACTCCATTGCATGGTGGTACTTGTTGGAGCGAATGTTGTATCTCCTTGTCCATGGAGATCAGCAAGTGATTACCTGTAGCCAAGCTTATGTAGTCACTTGTAAGTTAGAAGTCTGTCTGGAAACAGCAAGATCTAACCTACCCACTGAATTTAATCTCCTGGTGCATAATAGACTGGGCAGGTGCCCTATGAGTGGCTAGGACTCCTTAGCTTGCCTGGAGTCTATAGTTCTCTGTAGTTGGTGTAACACTGCTGCCTAGTCATTGAACTCAAGTGTACCAAAGTAATGGAAACATTTGTGTTCCCTTCTTAGAACAGTTGTGTCCCAATCAAACAATACCAAGTACAAAGGTGAAGGCTCCAACAGCAGTGGTAACTTGGCTGTGTGTGTCGTCAGATTATAAAGTGTGCACCATAACTACACTATATTTAACTTGAAACAGGAATGGAAATACTGCACTGGTGCAATGCACCTGAGTTAATGTTGGAATCTAGACTGGGGGGGGGGAGGTTAACTACAACAGTAACACATGAAAGTAGTTTGTATTTAATTTCTCCATACTCTAGGACAGAATGATCTGTGTGCTTAATGTTAGCATTTCAATAGTCCCAATTTGGCTTTTAGTGTCCCCGCAGTTCAGGTAAATCAAGTAGCAGTGGGTTCCCATTTTGCTGCTGGTTAGAGAATTTTCTGCCAGGCTGCATTGCTGCTTCCCTGTTACATTTGTGGCATAGTGATGCCTCTCTATCATTGACAATAAAAGCTTGGGATTTGCAGAATGCAGCCAGAAGTGTGGCAGTGCTCTTAAATTCAAGAGAAGAGGCGCTATTTGTTTTTCTCGTTTCTTACTGTTTTCTTCTGCACTTGGTGTTAGTGTGCTTTTGAGGGGATTTTGCCATGGTCCAGTGACATTTGGCTTTTCTCATGAAGCGTGCCAGCATTCTGTACCAATTATCATTGGGCAGGATGAATGTGCTGTGACAATTATAAAGGAATTGGCCTTCGTTAAGACTTTTCAGATGCTGCTGTGAACATGCTTAGGGCTGACTGCTTTAAGAAAGTTCAGTTTTTAAAATTAATTCCCTTCAAATCTCCCCATTCCCAGTCTCATCCCCCTCCCCCTTTAGAAAGCTATAAGGAAACTCTCTAAACAGTTTCAGGCTTAGTTTTTGCTGTAACCCTATTCACAAGTGTAGTGAAAATGTATTAGCAATGCAAAAAGTGCTTTTGTTCCCTCATAATTCAGAAACAGCTGAAGATATTGTGCTCAGTCTTTCAACAAAAAATCCTGTCAGGGCAGAGACCAAGCAAAGGAAAGTTATTCTCAAAAGCAAAAGCTGTCAACATGGTAAAATATAATAATGGAAACTACCATTGCTATTTTAACTATTGCAGTAGCTACCAGTAACCATTAGAAAGTACAGAAAAGTAACTAGGGTTTCCACAATGTATAGACATGTTGTCTGTTTAACATAAGTGCTGTCATCTGGAGGAGCGACCACAGGGTTAGGTGTGAAAAGCTCCTGAATTCTAATGCTGGCTCTGCCGGAGTCTTGCCGTGTGATTGTGGGTGTAAGCCATTGTACTTTTGTTTCCCCATCAGTAAAATGGGACCACTTACCCGAGGCTTTCAGGGGATTGATTATTAACAACTGTACAGTGCTTTGAGCATTTAAAATTGTGTAGTATTTACTTGCAATCAGTACTATTGGGGTATTTACACTTGTATTGTTAGTTTTTATCTGTTTGTTGGGAGTGATGGCTGTATCTTTGTCTCCTGGGAGACTTGAATGAGAAATGGATATGACACACATTTTCAGAGCCTTCTGTGTCAGTCAGTTCTCTTCCCACACTCCCACAATTTCTGATCTTTTGTCACCTGTATGTCAAGTGGGAGTAAGAGGGGATGTTATTTCCAAGGTTAAATCTCTGTCTGGATGGCCAAACAGGCATCCTCTATTCTAAAACACCCAGGCCTGGCTGGGGATAAGGAGTTTAGCCATTTGGCACTTGGAGTATTGAAGCTAAATTTCTGGATGGGTCAGCCAGTGAAACCCTAGGGGCTGCTTCCACAGAGAAATTAAGAGCAGAGTCCCAAGTTGGCTCTTTAATGGAAAATTTCCATGTGAACGAGATTCTAATACTGCATCTGACTGAGAATAAATCACTTAATCTTTTCATTATATTTTAACCATTTTCTTCAGTCATTAACTACAGTCATGAGACTGATGTGAAAGAAGACTCTGGGAAATGCAGCTCAGAGTAGACTTGGCTTTTTTCTTACTAACTCCAATTTTTTTGACACATAATGGAAACAGATGTATCAATACAGCAGGGGTCACTAGAGCAATTTCTGTAAGATCAGTTTGTTAATCAGATGGCTGTAAAGTAACTCTTATAATCCTGGGGTGACAGTGTGTTTAGGATTAAAGAATTTGGAATAAGAGTTATTTATTTTTGACTGGAAAAAATAAGTAATTTAAACTAAAAATAGACTGCTTTAGAATTGGACCTTTCATGTTGAAGACTATGAATTTCATGTAATCTAGACTATTTTAGGTACTAATCTGGCCTCACAATCTTTAATGTGTTTATCCTCACAAACATCCTGTGAGGCAGGACAGTGCTGTTAACTCATTGTAGTGTTGGGAATCAGAGGCTAAGTGGCTTGCCCAAGGTCATGCAGAAAGTCTGTGGCAGAGCAAGGACCTGAACTCGGGTTCCAAGCTAGTCTCTCACCTTTGGACCATCCTTCCTCTACAGGATCCGAAGCTGACCCATGCATGAGCATCATGTCTACGAAAGAGTAGATGTTAGTAACGGCCGTATTTCTTGTTGCCTTAAAAACTGCCCTTGAGGGGGTCAGAAGAGGAAGAAGAATTCAGGCTTGATTGTTACACGCTTTGTATCAGCTGTGCACAGTAACTGATCCAGTGCCTTTTCCACATGGGCATGGTGGGCATTCTGGGGCTTAATAAGGAAATGCAAAGGCTCACTGAAAGTTGGTTGTATTATTTTGCTCTAGGGGTGGGTAGGTGCAGCTTTTCTTGTTTGAAAGACTTGGTGAAGGGTGGAGTGGAAAGCCATACAAATGTCAAGTGCTTTTTCTGTGTGCTGGTGCCTGGAAACAAACTGCAGCCTCTCAGGGGCCCCGCTGGATTTCCATGATAAATACAGCAATATTGACAGATAACGTGGCTGGCCCAGCTCTTGTCAGCTCTGCCTTTTAGCAGGTTTGATTAATTGCTTTACAATTTCACGTCCAGCTGGGGGGCCACTCCTGGATCATTTCTGCCCCCCGTCAGGTAGAAGAATGGAGCAAGCTGCCAAATAAGTCTGTAGACAGCCACCATGCGCCGAGCGGGTGACCTCATTATGAAGGAAGGTGAACTCCTTCCGACGCTGCAGCATCACGTTGGCTGCTTCAGCTTGCTTGTGTGCTCCAAAGGCAGTGTAAGAAGATATCTCGAATGGGTGAGGGATATCTCAGAGGGTGAGGGGCAGGAAGAAGAATTCTGATACTCAAGAAGGTGCAGTGCTTAAAGGGACTAACATACACCCTTTTGTGAACAAGCCTAGAGATAACTCACTTCACTTGGTGCAGATGGTAAAAGAAGAAGCTGGTGGGAAACAGGCCCATGTTTAATAGCTTCCCCTAAACATTTCTGCTCTTGGTAACTTGCATAATGAAATGTGAAATGCTAATTATGGAGACAATTTGAAACTACATACACTGTGGTCATTTACAGCTGGGCAAGGATAGCAAGTCAAAAGGGAAGATATTTAGAGCTCAGGAGAGGTTACACATAGCTTTGATGTTCACATTAGCATCTGTCACAGATACCAAGTTCTCTTCCTTTCTATGCACTCACAAGTAGGCAGGCTAAAAGTGTGGAAAACTTTCTTCCATTCCATATGGCAGCTTAGTGAGCACGTAAGCAGGCCCCAAGACTCTGTTGATTGTGCACACATCCTAACATGTTAAAGGAAACAATTCTTGTTTCCAAATTCCTCTCAGAACTTTCCAAATCACAGTTGAAATGGATGGTTTCCTATTTGGCTGCACAGGATAATCTGTTCTTCCTGCAGAAGGAAGGATGTGGCATAAAAACTTCTCTAATCCCCCAAAATGCATCTAGAAAGAGTTAATTGCCTAGGGGTGACTCTTCCTCCCACAAAAGGAGGTATAGAATGTTGAAAAGGTCACAAGTTTTACAATGAAATGAACAAATGTGCTCAATGTCCACACTTTGTCTTGAAGTTGTGTTCAGGGCTGGTTTTAGGAACACTGGCAAAAACAAGGAAGCTACTTATGGATACACTTTAATCAACTTTTTTGCTCAATTGCTCATTAGTTTCCTTTTCTCCCCCTTGCAGTGTATGTTTCAGCTAGTGCCCTTATCTAGGTCTGTAGGAATCAGAGCTGTAAAACTCCCCCCCTCACACACACCCTTTTCTCCAGTTGAGTGGCGCTGATCTGTAGGTTCTGTGAAATTCCAAAAGAAGAATTGAACCATTGTAACATTGGCTGACGCTTTTGTTAAGCAAATTTCATTAAGAGACTGAGACTTCAAGTTTTTTCACAAAGTCAAACTGGATTTCATTAGCTCCGCCGTGCCTAAGAGTACTCTTGTGCGCTCACTTATCTGAGAGAGCTGGTTCACTGTTCGTATATGTTCGCCAAAGATGCACTAAAGGACATGTCTACACTTGAAAGTTATTTCAGCTTAAGATAGGCTTTGAATTTAAAGCTTGAATAATTCCCCATGTGGACACTTATTCTGTGATAAGGGTCCACATGGGGAGCTGTTTTGAGTAGCTTATTGTGGTTAATTTCCTCGTGTATACAAGCCTAAGCTCTAGCTGTGAAGTGACAGGCTGGCAACTGTGAACCTTGCATTGTTCCAGAAGTGTGTGTAGCCATTTGTGCTGCATTGCAAGTGGGAAGTGGCTGCAGGAGCCGGTAGGATTTTAAGGAAAGCACCTGTTGAACGTTGCATAACCATAGGAAAACTACCAGGCTTTGTCCTCACTGCTAAAAAAAAAAAAAAAAAAAGTGTTTTACAGTGAGATAAGTAATGCACCTTAGCTGTCGTGCTGTCAAACAAACAAAACACCTGTTTCAGCAGTGAACTGTAGCCTTAAGTCAGGAAGAATAACAATCTTACTTTTCTTGAGAAATAACTTCTGCATTTGTACTGGTTAGCTGGCCTAAGAGTAAGAGATGGTGGTAAATTAGCAGGAAGAATCCTTGTCTTTGGGCTCTATTGTTCACAAGATATGTGCTCAGCAGCCCAGCAAAGCGTGCAAAGGCACTAAGGTATATACCCTTCTTCAGACGTTAAGTGGCATTGGCTGACCCAGTAAGAGACAGAAGTCTGGCATGTAGCAGCAAAGGCTTGGTCTCTGGGTGCACTTACAAATAAATGGAGAGGTGTGTGGTGGGGATGTGAGCCGAAGTATTATGACTATATTCACTATAGTGTTTCCTTCACTGCTTAGGGCAGGCACAAGGGTAGGGGGGAAATCTATTCCAGGTGTAGGATGTAGCTTTGGAAATCATGATAATCATCTCTCTCTATAAATTAAATGAATTTTATGCTCATCTCTTCTCATGCCTTGATTTCCCTTTTCTGCAGGTGGAGAGAACATCAAGAGCATAAACCAGCAGTCAGGAGCCCACGTGGAGCTGCAAAGAAATCCACCTCCCAACACGGACCCTAGCGTACGGATATTCACCATCAGAGGAGTTCCCCAACAGATTGAGCTCGCTAGACATCTCATAGACGAGAAAGTTGGTGTAAGTGTCCTGTGGGATTGCTTCTGAACTGCTTTTAGTTGGCATTGAGTATTTTTACTGATAAAGGTTTGGGTAGGCGGGGGCACAAACTTCTGTATCCTGTGCTATGCTTGTGCTGTTGATAGTCTGGCTTCAAAACAACTTGCGTGTAAGCAGACAGCCTGAAATGTCCGAACTGGCCCTCCAGTAGACCTGGATTAATATGGATGGATTTACTGTAGCCTGGAATCTTTCTCCCAGAAGCCTGCTTCAATAATCCAGTCTGGTCTGCTGCTCTGCTCTGTGATGGATGGAAGATCTTTTCTGGCAAAGCATTAGATCTTGTAGGGTACCAAAAGGGTGTCTAAAATCAGATCTGGGGGAGAAGACTGAGTTATGTTGCTACTTGGGGATTACAGAAGTGCACAGAGGGGATGGCAGGATCTCTGTGATGCTACAGACTGCTGTTACTGTAGTGGCGCTATGGTGGCTCTTAATCTACCTATTACAAAGCCATGGGTGTTGCAGTGTAATGGAACCAGGCCAAAGAACCTAGTCAGGTGAGACTTGGGTAAAAGGAGGTGAGAAAATACTGAAGTGGGACCTTGTAAAACTGAAAAAGCAGCCTTTATACTGAATCCTTTGACTATTAGCAGTAAATATGCCCAGTGGGATGTTAGATGGGTTGGGATCTGAGTTACTACAGAGAATTCTTTCCTGGGTGTCTGGCTGGTGAGTCTTGCCCACGTGCTCAGAGTTTAGCTGATCACCATATTTGGGATCGAAAAGGAATTTTCCTCTAGGGCAGATTGGCAGAGACCCTAGAGGTTTTTTTGCTTTCCTCTGCAGCGTGGGGCACGGGTCACTTGATAGAGGATTCTCTGCACCTTGAAGTCTTTAAACCATGATTTGAGGATTTCAGTAGCTCAGATATAGGTTAGGGGTTTATTACAGTAGTGGGTGGGTGAGATTCTGTAGCCTGTGTTGTGCAGGAGGTTAGACTAGACTATCATAATGGTGCCTTCTGGTCTTAAAATCTAATCTGAGTGTTTTCGATTTGGAGTACATATAGTGAAATACTTTCATACATTCCTAAATCCCACTGGCTTTCAACAAGACACATAGGAGCCTAAGCAGTTTTCAAAAATGGGCTCCCAATTCACTTAGGCCTTTTGGGAATTTTACACTTTCAGAATTGGTGCCATGAGTGGTATGTCCTGTGCTTTCGGGTCCCTTTTCTTACTATTTATCTAAACATAGTGGCTGGGGGTTTTGGATGGGTTTTTTTTTTCGTTTTTGGTTTTTGTTTTGTTAAATGGTGCAAGGAATTATAACATTAAGTGTTTGTGGATTCTGTGGCAGGGTACCAGCATGGGTGGACCTGGCAGTTTTGGTCAAAATCCTTTCAGCCAAGCACCTGCTACACCTCATCAAAAGTAAGTTTCCATGACGTCCTTTGGACTCTAACATAGGGAGCGTGAAGGTTTAAGAATAAGTGAAAACTTGTAGAAAGTCAGATTGAAGACTCCCTAATCCAAGGATGAGTGAGATGAAGCTTTGAAGCCCAATTATAGAAAATTCCTTATTGGAACTGCCAGTCCCTGCCACATCTAAGAACGCCAACCATCAGTGCAGCAAGGTGTGGAAAGAAATTTAAATTAGCAACAGATACTGTTGGCCTCAAGTCCAAGTGAGGTTTGATGTGCCCTCCTTTCAGCTCTACTACTAGTAACCTAAGGAAGGCCTTCACGCTCACTTCTCCAGTATTGGACCGGTCAGGAGTTCCCCCTATTTTTGCATTCGTTCTTGCCTTAGCAGCTGCTGACTCCTAATAATCATTTTGATGCTGTTACTGTTTTTGTGCATATGATCTATTAAGAAAATGTTCTGTCCATCTGCTTCAGTGTATGGTATTATAATCCACAGTGGTCCTCAGGCATTCATGACGCAGGGTTGGGGCAGCACCTACCAGACGTGGCAACAGCCTGGACAGCAAGTCCCAAGTAAGTAGTTGGCATTTTGGTTTGAGAAAAGTCAAAAGTTAATCTGTACTCCACACAGGTACGCAGCTGCAGGTCTCGTGAGACCACTCGTATGGAAGATGGTAGAAGTTATACAATTAAGTGCATGCAGGTGCACCTGGAGTAAGGGATCAATGCTCCTGATTATACTAGTGTAACATAAATTGAAGGCGCGCAGAGAACCTGTTATAAATCACTCTTTGCTGTTAGCTGCTTGTTTTAAGCGTCCACCCCTCTTTCCTGCAGGAGCTTGGACTCCCTTTCTGCTCCCCCCTAACAAGACCCTTCCCACCTCTCTAGACTCTCTCCCCTCCTGCCTTCCCCATTTGAGCACTGGACAGCACCATTCTCTCTCACTAGCCACACAGCCCGTCATTAGCAGCCCACCTCCTTTCTGCTCCTGACTGTCCTGATTCTCTTTGCTACTCCCCTGCTCTCCTGATGTGAGCTGCCCTCACCACTTGTTTCTCAGCCTGAAGGAAAGATTGAGATTCTGGGAGCAATGAATGAATGGAGAGGAGAGGGGGCTGGATGGTGAAGGGTGAAGAGGGTAGGATTTGCTCCATCCTAGTTTCACCTCCCTGTGACACAACACACACGCGTACACCCACACACACACACTTTTACTGGAATAGCATGTCCCTGCAAGGGTGTAAGTACTGACCAGCACTCAAGCTGTTAAATGCTGGGAATTAGTCAATGCCTTACCGGTTAAACAGGACAAGTTGGTCACATGGCTAAAAGTAAATTACATATAGTTGTACATATTCATTGTTGGTCAGAGTTCCAAAACTTCTCTCCTTCACTCCATTCACCAGCCCAGAAAAGCAGATCTGCAGCTGTTTGCTTGCTGAGGCTACTGGGCTGCCGAGGTGCCTGCTTCGAGTAGCTATTGCTCCGAGCCAGGCGTTTCACCCCCTGATTGTTTAAACCCTCCAACCTGTTCAGATAGGGGGGAGAACAACAGACCCACCTTAGTTTAGGTGGCTCCAGCAATGCCATTCTCCTACTTGTCACTGTAATACATGGAGCAGTCGTTTCATGCAAACACTAACTTCAGTTTGTCAGCAGTCCCAAAGTTAATACTTTTCTCTTCTGGTAGAGATGGTTTCACTTTAAGTAACTCTTAAGAGGCCTAAACTTTCAGACCAAGAGGCTACTTCTTTCAGAAACTCCTTATGCCTTCCCTCAGCCAAAAGGTGAATCTGTTCAGAAACTTGATACAATTCTCTTCACCTGTGTTGGGATGATATGGGGTATTTCAGGTGCTAAGAGAACTTTCTGTACATTTTTAAATACTTGAATAACTTACGTTTTAAAAATAAGCCTTTCAAACTTCTTAGGAATGGCAGGTGTCTTTTTAAGTGTTACGTTTGGTTTAGAAATAAGAATCTGAAAACTGGTTGCTGCCTGCTAACAGACCTTCTCAAGATGCAACACTTCAGCTCTACATACCGCCTGGAGTGCTGCACGGTGATAAGTGCAGCTGTATCCGTATTTCCAAGATCAGAGACTAAAATTTGGTGCCATGGAAACCATAGCTCTGAATATTCTGCGTCTTGTTCCTGGAAATCCCCTGCCATAGTGCATTATTAACTTAACATTTCTAATATATATGCTACAATAGCAGAAAGGGGCCCCAATTGGGAACAGGGGCCCATTGTCCTAATCTCTGTACAGACAATTTCAAAGACACAGTCTGTGCCCCAAAGAACATACAGTCTAGGAAGCATTGAACTGTAAATAATTACATTGGATATGTGGTTCAGATAGCTCAAAGTAGTAAAGTGATGCAAGCACCCAAACGTACTCCTTCCCCAGGTAGCATTATAGCACGGTGCTAATGGTCACTAATGTGTTCCTGCTACCTTTACGCTGCAACACCAGAAATATGCTACTTGCAATTGTTTTCAGTTTGCTTTGAGTCTGGGAGGGCAGCCTGTCCTGGGTTTTAGAAACTCCATCATAACTTTCTGACTTAAAGATCAAACGCCATGTCCACAATACACTCTTTCCTGCATGGGGAAAGCCGTTAGTAGAACTCTGCTAACATTGCTTGAATGAAGCAGGGACGGGTACCGTTAATATCTTGACTCCCCGTCCTGGGATCAGAGCTGTCAGGCAGGCTTCCTCACCATGCCTGCACACTCCAGGCTCTTATCTTTGCTTTCATGTAAAAAGGCTTTGGGTGTGCGTCCTTTTGCATTATGAAACTTTGCTGTATTTGCCTCAGAGTGTGCACATGTTAAGTTATCTGGGGTGTCGTTTTATTTTTAATATTTTGCATGAGAACAAGGGGAGTCGTTCACCACCAAAAAAATCTGTGCAAACTTTGCTGTCCAAGAGCAATTATTTACAAAGGAAAAATCCTCTCCTAAAATAACCCTCCTAGACATAGCCCACCCTTCCTCAAGCAAAGGTTTAAGAAGAGAGATGGGCTTTGCACCATGCTGTGAAGGTCAGCAGAGTTGGGCTATGAGCCGATGGAATAAGTGAAGGCTGTTCATTGGCCACCCTGCCACCAGCCCCTGATCAGATTTGGGGCCTGTTTGCATGCAGATGTCACAATGGCACACACACCAAGCCAGACACAGATGAAAAAGTACGCCCCCTCCCCCTCCCATCCCCCAAATGCGTCCTGGGGCTCCAAACTGTAACCCCTTGGGCAAACCCTTTACCGGCTGGGGTCCGTACCGCCCCTGCCATGCTCTGGGTCAGGTGTCTTGCATCACGGCTATTAAACCTGGTGGGAATGTCGGCTGTTCCGTTCCGTATCTGCTTAGAACCCTCCATGTTCCCATTTATAGCCGGGCCCACTCTGAAGGCAGTCTTGGTAAAGAGAGAGGACAGACAAGATAATGCTGTGCTTTAAGCAGACCTCACTGCTTTCTTCTCCTGCTGCAGATCACAATGGTACCCAGTCAGGCCAGGTGGAGTTCACCAAGGCGTGGGAGGATTATTATAAGAAACTAGGTAAATACCTGTCTCCTACATCATCTTCTTGTTTTTACACACAAAAGTTTCTCTAAAATCCGTTTCTGACCATTTCCTTCCCAGCCTCTTCTAAAGCAAGTGTCGCAGCCTGGTTTCCATGGTCTCATTAGCATTGTCAAAGAGCCAGATGAATCACTTTTCAGAACAGACTTCCCAAGAGCAAATTCTAGAATGTCCCCCCTCTTCCCTTTCACCAGCACAGCCCCCTTTGTGAGAGGAGGAGCAGACCCCCCAACCCTACACATGTATTTAGATTTTAATTACTTCTCCCCCATCTTAAATAAATTAACTGGCCGGGTAAAACATTTTGCCGTGAAATGTATTTAGCGGCGTGTCCTTTCAGCCCACTGCGGACTGTAATTCTCCTAGAAGAAAAGGCATTGAAGGAGGTCCTTTGTTGGCATTAGCAGGTGGACAGTCAAGGCAGCCCTGACCTCTGCAAGAAAAGGTCTTGACTTGTAGCTTTGGTCAAGTCTTTTAACCCGCTTTTATGCCCCTGGACAGGACACTGCTGCCCTGTTTCCTCCACCCACTTCACACTTCCAGTGTATTATGTTCACCCTTCCCCCCCCCAGCCCCTGCCACTTCAAAGCTCTCTTCAGCCTGTGTTGCAGTGCAGGGCAGCACCCAGGATTGCGTATGGAGAGTGAAGGCAGTTAGATCACCAGGAAGAGCATGCTTCCATTTTTTTATTTTCTTTGTGCCTCCCATCCTCACCCACCAGTCTAATGCATGCACTGGCTTTCGTGTAGCGCTTACGCATTTTAGTCCGCCAGGCTTTCCTTGCTGTGTCTCTAACTAGTACGTTGTCTATATTGCTCTTTAGTTAGTCTGCCACGTGATTCTGCAGGTCCTGTGCATTAACCGTAATGGTATGGGTAAGGGGGGGTGCCCTGGGCCCAGCTGGATGGCCTCTCCCCTAGCTGAAGCTTAGACATGCTGATTGTTTGACTCTTTTCAAAGGGTGCATGTGCTCTCAGTAGAGAAGTGGCTGCAGAAATGCTTTATGAAATGATTGGCTCTCTTGTGAGAGACCAGGCAGGGGTGAGGTAAAATCTTCTATTGGACTGACTTCCGTTGGCCAGAGAGACAAGCTTTCGTGTGCCTGCGCAGCAGCACAGTTTTCTAAAACAGTCTGCATCCATTGCCAGCATATGCCTTACAACTAGGGTGACACCGGTGTGTTCTGGGACTTCGAGAATAACCGGCTCCATAGTGTGCATCAGTGTTGCTGGAAGCAGGTCTTTTGGATAGCTTCCACATGCAAGGCCCAGCGTTGTGGGCCAGTGTTGGTCTTGCCACAGAGCTCGCAGCTCCCTTGCCATGCTTCGACAAAGCCAGGGTAGGCTGCGCAGGCTGCGTTAACGCTGAGCTAAAGACTGCATCCCAAGTACTGCAACCGGCTGACGTGCCCAGCACCTGGGAGGTGCATGGGATAGCTGTTGTGTGTGGATGCAGTGTGCTGTCACCGAACGAGCAGGGGCTATTCTAGCCCCTCAGAATCCCTTCTGAGATGAACATAAAGAACAGCATAGTGATCTCAAGCTGGTTCCTTGGGCGCTCTGTCATAGGAGCTTGGCTTAGCAGAGACTGGGTTGTCAACCAGGGATGTACACACTTTTTTCCCATCCCAGGTCTCCCTCTTTTGAATGTGAATTTAACTGCCAAGGACACAGGCAGTCTTGCTCACTGGCGCAGGCCAGTGCTGTTCAGTCTTCCTCCTCCATCATGGTTCTGCCAGTGCCCTTCAGTTCTCCTGTAGTACCAGCTAGTAAACATTCTCCAGAGGTTGCCGGTTATGTCATAGGATGGCTTGCAATGCTGGCTAAGTATTTGTCCAGCAAAGTCAATTTGGCTTCAGCTGGTCACCACAGGTAGGAGACTAGTGTGCTGCTCCCTGAGGAAAGGATTTAAATGGGGACAACTCAGGCACCCTTACTCTTTAAAATGGCTCTTCCCAAGCGAAGAATCCCACCTGTTGTAGCAAGGCGTGAAGAGGAATGTTGAAGGCATGGGCAGTAGACTTAGAGCCAGGAGCTGTCTGGGGAGATGTCTCTAGCTAGAGACTTGTCATCTGTTCCTTATTGACATGCCCGTTGTTGTCCTCTTTGCACAGGCCAACAGAGCCAGCAGCAGAACAGCCAGCCTGATTACAGCAAGGCGTGGGAGGAGTATTACAAAAAACAGAGTGAGTGAAACAGGGCTGCTGGAGATGAATAAACTCTTGTTATAAACAGAGTTAGCTCTAATCCACTAACTTGTCTCCACTCCCTTGCATTATAAGGTCCCATTCCCTTACAAATCCCTTTTTGGGCCCTCCTGTTGGTGAGGGTGCTTGTAGTTCTCCCACAGAAAGCTTTAAGTCTTGCTCGTTACTGCACTGTCTCAGGGCAAGGTGAGGCCAGTGAACTGCAGTCCACAGTGGACTGTTTGTTCCCTTTCAGGTGCGCCTCAAGAAGTTGGTCTGTCTTAGGAAAATGTTTGCACATGTACCCGTGCCTGAGCAGAACAAGAACTGGCAAAAGGCCTGAAGGCGGGTGGAACTTGCTCTCCGAGATACAGGAAAAGCTCTATACTTTGGTGACTGAGGAGTTGCGGGGATGGGGTGTCTTCTCGTTGACATTTCAGAGGAATGCCACTCTGGCATCTTCCATGCCCTAGCTTCTGGAGCTATTGGATGGTCCTCACCTGGAGGACTCAAAGGATGAACAAAGCAGAATTTCAAAGCCAAGTGTCCCTGAACAATGGGAATAATTGTTATGCTTTCAAAGTGCCGCACCAACTAATAACCTGCAATCTGCTTAAAACGTGTCCTGTTCTGTCCAAATGGCAGGTTGCTGCTGCTGTATTTTCAGATGTCTGCTGTATTGAAACTTTATAAAACAATATCGTAAGTGTAGGTTTGTTTGCTTGCTCTCGCTGGTGCTCGACTACCTGTTCCCTTTTCGTCATCCAGGTCACGCTGCCAGTGCTGCTTCTCAGGCAAGTTCCCAGCCGGACTACACAATGGCGTGGGCGGAGTATTACAGACAGCAGGCTGCCTACTATGGACAGACACTAGGGCAAGCTCAGGCTCACAGCCAGGTCTGTATTTGTGTCCACCGAGCTCCGCTGCTGCTGCTCTTCGGAGGAGCTAGTGTAGCTTAGCATTTACCCCAGTGTGGTGAAGACCCCACCATGGGCATAGGCAGTAAAGCTGCCTTGATGCCTGAGACACAACGAAAGAAGAGGGGAAATCAGCTAACTGCAACCCACTGTGCCTCTTCATGGGAAGCTTAATACCTAACTGAGCTGACTGGCTTTCGTGGGCGCTTGCATCACAATCCACATGCTACCAAGATCTCTGCATTTCAGAGCTCAATGGATGGCCCAGCCTTGCACAAGGTGCACATCCAATTTGCAGGGTCACGTCCACATGCAGACTTTGACTTTCATGCATGTTGGGTATCCTTGTGCCTGGGTTAGGGGTTTGCAAATATACACAAATGCTTCAGAAAAACTGGCCTGCAGTTCTAATGTCCTAACGGGAAAACACATCACTGGAAAAGTGATTGTACTGTGCATGTATGGTAGCTAATTCCATATCTACCTTATCTGTCACTCAAGCCCTGCAGTTCAGTTGCCAACTTTCCAGTTGAAGGTTGAGTGGGATTCATTTTGGATCCCACCATCAAAGCTTCTTTGGTCAGGAGTAGCTGTTGCCTGCAAAGTTAGACTTGCTAAGGTGAACATTTGGCGAGATGTGTATATGCACCTCCCACATGCAAGTTGTGAAGATGGCTGATACTTTAAAAACAGCACTCCATATTAAAATCCAAGTTAAAGAGCTAGATTACTTACTGGCTTGGTAATGGGTTGCAGAGCCCTTCACCACTGAGTCACTGGTTTTAATAGAGCCCAGCAGAGCCCAAAAGTTATTACTAGTTTGTGAAAGTTGTGTTTTTCAACTAATACTTCCTCCTTTCTTTATTGGAATGTCATAATTTTTCTACCAGCTCTATGGCCAGCTGAAAAATCTAACAAAACTTTCATGAAGATTTTCATCAAACTTCAACCCACTTTTTGTCAATCTGAATTAAAAATTTAATGAAAATTGCTCCCTTGGATGTCTTTTACCAGCTGTAGTTACTAGCATATGATGGGTGCATGGTAACAAGTGTGAAATGACTTGCTGGTCTGTTAATTGACTAGTGGGCAGGTCCTGCCTCTCTCGGTGCTTCTGTTTGCACTATTAGGGAAAGAAAGATGTTAAGGCCCAGACTTTACCCTCCTACACCCCAGGTGTGGGTAGAAGCCCACTCATAGGCAGTGTAGAAAAGCTTGCACTGCCATTGTCTGTGGATAATTCGTGGGTATGGCTGTCCGGCACCTTTCTTCAGCACTGAAACTCAAATTCCTAGAGAGACAAACGTTTGGCCATAAAATTACTGATGGTGCAGCCCACTGTTCTGCAGGAACCTGCATACTCACTCTGGTCCCAGACTTGCTGGAAATGCCGTGGGAGGGAATATTTAGTGTAATTAAATTACCTTCTAGCTGATCTGGAAGTAGTACTAAAGGGAGTCCCCTTCCAGTCTTCTGTTGAAAAGCCTGGGCCTGTGGAGAAAGAAATAAAGTTCTTTGAGGGGCATGGACTCCCAGGAAGAAAGCTCAGGGATAAGAGGTATTATGGCTGAGTTCTTGCAGAGACTTACTTCTCAGGTATCCCTGTGTGGTACATATCCTCGTTTGTTAGAATGGGCAGGCGTTTTCTGGAGATCACTTTAGAACTTGCTGCTGAGTAAGGCTGTGTCTACACTACAGAGCCTAGGTTGGCATAAACCCCCAGCGTAGACTGAGTATGCTGACAGGCCCAACTCCCTGAATGACAGTAGCTATGCCAACAGAAGCAGTTGTCTGTAGGCATAGCTGCGTCTATACTCACGTTTTGCTGACATAGCTATGTTGGTCCAGGGGGTGGGGGTGGGGTGTTAGCCTTGCCTGACAAAGCTGTCCGTATAAGATTTAAGTGTAGGCCTAAGTTGACTTTGTTTCTTTCTCTTTCTATGCAGGAGCAGTAGAACAATGTCCTTGTGGCAATTTTTTTTCTTGGAATCATTGTGGAAGAAAACCTTTTTGTAACAGAGGTTTCTAGATTTGCAACATTTTGATGAAGACTTTTCTGTTTGTTTGTGAAACACTAGTTGTAGGATAATCTAAACTGAACTTTTCTAAGAATCAGGAACAATTAGTAATGTACTAAACTTATGGACATGCTGGTAATTTTTTGTTTCCAAATTTGTAAAAACTCCGGGATTCTTTTTGGAAAGAAGCCAGAGAATTACAGGCACCAAAACGCACCCCAGAGCTGTGACATTTCAACATGTGGTTTTTTGTGTGTTTTTTTTTTTTTCTTTAGTTTTCAATCTTTTCTGTTGCAACAGAAAGAGTGGCTTGGAAGTCTTAGGTGGTATGTAACAAATCCTAAAAAAAAAAAAATTTTAAACAGTATTTAAATATTCTTAAATATGTAAATTCATTAAATGTTTTACTTCTAATTTCTTGTATCTTGGCTGTCTTTGATTTTATTGCATTTTTTAAAAAACTGAACTATGGTATGTATTGTAATTAATTAATTATGTGAATTCTGTATTGAGACACTTACTGTTTTGCTGTCAGGCAAGTGGGGGGCGGGAGGTATTTTGTAGGGTTTGTATAATTTCTAGAGTTCTAAAGGATAATATAAAAATGTGTTAATTTTTTTAGCAATACATTTTTTCATGTCTCCATTGCTGGTTGCATTTATGTATCTAAGACCTCCAAGCTTGTTTAAAAAAAAAAAACAAAAAAACCCTTCCTCTATGCTCTCAGAAATATAAATACTGTTATTTTTAATATTAAAATGAATCTGCTATTAGTACCTTTAACAAACACTGTGGAACATTAAACCATATAAAAAGTAGTAACTATTTTTTAATTCCAAGGTGTTTTTTTGCTTTTTTCATTTTTCTTTTTAAATATTTTCTTATCTAATATTTGTCAAATTACCTAGAGAAATAAATGAATCTAGTATTAACCACAGTATGCGCTAAATAATTTTGATTTAATAAAAGGGATAATATGATTTCCAATGTTTACTGTAGTGTTTCTTGTACAGATAACAGTGTATTTTTAAAGGAAAAAAACGGAATTGAAGCTATTTTTTCTTGCATTTTTAATTGACCTGCGGGACATTCCGTTTTGAAATGTACTGAAGTTACTGTTCTTGGGTTCTTTCCTTATTTTTTCCTTATAATGCTTGAAATGTCTAACTATAAAGAAACGCCATTGGATAATGTTGAGCATGATGTTAAAAAAGTGTTCTTTTTATTTGACTGACAGTTTCATTTTACACTCTATATAATAAAATTTCCACAAGATGTCTTGTGGGTGAAGTATTTTTAGTCTGCTTTACTCAGTTTGCTCACTCTCCTCTGAAAGTAACTATCGTGAGCGTGGGCTAACTGCTTTTACCTCAACGAGCACCATCTCGGCCTGCATACCTGGCGCGGATCACATCAACTTAGCTCCAAATGATTTCATGTTAATGGTTTCAGATAACGCCATTATGTTGACTTGAGAGCCTTAATTCCAGTCAAACTCTTAATGGCACGTGGATGTGTCTTTTGAAATAATGGGACACGAAGGAGTTCCACAGTCAGGTATTCTAAATGCAAATGCCTATGGCCAGAGAGATCTCTTTAATAAAGGGAAGTTTTCTATAAACAGGAATGATCCAGAAGGTTTGTCTGCACCTGCGTAAACACTGTTATTGCTTGTTAGTGCATTAGCAGAGTTTGGTTTTATAATCGGAACCTGTTGCTCTTCTCCCAAAACTTTGTCCTCGGTGCTAGGAAGTGGAATATTTTGGCTTGTGCTCCTGGCAGTGTCGCTCCTCGGCACCAGGGCATTGGAGCAATGCAGTCCTCCCTTACAAAAAGGAGTTTGAGTCCCTGGGAATTAATGTATATTATGGGATAGCAACGTACATTAACCATTGAACGACCTCTCCTTCCCTCTCAGGAATCTCATGGGCAGGGAAACTTTCTCTAGCTGCAACCAGCCCAGACTGGGCTGAATCACTTGCGAGAAATCCCTTTTTTATGTGAGGTTCATTCCCCACAACTTAAATAAAGCTTTGTCCACCCTACTGCCTTCTCAAACACCCAGGCATCTGTAGCAGAGTTGGCGAGGGGGGCGGGGGTTAAAAGAGATCCCATCTGTAAAGCAGTGACTCGGAGGCGTGTTGAGAGCCGGAAGAAAAGAGAATATAGCATCTTTAAATACACCTCCAGAGAATCAAGAGAGACGTTGAAAGATGGAATAGTAAAAGCCACTTGGAAAGAGGAGGGGGGAAATGCAGGAGGAGGGCATAAACACTGATGATGGGAATGGGAATTGGGGAGAGGGCATTACCGAGAAGACTTCCTTCTAATTCATCTTCCAAGCTCTGTGCCAAAACAGCATTTGGCATGGTTCACAGGGAGCAATTGTGTGATAATGAACCCTAAGGTGTCCATTAATTGAAGACTGAGTATTGCGGATTGTGCCAAGAGTCATAAATGGCACAGGATTGTGGGAGGATGCATTTTCTTAAATGTATCTGTAAGTACAGATTAGCGAGTCTCCCCAGTGAAATACCCATACTATAAATTATGGAAATCTATCCTTCTGATGCAACCTTTTATTGAGGGGGTGGGGCAGCAAGAGAAATAGTTTGCAAGCCTTTGAAATTCGGCCTGTCATTAAGATGGCGCCTGCAAAGCTGGTTTTTCATCAGCAGTCTGGTGTCCTGGAAGGCTAAAGTGCTTGAAATGCTACCAAGTTCAGCAGTTGTCTTCCATTATTGCTGCATGGTCATCAGTGAGAGGGACGCTTAGTGCAGGAGGAATTTAATGTGTTTGGTTATAAACTGGAGTTTCTCCTGCTCGGTATCAGCCCTACAGATGCAGGCAGTTGGGTAGGGCAGCCAGATAAGTCTAGAGTTTAGTTTTCAGTGGGAATTGGGGGTGCTCAGCACCCTTGCCAATCAGACCCAGGAGTCTAGAAGAGGCACATGGTTTGCCTAGGGCAGCAAAAACCCTGCAGCAAATGCTTCTCCAATCCTTCATCCAATTCTTTTCTCGAGGCTCAATCTTTGTGTATAGCGTAGGGTTCTATGGTTGCAGAATCTGCTGGAAGGTACTTCACAATGAAGCTTTTGTCTTTAATTTTAAATTTCATCTTATGTTCGCAAAGAACTTGGAAACCATGATGTGTGAACTGAGGCCGTGTTTTCTTCTTGACGCTCCAGCCTCTGGACTTTAGAGCACATGCGTGAATTTCCCCCTCCACCTCAATGGAAGTTCACTTGGACACCTAGAGAAGATTTAAAGGTCCATGTTAACTGTTTCACTGCTGCTGATTTTAGCAGAATGAATTTCTCCCATAATCCCATGTGGCACTGGGTGAGGCATGGAAGGCCAAGTCTCAAATATCCTTCCGATTTCTCCCAGGTATTCAAGTCTTGTTGCTACAAAACCTCATGAGAATCAAACAGACCCGTGCGAAACCCAATGCAAAGGTGATTGACATAGAACCTGCGGTAACTTCCATGTGGTTTCCTGTTGTACTAGAACTCTTCAGATGTTCATGCAGTTGGTGCCGTCTTTGTCTGCTACCTCAATGCCTTTTTCCCATGACCTCTCATGGGTGTTTCACCCTATGTAACCACCTTTCCGCCGGGGATGGGCAGCTTAAAGCCTTGGGGATGCTGACTCCGTGGAACTTTGGTCTGGCCCAGCCAGTGCGCGCTCTGGGTTGCTCTGTGCCAGGAGAGGTGTTGAAGGTGACTGCTGTGGCTCTAGGGTTGGTGGTTGAAGGAACTGTTTGGATCTTGAGCTTGGCATGAGAAGTTGAGGACATGGGTGTCAGGCTTTGGCTTGTTCTTTAGGATCTTTTTCTGGGCTGTGGAGGTGGAACCAAAAGTGGTCTGAAGGGATCCTACATAATCTGCCCTTCCAAACGTGGGGAGCTGCAACTGCTTTGCAGGCGAACCCTAAACAACCAGCTAGGCCCGTGTGGGTTAAACACCTTGGCTAAGGACGGGGAGAGTTGGAACTAGAACCTGGGTTTTATCCCCAGGGTGGTGCTCTGGCCAGGAGACTCTGCTTCCTTTCACACCTCCCCCTTTCCCGTTCTCCATAAGAGATGCCTGGTTAAACCATGACCCACCATCCTTCCTCTTTATTTCCCCCTTTCTTTAACTCCTAGGAACAAAGGGCTGTGACGGGGGACAAATGCAGGATGCTTTCCGGACTAAAATTCCCAGTTCACTAGCCATTGGCTGCCCTCGAGGGTTACATATGTCTGTGTGCACCCAGCGGATGCCAGAGGCGGCTGTTGCCTGACAGTCTAGAACATGGGGAGTGACAAAAGAGAAGGGGTGGGACTGGCACGAGTGATGGGGGGGGGGGGGTGATCAGAAGAGCTGAGCACCTACAACTTCATTCAAAGTCTCTGGGAGCCGCAGCAGCTCAGCACCTCTGGCAAGCAGGCTCTGGGTTTGTGAACATTCTTTATATTAAAGCTTTACCAGGTGGCGGGGTTGTTTGGGGGGGTTTCCTTTGCAGGAGCAGGTGGCTGTTGGTGCTGAACAGGTGTGGGGGACTAGTTGGACTAAAAGTGGGGAGGAGGACGGAAGTAAAGGGACAGGGAAACGAAGGCAGCTGAGGAGGGAGGGACTGGGGGTGAGGGGAAGTGTTCCATGCAAAGTTAGAGACAGCTTCCACTTGAAAATCACATCTCTCTCTGAAAACTCTGTGCCTGCTTCAGGTACATGCAACACTTGCGTTAGCTGGAAGGGAAAGATTAGCAGGGGGTCATGCTGCTTTTTCAGTGGGTTTGCATTTTTCAGCACTCTAGGTAGAGTCGGCTTCCCCTGTTGTCAGTCATTTTTCTCCATTGCCAGAAAGACACTGCCAGAAAGAGCAGAAAAACCCTTATTACAACACTTAATGTTTTTAATTTCAGAAAATACTATTTGGAAAGTGTTGCATCAGGAGCTGGGGTTTCTAACTAATAGTTTTAAAAAGAAATTGAAGTTGTGGCCTTCTGAGGTGACCTTATTAGGACGTGAAAATTCAGGCAGCAAAGTTTAACTTGAACTTTACTTCTGCCTTTTTGTGTTCATGGTCTCACAATCAGTCTTTAAATGCTCTCAGACCTCCTCTCAAACACACTTTCCTACAACTTTGGATACAGATAGATGTGTAGCATCTTTTAATGTGTGTTTTCATTCTTCCACTAAATCAACTCCCATAATACAGCTTTAGGGACCGACCTTTTCATTAGTTCAGTTTACTCTCCAGTACTAATTTGCAAGCTATGTGTATTAAGCTGTATGAATCCTATTTTACTTGGAGTACCGGTACATTTTTAAATGAAAACTTACTGCAATCTTTCTGCAAACTCTTAGTGAAATAATCTTGTATAACTTTGCTAAAATGTCTTGCTAGGTTCATGATTACTCAATTGATCTTCTGGTTCGTGCTCTATATACAGAGGATCGTACCGTGCAAATCTATTTGGGTGTACTTTCAGCTATTTTAAAATAGTTTCTTTAATTTTGCATGACTTGAAAATGAAACCTATTTCTAACCGTGCAAGTTAAAATGAAAAGATGATTCTTTTTCCATAAGCAGGTATGTTTTATCCTCCAAATACTAAATATTTAATTTCATTAGAATGACTGTGTTTACAATAAGCTGTATCAGTGAAGCATAAGTGGGGTGATGAGCTCTTTCAATAACTGCATGTTTATGACCACACACGTTCGCTGGCTCTCTTACTGCGCTGCTTCTCTAGTCTGGTGCTAAAATGTTTGTGTACTTCCCATAGCGATGGTTTATATGTACTGAGATGAAAATACTATGAAGTGCTGCATGTATCTAGGGCTGTAGAAAACAGACTGTCTGTCTGATCATGTAATTCCAGCTTGGATTGTTGTTCCTGCATGTGAGGAGATTATGGAATTGAGTTAAACATCAACTTTCATATTTCCTGCTTTGAATGATTTAACTTGACTTTGATCACAGTTTCGGTCTTGTATGGAGGTTTGTGTTTTCTTTAATGACGAGCCTAGTTTTCAGAGGCTTAGCCAACATGATCATGTCATAGAGTAAAGCCCACCTGTTCTCGAGATTTGTGTGCAAGAAAAGGCTGCCTATGCGTTTCCTTTAGTCCCTGAATTTTCCATGCTCTCCAAAATCAGTCAGCCAAAGGGAATTTGCTTCAACTTTTCACCAAAATTCTCATCTGGGTTAAAACCAGGCACTGGAAAACGTAGGCTTAGAAAGAAAGTTATGAGCACATGCAGATGTGTTAAAATGACTGAGGACGTACATAATCTCCCTGTACCACCATCCTCCCAGCAGTAAAAAGGGGATACTGACTAGCCACGCCTTGCAGGGGTATAGTGAGCACTAAGAGAAGGATGAGTTAGTGGCCAAGGCTCTAGTCTCTGCTTTGGGAGATGCAGATTCAAACTCTTGCTCTGCCACAGCCTTCCTGTGTGACCTTGGGCAAGTCCCGCAGGCCTGGCCTACGCTAGAAAATGGGTTGGATTAACTACATGGGTCAGGGTGGTAAAAATCCACTCCCCTGTGGGGGGTAGTTAGGCCAGCATAAGTCCCTGTATAGAAAGCACAAGGTCAATGGAAGAATTCTTGTCAACCTAGCTACAGCCTCTCGGGAAGGTGGATTAGGGGAGAACCCCTCCCATCAGCGTAGGTAGTGTCCATACAGAAGCAGGTCAGCGGCGCAGCGTTTCAAACGTGGACAAGCCCTTAATCCCTCTGCCTCAGTTCCCCATCTGCAGAATGGGGAGAGCGGCCAGCCCTGACTCCGTAGTTGTGGCGTGAGGATAAATACAACATCACTAATGTGTGTGAGGGGCTCAGATACTCTGATGTGGGGCTGTATAAATACCTAGAGAGGCCCTAGGGAGCTTACGTTCTAGTGGGAGCCACTAAACACACAGAACCTGTTTGAAGGGACATGTTCAGTGCCGTACCTGTCCTCACGGACCTTGGGTTTCTGCTAATACGGGCAAGGGCTGGGGTTAACTGTAGACCGAGTCCCTGTGGAAAGCTACACCTGTGGGTTGGTGGGGTGGACAGGGAAGGGGCTTGATGTAAATTGTCCCCTCTCACTTCCACCCACCCAAAACAACCCCTCGGGTGGAGAGAGACGCTGTTGTGCTGCAGAAGCCGAAGGGAAGGACTCTGCGCACGAGGGTGGGAATTCTGTACTCGCTATGGGCTGACACAACTTTCAGACACCTGTCCTCCTGCTGGGGTAGGGTTCCTAGGGACAGAGCCCTTTAGAACTGCTCTCTCTGCCTCCAAGAAAGAGTCTCATTGATTTCAATGAGTTTGGGTCAGCCCCCTGGGTAGGAGGCTACTGCCTCTTACCCTCCAGCTGCCTCCCTACCTTTTTCTCCGGGATGATCTGCAGAATGCAAAACCGACCTTAGCAGGGGAGACTCGAAAGAGGTTGGCTCGTTTAGCTTAATCCAACGAAGGCCAGGGAGAGCTAGGATTGCTCTCTCTCAACACATCACAGGGATAAATACCAGGGAGGGGAGGAGTTATTTAAGTTAAGCACCAATGTGGACACAGCAAATGGATATAAACTGGCCATCAAGTTTAGGCTCGAAATTAGACATCGGTTTCTAACCATCCGAGAAGTGAAGTTCTGGAACAGCCTTCCCCGGGGAGCAGTGGGGGCAAAAAACCGAACTGGCTTCAAGACTGAGCTTCTGGCGGGATTGGTAGGTTGGGACTGCCTACGATGGCGAAGTGGCCTATCGACAACTGCGCATAGCAAAAGTCCCCACTGGCCGGAGACAGGACATGATCTGGGGTGGGATCTGAGTTGCTACAGAGAATTCTTTCCTGGTATCTGACTGCTGAGTCTTGCCCACATGCTCAGAGTCTAACCGATCAACATATTTGGGGTCCAGAAGGAATTTTCCCCCAGGTCAGATTGGCAGAGACCTGGGGGAGTTTCACCTTCCTCTGCAGCATGGGGCACGAGTCACTTGCAGGTTTAAACTAGTGTAAATGGTGGATTCTCTGTAACTTGAAGTGTTTAAACCATGATTTGAAGACCTCAGTAACTCAGCCAGAGGTTAGGGGTCTGTTATGGCGGGCGGGGTCAGGTTTTGTGGCCTGCAGGAGATCAGACTAGGTGATCCCGATGGTCCCTTCGGGCCCTAAAGTCCTATGAATCTACAAATACATTAATTCTTAGGTGCCACAAAACATCAGCTCCCACTCTGTAATAACCCAGCCCTGGCCCCCAGCTGCCAATGGGCTCGAAGAGCAATGAAATGCCAAAGCTACGACGGATGCCGCTTCATGTTAAGCAATTGCAAGTCTCTGGTGTCTCTCTCTCTCTTTTGGGAATAGTTGGGGTACGTCCGAAGGCGACAGGTACTGTGTGCATTTGTCCGGCTAGTAACAGTTCCCCCACTAGATTATCTTTCCACCCTGCCCTTATCACTTAAGGAAATCCTATTTCAAGGCTGTTGGAAAGAAGCCTCTGATCTTTGGATTGTCAGCCTTGCTCGCTCTTTAATCCTGGCCTGGCTGGAGTGCAGGTGCCTTAGCCCCCAGGGGATTAGTCAGGCCCTTCCTATTGTCCCACCTGTCACTCACTTGTCTGCCCTGCCCCGCAGAATTCACGCCGAGCTGCAGGAATCCTTGTCTGTGCTATTCACGGGGGAATATTAAACTTCTCCGCAGCAGAGTCATTACAACAGGCTGGCAGAGGCAGTCGCTCTATTTGTTTTATAGAGAAAGGGGGTAACAATGGGGAGGGAGCGGCAGGAGGGCTCATAATGGCTCCTTTTACTCGGCATCATTAGGAGGTCACCTGTCAGCAGATAAGGCTGAAGGGTCCAGCCTCCCCCTTGCCCTGCGGGCTCTCCCCAGGGCTCTGTCTCAAGTCGCTGTGGCAGGGAGGGGTTGGGATGTACAAGGCAACATCAGCCAGTCTGGATAGCTGAGCCAGTGCTTTGGATGGGGGCCCTTGTGGACTCAAACCCCTTTGACCTCGAGGAGTAGAACAGTTTCCTGTGGTGGGTGGTTGAGGCGATGACGGCCAGCCGAGCTGCTCTGCCAGCCGAGCTGTGGTTCACCTTTTGGAGCCCTCTCGAAGCTACCTCAGTGTCCGGCTGCTGAAAACTCCACGCACTTAGGGGCAGCACCATCTCGTTAATGCCCATTGCTGGGAAGGACACCTGGGGTCCTCTGCAGTCTGTCTCTCAGGGCCCAGGGAAGGGTGATTCCATACAGTGCATTTCCTGGTGCGTGGGCAGATCACTCTCTCAAGGGATGGGCTTTCCCCTGGGAGATGGTACCCAGATAACATCCCAGGTGATGGCCAGGCTCTTAGTCACTGAAGAACTGGGACTCGGACACTGAACTCCATGTTCTTTGTCCAGTGCCATGTTAGAAACGGGCTTCCCCTGGGTTTCGCCGAAGTCCAGTCTAGCTCATTTTGATCACAGGTGCAGTTGGAGGGTGACCTGTCTTAATGAACGTGGTAAGGATGACTGAAGGGCTGGCAATTCCCTGTTCTGCTGTGAGCCCGTCAAGGACAGCCCATGGGGCTACACCGCTCCCTGCAGGGGGAGGCACAGCCGCCCGTTAATGCTACGAGAACTGACGCATGCCTCCGGGGAACACCCACTGAGGACAGGCAGGGCAGGCCAGACTCCTAGGCTCGCTGTGTGTTTCAAGGCACCTCACCAGTTCTGAAGGTTTTGGTGCACAGAGACCCTTGAAGTTAATTGTCTCTGGTAAGTTGCTGCGTTGGAAAGTCAGCTAGATTCAGCTCTAAGCGGCTGGTGTAAATCCGGAATCATTCCAGTCAGGTGAGCGGCAACCCTCTGGATTTGCACCAGGATAACTGGATAATCTGGTTCCCCTTCTCTCTCGTCTTGTTCTTGCTTCCCATCTTTCCCATCTCCATTCCAAGGAGGCTACTCACTGTCCCTTCTTAGCTCCCTGTCTGCGGAGAGGGGAGGGGGATACGGAAACTTGAATTCTGCAGCCAAGACCACTTCCCCCTTTCTCCAAAGCCAACCTGTCTCTCTCCCTCCCCCATCCTAACTCTCCCTTCATCCATGCTAGCGTCCTTCATTTCTAATCTCCCCTTTAACTCACTCCCCACCCTAGTTTTTTCACTGACCAGTTTTCACATGGAGAAGTCTCTTGTCACAGGAGTTTTTTTAAACTTCTCTCCTCCAGTTTCTAGTTGGAGTCCCATGGTTTTTTTCCCCCTCTGGGAGCATCTAACTATGGGGTACGGAGAGAGCTACTCAGTCAAGCAATCAGAGCGCTTCAAACTCTCTCCCCATTTAAGGCCCAGAAAGGAATCGGGGGGGGAGGGAGGATGGGACAATTCCACTAGACCCACCAGGAAAGTGAGGTTCCATCGCATCCCATTGGTCATTTACTTCCATGGGTTCAGTCTCTCTCTGGTGGAATTCCACTGGCTTCAGTGTTGCACCAGGGATGTCTCTGGCTCCCACTGGCAGCAGAACGGACTGACTGGCTTGGGCCCAGTGCTGCTCATAGAATCGTAGCTCCTACCGCCAGAGGGGACCACTGGGATCATCTAGTCTGAGCTGCATCGCCGGCCATAGGCCTTCCCTGAATTAACCCCTCGTTGATCTACAGCGCCTCGCTTGGGAAAACTGCCAGCGATGGAGCAGTCACCACAACCCTCTGTATGTTGTTTCCTCCCTCCAAGGTGGTTTGCTCCAATGTGGCCCTCAGGTGTTCGCTTCCCAGCCCCGTGTGGGTAAAGACCCTTTAGACAGGGTGGCGTTCCCAGGGACTCATTGCATTAGATCATGTTCTCCCTTTGTACAGTGTCACGTGAGAAGTATGGAGATGAAGCCAACATGTGGGACACTGTAGTAAGGACGTCCAGATTTGGCCCTGAATATCTCCACAGCCTCCACCCTGGGGATGGGAGATTTTCCTTGCCATCAAAAGGATTCCAAATATTAGAGATGGTCCCTGCTGCCTTCAAGGTGGTAGATGTCAGGTCCCTGCCCCTCCGGCTACCCCCTGCCTCTCCCGAGGTCTGCACGGTGGTAAGGATCTGTCCTTTGACGTAATGCTGCCTGGTTTGTGCCCCGTTTCACACGTGTGGCTGAAACAGGGTGTGTTTGAGCACTGGTGAAATAGGCCAGAGAGTGGCCAGGGTGGGCAGGAGCATGGCATGCTTCCCCTCCTCCTCCCGAAGGCGCCTCCCCCGACGGGGAGTCCAGTCTCCATGGCCCAGCCACTCCTGGCCTTTTCTGTTATTACCAACAAGGGGGCCAATTAGTTCTACTTGGGGCAGTCTCCCCAACCCTGAGCATCCAAAAACCATGAGAGCCCCATGAAACTGGCTTCAAAACCCACCGTTTTTTTTCTAAAATGACAGATGTCAGGTTCTCGTTTTCTCTCCTCGTTTCCGAGAGAATTGCTCAGGCCTCACTCTCACGCTTTTCTCCACTCCAGGAGCTGAAGTTTTAAGAAAAACTCCAAATATTGCAAGAATTGACAATCATAGTCCCTGGAGAGCCGTGCGCAGGCCACCAAATTCCTCTCTCGCAGGCCCCGGATGAGCCATTGGATCAGAGTGACTTTTGATGGCCAGCCCAGCCACCTGCGCTGGATTTGTCCTGAAGGTCTGAGGTGAGTGGCTCTGTGCAGTGTGTGACTAGGTGTTTCTCTTTAAATCTGTTCCATGTTGATCTTCTCTTTGCAGCGCTATTCAGGTACCAATTATAATATGTAATGACTGATGGTCTGGCGCTTATACACACTCAGTCGCTCCCTTTCCATCTTTTTGGTCTGCTCCTCACAGAGGGTGCAATGACTCCGCTGCATGCACTGGTTTGTTCCTCTGGAGTGCTGTGGAGTTGCAGTGATTGGCTACAACTTTTTACCAAGAACGGACAATCCCTGGTCTTAGAGGCACCCAAGCCCTGAGTCTCATCTTGCTCAGGGTACTGTGACTCTGAGGAGGGAGGGGGGCAGGAGAAAGGCCCCCTCCTCTATCCTCCCAGGCCTCGGGACACCCAGGGGTTTGATTGCAAAGCCATTGAAGGACAGCGTTCCGCTCAGTTGTTCGTAACAAGTGAGGCTGTGTGAGCGCCGCTGCATCAAAGCTGATGGGAAATGTTGCTCCCTGCTACACAGAGTGTGCAGCATGGACAGCTCTCCCTCTGCTTCCTCCCCTGGGGACCAGGCTGCGGGCCCATTTGCTATTGATGCCCAAGAATTCTTGGATGCTTATTCAGCCCGAAGGAGGCTTGCAAACATACCCACCTGATCTACAGATTAGGTCACCTGTCCCCAGGGAGCACCGCAGCCGCATAGCCGTTTAGGACAGGAAGTGAAGAATTCCTTTCCCAGGAGGGTGTTACGGCAGCAGAAGGCCAAGGCTAGGATTTCCTCGGAAGTTCAGATTTTCCACCCCTGCCCAAGTGAAAACTGCCCCATAAATGACCACAGGTGGCCAGGAGCTCAGCTTTCCGTATGGCCCAAAACGATAGCAGCTCCAGAAGCACAGTGCCCCTAGTTCGCACGTGGGCCGTGAGGTCAGCACTGGCCCAGAGAGAAGGAACGCACCCCCCCACCCTTGGATCTCCCACACTGCTCCCTACACCACATCCGTTCTAACAGCCTGCTGGGCTTTGGGGGTCCGTACTGACTCGGAGACAAAAGTGCTCCCTTGGGTGCCACCCGCGCTGCTCCCTGCAGCCACAGTGCCCCTCAGGACCATGCCAGGACCAGCACGGATTGACATCTGAGTCTCGCATCGCCCTTTGCAGAACCCGCGCTTGCCCCACGCGAACACTAACCAGGCTTGCTCTGATGGGATTTCAAGGAGGTGTAGATCTAGTTCTGGGCTGGATTCTGCCGTGTAAATCCAGAGTCATTCGACTGCAGTCCTTGGAGTCACTCTGGATTTTCACTGATATAACTGAGAGCAGGATCGTCCCACTTGGTTTTATTACCACGTGGCTGCCTGCACCCATGGAATGTCCTTGGGGATGGGGCGGGGCAGGATTTCCTGGCCTTGCTAGATCCCTAGGAGGCTGGATTTGGCTCTAGACATAGTCATGTGTTGGTTGCAAAAGGCAAATCAGGGTAATTTGCACCACTTTGGCGTCCAGCTGGATGTGCAAAGGGGTTGTAGGGCAGGTGGGAGACGTTGCAAGAAGGCAGGTAATAGGAGAGTGTAAGATGAAGCAGATTCTCCCCTCCCCACCCATCCCCCAACACACACACTTTTTCTGTCTCCTACTTCCTCTAGGGAACAAACTCTGCTCACCTGCCTCTGATCTACACCTGCTTGAAATACAACCTCACTGTCTTCCGTGAATTTGCACTGGTATCACTGGTCCGAGTTTGGCCTCCCCTATGGGTTTAGGTGGGAGAAGAATTGGTCACTTCCTGCCCTAAACTATTGTACAGCTGCCTAGCTTGTGGATGCGTGAGCACGCTCCGTGGCAGGGCCGGCACTTCCATTTAGGCAACCTAGGCGGTCGCCTAGGGCACCTGGATTTGTGGGGGCGGCAATTCGGCAGCGGGGGAGTCCTTCCGCGCTCCAGGTCTTCGGCGGCAATTCTGCGGCGGGTCCTTCACTCGCTCCGGGACCCGCCGCCGAAGTGCCCCAAAAACTGTGAGTGCGGAAGGACCCCCCCCAACCACAGAATTGCCACCAACGACCAGGAGCATGAAAGGACCCCCGCCTAGGGTGCCAAAAACCCTGGCGCCGCTCCTGCTTCTTGGGGACGGGTGACCTGGGTATCATTGGTATAACCGGCTACCACATCTGCAAACCCACTACAGGATCCTTGGGGCAGAGGGTTTGGCCACCGTTTGCATGGCTGCTGACTGCTGAACTGGTGCAAGTTACACCACTTTCCCATTCACACCAGCTTTCGAACCTACTCGCGTGTGGTGTGTAATGTACCTCGCAGGTGACCCTGGCCCAGAGAGTTCCAGCGGTGCGGGCACCCATTGCTCCAGCTCTGAATGTAGCCCGCTGTGTGGGGCCTGTTTTCCGCGGGAGATCCTGGCAACAGATTGGCCACCATGTGTCCGAATTTTCCCCTTGCTCTCTGCACCCTTTGACCTGTCCTGTTCCTGTTTGGTCTATAATCACTGTGAGCAACTGGGCCCTCCAGAATCTCCCGTGGGATGAAAACACATGAAGACGAGAGCGATTAAGTGGGTTTTAAGACGGAACCCCAGCATGCTGGCCTGGGGCTCTCATTAGCTCACCGAGGTAGCTGCCAGGGATCATTCAAGTGCCAGTCAAGCTGTCGTGTTCATGTCGCTGAATGTTTTCGATGTCTAAACCCCTACGAGTCACTCCCCATTCCGAACCCTCTGCTTCTTTCCGACCCTGCTTTCGATTTCATAGGCCCCAGTTTAGCCCTTTTCCGGGCCAAGGGGGGCTTGAAAGGGTCTTTTTATGGTAGTCACTCCCCAGCAAGCCCGGCAGGAATGTATTCTTAGGACAATGTGTCTCACCTGCTCCCTCAAATCACCTGCCTTGAAACAGCACAGAGGGTAGGCCGCAAAGACAGCTCACGGCCTTAGTCGTTCCAGACAGCGTGCACAACCTCGGCTCACTGCTCCTTGCAATGGGTCATTACGGCTGCTGGGCAGAGAGAGTCATCCGAGCGGCCGGCCCCAGAAAAACCACCGCTGGGCAGCGAAGAAGTTACCTTTCCAAGCTAACACAACCACATTTCATTTCAGAACTGACGGAGCTTTGCAAAGGGCGGGCAGGACACAGACTGAGGCTTTTTTACCCTCCTCCTTTTGCCTTTGTGTGCACCCTGCCCCTTTGCCAAACTAATCCTGGGAACATACTGAGACAGCGTGAGCGAGAGCTCCAGCATCTCTGTGGCTACGTGGACCCCTGCAGAGAGAGCTGGAGGCAAATAATCCCTGCAGCTCCCTTCGGAAATGGTACAATCAGGCCGGTTGGATATGGAGGTGCCCACGTGTGTTTATAGCCAAGAGGGTCAAGACTTCAAACACAAAACAACTGCTTTAAATATCTAAGCGGCTCCTATAGCCGAGGATGGGGAGGCTGGCGCTACGCAGGTGCCATCTCAAAGCCCCTTTTGTGTCGTCTTTCTAAACTTCCGAGGCAAGAAGGGTCACACACAAGCAAAATGTTGGTTTGGATTTATTTATTTTTTTAATTTTACTTGATTTGGTTCCAAAAGGCGACACTGTAGCCCCTTTTTTTTCCAGTCATTTCTTTTGAGGTTGCAAAAGGTCCTTGGGAGTGGAAGGAGAGAGCTTGCAGGCCTCCCTCAGGCAGACAAAGAGGGGGAGAGGCAGCAGGTTTGGGAGTGGGAGGCTGGCACAAGGAGCAGCCCTCTTGTTTATTCCTATACGCTGGCAGCAATGAACCCCAGTGGAGTAGTGTTGAACCGGGCGTGCCCCGAAGGAGGCCGGAGAGCTCGGAGTATAGCAGAGAGAGTGGAAGAAGCTGGCATGCGACAGGATGGCTGGAAATCAGTGCTGTGCTTATCATTATTTGTATTACGGGCCCATCTAGAGGCCCTGACCAAGACCAGGGCCCTGTTGTGCCAGGTGCGGTACATGCAAACAAGAGACCGTCCATGCCCCAAAGAGCTTGCACTCCAGATAGATAAACCAGGCAAAGGGATGGAGGAGAAAAAGCCACAGGGTCACAGCTGGGAACAGGACGCAGGTCTCCCGAGTCCCAGTTCAGCGCCCTGGCGATGACCACGCTGCCTCTCGAGGCTTGGATGTAGGCGGGTGGTGAACAATGAGCTGGGTGTGCACTAGGCTGGGGGGGTCGGCTCTTTGGGGCAGCTCCTAGCGCAATGAGGCCATTTTAGTCATTGCCTGGGCAGTTCCGTGATGAGCTTAATAGGGAGAAGGAGGCTGTATTGTAAATGGAGGGGTGGCAAAAGGGTGCATGTAGGGTGACCAGATGTCCCAATTTTATAGGGACAGTCCTGATATTTGGGGCTTTGTCTTATATAGGCTCCTAATCCCCCCCACCCCCACATGCTGTCTAGTCACCTTAGGTGTACGTCAGCCTGGGGTATCGGCGGGTGGGAGTCAGTAGGCTGAGTTAGCAGCAGAGCAGCATACAGACGATTTGGGTATATGTGGCTGCTGCATGGTACACACGGAGGGTGGGTTACGGGGACCAGTGGGCAGGGGTGTAGGGAGGAGGGATACTAATGCTGAGCATATGGAATTGACAAGCCTTGGGGAAGGTAGGGGGCTGGGCATTAATAATCAGGGCAGAAAAGCTGCAAGTGGGGTAAAATCCTGGCCCCATTGACTTCAAGGGGGCCAGACTTTCACCCTAGGTCTCTTCTGTTTATCTCTTGGCTGGCTGTTGCTGACTATAATCTCTTTCTTTCTTCATTTGCAGCCAAAAACTCACTTGCGGCAAACAAAATCCTGACTCAAGTCCCGAGGTGAGCCATACTCCCTTGGTGTGGTGGTTAAACCAATGATTTACATGGTTCAGGGAGCCCGATTTGGGGGGTGTGTGGGGGCAGTACCGATCCTGCCCATCTATTCTTCATTGCCCTATGTTCCTGCCATCTCTGTGCCCTCTAGAGCCATTGATTTCTGCTCTTCAGCTCTGTTACTGCCCTCCCAGTTGGGTCCCTCATGCTGTGCTCTTCTGCAGCCCCTTTTGGCTAACGAGAGAGGTTGGGGTGACGTGAGGGACACCTGCCCTGTGCCTCTGGCTAAAGCCAGGATCCAGCATATATTATTCCCCTCCTAGCTGGGCTTGTATTCCAGGCCTGTGGCCATAACCCCTGAACAGCCTTGGGCATCCATCGCCACCTGCAATGACATCGCCCTGTGATCCCCGTGGTGGTTAGCTTTGCCAGGAGGCGGCCAATGCACGTGGTGCTGAAGGGTGGAGGACGGACCCTGTGCTGAGCAATAACCAGCTTGGGAACAGGCTGGAACTTTAACTTCCTGGGAGGCAGGTGGGAGTTCTCGTCAGGATTTGCGACCCATAGTGATTTATCACCCTGCTACTGATGAAATACCGCACCGAGCCCTTTGGCAAAGGAGTGGGGAGAGGCTCTCCTGGGAGTGGGGTGGGCAAAGGAGAGGAGAAACCATCCATTAGCCTTTCCAGCCCCTGCTGGAGCCTTTGAGGAGTTTAGTGGGAGAGGTCCTTTTCCCTTCTCTTCTGCCTCTTGTCCTCCTCCATAAGATCCCTTAAAAGTTCACGGAAGGGGTTTAGCAACACGAGAGCGTTCCCTAATGGACTCTCGGTACTATCCCAGGAAATCCATTCACTTTGTACATCTAGCCTCTGTCTAATCTGTTTTGCTTCAAACGTTGGGGGGTGGCAATATCTTAAAGGGTCCAGCTTGCTGTCCTTTCACGTCCTAGTGATCTTACTGGCTGGTGGACTCTCATGGTTACCAGGGCTGAATTTTACCCCACAGCCTTACAATCTCTTAAGCACTTTCCTACCATCTTCCAGTCAAGCCCTTGCAACACACCAGCGTGTCATCTAAAAATGGGAAGCAGATCAGCCGGGAGACCCCTCGAACCTTTGTCCACATGGTGCTGGAAAGCGGCTGGTGCATTTGTCAGCTCAAAGGGGATGAGGGTCCCCACTAATGCGCCCTGGTGTTCAAATATGGCCAGCTTCTTGGCATCCTGGCTCAGGAACCCCTTTATTTTCATCAAGTACACTCAGCTATTCCCTGTGCGCCATTAACTGGTACATGGATCCTGGATAGCAAATGTCTGTCTGGTAACACTTTATGGTTTCATGCTCTGTTACCAATACAGTCTCTGTTCCATCCTCTTCCATGCTCCAACTGCTGGCCATGGAAACTGGACACCTGCTGGTTTTCTCCAACCTTCCAGTACGAGATCGTACCTATAGCTTTGGGGGGGCGGGAAGAGTGAGGTACAGGTGCTTGTCACAGGAGCCTAAGGAAGTTAGGTGCTGCACTTCCATTGACGTTCGATGGGATTTGAGCTCCTAATTCCCGTAGGCCCCTTTCAAAGTACCACTCCTAGATAACGGGTCCTGTTCCCAAACCGAGGGGGCACAACTGCCTCCTCCCAGCAAACCCTGTGCCGTTTGCAGACCTTCCCCTGCCACTCCCAGGGCTAGTGGGGTAGGGGGTGGGGGGTCCCATTATCCTTCGGCCGGGTGAGCATCTCGCCCAGCGCCCCAGCTACAGCCCGTGGCTCCTGCGCCCTCGGGCATCACCGACTCCCCGGCGCGGCGGACCTGGGCGCAGCCGGCTCATCTGCCCGGGACGCGCGGTTTTCCCGCAGCCTCCCGGGCTTGACTCGCCCAGCGGCCTTCTGAGCCCGGCTGGCTAATGGTGGGGGTGGGGGGTCCCCCTGTCCCGGCCCTTTCTCGCCGCTATTGTGTCCGCGCTGTTCCAGCAGGTAACATTTGGGCGCATTCCCATAACCAACCCCGCTGCTGCCTGCTGTCTCCAAAGCCACAAAACGGCCTCTCCAGCGCTGCTGTTTGCTTTAGACACCCCCCCCCGACTTCCTCCCCATTCAGCCCTTTCAGCCCCGGCCCCTGCGAGATGTGAAGGAGGTAAAACCTGAGGAGAGTCTATTTTCCTCGCCCCCTTTTGAATCCTGCCTTGTGCCCAAAAGCGGCCCTTGTTTCGCGCGTGCCAGTCACCTGCCTCGCCCCCAAAGGCTCCGCTCTTCTGGGGGCTTCGCTTCCTTTCTCCTCTTCTCTTTTGACTTTTCCAGGAGCCCCGCTTCCCAAACGAGCTTCGGATTGGATACAGATTGAGGCCGCTTTGTCTCTCAAGGGTTGTACTAAGCTAATTAAATTTGATCCCAACAAATAAGCCCATATCTCCCCATTAAATTCAGCCCTGCCTTTCAGCCACCGCGCGGGGCATTCACCGTGTCTCCCCCCCCCCCCCGCCTTGCAGAGTGTGCTCCTCATTGAGGTAAAGCCATTGAAAACATTTGCAGGATTTCTTTTGTTCGAGGGGTCTCGGAGCGAAAAGCCCCCCAAACAGCAGCTTGCCTCTTTGTGAGCTCGCAAGCGAGCGCGAGAGAAAAGCCCCATGAATGCTCAATACATGACACATGTAGGGACTTTCCAGGGCGGGGGGGGATGTACCACTTGGGCCCGTTCGACTTTTCGCAACAGGGACCATCCCCCCCCCTTTTAAGATTTGATTTTAAAGGTGGGGGGATCAAACGCAGATGAAAGCGGATCTGAATGAAACCGATTTTCAAGTTGATCTCGGCTTTTATTTTGCCTTTTGCACAAGTGAACTGAAACCAAAATACCCGGACCCCACTCGGAGCCAGGTGCTGCGGGGGGGGGGGGCAGGAGAGACGCCGCCCGCTCCGCTCGGGGAGCTGCCTCAGCGCACGCAGCGCCCCAAAGAAACCTGAATCGGGAAGAAGGGGGGAGGCTTCCTGGGGGAAGCCGCGTTAATGATCTGCCACATAAAGGCTTCATTTGAACTAAATGCGCACCGAGGATTTGGTTATCAGGAGCCTCCCCCGCCCTCAACATTATTAGTTCTGGCAAATCCCAAATCTTTTTTAATTATTTCCCCCTCCCGATCAATAACGGTGCTGGACTTTTCACAGTTGCACTAATATCTTTTTAATGACTTTGGAAGGGGGTTAGGGATCGGCTCTGCCCTGGAGCCTGGATTTCTCCAAACAGATGTTTAAGGGAGAGGAGGGGGGGGGGATCTTCTTTCCATGCGAGAGACTTTCTTCTAAAGTTCAAAAGAGAGAGGCGCTTTCAATCACTAGTAAAAATGTATTTCTCTCGATTTAACAATGGGCTCCATTCTGTCCGAGGGCGCAGGGAGACAACACGGGGCATCGATTTGCCGGTGTTAGTAAAAGAAATTAGAAATCCGCTCGGTGCTAACACAAATTCAACCCCTAAAGGGGTTTTTCCCCCCTTCTCAAATGACTTCCTTATTCTGACACGTCCCTCCAGAAAGCTTCGGGGAGCATTTTAATCGGCACCTTTTAAAAATGCCTTCCACGGGGAAAGGATCTTGAAAAGCGCCTTCTCCTTTATTCTCCAAATACCGGGGGGACGTGAACTCCGAGGTGGCATTCAGGGTTTTTTTTTTAAATCCAGAGAGTGTGGAAATGTTGTAGCGTGTGAGTGTTAAACGAATATTCCCTTTAGCCCGCTTCTGGGAAGGGAGGAGTGGATGGAAAAGTTAAGCCAAGATCATTTGGGTGGTGGGTTGTTGGTTTTTTTTACACACACACCCACCCCCACGTTCCCTCTCCCTCATTCACAGATCGGTCATTGCCGGGAATGCCCCACTAACGAGATACCCGAGCGCTATTGAGGAGCAAGCGGGGCAAGCCCAGGGCTTTGTTTCCAGCCCCTAATCCAAGCGCTTCCCAGTGCGGTGTGTCCCTCAGCCGCAGCCCCCAAAGAGTTAAATTTTAAAGCCCATCAAATTCCCATTGGCCACTGTATATTAGCTCAGCCGTCTTCATTCGATCCCCCTTTCCCGCAGAAAGGAGCTTTTCATGCCCCTTTTCTCCCTTTTCTCCCCTCCGCTCTTTAAGAGCAATAAATGTTCAACGGCAATAACTATAAATCAATCTCCGCTCTGTGCGGAGCCTATTCATGCAGGGGGCTGAAAGCGGGGCGAAAGCGCCCTCCCCTCCCCACCCCCCAAAAAGCAGCTGTTGGGCACTAATCGCCTTTCTTGCACTGTCATTCACCCCCCCACCCTCTCCCCGCAATCTTTTCTTGTTCTGCTTTTCTTTTCTCTCTCTGCCGCATTTGCTTCCATGTCTCCCCTCATCAGACCCCAACCTTGTCCAGCTCCTGACCATCCCCTTGTAGGCTGGGGAAGAAAAGAAGAGTCCATGGATGTCAAATTGGGCTCAAAAAGACCATGAAAGATTGATTTGCTCCACTTTTCTTCGGCCTGACATTATTGCGGAGGGGTCTGAATGGGAAACCAGAAAGTCTGGGGCTGGAATAAAGATGTTCTCTCTGTAAGGGGGAGGGGGCGGGGGGAAAGTGCCCATTTGCTCCTGGCCCATCAACCCTGCAAAACAGAGCCAAAGAAAAGGGAACTCTGGCTATTCAGAGGCCGAGCAATATGTACACTCCCAACAATGTCCCAATATACTGGGGGCCTCTCTATTAACACCCATGAATATTAAAGTCCTCACTGAACGCCGAGCAGGAACTTTGGGAATATACACATGAAAATACAAGCAGCATTGTGTACGGCCCAGAACAACGGGCCAGTAATAATGGGCCTCCTCTATTAACAACCATGAATATTAAACTTGTTTCCTCTCGACTGTTAAAAGGGAGAGGAGAGTCCCCGTATTTAGGGGAAACAAACCCCCACCCCAAACCCTCGCACAGGGAAGGCTCTTTGGAACGCAGCTGGGGCTAATTTTAACCACTCACAAAAGGTAGATGTTTGTTTGTTTTTTTTCCCGCCCCTCCTGTGCAATGAGGGAGAGTGTATTTAAACGTGGACCTGGCCGCTGGTACGCTGCAAACTTGCATTGGTGTGTGTCTGATTGGGGTTATTAGTGCTGTTTTTCCACCCCCACGCGGGGCATGCGGTGTCCAGCTATCTCGCAGGCTGAGTCGGCAGGGCTGGATTTGAACAATAACCTGAAGGGCTGTGTGGCCTCATGGTTTTAAGAGGCATGTTTTGTCATCGAGTAATTTGGGCCATGTACAGCTCCGGAAAAGAACCAGTAAAAGGGACCCGCTTCTTTGCAGGTGGGAAGGCAATAAAGGCATGTGTAAAGCCCCACACCTGATGTGTATGTTACATGATGCAGGCTAAGTGCTCCTGGATCCACAACCCAGAAATTCTGTTGCTCTGCTGGACAGAATTTTTTGTACAGCTGTTTTTGTTTTAATTTTGTTTTTAGGAAAGTATAATCTACTTGCCATGAAATCATATAAGGCATCTAAAGATCTGTGCTTCTGTATACCCTGAATGTATTAGCATGACTGGGCAATTTCCTTTTGTTGTCACAAAACTCATTCACCAAAATTCTTTACAGGGTTGATGTAAATAATACAATTGCAGGATTACATCACAGATGACAGTCAGAGAGACTCAAAGGCTTGGGCAAGGGGGGAAATGGTTTGCATCGGAGTTTGGAAAAGAAACAGAGAACATGAGATGGAGAGAGGCTGTTCCAATCAGAGTGGGTTGCAGAGGAGAAGGCTCTTGCACCAACAGTGGAAGTGGTGTGCAAAGGCAGAGAGGAAGTTGGTGTAGCAGGAGTGGGGATGGGAGGGGACAGAGAGAAATCTTGAAAAGTCCATGTGTGGGTTTGGGGGCCGGATCCAAAGTCCACTGAAATTAGTGGGGGGTCTTTCCATTAACTCCAGTGTGCCTTGGATAAGGACAATCGTGAACAGGATCCTGAAATGAAGGAGGGGGGGCAGAGGGGCTGCCTGACAATGGGGCGATGTGGGATAGATTTCTTAGCATTCAGAAGGGTTCCAGTGGGTGGCAGTTAATGTATCTCTTGCATTGCAATAGCTTCAAGCCACCAAGATAGGGGCAAGATTCTTCTCTCCCATCTGCATGACAGATCCTGATCCCAGTGATTCGCTCTCTCTACACGTGGCCACCTCTCACTGAAGTTCTGCAAATGCACTAAGCGCAGAATAGCAAATACAGACCATAGGACCTGGGGGAAGAATCTAGCCCACGGCTCAAACCCAGAATTACTGACTGCTGAGCCCCCACCTTTGGTTGGGAGGGGACCTTTTTCTCCCTTCAGATACTGTCTGAACCTATAGTCGGTGTCCTGTCCTCCCAGGGCGCTGCAGCCTCCCTCTGGGCTTGTTCAAGCCCTGTTGTTCTGTGGGCCCAAAACTGTGACCACTCACCTGAGTAGTCTTTGCTACAGGCTATAGGACTGCTTCCCTGGCAACCGGTTTGCACAACTGGGCCCTGTAGGCTCTGAGCTCCCTGGGGCCTGATTCTTCCTTGCCCACCGCTCGTGTCCTCATTGACACCGGGGCAGATCATTGTCATTTGGATCCAACAGCTGAAGGGCCCCCTGCCCGGCAAGAATCCAAAAGTTTGGGCTGGTCCCAGGGGTTTCCTCCCCATCCAGATCCAGACAATTTCCTTCTGCCCCCATCTCCCTGCCGAGCCAGGATTGGACACAGAGTTAGCACCTCCATTTCCAAGCCTGGAGGACTGAGGCCCAGCAGGTCCCAAGAAATGACTGTTCATGATCCCCTCTTCCCAGTCTTGGTGCACTGGCCAAAATGCAGGTGACCACTGCATGGTTGTAATGTGACTGGTGGGGCAGAGGGTGCTTGGGGGCGGGTGGTTCTCAGGGCATGGGGAATCTATTCTGATTTCACCCCCTTTGCCTGAGAAATGCAACAGGAGAAGCTGGGCCAGACCCAGAGACCCAGGTGCGGCAGGGACAAGCCAGAGGCCTTTTCATATCCGACCTTTATTGTTGGCAACTCCCTGGGCCATTTCATCGCAAGGGATTTCCCCAGGGTTTAGTTCAAAGCGAATTTGAAGCTAGTGTGGGTTTTGCTGCATTGGATGCAACCTGTGGAACTTCCGGGCTACCTGGCAGACCTTTCACTAACCTTTGTGGGCCCAGTCCAGCGCCCACTGCTGTAAACTGGCAGCCTTGGGCAATGGGCACGGCTCAGTCTCCGGTTCCTTCCCACCTTAGGTACATTGGCTCCAACAACACGGGCCTGCTTCTTATTTGATACAACCCCCCTCCCACCCCCAAACTGGGTTAGATGCTTTATGGCCACCTGCGAGGACAGCTCCCTGCCCCGCAGAATTTACAGTCTGGACGGCAGACCCAGAGCTGCCCACCCAGCAGCCTTTGCCAAATGGGACTTGTGCCTGAGTGAGGACTGCAGGAGTCGGACAGGCACAAACCAGTTTCACATCGGATGTATTGTGGCAAAGGATCCCTCGGTGGCGCGCGGTTCTGGCTCTAAAACCGATCTGATCTCTGCCATCTGCCAGCCCAGGAGCCCGGCGAGGGTGCCGGGGGACTGCGGGCTTGTTACCCCCGGTTCGAGCAGGAGAAACCCAGGGGAGAAGTGCTGCTCCTGCTCGACCTCGTTGTCTTGTTATTAGTGACCCGGTTCAGCACGTTTCTGTCCCAGCTTCTCCCTACACGTTCCCTGACGGGGGCTCAATACAGTCCTGAAGCCAGGGCGAGTCCCCCTCCGCCGCCAAATGACTTTTTCTGTTGTCTTCTGCTGGGGGGAGGATTAGCCAGGAGCAGATTCGATTCAGTTAAACACCGCAGCGCAGAACGAACGGGCAGAGAAATGGAGCGATTTCCAAAGCGAGCGGCGCCGGCTCCGCTCTCTCTCATTCACCGCCAGCGTCTCCCTTTGGCCGACACTTGTTTGCAAACTTTCCTTAGGACCGGCGGAGACTGACGAGCCCCGAGCGCTCCGAATCTCTGCCGGCCGCTCCTCGTTGCCTTTAGCCCAACCTGTGACATCCCCGCTGAAAGAAAAGTCCCTTTCGGTTCTCCTCGGGGGTCCCCTCCAACGTGGAAATCGAAGCGTAGAAAGTATAAATCTAAGGACTGGCCAGAGGAAAGCGATAGGTGAGCGGATACCTGGCCCCTTTCCCCGGAGTTTAGGCAACAGCTTGGGGGGGGGTAGCTTTAATCGCCCCACAATCAGGAGCCGTATAAACGGCCGTTTACCTTTTACACTCTTTTTGCCTTCTCGCGCTCCGAATTAAAATGTAAAACCCAGCCACAGCGCAAAGCCTCTTCTGCGGTTCTTAATAAGATTTAACGAATTTTCTCGTAGCTTCAAAAGGCTTTTGGGGGGCTGCCTGCAAACAAATCGCTGGAGGTGGGTTTTTTCTCACTGGCTCGAGTCATAGAAGCTTCGGGGGGATTTAGTCGTTTTCCAACGCAAAAAGCTCGTTTCTCGAAGGCGTCGGTGTTTTTAAAGCCCCGAATCCGAACTACTGCGAGTCAAAAATCTCTGCGCCTTCGATCTACACAGAAACGCGGCGTTTAGCAACAAAGCTTTGCAGGGGCTTGCAGCCTTTCCCCCGAAAAGAGGGGAATCGGAAGGGGAACATTTCCCTTGTCCCCTGATATGATCTAAACCCCCCACCCCACCCTTCCAACCAGCCGTTTAAAATCGTCTTTGCAAGGTAATGTTGAAACCACGAGCCTGGATTTAAGCATTCGAGCCCGAGCCGAGGAGACCCTGGCTGAGAAAAGATGCGTTCACCCCCCACCCCCACCCCCGGGTCGTTTTAAAATGCCAGATTCGGGTTTCTTAGGGCGAAATTGCGACTCGAGGGCGAAGCCGGTTTGAACGCACCAGGGGAAGGAGCCGGGGGTCGGTGCGGGGGACCCAGAGCCGCCCAGCCCTGTGGGCGAGCTCAGGTTGTTTTAACGGCGGTCGAGCCCCGGCCAGTCTTGGGGGAACAACCCCCCCAGAGATCGGCAGAGCCCGACCAGCTCCTGCTCAATCGGATCCGTTTCTCCCGCTGACTTCTCCGCCCGGCCCCGAGTGATCCGAGGGCCCCCTGATTGTACCCGGCCAGGCGCGGGAGAGACGGGAGGAGATTTGATTTTTCCAAACCCTCCGGACGGTTTCACCCCGAATAAGTTTCCGCGGCGAGGCTCTGTCCTGCCTGCGGAGCCGCGGGTGCTGGCCAGGCAAGGGGAGGGGGGGTCTCTCACTGCTCGGCCGAGGCAGGGGGGAGAAGTGCTCTGTGGGGTGTGTTGGTGCAAACGCGAACCGGAGTGAAACCCGTTGGCCCGCTCTCCCCCCGGCCAGGGCGCAAAGCGCCCGTCTTTTAATCCAGACGAATTCACTTGAAAGCCAGGAGCCCAATGCACCTTTGCCCCCCCCCCGATTAGCTGAATGCCCCTATTTCTGCAGCACCGCCGCTGCCCCTCTGCCAGCCCGCAATAAGGGGGTTATTAATTATTATTATTTTATTTAGTTCGTTTCCTTCTCCCCTTCCCTCCCCCCGGCCGGCTGGGAAGGGCTGGATGTTGCTAGAGCAGGTGTCCAGAAGAGACGCTTTCTCGCTCTCTCTCCACTGATGGGCTATTGGTGGGATGTGCGAGGCTGCCTCTCTCTGTCTGTCTCTCCCTCTGTCTCCCCCCCTTTCCCCCCCAGGGGGAAGGAGGGGGGGTCTCTGAAGGTTTGGCTCAGTCTGGTGGAACAAGTCTATCTTACAACGTCGGGGGGTCATTAATAACCAATTAGGAGGGTCACTGCCGCTCATATATAGCCGGCTGGGAGCGTTTGCCAAGAGGAATCTGTCAAGAGCCCCTCGCCCCAGGCTGAGCAGCGCTCTGCGCCTGGCTCCCCCGGCCGCCCTCTGCGCCCGGCTGCCCGGTGACCCCCCGGCCCGTCTCCCTCGCTCGCTCTCCCCGCCGCCGGGTTTCTATGATGGGCTCCGTGCTCCCCGCGGAAGCGCTGGTTCTCAAGACGGGGCTGAAGCAGCAGGGGCTGTCCCTGGCCGAGGTGATCACGTCGGACATCCTCCACAGCTTCCTCTACGGCCGCTGGAGGAACGTGCTGGGCGAGCAGCTCTTCGAGGAGAAGAGCGGCCACAGTAACCCCAAAACGGCCTTCACGGCGGAGGTGCTGGCGCAGTCCTTCTCGGGGGGTGAGTAGCTCCGTCTCCTGGCTGCTTCGGGGGCCAGGCCCTAAAAACTGCCCCCCCCCCAGCTGGTCCTGGGGGAAGGAAGAAGGCGCTGGCCCGGGACTGGCACCGCATCCAGTCTGGGTAGAGCCGCCCTCCAGGGCGCGGGGTACCCCGCCAGCCGGCTTGTCGGCTGCCTCTCGGCCTCGCTCCCCTCGGCTGAAACCCCCCTGTGCCCGGGGGCTCGGGAGAACAACCCTCCCCTGGCCTGCAAAGGAGAAGGCCAGGCCATGGCTCCGTGGAGCCCGGGGGCTGCCACCTCCGAGGGGCTTCGCATGTTCAATTCTCTTTCCCAAGCCCCCCCCCCCCCCGTGTTGACTTTCCCACTCCTGCCTCCCATCATTTCCCCACTTGGCTCAGCGTTTCTCCTCAGCCCATTGAAGCTTTAAGCCCCTGGCATTTAAGGTCTTATTAGGCGTGTAATAGCAGTTGACTGCGAAAGAAGAGGGGGTTTAATTCATTTAGTTAACTTGGGCTTGACCTGAGAAAGTTCCCACTTAAACCAAGACCTTAAAAAGGGAGCCGGGGCGGGGCAGGGGGGGACGTTTCTTTTCTTTCCGATGTCTCAAGTTCTTATTCCTCATTCATCAACCCGGGGACAATCTACTTTCTCTCGCTTTGGCATCTATGGGGCGCCCCGGCTCCCTTTTTCCCCCTCTAGGGTTTCTGTTCCTCTCTTAATTTACCGTGAAGCCTAATTCCCTTTTCATTCACGTTATTTCAAGCAGCGAATCGCCCCGTTTTGTCCGAGGAATTCCTGGGCCCTTTTAAACAAGCCCCCGCGCCATTCAGGCGCGATGGATCGCTACAGCATTCTTAAAGGGCTAATGAATTTAGAATTAGCAATTGCTTTCTAGTTGGGTTTCATGAATGCGGCTCACTTTAACCGCGTGACAAATTGCTGGATGGGCTGGAAGGGACACCATTTAACCCCCTTTCTCAGCCCCGGCGCGCTCCCAGCGCTGGGGTTTTTTCCCAGGTACCTTCTCAGTGCCGTAGAGGGGAAGCTCGTGGGACCTTGTAGGGTGCGAATGGGGCATTTCTTAGCGCGGGTTTGCTGGGGGGGGGGGGGCGGGTGAGGCTGCGGAGTTTGGTTAGAATTTGCAAAGCAGCACATCGGAGGTGCCCAGAGGCGGGGGGGCGAATTCCTCTGCCCTACAAACCTCCCCCCATCGCCGCCCAGGGGAGACCATCTCGCATCCCAACTTCGCCGAAGTTTGGTGCCTTTTCTCCCCGGGAAGGAACGCGGCGCTAGGATTCGGTCCCTGGTGTCCGGGCGCCGCTTACGGGGACGGGGACTGGGCAAAGGCGAGCCCCGATTCTTCCCCTCCTCCAACCCCCTCTCCTCTCTTCCCTCCCGCAGAGGTGCAGAAGTTATCCAGCCTGGTCCTGCCCTCGGAAGTGATCATCGCCCAGAGCTCCATCCCCGGGGAAGGCCTGGGCATCTTCTCCAAGACCTGGATCAAAGCCGGCACCGAGATGGGCCCTTTCACCGGCAGGGTCATCTCGCCGGAGCACGTGGATCTGTGCAAGAACAACAATCTCATGTGGGAGGTAAAGAGGGGGGGGGCGCACGAGCTCAGGGATGGGCCGCCTGACTCCTCCTGTGCACGGAGCAAAGCCCCGCCACACGTGGGAGAGCCCCTGTCATCAACTAACCCCCGTCCTGCCCGCGCAACTTGCGCCTATGCGCGCAACTTGCGGGAACACGCAGATCTCGCTTCACAGAGCAGTTAACGACCGACTTTGCGGTCCAGAACACGGGGCAGGGAATGAGGACTCCATGGTCCCGTCCTTTGCTCGTTGCGACCTGTGGCGAGTCACCCCCCCCCCCGCAACCTCCACGTGCCTCAGTTTCCCCACGGTATAACCGGGGATGACGATAATATGGTGGGGGCTAATTAAAGGGCTTTGGGATCGCCCCATTAAAGGAGCTAGACATGCCACTGAATGTACATGATTTATCCCCAACGGGTGGGTGTGTGTGTGTTAATTTCGCAGGATTTCCGTAGGAGAAAAGAATCTTTGATAAAATAAATAAATTCCCTCCCCGTCCTGCTCGGAGTTAGTCCCTGGCCCAGCGGGGAGAAGGATTTCCTTCGCTTTACGCGACTTTTCGCTCCCCAAGCCAGGCAGAGAGACCAGAACCTGCCCCACACGGTGCCATCAGCAACCCCATCCCAACAGCTGCTGGCCCTGCGGTAAAATGCACCCGATTCCCGATTGCTGCGTTTCATCCGCAGCGTCGTTATTGCCTCGCCCAGGGACAGCGGGTGTGTGCTCGAGGCCAGCTGGAGGGAATGAACTGGGGCCTGCCCGGAATGGACGCAAGGTTTCCAGCCTTTCGGGACAGACGTTTGGGGACCCTGGGGTTTAGCTCCAGCCTAATTTAACAAAACTCTGGGGCAAGGGCGCGACAGAAAACAGCTTAACTAACCCCCGTGAGAACAGCAAGGACCTCGGTGCTCAGCCCGGGCCACAGTTCTGTAGGTACAAGTCAGCTGATGGAAAACAGCAGGGGGTTGGGGCTGTAGCTAGGAGAATTACGGTAAGGGGCGAGGGCGAGGCCTTTTCATTCCCTAGCCCCTCATCTGGAAGGGCCTGATCCGACTCAGTGACGCGGATGGAGTTTTTCCCATCAGCTTCCTTGGGAGCTGGGTTAGGCTCCAAAAACTCCTCCTGGCCTGGCACCAAACCTCCTCTGGTGGCTTCTTTCTGTGCCCTGCAGAGAAAGGGAAGGCCAAGGCCCCACTAGACAGCGGGGAGGATCCTGTCCCTGTTCCCAGATAATCAGTGGGGCTCACTAAGGAGTTTGCCCATCTCCAGTGTAACCAGGAACAAAGCCCTTTCGATCTGTGTGTTGCTCACGCAGGTTTGCTGCTGCTGTTACACCCTTGGGTGTCCTAGGAGTGTGGGGCAGCCGTGGGTGTTGCAGGACCCAAGAACAATAGAAAAGAAGCTGACATATAATGTCGTCCCCTGGCAATGCCCCCACGCATCCTCCCATCCTAAGGGGCTGGTTCTGCAAACTTCAGGCCTTGCGGCTCTCTGGGCTACTCGTGGCGGCGGGACCGAGCCCAGAAGCTGCTGCAGCAGAAATCTGGACTCATTCCTTTGAACAGACCTGGGGGCCTGGTGCAAATGAGCCTGGTGTAAATCAGGAGTGACTCCATCGAGGTCAGCGGGATTGCACTGGTGTAAAACCAGTGTGAGCGGGATCAGAATCGGGTCCCTTTATCCAGGCAGACAACACCCCAGGCTGTGATTTGGTGCGTTTTAACTATTTGTTGCCTGGGGACTTGCTGCTTTTAAACAGGTCTGTCCCTTTATTCAGATCTTCACTTACAGATCTTCCCCCGGGTAGCCATACGCTGCAAGCGAGTGCCTTAGCTTAGATCCTCTTAATGTCGGTCCTGGTCTTGGGTCCATTGACATGGAAGGCAAAGCTCCCGCTGGCCTCAGTGATTCAGGGTGGGCCTCCCGCTTTGCTAGGTTGGTTTCCCCTCGGACTTAGGAGGGAAACCAAAGAAATCCAAATGTGACAAGAGTCCCCTGATTGTGCTTCTCAAGCCCTGGCTGAGAGGGGTCCCTAGAACAGGGGGAAGGAACCACACGTCTCGAAGTGGGGCCAAGATGGCAGGTGACATTCTTGGCTGGGCGAGAGCCTGTGGACGATGGAACCGCAGGCAAGGACGGTGCCAGGGCAGGCTCGCTCTGCCAGTTCAGGGAAGTGACAGGGCCTTCGACAGCACCCAATGCCAGGCCCACTGCCTATGCTCTCCCCTGCCTATGGACTGATTCCTGGCCCCCTGCACTGAACTGCACCCAAGAGGAACGTGGGATTTGCCACGTCAGATCAGACTCTTTATTCAAGGAACAGCCATAGGCACCTGCCAGCCCTGTGCCAGGCCCTTCCTGTCCATGCCCATGGCTTACCCTTCCTACGGCCCTCCAAAGTCCTCTCCAGCGGGAAAAATGAGCTACACACTCCGAACACCCTCTCCTATGTGTGGTCCCCACCCTCTAGCTGATTAAACCCTTCTGACCCCTACCTCCCATCATGACAAATAATACACGCTCCAGCTGCTACAGACCTGCCACATAGCCCCAGGGATGAGCATCTCTGACCTACTGAGGCTCTGTGTGTGTGTGTGGGGGGGGCGGTTACAGGCCACTGACTTCTCACAGCGTCCCACAAGACTCTGGGCCATCCCTGGGGGTGTAGGGTGGAAAGGATTGGGCAGCGCATTCAACCACAAGGCTATTAATGTATCACCCCCTTGCTCCTCACCCTAGGTCTTCAACGAAGATGGCACTGTCCGCTACTTCATCGATGCCAGCCAAGAAGACCACCGTAGCTGGATGACCTACATCAAGTGTGCCAGGAACGAGCAGGAGCAGAACTTGGAAGTGATCCAGATAGGAAACAGCATATTCTACAAGGCCATTGAAGTAAGTGGGGCTGGGAAGAAGTGTGTGTGTGTGTGGTGGGGGAGGCGGAGCAGGGAACTGGCATTTCCCGTATCACGCATCCCTCCTTGTTCATCAGGACTTTGTCATCAGGGGCCTAATTCAGGCAGCAGTGAAAAGGCTAGCGGTTTGCGGAGGCCGAAATGTTGGCACTGAGACCCTCTCGAGAGCAGCAGGGGTCGATGTGGCGGTGCTGGAGAATGACACGCGCACACATGAGAATGGAGCTTGGTGGGCGTCTCGGTGCAATCGCCATTGCCTGGGCTTGCAAGGGGGGGCCTGGAAAAATGAGTGTGTGTGTGTGTGAGAGAGAGAGAGAGAGAGAGACAGAGAGAGAGAGAGAAACGGGGGAGAGAGAGAAAAGAAATAAGACTTGGGCTTTCTTCCTGCTGTGGAGCTGTGCAGATGACTGAGATGTTAACCTTAGGGGTCTGCTCCTTCTCCCATTGAAGTCAGTGCGACTTTTGACACTGCCTCTAATTGGAGAAGGATTCTGCCATTGCCTCTAATGGACCCCGCTTCAAGGTCTATGCCTGGGACAAATGAGAATCAGGTAGGTTCAACATAAAACATACAGGTTACGTTATTGTTAAAATTAAAGTTTTCTGGGGATTCAAGTTAAATACCCCGATCCCTGATCCTGCAAGTCTTGATCCAGCCAAAAGATTCATTGAATTCCACGGACTGGGTGCTGCTCCTGGTAATAATGACATAAATCAGGAGTGACTCCAGTGAGCTCTGTGTAAAACCAGCGTGAGAGAGAGGAGAATCAGGCCCATTGACTTCAATTGGCATGATAAAGATGTGCAGGATCAGGCTTCCAGAGCAGCAAATTATGGAACTGGCCAAGCCCACGTCTCTGGTTAGTGGAGTTCAGTCACAAGACTTTTGAGGCAAGGATCATGTTTTCATCAGTGCTAGTGCAGCACCCAGCACAAGGGGCCCTGATCCTGCTTCTAGGAACTACCACAATATATATGTTTCATAGAATATCAGGGGTGAAAGGGGCCTCAGGAGGTCACCTAGTACAACCCCCTGCTCAAAGCAGGACCAATCCCCAGATCCCTAAGTGGCCCCCTCAAGGATTGAACTCACAATCCTAGCAGGCCAATGCTCAAACCACTGAGCTATCCCTCCCCGCCAGCTGTGGCTCTGGGGCCACAGATCTCTCCAGCTGGGGTACTGGCTCCCGGCTGCACGGCAGAGCTTGGGCTATTCATCTTTCATCACAAAACTTTTCCCCATGAGAGGTCAGGACTGAAATGGGACAGCTCCTCACCAGCAGCACACAACCAGACTGCCCGAGCGATAGAGCCAGACAGTGCTAATGGGAGGGAACCATCTCCAAGAGGCACCTACAGGCCTCTGAGCACCTAACAATATCAGAGCTGAAGGCAACATGAGTCACACGCCCGATATTAAAAAAATCCTCTGTAAGCCATACCCCAAACTCCCTGCAGAGAGAGACAAACTAAATAGGACCCCGCAGGTACTGAGCCTCCTATGGAAAGTCTCCAGGAAGGGGGGCATATAGGGAGCATCCCACACAGAGGGGAAGGTCCCACCTCAAACCCCGCTGGGATGATACCTTGGGTCAGTCAGTGGGCCCTGTCTGCCGAGCAGGAAGCAGCTGTAGTTCAAGGCAGCCGCATTTCGGATGAAAGGGATGTTGGATGCAGAGCCCGATGTGGGTCTCGGCAGTATTACAATTCGGCTGCCTGGGTGAGGGCAGGGGTGGGAATGTCCCTCACTGAATCCAGCCTCCCATCACGACGGGATTGGCTCTGGCACGACTCCAGCAGTGAGTCTAGAATAACAAACGCCCCAGGAATAGGATTGGATTCACGTGGCTCTGGAGACTCTCTTAGCCAGGAGAGGAATATGAGCACACGCTCGCTGAGTCGCCACGTGTGTCCAACAGAGCCAGCGCCAGGGACCCAGGATAGAACAATTGCACCCTGAACACACTAGCAGAAGGGAACGTGCAAGGGGCTGCCTGCATGGTGCTGAGCGTCTTGGTCCCCAACCAGCAGAGCGCTTAAGTGAGTGTGCTTAGCTGTAAGCATGTGTCTAGTCCCACTGACATTTTTAGGGCCCTGCATAAACTTCAAGATGAGCCACATGCTTTGTTGGATGGTGACCGAGGTCCACAGCACCTTGCAGATCACCCCCGATGTGAGATTTAAAAGAAAAATCATTGGGTCCCAATTCTGTACCCCATAGGCAGATCAACTCCCACTGACTTCAGATAGGAGTTCTGCCGGCATAGGGACAGCGCATTCGGACCCACCGTTTACCCTGGAGATAAATGAAACAGTCAAGTCAAATAGGTTGGTGCAGAAAGAGCGAAAACTGTTCCTTTTCTGTGGCAGGCAACTTGGGCATTTGTAACCAGCTTTCTGCAGCGTAAGGTACTGCCCAAAGCTAGAAACCATCCCCAGCTAACCTGTGTAAATCCAGGACAGAGGAGTGTGAAGTGTTGTTATAATGTAACGTTCCTCATGGGTGGGGTTTCTTTGCCTTATGGAAAAATAACAGCTCAGATTTTTATTTATAGCTGATCCTAAACTCCGTATTCCTGTGGACGAGCTGCAGGAAAGGGAGTTGAACTGCTTTTTATCTTTGTTTTTTTATACTATATGATGAAATAGAATAATAGCATTATACTGACATAATTCTTAAAAATATAGATCTATTGCATTTATATGAGCGCTAGTATACCTGTGTGTATGAATGACGATAGATACATATATATGTGCGTATATAATACCTAATACAGACATTCAGTAATACGCAGTTTGTACTGCTCATATGTCTGAATCCATGATTCTACAAACACCAGAACACTATTTTTCAGTTCGTCTAGATCACAAAAAAATCCCTAAGTTACAAGAGTTTGTGACTCCAATTGACAAAGGAAATAAATGTCACAGTTCAACCTACTAGCCCACCACGCTGTAGTACATGCCGGTATCCAGACAGCTACTGGTATGTTAAGCAGTAGTTGTACCTGGGTCTGCTCCTGCAGCCAGTGCATTAAATAACACAGGACCACTCAACAGTGTCAGATGGAGATGGGGTTAATTATGAATTTTGTTCTGAAAGAGAGAGTGAGAGAAATCATACGTGGCCTGGAAGTGTATGAGATTAGATTTTAATAGCTCGGTCTAGGTCCTGATTCTGCATTCCTTCCTCGCCCCAGAGTCCCATACCCAGTCACACAATGCACATGCCCACTGCCACAGGTACTCACGCTTTGAAGCTGGCTCCTATTACTCTGTTTGAAATCATTAGGAGTTGGGGGGTGGGCGTGGGCACAAAGAATGATGGCTCAGCCTGCATTGGGGTGAATATTTATTGAGGTGTCTATTTGTGGGAGGGGGGATTAGAAGTGGATTTTCCCCCAGTGGGCCACATCCACTCTGATCTGCTTGGATACATCATTAGAATCCCTTTGATGAACCCGCCAGAGGAGGGTGGATCCACCATATCTTTGACAGCAGTTGTATCCATTCTGCCCTCATACCAAAGCTCATTTAAGAAATGTAGGTTGTTTATTGCAAACATCTCTGTCCATGCATAGGAGCTGAATGACCCTTGGTATCTTGACTGCTTTCCCCCCCTTGAAATACCAAATGAAGGTGCCACTCACTCACCAAACGTAATATATATATACACCCTTTAAATCAAAGCTATTGCTGAGTTACAGGAGCACAAATAAAGTGTCTCAAAACAGTGAGCTATCCTCCAACCACTATTCACCCCCTTGAAACTTCACAAAAGCCAAACGTGGGTTTAAAAGAAAAATGAATTCCAGGACTGAGGTGCTGGGTGGTTAATTTCAGAACAGAGTGACTCTCTGGAGATGGTAGTAAGAGTGCAATCCCGCAGATTTGACCCTCATGAATAGACCCCCGGGCTAATCTCATAAAGGCAGCAGGATCGGGCCCATAATCCCCAAAGACCAAGTTTCTGAGCTGTAGCTGTGGATCTAATCTTTGCAATAGTGGCATGGAGAGCAATGTTTTCATAGAGGATTACATGTCATTAAAAAAAGACATCAGTTTCTTGGGAATCCAGCAGAGGTAGGATGCAATGCTAGAAAAAGAACCGATATACTGAAAAATCCAGTTTGTTACAGAGAGACACACTCCATCTTTCTCATCTGCATGTCGCACGCAGTCTCTCTTCTCTCTCCCCACCCTTGCACTCTCTCTGCAGGTGTACACACACTTTGACACACTTTCTGTCTCCTTTTCCCAGCACACAGATGTTGTCGTGCAATCTGTCTATGTTTTCATGACAACGCCATTGCTGTAGTGTCTGAACATCGCCCACACAGTTAAACCAGCTCCACAAATGACCCAAGGCGTCTTTGTCCTTCCTCCTCCCCCCGAGGCAGGTTGATTGGGGGCATTTTTGTAATTCATTGCTTTTATTTGCTTGTTGGATTTTTGTTTCCCTCTTCTCCTGCTGCTCTTTCTTCCCACTTTCTCCTCCTTCTTCGTCTTCTTCCTCGGCTGTGTCTAGCTGCAGCTGTGCGGGGGGGGGTGAAGTTGAGGCAGTGAGTTTCAACCTTCAGTCTGAAAGCCGTGAGATTTGTGGGGGTGATTCAGATTGCCTGGGTGCATGTGTGCACACACCTTTCTGTGCACACGCACACTTCTGCCCTCATCCACACGCACGCACACTGGTGCGTACGCGCAATCCAGCGCGCGCACACGGAATTTCATCCCTTCTCTTCTCTTTATTCTCTTCTATTAAAAGGGACAAGTTTTCAATGAGATGGTTAAATGAGTGCATGCGTGCCAGAAAGTGAGACCTACAATCTATTTCCAAGTTCATATTATTCAACCCTTATATAGGCCACTATTCATCATTAACCAAGTGGCTAATTTAAGGTCAGTTCCCATTGTTTGTGGTATGATTCCTCATATGCTTAAAGTTAGGCACATATTTAAGTGCTTTGCTGAATCTGGGCCATTATGAACAGGACCCTGTGTATTCGGTGATTCTATGGCTGCAAAACTGTGCTCCAGAATCTGGGCTTTTATTATTATAATTATTTTAATTAAATCTCTAACGCATGATTTGCATAGAAAATCATAAAAACACGAAGTAGGTGTGATTTAGCGTAGCAGTGTCTGACCGCCTGAAATAGTAGCTCTGACTGGTGAGAATTGCCTTGTTCTTCTCAGTTGGGTGTTGATTCTGAAACCTAATGATGCCACTCTACATGCCAGCCAGCTATTTCTTGATGGGTCATTTCAGCAGTAGCTAGTTTGCCCACCCTCCATTTTCAAACTATTTCCCAGGTGCCAAAAGCCCCAGCAATCCCCTGATCTCTACAATGCAGGTATGCACTGTCCTCCCCCAAACCTGAGACACTGAAAAAGTGAAGGGCAAAGGAAAATAAATGGATTTCAGCACCACAATAAATAATGCAAGAGAGATGCTTTCAAACCTTGCTTCTGAAATGTCCTTATGGCTGCTGCAGAATACTCCGCCCGCCCGCTGCACTGAAGTGCTGCGGGAATCAAAGCCCTTGCTGTGGTGTTGTTTATTATTATTACTGTAGTGGCACGGCTCAGGACCCCACTGTATTAGGTGCTGTGCAAACACCGCACAAGAAGCCTGTCCCTGCCCCAAAGAGCTTAGACTCTAAGTGGAATTTAGACCAGTGGTTCTCGATCTATTTACCATTGTGCATTGCATGTGTGTTCTGTGAGCTGCATCCAGTACTACCTGTATGGCCCTGAGGATGTCACATGGGCCGCAGCTCCATGCTGATTGGGCCGCAGATTGGGAACCACTGATTTAGACCCATCTTCCCACCAAACCACTGCCCCTTACCAGGAGGTGTACAAGCCTTTTAACTGTCAGGCTCTTCTCTAACCGTGCCCTGGGCAACCCAAGCCCTTAGCTATTGTATCTGCGCTTCCTGTCTGAACCACATCTTTGCTTAAAAAGCACCAGGAAATGTGTGTCCCCTCCCTCCCCCTGCCAACGGGCTCCTTTGGTGGGAGTAGGAGGCTTGCTGGGGGCAGAGAAGAGTTGCGCTCTGCCAAATCTCAGCTGGTGTAAGATAGAGCAGCCCCTCGGCTCAGCACAGCACAGAGCCATACCTGGCTCCCACACAGATCCCCTCCCCTCCTCTCCCACAGGAGCAGATCTCAGCACAGGACAGAATTTGGGCTGAAATGTTTCGGGGCACCACTGGATCGGATTAACACTTCCTCTCTCTCTGCCTCGGTTTCCCCTCTCACCCTTTGCCTTTCTTGTCTATATAGACTGTAAGCTGTTTGGGGCAGAGACTGTCTCTTATTCTATGTAAATATAGCACCTAGCACAAAGTGGCTCTGATCACAGTTGAGGCCTCTAAGATAATGCCACTGTTGTCCTGTCGCTGAAGCCAGAGGGAGCTGTCAGGTCTATTTGTCATGATCAATCTCTGACTGTTTTCCAGTCTCTGCAGCACTGTCCTGGATAGTCCAGTCTATGAGCTGTGTGTCTGCCTAGTCTAGGCCTTTTAGTGTGCCCAGGCCCAGCGTGGTTTGGGATATTGGAACTAGGGAAATGGCGAGTGTCTGGATGCCATGTGCAGTTCTAATCATGTGTCATAATTCCTGTCTTTTACCTCTCAGTTCCAGGGTCCCGCTTGGGATCACTCCAGATTCCAGCTGCCAGATTATCTCTGCTGTAACCCCTGAGTTACACCAGAGATGAATTTTGCCCCATGAGACTCTGGCTCCAGATATCATGGAGGCAACAAGCAGAAAAATCTATTCACCCCCCACCCACCCTGTTTGTTTTTTCTTTCCCTGTAGATGATTCCCCCAGACCAAGAGCTGCTGGTCTGGTACGGGAACTCCCACAACACCTTCCTGGGGATCCCGGGCGTGCCGGGCTTGGAGGAGGAGCAGAAGAAGAACAAGCATGGTACGTAGCGCTAGGTAGGACAGTAACTGTCGCAAATGCACGGCTGCGTTCATCCCCCTGCCCGCACTCTATGCACATAAGCCCTGCTGGCTGTCCCCTGGCTGTCCCTGGACAGTGAAGGGGGGGAGGGTTTCACTAGCACCTGGATCCTGTCATTGCTCACCCGGCAGGGACTGACTGGTGTCCCATGACTCAGTGCTGACAGACCTCGACGAAGAGGGGCCAGGAATAAAGCCTTGCGAGTGTTCTCTGCCAGGTGTGCTGCTGGGCGGAGCCCAGCCCTCGGCTCTGAGCTGTTCCAACCACTGCTCCCCTGCAGCTCGAGACACCTGCCGCAGGGCCTGACCTGGCTGGCCTTGGAAATCCTGGGCCCGTTTCTCCGCAGCTGTTTGCACAGCCTGGACCAGCTCCCCAGTTGGTGGGAATCGGCTTCGCTCCACTGGGAGACTTGCACTGATTTCCTCCTGCGCTCAGCAGACGACCAGTAATAAGTTGATGTTGCCTGAGCCCTTTGTAATGCCAGTAAGGGTGAGGGTCTGAGCGCGCTGGGTCTCTGTTACGCTGCTGTTCTCCCCAGGGTTGCCTTTTAGCTGCCGCAATAGAAAATTGCTGGGGGCTCTGGTGGAGCTGACACCACTGGGGTCCCAAAAGCTGCCCGAGGGGACAGGGTAGGTGCTGTACTTTTCTCCTTGGGATCCCTCTGAGCCCCACTGTGGAACGAAGGCGGCTTAGCTCGTAAGGATCAAGGCCAAGGGGCTCCCCCCGAAATTCTGCCAGAGACATCAGTGAGTCCTAGTATTGCCTCCCCATGCTGACTTGCCCAGGGCTGTGCCAGCTTTGCCTGCAGGGTCCCTAAGGGCAATCATCCCGAATAGCCTGTGGCCCAAATCCAGTAGTGAGAGAGCCCTTCATTCATCACTCCCACACGGAGGAGGCTTCCTGTATGGTGAGTGGGGCAGAGAAAGTGCTGACTCAGTGCTCCACACTAGCAGAGGCTAAGTGTCGAGTCACTGATTTCCCTGAGCTGTATGGGGGCCACTGCATTAACCCCATACAAACCCCTCTTCTCCCAAGATCCCATAGCAGGGGACTCTTAACTCCTCTGGGATTCCTTGTCTACTTGTTCTGCCATTTCCCATTGGGATAGACAGAGAAGGGGACCCGAGCAAATGAGCCAGCAACAGGGGATTTTAGATCTCCGGGTCCAATAGGCTGCAGAATGCAAAGGGGGTGGGGAGGCTGAAACAGTTCATAGAACATAATACTGTAGTAAGGAAAGGAGAGAGAGAGCCTCATGCAGCCTGCTCCGTGCGGCTGCCTCAGCGTGACCTTAAAGAGGGTGCTCCTGCCTGCACTGCAGTACAGATCCCAGGGCCTGAGCAGAAGAGGTGGGGTTTGCCCCACTCACACCCACCCGCCCGGCCTCTTTGTCTCTGCAGAGGTGGCTGCTTTTCCCACAGTCTGTATGTGCCTGGGCTCGGGGTTGCAGAAGAGCTCAGGGCCTGATTGCCAATAGCGCTCAGCCCCCATCGTGACCCAGCCAGATTTTCGAAAGAGCTCGGCCCCAGCATGCTATTATGACTCCACAGCATGACTCCAGCATGAGCTGTTCTGGAAAGGACAGAAAACAGCAGAAACCCCCCACCCCATGAAGAAAAGCTGGTGATTCAGGCATAGGGCACCCGGCTCTTATCCCCAACTCACTCCAACCTTGAGTGAGTCACTGAGAAGCACTGTGCTCAGTTTCCTGGGCTAGAAAACGGAAATAGTGATACCTACCTCCCAGGGAGCTGGGAGGTTTCATTGGTCAATGCCTGCAAAGTGCTTGGAGATCCTTAGCTGGCAGATGCAGCAGAGTTGCACAGAACTTATAGAAATGATGCTTATTTGTTATTGATTCATTATGTGCTGCAGGGGCATTGCTACTGAGCTTGTCCTGACTGGTCACCACGCACCAATGTGCCTCTGTCTTTATTGAAGGTGTCGTAACCTTGAGATGCCTAGTGCCATGAAGTCACCTGACAGGCACAAGGAAGGGAATGAATTGCTCAGGCCCTGAGATCCTGTTTCCGCTGCAGAGCAGAGGGCAGTGGCTGACTTCTTGTGTTGTTCTATATTACAGAGGACTTCCACACGGTGGAGACGGGCGCCAGCACGGCCGGCCGCATGCGGTGTGTGATCTGCCACCGCGGCTTCAACTCCCGCAGCAACCTGCGCTCTCACATGCGCATCCACACCCTGGACAAGCCCTTCGTCTGCCGCTTCTGCAACCGCCGCTTCAGCCAGTCCTCCACACTCCGCAACCACGTGCGCCTGCACACCGGGGAGCGCCCCTACAAGTGCCAGGTCTGCCAAAGTGCCTACTCCCAGCTCGCTGGACTCCGGGCCCACCAGAAGAGCGCAAGGCACCGACCTCCCAATGCCTCCCTGCAGTCTCACTCCCCAGCCTTGCCCGGGCCCCACCCTGCCTCCCTGGCACATCACATACCGACAATGGTGCTGTGAGCCACTGTCGAGATGCCGGGTTCCGGGCAGCCACTTCCAGCTGTCGCAGACTGGCATTGATCACGCTGATGAATTTGTTGGCATCAACCCTTCAGGGAGGGGTGGGGGGGCTGGAGGCAGAGAGGACGGGGCAGGGCCTATTTCTTAATTAAACAGTTTGCTGACAAAGTGGCACCTCTGTTAAAGCATTGCCATTCCCTTGGGGCTTAGGGTGTTATCTTACCAGTGCAAGACATGAGCCCAGCCCTGTGATCCATTCAGTGCATCTTCTCCTTGCTGATCAGTCTGGGGCAGGGAGTGTCAGGGCTCCAACCATAGAGGAGGCTGTGTGATAAGCTGCATTGTCCCGGGTGTTTGGCATCAGGCAGTGAGTGGCTTAAAGGCATTTGGGAGCGTAAATACACTGAGAATGAAAAATAACATGAACCCTAATGTGAAGACACCGGTATATGGAGTAGTGGAGGGTGGGGAAGAGCCAAAATGCTGATTTGTGAAACACTTTCCAAGGGCTTTCGTGTTTAATTCGGTTGGAGGAAGAGATGAGAAATTGCTTTCCCCTCTATTGAGGTTAGCGCAGTTGGCAGGCCGGATTCACCATCGGTGGGAGCGGGCACCAGTCTGTTGAAGTCAATGCAGCTGTGCCTGTTTACACCAGTGGTAATTTTGGCCCCAAAGCTGTGTCTGCACTGGGGATATTTACAAAACCCTGTTCTGATGTTAGTGCTGGTGGGAGCAAAGTACAGACAAAAATCATGGGGCCAGGCCCCATTTTTGCGACCATGTCCGTTAGGCTTGGAGTCCATGCTAGACCCCCAGCTGGTCCCCATGCCAGTTCAGCTGGTCCACCACATCCCACGCCTGGCTGGTCTGCCGTGCCAGAGCTAGCACCGGTGGGAAGGAGCTTTTGTAAGTTTCCAGTCTCAAGTGTATTAGTTCAAAAACCACACCCCTGGTTTTTCCATGTCTAAACTGTGCACGTTAAGACCTCTGAAATTGCACACAGATCTGAGCTTCTGCCCAGGCAGACAGGGGACATGCAAAGTGGCAACCGAGCAACAGGCTGTTGATGAAAATTTGCCCCATCATGCGCTCAGGAAATGGAGAATCAGGCAAGTCGCCTGGTGTCACCAACAGCGTTTTTCCAGGATGTGTGTAAGCTGGGGTAGTTAGAAGTGCCCCCTCACACACTCAGCTCACCTTGCCAAGGCCACCTCCCACCTTGCCAAGGTGTTCCTCCTCCAGCTCTAAAGTAGGGCTAGTGGTCCTTCAGCAGATCCAGATCTCTAGGGTCTATTTAAAGTCTTACCTCTACTGCCCTCTGGAGACCAGAGAGAAATAATTCCTTTCCCCAAACCACACCCAGAATGCAGTCCGGAGCGCCCCCTTGAGTCCTGCCACAGTTATGAACCCAATAAGAAGGGTTTTGTGAAATAAAATAAAATAAAAAAAACTATTATAATATTATTAATTATAAGTATACGATGTATAGAGTTTTCGCAAACTGTGTTTTACTTCCAGAAAACAATTGTCACTTTACCTTTGTAAATATTTATGTAAAACATTATTTACAAAACTTTGATATTATATATTATTTGATGGTATATGTACACAGCTGTAAATACATTTGTACCTCTCTCTCTTGTATTCTAAATAAAAATTACTTGGAACATTTATCATTTAGAAGGTGAGTTGTTTGGGAATTTTCTTTCTCTCTCTGTTCTAGGAAAGCATAATGTTGGTCTTGGAAAGGGGATAGTGGAGCTTCTCCTAGAGGGTATCATTGAAATTTGCTTCTTTTCACTTCCTTAGTGTCTTCAGGATCCTAGCTTATGTTTGAATTAAATTAACAAAAGATCCAACCACTGTATTATCAACCATTGGAACAGTGTCCCATGGGAAGTGGTACATTCTCCATCGCTTGGAGTCTTTAAATCAAGATTGGATGCCTTTTTAAAAGATATGCTCCAGTTCAACCAAAGTTATGGGCTTGAAGCAGGAATCACCAGGTGAAATTCTGTGGCCTGTGTTATGCAGGAGGTCATATGATAATAGTCCCTCCCTGCCTTAAAATCTAGAATCTATTTCACACATTTTGGACAGAGCATAATTTACTGCTCACTCCTCATGGATTATGTTCAAGAACCATACTTGCATCTTGAAAGACGATGGTTTTAAAAGTGGAGAAAAGCAATTTGCGCACAGGAGCACACACAGAGCCAGAGACACATGGTGTTCATATGTATGTAAGCACAAGGTGTTGAACCCCAATTTTCATTCATTACAAATAACTCCTGCAGTACTTAACACAGAGGTACACAGGACTATCCCCACCTCCTTCTGGAATCCCCCGGCCTTTAAAGACAAACACGCATCCATATATCATAGATCAAGATGTAATCCTAAATAGGGCCTGTTTGTACCATACCATGTTCTAGGCAGCACAAATGTCCTGGGGCAGACCTGCTTTTGATACCCCAATAGCCACTATCCTAATCAATTCCTGTCCAGCACGGTCATGTCGCTAGCAAGAAGATTGCTTAGGATACACACAGATATCACTGGTGGATCTCGTAGCAGGATCATGTCTAATACAAGACAGCACTGCAGCTCTCTTTAGCTTCACTTTGCAATGAGTGAACTTGATGCTTTCTCGCTAACACCAGGGCTGTCAGGAGTAACAACACTGTAGGGTGAGAGGAGAATCACGCTGTGGGATTCAGCACAGCAGCTGAACGGCAGAGAGGATTATGATGATTTGATTCTTATGAACATGTACCTGCTTCTTCTGCTATGTGTGTATACAGCGCCTGGCTCTGTGGCGACCCTCTCCTGATTGGCCCCTTGGGGTGCTATCACAGTGCAAATATTTAATAATAATAACAGCTGTTCTCTGATATAACCATCCACTTGAGTGGAGAAGATAATTTAGCTTACCAGATGGAAGCCTGTGCTGCATTTAGGCTTAATGCAATGGGAAGCATTGGCTGATGACCTTGGTATGATCTTTCTCCTAAATCCCTGCGTGACAGTATGACTAGGTAAATGACAAGAGCTGATTTTTCTTAGTTGTAAAAAATTAGTTTCTTAATATTACATTTCTTTTCCTTTCTACATGTAGATAATAAATTCTTGCCATTTCAGTCAGACCAGTCGTGTGCAACCCATGGGCTGCTTGCGGCCTAATCAGCACACAGCTGCAACCCCCTGTGACCTCCTCAGGGCCATACTGGTAGTATATATATAGAGTGGATGCGGCCCACATAACACATGGAGAGCTGCATGCGCGGCACACAATGATAAATAGGTTGAGAACCACTGAGTCAGATACTCATTTAGCAAGGCTGTGAGCTGTTAAATAGCTGCTGTGTTCCAGAGGAGACTGTATTTCAGGGATAGCTGAAATGGAGCCTGTGCATGAACGAGTTGTTGAGTGCTTTGGGAGCTGGTATGTAGGAGCTGGGACTTTAAGGAAAACAATAATTATCATGAGACTCATGACGAAATCACGAGAGTTAATAACACTGCTGCAGCAGCATCGTTTAGCAGGGATTTGCTGCTTCCCACAGTTCTGCAGGGGGCGTGGCTGCCTACTGTGCCAGTGCTGGTCATGCATATAGGGCTCGTGGGCCCCAAGAGGATGTGGGGGGCGAATACGCCGAACGCCCATGGTTACTATGGCCAGTGTGCAGCATTCACGATGAAATACTGTCTCTGGGCATTACCAACATGTGGCTGGTCTTGGGGCGGGGGGGCATATTCCTGTAGCCTTAAACCCCACATCCAGCACTGGAGGGCACCAGAGCCCCAGGCAGCTTGCCAGCACTAAGCATGGCCCAACACTTATCCCTTCCTTTGAACCCAACGCAGTGAAGGCCATTCCCCCTCTCTGCCAGGATCCAATATGGCCTCCCGCAGCCTTGTCACTGCTGAGGTTCGCCAGGCCCTCATCCAAGATGGCGGCGCCCCAAGCCAATATGGCAGCTCCCGCGCACGCGGTTGCCAGTAACTGACGTGGCGGAGAGAACGTGTAGTTCAGAGGGGCACTGAAGCCTACGAAGGAAACTGCCAGGACGTAAGATGGCGGCAATAGAGATCCGGCTGCCGGTGGCCCGCAAGCTGGTGGGCCAGAGCCTGGCGCAGGGGAGCGACAAGCACTTGGTGGCTCCGGGGGACACGATCACCACAGACACGGGCTACATGAGGTGAGGGGCCTCCCCCAGATTTCTCTTCCCCCCCATCTCAGAGCCTGAGGCTGTGGGGCAGGGTCCCTTATCCCCCCAGGCATGGGGCTGTGGGGCAGTCTCCCCCGTCCCCCCAGCGCATGGGCTATGGGGTCCCTTATCCCACCAAACATGAGGCTATGGCGCTGCCACACGCCCCAGGGTTCCTTATCCCTCCAGACATGTGGCTAGGGTGCAGCCCAGCCCCGCTCCTCAGGGCGTGGGTTATGGGGCGGGGTCCTTTTGCCCCCCTGCATCCCAGTGGCAGCCCTCCCTTTCCCCCCATCCCAGCAGCTACGGCTATGGGGCAGGCTCCCTTATACTGCACATAATGGGGCTATGCTGCAGCTTCCCTGCCCCCGTTCCGAGGGTTTGGGGGCAGGGTCTCTTCCCCCACACCATCCCAGTGGCAAGGGTTGCTGGGAATTAACAGCGGAGTTCTCCTTTAATCCCTGGTTTTTTGGGGGGCTGCTCATTCCTCCCTGCCCCTGCTTCTTGAGTTGCAGAAAACAGCTTCTCCTGGGGGCTGGGGCTGCAAGCAAGAGTCATTGTAGTTACTCGGGTGACCCCTGAACAGTTGCTTGCCCTGCTTTGGTCCCCGTCCCTCCCCCCAGCTCACCTTGCTGGTGAGGAGTCTGGTGGGTCTTTTTTATCTGGCTGTAAATTTCTCAGTGCCCCCACTCTGTTGCTCGTCTCATGCTTAGAGCTGGTCCTAAGTCACTCTCCCTATCTGCAGTCTTGGGAAGGGGCTTATCAGTCTCACTTATAGCTGGACCACCAGTGCACATGAGGATGGAGGCTGAGCTGTGTCACCACCTGCAGGTATCTTTATTTCACAGACTCTTCGCTGGGAACCGGATAGAGAGAGAGACAGACCTCAGCCTTAGAGTGGTGGGGAAATAGCCCCCTTTCACTTTCCTGTTTTAATTCTAGGGAGCTTGGGGACTCTTTTCCTAATAATTCTGTGACTGCTCTAAGCCTGGGGTGCAAAAACCTGGGTTGGCCAGCCCCAGGGTGGTCGGGATGGCAGATGGATGTGTGGATGTTTGATGTGTTCTTTTTCGGCAGGGGCCATGGCACGTATATGGGAGAGGAGAAACTTGTAGCATCGGTAGCAGGTGCTGTGGAGAGAGTGAACAAACTGATCTGTGTCAAAGCTCTGAAAACCAGGTGAGAACAGGCTTTGGGGCAGAAGCCATTTTCTGAACCTATTTAGAAATCAGATGCTCCTTCTGTGTAACTCCTAGTGCCGCGTATCCCACTTAACGACTTTAGAGAGGGTGGGCATAAACCAACAGATGGTCTCAGTGTGTCCCCAACAGTGGGAGATGTTTGGAAATGAGTTGGGGTGAATGTAGAAATTGTCAGACTTTATCAGATCAATGCTTCCATCTACACCAGACTGGTGGATTTCATAACCATATTATTCATGGATTATTAGACCAGAAAGGACCATTAGATCATTTAATCTGACCTGTGTAACACAGGCCAGAGAATTACTTCTGTATTGAGCCCAATTATAAATTCCTGGAAATAAACGTTAGTACTGGAAACACTAATGCTACAGTTTGCACAGACTCCAGTGCTGTGACTCGGCCCTGCTTTCTTTTAATGCTATGTTTTTAATTAGTGTCATGCTGATACATATACTTGAGTCGAGTGATGTATCTGAGCCAGTACGGGAAGAGGTTTGTATGAACAGAATTTCCCTTTTTGTCTTGCTCCTAGGTATAATGGCGAAGTTGGTGACATTGTGGTTGGGAGAGTCACAGAGGTAAGGCGAAGGAGATCCCGGCCGCTGTTTCCTGCCAATGACTTCCTGACAACATACTAAAACCAGAATTATGCTTGTCCTATATTTAAAATGTAAGAGTGTTAATGAGTACGGTTTAGTAGTGACAACATAGGACTGTCATTGGTGCGTCTGTGTCTGATGGATGACATTTCTAGTGCGCCCAGCACCTTAGCATCCAGGCTTTTTAGAGCCTGCCACTGGGCACTGAGGGAATTCAGCATCCTAACTGTATCGGGCCTTTCCTTTGTTAAGATCCTTAATTCTATTCCAGGCTGTGCTGCTGTGTGATGTTAAGGAAGTCATTGCCCATCTGTAGAATGGAGATGATATCAGCCTTCTGGATTAAAGGGACACAGTTAATGTAATATTTGGTTGGAGTCTTAAAAATTGAGTTAAAAGTCGTTTTGTGTGCTACAGCTGTGCCTGAGACCCCCTGTTAATGTTCTGAGTGGATGTATGTACCAGGTGGGGTATGTTCACATACACGGAGAACAGGACAAATCTCGTCACTTACTCCTCTTCATTTGTCTGTATGAAGTTCTTTGGTTGGTGTGGATTGCTGGGGACTGTGGTTCTACTGGCCATTGAAAGTCCTGCTCCACTGGTAAGCACATGTTTGATGTTTCAGAATAACAGAGGAATTTCTCTTACCTCCCCCTCAGGTTCAGCAGAAACGATGGAAGGTGGAGACCAATGCCAGGCTGGATTCAGTCTTGCTTCTCTCATCCATGAACCTACCAGGAGGGGAGCTGGTGAGTGAAATCCCAAATAGCGTGTTGCCAGATTACTTTCTTGCTGCTCAACGGCAGCAGATGTGAGGAGCTAGGCGCTGAGATGAACTGCGAGGCTGGGTGTCTCTTTCCTCAGTTGCTGCTGCAAGTGCAGCATTGGTGGCCAGCTAATTCATCTGTGCGTGCAAGTCTGCAGGTTAATCGGCTGTACCCCTTTCCAGGACCTTCTGCACAAAGGCAGCTCATCCTATCAAGTGTCATTCCTTCTACATAACTGATACCCTCAGTGGGTAGGACTACACTTGAAGCTGGAGATGGAATGCGCAGCTGGGGGGAGACATACCCACGTTCGCCCTGATCAAGCTAGCATGCTAAAAATAGTGTGTAGCTGCAGCAGCCTTGAGTGCGTGCCCGCCAGAGGCACTAGGTATGTACTTGGCCAGCTGGCCCCTCCTGTTGCTCGTGCTGCATTTTAGCATGCTGGCTCAATCAGCGCTAACACAGGTATGTCTGCTCAAACTCAGAATCCCATTCCCAGCTTGAAGTGTAGACGTGCGTCTGTTCATGTACCGGTAGCTGTTGCACGTTTTATTCTTCTGGGTAATGGAATTGTGGCACTCTGAGACAGAAGAGACGTATTGGGTCCCATCCAATCAGCTACCCTCATCCTGGCCAGGCAGGATTGTTCCTACAGTATATTTTCCAGTGCCTTACCCTACTGCTGGAAGCATTTTGATTGGGTATCCCTTGATCTATAGAAAGAGGCAGGTGGTAGGATTAGAACTGAAGGACAGGTGCTCTACCTGCTGATCTAAGGAGGTTTTGCCCTCTAGCTTGTGGTGGCAGAGCTTTGTGAGGGGGGCAGAATTAAAATGGACGGGGATCAGTTACTTTTTCACATAACTTTTCCTCCCTTTGTGCTTTTCAGAGAAGGAGATCAGCGGAGGATGAGCTTGCAATGAGGGACTATCTACAGGAAGGGGATCTTATCAGCGTATCCTTCCTTCATTTGTATTTAGGCAGGAGACCTCTGTGGGTCTTTGGTGCATAGCCAAATGCCGGCAGATTAACTCTCTCTGCTAATCAGAACGTGAGCCTTCCTTCTTCCTGTGTGTGACCTGAGCCAAGAGTTCTCTCCTCCACCACTGACTGAAATAGGTGGGTCAGGAGAGTATGTTATACTCACCTTTGTTTCCAAATGACATTTTTCTGCCTCCCCAGTTCTGTCTGGCTTTAGGTCCCATTTTTGCCTAAACAGTAGGTGTATCATGGTCAGGAGCACTGGACAGCATCTCCACGAGGCTCTAATCCTGTTCTGGGATGCTTGCTTGAAGGAAGCATCTGTCCTAGGATGGCTGTCGGAGGGAAACAACATGCACACACCATCCCTGAAGGCAGAGATCATCTGCTGATCATTGTGGGAGACACTCAATCTTAGACTCTATAATCTGTCTTATCTGGCAGTCTCCCAGGCTTATCAGGCTGGTCTGACTCCCAGTTTTGATGCTGGTCCCTAAATCCTTCACCTTCCGTTTGCTTCTTCTGCACGTTTGCCCTCCCTCCCCACTTCCCAAGGACTAATTGGTGGTGTGCTAGCCGGGGGGATGGACCTGGGCTTGTGGCCCTGTGTTGTCTTGGGGGCAGATATGTCACTTTGTCACTTCGTAGCCTGTATTGCACAGTCCTGTGTGAGGCTACCAGGCTGAGAAAAAAGACTGAGCTTTGAGCCTCTAGGCTGGCCTGAAATGACAAGGAAGGTACCATCAGACAGCAGTGCTGGGGATTGGTGAAGAACTATGGGATAAAGGGAAACTCCACCTGACTATTTCATTTGTGGGTTGCCCAGTGGGAGGGATGGGAGGTGGGGGAATGAAGGCTTGTGGGGCCGGTTGGAGGCAGACTTCTCTTTTCCTTAAGCAGCACTGCCAGGCAGAAGTCCAGGCAGTATTTTCTGATGGGGCTGTATCACTGCACACGCGGAGTCTGAAATACGGGAAGGTGAGGTACCGAGCAGGCTGCTACTTTTCCTTGTCACTGGAATTTGTATGGCTGTACACCAGCATAACTGAGAGCAGAGTTGGCTCCCGTGAGGGTCCTTCGGCATGAAGGGATCTAGATAAGAACAAGATATGGTTACTAACCTATATCTTCAGGCTGGGAAGATGAAAGGACCGGGGCCCAAAGTGAAATAAAATGCAAAATCCCCCCAGTGTGAAATGAATCTTGTCCATTTGCCCTTTAACCCTCCCTATCAGCAATTACAGATTGTGAACCCCTGCTGGGTATCAGAACCCTGGGGAGAAATCGCCCTTGGCTGAAACTTCCTGATAGCTCTTCCTGCCCAGAACCGCCTGTGACTTTTCCTTCTCTTTCTTGCCCCAGACTCAGGGGCTTTATGTGCTTGGCATTTATCTCTGGTCTTGTGTGTTGAAATAAGCCAATGGGCCATTTGTACCTAGGCTGCAGTTCAGGGTTATCAGACCCGGGATATTAGCACTTCAAAGCTGAATGCGGAGCGGGATTACTGTACAAAGGGTGAAGGAAGGCGACTGGATCAAATGTGCTGCTAAATGGAGCCTCTCTCATTTTTTGCCTTTTAGGAAGGCTGGATGGCGTGTTGGTGCAATCACAATATTAGTATTTCTCTCACTGAACACTTCCGTAGCACTGTGTCTTCAAAGCGCTGCCTGGGCATTAGTTAATCCTCCCAGCACGCTGGAGGCAGGCAGGGTTGATATCCCCATTTCCCAGACGGGGACAGCAAAGCACTGAGTTGAAGTTGGTTGGCTCCCAGACCACCAGTGGAGTTGGTGTCAGTGGTCAGGCCACACCCCTCTCACGTTAAGTGTCACTCTCCCCTTCAGCTTGGCCAGGGTGTGCTTGTTCAGGTCTCTCCCTCCCTCGTGAAACGCCAAAAGACTCACTTCCATGATCTGCCCTGTGGTGCCTCCGTGATCCTTGGCAACAACGGCTTCATCTGGATCTACCCAACGCCCGAGCAGAAGGATGAAGAAGCAGGGGGCTTTGTCACCAATCTGGAGGTGAGGAAACAGTGCTTCAGCGGTGGTTGGGTTGGTTAGTTTCTCGTCAAAAGGCCTTTTTATCAAGCTGTATTTCAAGAGCCTGGTATCTGTGGTAAAGGGAAGCTATGTCCAGGGAAAGTGCTAACCTAAGGGCTCTCACACATTTCATAGCATGGTCCATGCTTGAATAAAGAGATTGTCACCGCAGCATCTCCCCTTCTGTTCACAATCACGGAATGTCCCGGGGGACACAACAGCAGTTGCTTTTATGTGGAACACAATAAGGAAATATTTATATCTGTAGCTGTCTGCTAGTGTGAATTAGCAGCTGGAAACAAGGAAGGGAGCCACCACCATGGGAGCAGACAGGTCTCCAGGAACCGCCACACCTGGCTCAGTTTGCACCCCCGTGATTTGTTCACATACCTAATGCACAGTGAACTGCTAGCCGAATTCTTAGCTCTTTACTATTGACCAGCAAACCGCAGGAATTCTAGCTGAAACACTGGACTGTTCCATTAGTACTGCCTGTGTTGTGAGTTGGCTTGTGTGGGGAGATTGCCAGGGACTTTTCCTTGCACAGACAGCTGCGTAGCTTCATGGTCATAGTCTGCTGCCCTGTGGGACACCCAGGTTTAGTACTCAGTCCCGATCTCTCTTGTCCCTCTGGTGTGTGCTGCAGGCATGGCGCACTCAGCCAATTTAAGGAACAGCATCAGTGGGCTACAGAAAGCTGCAGTTCCGCTTTTGGATGGCAAAACATTGCCCGAGACGTGGAATTTTAGTGGGGAAGTGGAGGGGAGGTACAGATGGGGAATTAGGGGAATTTTCAGACAAAGAGTTGCCTGCCTGAACATCCAGGCTTCTTTTATAGTGGAGTTTATCGTGGGCAGTGAGTAGCTGTTGACCAGAACTGATAGACCACATTCCTTACCTGGCAGCGTGGAAAGAACCCAAGATTCCTGGCTCCCAGTCCTTACTTTAATCAGTAGTTCCCCTGCCTCCTTAGACATTTGAATTCGCTTTCAGGGAGCGAAGCTGTATTACGTAAATGATGCAAGTAACTGGATGTGGTTTTAGGTTTGGAGTGACACTTGCATTGTCCTAGACCTCCAGTACTTCCTTGCAGATTCATCCCTTTCTCACATTCCGTGTCTTTTCCCTTTTATCCTTGCTTCCCTTTCAGCCAGTCTCCTTACATGACCGGGAGGTAATCTCACGACTCCGGAACTGCATCCTGGCTCTGGTTGCTCAGAAGCTGATGCTCTACGACACCAGCATTGTGTACTGCTACGAGGCCTCCCTTCCCCATCAGGTATTGAGTCCAGTTGCTGCTTTCTTCACTCCCTGCTGCACAGGCCATACCACTATACCCCAAAGCTTTCATTTCCTGGGATCCACCCAGAAGATCCTTGTCGTAAGCAGCAATATGATGTCCTCTGTCATAGCGTGAAGCAGATACCTGTGGAAAGGTTGGGATGGGGATGGGTTGAAAATCCCTACATCTGGTAAGGTTCAACTTGGGCTCTATAGAAACAACTATCTCCTTCACTAGCAATGGCAAGTTTTCTTCCCTGGGTGAAAGAACAGCCCCTTCCTCTCTGATCCCTGTCAAACGTGTTGGGTTTGGAATTGCACCAGGGTAGGGTGAGGTGAGGAGGAGGTGTCTCACATTACAATGGAAGGTCAGAGTTTTGTCTTCTCTCTTCCATATGCACATCCCCTGCCAATGCTGGAAGGTTCCTGGTGCTAGACTTTCTGTAGCTGGATATGGTGCAGTCAACACCCCTTTGCCCCGTGATTTGTTAATGATTTTAATGCCATATGCTATCACGTAGATCCCATCAACAAGCCTTCGTTGTTCTCCTGTCCTCACTAAACAGACAGAGATTTAAACGGTCTCCTGCTTTCATGTCCGGTGTCAGCCTCCCAGGCACGAGGGGACATGCAGTCAAGCTCCACCTCCAATATAATGCTCCCTCTTAAGTACCGAAGCATATGATTTAGGAAGGGCTGTGGTATCTCTGTGCCCTCAACTCCTCAGTAGGTATAGAAATGTAGGACTGGAAGGGACCTTGAGAGGTCTTCTAGTCCAGTCCCCTGCACTTGTGGCAGGACTAAATATTATCTAGACCATCCCTGACAGACTAGGCAAGACTCACTTAGTTCCCTTCTCATGGGTAAGTTTGCTGTCAGGACTTGGGGCATCTGTCATGATTGTTGCCAGTAGAGAGAGTCTGCGTGGGCCATAGCCCCCGGTGTTTCCATATGCTGCATTAACACCTGCCTGCAGTTCATTGCCCTGTGCACCTGACAGGCCCTCGTCCACTTCATGTGTGGGGGTCACAACTGCAAACGTTGCTCTTCTCCTTTTCACTGCAGATCAAGGACATTCTCAAACCAGAGGTGATGCAGGAAATTGTGCTGGAGACCCGGCAGAGGTTGTTGGGACTGGAGGGATGAGGGAAGCAGACATGGCAGCTTGGAGTTCCGCCAAAGCAGCATTGACTCCCCAACTTCCTGCATTGCTCCAACCCCCTAAATGTCTTTCCAGAGCTCAGAAAATACCTGTCTCTCCCTGTCTCATTTCTGGGATTCCTTCTGGTTTGTAGGGCAATGTAAACCCCTCAACCTGCAGACTGGACGTATGCTTTGTGAAGAGCAGCTGCCACTGGGACGTAGCTCGCTAGACTAGTGCCATGGTGGGCAATGTGCTTCTAAACTGCCCCTAACGTGGTCCACATTGTTAGAGGACATAGGAAAAAAGGTATTTTTTTTTGCCTTATGGTTCTCCCCCCACCCCCCCCGTTTCCCCCCCCCCCCCCCCGATCACGTTAGCAGTCCTAGCAGTGGTTGATCTTGACAGCGATAGGAGCTCTACCAATGTGTCCTTTATTCAAGGGACACATTTTACCCCTCAAGACCCACATTGCAGCTACCCATCTCCACAGGACAGGACTCGTCGCCGAGCCTGTGAATGGTTATGTCAGCGTGCTGTGCGGATCTCTCTGCCCCCTTCCAAACACACACTGGATTTGGATGTTCAGTTTTTGCATTTTCTGTGCTTACAATATAGCGCACAGAATGGTACAAAAACCCGCTGGTGCCGGGTGGCCATCTCACTGCGTATTGAGTGCCCATAGGTAGTAGGCAGGCAAGGTGCTTTGATCCTCCAGAGCAAAAGGCGTCTTCCTCCCATGCGCGGAAGCGATGATCCCAAGTGTTTTATTTTGTAAGTCTGATACTGTGAGCTCCTCTGGTCGTGAAGGGTTTAGCTGTTGTTTCCTACTAGAGGGTTGGTTTTTTTGTTTTGTTTTTTTTAAATCTTCAATAAAGAATGTTTTTTGAGAGAGAATCTGTGAGTCGTTTGTTTGGATGCGCCTGTGTCCCACCATGATGAACTGGGGCTCACTAAGGAACCACTCTTAGGTCAAGTCCTTCCTGTACAAGGACGTCAGTGGCTGCACTAAATCCTGCTGGGTCCCATCTCTACATCCTGCCTGCACAGAAGTGTCCGACGCATCCCTTGCTAAGGTGTTGCTGGCTGCCTTTCCCTCTCCTCCGCACCCACTCTCCATCAAGACTTTGCCCACCTCCCTCCATGGGGCATCTTGCCCCGCATGGTGCGCCTGTGTGTTGTCCGTGTGCTCAGCCTGGCCTTGCTTGCAGTGGCTCCTACACAATAGTTGCTTCCCTGAAAGATCCTGGGGGAATTAGGTCAGGACCATCCATGCCATCCTAAGGGAGGTGGGAGGACTCCTCATCCCTTAAAATGTGGGTCCTCCCTGGGATCCTCAGGAGGGTGTGAGGTTAGTGAGTAGAGCAGGGTACGTTGAGTCAAGCCTTGTGTTCAGGTTCCTGTTCGGCCACTGTCTGCCATTTCTCTGTGCCTCAGTTTTCTCTGTCTGTAAAGTGGGGATGATGCCAGTTTCATAAGGGGGGGTCAGAGACTGAATTAATTGGCTTGTAAAGTGCTTGGATATTCTGGCGGCAGTGGGCCCATTGCAAAGTGAAAAGCCATTGATAGAACTAAGAAACTTGTCCTGTTTGTCATTTAATCTCATACGGATATTGAAAATCCTCCGCTCAGCCCTTTCCTGTGGGAGCCTTTGCTCCAAGACTTTCCTTGGGAAGCAGAAATATGCCTCAATTTGCCTTCCATCTCCTTCGCGTTTCCCCCTGCAGTTGCCTTTGACTAAGCACTAGGTGGCAGTTTCCACTCAAGTTTGCAGAATTTCAGCCTGCTGCACTAAGCTTTCTATTGCATCGTCAGGCTCACAGCTGTTAAATGAGTATGTTGCATGTTCCATGTAATGCACTCTGTGCGGCAAGGCCCAGGAACCTTGAGCGACCAGAGCTACTATCTGCATCTGAGATTTGAGAACATTTCCTACTACACACTGCGACAAACACATCGTCAAACTGGGAGGAAAAGTCTGGATTACCTCCTTAAAAGCTGCAGCCTGTGAACAATGCAGGCACCTCTGCCATTCAAGTATTCATGGAGAAAAACAACCCAAGAAGACTTAACCACAGGGGTGTCCTTACACTGTTACCCTGCACATGTTAAAATTGGTTAGCAGCATTTATTTTCCTTGTATGATAGCACATTATATTTTTTTACCCAAGTCACTGAGTCAAGATTTTGTTTGTTGCCAGAGGGAGGGAATTGGGGGATTTTTTTGCCCAGTGTTAGTACGTAGCTTTCAAATGCTATTGAGTGTGGAGCAATATAAGTAGCAAGACTGTATTCAGCAATGGTTCCTGCTTTCCAAGGGGATTGCCTCAAGTAAAAGGAGGGCAGGTGAATTACCCACATTCTACCCAGTATCCTTATCTATTCTCTGCTTTTAAACCATGTTCAGCACCTTAATCTGGTTTAAAAGTGGGCTGAGGGATGAAATTACTGCTCTTCGCTGCCTCCCAGGAGTGTTGTCAGCTGACATCCAGAAATGGCTTGATTGGAAATTGCTATGTGAATGTAAAATATTGCCATATTTCTGGCAACCTCACACGAAACCCTGTAATGGTTCTTGGAGGGAGGGGGAGTGCAGATGGGCTTAAGCCTTTCTTGAAAGTGGTTTAGCTAATATGGTTGAAGGATGTGAGAGAAACCAATTTCCAAAGGAGATTAGTGCCAGTGGAGACCGAGTTGCTTGGCTTGGATTTAGAGCTCAGGACTATCTTTCCTCCCAGCTCTCTGCTGTAACCACGGGACCTCCTCTTGTCACCACCAAGCTCAGGTTCAGGAATGGAGGAAGCAAAGAGCATGTGATGCCTCTTCTTGATTGGCTCTCTAATCAAAATGGCCCGTGTTCAGGCTCAATTTTCAGAGGAAGAACAAGGAAGGGCATTTATCTAACAGAAAATGTACAATGTCTTTGCCTGCATGTTATGAGACCGCCTTCCATGCTCCAGTTTGTCTTTCACCAGCCCCATCTCCCTCTCACATGCCTATGTGGGTCACACAGGTTGATATGCATGGATCTGCAGCCAGAGATGGGTGAGAAGTTAGTTAAAAATCCAGCCCATCTGTTTCAAATCTGAGCTTTTTGTTTCCTTTTGGTTTTAGCAGAGGAAGTTTCCAGTGGTGAAGGTGTGTGAACATATCAATTACTGTGAAGCCAAGTAACTAACCCACTGGTCCTGTTGGGCAAGGGGTCTGAACAGAAGCATGAGCACAGGTAACGGGCTATTTCCTTTCATGTGTTCTAAGAAATATAACCTGATATTTTTCTAAATGGCCGCTAGAGGTCTCCAGTGGTCTATTCAAATCCTGCTAGTGCACCAAACCCACAACTAAACCCTGAAGGCTATTTGCAAAGGGCATTTCTGGGGTTCACTTAGTCTCTTTATTCAATTCCTGAACCGACATGTTCCCTTATCTGAGTAGGTCACTTTTGATTCCTGCCCTTCCCCATCACTTGCACTGAGAGGGAGATGAACCTAGGCTGGCATTTTCAAGAGAGTCTGAGGCTGTTACGTGCCCAACTCCCATTAAAATGGGGTACCTAACTCCCTTACGCACAATTGAAAATCCCAGCCTTTGTGAGAAGAGGATCCATCACTGTCTTCTCATGAAGGACCATAAGCCTGCCCTGACAGTTACCCTGGGGGATGGGCAAAGAGTTTAAAATTTGGAGCTGATTGTTTCAGAGACTTGGCAATCTTTAAGGACTGTTGCTGTGCTTGTCCCTCTCTGAAACAGAGATGGAGCAGTCCCTGCCCCAAGGAGTTGACAGTCTAAATGACTGAAATAGCTAACAACAGGATTTATAGACTCTGCAAACAGCACTGAAAAACAGATTGGATCAGGGGGATCAGCTAGATGGCTGCATTCAGAGAATGCTGCCAGGTTCCTGAACTTGTGCTTTTGGAAAAGAAACATCAAGCTTGCAGCCCATCCTCTGGGAAGAGCAAATAAGCAGCAGTGAGATAAGAGAAATAATCCCATGCAGTGCTTCATTGACATCTCTAAATCAAGGGAGGAAAGCTCATGTTGCCAGATGCCCAAGACAGAATTACAGGGAACAATGGGTAGAATGCGGTGGGATACGGTGGAATTTGTTGGTACATGGTAGACAACATAAATGGGGTTAGTCATTTTACAGAGTCAATTGTAACCTAATGGGAGAAGGTGACGTTTATGGCTTGTCTACAGAGGGAAGTTGTCCTGGAATAAAGTAGAGGGTGAATTTAAAGCATGATAGCTATTCTGCAGTAACTCCCTGTATGGGTGTTCTTTTTCCTTGAAATATAAGTGTGTCTTTTCCTGGTTTAGCTTAATCCACTTCCAAAATGGACTATGCTAAATCAGAAGAAGGCAGTCTTTTTCCAGCATAACAGCGTTCACAGGGGGAGTTCTTCTGGAATAGTTTATTCTGCAATAGTTATTCTGGTCTATTTCCCCCTGTAGACAAGTCCTTTGAGAGAGTAGTGAGCCAGTGAGTATGGTGGGTCAGGTGAGAGATTCAACCTGGGGAGTAGTCTGAGCGAGTTGCCAGGAGTGGAGTTGCATGGAGTTGCCTGAAGGAGTAGACAGGAACAGCACTGAGTGAGTAGACATGGAGAACAGTGGGTGCCATTGAAAACAAATGATCATTACTGCTTATGTAATTAGGTTTATTGTGGGAATTCCCACTAGGTGGGCCTGATCCTGTGCAGTGCCAAGTACTCTCTGAGAGCAACATCAACAACTGCTCGGTGTACTGCGCGCCTGGCAGGATCAGGCCACAAGACTTGGAAATGCTGCAGAAATCTCAGTGGCCACATACCCTAATGTGGTAAATGACTCTCTTCCACGGCACCCACCCGGGTAATTATAATGTCAGAGGGGAAGGCTCAGAGTAGGTCTGTAAGGAGCTGTCTGGCAAGCAGGAGCCCACCGGTGTGCTGGGCGCTGTGTGAGCACATAGCAAAAGTCCTTGCCCCACGCATCTTACAATCTAATCCCGCCAGCCGAAGGGGGAAAGGGAGGCAGTGGTGGTATCCCCATTCTACAGGTGGGGAAACAGAGGCACGGGATAGTTTGACTTGCAGGTGCTCAGGGTCACATAGGAATGGTAAAGTGGTAGGGGGGGTTCACTCCCACTAGAGACCCCCTCCCCAAACTGAGGTGGGTTTGTCAGCCAATTGGGTACAATTCCTCCCTGTCGCCTCTGATCCTCCCCTCCCGCCTTTTCTCACCCCTCCGCCCCTTCCTTCGCCCCGCCCCCTCCCCTGCCCCGCCCCCGCCCGCTGCGTGCCCCGCCCCCCCCAGCCACGCACGGGCGCCACCAGGTTCCCGTCATGGCCGCCGTGTGCCGGGGCTCCTCTCTCCTGACCGAGCCGGCCGGGGCGGACCGCCCCGCCCGGTGCCGGTGAGAGCCCCGCGGCGGCGGGCCGGGGATGTGACTGGCCGGGGGGAGCCGGGAACTCGCAGCCGCCCCGGGGGGGGCCCCCGGCCCCTTAGCCCGCCTCACCCGTCAGTGCCCCCGCTCCCCCCTGCCCCCACCCCTCTGGGGTCCCCTCCCTGCCCTCCACCCCAAGGGGCTTCCCCCCTCCTCAGACTAGGCCTTGACTCCCCCGCTTTGAGTCCTCTCTACCCGCCCCCCCAGGTGTGTGAGCGCCCCTCTCCCACCCCCAGCGCTGGGCAGCCCCCTCTTGGTTTCCTCCCCCCACCCCAGACTGGGGTTTGACACCCTCTCCCCGAGGTTCTGCCCCTTGTCCTATTGGAGTTTCTGGCCCCCGGGACCATTCAGGGCATGTGAGGATTAGGGTTCTTGGCCTCTCTAATTCCCTTGTCAAGCTTTGGGATGAGCAGAAGCCATAGCCTTGCTATAACTCACCAAGCAGGCCTTTCAAAGCGTTAAGCTCCCCAATTGGGATGAAGCCAGCCCGGTCACCCCAGCTTGACCTTTTTTGGCTGCTGTGCAGAAACCTTCCTCCTGGAGAGCATCACTGGACTAACGCCTCTTTCCTGCCACCAGCATTGAATGGCCAGAGTAGAGTGGCATCTATATCCTTCATGAACAATAAGGAACAAGCCAGGGTTGGCTTCTCTGCCTTATAAGCAGCAAGCTGGTGCAGATGGGTAATTCGTTACCCATGTTATCGTGATGATTGTTATTGCTTCTGCTCCAAAATGATCCTGAAGTGCCAAATCACCTGCTTCACTTTACCCAGCGCATCGGAGAGGTAGCAGTGGTAAGAGTGGCAGAAAACCTGTTATCGGAGAAGGCAGATCTGTTGGGCTTGGATGACTGCAAGTTCCACTGAAACACCCCCCTCACTCAAAAATCATTATGGATCCTCAAAGACTTTGAACTGTCTGCACCTTGTTTGTTTGGAAATCTAAAATGACTCTAACACACTTGACTCTCTCTGACTTTAGTAATACTTGAAGCCAAATCACTGGCTTTTTGGCCTTTATTAACTAAGTGCTATGCAAAAGAAAAGGAAAAAAAGAAACCTTGACACTGATTGCAATGGGAATGACTATTTCCTGCCTGGGTGACCCTATATGTGGTTTTCTTATTGGTAAGATGAACTAGTTCCCACTTACTCAGTGGAAGACTTATTACAGACAAGAACTTGAAACTTTGGTAACACTTGTTGTAGCTACTAAGTAAATGGAACATCTTATAACTCACAGCTTTGCATAAAGCCACCTGAAGAGTCTTGTTGCAGTTTTTAAAGTGTGGAAAGAATCTGTGCACCTGACTGAACTCTCTGCTTAAAGTGAGCAGTTTGCTGATGCAGTAAACGCATCAAACACACACATCTAAAATATTATTTTACTTCCAAATTCTCTGCCAACCTGGAAGATCAGGGATCTCCGTCTCCACACCCTTCTTGTCCGGGGAAAGATTGCCTATCGTTACTTTATGGGTCAGCAGCCTGGAAAAGTTCTTGGGGACCAGAGGAGGCCAAGTCTGCCTGCCCTGCACTTTATCAAAGGAGCAGTGAAGAAAGAATCATCTAGGCATGGAGGCCCACATTGCAATGTCTTTGTGGAACATGGTAGGTGTTTTGATTGGTGCCCCATTTGATTTGTAGTTAGCCTGCAAATTAGTGTTTTGTTAAATTGTATGAAATGGTTTTAAAAAGAAGTGTATTAGCTGTTGTCTTCCCTCTTCTGCTCCCTAAGGTTTCTGGTGACCCCTCTGTATGATCAGCTGGTAAGATAATATTTTTTTCATGGTTAGATTGCTGTTTCCGAGTTTTGTGAAACCCCAGTGGGCATTCTTATATAACTAACTGCAGGGAAAGCAACTTCTTCATAATGTTATCCAGGGCAGACGTTTTAGAAACATTTTTTTGTTTTTTTTTTTTAATCCTTTGAATTTTGTATGTAAAAGATTTGGACAAATTGACTCTAGTGAGGATGCTATGCTTAATGTCACGACTAACTTTTTTTGCATCTATTTAAAGGGCAACTGAAATATCACACTTGTATTTACTATAGTAGTAACACCCAAGACAAAGAGAACTGCTTTGTTTGTTTTTTACTTTGTGTGTTTGACAACTTTTGTGGATGCTCAGTTTCATTGTGTTCCTAGGTAGCCAGGGAGGCCTGTATTATGATGCTCATGGAAGCAGAGGTGTTAGTCTGTGTGAAGCACCTTGCAGGACTGGGAGCTTAGTGTCACCTTGTGTTTTATGTGGGCCTTGCACCCAGTAACGGGGGACAGAAATGTGATTTTTAAAGTGTTCCCCCCCCCCCCCAAAAAAAAAAAGTGGGGGTGGCAGTGGGATTCAGGGCCTTACTTATTTTGTAAGGAGACTTAATTTGTGAAACTATTCTTCATCCTGAATTTCCCAGAGGGTCTAGGAAATTCAATAGCATTCTTAGTATTATTTGCAGATGGATGCTGTAGAAGTTTTGAGTGTGTTAAAATATTAAAATAATCAATGATTAAAAATGATTTGTATTTCTCCCCTCTTCCCACACAATGTGTCCGTGCAGTGATTGTTTAAAAAGTGAAGCTAATCCTTGGGAAGCTGGATTATAAGCCTATGACAGCTGTGGTATCAGTGGCACGTTCCCACTGCTGAAACACTCCAAACCAAGTATTTTATTATTTTTTGAATCAAATATACATATCTGCCCCATCTCTGTTGCCTCTGTGCTTCTCTATACAGAGCTTCAAGCTTAGATGGGTTGGAGTGAGAAACAGAGTTCTAAGCTGCAAGTAACACAATATTCCAACCAAGTTTGGTGTTTTGATCTGGGAGACAAGGCAGAAATCCTGCTTTTTGATCATTTAACAGGAATAGACAGAAGGTAACTTTTTGTCAAGATGACATGAGGTCAGAAGAACCCAGCATGTTTACAAGAAAAAATATTGTCTATAATGGCAATACTTCATATGTCCACAAGAGACCTCAGTGTCTTGATTAAAAAAAGAATACAACTTGAAAGGGAACCTCAAGACCAGGGTGGCAAGCGAGCTGATTTTTAATGGCAGGCTGAGGTCCTGGCCGCTGGCCCCGCTCAGGGAACCCCAGGCCGGTAGCGGGCTGAGTGGAGCTGGTGACTGAGACCCCGGCTGGCAGGAGCCGGCGGCCGGAACCCCAGACTGGCAGTGGGCTGAGCGGGGCCCCAGCCCTGCTCAGCCCCCTGCCAGCCCAGAGTCCCGGCTGCCGGTCCCGCTCAGCCTGCTGCTGGCCTGGATGGACAGAACCCCGGGCTGGCAGTGCGCTGAGCGGGGCCAGCGGCTGGAACCCCAGCTGGCAGATGGAACTCTAGACCGGCAGCGGGCTCTGGGGTCCTGGCCGCCGGACCCGCTCAGCCCACTGCTGCTCTGGGGTTCTGGACGCCGGCCCCTTGCCAGCCTGGGGACCCCGCCGGAACATAGAAGTGAAAGTAAGGCGGCGCGTGCACGCTTGGAGCCGGCCGATGCTGGGGCACTCTGCTGCGGCTGGAGACACGGCGCGTGGCGTGCTCCCAGCTGGGGTCCTGCTGGCTGCCGGAACTCTCCGCCAGGCTGGTGCTGGTGGCTCCGTGCACTGGACTAAGCAGCAGGCAGTCAGGCAAGTGAAAGGGGCTGGCGGGAGGCGCGGTGGAGGTGTCTGTGTCCGAGCCTGTCCTGCTGCCCTTCTCTCGCCACTGTGGCTGGATACCAGGGCACTACAGGCACGTGCCGTCCCTGCGGCGTGCACAGCTGCGGCCCCTCAGGGGGAAGAGGAGTGGTAGGCCAGGGGGTCTTTTGCCACCGCCCCCCATTTGCCTGCAGATGCAGTGCCCCCACATAGCTGGCCCACAGCTCCCTTGGCAGGAACAGCATGGGGCAGGGACCCATCCAGGTAACCCGGCTGCAACCGGGACTGTCCAAGGCCAGCTCCAAGCCCCCTCCCCCTCCAGGACTTTCCCCTACACACACACCCCAGCCCTGAGCCCCTCATGCCACCCAACCCTGACTCCTGCACCCCCCATGCTCCCAGCCCTGATTCCTGCATCATCCACATCCCCACCCCCTGCCCTGAGCTCCCTAATCCCCTGCCCTGAGTGCTCCCCCCACACCCACACATCCCCAGCCCCTGAGCTCCTCCCCCCACGAGGGGGGTTGCAATATGACAGTACCTGTAAGAAAATTAAGTTACTTTCACCCTTGCTGGAACCCCAGACCAGCAGTGGACTGAGTGGAGCCAGCGGTGGGCTGAGCGGCTCATCCTGCTGCTGGTCTGGGGTTCCGGCCCCGCTCAGCCCACTGCCAGCCTGGGGTACCGGCAGCCAGCCCAGGGCTCTGCTCCTGGCCTCGACCCAGTGCTCTTCAGTCACCCCCTGCTGTAGCCCACACTGGAAAACTCAGCAAGGAGAAGGGAGGGCAAGGATCACACTAAACTGATAATATCTGCATTTTAATTTTATTTTAAATGAAGCTTCTTAAATATTTTAAAAACCTTATTTACTTTAAATACAACAATAGTTTTAATATAATATAGATTTATAGAGAGAGACCTTCTAAAAACGTTAAAATGTATTACCGGCACGCAAAACCTTTAATTACAGTGAACTTGGCACACCACTTCTGAAAGGTTGCCTTCTCCTGCTCACGACTATTACATCTGTTAAGGGGACTGCAAAAGTTCAGTCTCACTTATCCACATGATTAAAAGCTTCTTCTCTTATAATACCTCTGAGTATATGAAGTGGCTCTCAGTAGCACAGAGGCAACAGAGATGGGGCAGATATGTTTTGGGCTTGGCATAAAAACATAGCTCCTGGCTGAAACCTTGCCTAGAAAATCTTATCTTGGGAATGAATTATATGTAATTTTTAAAAAACAGTCTGGCTGTTTAGGTTGTAGAGAGGAAAAAATAGCTTCAGGTGCTCCCCATCTCTCTAAAATTGCATATCAGTAGTGTTTTTGCCATGTAAAGAAAATAGTCCTTAATCTGTCTTTACAGCCTCTTTGGTATATGGACAGAGAATATTCATATTTCATATCCTATTCATAAAGCTGCTGTGGATCATATTGTATAAAAACAAATTGGGATTCTTTTCAGGATTTTAAAATCTAATTGTTTTATGTAATTTCTCTTTAGTATTTTCATTACATGGTTTCCTGTAAGATCTAAATCAGTGTGTGTGTGTTCTCTGCCATAGTGTGTGCACCAGCTTGTCCCGCAGAAAGTCAGGTGTCTTGTTTTCTGTCAAATCTAATGCGTATTTAAAGAAAAACTGAAGGCTGGGCTACCCAAGGTAAGGTCTCAAAGAAGGCACCTATGTCAGGAGATAGTTGAGAGAGGAGCAACTGGAGTGGCTTGTCGCCCTCAGCATTGTCTGTTTAAAATAACATTATATTTGGCCTTGGCACAAAGGTGATCTATTGAATTTTTAATATTCTTTTTATAAATCTCTTAGCAAAGTCCATGTCAGTCTGTGTCTTTTAAAAATGATTCTGTCAGTCTTAAAGTTCCAAGGAAGGAGAGTTTATAAAAAATAATTAATGGCAAAAATGCATTGATAGGTTTAACTCTACTATACATAGAATGTCCCCAGGAGAGAGCAGAATCCCATTGAGTGGACATTATGTATGGGACATCTGTCAACCTTACATCAAGTAGTGCCTTATTTAATAAGCTGTCCCATTGATTTCAGTGGAACCACTTTCAGAGCTAAGTTCTATTTAATATAAGATTGACAGAATCACACCCATATGAATCTTTAAAAAAAATCTCAAATGCCTGAGTGTTCTGCAATGTTAGTTGGTTAGCAACGTGATTAAAGTGTAAGTAATTTTGGATATCCACAATGTACATCAAAACAGCCTTCATGAGAGTAACTCCATTTTTTAGCTGTTGTTAATTATATAGTGCCAATAATGTCCTACGTGCTCTCGACATGTAAAAAGACAAATCATCAGATGCTTGGCCTCACTAATGTCCATCTGTTCTACTGGACTGGTGCAAAGGGGCCTTGAATCTCCCCTACATGGGCAGTTGAAGCTTTCCCCGCCATGGGGGAATCCTCCGCTGGTGTACAGCCACCAGAGATTCTGACCCTTCCCTCTTCCCTCCCTGCCCTGATATCAGAGCTGTTCTGTGGGCTGGAGTTCATTGTGATTCTCACCAGGATAATGGCTTCTAGGGAGGGCAGTTCCAAGCCAGTTACAGCATCCTTTAGAGCAGTGGTTTTCAAAGCTGGTCCGCCGCTTGTTCAGGGAAAGCCCCTGGCGGGCTGGGCCAGTTTGTTTACCTGCCGTGTCCACGGGTTCAGCTGATCGCAGCTCCCACTGGCCGCGGTTTGCCACACAAGGCCAATGGGGGCTGCAGGAAGGGTGGCCAGCACATCCCTTGGCCCACACCGCTTCCTGCAGCCCCCATTGGCCTAGAGCGGCAAACCGCGGCCAGTGGGAGCTGCGATCAGCTGAACCTGCGGACGCGGCAGGTAAACAAACCATCCCGGCCCACCAGGGGCTTTCCCTGAACAAGCAGCGGACTGTCTTTGAGAACCACTGCCTTAGAGTACTTTAACTTGCACCATGGGCTACTTCAGTTCCTGGCCGGCCTAGCATTAGGGGAAGTGGAAAGGCCACCTGTACCTCTCCTCCTCATATGCTGAGCTCATGCTTCTTTCAACTGAGTATTGAGCCCAGGGTCACTCCCCTGAAGAGTGTACAATCCATGTCTGCTCTCTCTATTAAGAAAAGCTCATTCCTCTGAGGCATGCAGTATTTTGTACAAAATGGAATGATATATGGCTTATTTAGCATTGTAAGACAGTTATACATAATCATACAACCATATTATATTAAATACAAATGACAGTTAATGGAATGCTAAAGCACTCATGTCAAAAAATGCAAAATTGAAGTTCTCATAATAACCTTAACCTGCCCTTTTTGCACTCATGAAGCCTTCATTTACCCTTGGTCTACAGTTGCTCAGCTCCTTTCCAAATGAACTGAAGTGTGAGTGCATATCTGAGGGCAGAACTACGCCCACAGAATATTAAAATATACATTTGGGTTAGTAATAAAAAAATTTCATATGTATAATGAGTGGAACTTAACCTTATTATGAGACCTTTAACCATTGCATTGTTTTACTTGAGTGTAATGTAAGGTTATTAATAATTTTAATTAGTATATATTTTTGGATTTAATTCCCTTGTTTTTTTCCGAAGGCTAACACTTTTTATTGATAAATGCTAGGATACAAAGAGATACTTCATTTTTGTTAGTATCTTTACACCTTGCTCAGAAACTTACATTGAACAAGTGCTTATGGGACTCCATGTTTTCCTGTTCATGCAGGTAGAAGACTTCCATGCACTTTTGTAGCTTAAAGTCTACTTAACAGCAGTTTGAAACCTACTAGACTTGTGAGATAGTAGTTAATTTCCAACTGCTATTGGGAAAGTCCTACAGTGCAGTGACCATGCATGGTTGTGCTGCATGAGCCTCCTTTGCTGCAAGGCTCATTTGGAAGCATTTGAAACCAAAGGGGGGGGAGAAGGGGGGAGAGGCGATGGTGGGGAACTTCCCAAAGGAGCCCTGAATCTGAGACTTTCTCTTCTATCCTTCACCTCATTTTAAGTGTATAAAGAAGAGCTCCCTGGTAGACAAGAATTAAACCTGAGCTCATGATATTTTCATTACATTTCATGTTACAAATCTGTGATTTATTCTCTACCTCTGACGTGTCCTGTAGTTAATGCAAGCATGTTATAAAACTGAGCCTGCCTGTTTAAACCCCTGGTCAGTGTTGAGGGAGAGGGTTTTATCTGAAAGGGAGGTAGGAGGGAAGAAATGTTTTAGTCAGTATTGCTTTATTGTGCTAAAAGGGCATTTCACCTCATTTCATCTGTGAGCTTTCTTTCAAATATCTGTTGAATATACTTGGGAAACTGAATATGAAATAAGCTCATACAAGAATTAAGTGTTTCACATCCTCTGGTAGTGGCAAAATATGCTGTCCTCTTTTTGAAGACTGGACAATGAAAATGTGGGAAGGTAATCTACAAGAATTCTTACTAAATAAGGAGATAAGCTGGTGGAACCTGTAGTTTTCTTTATTTGCTGAGATTGTGGAAAAGACATGTGGGAAAGCAGTGTGTTACAGAATCTTTGCTGCTGGGTCTGGGCTCTTGTTACAAGAGAGCACAGAGAGTGTTTCTTGGTATTTTAATCAGGAAACCAACCACCCTACTAGCTGGACCTATAGCACACATTCATAGAAGGCATCCAGGGAGAGATCTGTCTTGGAAAATTCCCATAAAAATTCATAAAAACACTCTTTCAAAAAGATTATATCAATTTAAACAAATTTTTTCTGTTACTGATAACATTGCTTGTATTTTTAATAGTCTTTCAGCTTTAGTAATCTGACTTTTTTACACCACTTACGCTGTTTACATTTTATATTTCACTCGGTGGTGGGCCATGAAAATGAGCTAGTTCCTCCTTCAGTGTTTGGTGGGTTGACTCAGCATAGTACTAGCTGCTGTGCTACATTTAGAGTCTGCATTGGTTATGTTCTGATTTTATAGGTGATATATTGACCTCTTTTTCTGCCATATAGAAAAAAATGCATGATTTTGAGGTGTACAATTATTATCATTTTATTGTCATAAAACTCATTAAAGTTAATATTGAGGCTATTGTAGAGAGTGAGTGAACTTTTGGAGGCCAGGTGGTCCAGATCAGGCAGTGATCAAACAATTATATAAGCCCTTGGTGGTATGTTCTAGGCAGTACATCCTTCATCCTAATAATTCATTGGGCTGTAATGGAATGGCTAATCCTTTTCCTGAGCAAAAGCTATTCTGTTTTGCAGACTAACTAATCTCCAAGAAGTTGCCATGTTTAAGCAGTTTGTCTCTATCATGATGAATAGGTAGTAGTTGCCAGCATGCTAGACTTTCATTAATAGTTTGTGCTGGTTCTGCATTCTTTTTATGTATCTTTTGTCATAAAAATCTTGTGGGAGAAGATCAGTATGGGATGGCAGGGCAGAGGCTGCGAGATCGAGAGAAATGGAATGTAATAGTGTATTGATCATCATTTACCCACTGCATTTCAGAAAACAAAAAACAAACTTTTAGTATTTTAAATGGCAAAGTTAAAGCTTAAGCTTTTACATTAGGGAGGCAGCATGATCCAGTGGATAGAGCATTGGACAGGAAGCCACCAGACCTGTGCTCTGTTCCTGGCTTTGCAACTGACATACTTTGTTACTTTGGCAAATCACTTTCACCTGTTTCCCTTGCACCTTCTGTCTGTTTTGTCTGTTTAAACAGCCAGCTTGTCAGGGCAAAGAGTCTCTCTCTCTAAGATGAACAGAGCTTTTTGCCAGAAGCTGAGAATGGGCGACATCGGATGGATCACGTGATGATTACCTGTTCTGCTCATTCCCTGTGAGGGACCTGACATTGGCCACTGTTGGAAGACAGGATACTGAGTTAGATGGACCTTTGGTCTGACCCAGTACGGCTGTTGTTATGTTCTTACAGTGCCTAGAAAAATGCGTCCTCTATGTAGTATTGCTATTGTAATACATATAATAAAATACACATATGCCTGAATATACTACTACTGCTACCTCAACTACTGTATAATCATGTTAAACTTATCATTTGGAATGTAAACATAACTTCTTTTTAGCTGACTTCGGATAATCTAAATGTGTATCTGGAACAATAACACTTCAGTTTAATCAGCAGAACAGTGAGTATTGAATAATTAGTGGTGAATTGAATGATTGAAAAATCTGAAAATTTGAATTATCTACAACTGTTTTTTTAATTTTTAAAAGTATTTTGTTGATAATGTCAAATGTGTTGCATTATATAGTTAAAGTATATAGGTGTAATTGATTTTAGTTATTTTATGTGTGATGATTTTTCTGTCCTGTGTTGTGTGTCCTGTCTTGTTCTTGTGTTTGTTTTTGGTTTGCTTCTGTTTTTTTGTTGTATTTTTGTTTCCAAAGCCAAAAGCCTTTCAAAAATTTTTAATTTTTTTTTTTTTTAAATTTTTCTTAATTATATACTCATTTTTTTATTATATTTTTTTCCATATTTTATGTACTATACCTATTGGTATATGAGATAAAGAGTCTGTTTGTTGTCTAGTATGTTGTGTTTGTGTTCGTTGTTGCTGCTGTTGCTTTCTTGATCTTCTATGTGTGCATGCCAAAAAAATAAAAATGTGATGTGATCAGTATTGAGGTAGAAATATAAAACAAAAAAATTTAAATTTAAGCAAGTGGAAATCTTGTTTTATATTATAAATTCTGTTTTTGTATGTTTACTGATTTCACTTTAAACTTTAACTGTAGGAGTCAGTCTGCTTATCAGTGCTGCAAGTTCTATAAAGGAGAAAAAGAAGGATTAAAAATTGGGACATAATATTTTTATGAGAGATCTTTTTTTTTCAAAAAAAACTTCCTAAAACCAAATTATGATGGTTCTTTCCTACTCTAGTTCAATTATTCCTCTTTAGCTACTGTATTTGGCCCTGGTTCTGTTCTTGTGTGCCCAGTTGCTGTGCTGTGTTGTGTGCTGCAGTTGGAGAACATAGGGGCAACATTTGCATTTGTTGTCCAAGCATTTTTTATTTTAATATTATTTTTTTTCTTATGAAGATTCCTATATCCATGCTTAGTTTATCTTAGTCTAATGACATTTCAGTGCCATGTGTTACTGGTGTTTTTAGTCTGGTTCTTTCCTTGAGCTTGCTTTTGAAAGTTAGCCTTCAGTGCTGCCTAGTTTCTTTTGTGTTGCAGTCATTTTTCTGGTCTCTGTTATTTTTTTTCTTTCTTAGTCTGTATGGTTAGTTTCTGTGTGGAAAGGATGATTATGTTCTTAGATTCTTTTTAGTTTAGTTTTTGCTGTGCTAATTTAATTAAGAGTAGGTAGGTTCAGAGTCAGAAGGCTAGGGAGTCTAAAGGCTAGCTGATCAGTATTGTAACATATCTCTGCTCTGTCATTTTTACTGAGTGATGGATTTTATATGTAGATTATTTTTATTGTTAATTATATTAATGTTGCATAACTGCAGTTAAATGCATATAACTGTTTTGATTTGTGCATTTATGCTGGTGTGCTGATGCACTGCAGTGCATCTTGTTTCTGGTCTAATTTTTCTTTTTCTCTATCCTTATATCTCTGCCATGTCAATTGCATTATTCTCCATATGTATGTTTTATAGTCAGGACTTGAGTATGTCTCTCCTGTTCTGAATAAACTAAGATGCTTTCTCAGGTCAAGTAGGCTGCTGTCTGTTATTCTGTTATTTACATAGGGGACAAAATAATGTGAGCATTACGTATGATTCAGGCGGTGCTGAATTTCATGTGACCACTTCCCTTTAATAGTACATGCAACATTTTTTGACGGGGGGATACTGAAGTTTGTTAAAACACAGGAATTCCCCCTTCCCTGCCATATATTTCCTGTGTGTGTCAGATTTTTATCACAATTGGGAGTGTGAAGGGAACCGCTGTGCATGCTCCCTGTATTTCCTGTCATATAAATGCTGTACAGGGAGAAGCTTTATTTACTGTACCCATCCACCATCTAAAGTGCTGAAGGCAAAAACCATCTATTAACTTAGCACTGTCAACTTGTTGCAGTACAGTATAACCACTAGTCTGATCAGCTCCTGATTTGCAAAGAAAGATAGAAATTGGCACAGCCGTTGTAGAAATTGCTAAAACTTTTAATCACTGGTAATTCCTTGTCTATATCAAGAACAAGTACTGCTATTTTTCAAGCATTTGGGAGTGTCAGTGGTAGATGGATGAAGATGTAAAACTAACTTGGAAGTCATTCAGGTTTCCTGAAAATATTTCTTTTTGTTTGTTGAAACTTCATGTTTTCAAAAGGCCATCTCTACTGACTGCTAGATATGATAATGACCCACTAAGATGCTGTGTGTTATGTTCTTGATCTCATCAGTTTCTCTTATAAATGCGGCAATTGTCAGTGAGGATACGCTGTAGAAAGCTCAACTACATATGTTACTTTTTTATTTAATCTTTTGTGATATTTTTTTAAATGAACCTTGAGAAATTTTAAAACCTAGCCACTAGATGTCTTTTCTGGATCTTGTATAGTACTGTAGTTGGAATAATTTCTGTTCTGATAAAATGGTCTGTAGCCCTTTAATGAGAGGTATATGCCAAAGGTAGTATCAAAAACTAATGGTAAGATCTGGGGGCAGAAGTGACAACCCTGAATTAGAAGATGGTGAGCAATCAGGTCTTTTAAATTAAACACTATTATTAAAAAGTTGCTAAAAGACTATTGTAGCACTATTGAGCTTAAAATCTTATACAATAATTACTTTTAAAGCCGATAATCCTGACTGGTTTGAGGCCTTCTTTCTGATGATGCATCTCTCTTTGACATCCCTTGCACTAAGGGATTGAACTGTTGCATTTTAGGTTGTAAGGTGATGGTGCTTTTTCACTTATCAGGATTTTGGGGCAGGAGCATGGGAGCACAGCATTCATTTCATTCTACACTTCCTTGCTTTAAACAGTAGAAACACAATTTTGAAAATAGTTTTTCAGCACCGTCTTCAGTTTCAGCTATTGCTACCTCCTGCCTAGCGTTTCGTCTCCCCATCCTATTCAGTTGAGCCTCATTATTTGACTTTTAAAATATTGTGCCTGTTTCAGTATTGTTTCATGTTATTTGTATTGTACTTTAGATTGTTTTTAACTCCTTTGAGGAAGTTAAAAACAACTCCTTTGAGGAAAGCGGCTTTGTAAATATTTTTGTAATAATTTGTATGTTTAAAAACTTCAACAATTCTGAAGACTTAACCCCACTTACAGACAAAAGTTTATCTGGAAAGCACAATTCAACCCATTGTTTTAATATTGTCTTAAAGTCAGAAGTCTGATCATAGGTAGGTAAAGGGACAGTGAAGACATTGTGGGGTTTTACTCTTATTAGTGTTTTATGGATTTAGGAAAATTAAACTCTGTAGTCTGGTAATATCCCCATTTTAGTGAAGTTTTTTTGGAGAGATAATAGTTATGAAAAAGATTAACGCATCTAGCAATGTAGTTTGGGCTACAAATATGCACACTCAAATGTGTTTGTGTGTGTTTTTTCTAACTGTAAGCTTTCTGCATATCCTCTGTAAATCTGCCCAGGTATAAAGTGGTTTTAAAACTACATTTCAGGTTAGCGAGAATGATTGCAATGGCTGTTAAAGAAAGAGATGTTGTATTACAGTGGTCCCCAACCTTTTCCGTGGGGCGGGCGCCGGACAACTAGCTGCCAAGACCGTGGCCGCTGGACAAGCAGCCGCCGAAATGCCGCCATGAAGTGGCAACATCAAGAGGTGTTGCTGCCGAAATTTGGCAGGATTTTGGTGGTAGCGCTTCTTGACGTTGCCGCTTCTCAGCGGCATTTCGGCGGCTGCTTGTCCGGTGGCCAGTAGGCGGGCGCACATGGATGCCCTGGCTGGCGCCATGGCGCCTGTGAGCACTGCATTGGGGACCCCTGTTGTGTTATATCTGGGTATGCTTAATGTTTGCAAACAGCTTTGGAATGCTCCAGTGAAAAGTACTAAATTAAATATGAAACTATTATTTCTGTTAAGATATAGACAATTTGACAGAGGCCAGTGAGTAAACTCAAGGTTCTCTCCATTCTAATCTTTATGTAATGATGACTCTTGGTGGATCCTACTAAATGCAATTTCTATGTACCTTTTATGGTATTACTGACTACAATTATTTGTAGGGAGTGAGAAAAGCTCTTTGGGCAAGGATCATCTCTGTTATGTGTTTGAACAATACGTAGCACAAGGGGGATGCAGCCTCTAGGTATTAGCATAATTCAAATAATCATTACCCCTGCAATATGAAAGGCATGATCATATATGTCACTTGAGATGTTGCTTACACTTGTATATTCCACATCTGTGAGGAAAAATGCATATTGGTAGCGCCATAGTGCTTCATTTTTGACTCCGACCTCTTTCCAGGTCCTCACATCCAGGCTATATCAATACCTTGCCAATTCTTTCTGTGTAACATGTCTAAGATATGGCTCTCATCCTGCATCTTGTTGACTGCTGCATCCTTCTCTCTAGCCTTGACAAATGCAATCTTGCTCCCCTCATATTCTTTCAGAATGCTATTGCAGTGATAATTTTCCTAACCCATCGCTTTGATCCTGTTACCCTCTCTTTAAATCCCTCCACTGGCTCTCCTTTCTCTGTCACATCAAACATAAGCTGTTTGTATTAATTTTCAAGGCCTTTCACAGTGAATTCCCACCCTACCCATCGTCTCTCATTCACTATACAGTTGATTCTCCCCTCTGATCCAGGGATGCCAACCTCCACTCTCCATTTGTTTCCATCAAATACCTTCATGCTTTTTTCCCATGCTGTCCAACATGCTTGGGCATGCTCCATACGTATTTGCAAAGCTACCTCATTGTCTGTCTTCAGAGTCCAGAGACCAATGGGTATCATGCTGACCAGTATTGTCTCATTGTTTACTTATACTTCCCCATCTGTCTGTCTGTGAGACAAGGTGGATTAGGTAATACACTTCTGCCCCGATATAGAACGCTGTCCTCGGGAGCCAAAAAATCTTACCGCATTATAGGTGAAACCGTGCTATATCGAACTTGCTTTGATCCGCCAGAGTGCCCAGCCCTGCCCCCCTGGAGCGCTGCTTTACCGCGTTATATCCGAATTTTGTGTTATATCGGGTTGCGTTATATCGAGGTAGAGGTGTATCTTTTATTGGACCAGCTTCTGTTGGTAAAAGAGAGAAACTGTTGAGCTACATCTGTTGTCTCTTGTCTTATAGTTAGATTGTTAGCCCCTGAGGGCAGGGACAGTCTTTCTCGTCTCTGTTTGTACAGCACCTAGCACAATCTGGTTCACGAGTAGGCCTCCTAGATGGTACGGTAATACTACTACTGCTGATCATAATGAAAACCGCTGTGGAATTTGTTGACCAGCATAGTTAGTCTTTTTCTCTAATGACCTATCTCATTTTGCCCTGCTTTGTCTCTGGATCAGAGCTGAAGCAGCAAGGTATTCTTCGAGGATTGGGGTGATGTAGTAGTTCCTTTGTTCTCCCTGTGGCTTTCTGCATTAGAATTCACAAATTTAATCTGTGGATTCTGTCTGAACCTGCAACAGAAATAGGTCTGGAGGAGGCCACAGAGTGCTAAAGCCTATTGGACTGGTTAGCAAAATATACAGTGTTAATAACATTTCTTATTTAAGTAGGTAATCTTCTGAGCCATGCAGAGGGCAGATTAGAATAATAATGGTTGGATTTTTGGAGGCAACTGCAAGCTTTAAACACTTTAATCATTTTGGTTGCTGTAATTAGCAATTGCTTCTGCAAAGCACAGGCATCATGCATTTCCGCTGAATAACTGCTGTGGTGGTGATAAGCAGGCATCACTTGATGGTACTTGGGAACTTCAAAGAGCAGGATAAACGCCTTGCCTAGCTCTGGGTAAGAACACGGAACTTGAACATTAAATAAAAGTGAACTCAACACTGTTTAATGTCAGGTAAGGACTCCAAGAAGCTAAAGATACTATATTCAGTTTAATATAGTAAATAATGTAAGTAAAGTGAGAACCATTAACAGAGTGTTTAGTTCTGTTTTCTTCCCAGTAGATCAGTGTTAAAACATTTTGGTCAAGGTCACGTTATTTAGCCTTACCCAATAACAAAGGCATTAAGAATGCACAGATGAAGGTAAAGCCTGCTGTTGCTCTCTGGCTCAGACAGCCCTGTAATGTTCAGCATTTCCAAATTAGGAAGTGGTGGGCCTTAGCAGGACCTTCCAACCTGATGATCTGAAGGCCCTGGAATGATGCACATATCGTGGATGCTAGTTGGGTTTGAATCATCCTGTAGTAAGGATGCCTCATCATCCTAGTCTTAGTGAGTCATGGAAGAGATGGTGGAACATTGTCTGCCTATTGATAAAGGGCAGATTTTGTGGCTGAAATGTTGAAACTATGAGTGAACTGCAGTTGTAATAACTGTATCATGGATTATTTGGAGTGTATGGGATTGATTGACCATTATAATCATTCTTCTATTAAGCCGCTTTAGATGATTCCCTGGGATGTCACCATTTTTAAACTCAGGCAGTAAAAGACAGCATTTGTATGGCTATGGTGCTTTCATCCACTGAAGTTGTTTCTAAAAATTGATGCAGGTTGTGAAATGCTCCCCCTAGGCAAATGGAGCCCTTTGGGGAGAGAGACTAAGGACTATAGCAAATCAGACAGGCGTTTTAGGTTTCAATTATTAACACGGTACATTTTTATGACTCTGAAATTGAAATTGCTAGCAGCTGAATTTTAAAAATGCACTACTTTGAAAAATTTTAGAGGCAAAATTGACCTGTTTAAAGTAAAGGAGCACCTGGCCACCTTGGAGACATTTTGCTGCAATCTTACAGAGTGATTGTGTGGTTTGAGTTCACCTTCCATTTACTTTGGTATGTACGATGGTTCCATCCTGCACCCCAGCAACAATCCGAATACACCAAGGTTATTCTTACATAACAAGTGGTGCTGCAAAAGTATTGGAGTGTCCTGCTCAGCAGTGTGCTGGCAGAGCTATAGCAAGAAAATAACTTTAGGTGAATTGAATTCCTTGATGCTTAAATCAAGAAGAACAAACAACAGGATTTAATAACTTTTTACAGAATGATGTTGAATGGGTCGTTATAAAAATCTGCCTCTTTGGACAAAAAAAAATTGGAGGAGAGGACTCCATGTTTATTTAAAAATCCTTCCAACCCACCTGTATGAATTTGATGCTTTATAAGTGAAGTACTGTTAGGCATGGTGAGAAGGCTTTGAGCAAGCATTTTCTACCCAACTCTCTGAGTGCACCTAATTCCTGACATGTTGTTCCCCTGTTGTTCTAGTCTTGGGTTTGATTTTGCAGTGAGATCACGAGTTCAGATTTCTGCCTGAGCACATGTCCCATTAAAGTCATTGAGTCTCTGCTTGGGTATGGGTTCTGCATGCATTTCATTGCAGAACTAGGACGCTGGACCTCTCTTGAATGGAGACTGTCACTAGGGTGAAGCCAAATGCGACCCCTGATTCGAGAGGCTAATGCATTTGATCCAGTTCACATCAAAGCTTCTCTATGGAGAGAATTATTATTTTAAATCATAGTCCTGTCTGAGTTATTTAAATAAGTTTAGTTTAGGAGCTTGACCCCTGATAGTACTTTGCATAGAGCTGTAATGTTCAGGACTTTTCTGCAGAGCTGGTCTCCTGTTTCCTGCTGTGTGGGTGGTTATGAGCCATCCTGGATGATGGAGTTCCCAGTTATTTTGTTATGTTGTGTTCCACAGATAAAAACAATGACAAGGTCCTTGATTTCTCCTTTCCCCTATTCCACCTACGCTTTCCCTCCCACATCTGATTCTTGCACACACTGGAAATGGAAATTCCTGCTTTGGGAAAAAAATCACTTCCACATTCAACTGTTCCTTTCTTCCCTGGTTCTGCTTTTGAAACTGTTACTGCTCTTTTCAGCCTCTATCTTCTCCCCACTCCTTCAAAAAAATATTGTCCTTGAATAATAGGTAAAATGTGCATATTGATATTGAGAAGTTACAGTATTTTTGTAATGCAAGGAACTCAACAGTGCTCAGTTGTTTCTGAAGTGAGTAAGATTCCATGTCCCTGCTTGTGGTGGTAAGAAACAGCAATATGCACCCCAGAAAGTTGTTAAATGGCCGTGACACAGGACTAAATATTGATTTTTAAAAAGTAGAAAAAATCCTTTTCTTTGCAATCTCTCCTTAAAATGACTACTTCTACAAACCCTGCAATTCTGACCCTCCGAACCATTATATAAAAGGTGAAAACTAGTATGGCGGAGTTGGGGGGAAGTACAGTATTCCATGTTGAATTCTCTGTTCCTCCCGGTGCACTTTGTGTTGTGTATTTAGATTGGAAGCTTTGTGGGATATGTCGTATGTCTTTTATGAAACTGAGCATGTCAACACATAATAAATAGTAACATGGAAGGAAGTCATGGGCAGGTCTGTTGCTTTGATTTTCGCAAAGAAAGCTCCAGCTTTGCCAGCCTGTAATGCTCTCAGTAGGTGCCCCCCAATCTCCAACTATCCTTTTACATAATGCATCCCATAATGCTTCACACTTGTCTTGCAGTTCCCTACCCCAAGGTATCGTTGTGCTAAAACTTTCTCTAGTCTCCGTTTCCCAAACTGCTGCTCCTGGAGCTACTTCTTCCCATCCTCCAATTTGGCTGCTCTTTCTAGGTTGACCAGTTACTTTCCTATTTTGTTCCTCCAGGCTAGTAACATAGGAGTGGTGAAGGAACTGAAACCCTATCTAGAAAAAAAAAATCTTAATTTTTTACTGTCTGCTAATGATAATACTGATCTGCACTTACAGGGGACCTGCAAAGCATTTAAAAGACAAATTGGCTGTGTGCTTTTTTGTGCTGTTTTAAGTTGCAAGAAGGCAGGCCTGAAAGGTGTTTCAGTTGTGTTCCCTTCCCTCTGCCCTCCCTGCTTATATTTTACTTTAAAAGTATCAGAAAGGTGAACTCTGGTCTTCCCTATTTTTTTCTGGAGGCCTATATGTCCCAAGATGTATAGTGTTAGATCTGACATCTTCGTTAAAGGGATCGAGGGCACTGAATCGTTAATAGGCCTCGTTTCTCCAGAATATTAGTAACTGGACTTAAACAGATGTAAAGAAAAACTGATTTTAAATAGACTTGTCTAAAAATCCCTTCCCCCGCTCAGTTGGTCAGCTTTCATTGTCTTGACTCTTGTATTGTATTATCATCATTCCACAGTTTTCCAATTACTGCAGTGTTTTTCAGGCTAGACAGGACCTGAATTTCCAATGTAAAAATGCTTTTTTTTCTTCTCTTTTCAGAAAAACCAACTATAAAGCTTTTCATACATCAAAAAGCCCCCCACCCCACCCCTCTCAAAAAAGGAGGGAGGGTGGCCAAATTTTTTCCCTTTGCAGGTAACCTTTAAAGTTCCTGGGTGGATTTACTGAGTGCTGATTATAGGGTAGCTCCCCACCCCACTTCATTTGTTCTACCTTTGTTGTGACAAGGGAGCAAATGACTTGCCTACCTAGTCTGCTACTTCGCTGACATCTTCCTCTAGTTCCTTTTAGCCATTTCCTCCCCACTGCATTTTGGAAAGGCTGTGCAGGATTGCAAAAAGACTCGTCATCTTATTGCGAAGTCGTATATGAGATCTGGGTTGACTTTAGACAATTCTACATACGTTTCTCCTGTTGGTGTACATCTTTCTGACTATTGCACTGTGCAGGATGAAGTGGTTGTACTCTCGACTCGCTGCTTCCTTAATTAACTCCAACAGGTTCCTTGTTTTTGGCCATCAGCTGAGTTCTTAGTGTGTATTTGTTACAATATGCAAAGTGTCACTTTTTATTTACAGGAAGTAAATTCTAAAGTGTACGTATGAAGCTAGCCTTCTGGTTCAGAGGTATTGATCAAAGTTTTCTTACCTTGACTCATGTGTATGGTTGGATTATATTGTCTGGGTAAAGTTCAGAGTGAGTTAGATGGACTGAAAAATGTTGTGCTTCATAATCAAAAGCATAGTTTTGAAAACCTGTATTTTTCTTTCAGATTGCAATTACACTGGATGAGTCTTTGATTTCCACTTTGTTCTTGCCAGTTGTTGAGACTTGACCTAGAGTTCACTCGAAGGATGACGGTGTGATTGCAGCATTTTAATGTAGAACAAACACTTAGAGTTCCAGGACAGATACTACTTTTCTATTCAGTCTATTGATTTTTACCAACAATAACAGAAATTGAAGAAATGGTAGTACACACATCCAGCCCTCACTTACTTCCTCTTCTTCACCTGCTCAAACCAAAACAGTGGAGAACGGAGCAGGTGGTGGTGGTGGTGATGGGCAAGCACTGAATTGTAACTAATAAAATGTTAGGTGGCGACTTCAGAATGTGATCCTGAATATCATGGCTGTGCTTATATGATCCAAAAATGCACTCTGGATGTCCTTGGACCTGTCCATCTTATCGCTAGTATATAAATCACATTGTCATAAAATGCCATCTGAGTTAATGCTATCCATTCTTCCTTCCTAGGTGAATGTTTATCCTTCCAGTGTCAGAAAATAATCCTTTCAGATGAGATCAAGTTTATCAGCCAGAATCCATGTTCAAAGGAAATGTCTTAAACATCAAAAAATGTACTAGGAGGCCATCTTGTTCCTCTGGGCTTTGAGATTTTGGTTCATAGCAGTTGGTGTTTTTGTACCTCATGTCTAGGGACTTTTTATCTTCCTCCTCCTTCCTGTTCCAAGTAATTACCATTTATTTTTTATCTTCAAGCAGCAGCCTGTGGCAATAAATTTTAGGAAATTCCTTCCCACCCTTTATTAAGCTCTACATAATAGCTTCCGCTACTCACTCATACATTCATTAAGAAGAATTAAATGAGTGCTGGCGGCCATTAGGAGAGCTAATAACCTCTCCAAGGGAAGGTGCAGCAGATTGGAATAAATGAACAGGAGCAAAAACAAATGAAATAACTTTGTAGAATTATGCTAAACTAATTTTCTCCTTTTAAAAATGACTTATTTACGTGAATGTAGTGCTCATGAAAGGATCTAGATTGACAGTCCTCACAGACCAGAGTCCTCTCTTCAGTAAATGGTCATGCAACCAGGTGGCTGCAGCAGCACTCGTTTACCCATGATGCCCTGTGCATAAACATCACACATCCCCTGAAGCGACCATCTTTTGGGGTTAGAGGGCATTTTGGTCTGTTCCTACTCATTTGCCTCACTGCCAGCTGTCTCAGCAAGGGTGATGGTTGTGCTGGTGTATTTTGATGAAGACAGCTGTCTTGTTAGGAACTGGACCATAATCATCAATTTATTTCACATCTGCTACAGACCAGACTTCAGATGATAGTGACATTTGATCTCTTCCCACCTGGGCTAGGTTCCAACTGATGAAGTAGAGATGAAAGACAGTGTATTCTGTTATCAACCCATTCCCTCCACACACACACACACACCCTTTTTTTTTGGTTCTAAAGCAAACTTGCTGTGAGCTTGGCTTACAAGGGATATAAATACTTGCATTAAACCTTTTCTCTTTTAATTTAGTTTGTTATGAGCATTTAAAAAAACCAAAGATGATATTGGAAAACAAGTTGTATAATGTATTTCTAAACTGGCAAAGCGTCTAAACCAGGCCTACTATCACTACTGATGTTTACTTATTCAAATATTGAAATATTTGAATATGGTACCCTCTGAACACATTCTGAGGCCTGGTCTTCCAGTCTGGTCCAGGCGGGTGCTCTGGACACAGAGTCATTGGGGCTCTGTGTGGATACAAAGGTCCATCCTCTTGGATCTCATTACAGGATTGGAACCCAAATGTGCATCAAATAAATGCAAAAAAAAAAAAAATAATAATTAGCCTTTAATACAGCATTAAGAGTGAAAAGTAAAACAATCAAAAGTTAGGAAATTCCCAAAGTTAAATTTCTACGGCAACGTCAATTTAATCATGTTTGCTCATAAAGGTAAAGACTAAACAATGTATTACTGATGGTTGTGGTTAACAGACAGATTAGGACTAGTAAATACAACCTGATGATGATGGAGTCTGATGTCGATTTCAACCTACAAGAATTCAGCAAACAGTGTTGCATTCTGAATCAGCTGGACTGTGACTGGATTATAGTGTGAAAGGTGTGTGCGGTTCCAGTCCCACTCTCTCCTCCAGGCAAGTCACTTGCTATACTGGTGCAGAAATGCAACGTATTGTGTGTACAATGCAATTTAAGTTAACATTGTGGCAAAAATCTTAACTTTCGGAATTACCTGATTTTTGAGTGCTCGTTTTTTCAGATTTGACAATACATAACCATTAATTCACTTAGTGTATATTAGTAATATTAAACACTGATCTTACACTAGTGTGCACCAGCCCCAATCAGGTTTGAGTCTCCATTATTCTCGATGCCGTGATTTACAGAAGTAAAGAGACGGTGCCTGCATTGGAGAGCTTTGTTTCTGCATTGCTAAATTCCAGTGCACCTATAAGAGATACATTCTTTCATTGAGGCTGCAAAGAGGAATAGAAAAATGAAGGTGCTGACTTTAAATTCTTACTTTAACTACTGAAATTAATTTTTTTAAACTTCTTCAATTGTTTGCCTCAGTGAGGGGCTACAAAATTAGATTCAGACATTTGTATGTGATGAAGGTGCAAACCTTTCTCCTGGGACCTGGGAGTAAAAGTGTGTATTTGGCACTCCTAGCCACAAAATGAATGTTTTTTTTTAAAAAAGTCACTTATGAACTGGGACAAAGCATGAGTAATTTCATATTAAAAATAATCTGCCTAGGTCTATTATGGATTACCAGGAAAGGAGGTTAGAATAAAGATGGAAATCTTTTTGTTCATTGTATTTTGCAGGCATAGGGAAGGAGATTAGTTGCTGACCTGCTACTTCAGTGTTTCATATGTTGTGTGGGTTTTTTTTTGTTTTGCTGTTAAGGATAGTGGGCCCAACTTCTTTAAAGGAGCCAAGCTTCTTCATCTTGAATTGATTTCACGTGGAGTTATGGGTGCTCTTCTTTAAATGTCTTAGCCAGATCTTATTAAAATCAGTGGGAAATTTTTCCTTTGACTTCATTGAGCTTTGTATCAAGTTATTTTTAGTTATTTGTGTGAGTGTGTAGAGCTTGGGGGATGCATTTTGTTTTGGCTTGTCCTGAAATAAATAAACTCAATCTTAAGAGTGGATGCTACCGATGACTATTTTACATTAATACAGCTGGAATCAGTCATTTATGGCAGGCACTGAAGTTTAATCTGTAAATATGATGGGCGTGGTAGTTCAAAGGACCACGTGTTGTACAAGTATTGGATTTTTCTTAGAGCAATATTGATTTCATTTCGCATTTGTTCAGGAGTCATTTGGTGCATGAGGACCTAACCCTGCCATATTGTTTCAGTAAAATAATTCATAACTTTTTTTACTAGCCCTTATTTTAAAAATAAAGTCTAGTAAATAGAAAAATGCTAAAACTTTCCAAATGGTGTTTTTTATTACTGTTGTTTTATAATGGAAAAGCTGACAGCCTTAATTCCATTTCATTGTTTCCTGGTTTTAGGGGTATAAATATCTTGATTCAGAAGTAATTCAGGAACCAAAGATGAGATTTTGTTGTTGTTGAGGTTTTGTGTTTTCCGCTATAGTCATTTCTGATCTCATTTGAAGAACTCAGCAAGTTGAGAACAATGACACAGTAATTGCTGCTATTGAGGGAGAGATGCAGTTTGAGGTTTCTACCTGGATCGCTACATTTGATTGATATTTTAATTTGTTTTTTTGGCAGATGAAAGATAATGAAAATCATCTTGTAGTTGGAGCAGTTGCAGCGGAGAATACTTAATTTTTTGTTCCCTTCCCCCCACTTCCTAGTACATACAGTTTCCCTGCCTTAAATGGCCTCATATAGCATTTCAATAATATGTAGGACATTAGTGTAGTTAACTCGTACAAGTAATTTTACTCTTCAATGCATTGTTAATATTTTTAAAGGTAGCTTACTCAGATCTCTGTGCCAAACGTATCTACAGATTTTCAGATCTGTTATAAATTGAATTGGAGAGATGGAGGTATGGAAACTTAAATTTAATGTATAAACGTGCTCATTAGCTAGATCGTTTGTATCTCTTAAGTGACCTGATGACTTTTAATTGAGGAAGAGGGTGACTGGGGTTGAGGGATGGTTTCAGCTTTGAATGTTCTTTTTGTGTGTTGCCATATTAATATCACTTGCACAGAGTAGCCTCTAACCCTTACATTAAAGAAATCAGTATGTTACTTAGCAGAGGAGTAGGCACAAATGTTGGTGACAAACTGATGAATTCAGACCTGGTGACTTCTCGGTTTAGCAGACGGCAGCTTTGCTAATTCTTGTGAGCTTTGCAATCTTGGCTGGTGGTCAAGCCCTAGCACCTGAATTTGAGAGAATATTTCAGTTTTCATTAAAAACAAAACATTCTGCCCCTCGTTGTTGTGGAGAAAAGCTTGAAAACCTGAACCCTAAAGGCTCAGAAACCAGAAAGCAGGCAAAAAAAAGCCTAGCTGCTGCTGCTTTCTTTTGTTGATGTCTTTTTTTGTTGTTAATGCTTCAAGTTGGAAATACTCTGCCCCTTCTGATTTTTGCCAGAAGCTTTTGTCCCAGGTCTGAGAAGTTTAAGGGAGGAGGAGAATAGGGACTGGTTGTCTTCACACTTGTAAAAGCTAAAAATTGTAATACTATCTTATCAGTTGGAACCAATTCCCTGGTCCTCTCACCCTGCTCATGTAATATAACCCACTCTGCTCTCTGACATTTGATCTAGTGGCAGGGGTGGAAGCAAGCACAGCTTGCTAATGGATTTCCCATTGTTCTCATGGTTCATTCTCATATTGAGAAATGGTGCAGTGTCTGCTCCTACAGTCTGGGGAGTTGATAAAAACACTTTGCCATCATCATTACATTTTCTCAGGAGAGGAAAGGAGCAAGTTCTGTGTGCCGTCCAAGTATCTTGTTCTGAGACTAGCACAAGGGCTAATATTCAGTCTCCCTCATCTGGCCAGGGGAATCTCTCCCTTGAACAGAGAGATTTTGAAAAGGCTTTCTTAGTTTGTCTCACTTTTGTGAGGAGCAGTAACTCAAAAGCAATAATTTCAGATAACTGGCTGTTGTAGTGTCCTTCACGGTAGAGAGTAGGTGGACTTTGGGCAGTTCTTTGACTGCTAGATACCTAGTGCTCACCTAGTTCTGCCAGACTCTCTGGGTACATCTACACTGGGATAAAATAACCTGCAGCACAGAGTCTCAGAGCCTGAGTCAGTGTTGATGCTCGGACCAGAGCCGGGCTTTGAGACACTCCTCCCGCAAGGGTCTCAGAACCTGTGCTCTAGTCTGAGCTTGAACATCTACACTGCAATTTTATAGCCCTGCAGCGCGAGCCCAAGTCTGCAACCCTGGGGCAGCCACGGCTGTGCCACAGATCTTCTATCACAGCGTGGATGTACCCTCTAGCTCCCAGCCTGTGCTGCTTAGTGTCACTACACAGGGTCTCCTGAAGTTCTAACTTGGACAAAGCTGTCATGGAAGGGGCCGCTGACTGTGCTACAACTAATAATTTATTTGTTTACACTTCTACAAACTGTGCTGTAGACTTAGGTGCATACTTTGATCTCAGTTTGAATTCAGTGGTTAAAGATCTACATAAAACATGACTTTTTAAAATTAAATAACAAGCTAACAAAAATAACCCATGGATCTTAAAATGGGGGTGGGGGGAGGAGAAACCCTCACAACCTTTCCCACCCCAGGCAGCATTGTCCAGCCCAGTCTGTCCAACCCTCTTAAGCAATCAGTTCCCTTCCCCCCCAGGAAGAATTGGTAGAGTGAATTCCGTACTCAGCAATATTTAAAACCTTGGTTTATTTCTGATTTGCCAACATGATTGTGAAAGAGGCCGTGCTTTATGGCTCCTTCCTTTCACCACAGCGCTCTTGTACATGCAGGCATTTCAGAGTACTTGAAACTTATCTTTACTGATATGAGTAAGTGGTACCGGTATGCAAACCTTAGACTGCTGGAATAAAGCCACATTGTGAACCAGTGGGATTCCCTTAAGGCTGCACTTGTGTTTTTTTGTTTTCTGCAAAATTCCCATTTCATTTAGACATCGGCACTGAACTTGTAGAAAATATCTAGTGATAGACTGCTGTTTAGCAGACAGACATAACTATTAATGATAGCATACTCTGATGCATTTTACTCCCATGCTGTTTGAGAAATAGCTGTTGAGTTAGAATTGCTTTCTAAAATGTGATCTTTATGATTTTTCCACAGGCTTCCTTAGCAGCTTTTTCTAAATATTTGGCTTGGTGTGGTACTGTTGGCTTTGAACTCAGATTATATTTTCTATTCATGCACACACCATTTTATTATAATCAAGGGCTATCTACATTCACTTTTTTCAAATGAATAGTATTGGTATATAATGTAAACTCGTCGCTGAAAGCCTGTGCTATTGCACGGGTGTAAATAGTAAAATCATGTGTGTAAAAAAGCCAAAAGTGAGAGTCCGGTTCAGGGTTATTGTGTGTGCGGGGTGTGGTGTGTGTGTAGGTTGTGTTGTGGTGTTCTGAGAGAGTTGTGTGGATTTGTGCAGGTGGCAGATATAAGGCATGTGTACTGCAGTGCAGGGCTATGTGTATTTGTTTGGGGTTGTTGTGCATGCTTGTTGTGTTATGTGGGTAGTTGTGTTGTTGTTTGGTCTCATCTCTCCCTCTGGTTGGAAGCGGCGCAGGCCGTGGGATGTACTGGCTGCTGCTTCCAGCAGCTCCCATTGGCCTGGAGCAGCAAACCACGGCCAGTGGGAGCCGCAGTCGGCCGGACCTGCGGGCGGGGCAGGTAAACAAACCGGCCCAGCCCGACAGGGGTTTTCCCTACACAAGCAGCGTTCCAAGTTTGGGAAACACTGGTCTGCAGGAAAGAGAAATTGTAACTTGGTTAAATCAAACTCTGCTGCCAGCTGTCCCCATGACAGAGTGAATGTACAGTGCAGAAGTACAAAATAGTGTATGCTATGTTCTGTGTTTTATCAGGAGCAGTATTTATGGTGAGACACATCCTTGTGGTATGAATACTGTTCAGTCAGCGCCTGGTATCTTCTGTTGAGCAGTTTAAATGATGCTTCTTTTAAAGTTTTCCAAGTGAGAGAGCTCCTAGAATAAACTGGCCTTCAGTTTACTCCTTTCTTGCTAGGTTAGACGTTCATTGTGACTGGCATTCTTGACGTTGATTTTTTTCTCCTCTTCTCATGATCTTCCTGCCACTTCGTTGTCGCCTCCAATAACTACAAAAAGTGCAAGTGAGTGTGATTTCCTGCACATCAGCTTCAGTTGTTAGTGTGATTCAGAGCCACTGTTTGAATGTGGACTCACTGAGCTCTCTCACCACAGGAGAGCTAATGTTCATGAGCAGTAAGTCGATTAAGCCACATTGCCTAATTCAGTACGTACTTGCTGGGAAGCTAGGCTAGAATTCTTCATTCTGTTCTCTCCTGTTTTACTTTTTTGATAGTGACAAGTTGACTGTCAACTTCTGACCGTTCCATTACAATCCTGAGGATAGGCTAACCGTAGAGCTCTGTACTAGCTTAAGTCTCTCTGCATTTGTGGTGCCAGAATTTTTTGGGAATGTGGTTCTGTTTTCTGTGGCTGCCCAGCACTTAGTTTTGGTTTAGTAACTTTACTTGGGTCATGTTCACTGTTTGGATCCCTGCTGTTTGGTGATGGTTAGGTTCTGTTTTGAAAGGACGCCAGCAAAGTGCATATTCAGATGTTTCCAAACTTTCCCTATTAATTGTCCTAAGGAAAATAAACTGCTGTGTCAGAACCACCAGGAATCTCTCTCATCATCCAGCCTTTTTCTTTGGTTACAGTTTAGCCGAAGGAGTGTATTTTACTTTACGCAAATGCTCCACTTTACTTTTCCCAGAATGAAATGTCATTTTATATTAGATTTCAGCAATCAGTTTATCCCCGTGTGCGTTGGGATAGGTGGGACACAGCAGATCATCTCTTTCCTTTGCTTCCTACTAAACTATTAAGAAATCATATATATAAATTTGTTTCTGAGCCCCCTAGGGAAATTCTAGCATATTCCTTGCCCTGGAGGCAAAGGCAATAAGACTTTCGAATATGTCAGGAGGAATGTCTCTTCATCCGTGTTAGTACAGTGCTCTGCATAACGAGGTTCCAGTACTGGTCCCTTGGGTGTTACCTTAATATAAATGAATATCAATAAACTTGCCTCTTCAACATCAGAAACTAGGTAATGGGCAGCGTTGCCAGGCATCTAAGTGTTAGATCCCTGGCTAAGAGCAGCAAAGGGGCTGACAAACTAGGACAGTATTTAGGTGCGCTGCCTAATTTTCATGAGAAGCATCTTTAGTACTTTAATAAAATGCATTTATTGCAATTGCAGGTAATTTACTGCCCATCGCAAGCAATTGGGTTGTACCATTACTCAACAGATGGCTAGGTTGTGGTTATGGGATTAGTGTTCAGGTTTATTGCTTGCATAATAGCTTGGTCTTCAACTGTTTAATCTGTTTAGTAGTAATTTAAAAAGGGAAACGCCCAACGTGAGGACCTTACTGCAAATCTGAAATGACTCTGCAGAAAGGTGGAGACCTTAATGACTGCAATGCATTAGCACACCAACATTATGTGTGCAAGGCTAAAAAACCCTTCTCATTGTATGGTAATTCATTCTCACTTTGATTCAAGACAAGTGTAAAGTATAATGTTTTGCATGAGGCTGGAGCAATGGACGGAATTACATAACATCAGCAGAATTATTGAGAAAAATATCACTGCGGAATCCCACGGTAGGCTTCATGCCAGTCAGTCATGTCACAAGCTGTTTTCTGAAGGAAAGCGGGCACAGCAAAAAATGGACTTAATTCATCCCATTGTATTTGGGATATGCTAAGCATAATGAAGATAAAGTGGGTGCAGGTCATCGCCTACTGTGAGTTTCCCAGGATTTCAGAGAAACCTCCATCCATGAGTTGCAGAATGCTGAGGGGCTGGAACGTGTGGCATGTGCTGGTACCAGTTCTGGAATGTGACCCCTGCTGCATTCCACGGGCTAATTCCAGGCATAACTTGGCCTTTTTCTCCCCACCCCCTTTCCCTAGCTTGTTCATGGTCATGCTTGAGAACCATGGTAACCCAGCATGGCTGCTACATGATAAAGCCTGTTGCAAGATAGACAAGTTAACTGTTTGCATGAAGACTAGAGATCATTTTCTTATCTGAGTATTCATAATAGTGCTGTAGAAATACTGCTCTAGGGTGGGCCCTATCATTATATATGAAAATCTATTGCAAGGGTGGCCGAACTGTGGCTTGCAAGCCGCATGTGGCTCTTTTAGTTAAATTGTGGCTTGCAGAGCATCCCCACGCCCCTCCATTCTCCACCTACCAGACCGGGGGTGGGGGAGAGCTTGGGGCTTCTGCCCTGCGGTGGAGTGGTGGGGCTAGGGGCTTCTGCCAGAGACAGCCGGTGCCTGCTGAGAGTGGGGAGGCAAAATTTAAAGGTTCGGCCGCCCCAACAGCTTGAGTCACATTCCCCCCAGGCAGCCCCACCCTGCAGCTTTCAGGTGTTAGTGCCTTGTGGAGAGGCAGTGACAAACAGCTGGGAGCTGCAAGGAGAGGCCACTGCTTTATCTTCATGGGGAGAGGTAGCGGCAGCTCTCCCTGCAGCTCACCGCTGTTTGTCACTGCCTCTCCCCAGGGCCGGCGGCACCATGCGACCAAGGGGGGCTACTGTGTCACCTCTGGCTTCTGCCCAGCTGGGAGGGGCCCCCTATGGGGCTGAAGCCTTCACCCCTGGCAGGCGCACCCTGGCTCTTGGACTTCTGAAGATTGTTGTATGCGACTCAGAGGGTCAATAAGCCCAATGGGGAAAGTAGAGTTGTAGGTGGTGAGGAGCCAGACAGGAGTGATACTAATGAAAACGGGTTGGTGATCAGAAAGAGGGAATTCATGAGATGGAGAGGTTGGTAAGGGAGTAGGGGTTGTATTGTATTGGTGTGTGCGAGAACTGGAATGTCCGTATGCAGGTTGGAATCCCCTTCTGATGAGGGTGGTGACCTGACCTGAAGTTGGAGAGGAACTGTGAAGAGAAGGAGTGAGGGCATGCATATGACAGCAGTGTGTGGGGAGAGGTGACATAAGAGTTGATAGGGTGACATGAGGAGGAGGAGTGGTAGGGTAGTTTTGTTGAAGGACATTCTGTAGTTCTCAGAGGATGTATATTAGCCCTCATGCACTAATTGAAGGGGAGTAAGTGTTGAATCTTTAACAAGGTCTTTTTTCCCAACTGTCACTCATGTTGCATTAATGTCATAGTTAAGTTAAATGGGAGTTAACAAAAATAAGTTTTAAACAGTCTCACTAAAATCTCTTCACCTGTCAGCTGCTCAATCTTTGCTCTTGTGAGGTCATTATTTCTCTTGGGTCTTGTCTATGTTAGGGATTTTTGTACTAGTGTAGCCACAACAAAGTTGCTACACAAGAGCAGCCCTGCAAGCAGATGTATAGCACTGTTAAGCAGGGTTTGCACATCACTTTTTGCAAGCATCTACACTCATGGCTTGAACTGGTGCAGCTACATCGGTGCAGAAATACTCCGGCTAAACAATCTCTTAGTCTCATATGGGGAAACTGAGGCACTGAGCGGTGAAGTGACTTGCCTAAGGAAGTCAGTGTTACCTGAAATATTTCGGGTAACAGTCAGTGTCAGAAACGTCCATGGACCTGTGGAATCCCCAGCTCTGTCTCAATTGTATTGGATCTCCTAGGATGTATAGCCCAACAGAATCTAGCCAAAATAAAAATAGTTCCTTTAGATAAAATATTTAGGCAGAATATATGTAAAACATCCCCTGGAGTTTCCTTTCCTTTAAATCATATGCTGAAACATGTTTGAAAATTCTGTTGCTGAAAGTTGAAAATGTAGTGGTCATCTTGCATGTTATCAGTCTTCGTAGAATTTCCTGATTATGAGCAGCTGTATTTTTGCCTTCAGAGTTTTCATCAGAACTTTTGTCAAAGCTGCTTCATGCTTTTTGGAAGAGAAGTCCCTTGTTCTAAGAACCTTATCAGAGCTGAAATGAGAACAGATTGAGTATCATTTGAAGAGAAGGTTAGATTCTGTAGCCTAGTGCAGAGGCTCTCAACCTTTCCACACTATTGTACCCCTTCAGGAATCTGATTTGTCTTGGAGATATGCAGGTTTCGCTTAAAAACTACTTGTTTACAAAATCAGACATAAAAATACCAAAGTGTCACAGCACACTGTTACTGAACAATGCTTACGTTCTCATTTTTATCATATAATTATAAAATAAATTAATTGGAATATAAATATTGTACTTACATTTCAATGTGTAGTACATAGAGCAGTATAAACAAGTCATTGTCTGTATGAAATTTGTTTGTACTGACTTTGCTAGTGCTTTTTATGTCGCCTGTTGTAAAAGTAGGCAACTATCTAGATGAGTTGATGTACCACCTGGAAGACCTCTGAGTACCCCCAGGAGTACGTGTCCCCTTGGTTGAGAACCACTGGCCTAGAGCATAGAACAAAATCCTGGGAGATGTAAGAACCCAGAGCTGTAACGCTCGTTTGAGCCTCTAACTTTCCTCAGTCTGACCTCAGGCAAGTCCCCAGACCGTTTTGCCTATTCATCAACGTAGCTGGAAAACTCAGGGCTTGTCTACATGGTGTGTTAGTCTGCCGCAGAGTGGTGTAAATGCTAGTGCACACTACCATATGTTACACAAGCTGGCCTATGTGGATCCTGCTGGCATGCTCTAAAAGTTCCTTAGTGCACATTAACATAGTACAGTTTGAAACGGGACTACATTAATGTGCACTAGGGAACTTTTAGTGTGTGCCAGCAGGGTCCACATGGCCAGTCAGTGCACAACACACTACTGCACACTAGCATTTACACTGCTCTTGTGTGGACTAACACTGTGTAGACAAGCTCTCAGTAGACAGCAGGAACCTTGCTGGAAACCAGAAGCCTCTGTCTGAGTTACTCTATGGAAATAAGAAAAGCAGAACTAATCATTCTGCATTAGGAATAGATGAAGAACATACTCATCAGATTGGACATAATTAAAAAGGAGTTTGTTCAGAAACTCTACTGCTAGAACAGGGCCTCATCCTCCCTGATTGAACTAACCTCGTTATCTCTAGCTTGCTTCTTGCTTGCATATATAAACCTGCCCCTGGAAATTTCCACTGCTTGCATCCGAAGAAGTGGGTATTCACCCACGAAAGCTCATGCTGCAAAACGTCTGTTAGTCTATAAGGTGCCACAGGATTCTTTGCTGCTTCTACAAAACCAGACTAACACGGCTACCCCTCTGATATTTGTTCAGAAACTATCCCGAACCCCTTTAATAGGATTTGGTTTGAAGTAGTAAAGCCAGAGCGATTGCTCAGTTGTATTCTAGAGCAAAGAGAAATCTTTATCTGTGCTTGCAGTTTTTTTTCTTTTATCCAAGTTTTTATTTACAGTGTCTGTAGAACCCTAGTTAATCAATATTTCTGTTAGAGGCACATTTGGACCGCATGTCACACACAATCATTTTCAGACTCTTCAATCTTGTATCATTTATGGAGAACATATTGTCAGAAATGTTGGGACTCTAAATATTTTATTTTGCTGTGGGTGCTTTTTCCAAAGGCCTGGATGTAATATTACATTGTGCCCTGAGGAGCTCTCAGGCCTCCAGATCTGTTTGCTTTGGCTAAGGGATTTTCTTTCTTTTTTTTTTTTAAATCACATAAAAGGTTGGATGGTTCAAATAACTGGTTATTGCTTCTAGGTTGCTAATTCTAATTCAGACCAGGTCAGTTAATGTGTGGAAATCATTGCTCTCTGATGTTTCATGGTCTATGTGGAATGAATGGGTATCTCAGTGCAGATCTTTGGCCTTGTCAGCAATGATGTTTTCAGTCACCTGTGTAGCTGCCTCAGTGCAGACCTCTAACATAGTTTATAACAGTGCAGTGAGTCTATGCCTTGCTCCAGTGTGACTTACCCTCATTTGAAAATCATGGTTTACATAGTGCAGTGTGTCTATACTACGAGTCTCCAGTAGTATGGTAGAAGGAAGGCATAACAGCAGGAAATAACTTCTTGATTACAGCATATTATATACAGTACATTGCATTTTGACTGGCAGTGTGGGTTAGAGTGGAAAACTGTTACTTTGCAGATTGATAATGAGAACTGACACTTGCCCTCTCAAATGTTCCTCATTTCCGTTCCAAAGTTACCTACGTTTCATACAAACAAGGTGTCTCTCACTTTAACTGTGGAAAACCATTTACGTCGGAAGAATTATGAAACTGAGGTTACAAGAGTTTTTTACTCTAAGAGAATGAATCTCACAGGATGTTTCCTGCATGAATAATTGTTTTGCATTGCTCATTTTGTTTTTTGTCACATATTGTGACACACATCTGGGACTTGGCAGGTTGAGAGGTATATGTCCCAAGATTCAGACTTGTGTTAGTGCATATAACATGTTGAGATGTTGAGTATTTTGATCTTTATGCTCCCATTGGTGCTACGTGGGGTGGAGTATTTATGCCTCTTTTGTTTCAAAGGTGTAGAATGCTCAGATGAAATTTTGTATTGCTCATTTTATATTGGCAGTTCATGATTTCTACCACTTGGTGGCATCCTTCAAAAATAAAAATATCACTACTTGAAAAGACATTTTGAACAATGCAATATTGACTAGTGACAGCATAAGCCTTGAGATGGTACCTTCTTCCTAAACAAATCAAATCCACAATATTTGGGCCTAGAAAGGGAGCAAGGGAGGAAAATTAAGTGTTGTCATGTTTTTATATCATGTAAAATATGTCAACAACACCTTAGTCCTTGCACAGTTCTGTTGCCATTGCTGGCTCTGTTTGAAAAGCTCATAACCGATAAGTTACAGCCACAGGAAATTTTTAGCTAAACTTATCTTTTTTTAATTAAAATGGTAATGGAACCTTGTGTAGAGCAATACAGATGAGTCTAGTGGTATGTTTCCGTTGGGATATTGCTTACAGGAATCCCCACTTATGGTGAGGAATACAAGCTCAGAACTTCTGAATAGCAGTGTGTATTGAAGCTGCACATGCACCCTGTCTAGGCCCTTGCATTCCCACTCAGACATACATAAATGAATCAATCCTCAGCTGCCACTGAGTTCCTTGTGACTACTATAGATAGTGAGCTCCGTCCTGTCAGTCACTTTCCCATTGGTCCTCTTTTTCACTTAAGGAAAATAGAGACTTTTTTGTACTTATAGTTCTAATAGGCACTGGTCGTACTCGCGATGCTGCTCCGGCTCACAGAGATTCGAATCGGGTTACGGCTGGTACAGATTGGACTCCCGGTACTGGTAAGAGCAGCACTCGACCCAGAGCCAGTCCCGACGCTGATCTCACCATAGGTCACCATCAAGATCCAGATCAGGCTCCTGGTACCGATACAACTGCAGACACCGATCCCTTTCTGCCTCATGGCACCGGTCCCCGGCACCATGGCACCATACAGCACCGGAGTACTCGGCGCCAGTGCGTATGCACCGCCTTGGCCATCTCGCTCTGCCTCTGCGTCATCGTGCTAGCAAGGTGGCTACCACGCCCAGTACCAAGGCGAGGGTGATACAGGCCAGTGACTAGAAGAAGGCCAGGACCTAGGCCACGAACTCCCCACAGTGGTCCTTTTGGCATACCATCAGGCCCAGGGGGCTGCTTTGGGGGTTTCCCGTTCCACCCCTTCAGAGCCCCGAGTACCGAAGGCTGCTGTGTCTCACCTCGGGAGGCTCTGAGGCGACTGCTCCAGTGCCAACGCAGGCCCACGCTCCTAGTGTGATGGACCTTGAGCAACAAGATCCTCCACAAGAGGACCTCGTGCAGGATCCCTTAGTCCCAGGGGTATCTTCCTCGTCCTCGCCCCATGAGGCAGTGGCGGGGACTACGGTTTCGAGCCCTCCTCCTAGGGACCTCTGCACCCACCAGGAACTGCTCCTCAGAGTGGTGCACATTATGAACCTCCAGGTAGAGGAGGTGGTGGAGGTAGAGGACCCTGAGGTAGACATTCTGTCCACAGAGGCACCATCCAGAGTTGCCCTCCCCATCATACGAACCATACAGGCCAATGCCAAGACAATCTGGCAATTGCCAGCTTCTATTCCACCCACGGCCAAGGGGGTGGAAAGGAAGTACTTTGTCCCTTCGAAGGACTACGAGTACCTCTACATGCACCCCCAACCATGCTCCCTTGTCGTGGCTTTGGTCAACGAGAAGGAGCGGCATGGTCAGCAGGCCCCAGCACCTAAATCAAAGGACGCTAGATGCCTAGACTTGTTTGGGTGCAAGGTGTACTCGGCCGGACACTTGCAGCTCAGCGTGGCCAACCAGCAGGCACTCCTGAGCTGATATGACTATAATTCCTGGCACTCTATGGAGAAATTGAAGGAGTTGGTTCCACAGAAGTCCAGAGAGGAATGTGAGGCTATAGTAGAGGAGGGCAAGAAGGTGGCCAGAACCTCCCTGTGAGTCTCTCTGGACGTGGCAGACTCAGCAACTAGGACCCTGGCCTCGGGCATCTCGTGGCTGCAGGTCTCTGGCGCTACCACCAGAGTTACAGCAGACCCTCCAGGACCTATCCTTTGATGGCCAGGGCCTATTCTCCGAGAAGACAGACTCAAGGCTGCAGAGTCTGAAAGACTCAAGAATTATCATGCACTCTCTGGGAATGCATACCCCAGTAACACAGAGAAGGCCCTTCAGACCACAGCCAGCCTTAGAGGTCTCTCTTCTCTCTCCGAGACAGGATTTTCTTTAGAGAAGACGCGAGGTGGTAAAAAAAAACAACACAAAGCCACAGCCAAGGCTAGGGCAAGCCCAAGCCATCGGGCCGGCAGCAGCAGAAGAACTTTTGAAGGTGTGTGAGATGGAGATGGAGGATCCCAGTCCTTCCCCCCCTTTCCAAATTTTTCCATTCCTCCCCGTGTGTGGTCCTATGGTCCATCAGACATGGGCCCCTGTGCAGTGGAAAGGGGGAGATACTCCTCCCTTCCCCCCCCTCCTCTCCCTTCTTCTCCCTTTCTCCTTCACCTCCTTCTACTTCTTCCCCAATCCTCTGGCTTTGGGAGTGGAGGGAGAGTTTGGGAGGAGCAAGGGGCAAGGGCTTTTATTCCTGCTACTTCCTAATCCCTAAGGCCAAGGGTGGGCTTCGGTCCATCCTGGACCTACGCGGACTCAACAAATTTATGGTAAAGTTGAAGTTCCGCATGGTCTCACTAGGGACCATTATTCCTTCCCTAGATCCTGGAGACTGGTACGCCGCCCACGACATGAAGGGCGCGTACTTCCACATTGCAATCTACCCAGCACACAGACGCTTCCTTCGCTTTGTGGTCCATCAACAGCACTTTCAATTCACCGTCCTTCCTTTCAGCCTATCCACGGCCCCTAGGGTGTTTACCAAATGCATGGCTGTGGTGGCTGCCTCCCTTCATCGACAACGGGTCCAACTGTTCCCATATCTCAATGACTGGTTTATTCGGGGTCGCTCCAGGGATCAGTTGCAGTCTCATGTTCAGCTCACCATGAACATGTTCAGTCGGCTGGGCCTCCTGCTCAATGTCGCGAAATCCACACTGGTACCAACCCAGAGGATAGAATTCATAGGAGTAGTATTAGACTCAGGCCTAGCCCGGGTAATTCTGCCGGAAGCACGCTTCCAATCCCTGGTGAACATCGTCCACAGCCCGCAAAGCTTCCCGACCTCAACCGTGAAAACATGCCTATGCCTCCTGGGACACATGGCCTCTTGTACATTTGTGACCAGGCACGCCAGGCTGCGACTATGTCCACTTGAAGCCTGGCTATCAACAGTATACTGCCCAGGTCGGGACAGCTTGAGCATGGTGGTTATCATCCCGCCAGGGGTATTAGCCTCTCCAGGCTGGTGGCTGGACCCCAAATCAGTGTGCGAAGGGGTGCCATTTCACGCCCTGCAGCCCTCCGTGTCCTTAGTCACAGATGCGTCATTCCTGGGATGGAGAGCCCACCTCTGGAACCTCCGTACACAGGGGCTATGGTCGGGAGGAGAGTTATCCCTGCACATCAACGTACAGGAACTCAGAGCAGTGCGCCTGGCGTGTCAAGCATTCTGAGATTACATTCAAGGCCATTGTGTTGCAGTCCTCATAGACAATGCTATAGCCATGTTTTACATCAACAAGCAAGGGGGAGCCCGGTCGTCCCCCCTCTGTCAGGAGGCCATTCGTGTGTGGGAATTCTGCATAGCCCACTTGATCCATCTGGTGGTGTCATTTCTCCCATGGGTCCAGACCACCTCAGCACATCATTCCAGGCTCACGAGTGGTTGGTTCGCCCGGACGTCATCCACTCTGTCTTCCCGAAGTGGGGCTTTCCCCTGATAGACCTATTCGCCTCTCGTGAGGATTGGAAATGCCAGGTGTTCTGCTCTCTCTAAGGGTGCTCTCTGGGTTCCCTGTTGGACGCCTTCCTAATTCAGTGGAAGGATCACGTGTGCTATGCCTTTCCTCCATTCCAGCTAGTCCACAGGGTCCTCATCAAGCTGCGCAGGGACAGCTGGTCACTCCGGCATGGCCCAGACAGCCCTGCTATACCACTCTCCTAGAGCTGTTGGTGGACACACCAATTCCACTCCCGCTGTGGCCAGACCTGATCACTCAGGATCAGGGTCGACTCTGTCATCCCGACCTGCAGTCTCTCCACCTCACAGCGTGGATGCTGCATGGCTAAATCAGTCTGAGCTGTGCAGTTCTCACTCGGTCCAGCAGATCCATTTGGGTAGCAGGAAGCCCTCCACCAGGTCCACATACTTAGTCAAGTGGAAGCGTTTTTCCTGCTGATGCGCCCGGAATCATATGACCCCCCCCTACAGGCATCAGTACCTATCATCTTGGACTACTTCCTGTCCTTAAAGCAGCAGGGCTTGGCAATATCTTCCATCAGGGTGCACCTGGCAGCTATTTCGGCTTTCTACCCGGGCGAAAACGGGCGCTCGGTCTTCTCCAATCCCATGGTCAGCAGATTTCTCAAGGGGTTGGAGTGCCTGTTCCCATGAATTTGACAACCGGTCCCTACGTGGGATCTTAACCTGGTCCTTTCCAGACTCATGGGTGCCCCATTCAAGCCGATGCCACCTGCTCACTCCTATACCTTTTCTGAAAGACAGCCTTCCTCGTAGCTATCACCTCGGCGAGGCATGTGTCTGAGCTCAGGGCACTCACATCGGAACCACCGTATACGGTGTTAAACAAGGACAAGGTACAGCTGCGACCCCATCCAGCCTTCCTCCCTAAGGTGGTGTCTGCCTTCCATGTCAGTCAGGACATATTCCTCCCTGTCTTCTACCCGAGGCCACACGCCTCTTGATGGGAGCAACAGCTGCACTCCCTAGACATTCGCAGGGCCCTGGCCTTCTACATCGAGCGAACGAAACCCTTCAGGAAAACATCACAGCTGTTTGTTGTTGTGGCAGACCGGATGAAGGGCCTTCCGGTCTCCTCCCAGCGCATCTCGTCCTGGATCACATCGTGCACCTCTGTGTGCCATGACTTGGTTGGTGCTCCATCTACGTACCTTGCCGCCCACTCCACGTGGGCTCAGGCTTCGGGCTCAGGCTTCATCCTCTGCTTTCCATTCAGAAGACATGTAGGGCAGTGACTTGGTCATCCGTGCATACCTTCACCGCCCACTATGCGATAGTGCAGCAGTCCAGGGGTGATGTTGCATTTGGTTCAGCGGTCCTTCACTCCGCGACATCTCACTGCGACCCCACCGCCTAGGTAAGGCTTGGGAGTCACCTAAGTGGAATCGATATGAGCAAGCACTCTAAGAAGAAAAGACGGTTACTCACCTTTGTTGCTCATATCCATTCCAAACCCGCTCTCCTTCCCCTCTGTCGGAATAGCCGGTAAGAAGGAACTGAGGGAGCGCTGGGTCAGCTGGGGCATATATCCGGCGCCATAAATGCGCCACTCCAAGGGGCGCCTCAGCTGACCCACCGAGTGTTGCTAGGGTAAAAATCTTCCGATGATCGTGCACGCGGCTCGTGCATACCTAATTGGAATGGATATGAGCAACGCATCTCGAAGAACAACAGTTACAAAGGTGAGTAACTGTCTTTTTAGGCACCTAAATAAGTATCCTGATTTTCAAAGGAGGGAGCTGCTGGTGGTGGAACAAGTCACTCACCTGGGATTTGAAAACTTCTGTTCAAATCCTGATCCAGGCTTTCTTGTCATCTTTTAGCTTTCAGGCTCCCTCATTCAGCGCCCAAGAATAGAGAATCAAAGGGAATGGGTTTTTGGTGGGGAAAAGTCATAATATGTTAGCTACTATCTAGTCTAGTATGACTTTCATGTATTGGACATCATGTGTCGTTACTCACATAAAGAATCATTTTCTCTCTGAGCGGGAGAATGCTGTCCCATTCTGTAATATTTTTTTTTCTATATCCTCCAATTTGATTAGGACGAACTAGCAAGCATATGTTTAACTGGACAATTCCAAGCAAATGAGAGGTGCATTCTGCAGGGTTGCCATCACCTCTGGGACTTTAATTTTTGTGCAGAGGGCGATTAGCCTGCTCGTTACATTTTTCTTGAGAGAGAATTTCTTTTTAGCTGCCACTGCTGTTACTATATCACTTCATCTTCTACACCCTTCTGTTTATCTTCTGTTCAGTCCTTCTCCCCTGCCATTTTGTTTTTCATCTCGCTTCATTCTGCTCTCCCAATATAGTTTGTCTCTCTCTCCCAGGTCATCCCAACAGTGGAAGAAAACCAGCATTAGCAGTTCATTGATGCCCGTGCTTCTGTACCGGAGCACTTTGCTGGCTGTCTCAGCATTTATGAAACTATCTTGGATGGTGCTATTCTCATTAATTTCATGCTGTTGGTGCCAGGAGAGCCCTACTAGCAAATACAATCCTGGAGCAAATCTGCAATCTCAGGAATTTAGGATCAAATTACTTGAGATCCTACAATCTTGTGTGCTTAAGAATGGTTACCATGCCAGAAGACTGGTGTTATGTCAATTACAGTGCAATATCCTTCAGCATGTCAGTAAAATCAGAAAACTGCAGAGCTTTCTGAAATTATATATGCCTCACATGACTCTAGATGGCAAGAATAATTGTCTAAATAGTAAGGGCTAAGTCTCAGCTGGTGTAAATCAGTGTAATCCAATTGAAATCCATGGAGGGACACTGATTTACATTAGCTGAGGATCTTGGCCCTAAGATTTTTATTTATATATGAAAAGTTCTCAATTTTTTTTTTTTTTTTTAATTTCCCAAACTCCCAGGACTGGTGCCATTACGTTTCTGGAACGTCAGTGTAACTGGGATTCCAGTTTTTGGAATCCCAAGATCCGATTCTCTTACGCTGGATGATTTAGAAGCACAGATACAAGCGTACCGATGGCCAGTTCAGCAGGGTTTTCTCACTTAGGTAGGGTCCAGATTGCAGGAGGGCAGAAAAAACCTGGGATTCCTGTGACCCTGCAAGAGCAGTTTTCTTAAGTTTCCATTCTATTTGACTCCAGACAGAAATTCGTCCCCATTAAAACTACAGGAATTTTCTTTTTGCAGCCTAAGATCCACACAAGCCTACCGATGATGTCCAGAGCCTGTCCTCTGATAATAGAGGATAGCTATCTTTAACCTGCCCCTCTGTCTCTAACATCACTATATTCTCTGTCTCTGCAAAGGCTACTGTCTGCAGCATCTCTTTTTTCAGCTGCTGTTTTCCGACAGCATCAATTCTTTGCTCCTGACTTAATGTTATGGAAAGAACAAAAGAAGATGGGTGGACGGAGAAGTCCTGTAACTGCAGTGGCACCTGATTGAAGTGTGCCAGACTTACTCCTCCTGGTTGGGACTTACTTCATCTTTGCGGAGTTTCTAGCTTAGAGAATGTTACTTAGAAAATGGATCTTATCTGTATGGTTGCAGAAGGTTCTGGGATTGTCTCTGTTTTCCCACAGTGTCCAATGAGGTAAAGTTTCTCTGAACCCTGTATTCCCCAGCAGCATCAGGTTCACCAGTCTGAAATGCCCATTTCATGAGGTTTATTCTCAATTGCCAGGTAGTGTCTCGCCCCTCTCTGACTACTTGAAATGTGTAGTTTTAGGTATGTTGTTGCTAGAATAGGGCAGTATACTATCCCTGCAATAGAGTGAGGTGATTTATAATTAGGAGAGAATTGTATTTTAGTTCTGCTCATCCCATTTGTCTCAGGTAGGCAGATAAATAGCCCTTCAGTTTAAGACCAGTGCTGCTCCAATGGGCTGAAAGCACAGACAATCATGCCATTGCCTTATCGTTACAGCCCAAGTAATACATGTCCACAGGATGCCTGAATTTTCCCTTCTCTTTTTTGCACTCTGTTACTGAGCTGATCCCTTGAAGTATTAACAAGTCATCCAGATTTGAAATCAAAATCAGTTACTAATCACTGATGTCAATGAAACAGTTCCCCGTCACTGGGACATGATGACTTTCTTTGGCCTGCAAGGCTGCCAGGTGAGTGAAAGTCGATCTGGAGTTGTGGAGTGAGTGGAAATAGCGTGGCCGGAGACATGTGTATGCAATTTGTTCAGATGATTCAAGTGGCAGCCATGGCAACTGAGATAAACAGAGGAAAAGATACTGGAAAAGCAGCAGCAGCTTCATTTTAATAGCATAGCCATTATTCCAAACTGTTCAGATGTTTACTAGGAGAGCTCAGCCTTCCTGCAAGGTCTCCTCCTCCCTCCAGCTTGCTTATGCTTTAAAGTCCTGGGATTAGATTGCTTCTCGAGTAAAGTGCTCTGGGCCAAATTCCTCAGTTCCTCTTTAAGCAAAAACACCCCTTGACTTCAGATGATGATTTTCTTGAGTCAGGCTTGCAGAATATGGCTCTCTGTTTCCACCTCTGGGATCTAAATGTTCTTTATAAAATTTTCTTCTTCTCAAAGTCCACTTTTCTAAACTATCATATGTAATTTGGCAGTTTGTTGTCCCTGCTTGGGTGAGACTTGAGACCATACTGTTAATGGAGATGAACCCACCTCCTAAGTGTGGAGTGTTTGCTATCTAAATGTCATTCCTGATGTGAAACTGAATGACGTAAACCACACCACAACTGTACTTGGTGTTTGAATTTAGAAGGGACTTCAGTTTCCATTAGTGGCAGCCCCTGGGCCATCACAATCATATCTGTTAACCCGGTTAATTTAAATGAATGTTCTGATCAGAATGGATCTGGAAGGATTTAAAAAAAAAAATCCTTTAAATCATTACAGGACTACTAGTGTCCTCCATAGTTTATGAAAGGAATTTCCTTTAGCTTAAGATATAAGCAGTAGATGAAGAATAAAAAAATGTGTTGACTTAAACTTGATCCTAAGTGACATAATCATTAGTATATACCAAGGTTTATGGGACTTGTTTAGTATTGAAGTACCAAACTGCAGCCACAACTGGGGTTTTATACTGTGTGTAGTCTGCACCTAATACATTTGAATAACTGTGTTGATGATGACACAGGTGACAGGCCTGAAACTTCACCAATGCCGATTTGTTGTTTTTAAATGGTGCTAGTAATCCTTCTAGCCTCGAGCTGAGTGGATTCACAGAGCTATCAAAGTTACCTTACAGCACTGATGCTCCTCTTCCTTAGCCCTTGACTTTGAGGAAGAAGTTGTTCCACCTTGTCAGGTTGCTCCCAGAGAAACTTTATATTACCCAATCCCTTCATGTTTCTCTCTTGCCTTTGGACCTTCTCTTGGAATACTTGAGTGCTTCAGTCACTCCAGTTTAATCGTTTGTATTACAGTAAACCCTAGAGGCCCAACCGAGATTGATAGCTCTTTGGTATTTAGGTGCTGTACAAACTCATAGCAAGAGACAGTAAATGTCCTGAGGATTGCATGATCAAATAGACAAGGTGGACAAAAAGTAGGAAGGGAAATGAAGACCCAGATTAAGTGACTGCCCTTAGGTAACAGCAGGTTGGTGGCAGAGCTGGAAATAGAGCCCAGGTCTTTCGACTTTCGTTCCAGTGCCCTATACGCTAGACCACACTGTGTCCATATAAATGACCCTCAAGCCTGCTCTGATTGTTTGGAGTTGCATCATTTTATAAGGCTATGGTTGTGGTGTATACTCATACTAAATTCCTCCCAAGGGTGGTGGTGGTGGTGATCCACCTCCATGAATCACGCTTTCCAATATTTTTCTCATCACTGTCCTCTGTTAGCCTTGCTTTACAAACTAGATCTGAAAATGTCCCTTGAGTTTTGACTGGAAAAGACGTAAGCCTTTAAGTATTGAGAAAATCCATTCAATTTTTGTTGTTTGACACCACCATGCTGTGCTCATGTCAGAGAGTGGCACGTGTATTTCTAACTGCATTTCTCCTCTGTGTTGCTTTAAAGGTGGGCGAGAAGACTCCAGATTGAGTTAACTACAGAAATACATAAGTATCCCAGTAATCAGGATGTGGGGAGGAGGATGCCAAGCATATAGGTTTAAAACTTGACTTAGAAGTATATACGTTTACATCTAATAAGGCTGCTACTTAGTTTTGAGTTGGTTGCCCCAGAATGTATCATTCTGGGTTACTGCAGATTCTGAGAAAATGAGTGGTTGCATGACGGTGTGAGGCTCTTGTAGGTGAATAGTTTGCATTTTTCAGTTTCTTACAAAGAAGTTTCTAACTTTAGAATGCCAGATGCTGGTGAGAGTGCTGCATTTTGGGGCACCGAACTCAGAACAAAGCAGCAGGTCTAATGGAAGATTAAGAAGAATTTTTAAAAAGCCACGGTCATTTTAAATGTATTTATTCTAAAAATCCTTCCTTTCTTCATTGCTCGGTGTTCAACTTCTTGACACTTTTGATGTTGTTGTTTGCTAGTTATCCAGTCACCACAGAGTCTTCCTGAGTAGACAAGACCTGAAGTTCTCATGTAAGAAACAAGCAGAATCTAAAACTTGTCAGTCCACCTTTATATATAGTAAAGCAGCAAACAAAAAGCAAAAGCCCAGTATTTTTCTCCCTTTGCTGTTCACCACAGGCAAGAATTCTTACACCTGAGATGTAGTGAGTAGAGGAGAGGAGCATGAAAAATTCAATAAAGGGAAAGTACATAGGATTTAATCTCTCTCCACTGAAGATTCCACCTCCCTCCCACTGAATTCACTTCCTGAGGACTTGACAGGACTTCTAGAGAACCCACCCATCAATACGTCTCCCCAGTCTACCAGAAAGGTGACTATTGAGGGATACAAGGCACAGTGCTTCCTCAATGCACAGGACCACCTGCTTCCTCTCCCTGCTTCAGTGATGAGTAGAGTGAGATGAAACCAGGCCTCACTCTGACACATCAATGCAGAGAACTCAGGACAGGCCCAGTAAGTTTACGGAAGGATTTGAAGAGCAGGCACGAGTTGGTGAGAGGGTACTATGGGCATGGGAGAAGTGCAATTGGAATGGCAACCTACTCAGCCCCTCTAAGAGAAGCTAGGGTGAGAGGATGAATATGAGGTCACTGGGTGGATGGCCAAGATGGTTAGGTGTTTCAGGACCTGTAGGGCCATTTTTTAACAGGATTTAGGATTCAAAATGAAAACCTGAACATTCCTTGTAGTGTTTCCCAGGAGTAAAAGTGCCACTGATCAATAAGTTTCCTGTAAAGGAAGGAACTTGACTGCTCCCTGCCTGATGGGGACAATGCCTGCTCAACAAGATCACCCGGATTATCTGGCTCTTCAGCGGCCAACTTTTGACTGGAAACGTTTGCAGCCTGTTTTGAAGTTGTGCAGAAAAGCACACTTGCGTCATCCAGAAAATGCAATGAGTCAGTGCAGTCCCAAGGGAGCTGTAACAGCCCCAAACAGAAACTTGGAAAAGGAAACAGGGATGGATTTAAAGATACAGTATTTTTGATTACTGTTTTGTTTAGGGGTGTTATGCTGAATTCACAAAAATGTGTTGGTGACAAAGAAGTTTAATAGGGCCTTTACCATTCTAAACATAAATGAAGCTTTACAACATGGAGATCCCCCAGGGGCAGGGTGTGGAGCTGGAAGAGGGTGTTGAACTTGTTATACTTGCTAATATACTCAGCATTTTGGTATTCAGGAAATCTCTGTAATTCGTCTTAATCATTTCTCTGCCATTGCAGGGGCCTCTGTCCCTCCTGTTCTCTGCCTGTGGCACATAATAGTCTAGTCCCCTGCGGGCTGTACTACTTTGTTCTAATTTCGGTTGTTGGGTTTAGTGTGTGGTTACTGGGTGCTATTGGTGGCAGTCAGACTGGATGATCTGATGGTCGCTTCTGGCAGCTACACTTTATAATAGGCATATTTTGGTATGTAAATGAATGACGGGAGGCAGGGTGCAAGGGAGGAAGAAGGACAAATGGGCAGTCCTCTGGGTGTACCATTTTCTCCTCCATCCCTCCTAAACTCTCTTTCCATCTACCTTCAAATGTGGAACTATTTTTGCAATGAACGTAACGAGGCTGAGGCACTATGGGGCTAAGCTATGTTTCACCATGTTACAGAGCCATAGTACAGCTCTGTAAAGACGTACAGAATTCCGTACCATGGTTACAGCAGCAGATGAAGCTGTTGCTTGAGGCACCACTGTTTATGGTGTCCCCAACACAAGAACATTTGCTGTTTGCATGGGCTCCTGCTCCTCTTTACATCCTTCCTCTGTCTAGCCAAAGGGGTTAGATGCCACTTTCTTCAGATGCAGTTGCAAATGTTGGCTCATGAGAGCTCATTTAAGGCATTTGACCTTCAAGGGTTGAACGGACTGCTACTTAAGCACTCCCAGTCCCTGCAGCTAGAGAGGGTGAGGGACCCATGATTTTATCCCTCTGATGGCATTCTCAGTGCATTATTTATTATATTTCATTTTATTTACAGGCTTTCTTATGATGCTCATCACTGTAGTGTCTGAGTACTGCACAGACATAAGCGAATTTATCCTTGCAACACCTCTGATGTAGGCAAGTATGAGCCTCATATTACAGATGGGGAAACTAAAGCATGGAGAGGTTCAGTGAGTTGCTTGAGGTCTAAGGTAGGCAGGAAGATTGGCAGAGCAAGGAATTGAACTCAGGTCTCTAGAGTCCCAGTCAAGTGGCCTAGCCACAAGATCATCCTGCCTCTAATTATGCTGCCACCTAGCATGTATTAGCAAGCCTTTCCTAACTCACACTGACTGGGAGACCTATTGCAAGTTAGCAAGTAAATAAAGAAATGCTATAAAAATAATTTTGACAAGCATAATTTAGTTTAATTTCTGATTAAGATAGGTTGGTTGCTGTAGCAAAAAAACAGGAGAGTCATAATTTTAGTTTTAAAAAGTCAGTGTTTGTCATGGAAAATCATTAGAAAAGACAAATTCTTTAATAAAACAAACAGTTCTTTAAAGCCATTTAATAATTTTAAATGCTTTTTTTTTTAAAGCCCACTCCAGTGGACACTTGAGACAAATTTGTAATAATTCATGGTGTAGTTGTTCTTCATATCTGGCTTGTTGAGAAGACAAAGACCATGATTTTATTATGAACACCAAAAAAAAGTGTGACTTTTAGAGGTTAGGGAAGTTGTTGTCATGGCAAATACATAGCCACAGTGATAAATACTTTATATAATTGTATACTAGTAAATGTGCTCTAGCATATTTTGTAAATGTAATGAAGTTCTAATAATATAAGACCTCCATTGGAGCACTGTTGCTGCTGCTAAATCTTTGATGATATGTGGGGAGAGCCTGCAGTCTTTCCAGGTGCAAATTATGGTATTTATTGTTTAGCAAAGTGTGGATCTGTGAGGTCCTCTTATGATAGGAAGGGCAAACAGTTTGTAAATTGCCAGAATTCTGACCTCACCACTGACCTTGGACATCAGGTCACAGATTATTAAAAGCCTCATGTGGAGATTGTGGCTGGGGCAACACGCAAGTTGCCCTCCACTTAAACAACAAAAGCAGACATATCACATGTTGCTCCACAAATCCCACTGGCTCCCTATTAATTTAAAATCCAAATTCAGAGCCCTTTTCCTAATTTACAAGGCCCATATTGAGTCCACCTCATTATCCACAGCCCACTGAGACTGTTCCACCCCATGAAGATGATGGAAAACTTCAAGTGTGTTGCTTCCCAGGAGTATGTAGGGGTGTGAGGCACCTTGCTACCACCTGTGTTTAGCATGAGGAAGTGTTGTCTCTGTTTGCTGTGGATCAGCTCCCTGAAACCACCAGCCTCTGGCAACACAAGCACTACCTTTCAGCCCTCCAGAGGCCTCATTGTTGTGAACAGGTTAGTGATAGGGATTTACCAATCCCATAGTCCTCTGAGAATTCCTTTGAAGTGCTCAACCACTGTTGCACTGAACGCTCACAGAACTCTGATTTGCTGCTCCCAAGGGAATACTATACCCTAGCTTGCAAGATTCAACTTAGGATCCCCACTCAACTTAACACAGCATATATATATAGAGAGAGAAAGAGGGAGAAAAAAACAAAATAAATTTATTATCAAAGCACAGATATTTAAGTGATAGGAGGTTAAGAATATTGGGCACACACACGACAGAATCACAGTATGCTTTCTAGACCCTAAACTTAACTAGCAAGGTATTCTATCTTCTACCAGATGCTTACATCATGTCCAGTGTTTTCAACCAGTTTGGCTGAGATCCCTTCTCATTTAAGATCAAGCCTCCTGGCAGCTTGTCCTCACAGATTGAAGGAATAACTGGGATTTCATCTGCACCCCCTAAACAGGATAACCCCTACTGTTCGTGTTTGTTCCTTCAGCTCCAGCAATCTACTGATTAGCATTTTGTTAAGATTATAAATGGGCATCCATTGTGAAACATACAATACTTAATATCCACATGACCTGCTAGAGTGGGATGAGCATCTCTTCCCACCTGCCTGACTGGATGTGTGGATCACCTTTCAGTCACTTGCCTTAACTCACCAACCTAAAGAACATAATTTTTAGTCTGTATACATCTCTTCGCATATTTTCTGTACATACATCTCGCAGTGATTATGATGATGAGTGTGACACAGGCTTTCGTTAGAGATCTTACTTGCCATTTTTCAGTGGACTAGAAGGTAGATGCCAGATCCCGGGGATTTCTGTATCCCATATGTATCCTTGTGCCATCTGTCAATTAGCATCAAGAGGTTCTTGGGTCACGTCAAGACTAAGGCTCTTTCACTGTTGGGGAAGACTATTCTTGGTACAATTTAATCAGTTGAAATTGAGAGTGAGATCAAGTCTGACTGTTCAGATCAAAATGTAAGGCATTGTTGGCAAAGCCTTCCTCCAGAATAGAATAACTTCCTTCCAAAACACAAAACCCCCAACTCTCTGAGGAGCAGAGAGAGAACTTAGTGGAAGCTTTGGTCCTTGTTAAATAAGACTTAGAACTTCAGGGAGCTTAAGGGAGTTAACCATGGTATTTGGGCTCCAAACTCCCTTAGGCACCCTTGAAAATCCCATGTAAGTGGTAGACCCTTAATACTTAGATATGAAGGTGATGTGCATTTCATAGGAGTTTCACATAGACAGATATTTCCCCTCTGCCCCTTAAATTCATCAGCATATTTTCCGGCTCACTCCCCATACCTATCTAAAACTAGACTAGACTTATTTCTAAACCACGTGGTTTGCCATAGTCCCTCTGCCCTTAACTCATTTCAAATCCCACCTCCTTTGAATACCTGGCACGTGACCCCTAACTCTCTCTCTCTCTCTAATAAAACAATCTAAATTTCTACTTGCTGGGCTTTATAGTTTTTCTGTTGTCATTAATTCTCTGAATCTTTGTCCATTTCAAATGTTTATCCCGGTCCTATCAAATGTACAGATACTCCCTTTTGGATATACCAGTCTCTGTACTTATACTGTGTAATCAACATTACAAAAACCATTATGCTATCAGTTTTGTGATTGTACTTTCATATTGAAATGTGTGTACATCAGAGATTGGGTTTGACTGTCATGCTGAATTCATATAATCATACAACCTTAATTGCTCATTTTGACTGAGGAGTGATCTGGAGTGCAGGAGTGTATATGCAGCGCTATATGACTTCTTTATATTTTTGGAGCAGAAATTAAAAATGTATAAATTGAGATTTATATAAGTAATTGAAATATACTTTTGCACCTTCTGCGAAAGGTTTTTCTTACACCTAAAGCCAAATGTCAAATCTGACCTCATGTTAATCAAAGCTGTTTCATTACATCATAGCTGTGCCATTTGACTTTGATGGTTGATGCTTGGATTTATGTTGGATCCATTAAATATATCTCTGCTTAAAAATCTTCTGGCCTTAAAACATGTTGGCATGTAAATGTAAAAATATGGGTATTCTCCTGGCCTCCCCTTTGCAGGAGGTTTTGGTGAAAACAAATGAATCACAGCTTTCATTTCCGTCGTCATCCTTACTTGGTTTCCCGAGTGAAATGATTAATGGTTCTCTCTTCACAGCTGCAGTGCTTGATTACAGTCTGACTGCATTGGTGAGCCATACAGAAATACTTTTCAAGTTAATTGGACATTATCTGCTCCAGATCACAGTACTCGGGGTATGTACAGATGCAGTTGCCAATAGGAAGCCCTACTGTAATAGGAAAGATCTTGGAGAATTCCCTATGGATAGTAACTTTGCCACTCTTTGGTCAGTGGTACTTGGGTCACCATTAGTATTGTGCAGGTAAATATTTGGATAGCTTAAGGTGTATATAACGCCATCAATACCACACTGAGTAATAGAGACCGCAGACCAGGGAAATAACCCTCTTCCTACCCTGACGAACCAAGGGATGCACCCCACCCATGTACTGATTTGCTACACTGATACTGACTTGGACTCTTAATACCCGAGCCCACTTATCCACTGATGCTCAAAAAAACTCCCACACCCAATCTGGGTCTATGCTGGTTATGTGATGTGTATGTATCTCTTCATCCTTGTAACAGATACCTGTAATCCCTCATAACTCAAGCCTGACCCCAGATGTACAGTACCTTCCCTCTTAACTTATGTATATTTAACTTTAAGCATTAACTTTAATAATTTTTTTATATCTTTAAAATGCTACTGTGGCTCAGTTCCTGCTCCGCAGCTGCACCACTGTAGCCCTACAGTGTAGACACTCACAACAGCAACAGGAGGGGTTCTCCCATTGCTGTAGTTAATCCATCTCCCTGAGAGGCAGTAGCTAGGTCGACGGAAGAATTCTTCCGTCGACCTTGCACTCTCTGTGCTCAGGGTTAGGTTGGATTTTTCACACCTCTAAGGGGCATAGCTACGCTGATGTACGTTGTCAGTGTAGACCAGCCCTTAATATCTGAGGCTTGACGACGTCCATTGTGAAGAGATTCTATAGAGTAATAAACGTAGGGATTGTTATAGTGGATCAGAGCAGTGGTGTATCTTGTCTCTGACAGCAGCCAATGCCAGCTGCTGCAGAGGAACGTGGCAAGAAATCCTATGGTAAGGCGTTATGGGATACCCGGCAGTGTACCACCATACAGCTATTACTCATGTTAAAAGCAAGGGATAATTATCCAAATGTTGTAATCCAGCTAGTTTTCAGCATCCAGTCTCAGATGGCATTGACCCTTAATACAGCTGGTTTCACTTAATACATTTTGTTTAAACAAACCCTGTTCCTGGAAGTGGGTTCAGAATAGGCTGTTCCTCATAGCTGTTCTAGCTTCTTATAATATCATAAGAAAAAGCAAACATGAAGAGAGCAGACTCTGAAAAGGGCATTGTGAAATCAATATTGACAAGCATTTGTGGAAGCCTTTGTATTTTCCAATTAACTGGTTGCCATTTAATTGACTTCCTAAAATCTTCAAGAATGAAGTGGGCTAGAGCAGTTGTCATTACAGTACAAAGTCCACCAAATTTCTTTTTAGTCCTCAGCGTGTGTTTATCAAATTCAGACCTTGGGGAGCCCAATACATTTATATAGAACAGCTTGCTGTCTGAAGTTTAATATATCCGCTTTCCACTTTTTCCCATGACATTGTTTCCTAGGGGTTCTTACATATGAAAATCTTCCCTCCCTCTTTTAGATACGAAAGAAGCATTTTCATAAGAGAGAAATAGGCAGTTATCCTTGGATTTCAGATCCTCTGATTGTTGCAATTTATAAATCTGTAGGCTTTTTGAAGCGTATGCAGTGTTTGTTTCAACATAATTCATTTAAGCTCTTGTTCTTTATATCCTGTTGTGTCATAGTCACGTAGCCGTAGCAAGAAGTATGTTAACTTTTTAAAAATAAAAATTCCATTTGAGAAGTAGATAGCAGAAAGTTTTCTTTCAGCTGGAACCTGGCATGTAGTGCAATACTTAATATTTATAATGCTTCACGAGCCTGTAACGCCTTGCCTCCATGGATTTCAAAGCACTTTAACAGTTGTTAGTGAAACGGAGAGGGCAATTGATTTGCTTAAAGGCACGCAGGAAGTCTGTGGCAGAGCTGGGAATGGAACCCAGGTCACTTGGCTCCTAGTGTTATGCTTATTTCATAAATCTATTTTTCTTAAAACCATGTCCTGTTTGGGGATTGACAATCTAGGCAACAAAGAGCCAAACTCTCCAACTCGTTACAAACAACCTAGCTAATCTTCACAACAGTCCTGTGAAGGTGCCAGCTGACTACGTAAGGATTCAGTGCAGGTGTGATTTTTTAAAAAATGATATATCCCTTAAATCTGCAAACATTTCCCTTTTTTGTTAGATCAGGTTAAAAACATAAATGGTATGTTACAAGATTTAAATGCTTTTTACTTCAGATCTCCAACAGTTTTCATCAGCCCACACTAGGCAAAGTGCTGGCTTCATCCCTCCTTGACTCCAGAGCTCCAGGAGTTTTCTAGTAAATTTCTGTTCTCCATCCTCTCCTATTCCTTAGGCGGAATGTTTTTGAAATGGCATCACCTGGCACCCTTAATAAATCTCCCTTAAGATGTACTGGATGTCACTCTATATGAAAAGCCTCTGGACATCTTCCAGGTGTACAGTCTTATAAAGGATCTGAGCTGAACCACCAAAGCAAGGAAATCCAGACCTGAGGCTTAACAGAGCAGTTGTCCTTAATTCTGGATTTCCTCACTTTTGTTGGTTTAACTCAGAACCTTTATTTCTTCATAACGTTGCATTTTTTTTCTTTTCCCAGGAGTACCTTGAGACAATGTGCCAATTGGGCTTTGCACATAGTGGAACTGAAGTACAGTGAATCATTATATGACCCAATGTGAAATCTGTATTGTAACGTTGGGCTTTAAATGCCATATAAGACATGCAAACCATCCATACTAGACAGATTGTGTGGCACTGGAAAGAAGGGGCCTGTAAACTCAGGCGCGAGATTCAAAATAAGCAATTGTATTTGCAGTAAAGCCACACCATTAAAGCCGAAATAGTAAAAGTTGATGTGTAATTAGAAACTGCTTTGTAGCCCCACATTGCACTGGTTACGCTGCTCTCTGTCATTTCTTCAGACACTCAGGAAAAGCATGATAAATATCCATCCTTTTGTAGCGTGTTGGCAGGGAGATGAATACACTCAGCTTCACAATGCATTGAACATGTATTTTTGAGAACATTTTAAAGACCATTCTTAATGGAAGAAATGAAAGGTGAGAGAAAATTATAAAGAATCAGTTTTCCTGATAGAAGTCAGTGTTTCTCTCTGCTTGTCATGGTTAAATTGAACACATGCAATCTACTGCTATCCAGTGGCATTAACTTGATCGAACATTGTTCTGAGCACTCCAGATGTTTGGCTTTGGAAGAGAACTTAAGACAAGTGTGTGTTTTGGGTGGGGGGATCCGACGCACCCAGCCAAGAGTGAGCTACAGTCAAGAGTGTGTATTGCAGCTTGGGGGTGGAAGCTGTGCAAAGGAGGCCTTAAGCCACCTTTGTGTGCTGTCCTTCCGATGGTAAGCTGTGCTGGGTTAGTTCCCAGAGCCTCTGTTTCAGTAGCTGTAGATTGCGGGAATATAGGGACACTCTTGGTTCTCCCCCTTCCAACAGCCTTTCCACTTCACCAACTACAGACAGGGTGGTGTAAGAGCCATTATGGCAGCTCTGTCATAGAAGGATTCCCTTACGCAGAGGGAGTTGTCCAGGGGACAAAGACACCGTTAGTGCAATATTGAATATACAGTGCTTCACAAAGCTACCCCAGTGCTGCTGAGGACCTGACCCATTGTGTGCTATGCTAATTTTTAATCATGTTCAGAACTAAATTAACTGTTTAAAAAGCCAAATGCCTGATGCACGTCTGATGCACGTCTGTCCCACTCCCACCAGTAGTTAAAATCTGTAGGCTGATTTGTCCATATACCTGGATTTGTGATAGCCTTTTAAGGATGTGTAATATAGGTGATGCATGTTAAGAACAGCAAGAAAGCATTAATGAAAGCATACTCTAGTGGTTTACAGCCTTTCCAGAAATAAGTTTCTGCAGTTTACCAGAGCTTCATGTCACTGGCATTAAAAACTAGAATAAATATGCATTGTATTTTGATCAGAGATGGAAAAAAGCCGTGCATTTATTTATAGAATTATGTTATATATGAAACTTTTAGACCAGGGATAGGCGACCTGTGGCATGTGTGCCGAATGTGGCACGTGAGCTGATTTTCAGTGGCACTCACTGCCCAGGTCCTGGCCACCGGTCCGGGGGGCTCTGCATTTTAATTTAATTTTAAATTAAGTTTCTTTAAACATTTTAAAAACCTTATTTATTTTACATACAACAATAGTTTGGTTATATATTACAGACTTTTAGAAAGATACCGTCTAAAAATGTTTAAATGTATTACTGGCACGCGAAACCTGAAATTAGAGTGAATAAATGAAGACTCGGCACACCGCTTCTGAAAGGTTGCCGACCCCTGTTTTAGACAATATCTGCAGGGATAGTTGCAGGTGGCACTCCTCGTTTGAAAACCGGTCTCTCCATATGTAAGTACTTCCAAAGAGGTTTTAATAAATAGCAGCCCTCTCACAGATCTGGATTTCAGTCACACAGCTCTAGAAATTCAAGCAATTTCCTTCACCATACTTGGATTGGAGCAATGTAAGTCACTCGATTCTAGCTGAACTTTGGATGTAGCTTCTTGAGATTCAGATGGAAGTAGGTCTGTAAACACCACAAATGTTTTATCCCCTTGAAATTCTCTGAACGGTTGATCAAATGAATCTTAATCCTTCTTGGTCCGTTCATATAGCAATGACTATCAGTCTCATGTTTCTGTAGGATTTGTGGGCAAATCTACAAGCAGGATGCTGGCAGCTGCATTCAAAGGTCCATGCTTCCTTGCCTCCTTCAGCTGCAGCAGGTAAAGGTTCCCTACTTTGAAGTTTAATATTTTTAAATATTGGAAAATAATATTTTCTCGGCTGTTTGAAAGCCAGGAAGTGGCTTCAGACTGGCAGAGCGGGGGAGTCCTACAGAGCGGTGATCATTGCTGGGTTTCAGAACAGCTTCTCTATCTGCCTGCTGCAGCAATCCCTAAGTGTGCTAGACAGGCTGAACAAAATCAGGAAGTCTCATATATTTCGTACCTACTCTCTCCGTTGTGGGTTGTATACTGTAGAACTAATGGGCCTTTTCCATCTCTAATTTTCGGGATATCCAGCCATTCTGGATAAGCACAGTAGCTGGGAATTTCTGCTAAAATGATCAGCAGCAACGTAGTTAATACCGTTTGCATATAATTGGTTGTTAAAAATCAACTCCTCATCATTGAGGGGAATGGATTTAGGTCACCTATGTAAACACCTTGGTTTGAAGATGGCTGCCCACAAATTCAGGAAGAGAGCATTGCGCTCGTGTATTCGAAGGTTAGCTTCACTAGGCTATTTTTTAAAAGAATGAATTATTAAATGTCACCAAAAATAAGTGCACCACAGCTGTACATTTTACGTTTTAGTCTCAATTGAGTCACTTGATGGTTTCTAAAAAAGCAGATTTTTGAAATCTTACACAAGTAATTAGAAACAAACTAGTCAGGTAAAATGCCTAGATGCATTGTTCTGAATACTTGATTACTATAAATCTATGAATCAGGTATCCAGAACAGTGCATCTATGAATCAGGTATTCAGAACAATGATTTAGGCATTTTACTTGACTAGTTTAATTACTTGTGTAAGATTTAAAAAATCTGCTTCTCTTGGAAACCATCAAGTCACTCCATTGAGTCTAAAATGTAAGACTTGGCAACGATTATTAGGCCAGCATGGGAGCAGAGTCAGATAACCTCTGGGGTACCTGATGTTGCTATTCAGTTATACTTCTATACTTCGCTTTATTTTCTGTGTACAATGTGGACCGGAAGAATCTACTATCTTTATTCATACCAACTGCTGTAAACCTCTGACCACATGTAACAGATCTGCTCTGTGAATGGGTCTAATTAATGGTGGACAGGTAGGGAAAAGAAAGACAGTGAAAGGAAAGAATCTCATATTCCTCGTGAGCTGGAATACAGAGTTCTGACTCTCCAGAGATCAGGAATGTTAATTCCCGCCCCCTCCCCCCCGTCTGTCCTTGCCTTTCTTATTCTTTCTTTCTCTGCCTTATTTTCTGTATAGTTAAGATGTTAAGTGGACATACTGCTTGCCCTTGTGCAATTTTTCTACATCTAAAATCAAAAGCGTACCCACTCCCAGCAAAGAGACTCATCCTGGAAAGAGATTAATTAAAGAACTTTTCCCAGTTATGTCTATATTGGACCTGTTTCATTTTTAACAGTGCATCACACAGAAAACAGTGCTAGACAGAATGAGTTTACTTTTGCAAAAGACTGCAATTTAGAACCTGTATTTTTCTCCAGTGAGGCTTTGTTTAGAGATTTAAAGTGTATTCTCTTGATTTTTATTTTCGTTGGTTCATTTTTCTACGTTTGAACTGCATCCCTTGTGCCAATTCACTAAATAATAAGGGAGCATGATGGACTATTGTTCTTCTGCACCAGTGCCCCAATTTGCATGTGAACAAGAGTTGTCCATTTTTGCTATTTGCCTTTGACAATAAAGTAGCTGCTATTTTTCTCAAATTTCCCCCATTTAGCTACAGTCTCAGTAACATTACCAGTCAAAGTGAAATACTAGTCCTGCCCCTACTGCACATTCCCGGCATGAATCCTACAACATTTGTATTGTCTCCAGCCAACAAAATAAAATATTGAAATATTTGAAGGAGAGCATAGCCACAGGCAAGTCTATTTAACTGGAATCTTTTTCCTCTAGGGGTATTTATTCATTTTCTCAAACTGGAAATAATGAGTAATTAATTCTTCAGGTGAACTGGGATTTTATAAGTAAATCTGTGGGAGTCTGAGACAAAATATATACTGTGGTTTTAAAAAATAGTCACTGTAGAAAAAATCTTGAAATCAGGATGGTTGTAAACTCACCTCCGTTTTCTCATAGAATGTACGCACACCTCAATTAAAGGCTTATCAGCCTTGAGTTTCTGGTTGGAAAGCACTGACTTGTAAAGGAAGCCATTTTGCAATCCTCATAAAATGTTGGAAAATATATAGTCCCTGGTCTGAAAGGTTTCTGTCCAGAGATAATGTTACTCCATGTGGGAGTAACTGTATACCCAGGTGTAAGGCTTTGGAGGATTGGGTCCCAAGAGAATAATGGTCCTCGTGATTTACTTTTTACCGTCAAGTCTCCAGATACTGATGAACTATGAACAGATTGTCTGTTTGTGGGATTTTTAAAGATAGAAGCGAAATTGAAATTTGCTAAAATTAGCAAAATTAGAACCTGTGCTTGGAAGTTGCTGTTAGCTACTTGTAACCCATGCTTTTGCTGTCATGAAATATAGATGAAAATGCTCATACTGTACTTGGAGGTATAAAGTTGTCTATTCCTATGCGACTTAATTTACCTCGAGAATCTTCAAGGCCAAAGAATTGAACCAACACTAGAAATGGTTATTTGCTCGGGGAAGGTGGTAATATATAGACAATTTTTATGTTTTCTGTATGTTAGGAATTTAGGCAATGAGGTCTCAGAGCAGCTGGTGATGAAGAAAGTGCAACAGAAATGTTCAGACTGAAACTATGCCCCTAATGGCTTATCATTGGGGTCACAGTCTTCTCAAACCTCATAGCTGTTTATGCAGTGCGTTTCTTTGCAAGCAACTGGCCACTGACCAGGTTATTTCCTCCTGAGGTGGCCAAAGGTTTAAATCAGGGGTTCTCAAACTGTGGGTCAGGGCCCCATTTTAATGGGGTCGCCAAGGCTGGTGTTGGCCCTGGGCCTCAGCAAGGCTGAAGCCCAAGCCCCACTGCCCAGGACTCAGGTTACATGCTCCCACCCAGGGCAGAAGCCCTTGGGCTTGAACTTTGGCCCCCACCTGCTGGGGCGGCAGGGCTCAGGTGGACTTGGCCTTCGCTCCCCATCCTGAGGTCATGTAGTAATTTTTGTTGTCGGAAGGGGGTCACGGTGCAATGAAGTTTGAGAACCGCTTGTTTTAAATTAATGAGAAGGTTCCTAATGCTTCTCCAGTGTTGACCAAGGGCTTGGTATGCACCATTGATGATTAGGTCTGGATGCGTTATCAATATGTACGTCCTCTTGATCACTCAGGCTACCCTTCAAATGCTATTGCTTTTCTAAACTTGCCTTTCTTGTGTGTGTACATGGTAATAGTGCTATTGAGCAAACTAATAGCAGAGCACTCTGCTGGTTTCATTTCCTCCAGTGTTTGTTTTTTTAACCTTGAGGACAAAATGAATAGCAATTAAATGGGTGGGGGTGGGGGATCGAGATCCTCAACCACTCAAACCATTTTTAAAAAGTAATTTTTGTACAATAGTTGTCAGTGCTGGCTACAGCCGGTGGTTCCTATCTATCTGAAAATATTTTAATAACAACAACAGCATATATGTTTACAGTCCATTTCAACTGCGCTGGAGATAGCTTGGATAAATATTGGCTCCTCCATGTTCCTCTAATCCCTGCTGGGTCTAATACTGTGCAGAGGTTCAGAATACTTGTTTTCTTTTCTTATTCTCCCCTTCCACCCCCTCCTCAGATGTAATTTGATCTTTCAGGCCTGGTCTTCTGCTTTGGCAGATTTTTCAGCCCTTGAATAGAAGAAATTAACTACTTCCTTACCATCAAGAATCAACCATAGTTTTACAGTCATGCTGCTTGTTGTGTGTGCTGTTGTACTAAAAATCATGCAAGGTTAAACAATGATCCTCACGTGAACCCATCTGTTTTGAACAATGCTATTTTGGTTTAACGCCCTTTGGTGTTTCGTTTAACCCTTCCTTTCCCTTCTCATTTTCTTAAATTACCAAAGAGTCAGTACTTGGTGGAAAAGCTTACATTTCATTTTCTGAATTTTTCCAGGTATGTATCTATTTTGATTATGTCCTTGTTGCCTTAAAATATGTTCCATGTTCTCTGATCTGACAGCAAATATTATCGTACACACTTAAATAAAATCCCCAAACTAGCAACAACTCTCCACATTGCTCTCAAACTCCCAATTTCCACTCCCTTCTTAACAATTTATTTGATAGGGTGACCAGATAAGAAAGCAAAGGCAATACAACAAAGATGTGGTTTTGTGATTTATGCCTTTCAGAACTACTTCCATCTTGATGCTAGAAATTCCCAAAATCCTGTCCTTTCTTTGTTTACAAATGTTTCAAAATCTTTCAATGGAAGATGCTAAAAGGCCGTTCGTGAACATTAAAAGCCTTGTCTGATTTGGGTTTTAAAACCATAAAGGGCTCAAATGCGGATACTGAATGTTTCTTACTGACACCCTGAAGTTAGAAAGGAGAATATCGATAAGTGGTGACTTCAAGAGCTTCCACTTCAGACATAGCCCCTTTACCACCACCTTGAAGACAAGGATTCTGGCATGTTACTTGAAAGGAATTTCAGATAGTTTAACAGCCCATGTCTCTAATCCCACCATTTGTCAATTGACTCCTTCAGTTGTGAGAATTGCAAATAACAAACATCTGTTAGATGAAGGAGGTAAAAGCAACAAATACACATGATGTGTTGCAAAATGTTTTTGATTTTCAGTTGAACTGCTTGATGTGCTTTATTTTCATTATTATTAGCCCAGAATTCTTTTCTGGGCCTCATCTATTTTATCATAGATATCCCAAGAGCCACTAACTTCCAAAATTGCTAACATTTCATTATGCTTGTGTGTGCTTTTATTTATTTTATGTCTTTCCAGAAGTACCCACAATACAGTTTCCAACAGTAAACAACACATTGTTTTGCCCCATGGAGCTCACAAACTAAAGTCAGACAGACACGGGGAAGCGGTGCAGCACCTATGTAGAGTGGTCAGAGTAGAAGTAAGCGGTTATGCTCACTATAGACTATATGAAGTATTCAGTGTTACTCCTCACACTTCTGTTAGTCATCTATTTTTTTAGGGGTTGCAGCCAAAGTGAGTCTATGAAGGGTCTTAATGCAGAGGTTCAATGGCCCGTGGATAGGCTTAGGAAAGGTGTTTCATGCATGTAATTGCATACAAAGCATAGAGATGTCTGAATGAGAGGCTGAAGAAAGGCAGACAACACTGGCATTAGGCAGAATGGGCAAAGCTGATATGAAACAAGACAAGGATTCAGGGGTGCTGGAACAGGAGGAGCCAGGGGGCCACACACCCCCCTTTTTACTGGCCATAAGGGTGAGCAGCAGGGGGCAGAGAGGAGCGAACAGAGCGTGGGGACTTAGGGGGAAGGGGCTGTACTGGGGCTCAGGGAGAAGGGATGGGACCTGGGGATGGGTGGGTGGGCTGTGTGGTACGGCAGGGGGTGGGGCCACTGTTCAGGTACCTGTGGTCCCTAGGGTTGCCAGTTCTGGTTGGAGGTATTCCTGGAGGTTTCATCATGTGACATAATCTCTAAAAATCAATCTGTGATTCCTAGAGACTCCAGGGCAATCCTGGAGGATTGGCAATCCTAGTGCCCTTCCCCCTGCCCCCCCCCACACACACACTTCCAGGGTGCTTCCGCCGCTCCTGCAAGGATGGAGAAGTAGGGAGAGGTAGAGTTATGTAGTACTTTGAAGATGGTGGCAAGAAGCTTCAGTTGAGCAGGTTTTCAAGACATGTTGGTAAAAATACCTGTGCCCTATCTATGCTAGTGCATACACCCTCGCTACCAGTGGTTTTCAGCTGCCCTGTTGGAGAAATGATACTAAACTTTCTATTATAGACAAGGCCAATGTGGACAGAACTTAAGTACAGCAATGAGAGAGTCCCATATTTACCATTATGGGGAGAGACTGAAAAGAAGGATTCTGCCATGTTGTTCGCAAGGAATTTTTCAGGTAGGTTAACAGGCCTATAGTCCATCTGCAATCTCCTGCTGCTGACCCCTAGGGTAAAACATCTATCATATGAGTATTCTTGTTTTGGTTCATTTGTGGTAGCATGGGGATGTGAATTCTAGAAAAAGAAGTGGCATGTATGGAGAGTGTGATGTTTCCTAGTGATGATTCCTCTGCTCAGCTGTATTAGATTATGGGCCTGAACCAGCGAGGCGATGAGTTTGTATCTCCAGCTGAAGTCAGTGGACGCTGAGAGTGCTCAGCGCCTTGGTGGATTGGGGCCCTATTCTTGGGCTTGCTCCATGCTACGTAGTTAAGTTGACGTAAGGCAGTTTGTCAGCCTAATTAGGCTGTAGTGTGTACACTGACATTTCCCCCACCGATGTAAGTGCCCTACTACATCGACATCATAACTCCACTTCCATCAGAGGCATAGGGCTTATGTTGGTGTAGTTAGGGCAACTTATATCGGCTGTTGGTTGTCATTCTTGTCAGTTTCACTGCTCCAGCATGAAGCCTGGCTGGCTCCCTGGCTCCCCACTCCCAGCCAGGCCACATGCTCCCCGTTCTGAGCCAGGCTGCTCCCTTCACTCCCAGGTCCCAGCTTCCCCAACCTGGCTGCTGCCCGGGCTCCTGACTCCCAGGTCCGAGCCAGGCTGCACCTGCCCGGAGGCTCCCAGCTCCCCATGGGGAGCCCGGGAGCTGCACTAAGGCTCCTGGCTCCATGCTGGGAGCCATCCAGACTACAGGTGCAGTACTCCCTGATGGGCTCCCAGCTGCAGCGAGGAGCTGGGAGCCGAGAGCCTGGGGAATGGGCAGCCCAGTCTATGGAAGCACTCCTGGTGAGGATGCACACCACTGACAGAAGGAGGGTAGTGTGGACATGGGTTGTAAGTCGACCTAAGATAGGTTGACTTAACTTTCTAGTGTAGACATGCCCTAGCTCTGTGAACAAACCCAAAAGGTTTGGTGGGCTAATACATGCTTAGAATGTTAGAATGCTGAGAGAGCCTTTTTTCACAAACTACACCTCTACCTGTGCTCGGGAACCAAAAAATCTTACCGTGTTATAGGTGAAACCGCGTTTTATCGAACTTGCTGCGATCCACTGGAGTACGCAAGGCCCCCCAGCCCCCCGGAGCGCTGCTTTACCGCATTATATCCAATTTTGTGTTATATCGGGTTGTGTTATATCGGGGTAGAGATGTACCTGTGCTAGGTATAAAAAATAAAACATTGTCTCCAGACATAATTGCCTTTTAGTATAGTACAGCAATTGTTAGGGAAGCAGTAAGCAAGGAATGTCTGAATATGCATTAAAACAATAGTCTTATAGGTTTTGCGTGTTAACAAGGTGTCACTGAGTAATGACAGGACTAGAAAGCAGTTGAGTCAAGAGAGATTGTTTAAAACTGAGATTATTTTTAAGGCCTTGTCTATACTACCAAGTTTTGTCACCAAAAAGTGGTTTTTGTTGATTAAATAGTGCGTGCGTACATACTGCAATGCAACTTTTGTCTGGAAAAATGCCCCGTTTTGGCAACTAAATACATCCACCACAATGAGAGACTTGCATCTTTTTCCTCTACGTTTTTCTCAACAAAGTGCCAGTGTAGACGCCATGCTTGATCTCATCACTTTAATTGACCTCCAGGAGGTGTCCCACAATGCCCATTCTGACCACTCTGGTCAGCGGTTTGAACCATCCGCCCCTCCCCCTTAGAAGTCCTGGGAATTTTTGAAATTCTGTTTCCTGCTGTCTCAGCGTGGAGAGGTCTCATCGCATCGTCCCGGGTGACCATAGCAGGTTATTGCACCAAACGCTCTCCCGCTTGGACCGCTGCGGAGCTGTTGGATCTGATCAGTATATGGGGAGAGGAGGCTGTGCAGTCCCAGCTGTGCTTGAGCCACAAGAATTGGGATACCTACTGGCACATTTCTCGAGGTTTGTGCAAAGAGAGCTATGATTGGGACGTGCTGTAGTGCAGAGCAAAGAGAAAGGAGCCGAGGCAGGCAAACCATGAGGCAAGGGTGGCAAACCATCGCTCCAGTGTTTCACCTAAGACCTGCTGATTCTATAAGGAGCTGGACGCTATCCTCGGTGGTAGCTCGACTGCCAAGAGCCTCGTGGATACTTCGGAGGGAACGGAGATGGCAGAAAGAGGACCTAACCCGGAGGACAAAGTTATTGATGAAGAAGTGGAGTTAAACGAGCATGTGCAGCTCCTGGCGGGGTCGCCTGGTGGGGCAGGCAGCCAGGAACTGTTCTCTACTCCAGAGGTGTCTAGCCAGTCTCAGCAGTCGCTCTCCAGGGAGCAAGAACCAGGAGATGAGATACCTGATAAGTGGCTGTGGCTTGTGTAGCGTGGAGATGGGTTCAGGAGATAGAAATGTGGGAGGCTGGCAGTGTTTCTATGGGGTGGACATTTCCCTGTGTAGCTAATGGGTACGGCAGAATGGTGTTTATACACACAGAGATCTCACAAGAATCCTCCAGCGAGATCTCCAGGAAAGTTTCCTGGAGGTACTTGGTAATCCTCCGCTGAAGGTTCCCTGGCAGAGCAGCTTTGTTCCTTGCCCCATTGTAGGAAACTTTCTTGCACCATTTGGCAATCACTTGTGCAGGGACCAAAGTGGCACATAGGTGAGAAGCATAGGGAGCAGGGCAGAAGCCACAAGCATGGAGCAGACGTATCCTCGTTTCCCTGCGTACCCGTAGCAGTCTGCTAGAATGACTCCCGCCTGTGGAAGAATTTAAACGAGAATTTTAGAATTTTTTCCATAGAATGCTGCACCATGACGCTTGCAGAGAGTGCGTTCTTTTCCCCATACAGAGCAACCTCCCCTCCTCGGTCCCTCCCACTCCCTCGCCAACACTCACTATGCTTCGGCTGTTCACGGAGATGTGTGCCTGGCTAGGGTCAGTGAGAAAGTGAGTGCAGTGTTTCACAGGGTATATTTTACTGAAACGTTTCGGTGCTGTGCGTGAATTTAACAATCCCGCTTCTGTGCATTGTCCCCTGTGCTTCACCAGCTGTGGCCTTCAGGAACACCCCACGCACCCCTGCAGAGTGTCTCTGCCAGATAAGAAAGTGCCCAACACGCAGCAAAGAAGACATGTTCTGGGAGGTATTGCAGTGCTTCAATGCAGAAAAGAGGGAATGTAAGGAGTGCTGGGAAGCTGAACGGCAGGACAGAATAGAGAATCAAGCATTTGTTAAAGATGCAGCTGAGAGGATGATTACTGTAATGTAGGAGCAAACGCAGATGCTGCAGCCCTTAATAGGGCAGCAGATCTGTCTTGCCCTCCCCTGCAGCACATTCAGATCACTTTTCCATGACCACCCCCAAACTCCACCCACACATTCCTTTCCACTTTCTGGGAGTTCTTGGTTTCCCCTCCACTCCACTCCCTCGAACAACTTTCACAATGATAGCTGGAGCTACACACAGTTGTGAAAGTCTGTCCTTCCGTGGTTCCTCCTTTCCCATCAGGCATCTGTGTGTTTGTGTGCTGTTTCTTGTTCAATAAAAGCAAAATTCTCTAATGGTGAATCACCTTTATTTTTTTTCTACAAATTGAGATTGCAGGCACTACCACCAATACATGCACAGACATTGTCATCCTTGTCTTACAGGAATATAAGGCCCAAAATGACAGCATTGTATCCTAGGAAAATGAGCACCTCTGACAGAGATATACATTACTGGTGCTTATTGTCGAAGTGCTGCCTTAAAGCCTTCCTGATTCAAATTGCTCCCCTCTGGACTCCTCTGACAGCCCTGGTATCTGGCCGCTGAAAATCAGCGGCCAAGCGGTCTGCCTCAGCACTCCACCCCCAAGCAAACCTTGCACCCGTATCTTCATAGATGTTATTCAATGTACAGCACACAGCTATGACCATGGGAATATTATCCTCATTAAAGTTTAGCCTACCATAAAGGCATCGCCAACTCACCTTTAATCTGCCAAAGGCACATTCAACTGTCATCTGGCACCTACTCAGCCTGTAGTTGCTGTCCAGGTGTCCCGTGGCTCATGAGCCAGAGCTGTAAGGGATATGCTGGGTCTCCCAGGATCGCTATGGGCATTTCAACATCCTCTGCTGTAATCTTCTGGTTTGGAAAGAAAGTCCCCGCTTGTAATTTTCTGTACCGCACGGTGTTCCTGAAGATGCGGGCGTTATGCACTTTCCCGGACCACCCTGTGTTGATGTCAGTAAAACGGCTGTTGGTGATCCACAAGTGCCTGAAACACCATGGAGAAGTACTCCTTCCTATTGATGTACTCTGTCGCAAGATGGTCTGGTGCCAAAATTGGAATGTGTGTGCCATCCATCGCTCCCCACACACAGTTAGGGAACCCCACTTCCACAGTGGGGGCCATGGCTGGTGATGGGGCCAGGTGTGGGGGCAGGAGCTGGGGGCAAGGCTGGAGCAAAACTGGGGGCGGGGCTGAGTGGTGCTCCCTCCTCACCATCTGTGGGGGCTGGCCTGGGCCCATCACGCCCCCCCCGAACGTTCCTCTGCACCCTTCTAGGGAGGTGCGCCCCACAGTTTGGGGACCTCTGGGCTAAGGGCTTCTGCCCCGTGTGGAGGGGAGGTCGGTACTTCAGCCCTGAGGGGTGCACCTGCTGCGGCTCAGTGCTTCAGCCCCATGGGGTGTGCTCTGCTCTCAAACTTCTGAAGATTATTGTATGCCGCTCGGAGGGTCAGTAAGTTTGGCCACCCCATATTATCTGTGCTAGCTTTAACTTTACTGATCATGGTGAGTCCAGTCTAAGATTTTTCCATGTTTTCCTTGGCATATAAAAGTGAAGTTCTTGTTACCTAATTATGCATAGTGCATAGTTCACCGCAAGCTGGTTTAAAATTTGGTCTGCATCAGACAAAGAATTCTGTGCTGCATGGGACTGACAACATTGGAAGTCAGAGTTAACCCCACCAGAGCTCCTCAGTTGCCAGTCCCCGATATCAGAGACCTTGGTAGCTGGCAAAAAAAAAATTGACAAGTGGAGACCACCACAGCAGTTTGAGGACCCCGGTTGAGCCTTACAGTTAAATCAGTGTCTAGAAGAAGGCCGGACTAGCCCATGGAGGGGAGGAAACTCTCCATTTGCACTGGGATCAAAATTGTACTGGCTACAATTGTATTTTAAAACATAGTGGTTGCTCATAAGATCTAGCATGTTTTCCATGATCAGTGTGGACAGTGACTTTTTTGTGGGGGGGGGAGGTGCTAGGGATGGTGTTAAACTGTTATAAATCCCATTTTCTAGGGTCCACCTGCACTGTGAAACTTTCCATGTCAGAGCAGAGCAGTCTAAAACGGTAATTCTTTGACTGTGCTATAATGCAATTTGGTCTTGCTTGTGTGGATCATAGGCCAGGAGCAGTGACATATTCAGATGTGTATTATTAATAAAGCCTTTCTAGTTCTGTTGCCCTATCCTTCCAAGGATCACAAAGTGCTCTCCAATCAATGAATTAACACTCCCTACCACTTCCTGTGAAGTGATAAGCCCCATTTACAGATGGGGTAACTGAGGCACAGAGTTTAAATGACACCAATCAAGTTTGCACCAAAGTTGGGTACAGAGTGTCTGTTTTCTCATTCAGTCCCTTTCTTTATCTTCTAGCTTATGCTGCATGTCTTTCAACTGACTTTTTCCATCCTTGTGCATTTAACACCTGTCTTCAAAAAACAAACAAACAAACTGCTACTACTCTGGGGGCTCAAAAGCCGCTGCCTTTTTTTAATCACAGATGCAAATTTTAAAATAAAGTTCAGCTGCACTTGAAAATTGGTGAAAAGGACTGTCTGCTTTTAATGTGATCATAGCAAAATTTACGCCATCTCCTCTTTACGGTGACATCATCCCAGAATTCACGTTCTGCTTATGGAGTCTGATCCGCCCATTGCAACCATCATGCACGTTAGTGGTGTTTAACTTGCATGGTCTTCTGGAAGAATTGGTACCCAGACCTCCGAAGGTAATTTTAAAAAGTAAGAAATAAAAAAAAAAATTGCATATTACAAAAGCTCATACAAGACTTGCATAAATGTTTTTTCCTCTTATGTCCTAGAACAACTGACTTTAAGGTTGAATCAGTCACTATAATCCTGAAATCAGCACACTTCTGTTGACCAGGATTTGTGTGTGTGTGGGGGGGGTGTTTAAAAGGGGTCAATTGGTTTATCATTTAGAATATCATTGTGCATGTAATGGCACCACTGTGGTTTTTGTTTCTGATACCCATTATTTTTACAGCACAGTATAAAGAGAGACTAAGGTCCTTGCCCCCAATGCTTACAGTCTAGTTTGTCCTGATCCAAGTGAGAGTAACACACAGTATGGAGAATGAGGAGGGAATGGATGAAGTTGACAGTAATGGGATCACAAAGGGCTTGTCTATGTGGGAAGTTCAGCCAACTTAACTATTGGAGTGAATTGAACGTGCATGAGTTAAAGCACATTAAACCCTTGAGTGGGCACTCTCATTCAGAAATAAAGTTGCCTTAGGCCAGATGAACACTACAGATCTATATCAGTATAACTATGTTGCTCGGGTGAAAAATCCACACCCCTGAGCGACAGTTAGGGCCCTACCAAATTCACGGTTCATTTTGGTCAATTTCACAGTCAGAGGATTTTAAACATCGTAAATTTCATGATTTCATCTTTTTAAATCTGAAATTTCATGGTGTTGTAATTGTAGGGGTCCTGACCCAAAAAGGAGTTGGGAGGGGGTGTTGCGGTACTGCCATCCTTACGTCTGCACTGCTGCTGGCGGCGGCGCTGCCTTCAGAGCTGGTCAACTGGAGAGCGCCAGAGCCCAACTCTGAAGGCAGAGCTGCTGCCAGCATCAGCGTAGAAGTAAGAATGGCATGGTATGCTATTACCACCCTTACTTCTGTGCTGCTGCCTGCAGAGCTGGGCCCTCAATCAGTAGCCACCGTTCTCCGGCCACCCAGCTCTGAAGGCAGCAGCGCAGAAGTAAGGATGGCATGGTATGCTATTGCCACCCATACTTCTGCGCTGCTGCTGGCGGGGTGCTGCCTTCAGAGCTAGGTGCCCGGCTAACAGCCGCCGCTCTCCAGCCATCCATCTCTGAAGGCAGTGCAATAGTAAGGGGGGCAATACCATGCCCCTCCATAACCTTTTGACCCCCCCTGCAACTCTCTTTTGGGTCACAACCCTCAATTTGAGAAATGCTGGTCTCCCCTGTGAAATATCTATAGTATAGAGTAAAAGCACACAGAAGACCAGATTTCACGGGGGGGCGGATCAGATTTTGCAGTCTGTGACGCGTTTTTCATGGCTGTGAATTTGGTAGGGCCCCAGACATAGTTATACTAAACCCCGTGTAGACAGTGCTGTGTTGACAAGAGAGCTTCACCTGTCAACATAGCTACTGCCTCTCAAGGCTTTGGATTAGCTACACCTCCAGGAGAAATTCTTGCGTCGACATAGTAGTGTCGTCAGTAAAGTCCAGCTATTGGGTACTCAGGCCTTATGTATACAGCAGTGTTACATCAGCGTCATTGTAGTCAGCTCACCTCAAAGTGCCTCGTGTCTGCACACAATCTGTTTTTAAACCAAAATATGTCGTAGCTAAGTCCACTTCATGATGAGTGTGTTCATTCCTAACTGTATCACTTCTGGCAGTCCTTCAGTTACTATTCCCCACTGCATTGCTTCACACCTGGATTGACCTGTCTGTGTACCTCTGTGCCCCACCATTGCTTTGGGATCATCTTGACCTGATGTCATCTCTTCATTGAAATGGTGGCAGGCAGCCATGAGTAATCCTTTCTGATGCCAGGTAGTAATGAATTTACATACTCGATATAGCTACTATGGCCCCCTGTGCCTTTCGCGTAGACTCCTTCAGAAGTCCTGGACTTAATTGCCCTCTTTGGAGAGCAGCATATTTAATCCAATCTGGAGAAGAGTCACCAGAATGCAGATATCTACAAGACACTGTCAGAGCAAATGAAGACAAGGGAGCACTCCTGGTGCTGGTCCCGTTGCCAATTTAACTATATTTGTATGGAAGCACTTCAGATCACTTTGTTTTGCCAGTGTACTTTCCTTGTTAACCAAATGCACATGCGTCATCTTGTTTGTACTAATTACTGCCATGATCACGGCACTCTGCAGTGGGTCTACGCTACCTGATAGAAGTTCAAAAATGGCAGTGGCAAAATTAATGGAAGCCAGGATATGAATCATGGGAATTTTAGTTTGACTCTGCCCCCATCAGTCCCAGAATTCCTCTAGATTCCAGTAGCCATCCCACAATGCCCTGTGAGAAAAGTCACAGAGCTGAGCTGAGGAACATTGCACCGTGGAATATCTGCCCAGAATGCTGAGCAGTAAAGTAGAACAGGGGCAGAGCTGTGTGTATTCAATGATTAACAAGGGGAAAGTACCTTAAACCAACATAACAAAGAGGTTTCGATGCACTTCAATTTAATATAGTTAAATCACTGCATGGAGAGCAAACAAACTAGATAGATGTAATATCATTGTGTCAATATGGTCTCAATCTTTGTATGTTAAATGCATAGTAACAATGAAAAGGAAAAGCAACTTAAACATTAGTTGACAGACTATCCATGCACATACTCCACTCAACCACTAAAAGGACTGTACTAGATGGAAGTGTCCTGTAATCTTGACAAGGAAATTTAAGAAACTACTCAGAAATCTTGAATATACCCACCCATTTTAAATGTTCAGATTTAGTAATAGGGAATTGAATGTGCTCTCTTCAGAAGTATGTTTAGGTGTTGATATAGCTATTGCCTGTATCTAAGGAAGGGAATAAAGAGAATTTGAAACCTGGCTTAAAAGCATTGAGCACGAATCACTTCACATAATAAATGTAATCCTTATTCATTCCATTGGCATTGCTTGTATTACCTTATAATGAGGCTGTTGAGTGTTAATGGAGGCGGTCTTGGTAATTCCACTGGAATTCTGCATTCCTGCAGCTGCAGTCGAAAGGATAGGATGTTAGCGAAGATTCATGACATGGAAAAGTAGAATAGGTCAGTGTAAGTAAGCATGAGATTCAGAGCCATTATTTGTTGCTACTCCATTGCAGTTCCCTAAACATGATACTCCTAGCATCAGCACGTGATGACTGGGTCACTTGTGTGTCTTGCATAACCCTCCTCACAATATTGTTGTTTAATCCTTCTTTTCACAATTCAATGGCTTAAATCTTTCAAAGTGTAAACTTGGTACATACAATATCTATTTGGAAAATAAATGGTCTCTGAGTGAGTAGATAGCCCTCAGTTGTTCTTGGATCTTTGCTAAGTTCATTTACCTCCAGAGCACAGCTCAAGCAATACTCTTTTCCTTTTTAAGGGAGGTAGCACTATGCAGGGCACCATACTTGATGTGAAGAGATCAGAGTTTTGTCCTTGTCTCTACCACTGACTGTGAACTTGAGGAGTTACTTAAATTGAGTCACAGGGATAGGGATAATAGTGCTCACCCATCTATTTTGAGATGTGTGGATAAAACCAGAAACGGGGGTGCAAAGTGATTTATGCTATAGAAATAATGCATCTGGTGGTGTGATCAGTTACAGTGTTTCTTACAGTTTTAAAAAATGGCATGGGTTGAGGGACTGGTGATTTCTTTCCAAGCTGTGCTGTTAGGAGAATACACCTACATAGACCAGAACTCTGAAGCAAAACAGTGCTCTAAAATAACGTACACCTCTACCTCGATATAACGCTGTCCTCAGTAGCCGAAAAATCTTACCGCGTTATAGGTGAAACCGTGTTATATCGAACTTGCTTTGATCCGCCAGAGTGCACAGCCCTGCCCCCCTGTAGCGCTGCTGTACTGCGTTATATCCAAATTCGTGTTGGATTGCGAGTTATTGAGGTAGAGGTGTATGTGGAGAATCTGGACTGTGTGTTTGCTGTGTTAGATACATGCTTCTCAGATGCTGGAGACATGCAGAGTTTCCCTTGAAATATTAAATATTTGAAAACGTTAGAGGGAAGAGAGAAGTGCAATAGTTTATTTTGGCGCGATTACTTATTAAAACAAATATGGAGAGAAGCTTTCAGGGCGGGGAACACATGGAGGGAAAATATGAAGTCATGCTGGGGTCACTCCTCTTTGTGGATCCCAAGAGCTCTAGTCATGTTTGCAGCAATGGTGTTCCACACATTGTGATGGTGTGTACCTATGTGATCTGCTGAAGTGTTTTTTGTTTGTTTTTGTTTTTTTAAGAATTAGAAGAATACATATTACATACATTCTGTTTTATTTCTACTGTGTAGAGCAGGGATTTTCAACCTGTGGTCCGCGGACCTGTGGAGATCCACAGACTCTGTCTAAGGGGTCCACAAAAGGTGGTTGTTACCATAGAACAGTGTTTTCAAGCTGTGGTCTGGAGACCCCTGGGGGTCTGCAGATTGTCTAAGATTTCCAAAGGGGTCCACACCTCCATTCAAAATTTTTTAGGGGTCCGCAAATGAAAAAAGGTTGAAAACCATTGTTGTAGAACAATGTAAAAGCATGTATGTATTTAAACAAAGGGAGGTACATCAATGTAGACAACCGAGGAGCCGAGCCACATGTGGGTTGGACATACCACAAATACAAAATTGGGGAGAGCAGCAAGCAAGACCATACCCTTCACAAACCTGCAAAGCAGTGTTAAGGGTGGGAGAGGCCATTGGGGTTCTCAAAAGTATTGCCCCTCTATGTAATAATTATTAAAAAAGTATAATTACTTCAGTTCTATGTATGTGAGTCTATACAACAGTAAATATCACAGTGGTGTCAGAATTGTACGTCCTGGGGAATAATGCATATTCCTCTCCTGCATTCTACTTAGTGTGGTGAATGGGAATGGCTGCCAGTGTTGCTTCTCTGCACAGGAGTAAAGTTCAAAATATTAGTGTAAAGTGCTGTTGCTCTTTGGCGTTAGGACATTGTCTCTCCTTTGCCAGTCTGTGCATTCTTACTGCTGTAAATTCCCATATACACCTATGGGGTTATATAAATAATAATAATTAGCCCCTACATTGTTTTGCGTTTCTTTGACTCTGAGGAAATGCCTCAAATGACGCTGTTGTTGCTCCCAGGGCAAGGAAGACGGGTTGATTTGTTCTCTGGAAATGACTGATGAAATATGTTAGTAGAATCCTGCTGTTGACCTAAATCGTAGGCAAGTTGGAACAATGAGGGGTTAAGTATGCTATGGGCGTTACTAGCCTATCTGATGTCATGAAGTCAGACAGCCAAAGCCTGAAGGGGGCCCTTTGTTGGCAGTTTAACGTAAGCAGCTCTGCCTGCACGAAGTGCCTAACGGAGTGAGAGTATGAGGGAAAGAATGGCAGAGTTTTGGAGCTGCCGCAAGAAGTAACTGCTTCCAACTTAGTAGGATTTTTTTTCTCTCCCGACAAAAGAGTTAACAAAAGGGGAGCAAAACTTGAGTTAAGTTTCTGGGACTGGTACTATGGGCCCTGTGGATTATCTGTCTCTCTGGCTTATTCTTTTCATGGTTTTAAGAGTGCTGGATTTTTAGATCTCTTAACGGGAAACTCTTTTTTGTGTATGTGAAACCTAAGGGGGAGGGGAGAGAAACACACAAGCCGAAGCCAAACTAACAAATGAAAATGTTGGAGATTTGCTTGAAATTGGTGGGTTGCAAATCGAAAAAAGGACTTTCCTCTTCCTCCAGCTGCTATTTGGAAGGTAAGTTCAAAACTGTGGCTCTTTGAAGTGGATTCTGGGGGAAGTCTTGGCAACTTGAGGCCTAACAGCTGGATTCCTAAAGTCTGGAATCCCTTTGCTTAGGCCTCTGGTATATTGTGTGACTCTGCGTTGTGAGAAGAGCAGCCAGATTGTGTGGTCGTGGACCTTAACAGAGAAGTCCTTCCTGCACTTTTGAGTTGGAGCTGGAACGGAGAGACTTCTTATTTTCAAAGTTAGCCTAAGCTCATTAGTTTATTCTCACTTATGGGGATGAGGAGAATTTTCATGGTATATGTGGCTCCATGTGTTTTCAAAACCAGGTGATTTTCATTAACTACAGTATACAAAGCGAACATGGCCCTACCATTTATGGTTGTAAAATTTCAAGGGATCTTACTGATGATAAAATAAACAAAGCCATATCTGCAGGCCTTGAATTTAGTTTTGCCTGCAGAAGGGTCTCCCTTTTTGGGGGGAAAAGGGGGCAGGGAGAGAAGCCTCTCTTGAAGTTAGGAATGAAATCTAAAGAAGCCTAGATGCTTGAAAAGCATCTTACATTTAATTTAGATCACCAGAGCTGGTTGAATACTGCAAAATATTTTCTGCCAATATTCAGTTGTATTGTTTTAATTCATTTTGATCAGACCTTTCGTGTTTGCTTTCCTCAAGAGTTCATGCAACTGAGTTTCACTTCCATGAATGCTCATGGAAAGCGAATTTCCAAGTCACATGTATAAGTATTTGTGGAAACTGAATTTTAAATTTGTATGCATGATTAGATAGAGAGGATTGGCCTTGTGGTTAAGGCACCGGACTGGGAATTGAGAGAGATGGTTTCCTGGCTCTGCCACAGATTTCCTGTGTGACCTTAAGCAAATTACTTAATTCCATCTGTAAAATAGGGATAACATTGCTTTTCTCCGATCTTTGTCTGATTTATTTCCCTTATAAACTCTTCAGGACAGGGACTGTCTTTCGCTAGGTGTTTGTACAGACACCAGTGCAGTGGGTCCCTGATCTTCTTTGGGGCCTGTAAGTGCTACTGAAGTTCAAATAATATGCATTCCAGAAGTATGTTGTTCACTCATCAAATCAGGGACCAGAAACCAAACCTTGTGACTTAACTTGACCAATCATGGCTAACTGTTGCTCGAGAGTCAAATATTAATCAGAGAAATGTTCCCAATTAATTTATAGATGAAAAAATCACAAAAGACATGAATAATTTCTAATAAATCAAATTGAAGAAATTGTGATTTGCTTGTAGCTAGCTAAATAATAGTCTGAATTTGTAAAATATGTTTGCTGGTTCTGAATTACTCGTTCAGCTCTAATATCAACAAGAACAAGTGGCAAAAGCTTACTTTCCCCTGCTTCTTTCTTTTTCCATCCCTTGTAAGATTTTTTTCCCCCCTGTGTTAATTAAAAACTATCATGTTGGGAGATCCAGTAGTGGCCAGACTTGGATATAAAATAGTTCTATTTTGCCTGAGTAGACAGGGCCGAACCAGTCTACAGAACTACTAATTCTATGCATTCCAGGTCTGTGCCCCTCTTCTTTAATACTGTTTTCATTCATAGACATAGATTTCAAGGCCAGAAGGGACCACAGTGATCATCTAGTCTGATCTCCTGTATAACACTGGCCATAGAACTTCTCCAAAACAATTCTGAGAACATATTATTTTAGAAAAAAATCAATATTGATTTTAAAATGGTCAGTGACGGAGAATCTACCACAGTCCATGGTAAATTGTTCCAATAGTTAATTACCCCTGCTGTCAAAATATATGCCTTATTTCCAGTCTGAATCTCAGCTTCTAGCCAGTGGATCATGTTACACCTTTCACTGCTAAATTGAAGAACCCATTATTAAATATTTGTTTCCCATGTAGGTACTTACAGACTGTCATCAAGTCACCCCGGACCTTCTCTTTAAGTTAAATACATGGAGCTTCTTGAGTCTATCACCATAATACATGTTTTCTAATCCTTTAATCACTCTCGTGGCTCTTCTCTGAACTCTCTCCAATATATCAACATCCTTCTTGAATTATGGGTATAAGCACTGGACACAGTATTCCTGGAGTGGTCACACTGGTGCCAAATACTGAGGAAAAATAATTCTCTATTCCTACTCAAGATTACCCTGTTAATGCAGTCCTGGGGTGCATGATCTCTTTTGGCCACAGCATCACACTGGAAGCTCGTGTTCAGCTGATTATCCACCAAGACCCCAAATCTTTTTCAGACTCACTGCTTCCTGGGATAGAGTCCCCATCCTGTAAGTATGGCCTACATTCTTTGTTCCTAGATGTATAGATTTAGCTGTATTAAAACGCACATTGTTTGCTTGTGCCCAGTTTACCCAGAAATCCAGATCCTTCTGAATCAGTGACCTGTCCTCTTAATTATTTACCACTTTCCCAATGTTTATGTCCTATGCAAACTTTATAAGAGATGGTTTTGTTTTCTTCCAGGTTATGGATAAAAATATTAAACAGTGTAGGACCAAGAACTGATTTCCTGCAGCACCTAACTGGCAACATACCCTCTTGATGACAATTCCTGGTTTACAGTTACATTTTGAGATCTGTCAGTTAGCCAGTTTTTAATCCATTTAATGTATGCTATGTTAATTTTATATTTGAGTTTTATAATCAAAATGTTGTGTGGTACCAAGTCAAAGTATGTTATATCAACACTATTACCTTTACCAACCAAACTTGTAATCTCACCAGAAAAAATCAAGTGAGTTTGACAAGATTTATTTTCCATAAATCCATGTTGATTTGCATTAATTATATTACTTTCATTTAATCTTTATTAAGTCCCATATCAGCTGCTTCATTATCTTGCCTGGTATTGATGTCAGGCTTACAGACCTATAGTTTCCCAGGCCATCCCATTTTACAACTTTTTTTTTTTTTAAATTGGCACAACATTAGCTTTCTTCCAGTCTTCTGGACCTTCCCCAGTGTTCCAAGACTTACAGAAAATCAACATTAATGGTCCAGCAAGTGCCTCAGCTAGCTCTTTTAAAACTCTTGAATGGAGGTTATTTCGGCCTGCTGATTTAAAAGTTTTAAACCTTAGTAGTTTCTGTTTAACATCCTCCAGAGATGGGATGGAAAAAGAGATAATATCATCATATAATGAGACTATATAATCTTTTTTCCCCAAATACAGAACAGAAACATTTATTGAACACATCTGCCTTTTCTGCATTATTATTTGATAATTCTACCATATCCATCTAGTAATGGACCAATACCACTGGAGGGATTCTTTTTGTTCCATATATTTTATTTATTCATTCATTCAGTTATATAAAATAAAACATCGTATGGTCCTTAACAGTGCTGGCCATAGATGTTGTCTTGTGTCCCTTTGCTTCCCTTATCAATTTTCTACAATTCCCAACTTCTGATTTATATTAATTACTAAGAGTTTCCCGTTCCTTCCATTTTGTTTTATTTATATATAAAATTTATTTTTATAAAACTTCCCCTCTAAACCAGGTCAGTTTTTAAACCAGCCTGGCTGCCTTCCTCAGTTGTGACTTTTTGGGCATCTAGTAAGGTATCCTTAAATGATTCCTAATTATCATACACATTTTTCTGATTAAATTCTTCTTCCCAGCTCAGTTCACTCATAATTGTTTTCAGTTTTGTGAAACTGGCTGTATTAAAGCACTGTGTGTGTCTGTGTCTGTGTGTGTGTAAAAATTGGTTGTACTTTATTCTGCTTGGACATTTATAAATATGATCAAGGTTAATTTTTAGTTCTGTGTTTTAGTTTCTCTTTCTGTTAGGACATGGTCTAATAAAGAGTTGCTTGTTTTGGCTGGAACACTTTTTGAGTTAGGAAATTGTCATCTATACTGTTTAAAAAAATCCAAGGATGTTTTAGTACTGGCAGCATGAGACCTCCAGTATGTGTCACTGAAATTGAAGTCCCCATGATCACACAGGTTTTTTTCCCTACAGATGGGTGCATAAGGAGATGGTCATCTTGTTCCCTATTTTGATTTGGTGGTCTGTAGCAGACACTAATACTCCTATTTTTATGGGAAGACTTGAACCACGTTGGGCCACCACTGTATTGCAGCTGGGTCCTTCATACAGTTTTTAGGGCCTTATGTGTTACATACACTATAATCTTCCCAGCAAAAGTTACCATTGAGGGATGGTGTTACAGCATGGTATTGCTCTAATTATGCTGCTGTACAACGTGGTCTCACGTGTGGATACAATCAAACCATGTTAAAAAGATGATGTTGAAATGTACTGCAGCCTTTGTCTTTACAGTTCCAAAATGGGGTTATAACACAGTTTGACTTAATGTGCACCGGCAAGACCAAATTGCTATGAGGTGGTCCCCTGATACTATAAATTGTCTTTGCTTCAGTTTCTCTAAAGCTGCATCTATATGCTCATTTCCTATAGTGGACTGGGAAATGAGTTTGGAAGCAACATTTAAACACTCTTCCAGCAAACTGATATCCAGACAAATTTATTTCCCAGCCCAGGATAAAGCTGAAGTCAGCATCCGAAGATGATGATGTAAACGAACAAGCATTGCAATTGTAGTTTTAATAATCTTTACTCTCCTACTGGGACTGAAGAGTCAGGGAATATAGATAGCATCATAATCCTGATCAGTTCTGCATCTCTCTTGGGAAGGGGATTGAAGAGTGGAAATATAACAGCATCATAGGGAAAAAAATAGGATTTGTGCCATCCCTTTCTGAAGCTTAAAGCCTGATCAAGTATTTTAGATACTTTTCAATTCTATTGTAATTTTAAGAAGAAAACTACAGTATCTGTTTCTATGCTGTTCCATTTCTCTCTGACGGACACACTTGAGCACCAGGTGGGCTGCTCCAAACCACAAATTCCAGAGGAACAGGTGCAAAGCATTTGCTTATATTATTCAGAGAATGAGGACATCTGTTCCACATGAGGACGTGATCATTTTGATGGAAGCAACAGGTCCTCACCTGAGCCTATGGTCTAGTACAGGGGTAGGCAACCTATGGCACGGGTGCCGAAGGCGGCACATGAGCTGATTTTCAGTGGCACTCACACTGCCCGGGTCCTGGCCACCATCCAGGGGGCTCTGCCTTTTAATGTAATTTTAAATGAAGCTTCTTAAATATTTTAAAAACCTTATTTACTTTACATACAACACTAGTTTAGTTCTATATTATAGACTTATAGAAAGAGACCTTCTAAAAACGTTAAATGTCTGACTGGCACGCGAAATCTTAGATTAGAGTGAATAAATGAAGACTTGGCACAGCACTTCTGAAAGGTTGCCAAACCCTGGTCTAGTAAGACCATCTTTGTAAAGAGCACCAGGAGATAAATATTCCTCAAGGGCCATAAATAATGGACTGTTGCTCTTGAATCCTTACAAGCTGTGTGCCATCTTCTATTCCTCCCCAATTACATTGCGACACAGTGCCACAAGACACCCCCTCTTCCCCCCTCCGGGATCTTACTGTGCTTTCCCTGTCTTAGCAACATGTGGAGTTATAGGAGAGAAAAAAGAGGAAGCAGGTGGCAGTCTTATGCTTTCATGACTAACATAGACTATAAAGCAGGGGTGGGCAAACTACGGCCCGCGGGACCATCCTGCCCGAACTCCTGGCTTGATTGGAAGAGTGGCTTGATTGGATCACATAGGGATCCTTGCTGAGGGCTGTGGAACCTTGCTGGAAAAATTGTGATAGTGCCCATACTAGCAGCCCCATTTTGTTGTGCTCTCTAACATTACCGGATGCTCAGCAAGGAAGAGAATCCGTGTAATTGTTTTATGCTTGTGTTATAGGTGGTGTGACTCTGAAACTACTGTTTTTAAACTAATGAAGGTTAGCTTAAATGTCACATTTCCCCTAAAATCTTCGTCGTGTGAATCATAGTCGAACAAAGCTGTTTGTTTTTGTTTTGTAAAGGGATTCTGGTTGAAAACCATATCTAAAGTGAAGGAAGGGGGTAATTACTTATCTGTGTTGCTAAGAATACCTGGAAAAATCTGACAAACTGAATTGACTTTTCAGCACTGATGCTGTTTACTGTCTGCATTTCTCTCAGCTTGGGTAATGAAAATAGACCAATCAGTTAACTTTAATTTGCAGTTAGTTTGATTTAACTTTATAGTCCTCATGCATTAGCACAGTGCTGCAGTGTGTGGCTTGCAAGCACTACCGGGGAATATAACGGAATAAACCTGTATTCATTCCAATTATTAATAAATTCATGAACATATTTTATAAAACATAATAGTTGTAATTTTTTCTGTAAAAACAAGACCTAAATCTTGGACATACTACCATCAGGAAGTTTACTACACTAAGTTGGAACCACTCACTGTTACTTCAGTTGTGCTCTGTGAATGCATCCACTCATGTGTTACTACTAAACAGTCAGACATGTTGTGTCACAATGGTCTTGTCCTACAAGAATTGAAGTTGTAAGAGACTTCTGTTATATTTATCATTTAGTTTCTAGGAATGAAGATCATTGAGAGTCTTTTTTGCATGTTTGTGGGTAGGTGGAAGGGGTTGAGTATTGCTTCAAAGTGCTTTGCTCAGTAGGGATGGGCTTAAGCGTGTGCTGTAAGTAAGCATGTGCATAAATGTATTGCTGAATTGGGACCTCTCAGGTTTTTCCTTGTTTGATTAACTAAGTAGTTCTTAAATTAAGCTGGACTTTTTTTCTCTCACACATTCTTCCCACTGGGAAGACAAGGAGACTCTATCAGGGAATGTGTCTTCACAGCAAGCAGGATCCTGTGGCCACTAGACTCAGAACCTGCGTCTACAGACTCAAGTTTGCGGAGCTCATGCTACTTGGTTAAAAATTGCTGTGGAGATGCTCGGTCTGGAAGTCCAGCTCTGAAGCCTAGTCAGAACAGCTACACAGCTATTTTTAACTCTGTAGCATGAGCCTGTAGACCCAGCTTCTGAGACGCACTGCTGCAGGATCCTGCTTGCTATGTAGATATACCCTGCGGGGCCAGCCAGTACCAAAGGTACAGATTTTCAAGTATCTAGATTCAATAGTATAGGATAATGGTGAACTCAGAAATGAACTTGCATGTAGAACTGGAAAGGCATGGACTAAATGGAGAGAAATGAGTGGAGTGATTTGAGATAGAAGGATGCCTATTAAACTGAAAAGGTCAGATATACAAGACAGTAATTAGGTCTGCACTTTTGTATGGCTCTGAATGCTGGCACTGAGGAAGAGACAGGAACAGATCTTGAACACCGTGGAAATTAAAATGTTAACATGCATGGATCATGTTCAGAGCAAACGAATTAAGGGAAGTGTAAAAGTGGTACTAATTATAGAAAAGATGAGGAATCCAGGCTTAGATAGTTTGGACATGTATAAAAAAGATCTGAAGAATGTATAGGAAGCAGGATGTTAAATTTAAGAAGTGGAGGGTAAGAGAAGGTTTGGAAACCCAGCTGTGGAGATTCTGAAGAACTGTTTCAAGACAGACTGTAATGGAGGAGAACTCAAAGAGCTGACCCCATATGAATGGGACTAAGGCTAGAAGAAGATATTATTCCCACTAGGAAATATTTTAAAGTGGGAGGAGAAGAAACGTTTGTCATCTGCTCCACCTCTCCCCCTCACTCGTCCTTATCTTTACCAGTTTGCAGAGGCATAGTGAGTACGTGTGCCAATCTGATCTGAAAAATGGAGCGAGTCCCAAATTGGGGCTGAAATATTCTTGCTTCCTTTTTTGGAAGGCTGCTGGTTATAATGCTATAAAGCAGAAGCCTTACTTAAACCTGTAAACATTCTCTATAATGTGGAAAACTATTTTGTGCATGCTGGTAAAATCCTTTGTTTTCTAAAGTAACCGAAGACGTAATTTCTAAACTTCTAGCCATCAGATTACGTGGATATTCTTTTTTGGTAGAATGTCTTTTTACAGTTACATTAGATCAGCCTAGGGTTTGGAGCAGCCAGTAGTCATTGTCCTGTTCTTGGAGAGAGCTTCTCTTCATGCACTTCAGAGGTACCAGGCCAGATTCTGATCCCAGTAACACTGACTAAAATCAGTGGATTTACTTTAGGCTTACACTGGTGTAACTGAGATCAAAATCTGGCTTTGTGGTGAATAAATTTGGAACAAATAAAGTGTATTAAGTGGCCATTGCTGCTCAGGGAAGTTCTTTCATTTTGTTTTACCCAATCAAATAATTTTGGTTGCAGACCAATACAGCACGTGCGTTCAATCTGTCTCCTCCTTTCCCATCCTATCCCCTGGCCTCTCTTCTCCTGCTGACAGTATGGTTCTTTGCATCACTGTATGTTTCTGGTTTTGTTATGACCTATTAGTTATCCACTAACTCCAGTTGTTCCTGCCGTGTCACATCTTTGTTACAGACCTGGATGCTGCCTGCTACCCTTCCACATTGGGCTGGGATGAGGAAGGTGGTATAATTTCATGGGAAGAGTTGTATTTGATTTCAAATATAAAACTGATCATCCAGGGACTGGTCACGCATATCCATACTTTCTAGGAAGTATGTTAAGTGCTTGGCTCTTGCATAGTGCTCTCCTTCTCCATAGCTCAGATGTGGGTGAGCATCATTGCTCTTCATCTTCGAGAGGAGGAAATTAAAACAGATTAAAATGTTCAGAATTGCCCAAGTCCCATTGACTTTCACTGAGAGTGAGGCATATCTGAAATGTTTACCCTAAGTGATTTATCCAAGATCACATGACAAGATGGTGCCAGAGCCAAGAATGGAATCTAGGTCTCCCTTGCTGTGTCTTACGTCCTAGCCTCTGTGCCATGCAGCCTGTCTAAAACTAGTTAATGCCAAGAGTCAAGAATTCTTTGCCATGGTATCAAGGGTCTATAAGCAGAATTAATGTGATAAATTTAAAAAGGGGAAAATGCCAGGAAAAAAACCACCCTGATGATGAAGCCTATTAAAAACGATAGAATTGTCTCCCAGAGGAAGTGGTGGAAGCCATAGCACTGGGAAGACTCTTAGGCTTGGCTGGAAAGACTACTAGAAAGTACACTGTGTGGCTCATGCCTGCATTGTTGAGAGAGGGAGGGGATGGAGTGGAGTAGAAAGCCTAATAGGATTTGTTTGTCAGAGTGGGAATGCTTTCACATTTCTCAGAACATGACCGTAGTTAAATCCATCTATAGATTTGGGGCTGTGGCTTTTTTTTTTCTTCTGGAACTTATTCCAGCTGTCACCCACTTGGTTAATAGGGCTTGCTGTGTGTTATAAAGTACTTATTCAAATGTATAAATTGTGTGTGTTCTGTGGAAGCTCATTTTTAATCTCTGGAGTGTCCAAGCCTTTTTTCTGACTGTGCCAATCAGTGCAGGCTGAGTCTGACCTTCCCCTTGTGAAAAAAGGGAATGACTTTTAAAAAATGTATCTCCCAGCCAGTGGAATTATAATGGAGCAAATATGGAAGAGTGTGACCAAATGTAAATAAAATAGTTTAGGTTGAGAGAGTTTGGATCTATGCTGCTATTCATTTAGAATTAGGTGACACCTCATGTGAACATTTGTTGTCCCACTGACTATATTAGACTAGTCTAACGAAATGTTAACTAGCAGCGCAAGTTATGGTAAAAGCCTTTGTTGCAGAAGGTTATATGAGACTGCTATAAACTGGTTGACAGAACAGGCTGAGCATGAACTCGCTGAGTGGGACGGGTTATGAAATAAAACCTGGAATCTCCCTTCTCTTTGGAAGGATCTGTTTTACAGATTTTTTTAAATACAGATTCCATGAGGCATAGAAAATCTGTGAGTGGCCACTAAGGAAATAGTGGGGATAAAGAGGCAGCTATTCCAACAGTCGTCAAGTATGTACAAAACTCAGGAGTATTTAATCTTATTCTGTTTGTGTATCTATTCTGGCTCTTAGTAGAAGTTTTTGGGGAGTCGGGGAGAGGGGGAACCCTTCAGATTGATTGACAGTGTGACATGAAGAGATTAATAATCTATTCTGTGTCCTCCAGCTACTCCTTCACTCACATGACCATGTGAAAAAGTGCCGGCAGAGTTTGGAAGTCCATGGGATGTTTGTTTTGTTGGAAGATGTGAGGTCTCTTCCTCCCCAAGGAACTGCCCAGCCGTCAGCCTGCTTCCTCTTTTGTTTTCCAGTCCTGTGCTTTAATTATGAAGGCAATCTGGTCACTTTGGTCTAGACCGGAATTCTTTGCATCCAAGAACTTTTTTTTATATATGGTCTCTAAAAGTGACTCACTACCTGAAGTAAGCAGTAATTAGCGAGACTGCTAGGCCTACTAGATCTTTTAGTGTATTAACATGAATGAATGCTATGTGAGAGAGAGGCTTCTTTTAGAAGAGATGAGGAAAGTGTTTCACCAAATACCTGACTCTCAAGAACTGCAGCAACTCTTAAAATTTAGTCTGTATGTGGGCATCTATCCCGGTACAAGGGTGCTATGAAGAAGCAAGTAGTCGTGTTGTTGGTCACAGTGGAGATTTGTACAACAGTAGAACCTAGGGGCCCCGGGCAAGTATCAGGCATCACCATGCAGGACACTGTACAGATAGGTAACAACAAAAGAGCGCTCCTACCCCAGAGAATTTGTCATGTAGGCCCATGACAGGACACCATTGATGAATGAAATAAAAAAATGGGAGAGCTTGGCGCACCAGGGCACCACAAGGTAGTAATAAAGCGAGTTCTTGCAGAAGAAGCAGTAGTCTCCACTCACCACCTTCCTTGTTGTTGGCAGCTGACAGCATTCAGTCAGCATCACGGCAGAGGTAAGTTACGGAGGGATCTGGCTGGCTGAATGGCTCGGTAATGCGTTATTAAAATCTTTCACCTCCCATCATTGCTTCTGGACCAGAATGTTTGTGACTGAAAAGAGGGCTCAGTGCTTTACAAATACAGTGAGGTGTAGTCAGTGCCCCAAGATGTTATCTCATTTGGAGAGGTACAGTGTGGATATTTAAGGGATTTTGATGTACAGTTGGAAATGGAAACCAAGGTAAAAAGAAGGTGATTGTTCCAAGTGTAGGGAGCAGCAAGCAAGACAGGATAAAGGCCACAGCCAACAGAGGAGCAGAGACAGTAAAAGAAATTTTTAAGGAAAAGGGAGAGTGGTGCTGATAGGACTTTTACTTCTGCTGTACGCCCTAGTAGAAGCAGAAGTCTGAGTGACTGTGACAGAGAACTTTTTAAAATTGATTTTAAGCCCCAATAGGAGAGAATGTTGAATATGTTGTGCTTCACTGGGTATCAGAACATAACTGTATCTTGCAGAGAGAGTTTTTAGACATTCAGGAGTCCAGACAGAATATGTCTATCTCTGTGTCAGGTATGGATAGTCGAAGCCTGTCAGCTTTGTCTTACATTTCTTTCAGTTATTCCTTAGTAAGTTAGCCCCAGTGTTCTTGAATTGGAGTTTAATTTGTTTGTGTGCTCTGTGCATCTCCCATTGTAAAGTTCTGATAGCTAATGAGTCAAGAAGATGCCAAGGGAGTGGGGTGGTGGTCATCTCATGTGTATAGCATGTACTGTGTGATCTGTGCTGGTGTAAGCCATAATTGTATGGTCAGGGAAACTCTTTGAAGTTTCCTATTATAATAATCTCCCAGTTTAAAAGAAAAGAAGAAAAAAGCCCAGCCAACAGTTTAGATTGTTCAGTAATCCCATTCTCACCAATCTCCAGGCTTGTGGAATGTTATCCGTGACGGTTTGAGGCATACCCCACAGAATAACTTGCAAAAATGTATTATCAAAAAAACTAGACTTCTAGACTTTAGCACTGTAAATTGCAGTTGCTTTTAATGTTTTGATAGTGTCATCTGATGGTCTGAAAATAAACAAGTAACTTGGTATCTATACATAAAGAATCAGTTTTGACATCACTGTGGACTGGGGGTGAGAGGACTTTTGTGGGCTACTGTAGCCTCACTCCAGTATCCTGATTCATGGACAGGCCCAAGCACATCCCCTGCTAGGCCTCAGTCACATTCTAACTGGAGGTGAGACTACCTTGGATTTCCTGCCTTCCTGTTGAACAGTCCCCAGTGGGAGGCCTTTTCCTTCCTATCTGAGGTTATGGTACATCCCTCAGCATAAATTGCACTGCTTGCACCGTATTTGGGGGGAGCAGATCTTTCATGATAAACCACTTCTTACTGATGCTGTGTATCAGTCACCTCCAGCTGTTTGCTGTCTGTTTATTCCAGGTGTTTACCAGTCTGATGATGTAACTCACTTTGGAGTAACTCCAATCAGTGCAGCACCCTGAGTTTGATAAGGGGAACTTAATGGGCTTGACAAGATCAAAGTATTTTCATGGTAAAATTATTATAGCTTAATTTTCTCTATCTTCCTTTTATTGTCCCTATTAAAGCAGGCCTGGAGCATTAAAATATGTATCAGCATTTCACAAAAAGGAAGTATTGGGGTAGCCGTGTTAGTCTGTACCCACAAAAACAACAAGGAGTCCGATGGCTTCAGATATGCCTTTTCTAAATCTCTCAAGTTGTTTTTTGACCTTTCAGCATTTTATATTTTTTCGTTTGTGAAGCAATATGATGTGACTTCTTGATCTGCTACATGAATATACTTCCCAATAGCAAGTATTTGGCTAAGAAAGTAGGCTTAATTATGTGTATATATACCTTTGAATTTAACCAGTCCAAATAATTGTAGTAAATTCTGATAATACTACAGACTCTGAGCATGTATGTATCTATCTTGATGACTTGCACCAACATGGTTAGGTTACTGAATTTTTGTCAGTTGTTGAATAATAACTGTTTTTTACCACCACATACCCTAAAGCAAGCAGACCTAACTTGATGAAGTCTGGGTTTTAGCCATTCTCCGATGTAATAACAGTCACTACACATTCACTCCACTTGTATGTAGTATCCCCTCTACACAGAGTTTGAAACCTCCTTTCCACTAGTGTTGGTTTGCTTTGTAAATAGCTCCCAGCTTGTTTCAAAATCATGTTTCTAAAAGTTTGGAGTGATTCCCAAATTACTATTCCCCACTTGCATCTGAGAAACTCCAGCTGGCTGTAGTAGTAATGGTCAATCCATGATCATTACTGAGCAGGAGAGGGGACCTGAACAAAAGATTTCTTGGAGCTTCCTGCATCACAAAAGGGAGCCAGGGAGGATGTGAGAACTGGTATTTTCTTGGAAATGTAGAACAGTTTTTTCTTCAGATCAAGGGCATTACACTCCCCCTCCTTGTCTTGGGCATCACACAGCTGGAGCTCGACTCCAAGGCCTGGTCTACCCTAGAAAGGGTTTGCCAGTATAGTTCATACTAGTTCCTCAACCAAAATAAGCAATACTGTCAGAAGGACTTTTTTTGCTATATAACTGCATCTATACTAGGGCTTTTTGCTGGTATAAAAATGTAATGAAGAATCACACCACTTACTGACATTATTGTACTGGCAAAATTTTGTGGTACAGTAACTCCTCGCTTAACGTTGTAGTTATGTTCCTGAAAAATGCGACTTTAAGTGAAACGATGTTAAGCGAATCCAATTTCCCCATAAGAATTAATGTAAATGGGGAGGGAGGGGGGTAGGTTCCAGGGAAATTTTTTCCACCAGATAAAAAACTATATATTATATACATATACACACAGTATACATTTTAAACAAACAATTTAATACTGTTCACAGCTATGATAATTGTGAAGCTTGGTTGAGGTGGTTAGATGGTGAAAGAGGGAGGGATATTTGCCAGGGAATGCCTTGCTGGTAAATGATGAACTAGCACTCGGCTGAGCCCTCAAGGGTTAACACATTGTTAATGTAGCCTCTCACACAAGGCAGCAAGAACAGGAGGGAGGGGAGACAGCATAGCAGACAGAGACAGACATTGTGTGTGGGAGAGAGAGAGAGAAAGATACACACTGCCCCTTTAAATAAGCTGACCCACTCTTAAGTGCACTGTCTTTTTAAGTGGATCAGGAAGTTGAGACAGCAGCTGCTGCCCCAAGCTTTCTCTCCATTCGTGTCCCCTCCCTGCTATATATGGAGAAGGGGTAAACGGGATGCAGGAACAGGGGGGAGGGGGACACCCTGACATTAGCCCCCCCCCCTTTTTCCCCTGCACAGCAAGCTGAGGTCTCTGGGAGCAGCTCCAAGGCAGAGGGCAGGAGCCGCACATGGCAGTGCGGGGAGGGACAGCTGAATTGCCTTGATAGCCTGTTGGGCGGCTGCAGCACATGGAATTTAGGGGAGCGGGAAGTTGATAAGGGGAGCTGATGGGGGGATGCCGGTCGACCCTGGTTACAAGCCCCCACCAGCTAGCTGCAACAGGCTGCTTTTCCTGCAAGCAATGGACAAAGCAGGCGGCTGCCAAACAACGTTAGAAGGGAGCATTGCATGTTCCCTAATTGATCAGCAATGAAACAATGTTAACCAGGATGACTTTAAGTGAGGAGCTACTGTATACTCCTGGCCTGAGATGCCCCCCTCCAAGCTGCTGCCATGTGAACCCCAAAAGAAAGGCTTAGAACTTATTTGTGGCAGCAGAAGTGGGGTTGGGTGTATGCCGAACTAATCCATTCTACAATAGTTAGGAGAAATTTGCAGCAGCAGCAGCTTGAAGGTTCTCTGCTGTGCTTGGACTAGCTTGAAATTTTGGGTGGCTTTTTCTATTGAATAGTTTATAATTTTTAAAGTAGAAGTATTTGTAGTAGTAACCTCTGTATATTGTGCACCATAATCATTGTCCTGTGTGTCTTATAATGATTTGGGATTTTTGATGTTTTTTATTTATTAGAAAAAAATAGCAGATTTACCTTTGTTCTTAATAAATAAATAAATAAATCTGACATCCAGTAGGTATTTGAGCCAAGACAAACACCTGTCAGGGATGGTCTAGATAATAATTTGTCCTGCCATGAGTGCAGGGGACTGGACTAGATGACCTCTTAAGATCCCTTTCAGTCCTAAGAGTCTATGACTTGCAAAGCAGCAGACAGGCTACGTGAATAGAAATTTATTGAGAGGGAGAAAAGATGTCCTCTCTTCACCAAGGCAGGGAAAATACATGTTACAGAAAAGAATGTGGGGACCCTATTGCACAAAGCTGTGGAGTGAGAGTGCTCCATATGCTCCGTACGATTTGTATTAAGGTAATGACCAATTTTTGCCCTCTGCCCATGTACATGAGGACCACAGATGTCAAGAAATGAAATAAACGAGAAACTCATAATGGGTGCAAAAAAACAGATGGCTTTTATCAGTAAGATTGAGCCTATTTTTTTCTTTTTTCTCTTCTCCTCCAGAAGCCCTTCAGAGGCCAGTAGTATCCGATTTTGAGCCTCAGGGTCTGAGTGAAGCAGCCCGTTGGAACTCCAAGGAAAACCTCCTGTCTGGTCCTAGTGAAAATGACCCCAATCTTTTTGTTGCACTATATGATTTTGTGGCGAGTGGGGACAACACTCTCAGCATAACTAAAGGTAAGAGAGCTCCAGGGGGTGCTTTAGAGCATCTGCGACAAGGAACAAGAAAATGAAGGCAGTCAGGAATATTTGAGTTCATAATCCCTGTGAAACACATCAGTGTAATCATTGTAGGGGATATTGTCCTAAAACAAATTAAGACACAAGGAAAGAGCCTTTGAAATGGGATAGTCTGCTTAAAGTGTGCACTGGGGGAAGAAAATTGTATACTAAAATTAAGCCCTTCAGTGGAAGCAAGGATTTAAAACTGGATTAAACCTTAACTGTACTTTTAAAGTACTTTTTCGGGGATGGTCTGTAGCTTTATAACTGTTTCATTAAAATGCAGCTCTTCTCTGAAAAGTGACTATATAAAAATATCCCCTCCTTACTCCGAGGTTCTATGCCATATGTGTACTTGAAACCACATCTGCTTGCCTTGCTAATCAATAAGTTTTTTTACTCCTTTTTCTCCCATTTGTTAGCCCTGCAGAGCCAATGTAGCTCAGATAGAGTTTGCTGGATTCTATTCTGGTTCACGCATTAGCGAGAGAGTTGTTAACTTTAGGCCTTTAAGTCTACCAAGGCATTTAAGCACGTATGTAACTTTAAACATGTGAGTAGTCCTATTGGCTTTGACGGATATACTTGTGTTTAAAGGCACGCACATGCTTAAGTTCTCTGCTGAATCAGTGCATATATTCTGATTGCAGAACTTTGGATGGTGATGTGTGAGCCAGAAGGAACGTAGCTTTTCTCTCAGATCCCAGGTTTGCCATGTCTAATTATATTTTGTTTTTATGTGAAGGTGAAAAGCTCCGTGTCTTGGGCTACAATCATAACGGGGAATGGTGTGAGGCCCAAACAAAGAATGGGCAGGGCTGGGTACCAAGTAACTACATCACCCCAGTGAATAGTTTGGAGAAACATTCCTGGTACCATGGACCAGTGTCACGTAATGCCGCCGAGTACCTGCTGAGCAGCGGAATCAATGGCAGCTTTCTGGTGCGGGAGAGTGAGAGCAGCCCAGGACAGAGGTCTATATCACTGAGATACGAGGGAAGGGTGTACCACTACAGGATTAACACTGCATCTGATGGAAAGGTAGGCGTTAAACCTTGCAAACTGCAAAGGAAAAACCATTCTGGTCCACTTCAACTGCTTGCTGTAGCAAGGGCCCAGTACAGCTCCCCCTGAAGTCAACTGAGGGTTTGCCATTGACTTCAGCAGGAGTAGAATCAGGTCCTACATATTGACCTACAACATCTAAACAAAGAGCACTTCAGATATTATTATAACCATGTGTCAGCAGAACTTTGGGAGAATGTCTCCTTTTAACAAGCCCCTAATAGGTATTAGTATGTCTCAATTGTGAAAACCTTGGGCCAGATTAATCCTGATGAAACTCCATTAATGTCTTTAGTGGAGTTATAACAGGAATGAATTTTGCACCATAGGTTCAAGTGGCATAATATGGACTTAAAAGGACACTGTCAAGTTAAAAGTCATGGTCTTTTAAAAATAGTCTCTGTATCTATGTTCCTAACAACACTTCAGGTTATTGGAACCAAAATAATTGAAAAGCTATCATGTTCTATCATTACAGAAACAAGGTGAGGGAGGCAATATCTTTTATTGGACCGTCTTCTGTTGGTGAGAGAGACAAGATTTCACACTTACCCAGAGCTCTTCTTTGGGTCTGGAAATCCCAGTTAAATGACACTTTTAAACAAACTGGGAATCCCAGACCTGAAGAGAAGCTCTTTGTAAGTTCGAAAGCTTGTCTCTCTCACCAACAAAATTTGTTCTGATAATCCACCATGTCTTTCTAATATTCTGGGTTCAATACAGCTACAACAACAGTTGATGTGCTATCGTTTTTTATTGCTTTTTGCCTTCTGTTCTTCATGTCATCTTGGATAATGAAAGAAAGGTTTAGCACTGTAGTTTCACTTGTTGTATATGGACAGTTTCTCATCTCATTCACTTTCGGGTTCTTGTGCACTAGCAAATGCTACTGTAATCAGCTTGTGAATGCTGCAGAGAAATGTTTGTTTTAAAGTGTTATTTTCCTTAGGGTTTTGTTTGAATTTCATCAAAAGATTTCTACTGGCACTGGGTTTTGGGGAAAATATTGTTTTTAATTAATCTAAATTTTAGGCCCTGTTGGCTCATGCAGTGTTTCTTTAAATCCAGTCTACATAGGATGTTGCAGTGTGGCTCGGGGGGCATGGCTATTGGTGTTCTCCATGAGGCCCCTTCTGCCAATATCTAGTAGTTTAAAGATCCTGTGCCATTTAAGAATACATACATTTAAAAAAATCAGCAACAAGGGCTTCCATGGTCCTGGTCCAGGCCAGCTTTCCTTTGCCCAGTAAGGGCCTGTTCCCGTTGACTTCAGTGGCAAAACTCTCTTTTATTCCACAGGTGCAGGGTCAGGTCAGTAAAACAAACTCTAGTTTCTGCAGTGCTGAGTACTTAATGGCTTCTCTATTTGTCTAACTCATCACTGTGTAAAACCATTTTAAGACACTTTAAGTATGAAAGAAGCTTATAGAAAAGCAAATGTTCTGTAATGAAAATGCTTCTCTGCTGCTTTAATGAAAAGCTTTGTAATTAGGGTAATGTTGTAAGGTTTGTCAAGGCAGTGTATAGGTATTGTGGTCTTTTCCCTTTTCCCCTGCTCTTCTCTCATTCAGGATGCAGCCAAGCTCCGCATGGTTGAAATTAGCAAAGTGAAATGGTCTGTGCTATGTACTTAGAGTTTATCTATATAACCTTTAGTTTGTGGCAAGCTGGGGTTTCAGTCTATCTCAGACTAGCCTGCCGCCCACTGTGTCCATGTGGACCCTTGCTGCCACGTACTAAAAGTTCTGTAGCACTCTTTGATCTACCACGCTTTGAAATGGGAGTAGATTAAAGCGTACTAGGGAACTTTTAATGCACGGCAGGCTCATGCCAGGTAGATTATGTCCAGGCTTGCCATGGGGGTGTCTACACTGCATTGTAAACCTGGGTCTGTGGAACCTGGGCTTATAAACTCAGTGTTTCCAAGCCCGCACTTGAGCGTCCATACTGCAATGTAAACCTGGGTTACAGTTGTTGGACCTGGGTGTCTCAGCCCTGCTAATGTGTCCATACTGCACTTCTCAGACCTTCTGACTCAGGTCTGCGGCTTGACTTGTGTCCACACTGCAAAATGACGGGGCTTGGACCAGAATCACAGAGGGACTCGGGCTCTGCCCTCTTCTCCCCTTTCCGTAGTGTCCTAGAATCTGGGTCCTTCGTGCTCGTGTTTGGACAGAAGTGGGGGGGGGGCCCCCCCTGAGTGAGAGAGCCTGTAGCTAGGCAGTATATAGATAGTACCTATAAGTGTATATACTAGACAAGCCCTCTTAAAAATATTAATATTATCCTTTCTCTGTGTCTAGAAGTTTGATGTTGCTTCTTTCTTTCTGGGGATGATGTGTGTGTGCTTGTTGTGATGTGCTGCCAGATCCAGATATATATGTTGACCAGTTCACTGCAAGATGTCGTGCCACGTGATCCCCATAGTAGCATTTGAAGGGTTTGGTACTTGGAAGCTTGCATCTTGGCAGTGCTGTTTATCCCAGGAAACAGTCAAGCAGAGCTCATGTAATCAGCTCAGATCTATACTAAGCAGGTTAATGGTTTGTTTTCCCCAGAGTTGTTCTAATCGACATTGTTGAGAATAGGCACAGACAAGCAGAATTCATTAAAACAAACCTGTAGCTGACAGTCACATGCAATCCAAAAGCTATGGCGGGGGAGGGGAAGAAGGTAATGTGGTCTCTACCAGGGACAGAGCTAATGTCCAAGTCCTTGCCAGGTGAACTGGCCAGGCCGGACGCTTGCATTCTGAACTGCTGGGTATCAAATTGTATTAACCACTCTGCAGTAAATCATCTCTCTCCAAAAGGAAAAGCAAATGGCAAAGCCCTTCCCCATAGCTCTCTGGGCATCTGGGGCCTTCTCAGCTTGCTGTATCATTAGTCAGCCCATCTGAGGAATTTAATACTGCAAGCACTACAGTTAGGATGAATGGTGGTGGTGGGATCATATCCTGTGACTGAGTGAACGCAGTGTCAGGAGAAGGAGGTATTACAAAAATGTGTGGAACAACTGCTGCTTGGCATAAAAATGTGCCTTGCATAGCACAGCTTTTATTCAGCTTTTTTCCAAAGGAAAATTGAAGGGTATAGGAAAGGCCAGAGAGAGATGACTACTTTTTAATTTTAGCACCATTTAAATCAAACCCACGGGGGTTCAACAGCTTAGAAAATAAGATCTTCACTGGCTCATCTTCACCCAGACCACATCTGCCTTACTTTAAGGAAGGTATTAAAAATGTTCCTTCTTGGCTGGTTGGCATAGGGCAGCCAGGTTCAGGGTAAGCCACTTCCGTGCTCCAGAGAGTTTGATTTTCCTGAGTTTGGTTGCACTTGAGGCCAAGTCCTCCTATTGAGTAACCAAATCAAACAGCATTGTCGAGCTGGCTTTAAAATCTTGTCATTCTCAGCATATAGGGTCACAGGACTGTGCATCTTATATGGTTCTCTCTGTTTCCTCTTGGACTTCCAGTAAGTGACCATGATGGAAACCCATCACTGAAACCCTGATGCTTTTTCATGGCTACCTGTGCACTTTTTGTTTTGTGGTGATGTTCATATATTTTAATTTTGTTTTTGCAGTTGTGGATGATGAAATCTGTTGAGGTTACATATGCATCAGAAGGCAGGGTGGGTCAGCCCTGGAATCCAATGAGACTTTCCTGGGAGTGGGTGAATGTTAAAAAGCCATAGCAGAGAAGGGAATGCAGCTTGGTGAGCAGCTAATCTGTGCAGGCAGAACAGACAGGAGACCCTCGAAGCAGGGCCAGCATCATGGTTTTTCTGAGGATATACAAGAATTGCCTGGGCAGCGTATCAGCAGTGCAGCCAGTAAACAATTTATATGAACATTCCATGTGACCCCATGCATTGCAGAAGCCTAAAATCCATTATGTCTATACAAGGTCTGCTGTCAGCAGCAACAGAGGGTCCCTGGTGCAATTTCTTTGACAAACAGGTCGGGTGAATATTTGGGGAAAGAGAGAGGTAGCACTGAATATTTGGTCACAATGTTTATGTGGCTTATTGCGTAGCATAACCATTCATAGCTGCTGTTTGTTTCATTTTCTTCTGATGCATGCCACAAATTCCAGATGTAGATTTGAACACATCAGCATAATTCTGGTTTCCATTAGTGCTGATGGGGAAGTAAAGCGTTCAGGATTGAATTTAGGATTTGAGCATCAAGAGGATAGAAAAGCCCTGTCTACAGAAAAGTTGTACAGTGAAGTTTTTATTTTTGGATCCATTCATGAATAGTAAATTTTGTGCATGCAAAAATGTGAGGAAGTGTAGTCTTGGGATCTGAGCTGAGGACAGAGGAATCCAAAGATCTATTTCCTGCTTTGCTGTGGACTCTGTGTGTGACCTTTGGGAAGTCATTTTAACTTCCGTGTCTCACTTTCATCATCTGAATTTAAAGAAACACTGTACCATCCAATTTGGCCTAAAATTTAGATTAAAAACAATATTTTCCAAAACCCAATGCCAGTAGAAATGTAAAATGGGCATATATTTTGCCACACAGGAATATTGTGAAGTTCAATTCCAATATATAAAGTGCTTCGAGATTGTAAAATGAAACCAACATTATAAGACCAAGAACACAGTTTTTTAATGCAAAGGACTGTCAGCACACCGTGTGCCAGAGGGATCTTGAACTATAATCTAATTACATTCTTTGTTGCACCCATCAATGTGGTGTCTGAACGGTTAGTATCAGAGAAGTTGCTTTCATACAGATACTGTCTGCTTAAAACATTGGTTGTAGTAGCTTGGAATAGTTGATAAAGGAGTCCTAGTCCCGCTAGGCTGCTCCACTAATAGGTGGCTGTTTCTTGCTGTGCTGCATTGTATCATTTATGTTGGTTCATTTTTCTATGTGTGTGCTAAAAGTGCTTTCACCTCTTCTATTATGAAGGTTTTTTTGCACTGTACTGAAGAATGTTGTCTTGACTTTTGTAGGGGGTTAGAAAGCATTCCCTTTTGAGCCAACTCTACCTTCTATATAGATACAGACTTCCTGCATGAGCCTTACCAATGGCGAAGGCAGCTAAAGAAAAGGAAGAAGGGACTGTAGATCTCCACAGTTCATTGTGCAAAACTCCCCAGCTCAGAATGTCTGTGTGTCCATTAGTCATTGTGTTATCCCCTGAACGGTTAATTTTGTGGCTTCTATTCAAGTGGTTTTATAGAAAGACTAGCAGTTGGGCATGCACGTATGCCTCTCTTCCAATAGCTCAAAGGATATTTTCCTCAGAGGAAATGCCATTTTAGACCAGGATTATGGCCCCATATCAGTGGAGGAGGGTGTCCCTACAGCACAATTATCTTCTAGGCACCAAATTTTGCATAGATGTTACGTTTCCCAGAAACTTTACAGAGGACAAGACTCCTGTAATTCTTGTTTAGCCTGAAAGATAATAGACACAAAGGGCTGCAACAGCATAACGTATTTGTGACTCATGCTGCGGTACAGAGACTGACAGAGAACATGGGGCCATCACTGCAGATTACACATTTCAGTTTTGCCCTCTGGGTTATGCTGTGTCTGGTTGAGCTTTTACCTTTTTTGCATTGTTTCAGATAAGTCCCTGGAGCACTGGAAGCTTCTGCCCATTGTGACTAACCTTAAGGGTTACTATATGTATTTAACCATTTGGCTGACCTGTTTGTGTGTTTCATGAGATTTGGGGGGATGCTGGGAGAAAACTTTTCTTGCACCATAAAGCTTCCTCATTTTAAGGCTTGCTGTCTGGTTTCCTTTCTCCTTATTCCCAATCTCTTCCCTCTCACCTTCTCTGACTCATTCAGAGAGACATTCTGTCATCTCCAGTCCCCAGCCCTCCCCTGCGTGGGTGCACTGAACCAAACACAAATCCAGAAAGCCAGTGGGATTAGCAGGGTTTAAGGTAGAGACTATGCTAGGCCTCACTTTCCCCTCTGATTCCCGTCAGCTTCCCTGTTGCAGATGCATCTCCCTTGTCTGATAGGCACACTACTGCTCCACCTCCTGCTAGGCTGGTGATGTTCTTCTTTGAATTGGCTCCATGACAAGGCTCCATCCTCCAGTTGAAAAGAGGAACTCTGCCACTTTCCGCGTGCTGCTTCCAGCGCAGACCAATATGCTGGTGGAGTGAAACATTCCCCTTCTCTAGTTTAGGGATTATCGGCATCCTTTCCCCATATTACCAGCTTCCATGAGCCCAAGGAGTAGAGAGTTGGGTTGGAATTTGAACACTGGGAATGCAGTGTGTTACTCTGGAGTCACTTGTCCAGCATTTTTAAGGGATTTTTAGTTTCAAAATGCATCAAGCTTGCTAAATGTGTAAGAGACCTAGAGAGAAGCATGTGCAGTATACTGTTAGGGTGTTCCACAGGAGGCTCACGTTCAATGGCAATGGTCTTACATCTGTATAGCATCTCTCATCCAGAGTGTGTTGTTGCTCTGCAGCCATCACTGAATTGGAACAGCCCAGCTGTTTAATGCCACACAGCAGCACTACACAATCTTGTAGCACAAGAGTGAAGAGGAATATGGTGTTCTACTGAAACTTCAAAGGGAATTTAGGAAGGTAGAAATTTGGTCAGGACATTAGGGTTAACAATCCCACTTTTCAGAAAAGTGAATGGGATCTTAAATGCCCACAAGTGGCCAGGGCCTCCTTTGAAAGAGAGCACTTCCAACAGCAGCAGGGTGATCCAGAACGCTATTCGAGGCCACTGGATCCATATTGACTCAGAGGAAAGATTATTGCCTGCTCAGTCATCTACACCAGAGGTTTTCCCATCCGAGTTTTTGGTCATTCTCAACTCTGCTTAGCTTGTGAGATCTAACCAGATGGCAGCTTGAGGTGGTAAGCAACAGTAAAACAAAAACAAAATATAATATCAGGAAAGCAAAATATAATGTGTTTGCATGTTAAAGCAATTTTATCAATACCCTGTTTGTGTTGTGTGAATGAACACACTCTCTCTCGTGGTTGCTTTTCAGCTGTATGTCTCCTCAGAGAGCCGCTTCAACACTTTGGCAGAGTTGGTCCATCACCATTCGACTGTAGCAGATGGGCTCATCACCACTCTACACTACCCAGCACCCAAGCGCAACAAGCCCACTATCTACGGAGTGTCTCCAAACTATGACAAGTGGGAGATTGAGAGAACCGACATCACCATGAAGCACAAACTTGGAGGGGGCCAGTATGGAGAGGTGTATGAAGGAGTGTGGAAGAAATATAACCTTACAGTGGCTGTGAAGACCTTAAAGGTAGGAACTAAAGCTTCTATTCATAGCCTTCCACTTGGAATGCAAGTTTTATGCTACCCCTTCTGAAGCCTGGTATTGGGTAGCGGTCTCTGTCTGTCTTCCTCAGGCAGGGTCAGATGATTCAAATTGTTGAATCCTTCCTTTGCTTACATCTGGTCTAGAACATCTGTGGCTGTTACTTAACTGTATTTTTCAGCCTCTTCTAATTATTTTTTGTTTGAAAGAGTTGGACCATTTGTACTGTTAGAGCCCTACAGAACTGTGGATATCTACTTTATATCCACAGACCAAATTTTGTATCTGCACAGGGCTTTGTGTATTGTTTTCCAAGGCTCCATCTACACAACAGTTACAACCAAGTCAGGGAAGCTGCTTACAATGTTGTTCCGACTTGTAATATAGGCAGGACCTTATTGTGTCCAATAACCAGGCTAAAGCCTTGGACATGTGTGTTTCTCACATTTTGGGGAAGGAGAGCTGCAAAGGTGAGCTGCCACATAACTGACACACATTGGTAAAGATTACTGTGGGATGTGAAACAGGCAACGTAATTAGAGATCATGCTTCACTGGTACTTCGGATACCTTAATTGTTCTAGTCACATCATGTGCCTTCCCCAAAAGACGAACTCCTTGTGCACCTAGAAAATAGGCATTTCAGTAGCTGTTCACTGTTAAAAGATTGAGGATGAGGGGAAGGAACTTTCTGGATTAATTATCCACAACCAAAATAGATTAGACTCTTAGGCCTGGTCTACCTTGGGGGCGGGGGCGGGGGCGGGAACGATCTAAGTTACGCAACTTCAGCTACGTGAATAGCGTAGCTGAAGTCGATGTACTTAGATCGACTTACCGTGGTGTCTTCGCTACTGTGAGTCGACTGCTGCTGCTCCCCCGTCGACTCTGCCTGCGCCACTCACCGAGCTGGAGTACAGGAGTCGACGGGAGAGCACTTGGGGATCAAGTCTAGACACGATAAATCGATCCCTGCCTGCCGATCTGGCCGGTAGTGAAGACATACCCTTGTGGCTTGGACTGAAAGTCAGAGAATCAGGTTCTGTTCCTGCCTCTGCGACTTAGTCTCTATGCCTTGGTTTCCCATCTGTGAAATGGGGATAATACTTACCTAGCGCACAGAGGTATTGAGGTTTGATTTTTATAAACCAAAAAAAAAGCACATTGAGATCCCATAGTGCCTTCCATCCACATAGCATAAACTCTTACTATTAGGAATTCAAATGCGAGCTTCAGACTATGCCATCATTGCTGGAGTTGCAGTGTGGTGTGGTGGGGCGGAAACAATAACAAATGAAAGCTTTCATGTTGGAAATCATTAAATGGAGAGGAATGTATATATGCTTTATGTCTGTGAATAAAAATGTGTCCTGGACCTGGGGAAAGGGATTTTTTTTTTGTTTTTGTTTTTTAACCCCTTGAATTCTGGCTACCAGAGTGTTGCTGGGTGGTTGTGGTTTCAGAAGGTGATTATTTGGGCAATTAGTTGGTTTTGAAGGTTCCTGTTATAAGTTACTGTTCCCCACTTGGTTTCATCCAAAGAAAAATAACACTTCAAGTCCCCTTTCCTCTTTATATATGGAGAGAGTGACACCTAGTGTTAAAGTGTGATTCTATCTCATTTGCACAGGAGAATGCTGGGAAGAATTCAGCCTTGAACCCCATAGTGTTGCTAGAAAAGGGATTTGACAAGCAAAACGAAATATCTAGGTAGAGGAATAATGAGAGACCAGTTATTGTCCTGAAACACTGAGTTTATTGTAGCCATCTCCAATTTTGCTGATGTTGTGGTATTTGAGGGTTAAGGGGTGTTTCAAAGATGCTTTTTCCCCCGCCTTACCTCAAATAATTTTGCATTCCTTTCTTGTTTGCTTTGATGAAAACCTCTAGCAGCAAAGGCACAGTGTTATCCCGTAAAATCTCCGTGTTTGTGCGTCAGAAAAAGCTACCTTGATAAGGACCGTGACTGTTTCAAATATGCCAAGTAAATATTTTATGACTGAAAATGGTTCATAATGTAATCCAGAGCAGCATCCTCCCCTGGGAAATGTTCGAACACCCTAAAAGAGACTGAAGAAGCGCTGTAATCTGAAATTATGCACACTAAACCATACTTAAAAGCAAATTCATAAGCCACCTTCCTTAAATCCATCAGTCTACTGTCTGATAGATGGGATTATGACTATCTTCAAAGTTTCAGGGAATATTTGAATACCTCACATTTATATTCCAACTCTAGCAGGAATAGCCAAGTGTTCAGTTGCTTCTTTAGGGAAACCCAAAGCACTCATTTTATTGTCCGTTAAGAGAATATTTTCCAAAGCTCTCTTGCCTTTCCTTGTCTCCCTCCATGCCCCAGATCTGTATATTAGAAATAATAATGAAAGGAAAAACTAGGGGGGAAACATCCTTGGTTCTTCTGATATCCTTAGTGCTTGATGAATTATTTCCCTTGCATCTCACTGCAGCCTGTTTGTTACCCAGTCTTCTTTAAGCTGGTTAGAAGTAGCTCAGAGCCTGCTGAACCAAAGTCGTTTATACAGAGAGAAAACAAGGGCCCAAAGTGACACATTCTGTGCTTCCATCACATTTAATTGCATGGTGCTAGAGAATCTGTTAGTGCTTGTGCATTTTCCACCAGCATATTCCACTGGAAAATCAAGATATCCTTGCCAGAATGTCAGGTGTTTTTAAGTATTTTAAGACCCCAAAAGAACAGAAGCCGGTGTTGTTTGGGGTTGAAAGAATACTCACTAGTGAGCTGGCTATTCCAGTTTGGAATCAGTTTTAAAGCAATGAGAGGAATGTTGTATCCTTTCGCTAAACCTTCCTCAGTTTAGTTCTTACAGAGCAGCCTCTCAGGCAGTAACTGGACTGATGGTGAGCATTGCTATTGATTAAAAAGGGTTCCGTTTATAATATATGGTTATAGTTAGCATGTGGCATCAAAACTAAAACAAGAAAATTCAGTGTTAAGGCTGAGGCACCTTCTTTATTTCATGTACTTGGGTATAGTAATGTCACACACAGATCTGAGATAACAAAAACACAATGTTATTGGTCGAGGATAGCTCGGGGAATGGATTGGCAATTGGAGACAAAGCTTTCTAACCTCTAGGTCATTAGTTTGAATCCAACCTGCTGCTGATCGTGACCAAAAATTATTGCCATGTGAAGGCACTTTCATGTCCCATTGTAAAATGAGCTGATCATCTCAGTCCTTTTCATAGTGCAGAGATATCTAGTTTACATCTGTCATGACAGACATGATGAAATCCTTGTTCTTTTTCTTAGCAGAGAGGCCGGTGATGTGAACTGGTCATGCAGCTTTAGCTGATACCCCTGGAGGTGGTCTCTTCAGGTCAAGGTTGAGATATATGACTGTGCTGTGCTAAGGAAGCACGTCATGCTGCTGACACTGCTGTAGCTGATCTGTGATGTGATATAATTGGAAATTGAAATTGGATACATCTGGTACTTTTCTTGAGCACTAGATTATCAAACTAATTGTTACAGTAATTCTCTGTTTGGTTCCTTTCTGCTACCTTTTTCTTTGAAGGATAAGAGCAATCTTCTGTACAGAATGAGCCTGGTGGTGTTTACATATCAAACATGAGATAGGCAAGTATTTAGGATCATTCTGAAACTCTGATTATTAACCCAATGTCCTTTGCTTAAGGAAATGGTTTAAATTTCTGTTCCCAAGAACCTCATAGTGGTATAGTATTGACAGTGTCAGGAAACTACAGCTGCCAATCAAACAGTACCAATTCGTAAAGGAACAGTAAATGATGGAGTGAAACTGTTTGAATAGAACTATCGGTGCTAACAACGAAATAGAGTACCAGCTAGGTCTACAGCAGCAGCCATACCCGTGTTATCAGCCTTACCAGCAGCAGCAAATCCCTTGCAATCCCTCCTTAAAACACTTCTTCTCTGAAGCCTATCAGCATTAATCCACTAGTGAAAGAAACATTGATATAGAAAGAATAGTTGTATTTAAAAACATATTTTTGAACCACTTTGAAATGACCTTTTGGCCTTCCAGTGCACATTTGTTTTGAAATATTTATTCTTTCAAATAAAGACAGTATCTTCCTTTGTTTTGTATAATTGCGAGCAACTTAATGACACCCAACAAATAATACGCAGCAACATCTAGCCAGAACATTTACTTCACAGATTAGACTCTTAAAAGCCAGGAACAAATTCATAAGCCATAAAACGTGCACTCTTCAGTTGTGAAGCAACCACCATCAGTTGTCACAGACCCAATCAACAGGACTCTGAGTCGTTGAAATGGTGGTCCATCATGGATGCAGGTAGCCTCAGGCATCTGCATGTGTAGCATTTTGCCTTTTGTTCTCATCTGTCATCTTGCCTCATTCACCTCTTGTCACCCTAGTACTATTTCTTGTGGCATGAGCAAGTGCCGTCAGTCTTTTTCCAAAGATGTGAACTCTAAATGGGCTTCTCTAAGCAGATAATCTCCCTGCAGGAGAGGGCCTGCCACAAAAGGGGGAATAGTTTTTTTGTGTGCCAAAAGAGGTGGTGTAAGAATGACAGTAGACCAGTTAAACAGAGGATCGAGCCCCACCCAGCAGCATGATGCAGCTGGAGTAAGGAGCAGTAGTTTTGGGACAGTCACAGCTTACCCCTTCAGTTTGCAGTGATTCTTCAGTCCACATGCTACAATCTGTTTCCACCTTGTGCATATTATCCTCGCTAAAGCTTTTCTTTTTCTATTCAGGAGGACACCATGGAGGTAGAAGAGTTCTTAAAAGAAGCTGCAGTCATGAAAGAGATCAAGCATCCTAACTTGGTGCAGTTATTAGGTAAGTGATAGAAATGCCAAGCAAAGGGATTTGAATTAAACCCTTGTGCAGTGATATGGATGTTAAGGAGCAGATAAGCTGCTTACTGTACCAAGGCTGCAAATACAGATACTTATTCTCTTGCAAAATTCACAATTTGTAAAAGTAGTACTTGATTTTAATTATTTTTTGTTCCTTGCATTTAAGATGCAAGAGCCTAAAGCAGGAAATATAAAACAAACTGCTAACCAGTTTTTAGGAAACTCTCCTTCACCTCTCCCCCTCCCTCCCATACACACACTTTTAAATTGCCCAAAGAGCAGAATCTGCAGACATCAGCATTCTAGAAGAAACTCTGTATTCAAAAATGTGTTCCACAGGGGTATGTACACGGGAACCTCCGTTCTACATCATCACAGAGTTCATGACGTATGGGAATCTGTTGGATTATCTGCGCGAGTGTAACCGGCAGGAGGTGAATGCTGTGGTGCTACTGTACATGGCGACTCAGATCTCCTCAGCCATGGAGTACCTGGAGAAGAAAAACTTCATTCACAGGTAAGAATGACACTGAGGGCTCGCCCACTTCTCAAGCTCCAGAAAGCCCTTGAATTTCAGAGTCTAGCAATATGGGATCTAAGTGCATCACATCTTATAACTTACACTAACACCTTGATGTGTTGCATTCTGATATGGGACACTGCACTGTAGAAAACCCTCTACAAGAGACAGACTCAAGACTGCCATTCTGCCATGGTGGTCGTTCTTACCCACACATACTGTGAAGGTATCACCATGTAAGGTGAGGTAGTTAAATTGGCCCATCTCTCATTTAAAGGTACAGAGATTCCTAAAAATCATGGCTCTTTGTGAAATAGATCATTTCTCATTCCTATTAAGCTAATGGTCAGCAGAATGACCTCTTTCCCAGAACTGTGGGCATCTCTATACTCATACTGGGGTTCCCAGCAAACCTACCTTGCTGCCTTTTCATAGTGCTTTGATTTGTCCCTCTCCTTGTTTTCATCTGCTTTGGCGATTCTTTTCCAGTATTGCATGAATTGCGTGTATTAAGCATCTTTGCAGTCTTAAAGTCTGGAGATTTTGACCTTTAAGTGCAATTATGGTTAGTGCTTTGCATTCTTTGCCTGAAGAAATGACCTCCTAGCAATGTAATGAGACAGCCTGGATGGAGGCTTGAGAGTCTTTGCTGTTTTATTTAATACAAGATCTTCTCCATGGCACAGGTGTGACCTTTCCCACCCAATTAGCTAGAATATGAAATCCGTACATATGACTTCATAGAGATGAATATGAGGATCATGTGTGAAATGCTAAAGGTTCCTTGTAAGACACACATTTCCTATGTTGCATCAAAGTTGGGTTCACATGCTCCTGTCAATCAAAGTTAACACCTATTTGCAGCATCAGAGTTTCGAGCTTTTTGCGCTGTTGTAAGATTGTAGTCCCCTCAACATGTAGCAAGTGAACTTTACAAAATGTTTTCAGAATCCCATTTGTTTGCATGCTCTTGCACTTCATTTCCCATTATTGCTGATGACCCAGATATCTTCAGAAAATAGAAGTTTTCTTCCTTACAATCTGCCACCCCCGCATCCTCCTGCCCAGTTATTTCAGAGGTGTTGTCACAGTCCACACCCTTGGATTCAGATGCTGGGCTGACACTTCATTGAATGAATCAGGCAGGAGTAGGAATGGGGTTATAAAGAGGAGTTTTTATTTAGACAAACATGGTAGAAATCAGCACTGATATGGGGATATTCAGACCACTGCCTGACAGCTTAATGGACCTTTGGTAAAATGTACTATTTTTTTTATTTATTTATTTTTTAAGTTCTGCAAGCAACTTTTTAAAGAGTAAGTATCAGAGAGGCAGATCTTGCTTAGATCTGAAGTAGACTCTTACTTTAGCTTTGTGGTGAAATCAGTTTCTAATATAATGTGACAAAATCTGGTAGGTTTTTACAAAATTTATTACTAGCAGAAATGCTTTCATGTACTTTCACCATTTTAAACATGGTGTATAAATAGAAGGAAGATTTCAGTCAATTGTTGCCCACTGTTCTGCAAATCAGAATCCTGCGTATGAGGCATGGGGAATTGTTCCATAATCAGATTTCCCTAGATTATGATTGTCCATGTTGACCACCTTTGACTGTCCAGGTCATCAGGATACACTTTTTGTAGTCAGTGTCAAAGCCCCTGCCTGCCATCTAGGTGGTGATAGAATTGATGTACCTAGTGAGCATATTTTCAGAATAAAGGAGAGTGTTGAATCCTGAGGAGTGTACTAGCTGTTTCGCCAACTTCATTCCAGGAAATACTATTACACCATGACACACAACTAACCTGTGGAACTCATTGCCACAAGATATTGAGGCCAAAAGCTTAACAGAATTAAAAGAAGACTTAAGGGGTAATAAAAGCATACAGGTTTATTATAGTAAAATTTTTAAAAGAGATTTGAAAGGTTGAAGGCTTGAACCAGTTGCTAACTTTTTTAAGATGAAATTTTCCCTGTGGGCCAGTTATTCCTTAACTATTTATGCAGAGATTCTCGCGCCTTTCTCTGAAGCAGCTAGTGCTGGCCACTGTCGGAGACCAGTACTGGACTGGATGGACCCACTGGTCTGATCCACTGTGGCAGTTCCTATGTGTGTCCATTCACATCAGAAAGAGAGATGCTGTATTTCCAGTTGCTTGCATTTTGTACAGATATTTTTTCTGTTTTTTACAAATGGTATTGTATACTTATGGTAAAATAAAACTTCTTTAGTACAGTATGAGAAAGCACTGCATTGTGTTGTATATTATGTGAGTTGGTATGTTTGGAAAAAATAGTTTGTGCGGTTGAGATTTAAACATGGTAAGCCTGGGAACTGTAGTGAAATTGATTAGCGATAGCCCTGAAACTGATTAGTATATTTTCATTATCTAAGCTGAGTGATATATGTAAATAATAAACAGCAAAACTGGTGAGGTTCTTAAACATCCTTTGTTTCAGTAATCTAAGATAATTGTAAAATGAGCACTGACACTTGTCTTTATTTTTAAATGATTTTTATCCTGACAGTGGCAGCTTTTAATTTTTCTAAAAAGTTTGTATTCTAATTTAAACAATTTTTTTTGACGACAGCCTTATAAAGTGGAGAGAACAAATAATCTCCTGCTTTCTACATATCTAATACAGAAAAACACATACAAAGACTTGGGTTTCTTCAATAATAAGCCATGTCCTCTCCGCTGCTAAAGGTGTGATATTGTGAAGACCTTTCATGGCCTATTTTTTTCTTGTGTGCTTTCTTAGGGATCTTGCTGCCAGAAACTGCCTTGTAGGGGAGAACCACTTGGTGAAGGTGGCAGATTTTGGTCTGAGCAGGCTGATGACAGGTGATACGTACACTGCCCATGCTGGAGCCAAGTTCCCAATCAAGTGGACTGCTCCGGAAAGTCTGGCTTACAACAAATTCTCCATTAAGTCTGACGTCTGGGGTAAGAACTTACTTACATGCACATGAGACGACAGCCTTTTTATTTCCTGGTTATAAAATCAAGACATTAAAAACTGTTTGTTCAAGTATATCCCAAAGAGAGAGAGGATGATTGGTGGCTGAACCACTTTGGTCTGTGACCTTGTCACAGCTAATCAGGTGTGGGCTGGTTCAGTGTTTGAATGAGAGACCTAAAAGGAAAACCCAGGAGCTGCACATGTTTAGTCGGTCAGGACTTCTCCTTCTGAGGTTGCAATCCTGCAGATAGTTAAATACATGCTTAACTTCACAGAGGAGAGAGTAGTCCTCACATGTAAAAATTAAGCAGATGCGTGTTTGCAGGATAGGTGCCTAAGCCAGCTGTGAATCAATGCCATAGCACAGTACTTTGGGGCATTATGCTGTTGAAGGTTACTTGCTCTGTAAGCTACTTTTAGGATGAGGGTGAGAGTCTGAGATATTGAAACATGATCTCTATGTGCCTAGTGATAGCTCTGAGCTCCTTTTTTGTACATTTTTAAAAGAATCCTTTGAATGAGATGAGAAGCAGAGAAAGAACTTGAAGACACGTTGATACTCCTGAAGAGCCTGGAATACTTCTGATAAGAACAGGATAGATAGGCTATATCAGACAGGCTAAGTCCATCCATTCTGACTCCCTAAAATCCCAGTGCACTTTCAGTCTGTCTATCTCGAGGTTTGATGCTGCTGCTGATCACCACAGTATCTGAGGGGCACATTTTCAAAAGTGGCTAAGTGACTTAGGAGTCTAAGACCCATTCGTGTAAGTGATCTTAGGCATTTAAGATTCAGTGGCATGTAAGAATTTCTGAAGATTTGACCCCAAGTGTCTTCCACATAAAATCAACTTGGCAGTAGTGAAGTGTCTAGTGGACTTCCGGCTGTTCTCTCTTTTCATCTTATAGAAAGTTCTGCTTGGAGTGGAGTTTTATTCTTAGGATGTTGGAAAGGGATTGTTGATGCTATGAATGTTCTGGTGATGGCGGCAAAGCTCTGGGTACTGTATTATTGGTTAAGGTATTGATTTTTCTTTTTGCTGTCCTAAACCTGTGTGTGGCATTGCTGTGAACTGCTGAACAGCTGCCATGATCCATCAAAGATACTGCTGTACTTCAGTGGTGGTTGGGGTGATTCCTGTGTACATTGAAATGATAAAGCGCTTTGGGAGAAAAGGTATTCTAAAAATGTGAGGTTATTTTTAATTAATATTGGGCAAAATCGTGATCAGTTGGAGTTAGGGCCATGGTCCTTGGGATCTGACTCAAAATAAAGTGAGCCCTTTCCCAGTCACTCACTACAACTGCAGTTGGTGCACGATTTTACAAACTTTCATTCCGCTGCCTGAGGACAGAATTCAAACAGAGATGCTCATGGAAGTGTCTGGTTTAAATTGCCCTTGGTTGTTTATCATGTAATATGATGTGATTTCCGTACTTATGCAGGATTGTAATTGCCTTCTCTTCAGGCTAAAAACAGAATACAATGACTGAACTAATTACATGCAGGTTGTTGAACTGGTGTTGGGTCTATCCTTTGTACTCTGAATCCCAGTTTAGTTGTCTAACCATGGGACTCTCACATCCTCACCACAGTTCAATACAGAAAGGCATCCCGATCATTAAAGTTATTTTTATTTGACTGTGGTGCCTTCTGTTAAACTTCCCTTGTAACCAAACTGTCTCACTTAGTTCTCGCCTAGTTGGCAGTTATCACTGTGAATTCCGTCACAATGGAGGGACTGCAGCTTTCTCCTCTGTATATCTTGATACTCCTAGAATGGGGGCAGCCCATAAACAGTGAACCAATTGGACATGGGAATCCTAAAGCGAAAAAGGGGAAATAGAGATGAGAAGAGCTGTCAGATTTACAGCGAGACTGCAGTGCAGCAGAGAAGCAGTTTCAATTAATCCACAATGGCGTCTCTTAATTGTGCCTTTAATAGGACTTGAAGGATATCAAAACATTCAGGTTTGAGACAGCTGATACCTTAAAAATTAGTCTAATTCTATCTTGTCGTATTGCAGGAGACTTGTCTGTGTTGATGAAAAAGCTCATTACATTACTTTAGTTTCTGAGCTGCTGCTGAGCGTGGAATTTGAGCCACCCAGAACAGGGAGCTTGTTTAAGTGCCAGGGAATGTTTGTTTCGTGCATCCACTGAAAACAAACTTGCAAGATTATTGGTTTGGTTTTGGTTTTCTTTTTTTAAAAAACAACCCTAAAGCCTTTTGATTTCTCTATTGCAGCCTTTGGTGTCCTGCTATGGGAAATTGCAACATACGGCATGTCCCCTTACCCTGGAATTGACCTGTCTCAGGTGTACGAGCTGTTGGAGAAAGACTACCGCATGGAGCGGCCTGAAGGTTGCCCTGAGAAAGTCTATGAGCTCATGAGAGCATGTGAGTCTTCTGAAAGCATATGGAGACAAATGTCAAAGATGATTGAGCTCTGCAAAGATGTAGTTGTACTATACAAGGGTATGGTTAAAACACTATGGCACAAGGAGCCTTTGTTAGTCTTCCATTAAAGTTGCAGCTCTTAGTTACAGTCTTAAACTCCGCTGTCCCAGGAAGATGTAAATGATCTGAAGTTACCCATGTTTGGCTTGGGGGCATCCTTCTCCACTAGGAGTGGGAATTGTCCAGGTCTTGGGGAAGGTGTGTTGTTTAACTCAAGTTTCTTTGTCTCCTCTTTCCTGGGAATCTAAATAAAGGATTGTGCATCCACCTTTGTCTAGGATGGGGAAGGACGCCTTGTTAATTGTCTTGGGAACAACTTTTCTTAGTCCCTTGGCCATTAGTATGTCATTTATGGTTGATTTTTTTTTTTGAGGCGTTGAGTAGGCATAGCTCTCACTGGTGTCAGTGGGAGCTGAGGGTGCCCAGTGTCCTTAAAATCAGGTTGCTAACATCTAAATCTCAGCTTCCCTGTCTGTAAAAGGGAGCTGTTGATATTGAACTAGTTTCACGGTGATAGTGTGAGGCTTAATGAATATTTGTAAGGCTTGTTAGAAGTCCTGAATAGTAGTATTCTTTCAGGCTGGCAGTGGAGCCCTTCTGATAGGCCCTCGTTTGCTGAAATCCACCAAGCATTTGAAACGATGTTTCAAGAATCCAGCATATCCGACGGTAAGTCCACTTGCACCATTCATCACACTGTTTCTAGGAATGGGGGCGATGGCATAAGTGCACTGTAACTTAGTTTATTGCTTTATCTGAACATCCCCGCAAAGTTGCTTTGCAGTGAAGCTTTGTTTGTAAGTTGTACCTCCCAGTATAAAAAACATGGAGCAGGCAGATGCTTGTATTATTTTTGTTACCAACAGGCCTTCCCTCTGGCTGAGCCCCCTTCCCCTGGGTGCTGTCAGCGTGTCGTTTTTCCCCTGCTCTCCGTTGATAGCTTAGTATTTTTACCTTTTATCTCTACCCCACTGCCACCCCCTGCTTTCCTTGTGATCATTCTTTTCCTTGCCTTCCAGAGGTGGAGAAAGAGTTGGGGAAAAAAGGCATGAGAAGTGTAGTGAGTAACTTCCTGCAGGCTCCAGAACTACCGACCAAAACAAGATCATCCAGGAGAGCTGCTGAAAGCAAAGATGCCAGTGAGAACACGGAGATGGCGCATCCTAAAGGACAAGGGGAATGTGGTATGTTCTAGCTATAGCCATTATTCCCCTCCTGGGAGACGGACTGAAATTAAATGGAGGCCCAAATCCAGAGAGAACATGGGGAAAGTGCCTAATGATAGGTACCTGCTCTCTGGATGTGTCCTCTGTCATTAGGCACTTCTTCTCTTCCTAGGTTCACTGTGGGTTTGGGTCTCTATTCCGGTAGCTCCTGGCACTTCTTGTAGATGGCTAGCACTCAGTATTACTCTTGGGGATTCTGAGCTGCAGCAGCCATGCAGCCCAGGAAGGGGGGATATCGCCTCTGTGTGTTATCTGTCTACCTCCTGAATTCCTAGTTGGTTCAGCCCCTACTGAAAGTTAGAGCATCCCTGAGGGCTGTTTTAGCCTACAGCTGCTGCCCATGGCACCCAGTGGAGCAGTGCCAGAGCACAGAATACTCTGAGCACACCATCTCCCTCACCCTGATATATACCTGTGCCAGGAGTTATCAAAGGGATAGGGTAGGACTGGAGCTGCTCCAGTGCTGGGGGAATTCCCAGCAGAGAGGAATCTGCCTGGCTGCCAGCCCCTTTACATCACCAGAGTGGTCTAAAGAGGCTGGATCACTGCTCAGGATCAGAGCTCTGGCATATGCAGTACAGACTTTTATGTGGGAGGTATTTCTCCACCCCTATATCATACCAAGTGTCTGTTTTGAAACACTGAAGAGTATTACTTTTGGCAGATATCAAATATAGTTTCAGCAAGGGACGCTGAGGTATTTACAAAATCTACCATGAAATTAAACAACCTTTCAATCAGTTTCTCAAAGCGTGTAGTTTCCATTTTGAGGCAGTTGAAACAATGAGAAAACATTGAGCATAGGCAGTTAATTTGTATCCAGAGCATTTTAAAATGCAAAGTTTAAAAAATAAAGAACTCAATAAAAAATTGATCTCTCGGTTCTTGCCAACTCCTGTTAAATGTGCCTGCTCAGCTGTCCCATCAGGAGTAAGCAGTATGTTCTGTGGACTTGGGATCTCAGAGATCTTTAGTACACCTCTAAGAGAAATGGCACGCGTGTGCATATGCATGCGTGCATAAGAAAGAGAGAAGGTCACCACTGAAACTCCTCTTGGGGTGGCTTTTTATTTAATACAGATACTTGATGGTTCTTCTGGAGAAGGTGTGTCTTGGTGCCATATCTGAGCCTGGAAGCTGTATTTACTGTGCGTCAGCTTCACAATAGGTACCTATAGAAGGTCCTGTGTCCCTTCCCATTTCCAGTTGCTTACAGGTGCCCAAGACCTGTGAGCATCACTTCCCATCAGTAGCAAGCACTCCGTGAGAAATTTTGAGTTTAGGTCTTGATAACTGAGATGTTGGTCCCTGGGAAGGGATGTTAGGGACCTGAGTCATTGTTTTCTTGAAAAATCAGTGTTGAGAAGAAACATCTTTCATGTTCGTTCCTAAATGAGCAGAGAGGCTCACATACCCGTATCTGCTCTCAGAAATGGGTGTCCCCTTCCAAATTTTTTTAAAAGCCCTTTTTGCTTATGCCCCTCCAGATTTGTTCGGGTGCATGTGAATGGTTTTAATTACACAATGTCCAATAAAGTGTGATTTTTGCAATCCCGAAATTTACCCTTTTTTTCAAGAATTCCTCTCCTTCCTCTCAACCAGGATCCATTTTCCAGTATATGACTAGGTAGCATCCTCTTTTCCCTATTTAACCCTGCTCCATCTCCCCCTCTTGCTGCCTCCTCAAGCTGTAAATGTATACAATACTCTGAAGACATCTCTTCTGAATTGGGGTGCTGTCTGAGCACTCCTATTCTAATGCCTGACCTGTGAACGAGAGACCCTGTTGTTCAAATATTGGGACCTTCAGAACTCCTGACAAATGTATTATAAGCCGCTATTCATTTTTGAAGTATTTCTCATGTAAGTGGAAAAAGGGTCACCCCACTCTCCTTCCAGAGCAGCTCCACTGGAGCAGGCTGTTATCTCTGGGTTCCTCCACTGTGCAAGGCTGCCTGTCTTCACAATGACATGGTTAGGGGTATTTAGCTGCTGGAATTACCTTAGGTAATAAGGTAATAATTGGAGATATACCAATCTCCTAGAACTGGAAGGGACCTTGAAAGGTCATCGAGTCCAGCCCCCTGCCTTCACTAGCAGGACCAATTTTTGCCCCAGATCCCTAAGTGGCCTCCTCAAGGATTGAACTCACAACCCTGGGTTTAGCAGGCCAATGCTCAAACCACTGAGCTATCCCTCCCCCATTGATGTCTGCTTGTGCCATACACTCCACCAGAGGATGCTGTCAGATGGGGATTATGGACACCTTAGAGTAACCAAACAGGGAGATGAGTATGTGGATACAGACAGACTTTTGAAAAATGAACCTTCAGTCACATGGGAGAAAACAACAAAGGGACCAAAAAAAAAGCTGACCTTAGTGTTCACTTACCTCTACAAGGCAGCAGGGCTAGAGAAAACTCCAGATGTGATGTCAGGAACTCTGGGATAACGAGGGTTAATTTGTGTTTGTCTGAATTTCAAATGTAAATTCCTGTCTGACTGACTTAGTCAGAGGCCTGCTTGAGAAAACAAAGGGTGAGGTATTCTGGCAGGGCATCCTATAAACACTCCCCCACCCCCAAGAATTAATGTGTCCAAAGATTCTGGACCAAATCCAACCTTGGCTTCGGTGGAGCAGCGCCTGCTTGCACCAGGTCTGAACTCAGCCCTGTTTACAGAGCCTGCACCTGTTGGGAGGTGCTGCAGAGCGATCCCAAAGGAAAGCAGACTGGTATTTCTTTAAACGAAGCTCAGTAGAATCTTTTGTTCCTTGCAGACCCTCTGGAGCATGAACCTGCTGTTTCTCCCTTGCTCCCGCGGAAGGAAAGAGTTGCCCTGGAGAGCAGTTTAAATGAAGATGAGCGGTTGCTTCCAAAAGACAAAAAGACCAACCTCTTCAGTGCCCTTATCAAGAAGAAGAAGAAGACTGCCCCTGCCCCTCCGAAACGCAGCAGCTCCTTCCGGGAGATGGACGGCCACCCGGACCGCAAGGGTGGGGGGGAGGATGAAAGCAGGGACGCCAGCAATGGGGCTTTCATCATGCCCCCTGCAGATGCCATGGATGCCTCAAAGTGCCAGGGACCGAGCAATGGGGCTGGAGTCACTAACGGAGCCGTCACTGGGAACTCGGGCTTTTTATCCCCTCACCTGTGGAAAAAAACCAGCGCCATGACTAGCAGCCGGCCGACAACTGGCGAAGAAGAGTGTAGTTCTAATGCCAGCAAGCGCTTCCTGAGGTCCTGCTCAGCATCGTGCGTACCCCATGGAGCCAAGGACACGGAGTGGAGATCCGTGACGCTGCCCAGGGATTTGCAGTCCACAGTGAGGCAATTTGATTCCTCCACCTTCGGCGGGCACAAGAGCGAAAAGCCAGCCCTGCCTCGGAAGCGGGCGAATGAGAACAAGACGGATCTTGGCGTCAGGGGGACGGTGACGCCCCCTCCCCGGCTGCTGAAGAAAAATGAGGAGACGACTGACGATGTGTTCAAAGACACAGAGTCCAGCCCTGGCTCCAGCCCACCCTCTCTGACACCAAAACTTGTACGCAGGCAACCTATAATCGCTTCTTCCTCCAGCCTGTCCCACAAGGATGATGGCATCAAATCCAGTGCCTTAGGTACCACTGGGATGGCAGACCAAGGTCCTACCGTCAAACCCAACTCTGCTGGGGTTGTGGTTGCCAGCAAGGCTTCCACGGAGGAGCCAAGGATGAGGAGGCTCAAGCAGACTTCCGAGTCGTCAGGAAAGGACAAGGTGAAGTTATCAAAGCTTAAACCGGCTCCTCCGCCTCCGCTCTCCTCAGCTTCCATTGGGAAGCCTGGAAAATCATCCCACGGCCCCAGCCAGGAAGCAGCAGATACAGGGTCTGGTACTAAATCTAAACAGTTGACTCAGGTTGCAGACAGTATAAGCAGTGATGTCGCCAAGCCAAACCAGTTAGGGGAGGGTGTAAAAAAGCCTGGGCTCCCCTCTGTACCAAAGCCACAGTCCTCCACAAAGCTGCTGCTGACCACAGCGGCCCCAGCCCCCTTGTCCTCATCTGCCCCATCTGCCCCGAGCGGAGACCAGCCATCGTCAACAGCCTTCATCCCTCTCATATCCACCAGAGTCTCCTTGCGCAAAACGCGCCAGCCTCCAGAGAGGATAGCCAGCGGCACCATCACCAAGGGAGTGGTATTGGAAAGCACTGAGGCCCTGCGCGTTGCCATTAACAAAAACTCCGAACAAATGGCGAGCCACAGCGCCGTCTTGGAGGCCGGCAAAAACCTCTACACGTTCTGCGTGAGCTATGTGGACTCCATCCAGCAGATGAGGAACAAATTTGCCTTCCGCGAGGCCATCAACAAGCTGGAGAATAACCTTCGGGAGCTCCAGATCTGTCCGGCCACCGCTAGCAGCGGCCCTGCAGCCACGCAGGACTTTAGCAAACTTCTCAGCTCGGTGAAAGAAATCAGCGATATTGTTCAGAGGTAGCAGAAGCCAGGTAACACCTTTTTTTAAAATTTTTTTTATTTTTATTTTTTTATAACAGGCCAAAGCCAACTGCAGAGAGAACCACAGCATATGCACAATGGTAGACTGACAAAGAACCCAGGGGCCTTCATTATAGGGATGTGCAAAAGGCACAGACTGGGGAACAGCCCTACTGCCTAAAGTAGGGTGTTCATCAAGATGCACTTTTCTCCCTTTCACCGAGGTGCCCCATATCCCTCGTACTCAAAATCCTCTGGTCTGTGGAGTTCTTGCCTTGTGGACTACAGGTCTAAATGCTGAGGTCACACCAGGCCTTTTTATAATATTTTGTTGTTTTGGACAGAGCTTTAAGATGGAACCCGAACTGACGGACACTGATACTCTGCCCTCCTCCTGGAGGATTTCCTACAGCAATTTGATTTCCTCCCCCTGCCTCTGTTGTAAATGAGGATGAGTGTTTGAATAGCAATATACACCCTGCTTTCCTGGGGTCACAGTGTCCCCTTCCCCGCAGACGCATACAATGCACTTTTGGAGGTGGCGGGGGAGTTATTAATGAAACTTAGTCATGAAACAGAACACTACGAAATACGTGTACGAAACTCCTCCCTGTGGTTCTGTCGGTGACCCTTAGCTGCCGATCAAGGAATCCGTGTTTCCTCGTGTCCAGGAGCCCCTGACGATTGGGTTCGGAATGGCGCGGATGGACGCTGTGAATGCAGCGGTACAGGAGTCCATTTGGTAACGATAAAGGAGTGAAGTTATAGAGGAAGAGCACAGCCGTGCTTTGTAGATGCACAACTCTAGCCAGGCTCAGGCTTGGGGGAATGGCAGATCCTTTGTGAGAGCAGTGAGCTGACTGCATCACTGAATGAGGAAGAGAAGGGTGGCAACAGGGGGAGGTGGATTAGGATGAGTTTAAAGATACCACTGTGCCTCCAGTAGTGGTTCTGGTTGAGTCTGTGCATCCCAAATGTGCCTCAGCGGAGCTGTTTGTCTAGTTAAATTTCCAGCCACGTCAATTACGTGGGAGTAATGAGCTCAGATAAGGGCTACATCAGACCTGGACGGGGCTTGCTCATACAGTCCCTGTTGGAAGAGGAAAGCAGCTCGTGGCGAGCCCTTCCTTTCAGTGTCTGTACAAAATACCACTGAACAGTTTAAAATCTATACATAGGGGTTTGGAGTAGTTTATTTAATTCCAGTGGAAACATTGATCACCCTAATGATTGGGTGGTTCTGTCCAGGATTAAGCAGGGATCGGAGAAGCCTGCGGACACCTTTTGCCCTGGGTGCACCTCTCAAAGGAGCAGTCTAAGGATGCCACAAACTTCTGAAACCATGACTCCTGGGCAGCCTTTCCCAGTTCACTTGGACCTTCCCAATTAATCCAGTGGATTTGGGGACTAACTGTGACTCTTTGTGTTATTGAAAGGACAAGACTTTAAGACAATTAACAGTGCAATTTAACTCCTTTCAACTCTGGCCAAGAGAAGAAAGCAATCTCCCCACCCCATTCCCTCAGTATCTCCTGTGAAACCCCACCATGTGTATCTTAAACACTAATTGCTTTCCATGAGATTTTATTTTTCCTCTTTACAAACTGCTTGTTTTGTAGATTTCTGATTGTTCTTCTCTATGCTCACACCATTCTCACCCCCACAGATCACCTTGGCTTAACTCGTGACAGTAAAATAAAAAAAAACAAAACACCATAGGCTGCCTTTACAAAATACAAACATACATGCAACAAAAAACCCACAAGCAAAAAAATAAAAATAAAAACAACCCACCCCACCAAAAAAACACCCCTTGGACTATCTCTTTTCTGAGGTACTGTTTTAACGTTGTTGATAACATATTGTGCCACTATATTATACATTTGTATCTCAGTATTACACACTTTTGTAGACTTGTCTTTTTTACAATGTGTAAATAGCTCTGTCCTTCGTTTCTGTAATACCAAAGGGGCTGTTTCCCCTTTATTTTGGTCCAATACAGATTGTTTCTGTACGTGGCTCTCGCTCTGATTTTTATTTTTTGGGGGGGTTATTTTTTATTCTGCGCTCTCTTGCATAGTATATTTAAAAATAAATCTGTGTCGAAGAAAACCAGGAGTGCATTGGTCTACTGACAAGGCTGCTTCAGCTTAGATGACCTCTGTCTGGTGTATGGTGCAAGCATTTCACAAAGGCCTTTCTGATCACCATGCTGATCAGAACCAGAGGGCAGCGAGTTACCAGAGTCTTTAGAAGTAGCTCTGAACATCATACCGGGGGGAAAAAGGTACAGAATAAAGATCTGAATGTGGCCCCTTTTTGAAGTCAGGGTTTTGCCACTGACTCCAGTGAGAGCAGGACTTGACCCTAGACTTTTCTTCTTCTGCCGTGTGTTTGCATTCAAGACCTAGTCTCTATTCTCTCTTCCCCTTTGATGTGGAGTGGCCAGTGTCTCCATTCTTCTAAAACAATTTCTGGCTACTCCATAGTTGGTTTCAATGTATGTGCTCATTGTGAGGCAGGCATGGTTTGGTGGCCTGAACCCAAAATTGGAAACAAAGATCTTCTGCCTCCTAATCCCAGTTTTAACACGGACTCACTGTGATACCTTGTTGTCTGTGCCACAGCTTTTCTCTCTGAAACTTGGCGATGATACTGCTCCAGAGAGAGCAGCTGCCAGGATTCTCCCTCTCAGATTCTTAGCGCAAGATTGGCAGAAATTCCCAAGCTCCTAAAGAAGAGACAAGCTAAGACCTCTGTTGACCATCGTGTGCTGCCCCCTGAGCTAAACCACTGCTGATGGAACAGTCCAGAGGATTCCTTCTTGACGAGTCAGCAAATCTCAGATTTGTCATATCTTTATACCCATTCTACTAGGTGGCATGGAGACAGATAGTCCCTGCCCTAGCTAGCTTATACTCTAGACAGACCAGATCAAGGGTGAGAAAGCAAACAAAGGCAAAGAGAGGTGATGAAGTGACTTGCCCAGCCTCACGTAACAGGTCAGTAACAGAGCTCAGTAAAGGACCAGAATCCTGACCACTAGAGAGATCTAGCTTGCGTGATAAAGGGAGTGGAAACCTTTATATGGGGCACAGGGGTTCATCAGAACGTTTGTCCAGCTGCAGTCGCTGATACGCAGGTGAGATTGGACCATTACATTCTTTAATGAGCAGAAAGTTGTTTTAAAAAAAATAAAAACAGGGATGTGCAATAGGTAAGAATAAATTTTATTAGTGAAAAAGTTGGTGCCACTCTTAGCAAGTCCTGGAGGAATTCTTTACTAGACTGGTGTCAGCCAACAAAAAATGCGCACACAAGTACAGGAAGTTCACACTTACTTTATGACAATGGCTCTTGGAGAGATCAACACCTAGAATGTTTGAGATTTACATCTCTGACACAACGCCATGGATACAGTTAACAGCTGCCCGCTGTGGGTCGATGCTGCGCTGGCTTTGGATTGGGGTAGGAAGGATTGTAGAGCAAGGGTGGTGGGGCTTCACGCCAAATGAAGTCATTCCTGAACATCCTTATCTGCCCGGATGTGGACCATAATCCTTGGGAGAGGGGAGATCAGTCGTCTGGGTGGGGAAAGCACCAGGAAATACAGGATTGGAAGGGGGAGAAGGAGGTAAAACACTAGAAAATTGGGTCAGCCTAACTACATCACTTGCGTGTGAAAAATCCACACCCCTGAGCAGTGTCTAGGTCGATGGAAGAATCCTTCTGTTGCCCAAGTTACTGCCTCTTGGGGAGGTGGTTTACCTATGCTGATGGGAGAATCCCTCCTGTCGGCGTTGGGAGTGTCTACACTGAAGCGCTATAGCTGCGCCACGATGCTGCCGTAGCATTTTAAGTGTAGACAAGCCCTAAATTTAGCCAGCTACAGTGGGAATTGATTTAACAGATTGATGCATTTAACAGGTTGATTGCTCCAATTTTCAAGGTTATTGAACCTGAAAGTGTGTGAATGCGCTGGGGAGAAAATACTTTTGTTGTGTTTGAAATGGTAATGGTCCCTGTCAGGTTTTCCTCAAATGCATCTTGCCATTTTAGGGGCAGCTTTGCTGAGGAAATCACTCGTCGCAGGATTCAAAACATGGTCAATGTTCATTTACAAAAAATAAATAAAAGTCCCTCTACCCGCACGAAGCCTCCTATCCTGCAAAGATGCTGCTAGACAAGCACCTCTCCCAATGGGGGAAAATGTTGCCAGCTACAGGGAAATCTTGCTATGGACTTGTGCTGCCAATGCTTCTCTGGCAGTATCCCAAGTTGTTTGGCATGAATTCTCTGCTGATCAGAAAGTGTTCCTGAGCCTCTGTCTATTAGCACCTTTCCAGCAGGGGTTCTAGCCGGGGGGGGGAGCTTTTCTGAGAGCCAGGCTATTCCCAGCTAGTGCACCACTTAGGACGGATTTTAATAACACAGTTCTCAGATAACAGCGCAAAGAGACGACGTTTATACCTGCCACTGTATCTTCCACTCCATGCTTCTGATGAAGTGGGTTTTAGTCCTCGAAAGCCTATGCCCAAATAAATGTGTTGGTCTCTAAGGTGCCACAAGGACTCCTCGTTGTTTTTGCTGATACAGACTAACATGGCTACTGCTCTGAAAGTTATAACATGGTAGCTCTGCCCTTCCCCCACAACACGACTGAAATGCTGTTGGGGCTTGCTATGCGGCTGGACCCATGTGGGATCCCAAACTCTGCCACCACCTTGGACTTTGCAGGGCTTCAGCTCTGCTCAAACATGGTTGGTTAGCTCCAGCTTACCCTGCAAGAACAAATCCGGGGGGGTGGGGGGCTGTGACTAGGTCTCCCAGCAGTGTAAAAGGGACTGTGGGTTAGCACTGTGTGTAAACCAGCGTTCACGAGGTCTGATGTCTGGCTAGTTGCAGAAGAGGCTAGGAAAGTGAATGATCAAGAAGGGGAGCAGGGTCTGAGATGAATTTGAAAGGCCCCAGGCAAGGTTAGCCAGGGTGCCCCGGCTCGAACGGAAGGGCTGGGATTTGCAACAGAGCTCTGCTGGGCCGCACTCTGCCCCTTGAAAAGTCTTCCCGCGGCGTGAGGTCAGCCAGTCCCCGTTCAGAGCAAGCTCCTGACGCTTGAAAAGGCCCTGGCAAAGGTGAAAACTAGCCTCTGCCTTGCATTGTCCATCGTTTTTATGGGTAAGGGATTTCTTTAAAGAAAAGGGCCCTTCCCTGGCGCTGGGGCTTGGCATTGGTGCTCTCGCTGCCTTGGCGTAATGGTCAGAGGCGCTTGGTGCTTCTGAGCAACACATCACCCACCACCACCAGCTCTGTGCCCCTGAGCTCTAGTGCCATCTGGTGGGCTCTACTTGGAGCAAAGTCCTCCGTTCCCATCAGTAGTAAGGAGCCGGCATAAGGAAGTGGGAGAACTGGTGTCCCCAGAGTGGGTAGGCCTGGGACGAGAACCTGAAGCCCGAAGTGGAGTGACCTTTCAGGATGAGGGGAAGTGGAGGGGGGCCCTTCCACCGTCCTTGGAATTGGCCGCGGGGAGAGGAATAAAATGTTCCAAGCAAATACAAAACTGCTTCAAGGAGTTATTTTCCATTCCGCTGCCCCCCGCCCCCACCACACACTTCCCCCCAGCTGGCCCCTCCATCAGTATCTAGTGCAAACTAACCGGAAGCAAGAATGACCTGCCTGGAGCATCCCTTTGAACCCCAGCCAGCGAAACACTTGCCTATCTCCCCTCCAAGGAAGCACTGCCTAACCAGCAGATCTTGGCCAGCGTGTGGCACATCACAGCCATGCAGGTGGCTCTTTCCTTCCTGCTGAAGATGACAATGCACCTGTTGCCCCCGCAGGATGCCTGAAACCAAGCTCGGACACACTTAGGTCTGCTCCACTCACCAGGTCAGCGAGATGAAAGCCTCTGGCTTGTAAGAAGTTGCCCTAATGGCAGGTAGTTTTGTCCCTTTATAATAATCTCGTTGTACAAACATTTGCATACAGTCCCCTGTTCAAGCCACTAGACCCTGCTTCCCTCCCAGAGCTGGGAAGACCCTCGGAGTCCCTGCTCTAATCACTCCACTCCGCTTCCTCTCCCAGAGCAGGCAAAACCGCTCTTCCCTGCCAAGTGTCACTGCTGCAGAGTGATGGGTTTTCACTGATGAAACGCAAGGTTCTAAGGGTGGAATATTTAGTGCTACCAACTCTCGCTGAGCCGTGTGTAAAAACGCAGCTGTCCCCCGGCAGCTCTGCGTAAAATTGACGAGTGGATATTTATTGAGGATTTGAACATTCACAAAGGAAAAAGAGAGTGGGGTTGCCATGGTAACATCGATAACAGCTCCCCAGCTCCGCTGTTCAATCAGACTGGTGCATGTGTGTTCTCTGAACTCGGGGCCTGTCGTGGGATGGGATTAGAGAAAGACCAAAAGTGCATTTCTAAATGTATCTGGCTCCTTTCCCCCGGTTGAGTCCGTTTTGGCTTGGACACGCTGAATGCTGCTTGCAGTGAGAGCTCAGTTACAGCGCTGGAAGGTGGGGAAAGGAAAAATGCCCTGCCTCGCCTCTCCCCCAAATAGCAGCCGCCGTCCAAGTTAATCCTGAGGGTGAGCTGGGTGTGGGTAATGTGCATGCTGTACTGGGCGAGGGGGATGGGTTCTGCTCTCACATCACTGTAAATACAAAATAACTCCCTTGCAAACCCAGTTTTACATCAGTGTAATTGAAATTGGAATCGGGGCCACTTGTCTAGCCAGAGCAACCTGCACTGAGCCACCTCCCGTAGCCATACCCAGGTCTCTGGTAACCCACCGGACATATTCTCCTGCCATTTCTCCACTAGGCGAGCAATTTGTGCTGGCCTCTGCGGGAGGCACTGGTTTTGAGAGCATTGCCTGCATGATGTGCGTTACAGTGCCCCTTTTGGAGCCTGGCTTTTCAGCCAAGTCTTGATGTGCTCTCTGCTTTCGCGGGTGCAGTTCAGCACCTGCAAATAATTCCTGCTACTTTTTGTGTGCCTGTGGTGAAATATTAGCAGCCTTTAGTCTCTTAGCACCTGCAAGCCAGGTAGTCAGACCTCTAATTATCCATATTTGTGCCCACCGTTGGTGGCAGGCACAGAAAACCATGCACAGTAGGTTGCAGTTACAAAACTCCGTCTGCAAAAAGCAGAGGCCAGCGCTGAGAATCAGGCTCACTCTGCAGGGCCCTGCCGACACTATTTTATTATTTGCTAAACCCTCCCAGTGGTGAAGCTTCGCTAGTGGTAGAGTTGGCAGCAATGCCAGTGTGCACCAGCCACTGGCATCTCCGCCACAGTGTCCCGGGGGTAGATGACGCTGTGCTTAAATGTTTACCAGCAAGCAAGCTGCACTGGGGGCTCCCCGCACTTGGCCAGCACTGGGAGCGTTGAACCCCATGTCGGCAAGGCCCAAGTGGTTAAAGCAGGAACAATTCAGCAGCAAGGCCAAGATCTGGATTTGCTCTGCAACGCGATGGTCTGTCAGCTGGTCCTGCATCAGTGTGCTAGCAGTTAACAAAGGCTCCCCTGGTTGGATCTGGGAAACGGCGATGCTCGGGATCCAGCTGCTGCAGGACAGGAGCAGTTCTGGCCCCTAGCCGATGGCTGGCACGGCCTACTCGCTCGCTGGGATTTTGAAGGCTGACAGTTGATTTGGCCATTTTGCCTGCTCCTGGTTTGCACGCAGGAGCAATCCTGTTGTAAATGGCATCTTGACGCTGCACAGAATTTGCTGCCGGAGGGAGTCTGTGTTCATGAGAGAGAGAGAGCAGGAACTTTTAGAGCTGTGCACCGTGCCCAGTGGGACCTATTCCTCATTCACAGCCATATTCTGGATGTCAGCTCCAGGCAGTCCCTATGGAGACTGTCAACACTTTGATTATCCCCCTATAATCATTCAGTCTATCTACTTTAACTTACAAGCATGGCAGCGCCGGGTCTGCCGATTCTTATTCATAGCAGCGCACGCCTCTCAATGCACCGACAGCGGAGCCGGCGACTGCTCAGAACAATGGGGGACAACGTGAACGCTGCTCGGCCCACGGTCGCTTTTAGTGAGCTCCAGCAAAGGCAGCACAGTGTGCTGGGGTTTTAAGTCCATCTTTTATAAACACCCGCCCTCCTTTTCTCCCCCAGCCCACACACCCCGATCAAGCCTAGCAGGGACATGGACAGTGAGGTGGGGATGTGAAATCTGGGACAGAGTTGAAAGTGATGGAGAAAGCGTGGTACCAAAAAATAGCAACCTCCCCCAGCCCTCTTCTCCAAGGGAAACTAGCTGGCAGGGTCGAAAAGGATGGGACCTGGAGCACTTCTTTGGCTGGAGAGGGCAGGAGTTGGGAAGGGCAGAGTAAAGGGTAAGATCCCCCTGGGGTGACTCAGTCAAGTCCAGTCCTTCATCTTCTGCCAAAGCGGAAGCTGAATCCCCCTTTCTTCCTGTTGTAGCCATTGAGCTCCTCCGCCAGGTTCTCCAGGGTGCCGCTGCGCTTCTCGCCGTCCCCCCGCAGGAAACCGACCCCTTCGCCTTCCTCTTCCCGGCTCTCCTGCCTCCCGAACCTGAACCTGAAGCCTGCCCTCTCCTTGCCAAAGCCCTGGAGCTCCTTGGCCACACTGAAAAGGGAGCTGAGGTCTTCGAATCTCCTCCGCCGCAGCACTTCCCTCCACAGGCCGCTCTGAGAGGCGTCGTCTGCCGTTCCCTGCCAGCTTGTCTCAAACCAGACCCCGTCCCCTGGCTCTCCCGTCTCCTTTCTGTCGTCGGGAGGGAAGCAGGTTCCCAAGCTCAAGAGGAGGAGACAGGACAAGGAGTAAGGAGCCTTCATCTGAGTGGTGGGAATGGAAAAGAACAAGGGAGGCATGTGCCGGTAAGTGAACCTCTCCCCAGATATCAGCACCTCCTCTGAAAGCAGCCCCAGCTTAATGAGGCGCCCAGTGCAGAACCACCCCCCATCCCCAGCCAGCCACTCCCTGCGCAGGGTGGGAGAGAAGCAGCACCCGAGAGTCCAGCAGGGAGGTTCTCCAAAGCAGCTGGGACTGGTCTGTCTGAGCTGAGACGCCTGCCTGTCTATTGTGGCACCCAGCAGAGCAGGAGCTGGCACAACAGTCCCTAGGGGCCTATTTGAAATCTTTCCTAGCATCCAATGGCTCGTGCTGGAAGTTCCTCGCTGAGCCCTGCTTCCAAGAGCCACTCAATGGGGTCTGGGGTCGGATCTCTTTTAATGAGCTGATTGCCCCACTGGCCTGGTGCCCTTCTCTGCTACACTCGCATTGTCTCTAGGGGCTTTGGTCTCTCTGGGTATCGACTACGCTGCGGCCGAGAGCGAGGGAGATAGAGCAGAGCCCGAGCGGCAGGGTCCACACTGCTGTTTAGAGCACCCTCGCTCGAGCCCTGCTAGGGCGGGTCTGTGTTCCCAGGAGACTCTCACCCAGCTGCAGTGTAGACGTATAAATTCAAATCCTGCTGCACTCGCCTGGTCTGCAGCGTGGGAAGAGCACAGCTCTGCCTGGGCGAGGGTTGGCTGAACGAAGGCCATTACCCTGTCATTAGAATGATGGGATCTCAAGTTGTATGCTCCTCCCGGGGCACTGCAAGGAAAGCTTAGGTGCACTCACCTGAGCAATCCTCTGCTTTCTCCTAAACAGCAGAGCACCTGCTAATGGCATTCAGTAAAGATGCTCGATGTCTCTTTTGATGAGGCCCCGAAGCCCCCTGCTGACATGGAGGCAGCATGTTCTAGTGATCAAAGCAGGGAACTGTGCCGAACGTACGGGAGAGAGCAGGAGACTGAGGTGGCATTCTTACATCTACCACTGTGTGACTTTGGGCAAGTCACATGATCGCTCTGTGCCTCAGTTTCCCTCTCTGTAAAGGGGAGGGGGAGGGTTGGTCTAAGGGGGGAGATGTCTTCCCAGGAAATCCTGTCAGTTAAAGTCCCTGCACCCAGAGCCAGGTGAGGAAACTGCGGCTGTCTAGGGCTCTGTCGCATGGGCGGGTGGCCCATCTCCTTTACAGGGGGGCATCCGTGCCGCAGAACCCAGGCTCTGCTGGGCCATGGAGGCTGAACTCCCGTGTCTGCCTCTGTGCTGCTTCCCCCAGGACTGTCAGGCGGCAGGGGCAGGGGGGTGAGGAACAGCCCTGGGCTGTGGCAAACCCAGCCGGCACCCAGCCCTCTCCTCGCTGGGTGTTGCAACTTCAGAACACTTCAAATCAAACCCCAAAGACCTGGAAATAACTGTGCCCAGGAGCTGCTGCGGGGAGACGGGCGGAGGAGGGCTCCGGGGCACAATGCTTTCCCAGCTCCTCATTCAGGCCCTGGGCTCTGGCCCTCAGGTACCCTCAGCCACTTGCAAAGGAGCTCACCAGGCTGCCAGGTGTTGATGTAAAGGCTGGACTGTCTTGGAAACCTCCCCCCTCCTTCTTAGCGACTCCACAGCCGGCCTAATAGCACCTCGGCCGAGGGCCCTGAGGAGCTCTGCTTAGAGGGAACATGGAGCTCTCTGCTTCTTAGCCAGCCCAGTGCCACAGACGAGGGCCCCTCTGGCCTGGTCCTGGGAGCGTGCAGCTCCCTCACTGGCTCCAGCGAGAGTGGAAGCTGCTCAGAGCCCCCGGGGCCTGCGGCGGGAAGAGCATCTCATGGAGCAAGTCATTTCCCCAGTGGCGGATCCCTGCTTACCTTGCTCTCTCTGCTTGGCGGCCAGTCTGCGTGGAGCTGCACTGGAGACCAGGCTGCTGGGCTTTGCCTCCTTTAAATAAGCTGCAGCATTAATGACCAAGTTCCGCCGGCTCGCCGGGTTTATGGCTGCACATTCCAGAGGCTGGGATCCCATTGGGAAGCCGGGTGGAGATGGAGAGCGGGACCGCTGACTGATTGGGCCTGTCTGAGCAGCCACAATGGGAGCAGTGAGCTGGCTCTCATTAGGGTCCTTGACGCACTCTTTTGAGTTGCCACCTCATTTGGAGAGAGCAGCCCTCGGAGCCGCGGCGTTAACTAGTTCTGAGTCACCCTCGGTGACAGCAAAGGCAACAGGCAGCCCTGGCCGGCGGAGTTCCTGGCCTGTGCTCAGGGATCCGCGAGTTACTCCTGGATTGTGCCTGCCTGCTTGACAGGTTCTTGTCGCCATCTCTCCGAAGGGGCTGCTGCAGGCTCCAGGTGTGCATGAACCGTGCGATGCACCCATGGGACCTGAAACTACATCCACAAATGGCGAGAGAGATCCCTTCAACTGCTGTCCAGCTGGGACGCCCACTGGCCACCCATCTGGAAAAGCCCCCATGGCTAGTAGGACCTCCTGTGCCCAGATGGCAAACCAACTCTGCTAGGCCAAGGAAGAGAGGATTCCAGTTCAAGGGACAGTCCATTCCTACGTCATGGCTGGGCTAGAGCATGGGCAGTGAAGCATCTCTCCAAGGCACGCAGCACCCATACCATGAAGGGATTCATGGGTTCAAATCACCATAAGGTATTGCACCTGGAGAGCCTTCTGGAGCACAGGGTGATGTGTGTCCAGCCTCAAGCCGCCGCGAGACGAGCAAGCCAGCTGGGTTCTGCACCAGTTGATGTTTCCAAGTGGCCTTCAGTGGTGGCCTCATGGAGAGCATCAGTGAGGGAGGGGCCTTGCCAAGTGGAGATGGACAAAAGGGCTCATGGTCACTGCTGGTCTCTGGACACCCCGAAGCAGCAGGGGGTCTAAGAAGGGCCCCTGGGATTGCACACTCCTGCAGTGCTGGGACTGGAGGTGCTGGGTGGCATCGGTTGTTGAGACCCTCTGCCTGGCCCCCCAGTCCACCCCTGCTCCATGAGCACAAACTTTTCTCATTGACGTTCCTCCCTGGCCAACTTTTCTGGGAATCATCCCTGCCAGGAGCCCAAAGAATTGTCCGAGTCCCTCCCTTCACCCATCTCCCCTTCCCGCCACTCTATCCAGTGTCAGATGCAGGACACTCAGCCGCAGCACCCACTCCAGCTGGGAAGGGCTGCAGGGGATGATGCTATTCTGCATTGGCTCCAAAGCTGCGCTGAAGGGGAAGGCCTGGCCCATGGCTGCTGGGCATGATTTGTGCCCACCCGGCCTCTCTGCTAGCCTGGCAAGGCTGCTGTTGAATGGGCATTGCCCCTCAGTGTGCGATGTCTCCCCCAACCTTGGCCCACAGCTCCAGGGGGGCGGGGGGTTAGCAGGAGCAGGGAGGTGGCTGCGCTCTTTGGCAGCATGGGGTGTTTCCTGCATGCCACACCTGCCTCAGCCAAGAAAGCCTGGGCCGGGTTTGTATTTCTGGCACTGATTTTACCTTCCCCCAAGCCCATGGTGCAGGCTGGGGTTTACCAACCCCTCCTCTGGCCCTTTGTCTTCTGGCAGCATGGCCTAGTGGAACGAATGTAGGCCTGGGAGCCAGGAACCCCTGAGCTTTGTTCCTACTTCTGCCACTGACTCTCTGCACAGCTTTGGCAGGTCACTTACTCTCTGTGCCTCGGTTTCCCCATCTGTAGAACAGGGATGTTAACACTGACCTGTGACACGGAGGGGCTGAGAGACCCAACTCGTTCTTGTGAAGGGCTTGGAAATCCACCCGGATGAGGGTTAAGCATAAGAGCCATATCGAATTTGGAGCCAGACCCTCAGTTACAGTAAATCAGCAAAGCTCCATTGACTTCCTCAGCGCTCTGCTGCTGTACACTGGGCGAGGAGCTGTCCCTTTAAGACCCTACATGTAGAAACGATCTGGGCTTTTATATTTAGAAAAGCAAATATGCTCATTTAACCTCTGAGGTGAAGCTGCTCCTCTCAGAGCGGCTGCCAAGGTGCAGCAAGTTCAATGGCAGGAAAGGCTGCTGTCTATCAAAGCGCTGCCTGGATGCCAGTAATTAGTCCTCGTTTTCTTAAAGTGAAGCCACCTCCTCCTGCCAGCGTGGTGAATTCCGACGGAGGCTGGCACCGGTGCCGAGAGCCGGGTGGCGAGAGCACACGGGAAAGGAGCACGCAAGGGCCGTGTGGGGAAAACCCTTCCAGGGGCATTAGCTGGGGTAATTCTAAGTTGTTGGCAGTGGAGAGGTACCTGGGCCCGTCCTTCTCTGGGGTTGGCATGAAAGGGAGGCAGGCAAGCAGGCAGCAGTGCCGCAGAACCATTTCTCTTTAAAGCCAGCAGCGCTCCCTGCCCGGAACTGCTCTGGGCATGTGAGAGGCTCCCAGCGCTGACAGCCCCACGGAACTGACCGAGGCCGGGCAGGGAGGTGCGATTGCAGGTGGATGGAGACCCAGACGCAGGCCATACAGAGTGACGAATGAGTTCCTTTTATTAAGGAGTTTTAGAAAGTCCACATGTACAGCGTTGGACACCAATCACACACGAGCTAGACTTCATTGTACTGCTAAACACCACGACCTGTCCGCTAGCTCAGACCTGAACAGACATCGCTGTGGCCCGAGCTCTGCCATGGGGGCAAGGGGCTGGCTGTGTGAAGTCCAGCTCAGGAAACTGCTTTGAGCCCCCCCCACCCCCGCCCCGATCCTCGAAGGGCAGGCACGGGTGGGGCACCCGCCTAGAAACACGTCCTTGTCCTCTGGCGGCCCAGGCCGGTGAAGTTAGGCCGGCACCCTGCAGCGTGGAAAACCCGTCCAAAGGCCGTGGGCTGGCGAGAGGGGCTGCCAGCTGCCCCAGCCCTGCGTGACTCTGATGGGCCAGGAGCCAAAGGCAGCAATCCAACAAGCGTCGGTTAAAGGGGCTCCCATCTAACCTGAGCCCTGTTACCGGCCCTTTGGTCAGCGTGGGCCATGCACTGCTCCAGACCAGCCTTCCTACGCTGCAGGGCTGGAGGCTGCACGGTTGGGGGCCAGACCCTTAGGAAGCTCCTTGGAGGGGCATTGTATGCACGGCAGTGCCCACCATCTGCCGCCTCCTCTCAGCACCTGGCATCTGGCTGCAATTGTCCTGCCCTTCCCAGCCCCCACCCCCTTCCTGCTGCTCTCCAGGGCAGGTGTCATCGTAGACAGGTTTTAGTCTGATGCCAGGCTGCAGCTTGATCCATGCACTCTTAGAGCTAATCCCTGGAAATCCTGGGGCCTCTGATTGTATTAAATACCTCTCATGCAATTCAAAACAAACTCATTAAGGAGTCCTGGGCGACACAGGGCCAGTTACACAAAGTGCCCAGTGCCTGACAGCACACAACTGTCACCCTCCCCGACCCCCAGGAACAATGGCCCCAGGAGGAAACCCGGGAAACCAACACACCTCTTTTCCCCACTGAGCAAAGTTCCTTGAGTGCGGCCACGTTCCCAGGCTGGCGGCTGGCTGGGCAGCCTGGGTCTGTAGCCAAGAGTTCCCATCTGTCCTGAAGGCAAAGACTATAAAACTATTTACAGTTTGTTCCAGTGAACTAAAAAACAAATCAACTGAGAAACGTTCACAGGATTCCCCTCCACCAGGACAGCTCTGCTCCCTGGCAATGCTTGGCCTCCCCTCTCCAGCAGGTAGTTGTCAAGGTGGAAGCGTACATAACCCTTAGGTAGGTAGCTTAGGTCTAAAAGCCGGCATCAGGTCTGAACTGATGTTATATTGCTTAATGCATCTAACCCAGCCAGTGTGCAGCAAGTATATAGCTAGGTTTGGAAGGATTAGCTTGTGTATCTGTAAATGCCAATTTCACTGTACCCCGAGGAGAAACTGTTTCCAGTGGTGATCATTGAAATTTACAGATACACAAAGTAGAACTTCTTAGGGTTGAAGGATCTTTGTGTATTTTGATGTGTGATGTTGACAGCATGTGTTTTAATGGTGGTGAAGTTTTAACTGTTTGAATCTCAACATCTGTCATTCAATAATGGTCTAACACTCCCCTCCAGATAATTTCCCATAACTGTGGACATTTCAATTGATCATCTAAAACAGATCTTAAAAATAACCCTTGATCTTAGCCGTCAACGTTCTAAAGCAATGAAAATCGAATTCTGCCAAGCCTCTGGCCAGTGCAGTCTGGGTGGAAGGAAAAGACGTATTTTAAAGCTGGTGGGTTTCACAGCAACAGAAGTGCTACTGAATTGAGGCAGCCTGACCCAGACAGGCCTCAGATGTACAGTATGGAAACTTGGACTCCACCAGAGGGAAAACCACAATAATCCCAAATGTATAATGCACCGCGCCCCCGCCAACACACACCACTCAAGAAAGTCACCTCACTGTGAAAAAACTTTCCCCAAATGCTCCCTGTTCGTTCACAGACAGATTTACAAAGAACTTTTCTTTTAGTGTGGAGAGAAGCGTAAATCTCTAATCCACCACTGCTACTTGTATGGCTGCAGGATCCTACAGCCCGAAACACACTTAGTCACTCTGCCTCAGCTCCTCATCTGTACAGTGGGCATAGACTGAGCTTTCCTTCCCCTCACCCACTGTCTGTCTGGTCTACGCTATGAGCTCATCAGGACAGAGACACTTACTATGTGTCAGCGCAGCACCTGGTGCAGTGTGGCCTCAATCGACTGCAGGAGACACAGTGAACAATAACGTAGTGAATTTCATTATCCTTCCAATTATGTTCCTTTCCTCCCACTCCCCACAAGTCCAGCACAAAGGGCTCTGAGCCTGGGCTGTGTATCCTTTGAATCCTTTTGTCCAGCAACCAACCAGAGTAATTTGCAGAGGGGTTGGGTGAAGAGGGTCTATGGGCATTTTTTTCTCAAGGACTATTTAAAAAACAAACCTCCCTCCCTTGTGGCTGGCACCTGGTGTCTTTCAAAGGCCAAAAGCCTTTGCCCTTCTGAAATCTCTCTCTGCCCCAAGGATGGGGGGAAGACAGCCCTAGCAGAGGTAACAAAATGTCCCATGCTTTAGCAAGCTTAAGAAGAACTCTGATTTGGATGCCTGCTTTACATCCCTAATCCCCCTTTAAATCAAGCTGTTTTCTTGCCTGCAGAAGTGTCCTACAAAGAAGAGTCAGCTTCCCTTGGGCTAGTCGTCTTAGACGGCACCAGATCCCACGCCTGGTTCTGTTTAAATCCGTCAGATCGCTGCTCAGGTAACTGCTGGCCAGTGGCAGAAGAGGAGTAAAAAGAACACAGCCAGGAAATGTCAATGCCAGAGAATCAGCCTGGCCCTGTGCTGGGAGGGAAACGCAAAGGCGTGTGAAGTCAGAACCCCAACGCACAAACCACCTTCGCACTGCTCTTGTACATGATGCTGCCAAGTGCCACCAGCAGGGGGCGTGGGCACCACTGAGTTGCAGGGATGGTGGCTCCAGATACTGATGCCACACAAACTGGAAGGCTTTGAGCATTTTTTGTGTGGTTTGGCATTAAACAAAATCCAAATGAGTTCCTGACTGAGACACCTGCCTCTAGCGTGCCCGGGTCTGGCACTAAGGGGGTTGGGGTGGGGGGCTTCCTTCTCACACACCCTTCAACCCTTTTACACCCCAGCGTTCAGCGGCACGTCCTACCATTAGAGAGTCCAGCACAGACAGAACATAGCCCAGTTGTCTCCCGTTTCCTGCAGAGCAGATGGGGATGGAGCTTCTCCTGTGCTGGCAGGGCTCTGCTCCATCCTCAGCATCTCAGTCAGGCGCAGGCGTGTTCCCATTCCCCCCCCCCCTTCACTGTAAGCAGCTGGATGTCTTCCTGCACCGTGGCTTCTGCAGAGTGCTACCAAGAAAGCAAAGCCCTGAGCGCTGGGGGATTGGGCCCGGAGAAACCTGGGCAAGGATTCTGCTGCTGACCATCTGGCTTGACGCTGAACAGCTTGGGCTGTGAAGTGCCTCCTTGACAAGGGAGCGGGAGAACTGGCTGTGACTTATGCGCTCTGCCCAATGGCTGCTCTCAATCCTCTTTGCTCTTCCCTGTTCTCCGTGATGTCCCAGAGGATGAGGATTCTTGGAGTCCCGCTGTCGCACGGCCCGCTGCCTGGTCTGGTCAGCCTGAAGCCCCAGCCGCCGTGATGGGGCCATGACACAGTTAGCCACGCCTCACAGGTATTATGCCTGACTCAGGGTTTGGGAGGGGGGGTGCAGGGGGGGTTGCAAAACCTTCATGGGGTTTGAAGAAATGAAAGGCTTGAATATCTGCAGGTGCATAAGCCAGAGCAAGGTTCCTGTGGGCTGGAAATGAAGGCCAGCTCCCTGTCCTCTGCACCGAGGGGACAGGGGCAGGGATTCCCCTGTGGAGAACCAGCTGTTCTTTCCTGCAGCCAGCCTCCGAAGGAGCTGGGGGAAGGTCACAGCTACCATAGAGCTAAGGTCACGTTTCCACAAACGGGGTCTGGGTTTGCCCCCTTCCGAGTGGGTTTGGTTGGCAAAAAGACTCCATGAAACGTATCCCCTAAGGGTCGCCTGGGAGCTTCAGCTGGCTACCTGCTTGGAGCCCTCCCGTCTCCAAAGCTGCAGCCGTGAGCTTTGCCCCACCACCCTGGCCAACACAGCTGACATGGGGCAGTGCCAATCATCCCTTCGGAGGGGTCCAGCCAATCCTCTCTGGGTGTCTAAACCCTCGGGCTGTGTGGTGCGCAATGCCAAGCGTGCCCACGTGGCGTGTAGTGATACAGCGAGCCCCATAGGGCAGCGATGGGGCTGGGAGAGCTGGTGGACTGTTTGGGGTCACCTCCATCTCAGTTCCGAGGTTGAATTACTGTGTCCCAACCCCCCGTGCCTGGAGGGCAGACTGCGGGAGGGTGGTAGAGTCGTTGCTGGGCGTGGGAACGTCACAGGGTGAGAGGCTGCAGCTGGTGAGCGGCAGCAGAAACTGGATTTGGGATGCGGGGCTGTTTTGAATGGGAGGGGGAATTGCTCATAAATCCAGAGGCACACCTGGGCTAAACCCCAGCAGGAAGCAGGGCCAGGTGTTGTATCATCCCCTGCCCCGGACAGATACAACCCTCCTCCCTGCTGGAGACCTGGCACCCCGTCACCAGTGGAGCCTTGGAACCAGACAGCGAGTGGCTGGTGGGGAGGAGGCAGCTCCAGTGACCCAGGGTGGGTACGAAGAACTGTGCAGGATCTGCACTGTCCCCTTTCTGCGGCCTTCGTGTGCCATCTGCTGAGCCCCCTGGGGCTGCATTTTGTATGTGACACCCTTCCGGCTGGGGCACCTGCCAGCCCAGCCCTCTGGATGTGCTCGGAGCCCAGCTCAGTGCAGGGAATCAACATGGGGTGGTGTTTCCTATGGGGCCAGCGGGTATTGCGTGCAGGGGCTGGGAGTCGGGCCTCCTGGGTTCTGTCCTCACCATGGCTTCCCCCTTCTCGGTGCCTGCTGTACCCCTTGGCAAAGCCCATCAAGAACTACAGGCCAGCTGCTGCCTCCTGGGACTGTCACTAACGTCTCAGTGGCCTCGCGGCGGGTTGATTCTCTCCACTCCCTGCGGGGGCTTTACCAAGGGATTTTCACCTGCCACCTCGCGGAGCTGCCCTGTAATAAGAAGCCAAGGCCCAGCAGGCTCATGCTGCTCCCCACCCCTACACACACCTGAGCCCAGGGCTTGCTGGAAAGGGAGAGGCCAAACGCAGGTGGGCCGACTCCACCGCCGGGGGGCACGTGTCCTTGGAGGCGCTCAGAGCAAGGAGGCGGCAGCGACCACCTCTCCCCTGAGACGCACCCTCGGGGGACGAGCCGCCCCTCCCCTGTCCTGGTGCTGAGCGGTGCATTATCAGAGGGGCTTTTCACCCTGGCTGCCCCCTGACTCACGGACAAGACAACACTGAGCTGTGGGGGAGGGGGAAGAAGAGGGGCAGGGGAGTGGTTGCGCCGTTAGGCTAATTCTCCTCTCTGATGGGCCGGGTCTTCATCTCGGTGAATTTGAGGGAGTACTGCCAGCCGGTCCAGGAGGACCACTCGACGCCATCGGCGTAGGAGCTGTGGTGCCCCTTGAGGTACTGCCCGTTGAGGTTGGAGGTGTGGCAGTTGCGGTACCACCAGGCCCCGTGGTAGAAGGCGGCGCAGTTGTTCTCCGAATGGTCGTTGTCCAGGTCTTTGGTGGTGAACTTCATGCCGTTGTGCTTCAGGAAGGAGTCTCCTGCCCGGGGAGGGGAGAGCGTCCGTCAGCAAAGTGCCTGCAGTCGCTGCTGGGCCCCGCTCGCCCCCCGGGGCCTGCTTTTCAGCCTCCTGCATCCCCTAGATTCAGCCTCAAGCCAGCTTCCCTTGTTTAACGGCTACGCAGGTGAGCGGGCGCAGGGCAGGCCTCAGCTTTGATTTCAGCTGCCTGTCTAGAGGCCCCAGGCAAAGCCGTAGTTTGCACCAGCGCAGTGAGTGGCTCTGGTGCAAACAGCGGCTTGGAGCGGCTTTGCCTCTCTGCCCTCTGGGTCTGCCCTGGAGACAGAGACCTTGGAGGTCAGGGACGCGCGAGAGAGAGAGACGGGCTGAGCAGATCCAGGAGCAACAAGCTGTGCAAACTCCCCTTATTGCTCCAGTCCTGCACACGCACCTCAGGCCCCACCAGTTGCTCCCCCTGCTAGTCCACTTTTAGGCTCCCAAATGCTTTGCTGATGTACCTCACTCCTGACCCACAGCTTCCCTCCACCCCCACCCCACGCGCTATCCCAGGCCTCCCTATGGCTGGTTTTCCTCCCTGTAGCAATATGGAATGAATGGCAACGGTGGGGGGTCATCGAAGGCACAAGGCTCAACCCAGCGACAGCAGGGATGGGTCTGGCTGAGCCGGCTCTGACACAGCCCCACAGAAACGAGGCCTCCTCTCCCCTTCCCACCCCGTTTTCCCCGGGCGATCTGCTCTGGGCGGGGTGAGGCCCGGGGAGTGACCCTTGAGCAGCACAGCCCGACCTGCTGTTCCGGAGTAGTCGGCGATGGTGACTGGGTAGCCGTCCTCCTCCGGGTCCACGGAGAACAGCCCCACGCCGAAGGTGCCGTACTGGGCGAAGGCCGTGCCGTTGTCGAAGTCCTCCAGGTCGATGCGCAGCTCGTAGCTGGCCTGCGTGGTCAGGGCGTGGAGCCGCGCCAGCCCTGTGGTGGCAAAGCAGGAGAGTCAGTCGTGGGCACAGGCACCTGGCTCACCACAGAGCTGAGGTGAGTAATGAATGCTGGGCAGACAGCAGAACGGGGGGACCCTCCTGAAAGGGGAGATGGGGAGGAGGACTGGGGGGAAGAGGGAGCAAACGGGGCTCCCCCAAACAGGCCGCTCCTCATCTCCAGAGACGAGACGTCCTTCATCCAGCTGAGTTCAACCTGTCAGGTTAGCGATCCACCACAGCTAACAGTCCCTATCGGGGTGGAGAAGGACGGGGCTTTTGCTGCACATCTGTCCCGGCTTGGGGAGCAGATCCTCTCTCCCGGACACGCAGGCACATGTGGGGAGCTCTGCAGCCCGTTTGCTCACCGACTAACGAAGAGGGTATTTAATTCAGTGTCTCAGGAGCGGTCAGTGGCAATAAGTGACACTTCCCAAAGTGAGTCCGGGTCTCTCTCAATTCTCTCCCTTCCCCTCCCCTGCCTGTTTCCCAGGATTCGAGGCCGTGCTCACCCTGTGGAGCAGAGTGCGCCCTGCGGAGGGTCTAGTAGCACCTGGTGAGTTCAACCACCCACGCCCTGGGGTGGGGAGAGGGGCCCCCACACCGCACCTCCTGGCGCCAGCCCCTGAGCCAGGGCTTGTCCCGGAGGGAGCGCTCGGCATGGATTGCAGCAGGGGGCTGTGCCCGCAGGAGCTGGGGGAGGCAGGCACTCCTCAGGGGTCGCCCTGACATGTCACTGAGCAATGATCCTTTGGACATTTCACTCCTAGGAGTGGGGGAGGAGGGGAAGGGTCTTTAAAGACAACCCGGAGCTGCGTTAGCAGGAGCTGGTTTTAAAAGATCAAACAACTGCAGTTGTCTTGGGAGACTTGACATCTTCCTGTCAGCCAATGGCGACTCTGCCTCCTCACCTTCTCCCCACCCCCAGCCTTGCTCTGCTGTTCAGAAAAGGAGGCCAAGCGCCTCCTTTCCACAGCCCAAGTGTGGCCCTTGGCTTGTTTGCTGCTGATTCCCTCCCGCCTGAACCTCCTCTGCCTGCCCCTTCTCTCCTGAATGAGCAGCCCTGCCCCAGCCCTTCACTGATCAGCTGCTATTAACCCCCCAGCAGGGCTGGCTCCAGGCACCAGCAAAACAAGCAGGTGCTTGGGACAGCACATTTCTAGGGGCGGCATTCTGGCGCTGGCCATCAGAGGTGCCGACTCCGGGGCATGGGGAAAAAGTGCCCCTGCCGCCCCAGCTCGCCTCCGCTCTGCCTCCACCTGCTCCCCTGCCACCGCTCTGCTTCTCCCCCCTCCCTCCCAGGCTTGCTGTGCGCAAAACAGCTGTTACTCCCCCCCATTACTTCCTACACCCCACCACCCTAGCTCACCTCCACTCCGCCTGCTCCCCATAACGCGCCGCTTCTCCGCCGTCCCTCTCCCCCCAACATGCCAAGGAGAATTTAAAAGGACCGTAGGCCGCTGGTTTTGCTAGCCCCTGTGCAGTGGGCTGGAGCGGCATACCTAGCCAGTGCTCTCCCGTCAGCTTCCCGAATCCATCCCGGTATGCTTCCCAGCCGCGGAAAAAATTCACCGAGCCATCCTCCCGCCGCTGGAAAACCTGGGGAAACAAAAGGCACAGATGGGGCTGGATTTAGGGGCAGGGGACAGCCTGGGGTGCTGGGCTTGGGGGGCACCAGGCTCGGGGAGCTGTTAGGCATTTAAAAGTGTAACAAATGGAAGGGAGGGTGCCAAAGACGCTCTTCGCTTGGGGTGCCATTGGGTCTAGGGCCGGCCCTGGGCGCAGCAGCTGGGATGGGAGAGTTCTGAGCCCATCCCCACTGCCAGCAATTCCCGTGAGGAGCCAGGTGTCCCGCTGCCTTTTCCATGGCGTGGCTCTCGGCAGAACAGTCTCACTCCAGGAGTGTTTTATCAGACCTGGGCGCAAATCAAACCCTGGAGACTCGCTAATTACATGGGAACTATGGGGTGTAGTGGGACGTGCCATGTCATTGTCACCTGTCTCCTAGGGATGGGAATCAGCTCAGAGCAACGAACTCACTTGCTCTCTTGCCCAGAAGACCAACTTTTATTGGTGTCTGAAACCCCCTGGGTTAACGTCCATAAAAACGGGTCCTTCTGCCTGTACAATGATGCCACAGAGGGGAGGACACAGAAGCATCAGTTTGCAATACCACAGCCAGTGCCCGTTGCTGAGTGACTGCATGATCAGTGGCTGGGCTATTACTTGTGTCATGTAGAGCCAGCCAAGATCAGGGTCCCCTGTGCTAGACACACACACAGAGTAAGAGACTGTCCTCGCCCCGAAAAACATACATGCTAAGTAGACGTGACAGCCAAAGGCGGAGGGAAGGGCAAATGTCGTTATTCTCATATTACAGGTGGGGAACTGGGGCACTGAGAGATCAAGTGAGTTGCCCAAGGTCACATAGCAAGTCTGTGGCACAGCCAGGAATTGAAACCATGTCTCCTGAGCGTCAAGAGCCCTAGCCCTGAACTACACGCTGGTCAGGCAAGTCCTGCTGAGCTGCTTTATTTTGCTCCCGTAAATGGATCCGGAGTTAAGTGACCGGGGAAATCCAGCTCTTAAGCATTCAGCACCAGCAGGGTCTCTGCTCTGTTTGGTAGCTGCCTAGTGATCAGGATGTAACTCCCGGAGCCTGGCTAAAGTATTGATTCCAAAGACACCAACCCAGGAATTTTGCCCTGCTGTGTGTCTACCAAGCTGGATTTCTGCCGATTGCTGATTTGTAACTCTCCACCGGACAATGTAGATGAACAATTCTCAGTCTGTGGGTTTTTCCTCTCTAGCTAGCTACTTATCCCTCCTCCCCGTGATATTTGAATGCATTGGCTTATCAGTTTGCAGACACATTCGGTCTATCTAAGATCCTTATAGGAATTCTGTTACCACAGTGTCTGAGCCTTTCACAAACTCTAATATATTTATCCCCGCAACCCCTCTGTGAGGTGCAAAAGTGCTTTTATCCCTGTTTTATGAGTGGGGAAACTGAGGCACAAAGCAACTATTGGCTGGAAGTCTGTGGCAGAGCAGGGAATGGAACTTGGGTCTCCCAAGGGCCAGGCTAAAGCCCTAATCACTAATCCATCCTTCCTCTCTTGCCAAATGAGCTGCAGCCATGCAGTGACTCCTCTTCTTTGCATGTGAATGTGGGGATCTGGCTGAGGAGCAGCCGTTCCCCCAGCCTCCCGGCAGGCAAGGGCCTGTCTGCGTGAACATTCGTCAGTGAGAAGGGGCACGCTGACCATGGTCTGGCCAAAGAGCCATACTTGACTCAAAGCGATGCTCCCCGGCAACGCCTTAGTGCTGAGAACCAGCAACAGAAGCAACCCAACCCAGCAGCAGCTCCCGGTCTGGTCACCCTCTCAGAGCCGGGACTGGGAGCTGGAGTGGACTCTCCTGATACGGCCCCCTCATAACTGGGGTCAGATGGAGCTAAGATGCCCTTATATAAAAGCTGCTTCCCCCAGCAGCTGGCTTGGGTGCCTGTGATCTAGGGCTGATGAACCGTCGGTCTCTCAAGTGTTAATCAATATATTGTCCCCTTGTATTTTTTTCCCTTTCTATTGTATCGTTGGGCTAAAGTTCAGCATTAAAAAAAAAATCCAAATGAGTTCTGATTGAGACACCCGTCTCTAGCGTGCTCGGGTCTGGCACTAAGGAGGTTGGGGTGGGGGGCGGCTTCCTTCTCATGCACCATTTAACCCTTTTACACCACAGTGTCCCAGTTCTCTATCGGTGTGTCAAGGAGTGGAGTGCAGGAATGGAGCAGGGAGGGACAAAGGGGGTTTCAAGTCACCCCACAGCCTGGGGATGGCATGGTCCCATGAGATCAGTTAGAACAGCCCTGGGGTTGCTTTAACTTAAGCTTTGCTTCATGTGACTCCCTGTACCAGTGCGCTCTGGCAGTGCCTCCCGCTCCCTCCCCAAGGCCTGTGCCGTCCCGGATGCTGGGTGCAGGGCTAGGACAGAGTTTGCTCCAGTTGTCAGACACCAGTGAGCCAAAACCCTTTATGCAGGTGGGGGGTTCCCATCAACGTGGCATAAAGGGGCCTTGGCACAATGGTGAGCTGTCTCCTACTCTCTAAATACATTACAGGGTAATGCCAGGGAGGGGGGGAGTTATTTAAGTGCCAGTGTGGACACGAACAAGTGGATATAAACTGGCCATCAACAAGTTTAGGCTTGAAATTAGGCAAAGGTTTCTAACCATCAGAGAAGTGAAGTTCTGGAACAGCCTTTCATGGGTAGCAATGGGGGCAAAAAACCGAACTGGCTTCAAGACTGAGCTTGATACGTTTCTGGACGGGATGGTGTAATTAGACTGCTTGCAATGGCATGTAGCCGATCTGCGACTGCTAGCAGCGAGCATCTCCAACAGCCCGTGATGGGCACTAGCTGGGGAGGGCTCTGAATTACTAGAGAGAATTCTTTCCTGGTGTCTGGCTGGTGAGCCTTGCCCACATGCTCAGGGTCTAACCGATCACTATATCTGGGGTTGGGAAGGAATTTTCCCCTGGGTCAGATTGGCAGAGACATGGGAGGGTTTTCATCTTCCTCTGCAGCAAGGGACACGGGTCACTTGTAGGTTTAAACTAGTGTAAATGGTGGATTCTCTGTAACTTGAACTTTAAACCATGATTTGAGTAACTCAGCCAGAGGTTAGGGGTCTGTTACAGGAGTGGGTGGGTGAAGTTCTGTGGCCTGCGATACGCAGGGGTCAGATTAGCTGATCATGCTGGTCCCTTCTGGCCCTGAAGTCTGTGAGTTTAGAGCTTCCACATAGAATACCAGGGTTGGAAGGGACCTCAGGAGGTATCTAGTCCACCCCCCTGCTCAAAGCAGGACCAATTCCCAGATTTTTGCCCCAGATCCCTAAGTGGCCCCCTCAAGGATTGAGCTCACAACCCTGGGTATAGCAGGCCAATGCTCACACCACTGAGCTATCCCTCCCCCACATCTGTTGAATGGGAATGTAGTTGCCCTTTTTTATGGGGTGGGTTGAGCTGCGAGATCAGATTGTACCCTTGCATGCCCTGGTGTAAATCCAGAGTCACTCCGGATGGCCATCGGGGTCGCTTGGTAGGGAGTCTGGCCCTCAGACGAAGGGTGCCCCAGCAGTGCCTGCTGGTTGAGTTAATGCTGGGCATTTCGGCCATTAGCTGCACACCCAGCTCCTGTCACGCCCTGCAGGGCTCACCCTGAGCAGACGGGTAACTTCATGCCAGCTGATCTGGCCGTGTTTCTGGCAGCATTGATGCAACACCACTGACATGCCTCACCCCCTGCACAGGCTTCTCCAGCAAGACCCTGTAAGCTAGCGTTCGGCGGAGGGCTGCAGGCCCGACTTAAGGGTGGCGTGTGGCGGGCCTGGGGGTGGGGGAAGCTGCCTGGAAGAGCTGGCCAGCTCTCCCTCTGATCCATGCTGTACTTACCTTCTAGAATTAGAGCCTTAATTTTTATCCTTGCATTGAGCACTTGAGAAGCTGCAGTTAAGCCCTTTTAAAAGGGTTTTTGTCGGACTCAGCTGATGGGAGGAGGCCGCTTGGCTGGAAAGGGGCCCAAAGCTGATTTCCAGGAGGGATGTCAGCTCCGATTGGCTGCCATGATCCTGTGCGGGGAGGGAGGGAGCAGGGCAGGGGCAGAGGCAGCCATGAAGCTCCCCTTTAATCTGCTTTGACCTTAAGTTGTAACTAGGCCAATTGCCTCTGCGCTGCTCAGAGCAGCATGAGGGGCCCGTCTTCACCAGCTCAGGGCCCCAGGAGGGCTTGGCGATTAGAGAGATGCTTTGGCAGCTTAGCGACATGCATAGCTCTCTCGAGAAACACTACGGGGAGGGGGGGGATCAACGAACCTTCCTGATCCTCCAGAGTCCTGAGCAGGATTCATCGCCGCTGTGGGGACAGCTGGTGCTGGAGCCTAGTGGCCAGAGCAAGGGACTAGAAGCAGGAACCCCTGGGTTCTATTGTGGATCAGAGCAGGAGTCGCTGCTGGTTGGAGCAGGGGCCTGGGAGGCAGGAGTCTGGATTCTGTTTCAGATCCAGGAGAGAGTTTCTAATGGTTGGAGTAGGGGAAAGGGAATCCTGCTTCGGCCATTGGCCCTGTCCCCACTCAGTGCCTCGGTTTCCCCCTCACTTTGAGATCCTTAGATGACATTGGTTACTTGAGTGCAGAGTATTAGTCCATGGCCCTGCTTGCGGTTGGGTCCATGCTGGTCTCTGCCGTGCGAGCACAGATCACAGCGAGCCTTCTCGGGTGAGGTGCTGCCATGGGTGGGGCACAGAGGGGCAGCATGTGGCTGGCTCCTGTACCCAGAACTGAGGATTCAGGGGCTGAGACGGCCGCTCCTAGCTTAGCGAGGACAGGGTCCGACTCCTCTGCAGCTGAAGCCAGAGCAGGGGGCTGAGGAGAGTGGTGGAAATCTGGAGAGGGGAGACGGCAGGCTGAGGTGTGTGGGAGAGATGGGGCAGGTGTGTGTGGGGGATGCTGCTGCTCTAGGTTTCTCCAGCCTGAGGCAGGCAGGCAGCAAACAAGCTGGGGAGGGGGGGGCGGTATTTGCTGTAGTTTCAGCAGCTCCGTGGCTGCTCTTCTCCATCTCATAAAATATGGATCTCCCCCTCTTAAGCAAAAAGGATTTGTTCCCCCTTCCCGCTAAAGTCAGAACTGAAATATTTATCTTTCCTGCTTACTGTCACCCTCTCTGCCTGGAGTCGCTCGCCTTTCGATTGTCACTGCAGAGTTACTGGTGCGCAAAGCACCATCTCCGGGGGCTGGAGCGGGGCCCGGGCAAAGGACAGCGAGATAAATAAATCACCATGCCCCAAACCACTGGCAGCACGGCAACGCCCAGCATCCCTGGAGGGGGGCTCCCTCTCCATCCAAACCGGATCCCCTTCCTCATCGCTTGAATCTGGGGAGGGGTTGATTAATTTTGGTCTGTGCCCAGAGCTCTCCGGGTCAGGTGGGTGGGAGTGACAGTGTGCTAGAAATGGATCTGCTGGAGTCCCAGACCACACGCTGCCGCTCCGGGCCCTTCCCTGGTGCACCGCGTGTGACCGAGTCTCTGACACCAGCCTGCCCCCGAGGTGCAGGCTCTCCTCTGTAGCCCTTGCCCTAAAGGAGACCTGGTGCTGAGCAGCTCCCAGAGAATTTGCAAAGGCTTCCAAGGCAGGAGGTAAGTAGCAGTCCAGTTTTCTGAAGGCCTGCTTGGGTACCCTTCTTAGTCATAGGATTGCTACTCCACTAAATGACAGGTGTTAATCAAAGGTGTGGTGGGGGGTGTCACCTGCCCAGGCAGCAGGATTTGGGTCAGCCCAAGAGGTACTTCCTGCCAGGAGCCTGGTGCAGTTGCTAAATGCAGTTGAGTGCAATGCTACCTTGCAGGGAGCATGAAAAGGATTAAGCCCCATGCTCAGATAAAAAATCTCACATTCCAGTTCCAAGCCGCACCAATGAGCGAGGAGAGCTCTGGGCCCGGGACACCCAAAGAGGTTGTGGAGGGAAGGTAATGGCTGATGGGCACATGTAAAGAGAGAACAACATGGGGTCCATCTGAATCTGGGATTCGTAAATACCTGGCTCCTACTGCAGCCAGGAGAAGTTTGGGCCGCTCCCCTCCAGCAGATGTCCTTTTGGAATGTTACAATCCTCATTATTAACTCCGTTATTACAGTAGCACCCAGATGCCCCAGCAGAGGTTGGGACCCCACTGTGCTAGGGGATGGACACACCTGGCCTGCAGAGAGTATAAACTAAACAGGGAGGATGAAGGAGAAACTGAGGCACAGGGAGGGGACATGACTTGCTGAAGGTCACCCAGCAGGTCAGTAGCAGAGCCAGGAACAGAACCCAGGTCCCCTGAATCCCAGTGCAGTGCTGTACCCACTAGGCCACGCACTCCCTTTTCATGGTGTAAATCTGACCCACTCTGCTGCAGGTTGCGAGTTATTTGACCTCCACACCCTTAACATCTGACCAGACACATGGCAGAAGGCAGCAGGGGAGCCTCGTTCTCCAGTCAGACACCAGGTCAGCCCCAGCCCTGACTGGGCTGTAGCAGGTAAGGAGCCCAGGGGCCACTGGAAGGCAGCGATAACGGTGTGAAAGCCCCCGGCCTGGACTAGTGGGCTGGGATTGGTTCCCCCTCTAGTGTCCTTGAGATGTGCTGACTAGCATGCCTGGGCTAGGGCCTTGGAGGAACCCAGTTTCTTTGCCGGCCTGGTCTTTGTTGTCTCTGAGCCTTGCATACGACCCAGGGCTTAGCTCAACAGGTCTCCAGTGAAATTGGTTCAGCCACTGCCAGCACGTCCACCCACCCGCATGCAAATATCCCCACATGTCAAAAGGAATAGCTGAAAAAAATCATTCCCAGGCTGCACAACTCCAAGTGATGCCTGTGACTTTACTGCAGCCTCCGTGACTCAACACCCCAAGGACCCAACGCCCCCACACAACGCCCCCCTGCTGCCAGCTGAGCCTGACACCTTTCATCCCTGAGTCACTGACACCAGCAGTGTGCAAAGTTCAGTAACCTTCAATAGCCAAGTAGGGATAGTCCCAGATGGGGAAACTGAGGCACGGAGAGGGGAAGGGCCTTGGCCAAGGCCACCCAACATGTCAATGGCAGAGTGAACCCCGGAGTCCTGGTTACCAGTCCCTTGCTCTAACCACTAGACAAAACTTCCTCCCAGGGGATGGTGAATGCTGGTCTCCTCTCTCTCCACTGGCATAGACCACGGCGGCGTTCAGTGCCAGGGTAGGTCCCGATCCTGCCAGCCAGGAGGTTCTTTGAAGTACTCAGCACAGGTGCAGAAGCTCTGATGCAGCCTGATGCTAAATCATTTTCTTTAGCTCCCTCGGCACTGAGTATCCAGCTCAGCCCCGGCCCCACTGACTGGGACGGCTTTGGAGACGGTGTTTGGCTAATCCTCTCATTCCACCCAGTAGGCGGCTGCTCCCACAGGAGCCAGGGCTGGCAGCCGGATTCTGGGGGCCTCACGCACAGTTCTCCTCAGGGAATCCCCCTCAATCTCTTCACCCCCTTCCCAAGCTGCCTCTCTCCATGGCGAGGCCGAGGAATTTCCCTTTTCCCACCCAGCGCCCCAGCAGGCAGACGCACTAACATCTCGTGTTTAATGGAACAGTCCTGCCTCAGCCACGGACCCTGCCAAACCCTGGCACTGCCTGTCTCTGGCTCCCAGCGGAGCACTGCGGGCATGGCAGGGCCTGGCTGACAGGAACGCGGCTCTCAGGCAGGGATCCTCAGCAGAGCTCAGCACACAGGGTGCAGGTTGGGTACTGAGCTCTTCTTGAAAAGCTGGCCCCCCTGCTACCTTTTGAGAAGCCTCCGGGATCCACCCCGGCCATGTGGTTGGGGGTTATATTACCAGGCAGTGTGGTTCAGTTAATTGACGATGAGTGCAGTGGTCAGGACTCCTGGGTTCTCTTCCCGGCTGTGTGAGGTTGGGTAAGCCCCTTGGCCTGATCCTCACAGGTGCAGAGAACTTGCAGCTCCCCCTGACTTTAAGTGGGGTTCTGTGTTCTCAGCATCTCTGAAAGTCAGGCCTGCCTGCTCGGTGCCTCAGTTTCACCATCTGTACCAACGGCACGATGGTAGTGGCTCTCCGCTGTGATCTGCACTAAGAGCCGAGGCTGATGGCCCCGTAGGCTTGGGCTCCTCAGAGGATCCAGGCACTTGCCGTGCACGCTGCAAACCACATTGGTCTCCTCACAGCAGAGCAGCTAAGCTCCTTTCCCTCCCTCACTGCTGAAAGCTGCTTACAGGCATCAGATCGTGGGGTTTATTTCCTCCGGCACCCAGCTGGAGGGGCATTTCACAGCCCGGCGCCAAGGGGCTGGCTCGCCAGCCGAGCGGGACCTAACCGGGACACGGCCAGTTCTCCCACCACCCAGGGCACCGCCCCCACCAGTCCAACCCGAGGTGCTCCCAAGTGCAGCGTCCCCCGCAGCCCGTCTCTGGGACAGATCTCCTGGCCTCGGCCTGCCTCTCCTGGGTTGCCTTAAGCTTGCCCTGAGTAATGCGCCTTCTTGGGCAGGTGCCACTTCACACCTGGGGAAGCCCTGTCTGTCCTCGCAGCCTGGGTGAGGAGGCGCTCGGGGAAGGCCAGGCCAGGCCAGGATTTTCAGGCCCTCCAGGGCAGTCTCAGCCTGGGGACTGTGTTGTGGTGTCTCCCCTAGTGGCCTCCTTCCTCACCTCACAGCCAGGGGTGAGGGCAGCCTTGCCTCACCTGACCCCCGGCTGAGTCTCACTGCTCTCCCTTCGTCTCTCCCTACTGACTCCTTAGCTGGCCAGCTCCGTGTCATTGGCAGCTGCACGCTGTTGGGATTAGGTGGCCTTCGGGTCACACTCCATAAAGACAATAAGACAGCGTATGGGGTGAGGAGAGTCTTCAGCAGTTAGTGCAGGGCCAGCTGAGCCGGGGGGTGGCCAGGAGCCTGCGTCAGCCAGTAACGCTGCCTCCAGGGGGCTGGCTTCCCCACACTGGCTCTGAGTGAAATCTTGCCCTGTCTGTGAGCCAGGCAGGCCCCGCAGTGTCCCCCTATTGACAGCGTGTGGGGGACGGGTGAACCAGGAATCCTTGGCCCTGTATCCCAGCACGTCTCCAGGGGAAATGTATTGGCATTATACCGGTTCATGTACATAATCTGACCAGTGGAGTGACAGTAAACGTCACTGTGTAGACAAGCCCTTAGTGTGCTCCGGTCGGCGGAGGGTAGCATCTGCTCTGGGCAGTGGGGCTGGCCCCCTCAAGGTGATGTGGAATGTGGGGACCGCTCTGGGCAGTGTCACAGGTCCCTCGGGATGTCAGGGAAGGCAGGGCTAAGTATCGGGGGGCTGCAGAGCCATGTCAGGGAAGGTGGCGCCATCTCTGGGCATCACGCCTGGGCCCCTCAGCATGCCAGAGAAAGCTGGACCAGCTCCGGGCCGTGGCGACCCTGTGAAGGGTGAGTTTCGAAGGCCAGGCTAGTGGAGCTAGGAGTGATGAGAACGGATGGGTCCTAGGGCCAGACTTTCTTCATGCTTCTTTTCCAGAGAAGGGGAAAAAAGCCCAGGAGTGAGTCTCCCACCAGTTCCCATTGGCAGGTCTCTAATCTCAAGTGGTGTCGGGATGGCGCTGAGGCAGATTGGATCTGATGGAGGGAGAGCAGCCGTTAACGTTCAGCCGTCACGGGCTCTTGCAACAGGCACCGTTGCAAATTTCTCCTGATGCTTTATGGAATCGAGGCCTCGGCTCCATCGATCCGCAGGAAAGAGCCGCGTCCAATCAGGATTCCTCGCTGATCCTTTTGCCCGAGGCTGCCAGCTCTTGGCTGCACCTCCCATTTTCTCCCCCAAGCCTGTCTGCATCCCTTCTCCCCTGGCCATGCTCCGTTCCACACCCAATCGCTGCCACCCAGACCCTCTTCTCCTGCCCGTGCTCTCTCGGAAAGCCGTGGAGCCCTAAAAGTGAGGGGGTTCTGGATCCCCCACCACCACCCGCAAGCTACACATACAGCAAGAGCGCTCAGACGTGCTTGTTAAGCGAAAACATCCCTTCTGTCTCTCCTCACCTCGGCTTTCCCTCTTCCATCCCTCCTGATCAATCATTTCACCTCATCCTACGCTTGCTTTGCCAGCCTCTCCTGCCTCCTCGGTCCCGCCACGGGAGTGCGCTCGCTGCACCGCCCAACCCTCCTCTGTCGGCTGGCAGAGTCCTGGCCCTGCCACGCCGGGGGCTGAGGAGAAGGACCGTTCGAGACTCTTTAGTGTGTCTCAGCTGATCCTACTTTGCGCCCCGCATCTGAAAGTGGCAAAGCACTTTCCCGCGAGGCAGGCGAACCGTCATGGCCACGTTACAGCTGGGCAAACGAGGCACAGAGATGGGAAGGTGCTCGCCCACGCTCAGCCAGCCTGGCAGTGGCAGAGCTGGGAATGGAACCAGGAGTCGTGACTCCGTCGCCTGGTCTGGCCACTTAACACCCGGTCTTCTCCTGCTGCCCTTTGTGTTTATGCAGATACGGGGCAGAATATAACCCCCAATCTGTACAATGGCAGCAGTGTCCAGCTGCTCCCTCTCTTTCCCTCCCTCCTCCAAGTGCTGCATTGCAGCTGATTACTCACTCTGGATTACACTCGCCCCATCGGAGATCAGGACTCCACTTTGCTTGGGGCTGTACACCCAGTAAGGGTACGTCTACACCGCAGTTAAAAACCCGTAGCTGGCCCATGGGGTAGGGTCAGGCTAAAGGGCTGTTTAATTGAAGTGTACACTGCTCTCGGACCCTTTGAGGTGGGAGGGTCCCAGAGCCGGAACATCTACACTACATTGTGAGCCCGAATCAACTGGCACGGGCCGGCCCTGGGTGTCTAACTGCAGTGTAGACATACCCTAGGAGCTAGCCCCTGCCCCGAAGAGCTTCCCTCCTACAAAGGTAAGGCAGACGCAGGCTGGCAGGAAGGAAATGTGACCCTCCTTTCGCTGACAGGGAAGCTAAGGTACAGAGGGATGCAGTGACTTTCCCAAGTCCCAGAAGCAGTCGGGTACAGAGCTGGGATTTGAACCCAGCTCTCATGAGTTAGAACAGCAGGGCAGAGTTTGGTTTAGGATTGTCTTTGGCCCGACCGAGGGCAGGAGGAGACCAGGAGGGGTGCCTGGGTTGTTCTGCTGAGATGTCCAGCCCCACTGGTCCATGCGATGGAGCTGGATATGGATGGGCTGCCCAACTGCACAGAGCCCTACACTCCCACCATGGGAACTGAGTAATGCAGAGTGACTTCTAAACCCAGGCAAGATGACAGGGCCTTTGGTGTACAGCTGAACCTCATGGAGCCCCGCCACCGATCAGCACCATCTGTCTACCTTCAGCACTGTGCCCCCCATGTACCAGCAGCACGTGTCCAGCTGAAGCACAGGGAACCACCTTCTCCCTTCCCCTCTGGGCACAGCCCTTGGGATCTGTTCTGTGCCATCGCTCCTGCCCCACCATACAAAGGAGGTCATGGGCCCTTGGCAGGGTATCTCGTAGGCTGGCAGAGCTGTGCCTTAACAAGTGCTGTTCCCCATATCAGAGCGATTCAACAATGCAGGCAACTGACTTACCGTCCACCCCCCTCCGTCCGTGGTCATGTCGCAGTAGACCTGGAAGCCTGAGGGATAATGAGTGGGGAAGATGGAGTAAATGCCGTCCTCTTGTTGTCCGCTCACGTAGATGTCAAAGCAGTCCCGGGGCCGCGAGCCTGGAGCGTGGCACAGGAGGGAAGGGAAAGCAACGCAAGGCTAATTAATTGTTTAAATTAGAGCCTCCCTTTTGGTTTCCGGCTTTCACCCCCGCTGCCTGATCTAATTGGCTGCTCACGGCCCACTCAGCCCCCTCTCATCTCATTTCTCTTTCCTCCTAGGCTCCAGGCAAGCAGCGTCCTCGCTGAGGTCTCAGTGACTTCTAGAGACCATCCGTGGCAGTAATAAAGCACTGAGAGGGAGCCTGCTGGCCTCCCTGCTGGAAAGCCATGGCCAACCCACCACATGCACTCACCCCTCTCCCAGCACCATGTCACCGAGGCCTCCCTGCCAGGCAGATGAGTGCAATAGAAGGGTCTGCTTGCTCTCACAGCTAGTGAGGGCATGTGTATTGCATTGGCAAGACAGTGCCCGCAGGGAGTGCAGTGTAGCTAGATGCGGGGCGGGGAGGTGTGTGTGTATGCACAATGTATATGTATAGCGCACACTATTTGTGTGTTTATGTTGGCACAGATGCAATTATAATATAAAATTAAAGTCGAAATTTAAATTGAAACATTTCGATAAACCCACATTGAATTTTTTGGGAAGGGGGAATTTTCCTTTGAGGATTTCAGAGTTTTCAGTGTGATTCGGAACAAAGCCAAAGTTCAAATTCTCGAAATGCTTCGAAATCTCGAAACAGAACTGCTGGCCTTTGCACGGCCCTGGATACCATACGCCAAACGCTCGGCGAAAAGAACACGAGTAAGACAGCAAAGTCAAGTGCTCCAGCATCAGGAAACCCCAGAATTAAAGTGTCCTTACTGTGACCCCTTTGTGCATACTCAGTTTGATACGGTCTTTAATTACATGAGCACATATTTTTTTCCATAGGACCTTGCTGCCTCATTACGTGCCCAGGACGGATGGCACTCACGTAATGAGAAGCTATTCAATATTTCCTTTTGTTGTTCAGCATATGGCCCAGGCCTCATTTATCGCACGCTATTCACCCTGCTGTGAAAGCAGAATAAACTTCCTCCTGGGCTTTTCTGGGGTGCTCATCACCATAGTATCCACGTGCTTCACAAACATTCGCTGACTTTCACAACATCCCTGTGAGGCAAGCGGGTGGTATTATCCCCATTTTATAGACGGGGAGCTGAGGCACAGAGTATGCACTGATTTTGGGTGCCCAATGTCAGACATTGCACAGGCAACCTTAACTGTGGGATTTCCTAAGGTCTGAATGCTTCATTTTGCAACCTTAATAATGGTCTTTTATTTGAGTTATGTTGGGAAATTTCCTAGGTGTGTGGTTTGTTTGTTTGTTTGTTTGTTTTGTTTTAAAGCAAACTGAAAAGACAAATCCCATCATGTGGCATCATATTGACACTCACATGGTTCATCAGCAGGGTTAGAACCTTTAGATCTGCTGCATAGATCTGCCACTTGAGCTAACTGAGTCACTGATAGTAGTAGTAGTAGGTTGTTGTCCTTTGGGTGGACCAGCACTAAAGCAGCAATTGAAAGGAAATTGCATTATGGAGCATTCTCAGTGTGAACAGACTCGTTGGAGAATCTAGCTCCTAAAATCTAAGCAGTCTCGACTGAGCATATGCAAACTTATTTGTCAAAGGTTTATAACCTGGCCAAATTGTGGCAGCTTTTCATGGGGCTAGCAAAAGGCACATGCCTGACACAAAGACCCAACCCCTGCCAAATTCCATGTATCCGCTGCAAAGCAGGAGGATGCCAGAGCTTTTCAAAGAGAAGGTCAACAGGATTTTGTTAAACATGGGCAGCACAGTGTACCTTTTCTGTAGACTCATTCTCAAAAACATCTGCACTGTTTAAGTTGAAATTTTCCAAAACAATTCAGCCTGAGGCCGACACCTGGCGTGGAAAATTTTGGCCCAAAAGGTTGAAGTTTGGCAAAGTTCTAAGCAACTGAAAATCGGATCTTATCGGGGAAGCGTCAGACAACCTGAATAATAGGCCACGCCTACGATACAGGTGCATGTGTGATGGGATGTGCAGCCCCACTGGGGCACGCATCTCAGTGTCCCCAGTAAAGGGACGTGGCCTGGGCCTTTACAGCAAGAGAGAAGGGCTTCAGGGGTAGCTAGGATCCAGGAATATTTTTCCACTGCAGGCAGTAGAGAGGAGACACCTGGGTCTCTCTGGTGCTTGAGTTGCTAAAGGTGATTACACTTCCCTATCAGCAAGGAGGCCTGCACCCAGCAGCAAGAGGGTGCGAGTGGGGAGGGGTCGGGGAGCTGCCTTCCATTGCCCTGGGGGGGGGAGGGAGGGGCTTGGGTAATTTCTGGACAATGATGTGACCGTGTTTGTGGAGCCGGCCCAGAGGCCTGGGGGATTTGAAGTTAGGTCTTTGGTTTTATCGTCTCTGAGGAGGAGCCCGTCAGAGGAGCTCCGGACGGTCTTGGGGCCAGGGTGACCATATTTCTGTAAAGGGAAAACAGGACACCGCGTGGGCCTAGCCTGAGGCACCTCCCCCTCTCCCCCCCCCCCCACGGGGCTGGCCCAAGCCGCTCAACCAAGCCCTGCCCCCTCCTCCCCGGGCAGGGCTGGTGTCGCTGCTCGCCCATGCCGGGCGAGGCTGGGGCTGGCATTCCTGCTCTCCTGAGCCCTGCCTCCCCCGGTAATTTGTCCCGTTTGCTCTTGCTAACTGATCAAGTTGGCAAGAGCAAACAGGACTAATGCCCACTTGTGCCAAAAGAGTCGGGATGGCTGGGACAGGGCTTAAAAAAGGGGCTATCCTGGCCAACACGGGATGTATGGTCACCCTGTCTTGGGGGTGTGTGTGTGTGAGAGAGAGAGAGAGAGTGTGAGAGAGAGAGAAATAGTAGAATCAGATTGTGTGTGGGCATCCCCCCCCCCCGCCCACACACTCTCTGCAGGATCTGGCAGCTAGAGCAGACACAGCAAAGAAACTCCCCTGTGCTCTGCTGGGTTGAGTGCCCCATGTGGGAGCTGTAGGTGGGATAGTCTCTGCCTGGGTGACTGAGGACAGGAGAGATCCAGGCCCATCCAGCTCACCAGTGCTGCAGTGTCCAGCAATGACAGGCTGACTGGGCCATGGCTCTGTGGTTGGAACATTGATCGTGGGCTCGCTCCCTGCACTGTGTCCCCGAGTGCCTCCACTGCACAGCAGAACAGGGTCACGGAGCCCGAGTAGCCTTCTGGGAAATGCCAGGCTTTGCTGGACCACTACAAAGTGGGGTGAGTCTCTGCACTGCCCTGACCACACTGTGGGTTCCCAGCTGGCATGGTCTGTGAGGAAGCCCATAATAATGTCCCTTCTCTTCCCCTCTGCCTAGGGTTAGCGGCCTGAAGTGCAGGAAAGGAGAGGAGGAGGCTGTCTCACCATTAGAACATCCCCGAGGCCGGGCTCCCCGGGCTGGAGGTCTCTGCAGGTCGGCTTTGAGCCGAGGCCTGGCCATGCCTCGATCCTTCTGCAGCGTGTCCAGGACGTCGCTGACCGAGCTCACCAGCCGGGCCATGTTGGTCTGGCTCTCCGAGAGCAGCTGGGAGGGGAGAAGATAAACGATCTGAGTGAGTCACCCTTTCCGACACAGCGAGCAGCAGCGTTGAATGCATCCTTCAAAGGCAGGTGCTGAGCCTGGCTGGGTCCAGCGGGCTGATCCCTTCACGTAGTGCAACGTGCTTCCCCCCAGAGCAATCACTTCACTTACTGTACCCCTGAGATTCTGCTGCCAATAAGGGGCGGGCCTCCTAGGAACAGGGACACAGACCACATCTGGGAGCCATTCTTCCTACTGCCAAGAGGGAGAGTCCTCACCCCAAATGCCAGGCTGAAAGGAGTGGGGCCGCAAACACGGAGTGTAGAATGACATTCACCAAACCTTCCATTTCCATCCTCTGGACTTTGGCGTCTCAGCCCAGATGATATTTCCTATACATAGTGACAGTGGTCTGGTGGTTAGTCAGGACTTCTTCGTTCTACATTTAGCTCAGACTCGCTGTGTGAGCTAGAGATACGTTACTTAGCGCTCTGTGCCTCAGTTTCCCCATCTGTAAAATGGGGATAATGAACCACTCCCCTGCCTCTCACAAGGGGTTGGGAGGCTTCATTGAACAATATTTGGATAGTGCTTTGAACGTGTAAAGGACTTGTCTGTGCTGCGACTCCTGGATGAAAAGGGCTGCAGAAGGGTCAGTGATGCGCTCGTATTACATCAGTGCAAAATCTGTTTGACGGTGAATTCGGCTGGCGCAGAATCCAGACTTTGCCTTAAAATGCATCTAGCACAGAGCCAGGCCCTGGCTGAGACCCGGGATCCAAACCCCAGCAAACTTTGGGAAAGCTCCCATTGAAGCTCATGGCAAAACTTCTGTTGGGAGCAGGATCAGGGCACTAATGTCACTTAAAAATAATCCTGAGGCTCTCAAATGGAGTTACTCTGTGGTTACCCAGTGGGGCCTGGCCTCTGCCGAATGACGAGGGCAAATCCCAGACAAGCCCACAGCACATCTGAAAGATTAACTCTGACCTGCTGTAGCTCCTGACCCCGTGTCTACCATTTGGGGGATAAAAGGCATCTTTAGAGAAGGGAAAAAAAGAGAGAGAGAGAGAGAGGATTCCCGGTCGGTTTAAAAATATCTGTGCCCTGCTGCAGCCAGATTGCAGAATGTTTGGCCTTCCCTGAAATGACCCAAGCATCACAAGACATTCAGCCTCTGGCTCAGAAGTGTGTGTGTGTGTGTGTGTGTGTGTGTGTGTGTGTGTGTGTGTGTGTGTGTGTGTGTGGAGTCGCACTGCTGGGGGACGGGGACCACAGGTTGGAAACCACTGTGTTAAACTGAAGGGTGCAATCCTCAGGTAACTACCAGGCTGGAGGGGGCTCTGTCGCTTTGGAGGCAGCCAACTTCATAACTTCTGTGAGTGTCCAGCAAGAGGGACTGGACACTGCAGGAAAGATCGTCTGGGAGAGCCTCGGGCCTGTTGATGTCACCCTGCAAGGAGTAACCAGGCTGGTGGAAGCCAGGGTGAGGCCATTATATTGTGAGCAGGCTGCTGGTGCCAGGGCCCTGAGCCAAAGCTGCAAAGCACAGAGGGCCCCGGGTTACTGGGCAGGCAGTGACACAACCCCTTACTGGCCTGGGTGAACCTCCAAAGCGTCACAGTCACCCCGCAGGCCAGCGGCAGAGCCGAGATTAGAACCCAGCTCTCCGGAGTCCCACGCCGCCGGGACGAAAAGTAGCAACTGGCTGCGTAACTGTGCAAAGTGGGGAGGTGACCGAGAGGAGAGGGTTGGGGTGTTTCTGGGAGTCAGCGAGGATGGAAGAGGAAGTGAAGGGCTGCAGTTGGAGAAAAGTTATGGCCAGCTCATCATGTGGCGCCGCCGTCCGTCTAGGAGGAAGGCGATAGGGATAGTGGAAGGCGATAGGGATAGTGGCCCCTCCTGATACAATGAGTCTTTGAATCATCCAGTTGCACTGCTTTCTCCCTCCCTCCCTGGCCCCCCCAATGCCTCCCTGCCCCAGCCAGCAGCACGCGGCATTAGCCTTACAACGATCGGGTGGATGGCTGCCTTCTCTGCAGCTGGTCTCTAGTGGGTGAGAGTGGTACCAGGGCCCAGCCTCGCATTTCCCACCTGCAATCTGTGCCCCTTGGCAGGAGGATGGCGAACCCGGAGGTTGTAGGACACTAGAGCCCTGTGTGCAGCCCAGGGAGGGGTTCTGACTTCCCCACGCCTTCTCCAGCCCAGAGTCTCCAGCTAACATTATTTAGGCTGGACAATCCTGCAAACTGAGCTGTCACGCTCCCTCTCCAGAGCCAGTCTCTGGCTCCGTGCTGCAGTCAGGCAGTCTGCCGGCCTGGGCAATGCCTGGAGGCCTTAGCCGGTGACCGCCCACACTGGCAGGTGCCACTTACCTGTATCAGCCGCCCCTGCTCGTTCTGCAGGGCATTGAGCTCCTGCCCCATAGCGTTGTGCCCCTTCTTCAGGCTGTCACAGTCGGCTCTCAGCTGAGTGGCGTGGGTCAGGAGCTTGGCCACCTCATCCGCCACAGTGACCAGCAGGGCCCGCTCCTGCCCCTTGGATGACTTCATCTCAGTGTCATGGTCTGTCACGGCCCGCAGCACGGAGGACTGGAAGCCCTCCAGGCGGGTGAAGCTGCCGGCTTGGTCCGGACAGTTGGGGTCAATGAAGATGTTGATGCGGGAACTGTCCACCTTCTCGATGGTGACCAGAGCATTGGCCTCCTCGGGGTTGGTACTGATGATGGGCGGGGACTCCGTGACAGGGGTGTGATAGTGGTTCATGAAGAGGATGGCGCCGGTGACGGTAACGGCCAGGAGGACAGCCACAGACAGGAGGACCGTGCACAGGATGTAGCCACAGCTCATTCTCTGGGGACACAGAGAGTGTTAGTGGAACTCTCTGGCCCAAGTGGCAGATTTAGAAGGGTTTAAGCTTCACGTATAGCAGATCACAGACACCCCTCCCTTCCATTACCCCATCCCACTGTGTCCCCATTCAGATATCTTCCTCGCCCTCGTAGGTTTAATGAAATCCCTAACCAAACCCTTCCCTGCAATCTGCTGGGGAGATGAATGGGATGGTTCACCCTTCCTTCTGGCCCAAATGCTCTTTCCCCCACCAGGAGCAAAGCCTGCACTACTGGTCCTTGCACCAAGGAGCTAAGATGGCTGGAGAGCTCAGAAATTTGCCCATGTTCCTTCTGCCCCCTGGCAGTTTGTGCAGCCCACAGGCGAAGGACTGCTCCCTCCCAGCCAGCGTCTCTCTCCTCCTGAGCTGTCTCTTCCCCTGTGTCAGTTCTACCCACGATACCTGTTGGATTCACCCGCAAGACTCTTGGTCCTTGCAAACTGCTCCGGGAGGGAGGCAGGGAGGTTTTATCTATCACCAGGCACACAGATCTGATCCCCATTAGCACCAGCTCCCTTCTGCCCTGCCGTCAGTTGGCTGCCACGTCGTGAGTGCATTAGCTCCCCATTTTCCTGCTGGCTGCCTCCCCCTTTCATTACACCTGCAGGACTGAGGCTATGATTTTCCTCTGACCCCAGCTGCAGCTGTCACAAGGAATTGAGGGCTGGGAAAGTGTTGCATATTCAAAGAGACAAAGAACGACTTTCTCCAGGAACGAGACAAAAATTGCTGCATCTGCAAAGATTTCCGCGCACTGTCCCCTCCTGCATGTCTATCTGGAGTGACACCTTCGTTCAACCACCCTTCATTCAGGGTCCTGCATCCATTTGCATTAAGGTGACTCAAGCTGCGGGTTGGATGAGTACATGGAAGACTGAGCGGAGGCCTCCCAGTACCTCCAGCCAAAAATAACTCCTTCCTTCTCAGAGACTCGCAACAGAATTCAGGATGGATTTATCCACCCAAAGAAGAGCAAAGCAGCAGACATGAAACACACCAGCACTCGGCTGTGTGGGAAGCCAGTCTGCAGGGACCACCTTAAAGAGGCAGCCACGTGCTCGTCACAGACTCCAGCTTTCTGTGCATTAAAAAGAAATATGTCAAAGACAATAAGGCAGGCTTTCAGTGAGAAAACAGGTTACCACGTTTGCTCTGCGTTTGTAACATATTAAGCCAGACCTGCACCTCGGGCAGAGGTCTGTTGCTTCAAGGAGGACAGTTCAGGTTAGTTTGGCAAATCAAGGCATAGCTTGGGCTGTGTGAGATTTGGGTGCATTAGGAGATGGATTTGGGGTCATTTTCCATTGCTTAGAGTTGGAGGAACTTTGGATCAGACCCTTGAGAATCTGACCCATTATGTCTATGAGTTAGCTCTTTGGACATGGGGTTCCACAGAGAAATGGAGGTCCAATCTGGAAAATATGGAGTCCAGATTACAAACCCTCCCTCCTCCTCCCCCAGTATTTAATGGTGTTTGAATCGGGGGGGTTAGTTCAACCCATCCTGAAATCACTACCCAAGTCCTCCGAAGATCTTAACAAGATCTGCCAGCAGAAAGGAAGGAAGCGAAGGCCTGATATTTCCAATGTGAAAACCAAAGAGGAAAAACTGGAGGCCATTTTTACACATCTTAAAAGACGGTGCCTGACTTTGCTGCGTGGTTCACTTTTAGTTATCCAATTAAATGCAAAGCAGAATTTTAACTTCTTCCCCTTGGTAGAAGATCGTTTAACCTCTCAGTGCCCCAGGTCAAATGCAAGAGCAACGACAGACACACTGGAATGGACTCAATTATCACCATTCAGTTTGGACTAACAAGCACCTCTTGCAAACGGGCAAGGCAGATGCCTTATGAACTAATGCCTCTCACAAGGCCTGTTTTCAAGCAGCAGTAGGCTGCGTGAGCTGTGCTGCTGTGAAACAGGAGACACTCTCTCCCCTTTTCTAGCTCTCCCTCCGAGAAGGATCGGAGTGTTGCTTTGACTGACAGATCACATTCTGGGAAGGAAAGAAGCTGTGAGAAGAAAGCCTCTCTTGCCACTCTGGGACTGAGCACTGCAGAAAGAAGAAGCTGTTTCAACAAAGGGGAAAACAGACGAGGTTTTGATACAAGTGCCTCGTCTCATCCTTCCCGAGGACGTAAAAGCAAAAGGACGAAACAAGTGTTCACTCAAGGCAAATCTCTGGTAGGTTTTGATCTGAAGGGCTAGCAGACAGCATGCATGTCATCCACAGAGCTGCTGGAGAGGTGACCTGCCTAGGACATATTTAGATCATTGTGACTATAAAGGGATCTTACTGGCATGGAAGACGAGGAAGAGAACGCAATTCCATGCCTCCTCCTATCCCCCAGCAAATCCTAATTGCTTTCACATCATCCTCCCCAGCCCTAATTCACTCCATGCTCATACCAAACTATCAACCAAGTTGGCAATGGCGGAGAGACTGGACCATACACCTGGCAGTTCCTATAAAGTGGAACCCGAGTACCAACCAGCCTAGTTTGCCTTTGGGCAAACCCAAGTACTCCTGCATCGGCAAAACCAGATACTCCAGCTTTGCCCAACATGATTCCTATTTCCAGCCTCCTCAAGGGGCACACTGAGACCACACACCAGCTTCTCCCCCTGCCCTGCATGGAGGGGAAGAAGAAATCCTCCTTCACAGACGAGGCCGTGCACATCTGGAGACTACACAAAGGCCAGATCTGAGTTTATGACCGTTTTCAAAGTTCAACAGAATTTGCCTCACATTGGTACTGTTACCTAGCAACGTGATCTTAGATTCAGGGGGAAAAAATCCAAGCTGATGCTAAGAAATCTCTTAAATTGGCAAATTTTTATGTAGGCCTACAAACCCCAGTGTGCAGTGCTCCCCGTGCTGGCTGGACAGCAGCTATGTGCTTAAGCTTACGCACCAACACAGAGCAGACTCTGCAACAGCCGGTACAGCTGCCATGAATGTTACTGTGTCACGAGCCCTTTCATTTCATTCCATCCCTCCTGATGCCAGTGGTTACTGCTGCCCCTGTCTTTGTGTCACCATGTTGTTGGCACATCCCGTGGAACTGAGCAGGGGGAGCTCTACGGATGCAGTCAGGCACCTGGTCTGCCAGGCAATTCCAACGGGTTAAAGACTTCATTTAAATGGTTCCTAGTAAGTGGTACAGATGCTTCCCATGAGAGCTGCCAAGACAACAGCCTTATTCTAGCACAATACAAATGACTCTGACGCAGCACACCCTGAAATATCGACAGCAATACTGAAAAGCCATCACTTCTGTTTCTTTGACGCTGCCAAATAAGACATTAAGTTTGAGATCTAGAAAATATGCTGGCTGCTCCGAATCTACCCCGGCACCCCTGCTCCTGAGCTCAGGATCGTACTGAAAGAGAGCCCCTGAATACAGGATCAGACTCGGATGGCTGCCACCTCCATCTACTGACCTTCTCCTGGTTGTTTCCTGGCTAGCAATGGCTGCTGGGAATCGCCTCGCAATCAGGTGACCTGCGATCTAGCTTCCCTGAGTTGTTAAGTCTCCTTGTCTGCATCCATTTCTCCCAAGTCATCTGTCTTCCTTCAACAACCCACGGGCCCTTCTCTTCTTCAACCACAGACCTGTGCCGTGTCTGATTTACACCAAGGCTGACGTCTGCAAAGCAGCCTAAGGGATTTAGAAGCCCAATCTCCATTACTTTTGTAATGGGGCGGAGTGTCCAAATCCCTTGGGCTGAGGTTTTCAATGTTGCCTAAGTTCTTCATAGCAGGGGGTGAGCCTTAGCTCTGTCCTGTTGATGCCGTGTCTATTTATGGCACTACAGGAATATTTCGGCACACTGCCGCTCCGTCCCAGAATGTCATTGCCATGTGACCTTGGTTTCTTCCGAGCATTTTGCCCTTTTTTCTCTCTATAAAAGCCAAGGTCTGCTTGTGACTATTTGTTATTAGCAAATACACTCACGGAATTATTGTGAATGGACTTTGGCCTATGGATTGGGGTTCCTTTAAAGATCTGAGCTGCGCAACTGGTTGCCTACATCACACAATGCCGTTTTTGCCCCAGACTGGATGACACACCTCTGTAAACTAACTTCTGCCCAGTCAGTTGCAGAACACATTTAGAGGTAACGAAACTCTGGGCCTAAAATTTACTTTCTGTAAACAGAACTTCACTTGCGTGACTGTTCTGTGAACCTACCTTACTCTAAAGCAGCTGGAGCTGGCCACTGGCTGAAACAAAATACCAGACCAGGAGTAGCGCAGATCTAAACTGCTGTGGCAATTGCTTGGGTCAAGCAAAGACAAAAGCAGCAAAATTCAACATAGAAGTCACTGTGACACGTGCAAGTAAGTTCTCTTCCCTTCCCTCCCCTCCTCCCCAGCTACAGCTGCCACTCCTGTGCACTGCACAACCATAGAAACGAGCAAAGAAAGTCAGATAAATGTCAAACTCCAACCATCACCATTTGCCCAATGGAGGAATTGCACAACTGGTGGAATGAGGCGACAGCAAGTGAAGAGGCTGGCTTCTGAGTTAATGAGCAGGGCTCCCAAGCTACAGCAGGGGCCTGGCCCAGCACACAACCCCTCTAACTGCACGGCAGCTGGAGCTGCAGATTGGCTGTCTTATGGTGGGAGCTGGGTCACCAAAGCAGGCGTGTGTGTGATCCTCTGCATTCTCTCACGCTCTGCCTCGTAAGCCGCTGCTGGTGAATACACGATAGAGACAAGACAGTGGGATTGTCCCCTTCCGAAGAGCAGGCGTCCGCCTGGGAAGTAAAGGAGACAGTGCAGGAGCTCAGCTGGCAGAGGCAGCCAGTAGACCCTGGGTGTGGTGTGTGAATGCCGGCCAGTGTTCAGCCAGCACGTGAGGGCAGAAGGGGTTTCCCTGCCTTCAGGGTCTCCCCCCAAACCCCCTCAGATCCTGCTGTGTCTGACTCTTATCCTTGGTCAAAGATGATTCTGAAGAGGAAACCTTCTGAAAAGGCCAGATGGCGCCAAAGGGCCTAGATTAGCCAAAGAGGGTGGCTCCCAGGAACCGATCCCAGGACCCCTCTACAGGGCCTGTCTCTGCAAAGGGCTGTACTCCAGCAATTCAGTAAAGGCTAGTGCAGTGCCTGTATGTACTGCCTATTCCCCCCAACCCCATTGCCCATGAGCCGTGCAACCGTTCTGCTCATGCTGAGCAAGAGAGAATTAGGGGCTCACAGACCCGCAGGACACTAGTCAGATCACAGCTGGCCGAGACACACGCCCAGCAGCAGGATGGAAGCTGCACTTGGGAGCACAGAGAGTCCTCCAGCCCTGCACAACAGCATAGGCCCCTGCTCCCCTCGGCCGGGGTGCCATGTGAGCGAGTGCCAGAAGAGGGTAGCAGCGCCACACGGAATGCATGCTGCCTCACACACGCATGCTGCCTCACACACGCATGCAGCTGTTCCGTAGCTGCCTGTCAGGGGAAGGAAGACGCCTGTCCCGAGGGGTACCCAGAGCAGAGGCACTCACTGGCTGTACTTGGTGGCTGGGAGGCTGCAGCTGCTCTTCTCTGACCGCAGCAGCAAGTGTATCTGCCACCTCTGGGAGCGACAATGGAGAGTGGCTGGAATCAGGCAGGGGGGACGAGGAAGATGCTCAGAAGTTTCCTTAGAGGTCAGATCCTCTGATGGGGGGCCAGTGACGCTGGCTCTGGGGGATCGTCCTTCTTGACTGTTTAATTTATCAGTCACCAGAGCGATGGGACACTGCCCAACTTAAGGCAGTCCTTGCCATGCGCGCACACACCGATCACAGCAGCATCATGCAGCATGAAAACCATGCTCCATACACAGCCAAATGCACTGAGCTCTGCCCCTCCTCGCCTCCCTGATTCCCCTTCCCATCACACCCTCCCATCTCTCATCCGCACTCCTGTGCCTTGTCCCAGGCAACCCCCCACTCCTGGGTTCTCCTCCCTGCTCCTGTGCACCCCACAGCCTCCTACTCCTGCTTCACATGTCCCCTTCGTGCCACGACAGAGCAGTGCTCAGGGTCAGAGCCATCGTCCAGTCTTCACCTACAGGGGCCTGGCTATGACAAGCCCCTCTCCCCCGCACCTCCACAACCTTATTCTGGGCATCTGGATGTCCTTTCTTCCCATGTCCTAACCAGATCCCCCAGAGGGCAAGCAGATCAGCACAGACTGTGGCTTTACTCTCTTGGAGGCAGATTCATTCTGCGGTTAGTTCAGCCCCCAGCCTAGCTAACTGGCACCCCTGAGTAGCTAGGCTATGGGTCTGTCCTGCCCAGGCCCACCCCCAAATGCCCCCTGAACCCAGGGCGGCCACAGAGCTGACTTTGCACCTTGGCAGCTCTGTCCCCTGCAAGTATCGGTCCTTCTCCTTCCCCCCGCATCTCCTTTAGGTCAGTCTAGCAGCCGGTGACTATGAATAGGGCCCTTTGGGTGTATTCGGTGTTTGCCCTTCTGGTGCTATATGCCAACGCTCTTGTGTTCAGCCAAACAGAGTGGCCTGGGATCTGGGCAACGTGCACCGCCTGTGATCAGCCCGGAGTCACGTCCCCGGGCTCATACGGTCGGGGCCAACAAGCGTGACCCCATCAACCCCCTTTCCTTCTGCAACCAACCTCTCTGTATGACCTGGTTGCCTACACAGGTTTCACATGCAAGTCTTGTTTGACGCTGGATCGACAACAGAGGTTTGCAGTGGTGCAGCTACATCTATTATTCCCCCCCCACCCCCGCCAGGCTGACACCACCCCCATCTCAAATTTCATCTTGAACTGGATCTTCATTTCAACACCCCTTGGGGACTGGGTGAGTAATTTAGCCACCTGATCTCTTTACACGGCTCTCCTCCATAATCCAGTATAAGCCCGTGCCTGCCTGGTAGTGCTTATACACCGTAAAGCTCTTTCGGGAGTTGGGGAGATGCTGCAGATGGTAGGAGACCGGCTCTATAGAACAGTCTGCTTGGGTTTAGATGAATAAGAGCCAGGCTGTGGCTTCCAAAGGAATCTCAGGCAGCTAAAACCCAACTCCCCTTGAATCTCAGTGTGAGCTGGACACACGGCTCCCCCAGGCTTCTTTGAAAAGCCCAGTTTTAATTCATACTCCACTGATTGTTCTGTTACACAATGAACACCCGGGGGGAGGGGGGGGGGGACTGGGCCAGTTCTCTGTATTACTCACATGTGCTGAGCATTCAACCTGACCTAGGGGAAACTTCATTTACTGCCAGCGGAGAAAGCCCTAGCCCAGACCATAATGCTTCTGGCTACCTTGCAAGGAGCGTGCTGGGATGTGGGGCACAACTGGATGGGAGCTGTGGACAGAATTTCTCCCCCTCGTGGTCCCAGGGCCGGTAGGCTTCTCCCTGTGGCATTCACCCTAGCCAGGGCATGAAAGGAAAGTTGGTGCAGTGAACTCCTGATGGGGTGAGAAGCCCTCAGGTCTGGCAGAGCTGCTGAAGTGGGGGTGGCATCTGGGATAATTGGGGCCTGGACATTTAAATGTAGAAGGTGAAGAAGAACAAAGCAGCCATCCCTAGGGAACCCGGACCACCACCCCCCTCCTCAAACAGCCCATGGTCACATCCGTTCCTACCACTCCCGCCAAATCACACATGGCTGGGTGGCCAATGGCAGACAGGACCAAGGGGAAGCAATCATGTCAAGATGGCTGAGGACTCGGCTCCCTTGGTACATTTGGGAAGCTCAGGTCCCAGCTGCCAGGGCTTCTCACGTGGCTCTGAGTTCCGTGGTTCCTTATTGTGATTCCTCACCACCCAGCCTGCTGGCCGCTGGAAATGCTTTAGGGACATCGGTCTCTTACCCCTCCATCTCAGCCTCCCCAGCTCTTCCTCGTTGCTTCTTTCCCTTCCCTAGGAAGGATCAGCTGGAGGTTTGTTTCTTGCTGTGTTCTAGCTCTTTGCAGGTACACGCAGCACATGATGCAGACTCCCCTCAGCAGTACAAGTACAGGCAGATGCACACGTTCACACACAGTCTCGCATGCATGTTCCTGCCCATTCACCCTGGGATATGTGGCAGAACATGCATGGAAATTCACTTGTGCGCACACACATTCAGGCTGTGTTCCTGACTTGCACGTGGATTCTCCTGTGTGTACACACACACTGGCTTGGACATGCACAAGGCTATCTCATACTGCTGCAGGGAGGTGCAGGCAGGCTCCGGCACACACTCCCACATCTGTGCAAGGCACTAAGTGCTGTATGAACCCCCTTCACCACAGTCACCTCCCCCCAAGCCCCTCCTCGCCCTCAGCCACGCAGGGTCCAGCGCCTATTCCAGTAGGGGACGGTGGGGGGAGAGTCTGTACACTACCAGGGCCAGATCTGCCCCCAGCATAGACCCGACATGCAAACATCCTCTCTTAGAAAGTGAGTGAAGTGCTTTAAATGTGCAGCAGTTCGCTAAGGGGAGGAGGCTGGGGCAGCCGGGCGCAGTTACCTGCTGCCTGTCTGACCCGCGGTTGCTTTCCTAGAGCATGATGTGCCACTCACTGGAAATAAATAACCTAAATAATTCAGGGAGAATTTGCCACCCGCCAGGGACACCGGTTCCTGCCTGTTCTCCAAGGAGCGAACATGCAGCCTGCCTGCCACCCAAACTCAGCCTGAGCAGCCCTGCCGGGAGCTGCTTTCTCCAGCAGGCACCCCGGCACCCCCACCCCCTTCGCGGCTGGGGGGGGCAGGGTAACCCGGGGTGCTTCGCTATGCAAAGAGGGGGCCCCCACAGCGTGTTAGGAAGTTTTGGGGGCGCTGTCTGGCCCCGGGGAGAGGGGGAGGGGAACCCAGTCTCCCCTCGGTTCTCTCTCCTGGCTCGCCCGTCCGCTCCCGCGCCCTACCTGGGATTTCTCCTGCTGCCCGTCCTCGAGTGGAGACGCTCTCCCCATGTCTTTCCATCGATCGTTGACCATCTTCTGCGCCAGGGAGGGGGGACGGGAGCGAGTCCGGTTCAAAAGGGGGGCGGGGGGAAGAAGCCGCGCCCCGGCCCGGGAACCGAGAGAGTCCCGGGAGCCGGCCGGGCCGCCCCGCGGAGCCCCTGAGCTCGCTCCGCGCAGCGTCGGGCAAAGTTTGCGGCGCGTTCGGGGCTGGATCCGCACCAGCCCAGCGCCCGGCTCTCCCCGCCGGCCCAGCCAGCCGCTCCCGTCGGACTCGGGCTGGCGGCGCGCCGCCCTCCTGCGCCTCCCCTGCCGGAGCCTGGGGGGGGGGGGGGACTGCGCCACCCACCCGCTGATCTGCCCAGAGCAGCCCCCAGCTGGCCGAGACACCGCCCCGCCGCCCAGACTAGAAACCCGAGCAGCGGGGGGAGGGGGGGGCTGGACCGATCCCCTCCCCTCCCTGCCCTAAATCTGCCGGACTAGCCCCACTCTGCCCCTTCTCCGGGCCCTGCGCCCTCCCTCCTCTCTCTGCCCTTCTTTCCCCCTTCCCTGCCTTCCACACCTCTGCCTGCTTTCCCCCCCACACCCGGCTTCTACCCCTCTGCCCTGCCCCCTCTGCCTGTCTCCCCCCCCCCCGCGGCTTCTACCCCTCTGCCTGCTCCCCCCACCCGGCTTCTACCCCTCTGCCCTGCCCCCTCTGCCTGACCTCCCCCCCCCGGCTTCTACCCCTCTGCCTGCTTCCCCACCCGGCTTCTACCCCTCTGCCTGACCTCCCCCCTCGCTTCTACCCCTCTGCCTGTTCCCCGCGGCTTCTACCCCTCTGCCCTGCCCCTCTGCCTGCTTCCCCGCGGCTTCTACCCCTCTGCCTGTTCTTCCCCCTTCTACCTCTCTGCCCTGTCCCCTTTGCCTGACCTCCCCACCCCGGCTTCTACCCCTCTGCCTATTCCCCCGGCTCCTACCCCTCTGCCCCCGCTTCTCCCCGCTTCTCCCAGGGCAGGCAGCGCACGCAGTAACCCCGTTGCCCCTGGGCAGGAGCCGCGGCTGCAGCAGGGAGCGCGGAGCGGCCCCGGTCCCTGCCTTGGCCCGGCCCAGCGCGGGTGCCGCCGGCTGGGAGATGCCTGGGGCCGGCCAGGCGGCGCAGAGCTCGGGCGGATTAGCAGCCGGCGAGCCCCGCGGAGCAGGGAGCTGTCAATCAATCCTCCCTCCCCCTCCCGCCAGACCCCCAGCCCCAGCCTGTCACCTGCCCTCAGCCCTGGCAGCTCTTGGTGCCCCCCGGCCAGGGGGCAGCGCGGCCGGCGCCCGCCGCTCGCATCCCCCGAGCTGCCGCGGGAGCGACGCGGTGCGCGGGGAAGCTGCTGCCATTGCAAGGACCAGCCCCAGCGCGGAGCCGGGGCACCCCCTCACCGCAGCCCCCCGCGAAGCACAGCCTGCCCCGCGGCTCAGCGGCCAGCCCCGGTCCCTAGGGGGGCTGGAGCAGGCAGTGCCTCCCTCCCAGCTCCCCAGAGGTGGCTGCATGTCAGGCCGGGCAGCGGGTGCCAGGATTCCTGTCCCTAGGGGCTGCCCCCCAGCAAGAAGGCGCCAGAGCTGCAGGCCAGGGGCAGAGGTGCCCAGAAGGGGTGAGGCAGTGGGGCTAGGGGGCGCTGCACTGCAGGGAGGAGTGGGATTGACTCAGCACTGCCGCCCCCTAGTATCCCTGCACAGTGCTGTGGGGGCAGGGGGTGACTCTGCAGGTGCACCCCCCCACCATCTGATGGATAGGGTGGAGGCATCAGCAGAGACCAGGGACAGCTGAAGCTTTCACGCTTACTGGGGTCGCTGCATCTGTGCAGTTCACCTGCCTTTTCCTTCCAGCTGTTCTGTTTGAATGCTACAGAGCCCCCCAACCCCGCCCGGGGGTGCTTTCCATTCCCCCAGCTCCAGGCTGGCTCCCACTAGCTCCTTGGCTGGTGCCGGGCATGGTTCTCAGTGGCAGGCCTGTTGGAAGGTGTGACTCCGACGCCCTCTAATGGCTGCAGCGCAGAGCGTTTACAAGCCCTGCTATCACCGCAGCGGATGGGGATTCTGCTCCAGGTCCAGTACTGGGGCGTGGGACAGGCTGTGTCCCAGCCTCTCTGTGAACCATGCACAATAGCTGATGAGCCTGAGATGCGGGCGCGTGCGGCCACGGGGTTGTGGTGAATGCAAGGCGCTGCCACAAGCAGAGATGGGCCCATGCTGTAAAATTTCTGTCTGGAGCCAGTCAACTACGGTTCAGAGGTGTTGGGAAGCGATGCCACACTCGCCCAAACGACCGCGGAGCAGCTGCGCTGTCATGCGTAGAGCACGGTGCTGCCTTGAAGCTTGCACGGTGTGCAGGATGGAGAGGCCTAGGGTTAGCATCCAAAGCAGCAGCACCTTCTACTTCTCACCGAGCCGGCAGGACAGAGCCAGGTAATCTCCTGGGTATGATTTTATTTGCCATTTCCCATTTGTGTGCTTCTCACAGTGCATCACCGCACAGAATAACAATCATGTTTTGCCCTTCTAGAGCCCTTCCCCCCCCCCCTCAGCCCCTGCATCTCAGTGGGCTTCATACATGTTATTTAAGCCTCCTGAGCTCCTGCGAAGTAGATAAATATTATCCTTACAGATGGGGAAGCGGACGGGCAGAGAGTTGCCAGAGTCACAGAACAAGTTGGTGGCCAGGGTGAGACGCAAACCCTGGTGTTCTGGAACCCAGGCCTGTGTTTTAAGCTCTAAGCCACATTTCCAAAGTGAGTGGGACAGGGATAGGGAAATACAGCTCTCCAGTGCATTGCAGCGTGTAAACCCACGGGCACTGATTCTGATCTCACTCCAGTTCCACACCAGGCTAATGTCACTGGCCTCAGGGATGCAACACCTTATTTACACTAGCATAAGTGAGCTCAGAAGCAGGCCCGTGATTTTCAACCAGACTGTAAGAGTGGGGACTGGAGGAGGGTAAAGGGTGGGGTGTTGAAATATAACAAAGAAATCACTTGGGTCTTATCCACCAAGTGTTTAACTTGAATGTAAGCACAGAAAGCAGATTCCAGGGGGGGTTACAGAGAGAAGAAAGCAAGTTGACCAGCTGTTCTACTCTCTCCTCAGCAGTTCTCAATCTGCTTTGCTGCACACTCCATGTTAATCAGTTACACACATGTGCAGACTAGAACATTAGTTGCAACAATGTCATATTTTGCCTGGATCTAGACAACAGAAACAAGGCTGGCAGGTGGAGGTCTAATTAACTCACTTCCAATAAACACATCAATGACAAAGCATCTAGCCATGGGCTTATATGGCCCTCATTAGTACAGAATATCAGGGTCTCCATTAATGCTTTTGTTACTGAAGCAACACGCTGTGTAGAATAGCATTTCTAACAAATATGTACTGAGACCACCAGCTACAGTACAAGGTGTGTAATGAAGAGGGTTGGTGTCTCTCCCTCTGCTTCGAGAAGCCTTGTCTAGGAGACCGGTCTCCAGCATGGTTCCACGCTATGCAAGAGGTGGCATTAGGAACCTAGGCAAGGCCCCCCAGAGAGCCTCTCTGGATCATCATAAGAACGGCCATACTGGGTCAGACCAAAGACAGGCCATCTAGCCCAGTGGCCTGTCTTCCAGCAGTGGCCAATGCCAGGTGCCCCAGAGGGAATGAACAGGTAATTATCAATTGGCAAGGCTGTACCATCAAAGCCCCCACACCTTAGCATGAGATGTGTATGGACTATTTGTAGTGCTGGGGCACGTGGAGGGGAGGCGGAACCACTAAGCCCAATCCACCATGGATTTGTGGGGACAAAAAACCAGGAGTGGGAGCGATGTTAAAGATAAAAAATCAGGGATCAAGGGGGACACCGAGCAGAGCCCCCCCCCGGCTGCACCCACTGCTCCTCAAAGGTGTCTAGGGGCCAGTGGACGCTGCCCAGAGGAATTCTGCTCCCGGGACAGGACTGAACAAGGGAATGGAAATAGAGCCACAGTCGCAGAGCACCATCCCATCCAGCTTCCTCCTCCTGGAGATGAGAGCTGTGGGGAGGGGATCCCAACTGGGAAACCTCAGCCCTAGATACAAAAAGGACTTTCCCCCTAGGGTCGAACAGACAGAAACCATCGCTAGCTCAGCTTGACCAAAGGCTGTTATACACTAGCAAGTCCACCATACTCCAGTAGAGGGCAGTAGTGCGCGCACGCACGCACGCACACACACATATATATGCTGGTAGTACAGCTGTGCTTTCAGGTGCTTGGGGAGCTAGAATGTCCTTTATGGACTATTTTTTTGGCTGCGTTGAGTCTCGATGGGGCCAGAATGATTCACGAGCTGGTGTTTTCATTGTACGCTAGGATCCTAATTATCCAGTCCACTTGGGGGGCCGCAGAGGTTTTTAAGAACAAATTTAGCAAACACCTGTCAGGGATGGTCTAATACTTGGTCTTGCCTCAGTGCCGGGGGCTGGACCACCTTTTGAGGTCCCTTCCAGCCCTATATTTCTATGGTCACTGAACTCAGCAAATAGGAGTCGGGCAGGGCAGGGAGAAAAATGGCAATTCATCCCAGAGGGTCACAGAACAAAAGGCAGGACCAAGCAACTAAAATCCCTGGAATTTCAGGCGTGTCCCTGCAAACTTTCCCCTGGGCAGCTTCCTGCAGTGAACCTGCTGCCCTTCCGTGTTTTGCCCAGTGAGTTCCAAGCTGGCTTCTGTGGCTCGATAAATTCCATCCTCTCTTGCTGTCAGTTTAATTCAAGGCCCGATCCTGCAAGGTGCTGAGCGTCCTGGATTCTAACTGATGTCAAATGGAGGTGGAGGGCGTTCAATTCCTTGCAGGATTAGGACCTCAAATGACAGCGGTCGGTGATCGCTCCTGCCTTTCGAATGTCTCTTCTAGCACCACCTTGTCCAGCCACTGCGGAAATGTAGTCGTGCGGCCATTTGTCTGGCTGTCAGTAATGTGGGCGTGTTCCTCAGACAAGCTGCTGCAGGTGTTCGGCCAGGTGACAAAGCAGAGGGAGGGAAAGTCACTGATAACTCTTCTTGCTCCCCTCCATCTGCGTCCACCCTGTGGCCCAGCACTGGTGAATGGCAAATTGTACCATGGTCAATGACCAGTTGGGCTCTTCTCCTGTTTATGTAACTCATGCTAGGAAAATGCAGGGCTTTGTCTCCCTCTAGTGGCTAGTTCACATCAGAGGTTTAAGAGTCTGCTATCAGCATGGTGGCAGGGGACCAGAATCTTAAAAAAGCTCAACCTCGCTTACAGCTGAGGTCAGGATTTCAGCCGTGCTCAGCACCCAGCAGCTCCCATGCTGACACTTCCAGCCGGAGCCCAGCAATGTGCTGAAAAGCTGGTGACTTCATAGAATCATAGTCTTTAAGGTCAGAAGGGACCATTATGATCATCTAGTCTGACCTCCTGCACAACGCAGGCCACAGAATCTCACCCACCCACTCCTGTATCAAACCTGTGTCTGAGCCATTGAAGTCCTCAAATCATGGTTTAAAGACTTCAAGGTGCAGAGAATCTTCCAGCAAGTGACCCGCGCCCCACGCTGCAGAGGAACTTGTTTCAATGCCTGAATGGCAGCTGAGAGCTCTTGAAAATTGTGGCCTTGAGTCCTTTGGAGCTTGTGGTAAAAGTTCCTGCTTTTTAATGTCCCACGTTCCAGTCCTGCTGGTAGCCCCGCTTACATACTATTCGCGGTGGCCCTAAATTCAGTTGAGGCCATCTGAATGATTTCACCAGTGGCTCACCCCTCACCCCCCGAGGCCGGCAGCTCTGACCCTGCGGCTTATCAGCCTCTGGAAGCAGCCAGCCTGTGCACGTAAAGGCTGTGTCAACTTAACTCTGACAATAAAATTTATCATTAAAAATAAATTTATCTTGGCTTCCTGTGGCCTGGAAATCTACTGAGGAATGATTCAATGGGCTTGTCATACCTCAGCGTTAGGCACGCTGAGCTGAACAACTGGATATTCTCCAAGTCCAGCAACTCATTTGCTGTAGCCGGAGCCAGGAATGTACAGTGGCTCTGACATTTAATTTAGAATCCAACATACCTTGACATAAACCCATAATACAATAGCAGGGGTGGGGGGCTATTGTGGGGGGGCAAGGCCAATTGACAGAATGGATTCTTTTCAGTTGTTCTTTGTCAACAGTTACTGTGTGTGACAGGCTGAAGGCTGCAATGTAAGGGGGATGGGCAAGGGACAATGTGGAGGCGGGGGCATGCACACGCACACAGCTTTGCAGGTGGGTGTGTGGGGCAGCTCGGGGCGTGCATTTGTGCCCTGTGCAGCTTGAGAGCCGTGTCTGTGCTCTGCGTGCCGGCTTGCCCTGTGTGGTTCGTTTGGGGATTGTGCAGTTGTGATCGTGGAGGGGTGGCTGTGACGGGGGAAGTGGGGAGGGGCAGGTGTGAGATTGTGTGTGTTTGCAGAAAAGATTCCCTGAGTCAAGCTGTTTTGTCTGCAAATGACATTTACTGGTGTAAATGGAGGTTATCTGTGCCTTGAGTTGAATGTTTGTGGTTTGTGTTGGGAATATTTTTCTATACATAATCTATGTATGTACAAAATATGTTTGTTTGTGTGTGTGTGTGTGTGTGTATATATATACACACACACACATACACACTCTCTTTTGGCCTATATTTGTATTTTTCTGTGTTTTTTGTTGTGCTGTGTGTCTTGTTTCGTGGTAGTGTGTGTGTTTACGAAAGCGTCCTTATGTCAAGCTGATTTGTTTGTAAGCAATGTTCACTGGTGCAAGGGTCTTGTGTGTCCTATGTGGTGTGTGCCTGGTGCTGTGCTTATGCTGTTATGATGCTTGTGTGCACGGCCTGTCTCCCTCCATCATGTGTTTTTGCACAGGGCCCATGGGTGATTTGGCTCTAACTCTGTTGGAGTGAGTGCAGACATTGCTGTGTACGGCAATGAGGACAGGGCGGTTATGGGGCCCCAAAGCTCATCCCAAACTCAGACCAGATCTTTCCTTGGGCTTCAGAAAGGTCTGGCTGCTCTGACCTGTCCCCCATCACTTTCTTTGTAAATTGCCCTAGGTGCATCGCTGAACTACCCCAAGGCAGGCTTAGTCCAGCACACCAGATATCTCATGTACACACTCTTTAAACAATAGCTTGCAAATCCAGCACAGTCCTCTTTACACCCCAGCTTCTTGTCTCATCCTTCGATTGCAAGGTCTTCCGGGCAGGGACCATCTCATCATTACTTGTTTGTGCAGCGCCTGGCGTCTCAGCTACCTCCTACCACAGCCCCATCCGCCAGCCCACGTGCAAGGAATGGCCCCTCCCAGCCCACACCACAGTGCTAAGCCCCAGCAGGGTTGGGCTGCTAGCAATCTTCTCCTATTCATTTAAACAACCAGCCCCTTTTACTGAGCACTGGTTGAAATGCCTGTTAGTCTTGGCAGCTGCCTTGGTACTGCATTGGGGGGGGCAGATTCCCCCACCCCCTGTCTTCGCAGCGGCCTCTGAACCTCACCGCACTAAGCCGGCTATTAAACAGATTCACGGGGAGGCAGAAGGGTGAGGTTAATTGCCGGAAACCCCGTTGTCATTGGCCGGGCTGCTTGACCCAGCTAATAAACACACAGCTATGGCAGGGTGCTTGCTGTAGGAGATCAACCTGCTGGGACCAAGCTGCGTTATGTTCTTTCAACATAACTGTTTCAATTCCCATTCCCTGGAGTAGCCAGCGAGAAAGCTCGCAACATGCTACAGACATGAGACGGGATCGCCCAGCTTGGCAACAATGCTTAATGGATAATTTATCAATGTGCCCACACTCGCGCCCAGAGTTTTATTCCAGCTGCAGTCTTATTCCCGGCAGGGCAAGGCTGTGTTAAGGGAACCCACTGGTGGAGGAGGGAGTTGGAATCCTTCCCCCAGCTGTCTGCCTCTCCCTCTTATCTTTCCTTGTCAAACGTCATGTAGCTCCGCCAGTGATCCCAGCCTTGCCAGCTTGTTTCTCAGCTTCCCCCGTGCCCTCTGTGCCTCCTGCCATGCTGGGTCCGGCCTCCCTGAGCCCCTCCTTGCACCTCCTGCCCTGGCCGCGTTCAATCCCACTCTGGCATGCTGCTTGCATTGGGTCAGGAATGGTCTAGCTCCTCAGCTGTTTGTCCCTTGATTGGGAGCTCCTCCGGGCCACCCCTGAGTGTCTGGAAAGTGCTTGGCACAGAGCGGGCCCTACCATAAACACATCTGACATAATAACAATCAAAGTCTGGTGCTCCGTGACCAGAGCCCCACAGACCTGCACTTCCCACAGCAAAGTCCCGGCTTGGCGACCCTACATTGGCAGAATCTGGCTCCTCGACTGTTAGCAACAGGACACGCTGCCCTGGGGTAACCCAGAGAGCCCAGCAGTCAGGGCCCCTGCCACTCTGGGGGCAGCTGTGGGTACATGGCCCCTAGCCATACGAAGGGCCGACCCTGCCCTGGCTGCTGACTCTGTTCTTGTCTACTCAGATTCATTAGCAACTCACAGCGAGGCCGGCGTTGCTCTAATGACTGACTCATCCTGGCTGGCTGGGAAGGGAGCTTGTGGCACGTCATGTCACGTTAGACCTCCCAGGCCCAGCCTGCGCAGAGCCACTGGAGTCCGGGTGGGAAATGCGGGCAGCTTGCTTGGCTCCCCGTTAGCTTTGGCAAAGGGCACAGGCCTTTGTGAGGAGAGGCAGGGCGAAGGTGGAAGAAGGAAGGATCCTCAGAGTGGCCAGAGCCTGAGCTGCTTCCTTACCCCCAGAGACTTGGCTGAGAGTTCGGCCAGAGAAAGGACTGGCCGTAGTCTGATTGTTTCAGAGATGCTGAGCGCCCACGAACCCCACTGAAGTCAGCAGGAGCAGCAGGCGCTCAGCTCAGGAGTTAGCCCCAGAAGAGGGACGGGCTTGACTTGCTCAGACTCCGTTCAGATGTGTGTGTGGAAATGTGCGTTGAACAGCTGTCCTGTGGGGCCAGACGCTTGCAGCTGGGAGCTCCAGGCCAGCCAGCTCTGTTGGAATCCTGCTCGCTGCACGAGTCGCCGCCAGAGAGCAGCACGTAGCGCCCCGGCTGCCATGGAGCTGGAAGTAGGCGACTTGGGCTGGGGGAGGTTCACCCAGCCAGCGCTCCTGGCCATTGGGTTATTTCTTTGGGGGCAGCTCTTATGTGTAGGCTGGATCCCGAGCAGGAACGGGCACACAGGACCTTCCCCACTGTCTCCTTGTATTTGATGGGCCAGGCTGAGGTCTCTGGGGCGGGAGGGGCCCTTAGTAAGTGATTCCAAGGGGGCTAGTTGGAGGACTTGGGGGAAAGGGAAGACAATAAACAAATGATCAGGACAAAGGCTGAAGCGGGGGAAGCTTGCCAGCCCGCCCTTCTATGGAGTCAGATTGAGCGTGGGATTCCCCCACCTGCCAATCACTGGCGCAAGGGGGGCAAACAGCCAAGGGGGGCTATTGTGGCCCAGCAGAGGGTGCCAAGGTCTCATAGGGGGTTGCATCCTGTCCCTCCTCCCGCAAAGGAGGGGTGAGACTGGGATTCCAAAGGCCCCAGGGCTGCCCCTGTTCCATCGCTGTCACTCAGGCCTGAGTCCAGCCCCTGCTGGGACTTAGGCCCCGGGGTGGTGGGGAGCGGCTCAGAAGCGATCAGCGAATGTGCCCCGCCAGCTCGCTGTCACAACAGGCACCTACCGCTCTCTCATCTCTGCATTCTCACTGCAGCTCTCTGGATAGAGTCTCATCTCCTCTTAGAAAGCACCCAGAGGCAAAGGCGGCAGCCGGCCCCATTAATATTATTAGACCCTGGGAAAGTCTTGCCAAAGAGAGAGAATTCAGCCCTAGCTGTTTGCCTCTCGGCTGTGCAGAAGCCAGCCCTGAGTCTCGGATTACACTGCCCCACTCAGGGAGCATCGTGGCGAGGGGCTCGTTAGCAGGGCCCAGGCAGGCTGTATGTTGGGGGGACGGTTCCCGTCGCAGGGATTATTTGCACCCCAGCGGCCCAAGGCCTCGCCCAGCATTGGCCATGCGCCCAGGGATTCCTCTTGCCTCCCCATTAGCTTCTCCTCCGCTCTCTGGAAAGAGGGTGGAGGCTGCTTGATTCATTGCTACCGAGCTCGTAGCGCTAGCTCCGTGCTCAGCACTGCAAAGCCGGGGCCTCTATTGTCTCTGCGTTCTGTAATCGTCCGCCAGGGATTCGAGCCTGGAGCCTTTGAGGTAAAAACCCAGCAGAAGGGGTTGATTTTATTTTTTTTATCTCCTGCTCAGTCTGGTCAGCTTTTCCCGGCTCTTCTCCTCTCTCGAGGAAAATCTCAGTGAAGCCACAGGAAAGGTTAGGCAAACAGCCAGCGAAGCCCAGTAAGCAGGGAAGAGTCAGTGGTGCCCAGGCAGGAAGGGGGAATCTGACTCAGGCCCAGCGTGAGGGGGACATCCCGACCCCACTACCAAGTTAGGAGCCCCCCACTCTCAGGATGGCCTCTTCTCCTCGAACCTGCTCTGCTCCTCCACCATGCCAGCTGTGGGAGGGCGGATTCCACACCCCAGGCGGGTGTGTTTGGGGGGACGACTTAGGGATGGAGTGGGGGAACACAAGGGTGGGGTATGTGGAGAGGCATCCTAGTTCCCCACTGGGGGCTGAGGTTTGTGATGAGCCCAGAGCCAGCACGAAACAGCTTGTGGCACTGGAGTGCAGGTAACCCCCAGCTCTGGCACTGCTGGGGAGCAGACCCCATGGCGTCAGGCGCTCCCTTTGGCACAGAGCATGTCATGACACCACATCTCTTGAACCTGGGTCTGCAGGGTTCCCACTCAACTGGTGCCACCCTCAGCCCTGCTCCCACCCAGCAGCTGGTTGCTAATCCCTGAGCAGGAGAGACCTGTGAAACCTGAATTTACATCAGGGCTGGTTTCCTGGGCCTGATTGGAGAAACACCATGAGCTCTGATTGGTCAGGGCTTCCTATTTAAACCCAAAGAGGGGGGCACTTAGTCGGCTGCGTAAGTGGCCCCTACCTGGCTGCTACAGAGGACCCTGGTTTCCTGCATTGTTGCCTGACCCCGACCCTTGCTTGACTCCCAACTGCAACTCCTGCTCCAAGCACTAGACCCAGCTGTCTGAGTCTTGGCTCCAACAATCAGGAGTCTTTGAAGATCTGAGCCAAAGTGCCTAGTTACCTGCCCAGGTGTCTGCTCTAACATGGGCCAAGAGCTTTTCTTTAAGACAATGACTAAACCAGCAAATCGGTGTGTTAAATCAAGGCCTTTCTTTTTAGTTATTGATTTTAGGTCATGATTCAAATCAGTGACGTGGATCGTTTGGATTGAAATGGACCCCTTGCGGCTGGGAGTCAGGTGAGTTTGTTTCTCTACGTGCTGGCAGAGCTTTGTATGGGTGGGGGAGCCCTGCCCAGGGGAGTCAACGAGGCATGAGGAGGTGTGGCTGTTTCAGTCTTTATTGCAGTAAAGTTCTGTTCAGCTTCCTAAGCGCTTACATCTGCCCTGTATGTCCCACCTGTTCAGTTCAATACACTCACAGGCACGGATCAACTCAGGTATCACCCCTTGACATGGGGAGGGGGTTGTCAGTGGAGTGACACCAGTCATGGATTAGGCTCTGATTCCAGTGACTTTAGTGCAGTGAGCTCAGGTCCGGATTTGGCCTGGTCATTTTTCAGCGGAGCGGTTCCCTGCCTCCTCCCTGCGCTCCATGAGGGTTTCTCACTGGCAGGCATCCTCGCACCACAGCGAGTTGCTGATCGAGATGCTAAGTGAGGGTGGGTTGGGGAAGGGGGGGGGAACAATAGAATTGTCTGCACTGGCCCCTTGAGTAGCAGAACACACGTTTCTTGGGAAGCCGCCATTAGAGCTGGCAAGCAGTCGCTGCACACACACACACACCTCATCAGCCATCATAATCATATTCATAATGAAAGGGCAGCGCCTTCAAAGATCTTCGACCCTTCCGCTCCTCAGCTGGCAGGAGTGCAGAATGCAAAGGAGATGCGTGCGCCTCATTCCAAACAGACACTGGGGAAAGCACCAAAGGAACCCCCTTCAATCGGCGGCAGAGCAATTACATGGAGCCAGGGTTTGGGTGTTTTTGACCCCTGCGTCTCTTTCTCTTCCCCGGCCATGAGGGCCTCTCGCGCTGTCCTGGCTGCAGAGAGAGAAAAGAAACGTACCTGGCTCCTCGGGGCAGGAAGAAAAGGCTCCTCGCTCCGCGGCAAGGGGAGGAGAAGGCAGAAAGGAAAGCGGCTCTAAGAGGATCCCCAATCTGTGCCTTGACTGTGGCCTGTCAGCTCCTGTCAGCACAGAGTGACCGGAGAGGCTGTCGCCCTGCTCCTGGGGAAGGGAAGGGACGGGCATAGGCTGCTCTGGTTCTCTTCAAGGTGAAGTCATCCCCATGTGCTCCTGGCCTGCCGGAGGGGGCCGCAGACATGTACTGTGTGACGGCTTGGCCAGTGCCAGAGAGTCAGGGAGGAGAGAGGACCTCAGGGTGTGTGCCTGTTGCTGTCGGGCCATCTCCGGCAGGCGCAGTGGGAGTTGTTCTACAGTGGCTCGTCAGCAGGAGATTCCCCCCAAGCCCCTGCGATGCTCAGCTGGGAGAGCAGCCTCTCCTAGGGCTTCACTGCAAAACTAACTTGGGCTCTTCCTCGCATGGTGGCCTGAGCCTGACTCCTGGCCACACGCAAAACCCTCAAGCCCCAGCGTGGTGCTGTTTGACACCCAGGCAGCTGCCCCTCGGGATGGGCTAAAGCCAGAGAGCTGCCAACACTTCAGCTGCTAACAGGACCACTCAGCACTGTGCTCTCAGGCAAAGCCTCTCAGGTGCTATCGTCCTCCAATGCCTTCCCACCACAATTCCTCCCGGCCAGCATTTCCTTGCCATCTCCCTGCTTCTGCATGGCAAGAGCCTTTCCCACCCTTTTTGTGCGCCCTGAAGGAGCCACGAAGGGCACGAGCCCAGGTTTTGAAAAAACATTCTTTGCAGTGACCAGGACTGGCCACACTTGGAGCTCCCTCCTGGCCCCTGGGAGCAAGGCCGGCAATCAGCGTCAGGTCTCCTCAGCACAGACTGCATCGGCTTTAAATCCTAATGGGGCTTTTCGTACCGAGGGCTTCACGCAGCCCCCCCCGTGGCAGGAGGGCAGGTTCTTCTGAAGGCAGAGAGCTCAGGCGATCATTGTGTGTGTTATCTAGGTCAGGGTCTTTGCTCTGCACAGGAGGAATCCACGGCCAAGGCCACAAAACAAAGACACTTCTGAGGCTGGATCCAAAGCCCAGGGAGGTCAGTGGGCTCTGGATCCGGCCCTACAGCTCAGGTGACAGCAGACAACGTAATGAGGAACCCACATGCCAGAGAGGACTTAGAGTTGATGTGTTCTTGTTCTATCCCTCTGTGGCAATCAGCTCCCAGCTCCCTCACCCTTCGTCCCTCGGTCCCCTCGTCCCACTGGCTTGGGGGTGACAGTAGGAGATTCTCTGGAGAGGGAAAACAAAGGCACTTACCCAGTTATCAAATGGAAACCAAAGCTCTGGTATGGGCGAGGCTGCAGAATACAGCGAGGGCACGGAGGAAAGATGTTCTGGCAAAAGCCGTTGAGATCAGAGGCAGCGTTTCGGCCCTGGAGCCTTCACTGGTCGGGGGAAGGGAAGAGAGGAATAAGCCTCAGGAGATCGCGCCAGCGTTACAGGGACAGAGCAAGAGAGAGGCAAGGGTCAGGGGAGCAGATCATTTGGCTGAGATTCCTGGGTTGGAGGAGAGACCACAGTCAGCCAGAGAGAGGAAGAGACTGGCTGCTACCTGCTCCATGCCCAGAGGAGGAAGAGCCCGGCCTTAGGCCCCTGGAGGGCAGGGTTTGAGTCCTGGCTGGGGGTCCCCAAGTGACCCTCTGCTCTCTCTCTCTTGAATCTGAAATGGGGATGCTGGTGCCCAGCCAGCATCCATCCATCCATGCATGCCCACACCCCCGAGAGGGAGAGAGGAAAAGCACACAACAGTGGCACACCCATCTGTCCCAGCCAGGGCCCCCCCAGGCTGGCCTGCCCCCCTACTCTCTGCAAAAAAAAGATTGGCATGGACATTCTCAGCCTCCTTGTGATGCTCTGCTCTGGGACCTGCCTGCAGGGACACACACTGAGGAAGGGGAGGCAGATTCAGGATCACAACGGTTTTTGACAAGGACGGAAGGAAAACACTCTTTGAAAGCCTTCTCTTCTCTTGACTCCCATTAGGGCTGGTGGGAGGCAGGAACAGGGCTGGGCCTGGGGCCTGCTTCCTGGCTGAGGCTTTTTGGGGGGCTTGGGTAGGCTGGGGGTGCAGGAATGAGCAGGGCTAGAGGGTGAAATAACTGCAGGGAAGGAAATAACTCTGTGACACCTAGGCAGTACTAGGCACCTGAAGCAGCATGAGGACCATGGAGTTTGACATGCCCAAGCATGATGCCATAAACACCCGACCCGACCAAAAATAAGCACCCCCTTTCCTTCACCACAGAGTCAGCCTTTTTCCACCCCCTTTTATTCTTAGCCCTAAGATCACTAAATCCAGGGAAATCCTGGAGTGTAGAACAGGGTGGCTGAGAGGAGAAAACTGAGAGTTGTGGCCCTGTAGCAGTAGATGCAGTGCACTACTGCTTAGGACTGGACACCAGGACAGACAGGGAGAACTGAGATTGATACAGTTAGGAAACAGGGCACATGTAAATTGGATTTTGATTTGATGAAATGCTCAGCCATGATTCAGCAGGCTGATTACAGATGAGGTTGATCCATGTGCATTTTGTACTTATAAATGCTTCAGCGTCAGGGCCAGAGGGCTGGATCTGGAGATCGAAAAACAAATGCAATACAAATGCTGCCCTGGTAAAGGAAGTGGAACTGTGGCTGGCAGCTGGGGGCCAGTTGTCAGCACAACAAGCTGTGCTTTTTTTTCCAGGGAGAGAGAGGGGTTCATCAGCTTTCCGTCTCCTGCTCGGTCTCCAGGCTAGTGGTGATCAGGTGGTGCCAGGGTGTCCCAGGAAGGCATTGCAGGAAGGCATTGCCTTCGTGCACTCCTGCCCCTCCTCTGCCTGTCTGTCAAGTCAGTCAGTCGAGTCCAGAGTCCGGAGGGGAGAGAGAGACCCTGTGAGATCTGGAGCTGATGATGAGGAGCTAGTGAGTGGAGGGGTGGAGGAGGGTGTGTGGTGTGGTGGGCTGGAGTAGAAGGCCATGATGAGGATGATTGGACAGCTGTGGAGCATTGCCATGTGTCCTCCCTCATGGGGAAGATCATTCTCTGGATCTCTAGCAGCTCTCGGCTCTCTCTCTGAGCTCTCCCTCTCTTCTCTTCTCCTCGCTTCTAGGAATTTCACACAGCACAAGAGGTTTAGCACACAGCAATAGAGTCAGGAGAGAGCTGGCCAGGGGCAGGATGATAACTGCTAACCTATCCCCTGTCCTCCTCCCTCCCAGCAAACAGCAAGCATGCTGCACAGCACATGCAGGCACTCTGCTCCGTGTTCCTCTGCTAGCTGAAGCTTCAGCTGAAGCTGCACTTGCTGTGCCTTTGTCCAGGGTAGAGGGGGTGGAGTCCCCCAGAGAGAGGAGAGTGTGTGGATCTGTGAATGTGGTGTAGGGAGAGTCACTGTAAGTCTGGGTCCCTGCATAATGTCTCAAGTTTCTGTGCAATGTGGCCCCTTGCATCTCTCCGTTGTCAGTGCACCATCGCATTGCATGAATCGCAGCATGGGAATAGCTGGATCCTCTATGGAATGGCTTCTAGCTCTGCGGCGTCATGTTTTGGGCTGTCAATATTTCCATTGCCGGGGCATGGTGCTGCGCAGATCGGTCCCCTGAGCTGTTTCGATGAAGTCAATTCCAGTGACTGTCCAGCAGGTGTATTTAGATGCTATCAATAAACTAGGTGCCATGGGGGAGGAATCCGGGATGGGAATCTAGTGCACAGGCGCCCATATGTGCCACAGCAGCTTTATTTCTTTGACTTTTTGGATCCCCTGTTGAAACCTGCCAGAGCTCCTTTGGCTTAGGGCCTCTTCGCTCTCGGTAAAATCCCCTGGCCTGCTTGGCCCTTTGCAAAACTTATGAGTCCTTTGAAGAAACATTCTTAACCCTCCACACCCCCTAGGGAGCCTGATCCCAAGGGATCCCCAGCTCCAGTTGCGTTTAGTGGCAGCTGAGGGCTCTCAGAGCGTCATGTTGCACGTTTGGGCCCTTAGTCTCGTGTCCAGAAATCCCTCAACCTCTTTTCCCCTCACTGAACGCTCCCCCGGCCCTGCCCCGAAAGCTTAAACGCCTCCAGCTTCTTGGTGCTCCGTGCAGGGGCACCCACTCCCGCCCTAACGCCCTGGTGCACCGGCTGGGGTTTCCCTGCCACTGAAGCACTAATTAGTCTGGAGAAATCTTAGTGGTGAAGCCCAGGGTGGGGAGGGGGCGGTTAAATAAATACCTGAGAAAGGACTACATTGAGCGTAGGCCCAGGCTCAGGACCGAGGAGCTCTCCCCGGTATTGCATATGTTCCAAGGAATTCCAATTAGCAAGGGTAGCAATGTGCTCCTGCTTTCTCCAGTGGGAGAAGCTAAGCCATCTGTGGAAGATGGAGAGCCTGCTGCCCACAAACCACAGGGGCATTTGCGTACATTGCTTTCTTTTTATTATTTGCACACAAACAAAAGAAAAAAACAACCTCAACAGTCATGACAAATATTTCCTGTTCTCTCTTCCTCTCACTTTTTTCCATTTCTCCTTCTCTTTTTTTCCTCTGCCTCTCTCTACCGCAGCAGCATATTGATTGAACTGTCTTGTTGTAATCCCTTGTTTCTATGAAAATTCGGCTTTGAGCAGTCCCAGGTGGGAGCAGGAGTATCTGGTGGGGCGGGGGGTGGGAGGGGGCACTGTGGTAGGAAGGTGTGGGGGGGTCACTCTCAAGCTGCTCAGCACTGAGATAATGTTGTTATAACGCTCACCCCCAACTCCTTTGGTGTACAGGGCCCGATCCTGTTCCCATCAAAGCCCATGAGAAAGCTTTCGTCAGCATCCGTGCGAGCAGGATTGAGCATGTGGCGAAGAGAGGGGGTGAAGCAGAGATGCTGGTTCAGAGGAGAACTAATTGCACGCTCATGGCTCAAACCACCTATTTCGGCTACCTTGATATCAGCCCCCCCAGAGCTTGAGGGGCTCTGCGAGAGGATTTTGATTCAGTCCATTATAAAGAGGGGCCTTATTTGCTTTCCACTGGGGTCTGGATTTGGAACCTTCCCACGTTTCGCAGGGGTTTGGAGTTGGATTTTAGTTTGAAAACTGTGGATCCAAGTTCTAATTTTAACCCCTTACCTTCCTCCCTCTTTAATATTCTGGGGTGCTTGGATCCAGGGCTTTAATCCCGGCCCATCTCTAGTTCTGAGTTGATTATTTGGCTACCCAGAGTGCTTTGCAGGATCAATCCAAGCGAGCGGGCTTTAGCCTTTCTTGCTCAGAGCAGAGAGCTAGCGACAAGGCTGCTGGCTGGAAGCTGATTATATGGCTATCCAAAGGGCTTTGCAGGGGGCAGTACCGAAAAGAGCACTTTAGCCACTCTCTAGCTGAGGTGGGAGCAAGGAGGGGAGCAGCTGACCATGGGCTGAAAGGAGCTCATTATCTGGCTACCCAGAAGTCTCTGCAGGACAATGGCACAAAAGAGCAGAGGAGGGCCCACCAGGAACGAGGAGAGAGGATATAAAGTAGGAACCCCTGCTGGAGATGCTCACAGTTAACGAGGATTTTCATTTCCAGCCGTGATCTCCATCTATAGTTAATGATGGCAAATGGGCTATCGTCAAAAAAACACAGGAAAGATTTTAATGTAAGCCATCTACTGCATGGAGAGCAGCCTCCCTAGGCCATTTGGAGGAGCAGATGCAGGTAAATGGCAGGCGAGGGTGCCTCTCCCAGGCTCCACCACTGATAGCTGGAACCTGAGGGTAGGATGGTGGGCGTTTCCACAGGTGGGGAAGTTTTCCAAATGCCTCCATTTAATTGCTACGTTTGCATTAAAAGTCATTAAGAATCCCACTGCCAGTTAGAGTAACAGCCGAGTTTATTGGAAGTTTATCTGAAACTGCAGGTGCAGAGCAAGAAAGAGCCGTCTCCAGGTTGGAGACAGGCAGCCCAGGGCTGCTCCAGAAGGTCCCCAGCTACCTCCTCACCATGCAGGATCGCAGGTCAATACACTCAGTCAATGATGAAACACAAACTGGAACCATGATGTTGCCAGCACACGCTCCCATTGGCTGATCCCATCCTAAGGGGCAGGGCACTGTTACCTAGCAACTTCTGGGAGCTACGGCTTTCACCAATTAACCCTTGCCTGAGTATCTCATACTCCACCTGAAGAAACCAACCATTAAGGAAAACCTCCCTCATCTGGGTAGAAGCCTTTGGTGTGAACCTTTGGGACTGAAGTAGATGACAGGAACATGGACAGCAAGGACTGCGCCCTGTAGCCTCACTGCCTGTGAGTCCAGACTTCAAAGAGAAACTGCTGAGCTTCAGTTTATCTGCAAATTTGACACCATCAGCTCAGGATTAAACAAAGACTGTGAATGGCTAGCCAACTACAAAAGCAATTTCTCCTCCCTTGGTGTTCACACCTCAACTGCTAGAAGAGGGCCTCATCCTCCCTGATTGAACTAACCTCGTTATCTCTAGCCTGATTCTTGCTTGCATATTTATACCTGCCTCTGGAAATTTCCACTACATGCATCCGAAGAAGTGGGTATTCACCCACAAAAGCTCATGCTCCAAAACGTCTGTTAGTCTATAAGGTGCCACAGGACTCTTTGTCGCTTTTTACAGATCCAGACTAACACGGCTACCCCTCTGATACCTGGCAGGAGTGTTACTGTCCGAAACAGGAAGAAGCTGGGGTGTTGGCAGACACAAACTGATGGGCTTCTCTAAACACATGTTCCGTGATTGCAGTGGTAAAGAAGCAGATTGCAGGTAACATGCCCTATGACACATTAGCTGCAACTTACATGAACCCTGGCAGTCAGGGGATAGCTCCCTAGACTGTACTGCCAGATGTTCCCTGCAGCTGCTATGGTGCTTATAGGACAGGCTTCTTGTGTCTGCAATGTGCCAACCTAACGGAACAGTCGTGATTCAGTGACAGGCATGTTCAGGAGCCTAATTTGGCAGGTACCTGGATCCCAGAGGCTGGTGATGGAGGGATATGAACTACCAGCAAGGAAAGAGCATGGGAGAAATGGGACTAGGAGGCTGGGTAGGTTGCCTCTCTCATGTCTTTTCTCCGACAGGGTGGGCTGGTGAAAACCCCAACCTATGCCGAAGGAGTCCTTGGCAGGTGACACAAGAATTTGGACTTGTGCTCAGACTGCCCCGCTTTGGCCCTTGACATGATGAGCCCAGAGGGTGCATTCCTCTCACAGTACACCACCCACCACCTCGATGGCTCCCATCACTTGGCTTGTCCAGTTAGACACCGATGAGCTGGTGATCAGCCGGCCTCCACAAAATCTGAACATTGAAGAAATGACTCTGAATTAACTCTTTGTGCTCAGGAAGACCAACTGGCAGGTATCCGGATGGGAATGCCTGCTTTATTGTGCCTGGCCAAAACTTTCATGCTCCATCCATCAGCTCATTTAGGCATCAGAAGATGTCAAGAAGACCCACTGGGTGAATGAATTATGGAAGGTGTTAGTGAGGGCGGCACTTCCATAGCATTAGCCGTTTACGCTATAATGCAAGAAGTCAATAGTTCATTGGCCGAACGGTTATAAAGTTCACCACCTCCAAGGATCTGGCACAGGCTTGCAGGCCTGTCTTTGCTGCTGGAACCTGCTGGCGGTGTTTGAAACTGGGAAGCCAGAAGCTGTGCTGCAGCAGAGCCATCATCTGACTCATCATGCTGAATTGCTAACTGGTCACTTTCCCTCAACTTTGAAAGCATTTGCTCGGGGGTGTCTTGTGTCCTGTCATTCACACAACAAAAAACAGGGTTATTTGACAAAGAGTCTCTGCTTTGCTGGTAGCTGCTTCCAACCTATAACTTGTGCAGCGGGGAAAGGGAAGAGATTCTGACTGCTGCTGCTATGTGATTTGTAAATACTAAAACAAATACCTGAAGGGGTGTTCATGCTGACACAGTCAGTCTGGGTAATCAAGGCTTGTTGATTATTCAAGGCTTCATGTTTTCTCTGGGGGGAAAGAAAAATCCTCAGGTTTATGTTTCCGTGACAGATGTTTGGTTTCTAACTGTCGCAGTCATTTTGAAGGCTTCATTTTCTATGCAGCCAGCACTTCAGAAGGCAGAACACGCCGTGGTTCCGAATCGACCGGTGTAAAACCACATGTCGTGCATTTGTCATCACATTTCCACGTTTTTTCTTCTTGGCTGTCATTGGAACAACATGCCACTGTCCTTTCCTTAAAATGATCCATCTCTCTGAAAGTCCCATCAGCCTGCACTGAACGACTTGGGATCTGCACTGGCCTGGTCAGATCTGCTTTGATTTCCTTACAATTCATTAGATTTCAACCTAGAAGTGTATTTGGGGAGAACCATTTAGAAGAGCCAAAATCCCCTCCCCCGCATTCTATTTTGAGTTGAGATTTCCATCTAACCTATCTATCTTTAGCTATTTAACTACTGACTTTCCCTCTGATTGGTTCTGTGAGCCCCAATGCACCAATGAAGATCTGCTAATTCCATGCCTCTGCTATAGAAATCAAGCTAGAAAAGACTCACTTAGGCCGCCTAATGGGAGTGCAGGGCTGACTGTTCCCTACAGGGTATTATCGAGTGCTTTATCAAGTCATTGTAATAAATGTCTCAAATTATAGCACTTCCCTCGGGAGACTATTCTGCAGACTAAGAGATCTCACTGTCAGGAGTTTTCACGAGAATCAGTTTCGTTTTTTCTTTTCTTTTTTTAATTTCACCCCATTACATCTGCTTCTGCCCTGTTGCGTCACCCTCAATCATTCACCTCCCACCAGGGTCTTCACACCCATCTTAAATGTGGTTTTCATACTTCTCCACTGGCCACTGTAGGGCCTGGACCTGCTGAAGTCAATAGAAGATTTGCCCTGGTCTGATGGTGTCCCTAGCCTCTGATTGCCAGAAGCTGGGAACGGGCGACAGGGGATGGATCACTTGATGATTCCATGTTCTGTTCATTCCCTCTGGGGCACTGGCATTGGCTACTGTCGGGAGACAGGATACTGGACTAGATGGACCTTTGGTCTGACCCAGTATGGCCGTTCTTATGACCAGCCACTAAATAACCATTGTCAGTGTTCCGCAGAGCACATGCGAGACACAGGGCCTGATCCAGCTCCCACTGATATCAGTGGCGTAACTCCCATTGGCTTAAGGAGGAATTGGATTGGCCACGTAATCTCTGCCCCAATGATCTTACTATCTAAAGAGAAGAGCGATAAAATCCAGCACTGGATTTGTCCCCCAGCTCTCTCTCTTGCGCTTAATAATAAACGAATTACAGCCTTCCTTGGGAGGTGCATTAACAGTGCTAAACTAGCTCCACTCCTAACTTCCTATACAAATAAAAATGTCCTTGAGAGAGAAAAATCAGGGGTGGATAAAGTGTGCCATCCCAACCTTACTGTTTGTATAGCGCTTTGAAGCTGTAAAGCTGCTATGTATTTGTATTACTATTATTATTACATCTTGGATCAGCTATGGTCTCCTGTTTTGTTTAGAGTCTGGGGGAACTAGAAACAGTTTTCTCTCTAAGAGGAGCTGAAAAAAATGATTTTCTTGGTTAAAAATAACATTTGATGTTTGAGTAATCGGAAGTTTTTCTGTTTTGATATTTACAGGCTGAAAATGTATCCAAAGATCAGAGGCAACTAAACAATTTACTTTTAAAAAAAGTTTAATGTGTTGTACTCTAGATAAAATGTACCATAAAATGACTGAATGGAAATTTTAAATGGGGGAAAAATCTCTTCAGGGTTTGCTGCTTCTTATATTTTATTATTGCCAAATAAAATACCAGTATACAATTAAAGAAACATTTTACGGGCCAACTGACACAGATAATATTAGTCTTCTGACTGCACTTTTTGTGTCAGCCAACGAAAATAAATGACACAGGATATCTAGCAACCATCCAGACTTATTGGCTTGAAGGTGGCGTCAGAGCAGCAGGCAGAGAACAAAACAGAGTGATTTTAGTTCTGTTTCAAGTGGAAATCTCAGTGCAGCCTTGACTGTGGATGCATCACCAGTGCCTCCATAATGAAGTTCAGTCTTTATAATGTAAGAGCTCCCCAACGGGATGGATTTGAAGACGGAGACTATTTAAGCAATGATACTTAGCATTTCTATGGCCCCTTTCATCCAAGGATCTCAAAGCCCCTTGCAAACATTATTTAACGAAGACTAACCGCACCTCCAGGAAGCAGATAAACAGTCGCATTATAATACTGATTCAGCAGATGGATAAAACAAGGTGCATGGAGGTTAAAATAGGCCTGAACTGCAGAGCAGCTAAATGGATTGTGTTGGCTCCCACCGTAGCAGCATGGGATATTAGGGACGGTTGTCACCCCCTCACTCTCCCGCCTGATCTTTTCCCTGCATGCCAGTTCAGGGAGATGACTCAAGCCATCTCCACCCACTGAATACTTGTGACCCCCAGCCCAGTCATTTTTGGGGGGAGGAAGATGACAGAGAGAGCCCCCCCCCCCCCCCGTTGGCTGCCCTGAAACTTCTGGTGCTTTCACCTGAGCCCTCATTTGCCATTCTCTGTGTCTGGGGCAGCGCAGCGCGTCCTGGCTGGCTGGTGGCAGGAGGCGGGGTCCTGTCTCTGTGCAGTCAGGCTGGGTTTTCAGCCTGACACTTTACTCGAAGAGTCAGATGTTGGTGGAGGATTCGAGTCTGAAAGGGCTCCTGGCTTGGTCTGAATCTAATGCACCATCCCCCACTCCTCTCACAGACCATCTCACCAGCCCCTGTTACTCTCCCCTCTCCATGACCAGGCCTCAATTAGCTGGGTCCTGGGTGGTGCTACCAAATCTCGGTGTCTGCCTGCCCCCTCCCAGCCCCAGACACCCCGGGAGGGACCAAAGGGGCAGAGCTGCCGTTCTCAGAGCCTGAGCCCAGGCAGCCCACACAGGAGGTTAGAAGGTGATGGCAGTGGGTGCAGGGCAGTGAATGGCGCCTCCTCCAGGGTGCCCATTGCTCAGCACAAAAGCCCCATTCAGTACCCCTTGCACCGGACGAAGTCTCTCTCTCTCTGTCTCACACACACTGCTCTCTCTCTCTCACAAAATCACTCACAAGCAGCTCAGTAGTGTTAATAAAATCCATTCCATTTGCTTCTTACTACATTCGGTTGCACACCAGAAGCAGCTACACCAGTACACTGCCATCATCAGGAGGGTGCCCTCTGCTCATTGGGAAGGAAACTGCAGCCCTGTGCTCATTGGGAAGGACGCTCTGCACACGGCAGCCCAGATCGGCTGGGGTTGGTTAATTTCAGCTGAGCCTCCCTTCCTTCCGCCTGGGTTTGAGCCGACAGGTGAGTGACAGGGAGAGGCCAGAGCCAGGGGGAAGAGGGCATTCACCTGACCTGAGCTCGGCACTGCAGGGAACCAAGAAAGTAGATTTAAAAACAAAAATCCTCTAGTCGGACCCTCTTCCCTCCGCTGCCAGGGTTTGATTTCTGAAAACAGCTGGGCAGGTAACCCCAGGCCAAGCCAGGGGAAGGGGTAAAGGGGAACTGAAATCAAGCTATTTCCACCTTTGATCCTGTAGTAGGGGTTTCATCCCTGGAGGCACAGTGCCCCCCTGCCCCATTTGGGCACATGGTCCTTTCTCCTCCCACCCCACCTTCCATCTGTGCAGCTCTCCTCACTGGCTAACCTGCCTCCCCAGCAATTCCCACTGTATTAGCCAGCTTTCCCTGCATCACAGGCTGTGCTACCTACTATGGAGCAGCGAGAAAGAACATTTGGGTGAAAATACAAGCTCTTGCCTCAGCCACCTTGTCTCTCTCAGTAGACACACCTCCATCTTGGCCCAGAGCCCACAAGGATTCCCTGCAGCTGTTCCTGGCCCCGTCCCTGCCCGGATCCTGTGGTGCAGGCAGGAGCATGGGAGTGCCAGGTGGCTCAGGGAATGTGTGCAGGCGGGGAATGTGTGGCCTCGTGTTTGTCAGCTTTGCTAAGCGCTTTGGGGATCCAGGCAGCAGTGATTTCCCCCTGCAGGCTGGGCAGGACGCTAGCGCCCATGGAGAGGGCTGAGAAGCCCTCCTGCACCCACCCTCCCTCAGCAGGGGAGGCACCCACTGAGTGACCCCCCTCTGCCCCTCAGCTGTGGGCACTGCCTCTGCTGCCCTCTCTTCCCCAGCTGCCTGTGAGGGAGAAGGCAGCGAGAATCGAACCCCATTTCCCTGCGGGGCAGCGCAGGAATTACTGGCCTCTCCCCGCGTGATTACTGTTTCCAGGCCATTGTTTGGATGTGTGGCTCTTTCCTCCCAGCCATGCAGCCTGAGCAGTAGCGAGGGGGAGATGGGGACTCAGGTCACCTATATAGCCCCTGTCTGAGGATGGTAGCAGGGGACAATGTGGTCAGAGACTCCCTGGGCTGCCACTTTCAGTGACCCTGGCCTGACCTGACTGGGATTAGTTCCTCCTCAGGGAGCAAAGGTAATTCAGTCTCTGCGCTTTACTTCTCCGGCCAGGGCCTCTTCCATCCTGCATCGCGACTGCTGACTGAACCAAAATCCCAGTGGTAATTGGATCAGGGGCACTCTTTTCCATGAGAATATTAAATCAGGCTCGCAGCCCAAGTCTGGAGCGACACACGTTGGAATATAAAGGCACGGAAGATCACATTACCAGGGTTATTTCTTTTGCTTCAAACCTGAAGCTATCACAACAGCTTCTTATTTGGTGCAAAGTAAATTGGGTCTGTCTTTATTGGAAAACAGACAAGGGAGGTGATGGAGACCGATATTGCGGACAGGCAGAATCTGAGTTGCCTGAGGTGTTGAGCATTTACAACTCATCACGGCCAATGGGACCCCAGGGGCTTGGCACTTCTGAAAACCAGGCCCTTAAAGAATCTCAGCAGGGAAAAGACCTAGCGACTACATGATGATGAGAAATAATTCTGTGCCCAATCTGGCTGACATGGTGAAACAGCAGCACTGGTGCCTAACTGTCCTGTGTTTCCTCAGCTATTTTCAAGCGAGTAGTCGTGGCTGCTGGGAGGAGAGGGGTACAACGGTGGCGCCTTAAATTCCTGCTTTTATTAAAGGGAGAAGCTCATTTTCAGGAGCTCAGTGTTGTTCAATGGAGTTCGCCCCACAGAGCAGGAATTCACCACTGCAGACGGGCGGAATTTTAAGTTCCTGGGAACGTGACTTGCATTGCAGGTGATGCCTCGTGAAAGGGTTAAAACCCTGCAGGTGACAGCTTCAGCCTCAGGTTGTAATCAGCCAATGAGAGTGTGCTCAGATGATCACATGAGTGACTCTCACTTAAAATCCTGCTGGGGCAGCGCAGACCATTGAGTTTTTGTAGACCTTGATGGAGCAGGTATTGTCTCTGGCCAGCTCAGATACCATGGTGGTGGGCACTGTATAAGGAATAGACTGGGGTAGACAAGAAGAGCTTGCACAGTTTGGCTTAAGCTCAGTTGAATTCATCTCTGATTCTTACTAAGTTCAGTTGTTTTACTCATTTGCCTCTAGAGCCTTCATAACAATCACTCCAACCACACCAGTAACTTAACAGGTGTGTGGGGAGTTATTTAATAGAGGGGAGCAGAGGCTAATTGAATAGAGGTAATGTAACAAATGTCTTGTAATGGGATACAGAGCCTTTCACCTCTAGGTTATTGGCTTAGCTCCTTTTCAGGTTGGCGGTGACCATCTGTTATCATCTGATGGCTGCTTAGCAGCCTATATATGAAATCAATGGGTCCCAGCCCACTGTCTTGTGCCCACATCACTGAGTATCCATGTGCAAGAATTGTGGCTGGCCTCTTTTTGTTGGGAAGAAAGACCAAGGGTTTGAATGGGCCACGGAGTCTGGAATCACTCCTAGAAATGCTCTCTCTGGCTGAGGGGTGTTGGTAGGATCTGCTGCACTCGTGCTGGCCCTAGGCTTCAGGTAAACCGAGATCTTCAATCTCAGGGGCCACCTGTCCTGGGTTCTTGGGTGTGGGAATACTGGGGGAGGGGGAGTCTAATGTAAGCTTGTGTGGGTATTACAGAGAGAGTCCGGAAGAGCTGGTATTAATGGAATAAAACCACCACAGGATAGGAACATAGTGCTCTCTCTTTGCGTGCCTAGTCTGAGATGCAGTTCAGGTCCCTTTAATGTCTTGTGGCTTCAGTCCTCACACACCCTACGTTAAATAAATAACATACACCAATATAAAGAGTCAGGACATCCCATTTCCTGACTGAGCCTATGACCCCGCACTGGGCACATCAGTCACTTCTGGTACATTACATAACAGAAGCTAACCTTATTCCAGTTTATACTGGATGGGCTCCTGCGTGTGGGTTACACGGACAGATGTGGAGCAGGTGAAGGGGTTGGGATCTGAGTTTGAACTAACCAGCCCAGGTGAACTGGAGTAAGGAAAAAAGACAGCCACTCCAAACAAGTGGCAAGATCCTATGCGTGATGAGAGGGACGTTTCTTGGGAGGGACACCACCCTCGCTCTATAGGATGCAGGGATAAGCTCCAGAGACAGAAGGTACTGGGACATGCACAGCCCTCCCCGCTGTAGCAGCCCAGGAGCCAGGCTTGGGCAAAGCAGGTTCCTATCACAGCAATTCTGAGGACAGCTTTGGCCGATCCCTCTTCAGACTGTCTGGATTGAAGAAGAGCCAGATGAGCCTTGTTAACAAATGAGGTAGCCTCAGGTTATGCTAACAAGCCCATTAAGGGGGCTTATAAAGGGAGTATGGCTGGACAACAAGGGGTGAATAAGGAAGAGTGGCAGCTTTGCCCGGGAGGCTGTTATGGAGGTGCAAGGCTAAGCTGCTGGCTAATTAATTAGAAAGGTTTTCTAGTGATGTTACGCTGTTTGGGCCTTGCTTGTGAGCTAATACGATACGGCTGGTGATTGTGGACTCTGAACTTTTTTAGCTTGACTCATTAGGTTGCTGATAAGCCCAAACCCAATGAAAGGGCATTTCTGGCTCTAGCCAAATCCACAAGAAAGGTCTGTTCCGCTCAGCTGATCCCAGCCAATGCCCATCATTGTCAAGTCCCCCATTTTCCTCAGCCACCTGGACATGATCTTAGAAGCGTAAAGACCCCTTTCCTCCTCTCCTGGGTCTGAGCCAAAGCCCACCGAAGTCAATGGAAAGACTTGCACAGACTTCAATGGGCTTTGGCTTAGCCTCTCACCGACGGCGGGAGCTTCGTTCTGGTGTGGGTCTGGCAAACCTTGTGGGTAAGAACTTTCTCAAGACAAGATTTCTTCCTGGTGAATATTTTTGCCCTGCGGAACAGAGAGCGTAACCATGAATGTGGAACTATACGGTGTATCTGCCTGCCAAAAGAAACCAGCCACTTGAGAATGACCGATGGATTTAGACTACACCACGAGAAGAGCTCTGTGATTTACCTAGCCCAATAGTCACTAGGATTTTCCTGATGGCCCTAAGCCATCTTGGGCCCTGAGTCCGTCCGTTCCTCAGTATGGTAGTTCCATGTGTTGTCTTCTTTCCTCCATTGTTAATAGTTTAAATGAAAACTGGAAACAGGGAGGATGTGGGATTTTTGCCCTTTCAATTTTCAGTTCTATACAAGATATTTAGAAAAGGTCGCTCCCCCTACCCCAAAAATGAGTTTCTTGGTTTTCTTTTTCCCTTTCTTTAGGTTACATTAGAACTCTGGTCCCAGCTGCCTTGGAAGATTCTCTGCACAGGATTAGGACATTATGAAACCTGAGTAACTGAGAAGGGAGGGGCACCCTGATTACCCTACAGCTTCCGCCACTGCTACACTTTCAGAGCTGCACCAGAGGTGAATTACATAGCCAATGTTTTCCCACCTGTAAAAGCACCCTGGGTAATGGGGTTTAACCAAGGTGGAATCCTCATCACACAGGTAATTCTGGCCACTGATTCTTTAGGGACAGGTCACCGAGGGCTGGAGCAACAGAGCCACTTCCCCATTGCTCTTCCTAGTACAAGGACCTGGGTTCCATTTCCAGCTCCGCCATAGTCTTCCTGTGTGAGTTTGGGCAAGTCCCATAGTCACTCTGTGCCTCAGTTTCCCATCCGTAAAGTGGGGATAACAGCACATTGGTGTGGTGAGGATAAATACGGTGAGTAGTTCAGGTGCTATGGTAACAGGGGGTATGTAAGTACCCAAGATAAATAGATTCTTCTCTCTGATCCCACCATAAATTTCTCCTGCTATTCGAGCCTACGTTTCCCTTGGCTGAATTTCCTTCCGTTACTCCTGGCTCTCTCCCCTTTTTGCCACACTCCCCGTCCCACCTTGGTGTGGTTCAGCTTGGAATCATTAGAGTTTTATTTATGACAATGTTAATTAAATACCCTCTTCATTCAGCGCTGTGTGCAATTCCCTCTGCCTTAGTAGGGATTAGCCCTAACATGCTATTACCAAGCTAGAATATGATTGTTGTTAACACAGGGAATTCTAATAGCGATTTAGTTATTCCTGGGCCTCACATTTAGCTATTCCCTGACATTTATAAAGTTCAGGTTTAGAAAATAAATCCAGATGAAGAGAGAGAAACTCCAGTCATTATTTACACTTCACTTGCCATTTTCGGTTCGGCTGGCCCTTTGTCCCAAATCTTAAAGGGCCTGTGTATTGTAGTAAGACCTAAAGGATTTTCATTTCAATTTCTTCATAAGTGCATTTAGTCCTGGCGAAAGGCGCTAGAAGGACCTGGCTGGAGATCACAGAGCAGGTTCAGCACGAGCAACAGCAGTGCTGGCGAGTGTCTCTCCCAGGGATGAGAGTCCATTACAGGCCCAGCTAGGAAGCCGTGGCTCTTTAGCTCAAGCTGGTCGTGCTTTTCGCACGGGCAGTCCTTGGTTCAGTCCCCAGGGTTTGGACCAAGACGGGTATCGGTACATAGTCTTCCATTAGTCTGCCTTGGAGAGACCAGCTACATGAGTGAGAGGGGAATTTAGCTTCCATGGCCCATTTGATCCTCATCTGCTGACATGGCCAGCCAGGGGCCAACTCGGCAGTGACAGTTATAAGTGGTGGAACTGGACGGAGATCATGCAACTCGTTTCACACAGGCCTCTGAGTGGCCCACAATGGTAACTTTCCAATACTATTGGCCTGGGCTAGATTTGAACGGGCAACCTAGAAGTGAAAGTTCTGTCCTATGCCCAATCCCCTGCAGGACCCGTTCTGCACACACAGAGAGGCCGTGTGGGGTTGCATTGCTCGCATGGGGCCAGGGCTGGATCTGTGCTGAAAGCTGCGCCCTGGTCTGGTTAGGAACCTATGTGGAGGGTGTCCACTATTGCAGGAAAGACACAGATCTCCAAGGGCACGACTTGGGAGATAGAGTAGGGAAGGGAGAATTGAAGCAGAAGAATGTAGAAAACCTTCCCCCACCCCAGCATTTGAATTAATGTCTAAAATTAAACTGAATGCCAAGGGGCTGAGTGCTCACATCAGGGAGTTTTTACTTCAAGGTCCCAGCTGGGAAGCTAAAGCTTTGTGGGAGAGAGAGGCTCCGTGGGAGGTATTTCCGCCCATGGCTGGAAGTTGTACAACTTGGAAATCTCACCCTGGAGCCTGGGTCTTAGATGCTCAGGATGCTAGTTCTCAGCAGCCTGCTGGGAAGCTGCCCTGAACCAAACCTTGCTCAGGTCAGGGGGAGGTGAGGGAGCTCTGTGTGTGTGTGTGGGGGGGGGGAACTGGGTAGGGGGCCCCTTAAATGGAATTGGGCCGAGCTCTTCAGTTCCAGTCCAAGGGTGTCCTACTTTGGTGTAATAAGGAGGGTGGGGCTGCCCCTGGGTGTTACAGATGAGAGACAGCCCCCAAGTTGAGAGCCCAGCGTGTGTGTGCCGAGTCCAGAGCCTGGAGACCAAAGCTGGCCCGAGAGCTTCAGGGAGGGGATGCCCTGAAGGTGGGAGTGATGCGAGTTCTCTAGCAAGCAGTGGAGCCAGATCACAAGGCAATGCCGGGGGCAGGCAGGTCGTCCACAAACCGCCACGGCCCGCGGAGGCTGAAGGCTGACGCTGATGTCTGGGGACAAGAGCCAGAGCCATATCTGAGAAGGAAACAGGGCAGAGAAGGCCCCCAGCTAGAGGGGCTGGGGTGAGGCATGGTGAGAGATGCTGGGGATTTACCTGAGAACTGGTGCTGGATGGGAGACGCTGAAGCTGTATTTGATGTTGAAGGACTGTTGGGATTCGAAAGATTGTAGTGTTTGGATCCTACTGGGGAATTCTGGGCTGCGGTTATGGGACTTTTGTAATAAATTAACCCCTCAAGGGGCTGTTGATATTTGGAGGGCTTGTCTGGCATTACTGGGGACCTCAGAAGAAAGGGGGAAACCGAGGCAGGTGTGCCTGTTTTGCTGCAGCCTGCTGCTGGAAGGCACTTCGGGCAGGGTCACCCAGGAAAGGATGAGGTACCAAGTGAGACATGATGGCACCCACGTGAAGAGCCAGGGTTCCCCAGAAATTTTAGAGCTGAGCACCCAGGAACAGGTCAAGGTGGGTTTCCCACATTCTTGTTCTCTCTGTGTCTTTCTGTTCTCTCCCTTCCTATTCACCTGTAATGCCTCCCTCACCATTCGACTTTTAAGCCATTGACTCTGTTCCCTTCCGACTGATCGTCATATTCTTGATTTGTGTACATGTCCGGGATGCCCCAAGCACCTTTTTATTGTTGCTGCTTGTGTTTGTGCAGACTGCAGATCACCCTCCTTCCAGGTAACGCAGTCATGGATTCCCTTGCTTCAAGGCACATGCTGCTGCCTCTCTTGGCTGGAAATGTCTGAATGTGACACAGAAGAAAGGGGACTTTTCCCCCTGTCTATTTAAACGCACACGGAGCCTCGTGGTTAGAACCTGCCTCTAGTCCCATCCCATTGGTTGGACCCTCAAAGGGGAAGCTTGGAATTGCAGCTGCAGTCAGGGGAAAAAGAGAGGAGATAGGCTGACCAGAGAGCAGATGTGAAAAATCGGGACAGAGGGTGGGGGGTAATAGGTGCCTATATAAGAAAAAGACCCAAAAATCGGGACTGTCCCTATAAAATCGGGACATCTGGTCACCCTAGAGGAGAAACAAACTCACCAGTGTGAGAGAGAGAGAGAGAGAGAAATTTTACCTCTCGTCCAGAACATGTGGCAGCAAAAGGGTGGGATGTGGTGGAAGGAGATTAGGGCCGATTCTGCCAGGGTTGCTAGATGCTGATGATTAAGAAATAGAATTGGGGGATCCCTCTAGCTGCAGCTAAAACTAAATGGGGGATACAAGCAGACCGTACAATAGAGCAATCTGCTTATATGCTGAATGCCTGGCCCAGGAAGGATGGAGAGTGTTAGCAGAATCCTGTTAGTGCCTGGCAGTCTCTGAATCTCAGCGAGGGCAGAAAAGCCCATTTTAATAAGTAGCTCACGGAGGAAGCCTCCTGATCCATGAATATGAGGTAAAGCACGTATATTGAAATATCATGCCGGGTGCTGGTAATTGTGGGAGGGGAGGGGAGGCGAGAGGCTCCCACTGTCACGGACTGTTGGCCAAGACGACAGTAATGCCAGCAACTGGCAGGTAGGCAGGGCTTTTCAGCCCAGGACCCCAAAGTGCCTTACAAATTACACACGGGGATCGCTGCTCCAGTGACTGAAATACAGCCACCTCTGGGCTGGAACATGGCAGCTGCTTAACACCGCACAACAGTGCTTCCCAGCAATTTAAGGTCCGGATCCTGTTTCCTGTTCCCACTGAAGTCAGTTGCAAAACTCCCGTTGACTTCAATGCTACAAGACGGGGCCGGGTCTGAGGACAGGAACGGAAGGAGAATGCCACATCCAGCTGAACTATAGTAACCCCTTAGCAGCGGAGGGACAGTTCTGTGGGGGATCCAGAAGTCCTGTAGCTGCCTTCAGTTCCCTGGCCCAGCTGTTGCAGCTTCCCCTCCCCTGAAGGCCTTGCCCACCTCCCCTCCACACCCAGCCGTCTCTGCCCCTGCCTGTCAGTCACTAGGTGCGGAGGATGAATGGCACCTGCCAGCACAGGGCCCCTAGAGAACAACTGGAAATTGCTCCGAAGACCTTTGCTGAAGAGCTCTTACCTGCGGCTGCCATGCTGGGAAGAGCAGTCCCTCAGAGCTCTGAAAGCTGCCGGTCCCGGTGCTTGGACTCAGCCAGGCCATCCAGGCAACAGGTCTGGTAGCAGCGTGTGGCGGTGAAAACCATCCCAGCCCTAACCGAAGGCTGGATCTGAGTTTGATCAAAGTTGGGAAATTTTGGGGAGGGCCAGTTTAGTGGCTGGAGGGGGGAAGATTGTCCCAGCTGTGTCCTGGCGGACGGTCGCCACTGAACTAGCACCAAGACTCTCAGCTCCTCCTTTGTAGATAGCTTTGCCTGACTCTGATTTCCTGAGGGCAAGGTGGCACTGGCCCCCCATAGACCAGATTTGTAGCTGCAAGGCCAGAGTCTCCCAGATGCGTGCAGAAATTTAAGCCCACTTCTCCTCCTCCCCAGGGAGTGAATTGAGAGAGGGAGACCTCTTCTCACTAGCTGCTATGGGAAGCGCAGCTTCCAGTAGAGAACTTTATTTACAGGATTTATTTTCTTGCCGTGGTTAAAGGTAGGGAAGGGCCCAACCCGAAACTCTGCTCCCAAGCATCTCAAAGCTGGCCGTGTCTGGCTCCAGCTCCAGACAGTGCCTGGCTCAGGTGTGCCCACCTTTAAGGGCTGTGAATTCCTTCCCCCAGCTACAGATTGCACGCTACCGAAGGGATGGGGCTTGGGGGAAGCAGGCAGAGCTGGAGAAGATAGATGGCTCCTCTGCAATAGAAAAAGTCCGGCTTGAGGAAAGGAGCCTCTAGTTGCCCAGGTGAGTGATCTGCCTTGGAACAGAGTCCGATTCCTCTTATTCCTGTTCACCCTTCTCTGCACCTTGGGGCTCGGGTGTGACTGCGGGAATACAGGAGCTCAGAGTAACTGTCCCCACTCTGAGTCTCAGCACAGCACAGCTCCGGCCTCCCCTGTCCAGACAGAGACCAGAGGGGCAGGTCAGTGGGGTGTTGGTAGCAGACAGGATCCCCCTTCCCCTCAAAACTACGGAGAGCCACACTGCATGCAAAGCGATGCCGCCCCCGCACCTGAGTGCCCCTTCAAAAGCCAGACTAAGCTCCATGCCGGCTGCACTCCTTGCTTTGAACTGGGGGAACGGGGGAGGAAGGGGGATTTTCTGCTCTCGCACACACCTCGCCTCTGCTGGTGCCTGCATTGTCAAGTCTGATCAGAAGGAGGATCAGTCGGCCCTGCTCCCTCTCTCTCCAGATTTAATTAACGAGCCTTTCATCTCTACCCTGAAGGAATCTGCTATCTTCTGTCTTCTTAATTAACGTTCATTAGGCAAATCAGAGGAACGTTTTCTCCCAGCCGCCTGGAAGGTTCTTAACCCTTGTGAGGCACCCGGTTTGGGTCGGCTGGAGCTGGGTGGTGAAATGCTCAGGGAGGTCGCTCTGGGGCCTCGTGGCTGTGTGACCCGACAGTGGCAGCGTATCCATCGTGTGAGAGTCAAACCCATGCAGTCTTCCTCTGTCATGTTTGGAGCAGCTGGACCAGAGCAGATGGGCAAAGGCTCCTTAGCCCGGCCGTGCAGGTACCAGGCTGTGGATCAGTTCCATGCCATTGGCATCTCAATCTGACAGAGGGAACCAGGACAATTCCTGAGCTGCCCTTTGGGTGTCCTCCACCATTCTTGTCCCACCGCTTCCCCTGCCTTGAGAAGGCTGGAGTCCATTGGCTTCTCTCCTGTGGCAGTGGGAATTTCCCATAATTCTTTGAGGTGGCTTGGGGTCTCCCATGGAAGAACACAACTTAGAACGAGAGGGGGGAATCCTGTAACTCTATTCAAGACCCTTCCCCTGAAAGAGGACGTTTTCTTTCCAGGCTCTGGCCACGTGAAATGAAAGGAAGGTTCCTCTGACAATCTTGCTCTCAAAGGAGACGAGATGGAGTGGGGAGGCGGAGCGGGGGCAAGCCCAAAATAATTTTGAATTCAGTCATGAGGCTTATTGACCTGGAAAGATATATTGATTAGAGATGGACTTGGACCAATCCCCCCCTGGCTCAAGCTTATTTCTCCAATCAGCCGAGTCGAAGCTGAAGCCAGCCGTTGTCGTTTGAAGGGGCTGTAAGTGTGATTACTGACTGAAAACAGGACCATGCGCTCCAGGGAGTTTACTCCCAGGCACGATATGAATAGCCCTGAGGAAAGCAGGCAAACAATTTTGCCAGGGTTCATAGAGCGGCCCCTGCTGCAGTAAACCAGCACAGACCTATAACAGGGTTCAGAAAAGAACTAGATAAATTCATGGAGCATCGGTCCATCAATGGCTATTAGGCAGGATGGGCAGGGATGGCGTCCCTAGCCTCTGTTTGCCAAAAGCTGGGAATGGGCGACAGGGGATGGATCACTTGATTATTCCTTGTTCTGTTCATTCCCTCTGGGGCACCTGGCATTGGCCGCTGTTGGAAGACAGGATACTGGGCTAGATGGACCATTGGTCTGACCCAGTCTGGCTGTTCTTATGACTTCTCAGTTGGCATCCAAAGAGGAGTTGCCTGGCAGGAACAGCTCTTGCAGCAGGGCAAACTGCTCTGCTGGTTACCGAGCTGTGTGCCAGCTCCGCTGCTTTACCTGTGACCTATAACTGTAGCAGGATCCTGGCAAAAGGGGTCTCTGGAGATGCTCTTTCTCTCCAAGAGTCTGTCGGATACCTGACAAACGGTGGAGTTCTCTCTGGGACATGTAAAAGAGTCTGCCTCTTGCCAGCATGCCAATCAATCAGCCAGTGCCTGACAAAGCCCATTCTGGGAACATGTTAACAGTTCTCTGCCAGGGTGCCAACTGGAGTGTGTCTGACGAGCCATGAAGCACGTTCCAGGACACTTCCATGGTCCCTTGCCAGGCTGCCAGTCAGCAGTGGCACGATAAATCATCACGCACTTTCAGCCATGTCAAAGTTTTCCTTTCTCTTGGCCAGCTGTGACAGCCCATTGCTGCAAATCGCCCAGACCCGCTGCTGGTAGAACGTCCAGTCACTTCCAGTGTAAATCGAGTCCAGCCACACTTATCATCCAGTAATAGCAGAGTGGGCCTTAATAAAGGGCTTTTTGTTCTGCTCCCTTGGAGCTGTGCAGGTGAACGACACTGCCTTTTGCACTCAGTGCAAGTCCGGCTGTTATGCCATTGGGCAGATGCATCCTTCACCACCGTCATTGTGAACAGCCCTGGCATTTGCCTCTTTGCCTTCCTGCATTGCAATGGTTTCTCATTCAGAGTCTCATCTAGCATCTTACCTGGATAAAGTAAAACCGATCTCAACACACGTGCTGGCCTGACTCACTGGTTCTTTCATCTGTGTATCCCCATAAAACTAAACCAGTAATGTCGTCTTCGCCTGAGTCCACGAACGGCCATCACCACCAGCCACTGCTCCATGGCTAGCAACAACTCTCGCTGCCCAGCTGTTGTACTGGCGGGTAGCACAAAAATGTCCTTCTCCTGCTATTGTATGTATTATGGTAGTACCTAGAGGGCCCAACCAAGGTCCCTGCTTAGACTCTGTACAAATACACAGTAAAAGAGCCCCTGCTCCAAAGAGCTTACGATCAAGTTAGGCACCACAGACGAATGGTGGAAGAGAGGAAGGATTGTCACCTCCAGTTTTCAGCAGGGGAACAGGCGCAGAGACTTGCCCAAGGTTACACAGCAGGTCTGTAGCAGAGCTGGGAATTGAACCCAAATCTCCTGAATCCCAGTCCAGTACCGTCACCAGGAGCTGCTCTTTCGGTCTCCCTAGTGCTTTTGCAGAAGACAAAGTGGGTAAAGGGGTGGATGTTTTGTAAAGGAGGACTGGGCCCACTGATCACAGAAGGTTTGTGCGCACTTCCACCTGGGCCTGAAGCAGCTGCAGGGGCCAGGAAGAGAGCCACTCGACAGCCTGTGCCCAGCACTTCTGGACAGCACTGGACACAGGGCTGGGTGCTCATCTTCAGCAGCTCTGCCTTGTTCCAGCCCAGGGGCAGGTCTCTGGCTGCTACTGCTGCAGCCTCCAGGGGCTCTGGGCAGAGCCATCCTTCTGAAGTGCCCATGGTGTCAGTGACTCCCTGGCAGAGGCCCCTTCTTGCAGCTGCTTGGCTGACAGTTTGCATTTCTCTTCCCGGCTTTTTTTTTTCCATTTTGGGGAGCCTTCCCCATCCCCTCCTGGACCCAGACAGCTCTGTTCAGCAATAACGTGCCAGCCTGAGAGAGCACGGAGCACACTCAGAGGCCCTGACAAACTGCAAAAATTGTTCCCAAATATCCAGAGTCATACAAAACACTGTGAGGAAGAAAGAGAAGTAGTTCTTCCCTGCCCCTCCACTTCATCTCAGATCCCCTTCCCGCAGGGCACCCGGCAGCAATCTATCCACCGCCCCAGGGCTCTTGCAGGGCCCACTCCTAGCTGGCCAGCTTTTATATTTCGTGTCATTTCTCCCAGGTCCTGCCCGGGCTGGGTGGCATTGATAATAAGCAGTGGGTGGGTAAAGTGTCAGATTCTCTTCAACTCAATTCTTACGCTCTGGTTTCCTCGCCATCCTCCCTCCCTGAGCATGGCGGTCCAGCCCGGAGCCTCTCTCCTGCTGTCTGTGTGCAGGCCGGCCTATGCTGCGGAGCTGGGAGGAGTGAGGTGTATAGGGGAGGCAGACGCCCGTGTTGGGGCTTCGTGCACACAGCAGAGAGCGCAGGTTGACCAAGGCTGTGCTCCGTGGAGGATGCGCCTCTGCTGAGTCTGGGAGAGTGTAGGGTGTGCTCGTTCTGGGGGGCTGGAAATAGGACAGCCCCCCAGCTCCGCTCTTAGGGCGCGCTGTGCCAGTCAGTCAGTGAGGGTCAGAAGGCCCATCCCGGCACTGGCTGCGAGAGAAGCTGTTGGAATGGGAATGTGGTAGAGAGAGAGGGTAGGAGAAACCTCCCTGCCTGTTCAGCCTCCTTCCCCCAAACCGCTGGTCTGGCTCCTCACATCTCTCTGCCCTGCTACCCCCCAGCTCAACTCACTCGCCCCTTCTCAGCCCCATCTGACCCCACATCACTGATTTCAGCTTATCCCACGCTCTCCCACCCCACCCCACCTCGTTCTCACCCCAACCCTCTTCCTTCCCCGCCATGATCCTATCTCCTCCCATCCCACTGCACCATGCGCCCCACACGCCCCAGCTTCCCTCGTCCTCCCCTGCCCCCCCTTTCCATCAGCTTCAACCCCGCCTCATCTGGCCTCCTAGCAGTCCTCTTGTCTCAATTCCCTGGGGCCAGAAGCCCCCTAGCAATGTACTTTGAACAGCTCCAGCCCCGAAGGAAATGGTTCCTTCCACCGGCACAGCCTCCTTTCTGTGGAGAATTCATGCTCACCAACAAGCTCATTCTCCCACTCCCCTCCTCCACAAAAAAAAAAAAAAAAAATTATCCATGGGAGGAAAATGACTTTTTATTTAAAGGAGAAAAAAATGGAGCAAAGGGAAACATCAGCTGCTTTGCTACAGGCCATTTTGCCATGAGCAGCTGATGTGAAGTTTCTCAGCACTGGGAACTCTCCCTTCCTTGAGGATTCAGTTGCAGCTGTCAGAACTTGGGTCGATACATGCTAATGAGCCTTTGAAACTGCAGTGCTGTGGGAACGGCTTTTGGACTCCCTAAGACCTTGGTAATTCACGGCTAGTCTCCAGTGCTTTCTCCCCAGCGCTGAGAGAGAAGCTGTGAGACCAAAATAAATAAATAAGAACAAAAGAGAAGACAAGGAAGGGAGTTTAAATTATAAATAAGGGCTAAGTTTCAAGAACCTTTCCAGAGTGTTTCTAAGGGCGAGTTAGTCTAACCAGGGAGCACTGCTGTGGGTAACTGAAATAGATTCTGGAAAAGCAAGGAGAGCTTGTCCAGAAGGGACAGTCTGTTCTCTGGCCTACTCCTTAGCTTGGCCATCGGCTTCTATTTATTTCTGAGTGCACTGATGGGTTTTCTTCTGCTCTGGTGCTTCAGGGAACACATTGGTGAAGAGATGAATCTTGCAGTGAGGCCTGAAAATGGAAAAGGCTGGACACTTGCTGATCTCCTCGGGGAGAGTGCCTGGTCCCATGCTCTTGAAGGGTCTAGCAGCAGCTCCATCAAGTCTATGCTCTTTCAGCCAACATCCAGTTCCTTTCCCTTCCCTGACCCTATTCTTGAAGGTTGAGACCGAGGTGTATTGGCAGAACTGAGTGGAGGGGGGGTCTAGGCCTGGCATAGCAAGGGGTGTTGAAAGTCAAGGTTGATCTGCAAGGGACAAGCTGGAGGGTGAGGGGCTGTAATAGCTGGATGTTGTAGGAGGGAATTGAGATGTCTTGGCAAAGCAGCGTGGAGGCCCAGGGCTAGGCTAGCTGGGGGTGCTCCGGGGCTGGAATGAGGTGCATGGACAGAGCTGCGTGGTGATGCTGGGATGGAATAAGTGGGGTTGAGCAGGTCTGGGGTGAGGTGCATTGGCAGAACTGTGCAACCTCAGCATAGAAGGTGGGTGCTGGATGTGACGGAGGTGCATTGGTAGAATTGTGTATGGGCCTTGGATACCTTTAGAGGTAAACGTTGAGCTGTGTGTACTCCAGGGTAGAAGATACAACGTATGTGCTGCAAAGCTCAAAAACATTTGGGGACGCTGGCAGCTGGGGTGGGCGGGTTGTTCAGGTTGGAATCGCAGCCTCAGCCTCACGCCTGCCTTGCTGTAGGTAGCTTTATGTACTGGAGTCAGGCGCTGAAGTGGTTGGCACTGGGAGTGAAGTTCTCTAAGCAGGACTGAGTTGATGCTGTCATTTCCCCATGGGGAGGCTTACGCTGTCCAATAGCAGTACAGATGCATGAGCCAAACCAAGTGTCCGTGGCCATCAAAGTGGCCGTCTCCTCAGCTACTCTGTGTCTCAGCACCCACTTCTCCATCAGCACCCTTATGGCAAGCCATATCGAATTTAACAGCCAGGAGGTTCTGTAGACATTGCTCTTAAAAACACATAGAATGCAACAGAAAATGCAGACTTTTCCCATCCTACTGAATCCCAGTGTGGGCCACAAAGACTTATCTAAAATAACTGTTCTCTGGTAACTTCTGTAGGACTTTTCCACAAAAAACCTGAAACCTGCAGGAATGTCCAGAGGCTTCCTGTGGTGGATTATGAGTGGGGGAAGCCTAGCCAAGTTCCTAGCAAATCAGCCAGAGGCCAACAGCTCCTTTCAGTCAGTGGCTGGGGACCCTTGGGTTCTGGAGGTAAGTCTCGGGCCTCGTCTCCACTGGGGATTTAGCCACAGGAGTAGCTGAACCGCGGTAGGTGCCCGTGTCCCAGTTCAACCCCCCAGCGGACACGCAGTGCACCAGAATGAACCATGACTTGCAAACCAAAATAAGCTGTTCCAGTGCAAGGACTGGGTTACATGAGTGCGGCTTCTCTATGGTAGGCATTCGCACGACTGTCGCTACAGCGATGTAACTATGTGACAAGACAAGACTTCAGCTGCTATGGGATACAGGACTCTCACTTAGCGTATGCAGCCTGGGGATGATGTGGGTGCTCCCCCCATCGGCTGAGTCTGCTCTCAGTGCTGGCTCACTGGCTGATGGACACCAGGCTTCTTCTGGTCTCAGTCTGAACCTCCCATGTCCCATGACAACGCAGCATGTGCTGAGTAGCAAGTGTTTGGCCAGGATAGTACCATTCTGATTCACCCCGGGGCCAGTGCTCTGGGGTTGAGACCCCTCCTACAGTGCAGCCCTTTCACCTCTTGGTTTTAAATCCTCGACTGGGTGAGGCACTCATCAGAAATGTATAGCACAAAGGCAGGTGAAGCAAAATGTTCTTTTTATCTGAGAAGCTGCTCAGGGAATCATGGCCTGGCGCGTCTTGTAACTCCCCTGGGCTCCTGCTCCCCAGTTCTGGTGACCTATTGTTCCTCTGAGCACCTCCATCCCACCCCAGTAGCATTTCCCTGCTAGTAACTAGACAGGGATTAACGATGGTCCGTGTCTGCCACCTACTGGAGACACTTTTCAAGTCTGAGCCTCCCTAGAAGAAGAAGAAGCTACCTCACAACTCTTCAGAGCCTGGAGGCTTCCTTAAGTGTTTGGGGAAAGGGGCCTTGGAGCCCTCTGACTGCTCTGCTCAGTCTCACAAGAGGGAATGGGAATCCTGGAGTCCTGCACCCCAAACTTGCCTTCCTGAGGGAAACCAGAGAGGAGGAGTTTGGGCGTCTCAGCCCAGTCCCCGGTGGGAGAGCGCATGGCCATCACAAAACACAGTTCAGCACGGTTGGCGTCACTTGAATAACAAGGGTGCCGGAAGTTAGGGCAAAGGTGGTGTCTGAGTGAGGGGGTCCCTGCAAGCAAAACAATGCGGGAAGCCCCAAACTGGAACAGCAGGGATGCCCCTGGTCAGGATTGGGGAGCGCTGACGGCGCTGGGGGTGTGAGAGCCGAGGCAGAGCTAGGCATTGGGCTCAGTGACACCCAAAGTCTCCCCCGCAACAAGAAATAGAGGGAGATTCATGTAAAAAAAAGGGTTCTTTCTAGCCCTTTTCCTTGCAAAGAGCCTGGAAAATGTGAGGGATGTGAAACATTACAGAGCCATCACTGGGCTGAGGGGAACAGACTGCTGGGCCCTATTCTCCCAGCGGGGGCCCATACGCCCTTTATGTAAAATGAGTCGGGTTTGGGGGTCCCTTCCCAGAATTCTCTGGCTGGCCCTGTGCTTTGTCACAAAGGCCCACAGTGGGGAGACCAGGATGGGGAGTGACAGGGGGTGGCAGGATAGGGGCTTCCAAGGATGTGCTGAAACTCTAGGTGCACCCCAACCGCAGCCAGGACCAGGCACTTTTGGGGTATCCTTTGGCATCTATAGCCCCTGAGAGAAGAGGGGCTGTGGCCTCTTTCCGTCACTCCACGTCCAGTGAAGCCTCCATAGACCCTGGCGGGAATCTTGGGCCTACAGAAGGTAAATATGTTGCCTTGGATTTAAAAATAAGCCCGTTTTTTGGCATTTCCATCAGCATCCACAAGATGGAACCTGGAGCGAGTGGATCTGAGAGCGGGGCTGCTCTGGCAAAGGAGGAGGGACCTGCCAGAGTCTCCAGAGGCTGTGACTGAGAGAAGGAAGCTCAGTGTCCTCCGAGGCTCGCCATGGCACAGGTTCCTTGTCTGTGTGTCCTGGCCTTGCTGTCCCTCGGGCTGCGCCCTGCCGCAGCGGGCATGGACTCCTGCTACGACCCGCAGGGGCGAGCGCAGCGCTGCACGCCCGCCTTCGAGAATGCAGCGTTCGGCAGGGAGGTGTGGACGACCAACACGTGCGGCTCCCCGCCCGAGGATTACTGCCTCCAGATGGGAGCCCGGGACGCCACCAAGCTGTGCCACCGCTGCGACGCGGGAGACCCCTTGCTCCACCACAACGCCACCTACCTGACCGACTTCCACAGCCAGGAGGAGAGCACCTGGTGGCAAAGCCAGTCCATGGCTTTCGGGATACAGCACCCCAACTCTGTCAACATCACCCTGCACCTGGGTAAGCATGACCAGAACCACCCCTCCCAGGGAACCTGCTGCCGCCAAGGGGCCTGGCCCAGAGTGGAGGGGTGCTGGAAAGAGAAAGGCCCTGGAAGTGAAGAGAAAGGTTGGCTGGTCTGATGATCTAGGATTGTCCTCCCTGCCCTGAGAGCGAGCGAAATCAAACACATGTATAGATGAGATTAAAAATGCGAGCGGGACCTGTGGGAGGCAGGATGGCCAGGAGAGCCAGGCTGAGTCCCCCACTCCACCGTTCCCTGCATGAGCTGCATCTTGGCAGGGGGTTGGACTAGGTGACCCTGGCGGTCCCTTCTAACCTTGCGTTTCTATGACTCTGTGCCGTTGGCCCACGCCATCAGAGGGGTGACTGCAGTTCACGCAGGCATTCCCATGCTGGCTTTACACTAGTTAGTGTGGATAAAAGGAGCGGTGAAGATGCCCCATCCTGGGCCAACCATGCAAGTATGTACCCAGGGTCCCGGTCAGGCTTGTCCAGCTTGTGCGCCCTCGTCTTCACTGCTATTTTTAGCCATGCAGCTAGATTAAATCTAGTGCATGTGTGCATGTTGCAGTCACCCCTCGGATTGCAGTGTAGACGTACCCTTAGCCTCTGCGTGCCTCAGTTCTCCACCTATACAATGGGGATAACAGCACTTCCCTGCCTTTCAGGTGCTGGGAGGATAAATGCGTTAAAGACAGTGAGTTTCTCTGGCGCTGCGGTGATGGGAACCAGATAAGAACCTATCTAGAAATAGCTGAGCCCATAGTGAAGTGGGGCAGGGCACTGGAAAGCCAGGTTTGTTTCTGGCAGTGAGGAGGGGGCAGGCTGCATAGGGCCCTGCCGACTGAATAGGCTAATGTGATCCAGAAAGCGTGTGAGTCCCGAATAGGCAAAGACGCCTTTGCCATACTGCCGTTTGCCAGCTGCATTTGTCCAGCCTCCAAACACCTGTGGACGGATCATAGGCTGTATCCTAAATCTTTGCACTTCTTTAGCACTTGCCATCCATGATCTCATAGCACTTTACGAGGAGTAACTAGTGGAGCTGCATTCAGCCCCTGTGCCAACCATCAGTATTATGATCTCCAGCTCACAGATGAGGAAACCGAGGCACAGAAAGGTGAAGCAACTTGCCCAAGGCCACACAGTCAATCAGTGGCAGAGCAGAGAGTAGGTCACAAGAATTTTGACTCCCAGTCCAATGTGGTAACAACATGCCCCTTTTTTTCTCATAGGGAAAAATCACTATTTTCCATAGAGTTATATGTTGAATTAAATGTATTGCACGGGTGTGTAAAAGAGATGGGGTTCTGTATAGGCAATAACACTCGGGTATTCAAAGTAGTCACCAACGGTTGAAGGTGTGTGATCGCTTGTGCTTCTTATTTAAAGCTGTGTATTATGGGCCTGGTTCAGCAATGTTCTCCTTTAGTTTTACAGAACCGTGTCTCTCCATTGACTTCAATGCAGTTCCAAGGGTGTAAAAACTAGACTAACATCGTGGTGAATCGATTCCTAGGGGAGAGGTCTTCAACTGGTGTAAAGGCGCATAGCTCCGATTTCAATGGAGCTACGCCAGTTTCCACCAACTGAAGATCTGGCCCATAGATTTCAGATATTCTAAAACGGTCCCACTTTTTCAGCTGTTAAAATGTAAGGGCTCCTGCCTTCTATTATAAATAAAACGTAAAAGGTTTCCCTGCTATATAAACTCTCCTGGCAATTAGCCAGCTCTGCAAATATTTTCATTCTTTCATATCCTGCCATCCGCATTCTGAATACAAGAGATTACAGAGAGTCATTGTCGGAGCTAAACAAATAATAAACAGTAATAATAACAGCCAAAAGCTGTCACGATGTGTCTCTGTTTAGCTTGGGCTACTCTTCGGGGACACGCACCAATGCACCAATGGAAGTAGTCCATAGCACCGCTTCTGCAAAGCCATCAGGGTGGACGGTTCGTGCTGTGGCCACTGATTCCTAAGGGAACAATGGGGGTTAAGGGCGGAGGGAGACAGGAGCAGCTTGTTTCCAAGAGAGGTCACTCCTTTCCCAGCCCCCCGTGAACAGGCAGGCAGACATCTGTTCTGAATCGCCAGGAAGTTAGGACTGGGCTTCCTGCCTGGGATGAAAGGCGACGCTGGAGGAGCCGAGAAGCGCTCATTCCATGTTCCACCTCCATAAAACCGGTTTTTCCTTTTACAGCTTCATAGATTGTAAGGCCATAAGGGATCACTGTGATCATCTAGTCTGATGTCCTGCGTCAGACAGACCCAAGACTTCCCAGAACTAATTCCTGCTTGAACTAGAGCAAATCTTTTAGAAAAATATCCAGTCTTGCTTTGAAAAAATTCCAGTGATGAGAAATCCACCACAGCCACTGTTAAGTTGTCCCAACGGCTCACTACCCTCACTGGTAAAAAAAACTTTTGCACCTTATTTCCCCTGTGAATGTGCCTCGCTTCAACTTCCAGCCAGTGGATCTTGTGATAGCTTTGTCTGCTAGACTGAAGAGACCTCTGTTATCAAATGTGTCTTCCCCATGTAGGTATTTAATAGACTGTGACCAAGTCACCCCTTAACCTCTTTGTTAAACATTAAAAAGCAGCCAATCCATCCAGGCCAGGGGATCAGAGCTAACCCTAACCCTAAACTTAATAGATTGAACTCCTTGAGTTTTTCAATATAAGGCATGTTTCCCAATCCCTTAATTATTCTTGTGGTTCTTCTCTGAATTCTCTCCAAGTTTCCCCCACCCCGCAACATCCTTCTTGAACTATTGACACCAGAACTGGACACAGTATTCCAGCAGTGGTGACACCAGTGCCACATAGAGGTAAAATAACCTCTGCACTCCTACTCGATACTCCCCTGATTATACATCCAAGGATCATATTAGCCCTTTGGCCACAGCATCAAACTGGAAGCACATGTTCAGCTAATTATCCCCTCAAATCCTTTCCAGAATCATTGCATTCCAAGATAGCGTTCCCCATCCTGTAAGTATCTCCTACGTTCTTTGTTCCTAGATGTGACTTTACATTTGATCTTATTAATATGCATAATTGCTTGCACCCAGCTTTCCAAGGGATCTGGATTGCTCTGTGTCAGTGACCTGTCCGCTTCATTATTTACCTCTCCCTCAGTCTTTATCTGCCAACTTTATTAGTAATGATTTTATGTTTTCTAGGTAATTGATAAATTACCTTGTTAAATAGCATAGGACCCCACTAGAAACACACCTGATGATTCCCTGTTTACATCTATATTTTGTGACCTATCCCTTGGCCAGTTTTTTATCCATTTAATTGTGCCATGTTTTTGTACTGTTTTAGATTCTTAATCAAAATGGTGTGTTGTACCAAGTCAAATGCCTTACAGAAAATGAAGTCTATTACATTGCTGTTATTACCTGTATATCAACCAAACTTGTAATCTCATCAGAAAAGATGATGACTTCGTTTGAGATCTATTTTCCATAAACCCATGTTAATTAGCATTATTTATATTACCCACCTTTAATTCTTTATTAACTGAGTCCTGTATCACCTGTTTTTTGACTGGCTTTTCCTGTTTACCCTTTTAAATATTGACACAACAGCAGCTTTGTTTTAATCGCCTGGAACTTCGTTAGTGTTCCAAGAATGATTGAAAATCAACATTAATGGGCCAGAGTGCTCCTCGGCCAGCTCTTTTAAAACTCCTGCATGAAAGTTAACTGGACCTGTTGATTTAAAAATGTCTAGCTTCAGTAGCTACTTTTTAACACCCTCCTTATAATCTATGAAACATCTCCCCATGCCTAAGAGGAGGAAGGAGGAGCCAATTTGACTCCTAGGGATGGATTCTTGTGTAGCAACTATTCATGTCATTGAGGACTAATGTGTGGCTTCTCAATCTGAGGGCACTGCTGAACGTGTAGGTGGATGTGACATACATATATTACAATAATGCTCAGCCCATCTATAGTCCTTTTCATCCAGAGACCTCAAATAGTTTTACTGACTTAAACAATTTAGCCTCCCAGCCTGGTGGATCTTTTTCATTTTACAGATAAGCAAACTAAGCCCCAAAGAGTAAGCAGAGAGCTGGGAAAAGAATCAGGAGTCCTGTCTCCCTTTCTCCTCCTCTAACCGTCACATCGTGCAGCGTGCGGTGCTCATTTTCTTCCTTGTGCACACAAAGTTTGCTGCATGTCAGTTCTTTTACTTCTTCCCTCCCCTCTGCCCCTGCTGGGCTGCTAAAGGAAAATCCTTATGTGCCAGAATTTTTGTTGGTGCTAGCCACGTCTGTAGTCAAACGAATGATCACAGCTTCTCACGAGAGTAATGAGAACAGCGTCTGGCCCATTAATTTTATCCTAGTGTCTTGGAACAAGAGCAAACTCCAAAACCTTCTCTGATGTGCAGTCTTTTATTAATCTGATAGCCTGGAGATTGAACCGGGGATCTCCAATTCCCGCTGCTACCGCCATGTCCTACTTAGCTGGAATCCAAGCTGATTCTGTGAGGGTCATTCAATGGTTGTTTATTGACACAGTGCAGAGACTAGCTCCCCTCCCAGAGGAAATTGTTCTGCGCATTGACTGCTGTGACCCCCTGTTGTTTTGGTAGACGCCCCCAAGGAATTTCCTGTCTGGGAATAAACCCACCCAAGATGTCTGGAATTCCACCCAAAAGACCTTCAGGAGTCCTACATGGAATCAAGGTTTGAGTATTTCTCAGGATAGGCAGAACATGAGCATCATCAAGGCAAGCTTCACCAGCACTGCCTGTCCAGTGTGCCTCTGCCAAGGGTGGATTGATTTAAATCACCACTTTTAATCATGATTTAAACAGCATGGAGGAAACTTTGATTTAAACCATCAATTTTTAATCTTGATTTGCACTTGTACTTAGTTGTTTTTTTCTTCCTAAAGAAGACTTGATTCTCATTGGTTGGTAACCACTGAATCATGTTGATTTGCAACTAAATATAGTCTTTAGCCTAAATTTGGTGCTGCTTTTTTGCTAACCAGGACAATACTCTATATCTATACATATCTCTTTAAGCAATTTTATAGCTTAACATATGTGTATTCAGATTTTCAATTTTTGCTTTTTTTATTGTTAGAAATGGTGACTGATGCATTTCTTATTTACTAGGTGAGAATTCTTTTTTTTACTAATGATTTGCATCAAGCTGTTTGGAAAGAAACTGAAATTAAATTAAATGCACAAAAACACTTAATTTTTTTTAATTAGTTAAATTAAGCCTTCAAGGTGCTGGATGCACAAGAAAAAAAGTTAATCAAAACATCTTTTGCATTTAAAACTAACTTATTAAACAAAGGAAGTGTTATCTGTAGTTAGTGAATTAAGCAGATTCTTTCTGATCACCATGTCCTTCAAGATTTTAGAACTAGTAGATCTCATCCCCTCACATCTCGCTTTCATTCATAAATTGGGAGAGGAAAACAAATTTTTCAACTCTCACTCAGTTTCTTGACTTTGAATTAATTAGTCATTGAGCTGAACAAGTTGAATAAACTGAAGTGAAGAAAATATTCTCACCACATCTGCAGAAGAGGCTAATGCTGTCAAAAGCTGGTTTTGCACTTCAACAAACTGTGGTTCCAGGTGCTGAGACAGTGACTTCCACCAGCTCAGTGGTTTGACTTTTGCCTAAAACTTTGTCAGCAAACATGTACTGCCTAATATTAATTTTTAAAGTTTAATTTACATGATTTTAATCAATCATAGTAAGTTTACTCCATAAAATGTGTTGTCATAATTTCAAATTTAAATAGGTTTATTTTTTAAAATAAAACTGTATTTAAATTAAACAAAAAAATCTGATTTTTATTATTATTTTTCATCATCCAATTTTATCCACCGTGGCCTCAATCTGGACCTGGAGGGAGGTCTCCTGCCCCACCCCGGCCAATCCTGAGCCTCCGCAGAGAACACCAGTTAGAGCTAGTTGTCATGGTGGTTTGTGTTATGCCTCTCTGGGAACTAGACTGAGACCCACCAAACCTAAGGAACTCTCACAAAAGACACTAGAAATGCATTATTTCTTGCTGGCGAAATGTAGGTACATCTGCAAGAGCGATGAGTCGGAAGCAGGTCAGTGAGCACAGAACCCAGCCGTGGATAAAGAGCCCCCACTAGGATCAATTTAGAAAGCTTCCAGAGGGTGGAAGGCAACCACAGAGGAAGCGCAGAGTCAAAACAGACAGAGAAGAGAGAGTATGGGTACAACAGCCATGCTGGGCCCAATCCTCAGCGGTGCTCAGCTCCCACTGAACTCAATGGGTGTTCAGCACTCAGCACCTTGGAAGAGTCACCCCACAGGGTGGGCTTGTCTCCAAGGCAGAGCTGTTGCTGTCAACCTTCCCCTAACACTTGCTGCCTCCTTGCGAGGTTATCAGCAAATCTCTCCCGAAGACAGAACTGCAAACAGTAGTCAAGTTTCTGTGACGACAAGCAAGAATCTGGCCACTGCTGTACGGCTCTGATCCATGGCAGATTCTTCCCTCTGCAGCCCGGCGGTAGCCTGAGTTAGCTCCACTCCCCGACAGCATTCTTACAAAGTCACAGCCCGTAGCCAACATAATTCATATGGGTCTAATTAAAGGCTGTTTTTTCTTAGTCCCCAAATAACCCATCTGACATTCCGGACTCATTATCTTTTCCAACAAAGTTAAAACCTTGTAGGGGATTGTTTTGTACTATCAATAGTGGTATAATTATGGAAGAACCAGCTCTCGGATTTGGACCCAGTCCTTTGTCTCTGGCAATTAAGCAGTTTGATATTTGTATTCTTTTTTCTCACTTATGTTTTCAATAAGCGATTGTAGTGGTGGATCAACTGCCCTGAGGGCCTGGAACCCCCTCTGTTTATCCTCGTTGCAACCTCCTCCGCACGCCGCTCCGTCAGCGGGTGGTGTCAACCTTCACTCGAAAGGCCAACAAGGGAGTTGAGTCTCCATGGTCCACTGAGTCCTCCAGCTCTTTTCCTAACCCTACGCTGGAGGAGGCCAGTCAGTGATGGTGGGCCTGGTTCTCCTCTCCCTTACGCTGGTTTTACAGCAGTCTAGCTTCATTGGATCAGCTCTTCAGCCGCTGTAAATCAGCGTAGCTCCATTGACTTCACCATCTGAGGAGCTGGCTCATTGACTTCAGTGAAGTTTATTCCTGACTCATACGGGTGTGAGTGAGCTCAGAATTGGGCCTTTTTGTGTGTGCGTGAGATGCTTGTCTGCTGGAATCTGGCTTGAGACCCAGCAGACCCATTTTGCAGAGATCACTGAGCATCTATTGGATGGCAATGACCTCGAGCTAGGCTGGATTTCAGCTGGCACCTGAGAAGGTGAGTGTCTTGTCTGGGTGCCAGCTCTGATCCTCTGACCTGGATGGATTGGCAGCTTTTTAATGTTCAGCGTCCTCCTTCCCATCATTGGCATGAACCAGCACCAAAAGAGCAGCTGCAAAGCTGTCTTTGGGCTGACGTATCTCTACATCCGTCAAGAGAAACAGAGGGAGAGAAAATAAATGTGTTGCTTTAAACAGCAAAAGCAGAAGATGTCAGGGACACTTGGCTGGCTGGGTCACTATGAGCTGGTGTTGTCCAGGGGAATCCAAGGTGCGACTGGAGTCCATGTGAGCAAGAATTTCCTGCCTGGTGTTGATGTGAGGTGTGTCCAGGAGAGGAGGCATTTGCTCATCCCTGCCCCGACAATTGGGGACGGACCTGCTCTGATGGCTCATGCCTCTGGGGTAGCGTCTCTGTAAAACATTCCCTTTTCTAGCATTTAAAATGTGGGTGTGAATTTTGTACTGGTAAGAAGAGTGTCAGAATGACAGTCCTGAAGTCCTCTGTGTATTCACAGAACATCTACAGCACAGGGCGGGCCTCAGGACTCCTGGGTTTTATCCCCAACTGCTCCAGTAATTCCTTTCCCTTGGAAAAATCACTTCATCAGCTCTCTTGAACCTCAGTCTCTGCAGCTGTAACACAGGGACAATGTTACACCTCTGCATTTAGAAGTACAGGTCACAGGTTCCTCAAGGCACAACATATGGGGTTAGCATGGGCAATAAGTCAGTTACCCCATGGCATGAATGACCTATGTCAGCAGATTTTTTTGCAAGCATTTGTAGCTCCTGAAATTGGTGGTACCCAAAGAGAGATGTACAGGCTGTGGGTGAGCTCTTTGCACCTAACTACATTGCCTTCTCTTCTCCTCCTTCTTCAGGGAAGTCCTATGAAATCACCTATGTGCGGCTGAAGTTTCACACAAGCCGGCCAGAGAGCTTTGCTATTTACAAACGCAGCCGTGTGGACGGGCCCTGGATCCCATACCAGTACTACAGCGCCTCCTGTGGGAAGACCTACAGGAAGCAAGAGCGGCAGTACCTGCGGCCTGGTGAGGATGAGCAGGTGGCCTTCTGCACTGAGGAGTTCAGCGACATCTCCCCACTGAGCGGAGGGAACGTGGCCTTCTCCACCCTGGAGGGCCGGCCCAGTGCCTACAGCTTTGACAGGAGCCCTGTGCTACAGGTACTGGGCTCAGGGTTGGAGGCGGCCATGTGTGGCCAGTAGACCGGGTGACTCAGGGGAGTTGGCATTGGGAACTATGCTTGGAGAGCTGCAATATCGTTAGTGCTCAGGTCCCATGGGGGTGCACACATTAGAAATATCTGGTCAGATAAAAAGAGAGATTCCGCTCTTAGTTCCATTCTGCTCCGATGTGAGTGTATGTGTGTGTGTGAATGTACAGATGTGCAATATGTGCATGAGCTGGATTTATAGGGGTCTGATGGACCATGCTCAGTTGGCCCAAACTCTGATCCACCAAGCCCATGGCGACTAACCTCCAACACCCTAGTGGAATGGATTGTGCTAGGCTGGCCTTAATCCAGTTCTTCCAGACTCTCGTTGGCTAACCCCATTCCCCAACACCATAGGGAGGTCTGCACTGGAGCTGGAAGGTGTAATTCCCAGCTTGAGTAGACATACCCACTCTAGCTGTGCCTGAACTAGTACACTAAAAATAGCAGCATGGCTGCGGTGGACAAGTGGCAGGATGGCCCAACTGCCCCGTACGATGCAGTCCGAGAGCCTAGGTATATACTCTGATGGCTAGCCCTTCAGTCGCCATGGCTACACTTCTGTTTTTAGTGCACTAGCTCAATCAGAGCTAGAGTGGGTATGTCTACTTGACTGGAAATTACCCATTCCAATGTAGACATACCCTGGGATTCAAAACATCCAGTCTTTGTTCAACTTCATAGTCTAAGGTTCTCTCTCATTTTGCTACCAATATTGGGAACTAGGGTTGTGTCCAGGCACCAGGCCTAAGGTTGGACCACACTGTGCTCTCAAAGGGACTCAAAGGTGGTGGAAAGCACATACTCAGAGGGCTTAGTGGAGAGGATACACCCTATACACTGGCTGCAGAACATCCCCTTCAGTTCCCATCAATTCTCTCATGGAACGTTAACGTTCCAGTCTCTGGCTTTATAGCATCTGATTTTGTGGCAGCTCCCTCAGCGAATCTCCTCCTGACTGGATCCCTCGGAGAGATGATTTTTACAAATGTCAGATCTTCTGCTCCAGCTCTGTGCAGAGGACGGAGGTCTCTGATGAAGGGGTGGGGGAGAAGTAGAGAAGCTTCAGAGTGACCCCACTGGTGCCTGCTGCCCTCGTGCCCTGGGAAGACACAGAGCAAAGTCCTCATCACACACATTCTCCCAGGAGCAAGGAAGAAAGTTGTTCTCCATAAACCAATCGAAAGCCAGCCATTACCAGCGGTGACCCAAAATGGACCTGGACCAAAATCTCAGGTCCAAACACACTTGGGTTTTGAAGACATTTGGATCCTAAATTTTATCTAATGTATCCATCATTCATTAGGTCACCTATCACCGGGGTATCTGAGCGCCTTCCATCTCAATGGGTCAAATCCCCCAAAGTTCCCAAAACATTGGCTATTTTGAAACTGGGATCCAATGTCAGGTCTTGGGCCCCTCTCCGCTGCCAGCCAAGTGGGGAGAACATTTCAGGGCCTCCCTCTGCACGGGAGGACATGGTGCTGATGGAGAGAAGACCAGTTCATGCCACACCTGGACTGCACGATTTCTGGCATGTGCACGTGTGTGTCTAAACAGCATGAAGGTTCGATTAATTAAGGGGAGGACTTAGTACTATACACATGGTGGTGCCTCAAGATGGTGTGGGATGGTTCTGCTGCCTCTGCTCCCTCTTGTAAAGGGGCTGCTGAACCCCCACAGGGTGATGTGTTTGCTTGGGCCACTCACCAACAGCTCTCTTGTGGCCTGAATTCCTTAGGAGTGGGTGACCGGCACTGACCTGCTCATCTCCTTGAACCGGCTCAACACGTTTGGGGACGACATCTTCAAGGATCCCAAGGTGCTGCAGTCCTACTATTATGCCATCTCCGACTTCTCGGTCGGCGGCAGGTAAGGCGTGGCTGGGGCATGAGGAGAAGAGGTGGAAGGAGGGGTGTTCTTGTGATTAAGGCAAGGGATGGGGAGTCAGGACTCCTGGGTTCTGCCTCCAGCTCTGAGACGATGTGATTGGAACAAGCCATTTAATCTCCTTGGTCCTCAGTTTCACCATTTGTAAAATGGAGATGATGGTACAGAGGGAGGATGGGAGGCTTAATGCCCTTTGAGATCCTCAGATGAGAGGCACTTACACTCCAGTTCCCCTTGTTTAAGCAGCGCAGTCCCTATTTTGCACATGGGGGTTACAGTGGCTCACAATCTAAATAGGAGTCAACAGTGTAACACTGTTTCAAAAAAAGTGAACATCATTCTGGGCTGTATTAGCAGGAGTCCAGCAAGCATGATGCAAGAAGTAATTTTTCTGCTCTACTCTGCCCTGATAAGGCCTCAGCTGGAGTTCTGTGTCCAGTTCTGGGCAAGGTGCCTCAGGAAAGATGTGGACAAATTGGAGACAGTCCAGAGGAAAGCAACAGAAATTATTAAGAGGCCTAGAAAACCTGACCTATGAGGAAAGACTGAAAAACATTAGGTTTGTTTAGTTTGGAGAAGAGAAGACTGAGGGGACACATAAGTCTTCAAGTACATAAAGAGGATAATAAATTGTCCTTATCTGCAGAGGACTGGACAAGAAGTAATGGGCTTAAATTGCAACAAGGGAGATTTAGGTTAGAAATAGGAAAAACTTCCCAACTGTCAGGGTCTTTAAGCACTGGAACAAATTACCTGGGGAGGTTGTGGAATCTCTGGCGGTTTTTAAGAACAGGTTAGACAAACACCTGTCGGGGATGGTCTAAATAATACTTAGTCCTGCCTCTGCAAGGGACTGAACTAGATGACCTATTGAGGTCCTTTTCAGGCCTATGCTTCTGGGATTATACTTGCCATCTTCCCTCCCAGTCCCTCCAGAAAGCCCATGAATCTCAATGGACTCAGAAAGCGTGTCGCTCTTTCTCTGCCCAAAGTCCCCAGTATCAGCTCCCAGGTGCTGGGGCTGCATGGATGTTCTCATTATCAGATGGAAGAGGAACTTCAGGAGGCAGCAGGCAGGCACTCAAGGGAGATGGCTCTCCAGTAAAGAGGACCTGGCAGGGGAACAGGCTGTGGAAGGCTGCTCATGTGTGGAGCAGGCTTTGTCCTGCTTGTATATGGTGCACGGTTTGTATTCAATGCGTAGAGCATTTACACGGCCCAAGCAGTTGGATCATGGAGCTCTGGGCTGCCAGTCAGGTTCTGAAAACTATTGTGGGAGAAACAAACCCTCGGCTCCCATGCTACGCCTTCGCAGAGTGAGCTCCAAACAAAGTCCTGTTCGGGGGATTAGCAAACCAGCCAGAACACACAACTCACCCAAACACAGCGGCTGCCTCCGGCTCCCGCCTGCCCTGGAGTGGGGCCAGCTTTCTTCCTGCCAGCACACAGGGCTTGTGATGGTGGGAGACTGCCCACTCGGCGTGCTGTGCCCTCGGGTCATGTGGGCCAGACTGCCTGTGAGCTTTGGGGCGTGGGTGAGGCTAAGCAGGCTGGAGCCAGGGAGGGAGGCTGGTCTATGAGAGGCGGGGTCTCCAGCTGTTAGCAGGCAGGATGCTTGGGAGAACCCCCCTCCACTTCCCCAGCTGGGAGAACCCCCACTTTTCTCACCTTTTCTTTCAGCTGCCCCCTGCTGGTTCCCAGCTGGTCCCTCAGACCAAAGCCGAGACCGGTCTCCCCAGGGGGTCAGGCCATAGGTGAGGAGGCTCTGTGTGGGGCAGAGCAGCCAGTGACCATGATCAGACCATGAGTGGGGCACCAAGGCCCGTGGCTGACTGCAGAGTTGGGAGGCTGAGCTCCTGTGGGACTGAGGGAGAAGGCCCAGGACACCAATATCCTCCTCTTCAGTGTCCAAAGGGTCAAACCTTGGCCTGCTCAAACACAGTGCGCTCCCAGCAGGGTGAGCAGTATGGCAAGGGGCCGCCTGCTTGGCTTGTACTGACAGCTGGCCCTGGGGTCGCTGGGCTTGACAGGAAGGAGAGGACAGCGTTGGAACTGCTGCAGGGTTTAGCTGAATCCTTCCTCTATTTCGATCCGCCATTGCCAGCCCAGGTTTGTCCTGCTAAAGCCCGGTGGAGTTCGCTGCTTCTGGAGGACAAACTGGGCGAGGCCTGCGGTAGCTGCGAGTGAGCGACCTGGGTATGAGCACTCCCACGGAGCAGGGCACATCACGCCCTCCAGGCTCTTCCCCCTTGGGTGTCTGGAATGAGGCTGTACTGTCAGTACCTCCCTGCTCCCGTCAGATCCCCAGGGTCAACATCTCAGTCGCCCAGAGAGAGCTGCTCCCCACGCTCGAGTAGAGACGCCGGCAGAGGGAGGCCAGGAGCACACAGCGACTTTGTCTGACACTCCAGTCCCAAACAGCTGGAGCTCATTAGCGTCTGACCAGGCCACCCTCAGTCTAAATGACCTCGCAGCGAGTGCTGCTGGGGAGCGCCTGTGGGAGTGGGGTGGGTGGCCTTGAAATGGCCCCAGCCTATGCTGCGTTCCCTCCTCCTCCCGTTTGGGTGACGTCTGTTCTGTCCACACCCCGATGCTCTCCTGGGGGCCCTGAAACCGGCCCCACAGCCACCCCCTCAGACACATCCCTGTGCACTCACCAGCTGCTGGCTAGACACTACAGTGCACTTGGCCTGCCGGCTGAGCCTGCCTTCCGCTAGCTGGGCTAGAACCCGCGCCCTTGTGTACTGCAGGCAGCTGTCCCAGCTGAGCCACGGGGGGCTGGGCTCAGCTGGGTTCAGCTGGATGTTCTTATGTGCCACCTAACCCAGTCCACTTACCGCAGCCCTAAAGCAGAGCACCCAGGTAAGAAGCCTCCTTCTGACTGGAGCGAGAGGCTCCCCCCAGCCACCACCCTCCCATCAGGGCTTTACCTGTGCCCAAACCTTGTTCTCTCATCTTTCTGTTTTGTTAACCCTTTCCGCACTGGCTGCTCTGGAGCGGCCAGGCTCCCTTAATGTCCCCAGGACCTCCCTCTTGGTCCTGACCCATCTGCCCTCCAGGTCACTCCCCCATTGGGGTGGGGTTTTCTCCCAGCGTGTTATCTCCTCCCAGTGACCCTCTGGAGCTGTGGGCAGAGGGAGTCATGCCTGGGAAGCCGCTGGAGGGTCTGGTGACAGGGTGGCAGATTTGTGGCCTGCACTGTATGTTGGCAAATCAGGACACTTGAGCATTGCACAGGGCACAGGGCCACAGGGCTGTGATTCCCGACCAGGGGTACGTGTACCCCTGGGGGTACGCAGAGGTCTTCCAAGGGGCACATCAGCACATCTAGATACTTGTCTGGTTTTACAACAGGCTACATAAAAACCAGTAGCGAACTCACTACAAACGAAAATTTCCTACAGACAATGATTTGTTTATACTGTTCTATATACAATATCAGCAGTTCTTGGACTGTGGGAAAATTCATTTTAATGGGGTCGCCAGGGCCAGTGTTAGACTTGCTGGGCCCACGGCAGAGAAGCCAAAGTCCAAGTTTTTAAGTGAGGTGTAACTTGGGGTATGCAAGACAAATCAGACTCCTGAAGGAGGTAGAGCAGTCTGGAACCACTGCTCTAGAGTAGCTCATCTCCTTGAAATAACACCCTGGCTCCACCACAAACTGGACCAAATCCAGGGGTGAGCCTGTCATTGGAGTCTGTGGCTTCCCTGCAGTCCGTGGGAACTGGGCCAGCCTACCGAGGGAATGTCTCTGCTGAGCACAATGGTCATTCTAATTACCGCTCCCTTGCTCAGCCGAACCCTGACGGTGACAGTCCCTTGGCACCCTTGCAGGTGTAAGTGCAACGGCCATGCCAATGAGTGTGCCCCCAATGAAGTGGGCCAGCTGGTTTGCCTCTGCCAGCACAACACCACCGGCGTGGACTGTGAGCAATGCCAGGCTTTCTACCAGGACCGGCCGTGGGCGCGAGGAACTGCTGAGTCCGCCAACGAGTGTCTCCGTGAGTACCAGAGCTTAGGGCCCTGCAGGCGCTCCCAGGAAGCTCCCACTCCTCACTCACCAGGCTGACTCTGCCATTCAGAAAGTCATTTCTTAGCATCCAGGGAGCTCTGTCCCTGTAGGTGGCCAGCTCGAATCCAGCCCTGGTGGGCAGTGGTCAAAAGCTGCTAACGTCTGAGGCTGGGGGAAGTCAGCTCAGGGTTCTGGTTCTGACCCAGGGCAGTGGCATCTCCTGCACCCTGGCGCAGCAAGAGAACAGATCCTTTCTCTAGCAGGACAGCTCCAGCCACTGTGGAAAGATGTCCATGCTGCACCCAGGGGGTTACCCATCGGTTACATCAGCCCTTCTCTGAGGGCAGACATATATTTTGTGTTTTCCATCCCATTAAGACTATAAGTGTCATGGGGTAGGGGTCTGATCTCCTGGATGTAGCACTGCTCTGAGCCCCCAGTGGGTGCTCAACAGATAACAAGGTTGATTCAGAGGCAAGAGCGCTACCTACAGTCAGAGACAGACACACGGACGATTGTCAGTGCATTTAGACACTGAAGGAGAAACCATGGGGAATCTGAGGACTAGCACAGCTGAGCGTGGCCTTTCACGGGGAATTCCCCTCCTGCACCCCAGAAGCAGGGGCTCTTGGGACAGGGCCTACCCTTGTTCTGTGCTTAGCCCCTAGCCAAAAGGGGTCCTGACCCATGACGGGGCTCCTGGTGCTCCCAGATTACAAACAATACAGAATAATAATAATAATAATAGCAGTCCAGTGAGGTAACACATCATCCGGTCACTCCAGGAGACCTAGGCTGGAACCCAGCGGAGGTCCCGAGTGCCATGGGTTTGTCTCACCCACCCCCCAGGGGTAATTGAGACCCAAGCCCCTCCATCTCCATGTCTGTTTTGGCCCCTGTGACGTTCTCGCTCTTCCCCCCCTCACTCCCCTGGCACAGCATGCAACTGCAGCGGCCGATCGGTCGACTGCTTCTACGACCGGGAGCTGTACCGGCGCACGGGGCACGGCGGCCATTGCCTGAAGTGCCAGGATAACACCGACGGGCCGCACTGCGAGCGCTGCCGGCAGAATTACTACTGGTGGGATGGGCAGACGGCCTGCCAGCCATGCAACTGCAACGCGGCGGGTACGTGGTGCACGGCAACATTGCTGGGGGGAGGAAACGGGGTGGCCCTGGCGCAGGTGATGCCACGTTCCATCAGCTTGTCCAGCCTCCACCTGGCAAAGCTGTGACCACGCGCTGCGCTTGGCCTGTGTCTCCAGGCAGGTCTAGACTAGAGAGTTACAGCAATGTTGGTTAGGGCTGTGACTTTTTCCCCCCGCACTGACACAGTTATGCTGGCAAAAGCCCTAGTGTAGATACAACAGAACTCGTTTCACTGCACCTACAAAAGCCCTTTTTTGCCCCTATAAGTGCGTCTGCACATGGAAGCTATGCTGGTGAGCGATCCCAGCCAAGCGTTTCTAGTGAGAACAGGCCCCTCCCCTGCTCCAGGGAGCGAGAGGGCTGTGACAGAAATGTGGGCACAGTTAACTGGGGGAAGGGACAAAGCTGCATCCTCAGTGATTGGGATGAGACCTCTTAAAAAAACCAAACCCATCACATTAAATGTTCAACCACGTCCCATCCCGGGGAACGTCTCTCCCACCCTCCCCTCCCCCCCATGCCCTGCTCTCTCCGTCAGTTCCCCCACACACTATTGTTCTGTGACTTGCCCTCTTGCCACCTATTGCAGCATGTTCTTCCCTCAGCCCATGGCTCCCAGAGGCACCCCCCTTCCCGCTCCACCTCCCCCAGGTCCCATAGTGCTGGCTTGAGGCAGAGTCCTTGCTCCCCTTTGTGGAGGGGTGAGGGGAGCGGTCTCCCTCTCTTGCCAACCCCCCTGTGGCTCGGCTCCCATCTCCCCAGCTGCAGGAGGGTCTTGCACACACCCATACACACCCATTCTTTCCCCTGCTCTCTCTCTGCCACCTCCCCCTCCCTCACTGCTTCCTCTTGGTTTGGTTCCTTGCAGGCTCCCTGCGGCTCCAGTGTGACAACTCGGGGGCCTGCGACTGCAAGGCCAGCGTGACTGGCTGGAAGTGCGAGCGCTGCCGGGCCGGGTTCCACTCTCTGAGCGAAGGGGGCTGCAGGTGAGAGAACTGGCTCCTGGAGCCCAGGCTCCCCTGCACTTCAGAGGAGCTTGGCCTCTCTCCGCTTCCCGCCCTGGAGTGCAGCCTCGACCCTGACCTGATAGGGCCAAGGGCTGACGGACGGGTGAGTGGGGAGTTGGTCTCATGTTGTTGGCTTTTGCCTCTGCAGACCCTGTGCCTGCGACCCTGCCGGCAGCGTGGGGACCTGTGACCCCAACTCGGGGCGCTGCTCCTGCAAGGAGAAGGTGGAAGGCTACCTGTGCAACAGGTGAGTGAAGCACCATCTCAGGCCGTGCTGGGGACTGGCTTAGGGCAGGGCAGGGCTGGGCTGGAAAACCACATCCCCTCCCTTTCAGGTGTCAGGGCGCCCAGCATGAGCTCAGCCACTGCTGGGTCGGTCTCTCCTTCCGGGGTGGGCATGAGAGAGGGAGCACCCCTCCGCCCCGACTAGAGCAATGGGATGGGGGTGGAGACTGGAGGAGCTGCCAGCTCGCTACTCCCTACTTTGCCTCCTGCCAGGAGAAGATAGGACCACGGCAGCCGCCAGTTCCCCACAGCCAGTGCTCCGACCTACTCCCTACAGTGCCTCCTGCTGGGAGGAGCTGGGAGTGCAGTGGTTAATTCCCCTGAGCCAGCACCTCTTTCCCATTCTGTGCAGTCCTCCTGCCTCTGTTCTGCTCCCTGCGGGGACAGGCTGGGAATGCAGTGTTTGAGGTGTGTTTTCTCTCCTGCGACTCCTGCTGGGAGAGGTTGGGATTTGAAGTCCCTTTCTTCTCCCTCCTTCCCTCCCTACTGCCTGTGCCCACACCCGTTGCTCCTCAACTGCATCATGTTGGGAGAAGACAGGAGGGGAGTAGCTATGAGTTCCCGCACTGCAAGCATCCATGCCTGCCCCATCCCCTATTCAGCACCACTGCTGTGTTTTGTCTCCCTGCGTCCAGATGCCAACCTGGCTCATTCAATCTGCAGCCCCACAACCCTGCAGGCTGCACCAGCTGCTTCTGCTATGGCCACTCGACTGTGTGCACTGCAGCCACCCAGTACGAGGTGCACCACATCCGCTCTGACTTCAGCCAAGGTACCAGACCTAGCACCAGAGCCGGTGCCTGCTTATGGGAAAGGGGAGGCAGGGATGGAGGAGGGAGACTCTGGGATGGAGGCTGGCAAGTCACTGAACATTGCACTGTCTGGGTCTGAACATCCTGGTTTGGGCCTGACTCTGGCTTAGATTGGGGGGGGGGAGTGGCAGTCCTCTGGCCTCCCCTCACTCTGCAAATAAACCACTGATACCAGCCGAGTCTAAATTTGCCACCATAAACTCCCCCTGCAAGATCAACTGGACCTAGTATTCCCCTTCACTTCCCGCCCAGAACTGCTGCGTGGCCATTACATAACTACCACCTTCATCCCCAGAGTAGCTCATGGAAGTGGTGGATGCCGTGGTCCCTAGATACCGATATATAGTCTGTAAGTTGCTATGGGCTGTAACGTACCGGATAGATGGCAGATGTTGCTACTTCAAGGAAGCTGTAACCATCCTGCAGTGGCATGGGGCTGGGGTTGCTTTGAAAGGTTTGAATGGCCTTTTCCCCAAAAAACCATGGAGCAGAGTCAGTTGGCTTGGGGAGGGGATGGATGAACATGTGGGGGGAGGTTCCCCCTGGCTCCCTCTGGAGTCTCTGCCTAGTAAGGGGTGAACAGCTGGCTCAAGGGTTCTGCTCACACTTGGAACTTCTACGTCGGCTTCCTCCTCCTAGGGTGACTAGATGTCCCAATTTTATAGTCCTGATATATGGGGCAGTCCTGATATATGGGGCTTTTTCTTATATAGATGCTTATACCCCCCACCCCCATCCCGATTTTTCACAATTGCAATCTGGTCACCCAGCCTTGGCCTAACCATTGTGCATAGCATGGGTTATTCCCACTGGGGAAAGGCCTCTGCATGACCCTCGCTTTGATGGAGGGAAGGTACTGCTCAGGCCATGAAAACAGGACTTTATCTCCACTGGGCCTGCGGCCAGGGATATGTCTTACAAGGCTGAATCCCATCTCTTTGCTGCATATGTGAGGAAATTCTGCCCTCTGCTGAGCATCACAAGAAACGTACATAATACAACCATTGAGCATCACCCTGGGGGTGGGCTTCCTGCCCCGGTGCAGAAAAATTCCCCCCATGTGGGTAGCTCAGCTGTCGTGCCCATGAATGTAACCTGACCTGTGCACAGCTGCCCACAGAGCCGATGGTATGGAACTACATCCGATGAAAGCTTATCCTGATTGTATTAAAAACATGTTACCAATTGCCACATCCCTGTAATGTGTTCCATACATTTGAACTAGAGCCAGGCTTTATACCATGTGTTTTTCTGTGGTAGGAAATCTAGCCAATTTTGGGTTGCTCGTTAAGGGCCAGATTTTCAAGGGCTCAGCACCCAATTAGCCAGTCGTGCACCAGCTCTTTTCTAGTTCACGCCGAGCAGCGCTTTCCCCTTCAGAAGTGGATGATTCTTAATGCTCTAAAATCTGTGTGCTTTCTCAGATTGTCCTGAAACTTGCTGTGCCTCCTGGGGCTGATGGTGGTATTAATGGGCCAGTTTGGGGGTCATTTGGGCAAGACATTCCTGAGATGCAGCCCCCCTAAAAATCTAAATAAGGGCTACATTTCCAAATGTGCTATTGTTGTGACGCTTATGCCCAGATCAAAGAGCTGACTATTCTGCCGGGGATACCCCCTGTATGCTCCATGTTATATTTCCCATCATGCCTCACTGCATGCTCTGACTGTGTGCATTGGTTGCCAAGGGCCTGACAGCTGGAGAGCTGAAGCTCCAGGCGGCAAGGAAATACAGCTGGACTGGGCCAATGGGGAGATCTGGCTAGAGCAGGACGGAGAGGAGCCAGCCGATTTCATAGCACCAGGTACTGCTGTATATGGGAATGCCCAGCTGAACTACTACGTTGTAACTGTGGTTGCTGCGTGGCTGTGATAAAACCTCCACTGTGTGTTGTTTAAGAATTCACAGTTAAAATGATGTACCAGCTGCCATGTTCCAGCCCAGAGGTGGCTGTATTTCAGTGGTGGATGAAGTGATTCCTTTGTATGCAAGGGAGGCCGTGGGTCCTAGTGGCTAGGATGCTGGACTCAGAAGACATTGGTTCAGTTCCCAGCCCTGTCACTAGTTTGCTGGGTGACCTGCGGCAACTCAATTCCCCTGCTCTGTGCCTCGGTTTCCCTATCTGTAACATGGGGATAATGATACTGGCCTCCATTATAAAGGACATTGATATCTACTGAGGAAAGGTGCTACCTAAGAGCTAGGTGTTAATATTACTATTATTTGTGAAGAGCTTTGGGTCCCCTTGCCATGACAGGAGCTGTATACAGTAACTCCTCACTTAAAGTTGTCCTGGTTAATGTTGTTCCGTTGTTACATTGCTGATCAATTAGGGAACATGCTCGTTTAAAGTTGTGCAATGCTCCCTTCTAACGCCTGCTTTGTCTACTGCTTAGACAGGAAGAGCAGCCCGTTGGAGCTAGCTGGTGGGGGCTTGGAACCAGGGTGGACCAGCAGCCCCCCATCAGCTCCCCGCTCCCCTAAGCTCCCTGTGCTGCAGCTGCCCAGCAGGCTAGCAATTGCAGCTGTCCCTCCCTGCACTGCCATGTGCTGCTCCTGCCCTCTGCCCTGGAGTTGCTCCCCGAGACTCCTGCTTGCTGTGCAGGGGGGAGGAAAGGAAAAGAGGGGCTAATGTCATGGTGTCCTCCTCCCCCATGCTGCTCCTGCACCCAGCTTACCCCCATCTTCCACAGAGCAGGGGGGACACACCAGGGCTCAGGACGGAGGGAGCTTGCAGCAGCTGTGGTCTCAGCAAGCTGATCTAATTAACAAGGCAGTGTACTTATGGAAAATATGCATATCTCCCTCCATTCCTGCTGCCTTGTAGAGTAAGAGAGTTAACCCTTGAGGGCTCAGCCAATTGCTAGTTCATCATTTAGCAGTAAGGGAAATATCCCACCCTCTGACTCCTCCACCTCAACCAAGCTTCACAATCATCATCACTGTGTACCAGTATTAAATTGTTTGTTTAAAACTTATACTCTGTGTGTGTGTGTGTATATATATAATATAGTCTTTTGTCTGATGAAAAAAATGTCCCTGGAACCTAACCCCCTCATTTACATTAATTCTTATGGGGAAATTGGATTCACTTAACATTGTTTCGCTTAAAGTCGCATTTTTCAGGAACATAACTACAACGTTAAGTGAGGAGTTACTGTAAATACATGATGCCATTAGTATTGTTTCAAGGCTAAGCGGGAATTGAGCCCTCAGCGTCCAAGCCATTAAAGCCATTCTCATGCTCACATTCCCCCTTGTTAGGAAGCATCTTGATGCTGACAGAGCGTTAGTCTCAGTGCAGATTAGAACAGCAGTGGAAACCCAGAACGATGTGTGAAATGAGCCGAGATCCATTGTACGTGCCAGGCCTGCATCTGGGCTGGTTGGTTCTGCCACTGAAATCCATGGAAGCAGGACTGGACCCAGAGGCTGGGAGGGTCTCATGGACTCTCCTCTCTTCCTTTCACCTCCCAGAGAAGTTTCTGCATGACCAGCGTCTCAGCTATGGGCAGCTCCTCTCCCTGCTCCTCCGAGTGGAGGGGAATGGGAGCAGATCCTCTCCATTTCCCGTCCGGCTGGTCTTAGAGGGAGACGGCATTGCGGTGTCTGTGAGCTACGTCGCCCCAGCAGGCAGTGAAAGCCAGCCCCACCATGGAGAGCACAAGGTCACCTTCAGGTACAGGTTGGCTGACCTCACTTCCTGGCAGACACGCATCTCCCTCACTAAAATCACCACCTCAGCTGGCCCCTCTGTTGGCTGGATCCCACGGGGAGGCCAATGACTGAGTGGGCCATGGAGGTTGAATTCCCCTCTCATCTCTACGTGGCCTCCCCGAGCAGGTTTGAGACCCACTGGCAGGGCGCCGTGGGGAGAGTTTGTACCAATGCTCCAGGTGCTGGAGCTGTTCTGTCAGGGCAGCACCTTTCTGCAGTGCTAATCCCCATGGACTGGTTCTGATCTCAGAGCAAATCAGGAGTGACTCTGCTGAGGTCAGTGCAGTTACCTCAGTGTCAAACCAGCGTAAGCCAGATCAGAATCGGGCCCACTGAGTCGACTCTGCCCATTACCCAGAGTGCCCTGCTCCATGGCCTGGGAACGCACAAACAGAGCAGAGTTTCCTCCCGCAAACTTGCCAGGCCCCTTTGTCTGTGCCCCCTCGAGAGACTTCCCAACATGCACCTGCCTCGTTGCTGACCTTCCCGTGCCTGCTGCCCCCCCCCCGGGTCAAGATGGCCCCAGTTTGCTTCAGCCCGTATGTGTGGGCAGCTCTTATAAGGCGCGAGGCTGCACCCTTCCCTTCTGGGCTGATTTCTGACAGGCTCCATGAGGCGGAGGAGGAGATGCAGCCCTCGCTGTCGTCCTTCAACATCCAGCGTCTGCTCTCCAATCTGACTGCCCTCAGGATCCAGGCTGGCAGCAGCGACGCACCTTGTAAGTGATCTCCTGATGGCACCAGAGCCACTGCCTTGGGCTGGGGGCTTCCTCCTGCTAAGAACCCAGGAGAGCTCTGGGGCTGGGCACTGGACCAGGTAGCCCTGCAGTGCAACAGGGAGGTCAAGGGGAGGGAAGAAGATGTAGCTTGTAAGCTCTCCGGGGCGGGGGCTGTGTGTGTACAGCGCCTGCCACAATGGGGCCCTGATCCTGATGGGGGCCTGTGGGTGCTACTGCAATATAAATGATTAATAACCACGGTCACCAGGTGGAGGCTGCACGGAGTTCCTCTTCGACCGTTCTGAACGGTGCTGGCTGGGGGTTCTTTGGCCAAGGTCTTGAGGTTCAGAGACCTGCCCCACTCCATGGAGTCTGAGGATGGAGTCTCCCTCTGAGCTGCGGGAGGCAGGTGGCACGGTGGGAATCTGTTCCCTGATCAGCATGGGCTGTGATCTGACACTAAGCAGGGTTGGGCTAGGGGGTTACTCGGATGGGAGACCTTCCCGAGACTCCTCATGGTCTCAGGGATTCAATCAGCAGCGTCCCTCTCTCTGAATCGGGGTGGGCTGATGCTAGCGGCATAGTGCGGCTGGAGTTACTGTTTCTGTGTATGAGACATAAAGCAGAGTCCTGCTGCTTATAGTCTCCACAGCTTGTGGTCAGCCTGAATGATCGAAGGGGCCTTTCTGACGATCCCATGGCACTCTTTGTAGCAGTCAGCGTCATGGCCGCATTCAAACTGTAATAGTTACGTTCTGCCTCCCAAAATTCCCTCCGCAGGTTCAGACTCAACATGGCATTTTCACTTTCCGACCTAAACCCTTGGGCAGCATTGCCGTGAGCTGTTAAGCAACAGCCTTGTTCCACCTCTCAGGTGGCTGCATTTCAGTGGTGGGCGCCTTGATCTCTCTCAATTTTACTGACTGCAGGGGTGTTAGAAGGCTTAGTTAGGAAGGGCAAGATTTTCCAAATTGCCTTGTGATTTGCAATCCCTCACTCATTTGGCTGCCACGCTTAAGATGCCTTAAAGAGACCTGGTTTTCAGAGGACAGGTGCTCAGCACTTTCTGAAACCCGGGCTTGCCTAAGATGTCTCAGATCAGGCACCCAGAGTCACTAGTCATGTGTGAAAATTGCGCCCTGAGAGTATTTTGTAAAATGCTTTGAGATCCTTACGGGAAGGCACTAGAGCTGGGCACAGTGCTCTGTTCCCTTTGGACGGCCCATCCTGGAAGGGGTGCTAGAGAGACTGGATTGAAGGGTCCATTGTCTCGGCACGGGTTATATTTGCCGATTGTAACTTCTGATTGTCCCTTCCACAGGTAGAGTCTCCCTGAGTGAGGTCCAGCTCACCTCTGCTCGCCCAGGTCATTCCCCGCCTGCTCAGTGGGTGGAGGAGTGCATCTGCCCCCAGGGGTACACCGGGCAGTTCTGCGAATCCTGCGCTCCGGGCTACAAGAGAGAGATTCCATTGGGCGGGCCCTTCACCAGCTGCATCCCCTGTACTTGTAACCAGCACGGCAGCTGTGACCCCGACACAGGTTTGGATCCTCTGCTCTCTGTTACTGATTTCCTTTTACATCACACAATCTCTCACCTTCCTTTTCTAGAGACTTTCATGGTATCCATTCATTTCACAGCCTCCATTTAGCCATATAATTACTGTGCAGTTATGCTGTAAACAGGTAATAAATCTGCATAATTTCCAAAGAAGGTTGGGAATTATACTTGAAGTTACAGCACCCAGCATCTCAGGTTATTGCCATGTAAATTACAGGGGGTGGTTTCATAACACTGTCGTTTCAGATACAAAGATAACTGCCTTACGGTGATAATAATAATGCATCTACCACCACAGACGTGCGTGGCATTTTATGAGTGTAAGTAGGGGAGAGGGAAGGAAGAGCAGAGGTGTCAGTGGAAATGTTACTGGGGCCTGGATGGGGAGTTTGAATATAATGCGTGAAGAGGCAGGAGGCCAATGGAAGGATTGAAGGAGGGAGGGTGGGGTGGGCAGAACTTGAGGCGATGACGATGACCTTAGCAGGGTGTTGGGGGCAGACTGGAGTGGCAGAAGTAAGAGGTAAGGAGGCCAGGCAGGAGAAGGCTACTGCAGTTGAGCTGCAAGTTGTGATCAGCACATGGACAAAGGATTTATCAGTGAGAAGATGGATATTGAAGAGGAAGAAGCAACAGGCTTTAGTGAAGGAGACAGGGTAAGAGAGGAGAAGAAGCTATCTGGAGGTGGAACATAGACTGCATGTACCATGATCAGCAGTTGCAATGTAACTATCCTATTACAGGGTTTTATACACAAAATGCTCTACCAGTAACCAGTGAAATTTTCACACCTATTGTTAGGTCCAGTGTTCCCTCTAATTTTTCTATCCATACGCGGAATGAATTTTGTTATGTGCACCATTTCGAGGTAATGTGCGGATATGCACCACCAGTAAAAATCTAGATATAATCTATATTTTTAAAAAGTTACTATAGGGATAATGACTCCAGCCAGGACAGGCTGGGCATTTTAGAACTCACTATTCAAAGAATTCAATTTAAGTGTAAGAGAGAAATAAAAATTATGAAATGCATAGACCAGTCAAAAAACTAAAATAACACCCTTTGAAAGCAGTATCCAGAAGTAACAACAACAACAACAATACAAGTATGTGTTGGGGGGTGTGAGTGTGAAAGACAGTGTGTGTGTGTGTGTGTGTGTGTGTGTGTGTGTGTGTGTGTGTGAGAGAGAGAGAGAGAGAGAGACCCACACACTTTAAATATGTTGCCCTTTTAAGTAGATCAGCAAGTTCAGACACTGTAGGAGCTGCCAGCAAGCTCCCTCCCTCCTGAGCCCTGTCTTGCCCCCCCGAGCCCGCTCTGTGGAGATGGAGTACAGGGCCGGGGCGAGGAGGACACCCTGACATCAGCACCCTTTTCCCCTCCCCCGGCTTTGCACAGCAAGCAGGACACTCCTGGGAGCAGCTCCAAGGCAGAGGGCCGGAGCAGCATGCGGCACTGGGCGGAGGGACACCTGAACTGTGTGGCACTTGATAGCCTGCTGGGCGGCCACCCAGCCAAGCAGCTTACAGGGAACTTAGGTTACGTCTTGTAGTCTCTGTAGACTACTAGAGGGAGACATGTTCGTATGTAACCCACATTAGGAAAGTGTGCGGGGATGGGGTTGTCTCCCTCTAGGGGCTGGTCCATATACAAGATTGCTGTAGCAGCCAGGGAGGAGACCTAGTCCTTTAGCTCCAGTGGGAGAGACTCTTACCTTCAGCTCTGTGGGTTCAAGGGGTCAAACCCCACTGTCCGCTGAAGTAGGGTGGGTTCTGTGTGGTCTGTCCCAGGCAGTCGTGTTTCCCCACTAGAGGAGCATGAGATCACAGGCACCTGAACAGGTCTGATACGACATCTCCCGAGATTCTGGGCTGGGATGAAAGCAAGCAGATACACATGGAGTAGTGCTCCATCGGGGTCACCAAAACCAGATCTGTAAAGGCTGCCAACTGCAAATGAATTGCAAATGGCAGAGACTCCCTGCTGTGAGCTGCTCCTCCAGGGAAAATAGCTGGGTTTCTCTGTCAGTGGGGGAAATCTGCTGGCTCATGGCTGCTTCACACGAGCACCCTGGTATCCAGACCAAAGTTCAACTGGGATGACTGCATCTGCTGTCTGGAGATTCCTCCCGATGTTCTCATTGGACACAGCTTCGTTCTTCACTGCCTGCCCTAGACTGTCACCAATGTGCTCCGTTGAGTCAGCTGCCATGTTCAGCCCCAGCCTGTGCCGCAGTCGAGGGATCACAGGATGCGCTCTGCACAGCACGCAGACGTGAAAGGAGCTGCAGTGACGCTCCCGTGCTGTCCTGGTTCACACTGAGTAGTATTTTGCTCATCAAGTTGTCTCATTGTCTGCAGTGCAGCTGCTTTACTCAGGGAGTAAGGCAGAATCGGGCCCATCTGATTGTATGAAATAATATAACATGAATCCATAACCACCTGTGACCTCACAGCTGTCAGTGTGGAACATCATGAACATCGTCGTGCTTTGTGGTGACAGCAAGGACAGCACCCAGGTCCCAAAAGCACAGACCATGAGCTAAAGTGGTATTAGCAGTATAGGGCCTGTGACACGCAGCTGAGCCATCCTGAGCATGTATAATTAGACAGGCCGGGTACATGATGTGCTCCCCTGGTCAGGTACAGCTCAGCCGTGGGCACCTGGCATATCTGCTACCCAATAACGTACTGTCCATGGCAGACAGAGCTCAGTCTGTCCATGAGTCCTGTTCTGGACGTTCCCTGGCTAACGCCGTGGCAGGCCCTAGTGGAGCCCAGCTCAACGTCGTTCCCTCAAAGGGACCTGGAAACAAGATGATTCACTTGTTACTTAACTGAAGAAACCCAGGACCCAATGTCAGCGCTAACAGGACACCCCTCCACCCCCCGCGTCTTGCTGGTGGTCTGGCCCTGGCATTGTAACATCTGTGTTGCATGAGTGAGGAATTGTTTATGGCTGGGACAGAGAGTACTTTAAAGAGCAGTTTTTAACATGCTCCTCTGCCCTGCCAGACAGAAACATTACAATGTTCTGCAGCTTCTCTCCCTCGTTTGTTGTGGAGTGCGGTGTCTGGATGTCTCCAGTTTAATACGATTCCCGGATGCAATTCCACGCCTTTTGATCTTTCGGCCTTCATTCTGACAATCAAGCCGCCCATTCATCACACAGGCGTCCCTTAATTCATTTCCCACCCTTCTCTCTCCCTGCCCCTTTCTCTTTCAGTTCCTTCTTTCCCCATCGTGTCCAACTCATTTCACAGCTTCGCCCGCTGCAATCCAAACTGCCCCATGTGTGCTCCTCCCAGGGAGCTCTGAGTCCTCAGGCCCCCTCTTCCCCCCTCTTGTCACGTATTCCCCATGTGTTAAGCTGACTCCGTGCCCTTGGGAAATTTCCCACAAACCTTTCCCCCAGGCTAGCTTGCCTAGTCTGATCTGATCTTGCCAGCTGCATGAAGAAATCATCATGGGACTCTCTGTGCTCTCTCTCTCCAGTCAGTTGGACAGATTGCTGGAGGCAGAGGGGCTCCAGCCAAAGGGAGAGGGATTCAGAGTGTCCCCATGTCCCCTGCTTGCTTCCTCAACCTGTGACTCACTGGCTTGGGTCACATGAGGAAGCTACACTCATCCGCTGGCCTCCGGACCGGTTGCTTGTGTGTTGCACGATGCAGACGGTGCATGTGTTTGGACACATCTTGCGCCATCTTGCAGAAACACGTTGTCAAGGATTTCACACTCGGACAGATTTTTAATATTGAGAATTTACTGGGCGTCCAGCCCGACGGTTGAGTGCTCCGGCTCGCCCAGGGAGAGCTGGGCTGGCATGTCCCTTTCAAATTCTGCTGGTGGTACTCAGTCCTTATTCCATGCAAGCCAATCGGCATTTCTTGCCTGAGAAAGGACTGTGGGATTTGGCCCATAAATTGTAGAAAGGGACACACACAAGCACACCCCTACTGTTGTGGGGAGCTGATTCAATCGAATCCAAACCTGGATGCAATTGAAATTTTGCAGCAGGCCCCATCTCTCCAAAGGGCCCAGTGAAAACCCTGGGTCCAGACGCTGGGGAGGTTGGAATTTGGCTCAGACGTGTTCTAACTAGCAATTCCACCAGCCTGGGGCTGAGGCCTGACTCTACCCTCCCGTGGGTATAACTCCGTTTGACTTCGCTGGCGTTCCTCCTGATTCAGCTCTGCTGCAGCTCCATTGATGTCTAGGGGTTTGCTCCAGGGATGGATTTGTCCCTCTGTGTCTGGATGGTGACACCAGGAATAAATCCAGTGTGGAACCTGGAGCATGCGTCGAAAGGGATCCCTGAATGTAAAGGTTTGCAACTATAGCTTAGCTATTGCCCCAAGGGATGACAGGAGCGACAGTCGGGTGAGCAGGACAGGGCTGTGGGTTAGGCACCCAGGGAGCCAGAGTCATTGCAAGGATACAGGAGGCAAGGCGAGGAACACTCTGGAGTGCTACAGAAGTTTGGCTAGGCAGTGAACATGCAGTGGAGGGATGGGCAGATGGGGCGGGCTGGCTGCGAGGCTGCTACATTGAGCTTGGCCTGGGGTTTTCACCTTTTAGGACGTGAGATGAATCTTCCGCTGAGATCGGAGCCAAGGGTGGCTCAGCAAGCGGAAGGCAGAGGCACCCACCTGTGACTGGCATGGGAAGCAGGTGCTGTGGCAAGCCCTGGGCTTGAGCAGAGGTAACGCCATGCCCACTATCAAACTGGTGTGCAGCCTGGATGGCCGGAGACTGGGCACTAAGGCGGGATATTGGTGAGGAAGGGATGGACGGAGGTATGTCTACGCTGCAATTAGACACCTGCGGCTGGCCGGTGCAAGCTGATTCGGCCTTGCAGGGTTCGGGCTAAGGGGCCATGCAATTGTGGGGTAGACATTTGGGCTTGGGCTGGAGCCTGAGCTCTGGGGGCCTCCCACCTCACAGGGTCCTTGAATCTGGGCCCCAGCCCAAGCCCCAATATCTACACTGCAATGAAACAGCCACTTAGCCCGAATCAGCCGCACCGGCCAGCTGTGGGTTTTGAATTCCAGTGTAGACACACCCTGAGGGACCTCTCCTGTCCTAACTAACGCAGCTCATGGAGAGGCCAGGGCGGGATGCACAGTCTATCCGCTGCAGGGAGGGGCTGGGGAAAATGCTTCAGGGGTTTTTCCAGGTGATCCAGCTCAGCCCATGCAATGGGTGCTGTCCGACTCCACCCCAGTGCTACCCCCTGCTGTCCTCAGTGGGGTCACACTGGGGTAGCTACCAGCAGACCTTGTCCCAGGAGCATGAGGGGGTGATCCCTGGCCCAGGCAGGGGCCTGGGGTTTCTTGCATCCTGGCTTCGGGCTCTCTAGCCTGGGGTGGGTGGTCTTTCTGTTCTGTCCCCTGTAGGGCACTGCCAGTGCCTCCACCACACCGAGGGCCCGTCCTGCGAGCGCTGTGCCATTGGCTTTCACGGCAACCCCTTCGTGGGGCACTCTGACGACTGCCAGCCATGCCCGTGCCCTGGCCAGTCACCTTGCACGGCGATCCCGGAGAGCGGGGAGCTGGTGTGCACCCACTGCCCCCAGGGGCAGCGAGGTAAGGTGCTGAGATGGGGGTTAGGAGTGGTTCTGGATGGGGCGGGTGGGGGGGTTCGCTGGCAGACAGACTCCCCACACACTGTGTCGCTCACCTCTCCAGGAAGACGCTGTGAGCTCTGTGACGATGGGTTTTTCGGGGACCCCTTGGGGAGGAACGGCCCGGCCCACCCTTGCAGCCCCTGCCAGTGCAACGGTAACGTGGACCCCAATGCCGTGGGCAACTGTGACCCTGTCTCCGGGCAGTGCCTGAGGTGCCTCTACAACACGTCCGGAGAGCACTGTGAAAAGTGCAGGGAGGGCTTCTACGGGAGCGCGCTGGCTCAGAGCCCCGCCAGGAAGTGTGCCCGTGAGTACGGATCCCCTTGCTCACCCCTGGCCCTCCAGGGCTTCCCCCGCCCCGGACGCGGCCTTCTGCTTATCACATCCCACTTCACGGAGACCGGGGCATGGGGCCCTATTCACCCCTGGGGTAAGCGGGCGCCGCTGCCGTGGAAGGGAAAAGAATCTGCACCCCCATCAACTGCAGGGCTGGATGTGGCCAATGGTAATGCCAGGGTAAACCCGTAAAGAGTGGAGGGAGTGTGGGCTGGGCAGTGTTGTTGAGGGGTTAGAGCAGGGGAGGGGCTGAGTGAATGGAATTGCATCCCTGTGTGACCAGACCTACCTTGGGCTCTGTAGTTCTAACGCTCTGCCCCTCTGCAGTGCGGGCCGGCCCGGCTTCCCCAAGGGATGGCCAAGCAACAATGTGTGAATCCTTCCGCCTCCTCTAGAGTTCCTTGGTTTTCTAGGTGGGGAAACTGAGGTACGGGGAGGGTGAAGGGACTTGTCCGAAAGCCATGCAGCAAGTCAGTGGCAAAGCTGGGGATAGAACCCAGGTGTCCTGATTCCCAGTCCCTGGCTCGAGTCTGCCTGCTCCAGGTTAATAGCCAGTGCTTTCTCCCTCTAGCCTGTGAGTGTAACCCTGTCGGTTCAGCCCAGGGGCTGGAAGCCTGCGATCCCCTCACTGGCCAGTGCACCTGCCTCCCTCATGTGACCGGGCGAGACTGCAGCCGCTGCCAGCCGGGGTTTTATGACCTGCAACCAGGGACTGGATGCAAGAGGTAGATGGAGACGGAGGCCTTGTCAGCCCACTGGGGAAGATGGTCTCTGAGTATCACTGCCATGGACCACAGGGGACCCCCCCAGGAGAGGGAGGCAGCAGCTGGTGCCCGGTTAACAAGGCTCCCTGCACTCTGTATTTACTGCGTGCTGCAGCTGCAGGAGCCAGAGCCCTGTCCAGGTCCCAGCGCCAGGTCCCCCGTAACTCTAGAGCCGCAGCATGAGGCAGCCTGCTGCCTGTGGGGCAGATCCGGCGCCCATTGAAGGCAATGGCAAAGCCCCCGGACCCAGCCTTCAGCCTCACGTCACCTAGTCGCTGCATGGGGAGCTCTGGTCTTGAACCAAAGCTACTCCCACCCTCCGGCCCTGCACGTGTCAGCTGGGACTCGCCCTCTGCCAGGGCAGCTGGGGACGCCCCAAGGGCCCAGGTGTTAACACAGCGCTGGGCACACGCCGGAGCTGACCTTGTCCCAGTTCCCATCCGGCTGGGCCCTTGGGAGTGGCCGAAGGTTTGTCTGCCCTCACCACCTTCCTTTGCCTTTGTACCAGCTGTGAGTGCCACCCGGTGGGATCCCAGGACAGCCAGTGCCACCCGCTCACAGGGCAGTGCCCCTGCCAGCCCGGTGTAGAAGGACAGTCGTGTGATCAATGCCAGCCCGGCTTCTTCGGGTTCTCGGTCAAGGGCTGCCGAGGTAACAGCAACGAGGAGCAGCTTCTCCAGAGAGGTCGTGTCACTCAGTTTCTCTCCCATCTCACTGATGGCTTATGGTATCGGTGCGGCTGAGCCTGGCACAGGGGGCAGGCTGCGGTGGTGAAACTTTGTCTTGCCATCGCCACTGATCATTCCCTCTCCTCTCAGCACTCCTGGCCCACTAACTGAATAGTTCAGTCCCCGCCTGTCTAACACAAAGGGGGCAATGGGGTCTCCCGGTCGGGGCAGGGACCTGGAAGACTAAGCTCCTGGGTTCTCTTCCCAGACCCACCCTGGACGGGGTCTGGCTCGTGCCTGCTGCTGTCCCCTGACCCCGCTGTCCCTTGTGTGCAGCCTGCAACTGCTCCCCACTGGGCGCCGTCACCCCACAGTGCCACGAGAACAGCACGTGCGTCTGCAGGAGGGGCTTTGTGGGCTACAAGTGTGATCGGTGCGAGGTGAACTTCTTCTACGCCCCGGAGAGGTCTCTGTGCCAGGAGTGTCCCGTCTGCTACGGCCTGGTGAAGGACGAGGTACGGCGCCCGCCCTCCCTCCCGCCACGCCCTCTGCCAAGGGGATTGCACAGCCAGGAGCCGCTTCCTCCAGGGCCAGAGCAGCTTCGGTCCCCCTGCCTGTCCAGGCCCTTTAGCAGCACCCCGGGCACCCCACTCTCCTCAGGGGTCAGGACAGGGTGTCTGGATGGAACGCTGTGGCCTGTGATATGCAGCAGGTCAGACTAGAATGGACCCTTCTGGCCTGGACCATTACGAATCTGACCCCCTCTCCCCTGCCTCCTTGACTGGTCTGACCCTTCCCTGCCCCAGAGCCCCCAGCTTTCTCTGCACGCACCTGCCTAGAATCCCCTTCGCCCGGCGCACCCCTGACCCACCCTGACAGTCCTTCATACTCACAGAGCCGCATTTGCTCCCCTCTTTCTCATGCCCCCTCACCCCTCACACTGCCATTCCCCAACCCCCATGTGCTGTGCCCTCTCCCAAGTGCCCCGGCCCTTCATCCTACCTTGCCCCGGCCCTATACACCTACCCTATATTTACCTATATGCCCCCTGTCCTATATACCGCCCTGCTCAGCCTGGCCCAATGCACCACCCTCTCCCTGCCCACACACCGCTCTGCCTGTGCGCCACAAGTCGTCCTCTCTGAAACACCCCATTGCCCTCGCAGGCTGACAAGCTGAAGGCCAAGCTGCAGCAGATGGAGGTGTGGCTGCAGAAACCAGACTGCAGCAGCCCCCGGACCCATTACCCAGCGCTAGGAGAGGAGCCCCGAGGAGACCAGCTGCCAGGTAGAGAGGGGCAGAGGCCGGGGAGGCTCATCTCCTGGGGTCAGTGCAGGGGGGGCCCTGGGAGAGGAGCGGTGCACATTGGTTACTCTCCACGGCGCTTGGGGGTGACAGGGACAAAGGCTGCGTAAGAGTCACATAGATGGGGCTCCCTCCAGAGCCTGGTTCTGCCACGCGTTCATGTGGCCCGAGGGGGTCGCTAGAGAGCAGTTTGAGAGCCAGCCGCCCAGTGCAGAGGAACGTGTCCCTCGCGTACAGAGGGGATCCCAGTGCTCCTCCAGTCAGCAGGGATCAGAGCAGAGAGGAGCATCGTTCCCCGTCAGGCACTGGAGTCAGGGGACCTTTGCACAACAGCCCGGTGCACTGGGTGCATGTTAAGGGCTGAGCCCTCTGTTGGAAATCTACCTGCCGGTGTCACAGTGGGGCGTCTGGGTGCAGAGCATGCTTGGAAATCTGGCTGCAGTTGTGGGTGCTGAGCCTTGGGAACCTGCCCCTGCACTGCCTTAAAGATCTTGTCCCCGGGCTGTGCAGCAGCTGTGGGCATCACGTTACTGACAAACTGCAGGGGGCTCAGAGACGAGGATGAGGTGGCTGGAGGGACCCGCAGGGTTAGGGTTCCCAGACAGCAAATGTGAAAAATCGGGACGGGGTGGGAGGTAATAGGAGCCTATATAAGAAAAAGACCCAAAAATTGGGACTGTCCCTATAAAATCGGGACATCTGGTCACCCCGTGGCGGGGTAAATGGTCAGAGCTGGGCTCAGTAACGACTCAGTGCAGGGAGAATTAATGGCCACAAGTATTTGGGTATTGCCCAGGAATTGGAGAATTGTGGGGAATTGTGAAGGAGGGCTCAAGAGGGTGGACTTAGGTGTAGTGGAGGAATCCAACCGTCTGTCATCAGAACCCCCTGGCGTTAGAACCTGTTAGGCGGGGAAGACGTCCTGCTTGCCATGTGAGCATGCACTCTCTGGGCCAGAGAGACGGCATTGCATCAGCACGGGGCTCCCCCCGGGAAGAGGTGATGGCTGCAGGAGAGCTCTCCCTGTGCTGCTTGCAGATGCCAAGGCACTGTTCCTGGAGCAGATTGACCAGCTGGAGGGCTCAGTGGGCACCGCATGGGGTCGGCTGAGGAATGTCAGCGGGACCGTGGGCTGCGCCAGCGGCGGTGACGAGAAAACCTGCATCCTCCTGTCGGAAATCAGCGCCGGGCTGCGGGCCACGCAGCGGGAGCTCCAGCAGGCTGCAGCTACGCTAGCGACAATGGTGCCTGGCTCACACTGGGCTTCTCTCAATCCCTCTCCCGTGGCATAAAATGACTCTGAGCCGTGCTAGGTGCTAGTGGTGGTGCCCCACCAGGGAAGGCCCTTGTTCCTTTCCCAGCCCGGCAGGGGCCAGGCTCGTGGGGTGCAGTAGGACCTGAATCAGTGACCTGCTCCTCCAGTAAAGGAGCAGCACCGATAGGCAAACACAGCGCCCCACCCCGGCTGACCTTTCAACCTTGCAGGGTTGAGATTTCTTCCTTTGCTCTCTTTCTAATCCGGGGGAAATCCGTCCAGTGACTCTGCCACCCCCATGAGATCCTGGTTGGGGGGTGCGGCGGGTTGTTCTTCCCACCAGGAAAGGCTGGGGAGAGCCCTAGGAAGGTGCATTCAGAGCCATCCAGCAAGACTCACCCAGAAGGTGACATGGAAGGATCCTGCCCAGCCCTAGCCACTGGTAGTGGGTACAGTGCTGTCCCCGCAGAGGGGACCTGGGGGCTGAACCCTGGGGCTTCACGTTCATGTTTTATGTGGTTTTTTTAAGGTAATTCCTCACGACATTTCCCAGCAGCCCACCAGCTGGAGTCGCCTCGCACTGGAGTCCCGGGCGCTGGCTGCCAGGTATCGTACCTTGGACATGCGTGCACATAGATGCACACACAGATGCCTGCACATTCACACCCGTGCATCATGACCATGTGCGCACAAGGGCACACCTCCCGCAGTCTGTTCAAAACGTGTTCGCCTCACTCTGACACCTCCTTCTCCTCCAATCCGCTCGCTGGCTTCCCTGGTCTGTGCACTGTGTTTTCTCTCCATGGCTCTGCCCCGCCTGTATCTCTGCGGCCGTTCCCTCTCTTCCTCCTCCTCCCACTCAGCCTCCGGCCTCTTTTCAGGCTCCCCCTCACTCTTGGAAGCAACTCCCCCCCCCCCCCCCAAAAAAAAACTCCATCCTTAAAGCCAGTCCTCTTGTGGATCCCCTGCTCTGAGCTGCTCATTGACCATCCTCATGCCTCCTGGCCTGCTGACCCATGTGTTGTGCCTGAGGCAGGGAGAAACTCTCAGGACAGGGGCCTGCTCTCGTCCTGTGTGCTCTAAGCACCCCGTGCAGGGAGTGTTCTCAGTAATCAGCCAAGTGCATGGACCGTGCAGTGACGCAGGCACGCTCTGGATCACGCTGTCCTCAGAGCAGAGAGGTGCAGGCGAGGGGTGGTCACACCACCTGCCCTCCTGGGATCCAGCCACTGGAGCAAGGATCCCAACAGGCACCGTGGACTCTGGAGCCGGGAGCTGGATGCCATTCTGCCTCGTGCATCCTCGCTGGAATCGTTCCGATCTTGCTGCGGGTGTCGGTCGAATGGTGACGATCCAGCCGACCTGATCTAGTTCTGTCGCCTGAGACAGAGAGCTCAGGCCAGCCTGACAGCACGAGCTTAGAGCCCATCTATGCCCTGTTTCTGGGGCGTAACCTCAGGGCTTACATCTGATAGCATCTCTTGGGGTGGGGGGTGTCTCTGCAGTCACGGGGATGCAGCAGCAGAGCTGGAGTCTGTGGCCAGGAGAGCCCTGCTCGCTTCCAACACAAGCTACGCTCTCCTGTGGAGCATCCTGGAGGACAGCGCTAGCCTGGAGCGCAGGAGAGAGCTGGAAGACCGGTATGGGATCAGCAGTGTGTCTATGGGAGCTGAGTGCCAGTGTGGCTCAGGAGCCCTCTAGACTGCCCAGGTTTCCCCACCCAATGTGCCTCAACCCCAGCTGCCAGGGCAAGAGGGGAACTGTCTGCATGGCCCATTCAGTCCGTGGCCTCTTTACCAAGCCTGCTAACAAGGGGGTTGGTTGTGGTGGTTTTGTGCTGTGGACACCTGGGCTGAGACCCACCAAACTTATTGCACACAAGCCACCAAAGTGCCACCGGGTAGTGCTGGTTCCCAGGTCACGATCAGTCTGGACCAGCCTCAAACCCAGCAGGCTAGAGGGGACCCCCTACATCAGCAATCCCCTGAGCCCTGCACGCCTGGCCAACTGCCAGCTCACTGTGTCCTTTCGCCTGCAGCGAGCAGCCCGGGCCCCTTTCCTGCTGCGAGATCACAGGTTTGTCTTGCGCCCCTTCTGTTTAGGTACCAGGAAATCCAGCGGGCGCAGGAGGAGCTGGCTGCTGGCATGCTGGAGGTGGCAGCTGAGGCCAAGAGAACCTTTGCATCCATCCGCCAAGCTAATGCAGACATGGCAAAGAACCTCTCGAAGCTCAATGCTCCACAGCTGGTGGGCAGCCCTTAGTACTTGCTAATGCTATCGACTGCAGGGCTGGAGACTCAGACGGGTCCCACCCGGCAGCGTGCCCCAGTCCCAACCCGGCAGGGCCCCTCTAGGGTGGAAGGGAGGGTTCAGGCTCCATGGCCGAGTCATTTGTCTAGATCACTGTGGTATGTTGTGCCTGGATTGTATCCTCACACCCCTGCGAGACGGGGAGGGAGTTGAGGCACAGCAGAGATGAAGACACTTGCCCATCCAGCTCCTTCCCACTAGACCAGCCAGCTTAGCTCGCTGCCTTTGTGCTGAGCCAGCCAGGGGACAGTCTGGGCCACCTCTGGTGTGGCCGTGGGGGTGATCATAGTGCGGCTGGCATGGCCTTGCTCCATCCCCAGGTGCTGGCTGGCTGGGGAGGGAAGGGGGCAGTTCCCAGCCTGAGAAGGCTGGTAAGTGCAGCAGCAGCTCAGAGCTCCCCTGCCTCTAGGGGCCTTTTGGGGCGGCTGATTATCCCCACTTTAAGCCAGGAACGGAGCCCCGGGTCTCCTGACTCGCCGTCCTGTGCTCTGACCACTAGAGAGCCTTCCTCTGAGCTCATTCCCTCCCTCTCTGGTGCCGGGGGCTTGGAGCAATGGGAGAGGCCCCCTCCCCACAGCATCCGCTTTCTGACCAAGCTGTTTTGGTGCCTGATCCCACAGCGCTCCCTAGTGGTGCAGACCGGAGCCCTGACTCGGGAGCTGATGGAGCTGGAGCAGGGGGTGGAGGCGACAGAGCGCCTGGTCCTGGATGCGTGGGATTCTCTGATGGCCGAGCCGCGCCCAGAGCTGCAGAGGGCTCAGCAGTTTCAGCAGGCGAGTGTCTCAGGGAAAGGTGGCCGTGGGCTGAAAGCAGGGAGCTATTTTCCTGGCAAACTCGGAGCCTGTCACTGATTTAGGCTGCGGGGTGATAATTCATCTGCATCCATCTGCACCCACCAGGGCAGCCAGGAGTGGGAAGAGTGAGATTCTCCCTCCTTTCCGGGGACAGAGGCCTCTGCATCCCAACAGGAGCCCGCAGTTTCCTTCATCCCCTTCCTCTCCCACCCACCCTACCCTCTCTCTAGGCCCTGCCTCTTGCTGCAGTCCTTCTCACCACAGAGAACTGGATGAGCCCAGCCACCCTGGCACCCATGCTTGCCCTGCTGAGCCCACTCGGGGCTGAGGAACAGGGGCAGGGAGGGCAGAGACACTTCCCCAGCCAAAAAACCCTTCACTGGGGGTTCACCCAGGCAGGCCAGGGCAGAATTGGAGCCGGAACATTTCAAGCCGGGCACAGTTCTGTTCCCTGGGCCCTGTAGGGCTCTCAGATGCAGAGGGCAGTGCCTAGGTCCCCTGAAGTCAGCCCAGAACATGTCTTCCCCCCGCCCCCGCTCTCCTCCCTATAGAAAACCCACCCAAGCCGTCTCTGGATAGCATGGTCGGATCAGCAGGACGGCTCCCCCAGTGAGACTCCCTCACACCCCTAGATCTCACTCCTGCCTCTCCTTCCCCTGCAGCTGCGGAAAGGGGTTGATGCTGCCCGGACTCTGGCAGCCTCGTCAGTTTCGCACGGAAAGGCCGTGGTCTCTGAAGCAAAGTCCCTGCTGTCCAGCTTGGAAGGTAACAATTGCTGCCCAAAGCATCTCACCAAAGCTCAGCTCCCGCCGCTTATCCCAGCAGAGCCAGGGGGTGGGATGTGCCAACCCTGCCTTGCAGTGGGACACACGGGGCCTCCTCCCTGCTCAGCCCCATGGAGTTCAGAGCCCCTGCAGGAGTCCGAGGCTAACGCAGATGGAGCAGGGAAAACGCACTGCCAGCAAGGAGTTCTCTGATCTGCTCTCTGCAGCGATGGGGACTCCCAGCACCGGGAATGGGACCTGACCGGGGGGGTGGGGTGCACGTGGCTCTGCTCTCGTTTCCGATCAAACACTGACGCACTGGGGGGCGTCCCTCCCCGCACTGTACGGCAGCAGACGTGGCTGGACGGCGCAGTGTCTGCCAAGCCGTGGGGGTTAAAACCTCTCGGAGGTTGCTAGTACAGGTACTGCCTGAGCAGCACCAGTGCCAACTTCCCCACGCCGCCCTTCTCCCTACACGGCGTGGGGCCGTGCCCAGCCCATTCCGCTCCTGCTCTCTGTGCTGAGGCTGCCGACGGTGATGCAATGGGCTCCCATCCACTGAACGGAGGCTCCTCTAGCTCCTTTCTCGGGGTGTCATGGGATAGACCAATGTGTGATGTATGGCGGCCTTTGACCCAGTGACCTAGAGGCGATGGGGTGCAAGGCCATGACCAGTCCTCCAGCTCGGCTGGCTCCTCACTACGGTTTGAGGATGGATTTATTTCCCTCCTGCTTTGATGCTGGGAGGGGAAGGTTGGTTCTGTCTCCGCCTGTTTCCAGGGAGATTCTAATGCCTGGAGGTTGCTGGGGTTCTCCCTCTGGTTCTGCTGAGCCTGATTCTCCTCTTGTTGGCCCCAGCGTAGATCAGGATTAACTCCGTTGACGTCCAGGAGGCTACACCTGTGCAAGCTGGGGTGGAGGGGCCCATTCTCTTGAACGCTGCCTTTGTCTGCAGGGGCGAAGAGGGTGTTTGTGCGTCAGAAGGGGCAGGCCGCCGTGAGCAGGAAGCTGGCCATCGTCCGGGACAGAGTGATCGTGGATGCCCAGAAGAAGATCAGACAGGCAGAGAGGATGCTGGGAAACACTGTGTCTGTCTCCACCGCAGCCAAGAAGACGGTCAGAGAAGCAGAGGGAGTTGCCAGAGAGAGCTCCAAGGTTTGCAAGGCTGGTGCTCAACCGAGGGGGTGATGCATAGAGAGGGGGGCAGTACAAACCTAAGCAGGGCTTGCCAGGAGTCTGGCACATGGCAAGTGAAGGGGGAGCTGGAGTCAGGCTTAATGCAGAGAGATGCTGCATGGGCTTCCCCAGCATAGCTCTGCCAATGCGCCCCCATCCTGACCGGCAGCGCCCCCTGCTGCCCTGGTACAGGATCCATGCCCCCAGCTCTGCCAATGCGCCCCCATCCTGACCTGCAGCACCCTCTGCTGCCCAGGTACAGGATCCATGCCCCCAGCTCTGCCAATGCGCCCCCATCCTGACCGGCAGCGCCCCCTGCTGCCCTGGTACAGGATCCATGCCCCCAGCTCTGCCAATGCGCCCCCATCCTGACCTGCAGCGCCCCCTGCTGCCCTGGTACAGAATCCATGCCCCCAGCTCTGCCAATGCGCCCCCATCCTGACCGGCAGCACCCCCTGCTGCCCTGGTACAGGATCCATGCCCCCAGCTCTGCCAATGTGCCCTCATCCTGACCTGCAACACCCTCTGCTGCCCAGGTACAGGATCCAGGCCCCCAGCTCTGCCAATGTGCCCCCATCCTGACCTGCAGCAGATCCATGCCCCTGCTCTGCCGCCCTGCCCCCATCCTGACCTGCAGCACCCTCTGCTGCCCAGGTACAGGATCCCCCCCCAGCTCTTCCAATGCACCCCCATCCTGACCGGCAGCACCCTCTGTCTTTCCTAAGAGCAGTTCAGAACCCCTTCTGCCACTCAGCCCTGATTCTAACCTGCAGCCCCTCATCCCCACACAGCCCTGTCTCCTGGCATGCAGCATCCCTTGCCCTTTAGATCCAAGGCCCTCTCTTGAGTCATGCTGGGCTGGCTTTGCAGCATGTCTCTTGCTCCGGCTAACTTGAGTTCCTGTGTCAGGAGGGCAGGGCTGGTGCATGCGCTCACCGAGCTCAGCATCCCTCTTACGGAGCCTTTGCTTACGCCACCAGGTGAGTGACCCGGGGGCTCTTATTGTTCGATGGTGGGGTCTGGGCTACCAACCTAGCTCTGTCGATAGTCTCTGTAAGAGGACGTCTTGTCTCAGCACAAGGAGGGGATGGGACGGGAGAGGAGCTAGGCAAAAGCCAACTCCTACCGATCCTTCCCCTTTGTAACCATGTGCTGCCACGCCGTGCAGAGGTCCCAGGCTGTGCTGAGGGAAGGGAAGCGGGAACGCAAGCGTGCCAGTGAGCTCGCCAAGCGAGTCAACGTAACCCTGGCAGAAATCTCAAGGCAGGAGCACGTGTCCAAGGAACTCGGGGAAGAGCTAGAGGCATCTCACCAGGTGAGCTGTGTCCCATGGGACTGTGGGTAAGAGCCCCCCTTTCCTCTCCAGTGACCCGCCCCCCCTGCTCCCACAGCATTGATTCTGAAGGCAGGCACAAAGCTGGAAATCTCAGCGATTTGTTTGGACTGAGGCTCTGTCCAAGAAACCCGAGGGCACCATGGCATGCAAGGCACATGTGGCATACTCTGGAGAATCCCACACACGCAGGCCGGGATGCCATCCATGGGATCACCCACATGGGGCTGATCTGTTGGCACTGGCAGCAAGAATCCGCCATATGGTTTGTTATCTTGGGGGTGGCTAATGCACCTCCATGTCTATGTTGGAAGGTGAGAACAGGGATGAGTGAAGCTAAGAAGAGCCTCAGAGAAGCCCAGAGCTCCCTGGAGATGGACATTAAGATCCTGAATAACCTGCTCAGCAGCCTAGGTAAGAACCCACCCCGGTGCGCTGGTGGCACATCCCCTTCCTGGGCACTGAAGCCCTCTGAGCCACCCAGCTGTATGTCAACCCTGTTGTGAAGTCATGTGGGACAGTTCCACTCCAGCAGCATGTGCTGCCTGGGACCTGTGAGTGTCGTGAAAGCTCCCACCATCCTGATCTTGAAGAAATCTCCTGAGGGATAAATGCCCTAGTGGGACCTCAGAGGGAAATACTGCTGCAAAGCTTGGCCTACTGGAATCCCTTGGGATAGCTCCTCTGTGAGCCAAATCCAGTTTAGGTGCCTCTGTTTACTTAGATGTTGCAGTTCAAGTTGGGATCTTGGCCCTATCTTTATTACAACAGATCTGTAGCCACCTAGGACACCACAGCTGAGTCTCTGCTATACATCGCAGTCACTAGGACCTTGATAGCCGCAGCAGGGATCAAACCCACAGCTTCCATCTCTGAAACCACAGCCTCAACCCCTTGAGCGAAAGGAGACTCTCCACCCGCTGTCAGCATACCGCGCTGTGTGCAATTCCAGTTTCCCCCAGCAAAGGGCAGTGCTAGACTTTTCTGTTTTAAGCCTGCACTTTCTTGAGAGTTGCTGCTGGCTCAGCCAAGGAGAGCACGTCTCTCCCGATGTTGTCTTTCGCCTCCTGAGTCGCTAAAAGAACGGGATTGGCTAGGGTTCCTATGGGTAGGGCATCCCGCCCTAGGGTTAGGGTTCCTATGGGTAGGGCATCCCGCCCTAGGGTTAAGATTCCTATGGGTAGGGCATTTGGAGCTATGGTTAGGGTTCCTATGGGTAGGGGTTCCCACCCTAGGGTTAGGGTTAGGCTTCCAGCCCTAGGGTTAGGGTTCCCTCTAGGGGCACACACTTGGGGGGGGTAAGGTTTTCTATGAGGGGCAGGGCACTTGGAGCTAGGGTTGGGTGGGGAGGGGCACTTGAGCTAGGGTTCCTATGGGTAGGGCACCCCTCCCCAGGGTTAGGGTTCCTATGGGTAGGGCACTTGGAGCTAGGGTTAGGGTTCCTATGGGTAGGGGACCCCGCCCTAGGGTTAGGGTTCCTATAGGTAGAGCTTTCTGCCCTAGGGTTAGGGTTCCTATGGGTAGGGCACTTGGAGCTAAGGTTAGGGAGGCTGATGCACAATCCACCTCCATAGCTGCCTTTTGTCCTGGCCTCTGGACCTTGCTGCTGGATTTGCGTGGGTTCCCCCCACCCCACCCCCCAGTTGGATTCTCAGTGGTGAGAACAGACTGTAATTGTGGGGTCAGCTATGGCCTGGGTGGAGTGTCGGGGAGGGCAGCCAGCCATGAGTCAGGCTTCCTACCGAGCCAGGAGATTGGGGCACACAAGGAAACGGGATATTTTGTATCTTTTGATTTGATATTTTTAATGTACATCACAGAGATCTGGGGCGGAGGGGAAGAGGGGAGTCAAAACTCTGTCACTGAAAATGCCAGAGATTACTGAACCCAAAAGGATTTCAACAGCCAAACTTGGCCAAGCCACTTCCCCTCTTGGGGGCTCTGGTTCCCCCCCACACCCTTTGCCTGTCTTGCCTCTGTAGGCTCTAAGCTCACTGGGACGAGGATGTCCTCTCCCGGTGTGTTCACATACAGTGCCTAGCACAATGAGGCTGTGATCTCAGCTGGGGCCCAACAGTAAACAGACTTCTCCCTCTGGATGCTGTTAGTGTCTTTTTCTGCATTTAGCTTAGTCTGAGCAGTGAAACTAGCCTGGTTGGCTTTGCTCGCTGTGATGAGTCAATTTCAGGGTCAGGTTTCCCAGGACCGGATCCAGGCACCAGCTCAGCAAGCAGATGCTTGGGGCGGGCAAGGGGAAGGGGCGGCACGTCGGGCTCTTTGGGGGCAACGCGGCGGCGGGTCCCTCGGTCCCTCTTGGAGGGAAGGTCCAGTCACTGAATTGCCACCAAAGAAGAAAGTGGCGCGGTGGAGCTGCCGCTGAAGTGCCGCTGATTGCGATTGTGACTTTTTTTTTTAAACCCTGGAGCCAGCCCTGAGGTTTCCCCAGCACTGAGGACATTCCACGTCCAAGCCACAGATCTCCAAGTGCTTTGCTGGGGCGGGCGATCACATGCCACAGGTGCAGGAATGGAATGGGAAGTCACTTGCCCAGGGTCAGAGCAAGGCAATGCAGGGTGAGGGTGGCGCCCAGGTACCATAAGGTTGTTCCCAGTGCTGTAGGGAGCCATGTTTACGTTAACCGCCCCCCTTCGTTCTTTGCAGTGGTTGGGAGCTTCCAACTCCCTTTATATCCTTTTAATTCATTCCCACCCCGAGGCGTGAGCCCAGCATCTGTCTAAAGCCCCTTCAGCCTGGCTCCACACAGGGCTGCTGGGGCTCTCTGCCTCCTCCCTCACTGTTGTCCCCTCTTCATCTCGCCCAGGCAACCTGGAGCAGGACACGCGCGCAGACACTGTGCTGAGCGCTAGCCGCCGCCAGCTGGACCGCCTGTGGCTGCGCCTGGCCAGGCCCGGAGCCCTGGAGAGGAAACTGAGCCATCTGCAGCGGGAGGCAGAGCAGCAGCGGCAGAAGATCCAGGCATTCGAGAGCGACCTCCAGGAGATCAGAGCCGACAAGCAGAACCTGGAGGAGGTTCTACAGAGCCTGCCGGAGGGCTGCTCGAGCTGGCAGTGAGAGGGCCCCATGGACAACCCCCATTGCCCCCACCTCCACAAGGAACTGCAGAGCAATGGACATCTCCCAGCTCACTGACGAGCACCTCAAACCTGTCCTCCGCTCCTTACGCTGCCTTCCCACCGAACAGCAGGGCAAGGTCTCAGTCTGAAGCTCTGGGACGAGGACCGCAGCCCCCAGCTCCGCGCTGCAGGCTCAACGGAACTGCCAGTCCAAAGGGTAAAGCTTGTCCATGCGGGAGCCAGAGCCGTCTTGGGAGCCAACTCCAGACGGTGGAACAAACTCCCGCAGGAACTAAGGACCATCCCCAGGCCAACCCACCTTCCGCTTCTTCCACTGGTCTTTGAAACATATACACCTGTGCCGGATGCTAGTCACGTCACTCCATGCTCTGCTGGGAGGTGCTCACCTGAATAGAATGGGAGCACATCGAAGGAAGAGCTCGCCGTGGGGGTGTGGGACTTAGGGCTCAGTGCTGCTCCCTATGGGGGATGCACACAACTGCCTGCTCCATGGATCCTGCCGTCACAACAGCGTTGCTTGTAATGGGCATCAGTGCAAGTGCAGCAGGAGCCTTAACCTGGTTGAGGTGCGAGGGATGGGCCACACCCTGCCTCTTGTGCTTTCACAGCTCTGCCAAGGTGGGACTGGTCCGGAGCAGCTCTGCTGTTGGCATCCCCTGGGGCGCAGCCTATCCCAGTGCACTCTGGGGGTGTGACTGGCCCAACGCCGTGGTCTCTGTGTAGATGGCACCATCCCACTCAATACGTCGGCCAGGGGGGTGTGTGTGTCACTAGCCATGACCTATGTTCGCTCTTGCGGCTGCATCCCTGTCACCCCTGCTCTCAAGCTCAGCTTGGCTGCAGCCCGTAATTCCCAGCAGCTCGTTGGCATCCCCTTGCCCTCCCTACCGGGAAAGGCGAAGTGATGAAGAGCTGGGCAGTTGCCTCAGGCTTTGCAGCCGTGGTAGATGGATCTGGAGTGACACTCGCAAGTCCAGTGGCTCCTGGCTAAAGCTTGACTGTAATTCCAAATAGCTGGGATCACTTGCAGGGCACGGCTACTGATAGAATGCTCCTCTGAAGCGGGCAATGGCCACCCTTTTCCCGTTCCTCTAATGGGTTGGTCCAGCTTGGAGCCAAGCAGTACAATAGACAAGAGAGATCTAATCCCTTCTGCTCTCATTCACACTGGTTTTGCGGTAGCATAACTCCAGGGGCGTGACTCCTGATTTTCCACTGGTGTAAGTAAGATCATGCTAGAGCCTAGGGGCTTTTTAAGCTGATTCTAATGTGCTTTGGTGCCATTCACACTATTAGAAACAGGGTTAGCTAGAGCCACCTGTCAAGCCTTTTTGCAAGGCTGCTGGAGCGGATTGTGGATCCTCCCTCACCCCAATGGCCCAGCTCTCTGGAAGTGCCACAGGGCCTGTTCCTTTCCCAGAAGACGCCAGCTCGTTCTCGCCTCTGCACAAAAGCTGGCACTGGAGAAGAAAGCCCCAGCTGGGTGTTGTCAGACTCTCCCCCTCTCCCTGCCCAAGGACAGCTCTGTGAAAGCACAACAGTTGTTGCAAAGCTAGCACAGCACAATTCCAGCTTGGCTGGGAGGCAGGGACACATAGCCACATATTTGCCTCCCTAGGAAAACAACTGGGCATCTTCAATCCGCACACACACTCACTGCTGTTAGAGAAATGTCAAGCCATTGCCACCTGCCCAGTGCTGAAGAAGACGTGATTCACCCGCCTTCCTGGCCTCTCCAGAGACCTGTTTTCTTAGCTGATGCTATGTGCTTGTAGCTGTATCCATTAAAAAAAAATCTTAATATAATACATATGTTACGTTCTGCTTGTACTGCAGTTCATGGGCTGTAAAACAGCTGGTAGTTGTGTGTGTGTGTGGGGGGGGGAGAATACATGACATACCTCTAGCATCTGTCCTCCAGCCGGCTCCCAGAGTTCTGTAAAGGAAAGCCTTACAAGAATGACCTCACCTAACAGTGAAGTGCAGCTGCTTCTGGGGTGGAAAGTGGCAGCTGTTTAACAGCTCACAGTAAAATGGCACAACAGTTTATGAGAGGAAGTAAAAACCCCAGTATCCAATTGAAACCACAGGGGGAATTTAGGGGGGCAGAATGTGACTGGAGATTCTGGCCAGGACACTAGGGTTAGTACATCCTGTTCTTGAAAAAAGTGTCCTGGGATCTTTAATGACCATAAGGGTTTGGGAGCTCAGTTTCATGTCATCTCTGAAAGATGGCACTTCTGCAGCACAGCACCGTGGGGGTGGGGGGGGGGGGCTGGCTAATTACTGACTCAGACAATGCTACTGCTTGTACCATCTGGGTTCTTGTAGTTTCCCATTGATACACCATCCTTGTGTTACTTTGCACCCTTCCTGGTTCTGTGTGCCGTGCAGTGCACTACCCAGGCTAGGGCGGTATAGCCAGTCCCCAGTGGAGGCGTGGAAAGGAACATACCCTCCTGGGTTTATAAAGACACTGCTATCAGCTGCAGAGCACCCCAGCATCTCTCCCATTAGCTTTAGAAAAAGGAGTCATGCAAATCCCAGTTCCTCCTGCAGATACTTCCTAGGAATGGAGCAAATGCAACCTGCAGAAGGCTGGTGCGGTTTGCAGGAAGTGATAACACACGTGTGGTCTGGACACATACTTCAGTCTATTGTGAGAACAGAAGGCCCATACGGTTAGTGTGCAGTGTAGGCTGAGCAAGGGACAGGGAGAAGGTCGATGAGTTGAGTGACAGAGATGGGCAGGGGGGAGCAGGAGGTTGGCAGGTTGGGGGGAGAGGTGGATCTGTGAGTTAAAGACGGGAGCTGAAGCTGTGTGAGTGGAGATTGTTCATAAAAAAGCCATCGCATGAGCAAAGGAGAGGGCCAAGGCCGGAGCCTTGTGGGGATGCCCCCTGAAGAGGGGGACACACCAGATGAGATGCCAAAGGAATTAGCAGGAGAGAATGGAGCCATGAAAGGCAAGGGAGGGGCACATTTCAGCAGGGAGGGCCTGAACAACAGAGGTCAGTGAGGAGGAGGATGGAACAGGGCCGGGAGGGAGGTTTAGTGACCTAGCTGAGAGCAGCATGAGCGGAGCGGAGCAGGAGGAAGCCAGAGTGGGGAGAGTCAAGATTGGGGGGATGCAGGCTAGCAGCTCTGGGGGTAGCTGTCCAACGTTCCAAGACCCAAACGCTCACTCCCACAAAGGGGATGGGTCCCTGCGTCTCTCCTGGGCAGGTACCAGGAACACTGTTTGCTTGTGCGCCGCTCCTAGCAGCCCTGAACACTCCACACGCACCCCAGTGCCCCAGGACACACTGCTGGGCGCAACAGGGCATGTTAAGGATCTGCTGGGACCGTTCAACCCCAGTCCCTGAAGCTCCCCATGCTGCTGCATTCCCTGTGATCCCGAGGCGCCTGGCTCCCCCACACAAACCCCTCTCCCTGGCCTGCATTGGCTGGATGCAGCATCACTTCCACACTGCGGACACTAGAGGGAGGCTTTTCCCTTCCCAATGCTTTCAGCCTGCTGTTAAAACCCAGTCGGTTCCTGTCAGTTTGATCCATATGTGGGACTCAGCTCTGTTTGTGGGCAAAGACAGCGTTAGCTAATCCTGAGCACCGTGTAATAATGGCATAGGAGGAAACGGGCTTAGAGCCCTAGTCTGGGACTTGGGAGTCCTGAGTTCAACACCCTGCACTGGCACAGATGTCTGGTGGGGCTCTTGGGAAAGTCACTCAGGCTCAGATCTTCAGAGGTGTTTAGACTCTTGACTTCCACTGAAATCAGGATCTGGGCTTTAATCTCTTTCTGCCTCAGTTCTGCATCTCTAAATGGGGATGCCCTACATCATGGGAGTTGGGAGGTGCTCAGATACTACAGTGAGTGCGGGTCACATGAGTACCTTGGATAGATAAGCTCTACTTACAGACTCTCATAAGATACAAGGCAGGGAGAATCAGGTCCTCTGCGTACGGGACCTTTAATTCCTGGTGTGCTGGAATGAACAGGTGCCAGTATCTTGCAGAGGTCAGTTCTGAAAGGCTTGTTGGAAGCTGGGTGTTTCAAGGAGCCATCTGAGGGGGGTGAGTTGGATGCTGACGTCAAGGGGGCAGACCAGGAGAGAGAGCAAATGCTAGAATAACTGAAAGTACGTGCTGGGGGGAGGTGTGGCCCTCAGCCCCCTGTCCCTGGACTTTCAATCCAGAAGCAGGACACCTCTCCTAAGAGATTGTTTTTGGCTTCCAGCTGGTGACTCAGACTTGGCTTCTCCAGGCAGTAGCCATTCCAAGGGACTCGCCCAAACTCTTATTGTTTCACTTATTTTCTTTAATTAAAATAAACAGTATTGTTATTAATGGGGATCTGAGTGGTTATGAAAATGGGAGAGTAAAATGGGCCGGAATCCAGCATGGGGACTAACCTGCAGGTGGGTGCTGGGCAAGATCTTCCCCACCCCACTGTGTTTCCCCAGCTTTGCTGATGCACTTCAATCCTTACCACTGCACCCCCTGCGATATATCTCAGTCCCTGCCCCGCTCTCCTAGCTGTACTGATGGCCATCAAGTCTAATCTGCAGCAGTCCCTGATATCCCACTCCTGGCCCCTGCACAGCTTGACCCTTGTCTCCTCCTTTTGTTTCAGTTCTTGGTGAGTGAGGAAGCATCTTGCAATCGTGCCAAACAGTTTGTTGTTTTTTTTTGTGATATGGACACAGGACCACAAGGGAGCAGGCTGAGCTCCCCAAACTCATCTCACCAGTGACCAATCTGCTCTGGATTCCAGCACTCTGGGCCACCAGCCCCTTGTCCTCATGAGAATAATTTGTTTTCACTGGATGAAAATAAATCCGGATGAGAAGTCCCTGCATTCGGAGCTCAGGGGTTGAATCCTCTAGGGCTCAGACCCAACCACTCTGGCTGTTCTCTGGGGTCACATGTTGCGCTGGCCAAGCTATTGGTGCTCCTGTGTAACGCAGCTCTGAGCGGAGCACATGTTAACAGGGGCTTGCTGAACTGCCATGAGGAAAGTGGCTGAGTGAGCCCAGGGGCTGATGGAGAAAGAGCTGAGGGACAGGAGGCACGGCCTGGTGCTCCAGGAGCAACGTGATGCTCATCACTTCGACTTCGAGGCCAACGCAGACAATCATAGTTCGTACCAGTGGGTATTAGCTTCACTCTGGAGGCACTGGCCATGATGGAGACATTTGCCTAGTTGTGATGCTTGAATTTCACCTTGTTGCCATGCCTGGCACTGTGCTTCCAGACGTTCGATGGAATTCTTCTCCAGGTTGTGGGCACTCACCCTTAGGGAGCACCACCAACCATCACAGGGGTCTCAGACAGAAACGGGCCTGCTTTCTAATGTGCCATTGACAACAGGCTCATGGTTCCTACCGGCAGGACCACAGCATTATAGATGGTGATTTTTGGCTGTAGACAGAGTCCGTGTTCCTTCCAGATCCAGTGATGGAGGGGACCATATGCGGTGCTGGCTTTCTTGATTCATACACCCCTTTCGTGGTCAACTGTCGCTCCCTTAGTCAATGTGCAGCCAACACAGGTCAATGTGTGGCTTGGAACCTGGTGTCTTCCAAAGCCTATGGACCGGTCTGGGGGAGGCGGTGGCTGGTACCGAACCTCAGTTTTCATGCGGCTGATGGGGAGACCAACGTTATGCGCCCCTGCAGCAAAGCTGTAAGTGCTGCTTCAGCGGACACCACCAAGGCCCAACCAGCGGCCTCGACCAGTTCCTGAAAAGCAGGCGGCTGGCAGGGCTTGAGCCGCGGGCTGGCTGCAGAAACGCTCCCCTTACTAGTGCACGGGGCGGGCGCTCTGCAGGACCGAGTCCAGGGAGAGGGGCGGAGAGGGAAGGGAAGGGTTAACCCCTGCCTGGCCGGTGCATGCTTTTGCCTCTTCCAGCAGAGGGGCCGCTGAGTCACCAGGGCCCCGCTTGGTGAATGGCTGCGCTCAAGAGGGGCTGGGCGGCCCTTCCGCTCCGGGCTCCGCCAGGCAGCGGCTCGCAGCGCGTCCCGCTCCGCAGTGCAGCCCGGCCGGCCGGCGGGAGCTCAGCATGGCCGTGACCCTCAACAGCCGCTTCCAAGGTAGGCGCGCCCCGAGCCCGGCCCCTGCTGCGCCTCCGGGGCGCAGGAGCCCGCGCAGCCCGGCCCCCACCCCGCTAACGCCCCTCTCTTCCCGGCGCAGGAGGCAAAGCCTACGGGCAGCGGAGAGCGCAGCAGGAGGGGCGGCTGGAGGAGATCAACAAGGTAGGGGGCGAGCCGGCGTGAGGCGGTGGGTGCCGGCCGGGGGCTGGAGAAGCGGCGTCTCCCCCCGGGGCTGGGTGCGCGGGGGGACTCTGGGGGGACCCTGGGGGGGCTGGGGGAGCGCGGTCCCGGCCGCCTCTGCTCCTGCTCCCCCCCGGCTGGGGCCGGGGCAGGCCGCCCCGCAGCTCCACGTGGCTGGTGAGAGCCAGAAGTTCCTGCGCTTCGATTTCTGACCGACTTTTCGCGGCGGAACCTGCTTCCAGCCCAGATTTCCCACGTGTGAGCTGGAGAAAGGGGCCGGATCTTGGCTTGTGTGTGTTTTGGGGGGCACAGGTGTGTCTAGGTGCTCGCGCTACCCCATCACACCCTCTGCCAGGCAGGGCCCAGCTCTGGGGAAACTGAGGCACGGACCAATGACGTGACTTGCCAAAGTTGGGATGGGAAAGCGCGAACTCCAGTTCGGGACTCTACCCACAGGGACATTCTCCCCCACCTCAGTTATTCCTCTCGCTTTAGAAGGAGGCTCTTCAGCAGATTGTACTAGCAATTCCAATGTGCCTCTCTCCCGCCCTGAGCGCATCCAGTGAGCTGTGCTAGGTGGGGGCCCGCGTGTTAGGGGTAAGGATGGATGCTTTTGTGTTTCTCCGCTGAAAAGTTTGAAATCCCCACAAGCCCACTTTCCCCCTCCCCCGTCAGACTCTCAGCTTGAGGCAGCAATCAGACATGCACAGTCTGTTAAGGCTCTTTGTGCCAGCCAGGGTGATCACAGTTGATGGTGTTGCACCAGGCATCGGGGAGTGAAGTTCCCAGATCTGTCTCAGTCCTGCTCTTCCCTCCTCCCCCCCCCCAACCTTTCCAAGGGTGTCACTAAAGCCCTCCAGCTCCTAAACTGGGCTGCAAGCAAGACCCCTGCCTGTGCCCAGTGGAGAGAGCTGTCTGCAGACCCTGCCTGGGTGTCAATTTGCCCCAGGCCCTGCAGGGGCCCCCACGAGAATATAGTATTCTATAGTATTGCAACTTTTTAATGGAAGGGGGCCCCCGAAATTGCTTTGCTCCAGGCCCCCTGAATCCTCTGGGCAGCCCTGAGTGTACATGGCAGCTGATCGCTTGGCTTGTGCCCTGTTTTGTCTCACTTGTGGAGCAGATTGAAATGGTTAGGAGCCAGTTAAAGCTGAATCCTTGAGGCTGAAGCCCAAAAGCGGTGAGAAGTCGGCGTGCACTAAGGGTCTGTCTAGAGAGCTGGGAGGGGAAGACGAAGGCGTTTGCAGGAAAAGGAGGCTGGGGGGGGGGAAGAGAATCCATCTGAGGGGGCTGGATGGAGATCAGAGTTGGAGTGTTGGCTGGCAGGAGGGGGTCTATGGAGGGGCAGTGTTTGAGGTGGGGTGTGTGGAAAGACTGGAGTCTCTGTGAGGCCAGGCCCTAGTTAATCTTAATTCTAACTGGGTTCTTCATGTAACTGCCTCCTGTCTGGTGTCTGGCTTGCTTCCCCCGGCCCCAATGGGAACAGACCTGCTGACCTACTGTCATGGCTCCAGGGACCCAGTCCTGCCCAGCGAGTAGAGCCCCAATCCCCACGCCCGAGCTGGCTCTGGGACCCTGGTATTAGAGAGCCCTGGTAGTGAGTGAGCTGCCCAGCTGTCCTTCCGAGCGCTTCCGTTCCATTTCCCAGCTCACGTAGGGGATCTTCAGAGACCACGAAACTCCCAGACAGGTGAAGGAGGGTGTCTCCCCAGGCTGCCGTAGAGCGGGATGGGGAGGTGTCCATCTGAAGTGTAGAGGGCCCCACAAAAGAGAGCTGCCCCTTTGAGCCTCCCAGAGCCCTGGGTGTGTTCTGCAGGCTGGGCAAGGTTCATACATCATGGGACCGACTGGCAGGATGGTGGGAATGCGCAGCCAGGCCTGTCCTCACTCTTGGCTCTTGGGTTGATAGATTAAATCCTGGTCCCTTCCCAGCAGCTTCCCACTCCTGGCCTAGTTTCATAGCTCGGGTCTGAGGTTATGTTTGAATAATCCAACCGGACTGAACAGGACCCTAGCAGAGGGGCCCGTGCAGGCAAAACAAGTGTAAACACCCCTCTTCCCCACAGACCTCAGTGCTGCGGTGACTTCAACAGGGCCTGCAGCAAACCCTGAGGTATGTAGTCATGCTTCCCCGGCAGGTCACACCCATAAACCACTGCGGTGCTGGGCAGGGAGTGTGGCTGGCGTGAGAAGAGGGCAGGGGTGTGGCAGCAAGGAAGTAATGGAGCTGGCTTGAGCCTGGGGTGGAGATTGGTCTGGTGTGGGGTGGAAATGGGTGGCTGGGGCAGGATAGCAAGGTGAGGCATGAGGAATCTGTATTACAGCCACTAGCCATGAGTCTAGCGTTGTGTCCCTTGTGCCCTGTGGTCCCTGAGCAGGGGGTGCTGAGGCAGAGGGACACCTTCAGGAGGCGGATCTCAGAGAGCTGAGAGCTCAGACGTGTCTTGCAGAGGTGCATTCAGCGGGAGGGATGGGGTGGAGGTGCCTTTTTCTCCTTCAATGGGCTCCCTGCACCCTCGTCTGGCCTGGTCTAACCTGTGCTGGGCACATGGCTGGTGCCAGGCAGGCACTTTATGAAATAGGCCCCATTGGGCCCTGCCCTGGAACTTAGCCCTGTTACCTCTGCTGTGCCCCTGCCTTCTACCAGCTCCAGAGAGCGGCAGGCCCCCAGCACAGGGGTCACGTGCTGCTCACCGCTGCCCGGTGGAGGCAGCCAGAATGAAGGGGCTGAGATGAATGAAGCTGCCTGGGGCTGAGATCTTATCGCATCTTTGCAAGCTGAACCCCTACAAAGCTGGCTGGCGTTTGGCTGGGAGCTCGAGTGGGGGGCAGAGTTCTAGTGGGGTGATTGAAACTATTCCTTCCGTGGCACTGGGCAGCCCAGCGTGGCACTGGGCAGTGCTGCGCTGCCTGTGGGGAGGGATGGGAAACGCAGCTCCCACCAGCCGGAGCAGGCAGCGTTCATGGCCCTGGGGTTCTGCACAGCTAATGGCCCTTGGAGGAGCCCTTCTACTGCAGCAGAGCCAGTGGAGGTGAGGGCAGGAGACTGCAGCGCAGCAAAGCTACCCAGGGGCTGTCTCCCGACAGCAATCCCTTAGCTAGGGGGCTCTTCCCCTTCCTCACTGCAGCGTGAGGACTGGAATCGAGTGTTGGGGTAAGGGCTGGACCTGTGCCAGGGACCGTTGTGTGCCAGTGGATGCTTTGTGGCCAGCTGCCATAACGGTCCCTGCAGGAACGCGCCCTAGGAAGAATAGGAGCTATTGTTCTCGGGAAGGGCTTTCAACTTTCACCCCAGCCTGTACCGAGCTGTTCTGATTTCCTCTCCCAGGCGTGCAGAGTTTCTGCCTCTTGTGAATGTTGACTTGGGTCTTTTCTCCACTCTCTGTGTAGCCAGTGGGTGAGCTCGGTGCTGGGGCCATTGGACGTCCTGCAGACCTTGGCAGGGGTCTGGAGGGAGGAACAGCAAATCAAGGATTAGAGGGTGCAAGGGACCATTAGGGTAAATGCCCTGGGTACAAGGGCTGGATGAGGTCCCTTTTCCTGATGCAATACAGAGGAGGCTGCTGGGCTGGAGGGGGAAACCTTCTCCTGTCCCAGAGAGTAGGTTACAAGATGGGTCCATCCCCCTGCCTGTGCCATGGACAGTAAGTGCCTGACTCTCTCAGGGGTGGTGTTGCATGGAGGAAGAGGAGTTGGGATGGTAAGTGCTGGTAATAGGAGGCTGGCTGGGTTAATTCCGGGTGGCTTTGGCACTTTACCGGACTTCCTGCTGCTCCACCTGTCAGGAGGCCCATAAGGAGTGGGCTGGAGGCTAGGAAGAGAAGAGGGTGTGAGGTGAAGGGCTGTGTCCATGAAGGGTCTCAAAGGCTGTGGGGGTGTGTAATGGATTCTGAGATGGACAAAAACCAGTGAAACTTCAGGGAGGAGGGTGACAACATCTGGAGCTCATCCAGGCCAGCACCTTCAATCTGAGCCTCTCAAAGCACTTGAAAAGGCTGATGAACCTTCCCAACCCCCATGGGGATGGGGCAGCATCAGCTCCCTGTTACAGGTGGAGAAACTGAGGCGCAGAGGGGAAGTGACTTGCCCAAGGTCACAGCAAGCCAGTGGCATAACCTGGAGTAGAACTGAGGTGCCCCAATCCCAATCTCTTGCCCTCACTATGTGCCAATGTATTGCACTTAGTGGGTTTCTCTTCTGGGTATGGATGAGAGCAGCCAGGATCTCTTGGACTGACTGAGCCCTGTAGAGTTGGGACTTATGGAGACCACAGACGGCGGGGAGGCTCCAGGCACCAGCACACCAACCGTGTGCTGTGCCGGTTGCTGTTAGGGCGGCAGTCAGGCTGCGTTCAGCAGCATGCCTGCGGGAGGTCATTGCTGCTGAAACCGCGGGACTGGCGGACCTGCCACAGGCTTGCTGCCGAAAGCCGCCTGACTGCCGTGCTTGGGGCTGCAAAATACATAGAGCCGCCCCTGATCACAGAGGGGGGAATTGGAGAGGATTTGAACCAGTGGTTTGAACCGGCTGGGAGAGGTGGAGACTAGAGAATTTGGGGTCAGTTCTAGCACTGCCTGATATCCAGGGGCAACTGAGATTTGGGACTAAGAAGACTGAGGAAAGAGCTACATTCTGCTCTCTAACCTCCCACATCTGTAGGGTTATTGCAGCTGGAAGTGCAAAGGGCCAGGAGACTCTGACACTGTTCCTGTACCAACACCGTCCTTTCAAGGGAAGGGGCCCTGAATTCACTGACTTGGGGGGGATGGATTACAACGGGCTCAATAGCCCCACTTGCATCTTGTGGCAGGAACAAAACTGTCCATATTTCTGCCGCACAGGGGGATGGTCCAAGCCTGGGCCTGTGCAGGGGAGGTGGTCTTGCCCTTTGAGCTGTGGCAGTTTCAGCCCATTGCACTGAGTGGGAACGTTCTTATGACTTGTGCCACCCTCATTCTGCGGCAGGAGTCTCCTTGTAGGGAGCTCTGGGTGTCAGAAAGGCAACAAGCTTGGATTTCCTTGGAGAGCTACTTGTTAATGCCCTTGCTGGCTTCTCCCTCCCCACTGTAACACCTTTCTTGGGCCTGAGGGTTAGGGATGCATGTCCTGTGCGCACAACTGCTGCATGAAACAGCCTGCAGATACTGAGGGGTTAATGGGCTGGAACAGCTGGGGGCAGTAAATCCTGCTCTGCTCTTCTTGACCAGCCCCTGTGCTTCCTCTCTTCACTGTGGGGGGCGGGGGGGGGAGTTGTTTTTTGCCTTTTTAAAAATCTGATCAGCTGTGCAACTGCAGAGATTTGAACCTCTCCAAAACCTCCCAACTGTAACATAGCTGGCATACCAGGCTGTGCAGATGGCATGGTGGGGTCACCCTTGAGAGCCAGCCGGGACCGTATATGGAAAAGGAGAAACTTTCTCAGACTTTCTGAGGGGACTTTCCAGCCTGCAAAATCCCCAGGGCTGCAAACAAGCTCAATTAAGCAGGATAGAGATCTGTTAGGAGCACCTATCCTGACTCCCTAGCAGGCTTGGGGAGAACAGTCAGGGATACCACCTGGGAAGCGAACAGCTGGTCCCCTCTGGACTGTGCTCTCCCTGGCTGGCAGAAGCTGAAATGCTGCACTTAGCACTCTCCTGACCCCTGTGTGGATAAGGATCTCTGGCAGGAAGCCACTCCCCACTGCTGCCTCCTGACTGCCAAAGGGCATTGAAGACTTATTTCCAATGCATTTTTCCCTCTCTTAGGGGACTGGTTTGGGGACTTTGATCTGCAGGTGCCTGGTCTAATCAGTACAGATCAGCAGCAACCCCAACGTTACCCTTCTCCAATAGCTTTGGCCAAGGAATGGTCTCTATCAGTTTTCCAGGAACAAGGTGCTCGCATCACAAAAATGCCCCAGTTAAGGTTCCCGCTTCAAGGGGCAGTCTCAGCAGAGCCTAAGGATTCAATGGAGACAGGCCCGGTGATGAGCACTATACAAACGCTATAAAGGCTGTAGGTAGGTTGGCCTGTCCCTCACGAGGGGTATGTCTACACTGCAGTTGGAGGTGTGATTGCAGCATGCGTAGGTTTGATTTCACGTAGGTACCAGTAGCAGTGAAGCCATGGGTGGCTAGCTCTTGGGGAAGTCCATGCTGCCAAGTACGCACCCTGGGTCCTGGGCAGGCTTGTGCAGTGCATGCTGCGGTGGCTTTACTGCTCTTGGTTCCTGAACTAGCTAGCTCGGGTACCTCTCCACGTGCTGCAGTCCTACCTCCATACCCTGAAAGGTCCAGGTGTGTTAGTGGGGCGGGGCTGAGGAGGTCTGTGCTCTTGCTACCCCAGTTGTATTGCAGATAGAGAGGGCTTGTGCATCCAAGTCCATAGGCCTCAAGAAGATGACCTCTAGCCAAGAGTAACTCCATCTAATCTGGGCACTCGTGTCTCACTTGTGCAGTTCTGCTTAGTAATAAGGATGCTAGATAGGCAACTATGCCCCTAAAAGCTGGAGCCCCGGCAGAGGGATCTGGGAGCAACCTTAACGGCTAGAGCAGAGCCCGAGTCGCCAGAGCCTGGGGGTGGAATTCTTCTGTGATATTGTTAATGCCTGTTGTTCTTATCGCAGTGGCAACAAACAGGAATTGTATACAGTGTTGAGGGTGGAATGTTTCCATTTGAAATGTCTTCCTTGTTGCTTTGCACATTCCAGACCAGGCCCTTGAGGGTTGCTGGGCTGTGACTGTCGTCCCCGGACGATGAAATGCATTTCCCGCCCCCCACGACTTCTTGTACCAAGAGAACTGGCTGCTGACCTCAAGATGGCTGAATACCTGCTGGGTCAGTGCCACCTGCTCTTGTGTGTCACATGACTGGAGCATCTGGGCACCTGCCCTGGCAAATTGTAGTTGTCCTAGGGCAGCAGGAGTTGGTATCCTCCCATCCTAAATGCCTTTCCTTTCTCACCACCCCTCCATTCTGGGAGAAAAATATACCCACTGCTCTGCTCAGCATGGTCCAGCAGGTAAGTCGTGGGACTGGGAGTCAGGCCCTGGTTCCGTACTGGCTTTTCCACTCCCACCTCTTGTGACGTTAGACAGGTGACTTCTGCAGAGATTGTTTATACCCATAATAACCCTCCCTCCCAACACAGGTTCACTCTGCAGCCTGTGAGTCTGTCACCATGTCCCATGAGCTCTACGTAGGGTGGGCCAGATGGCGCCTGGGGATAGCGTGCTGCTGGGGTTCTGATGAGATACGAAACCAAGGGCATGACCACTCAGGGGAGCTGCGATAGACACGAGACTCTCTCTGCAAATAGAATGCTAACCCCAGTGACCTGGCTGAATTCCACCTTGAGTAATGGCATTCTGCCACCCAGAACTCCCCTTGCACTTTCAGATGGGTTCCAGGGCTGAACGTCGTGTTGAACTGGAGGGTGATACTCTTAGCTGGATCATTTTTTCTATTTAAGTATGGCTCAAAGGGAACCAGACTGGCTTACGTGGGTGAGGGGAAGGATCTGGGTGTGTTGCTTAGACCAGCTGTTTAAATTCTCGAGGTGCTGTGCTGTAGTGGTAACTGATGCTAATGCAACACTAGGTTGTATCAGGCAGTGTATGTTACACAAGCCTAAGGATACTGTGCTGTTGCCACCTTTAGAGCAGTGTTCAGATCTGGTCACTCTAAAGAAAGGTCAGGTTAAGTTGCAGAGAGCACTTGGGAGCAGGGGGGGTGGTAAATGGAACAGGTGGGCCTGTGCATGAGGAGAACCTGATGAGAGTGGGGCTAACTAGTGGTGAGAGAGTGATCCAGCGGTAACACGACTGAAATATTTAGTGAGGGGCTTTTACACAGCAGAGCTGCTTGATCTGTCTGAGGTTGCTTGAGAGACCAGAGCTAAGGGACATCATTCTGTTCTGTGCTGGTTCTTACACTGTGCTCATCACCATAAAATCTGAGCCCCTTTGAGAGGTATATTAAGCAATAGCTAACTAATTAGCAAGAGTTGAGAGGACCCTATTCAAGATGGGGCTATTTAGCAGAATGCAGATTTGGATCCTGACTTCACCACTCTGTACCTCAGTTTCCCAGTCCCTAGTGTGCTGATCCAGGCCCATCTCTGTGCTATAAGTAAGAATGCCGGGAGGTGTTTGTACAGAGCAGGGATGGGATGGGCTCTGAGAGGGAGGAGGCCATTATGGTAGGATTTTTTTTTAAAATGACTGCAATTGAATCATGTGGATGGGCTCTTGGTCAGTTCTGTGCTGGGGAGGAGCCAGCAGTGCATTTTGGGTTTTTCCCAGTTTGATCCAGGGACCTCTCGGTGCCAGCTGGCAGAGGGCACAGGAGTGCATAGAGTTTTACAGGTATCTGCTGGGTTGGATATGTTCATAATAATTCACTAAAGGGTGGAATGTGAAGTCTCTGTTGAAAGCCTCCGGTCACCTTAATCACAGTGAAAAGTGTGTACGGGTAATATTGAAGGAATTAGGTTTCTATGCTGAGAATTATGTTCTTAAGGCAGGTGATCAGGAGGGGACAAACTTCTACCATTCGTACGGCAGGGGGTAACGTGTCCGGTCACCTGTGTGTTGTATGTCTTATAATGGAGGCTGGTTTGCATCCTGAGCCAGATCTTCGAGAGGAAATTTGGAGAAAGAAATAGACAGCAGGAGGGGGCCCTGCTTACATGTAAACCCAATGGGTTGTTGGGTTATAATGGGCCAGAGAGGTAGGTAGACTCTGGATATTTCCTTGGGAGAGGAGTAAGCTGATAGCATGAGTTGTCTCACAAATGGAAGATCACAGCCAAACCTGGCTGTAAAACGCTGAGAGGACTTGGGCTGAGATTTGCTCTAGAAGACATGACAGTAACGAGTGCAGTAAGTCTAGGTTGTCAAATGTATGTTCTGATTTTTGTTTTATATGCAGTTGTCCATTTCCAGTATTTCTACTTGGTATCCCTTGAACCTCTGTACTTTGTTAAATAGACTTTTACTGGATTTCACTATAAACCAAGTGCTGTGTGTTAAGCAGAGCAATGATCAGGTATAACAAGGAAGCTGGGGTGCACTGTTTCTTTGGAAGCAGTGAATCTGCGAATCCTGGGACTGTGCAGTGGATCAGAGACTGACAGCTCTGGGAGTCGCTCCGGGGTTGGAGTGTGCCTATTGCTAACCTGTCGAGAGACAGCGGAGCTTGCAGAGGCCTAGAGGGCAGTGCTTGTGTTGCTTGTGGCCGGTGCAGCTGTGGAGCTGACCTCCAGCAGGTGGTAGCAAGGTGCCTCTCAGCCCTGGGTATCCCTGGGAAGCGTCACATCCCACCCATCCACGCTGGCCACTGCTTTGGGTGTGGCTGACTGTTGTTTTCTCTCTTCTGAAACAGGTGTCAAATGTACTTAAAGCCCTAAAATCTCCAGACTAGAGATGGCTTAGTCAGCACCTGGTGGTCCCAGAGCTGTAGACTGAGACTTTCTGAGCCACCTCGGGGGTCCAGGTGCCTGGTTCCTATTTTGTTAGCAATAAAGGATGTGTCAGGCAAGGTTGTAGGAAAGAACATGCAAGTTTCCGTTAATGTTAGTGATGACTGGGCATCCCAATACCTTAAGGTCAGGGGCTGCTTCTGCCACACTCATTCTTGGCTACGCAGTATGTGTCTGCAACGCATGCATGGAGTGTGCAGCAGCCTCAGCCCACTGCCCCTCAATCCCTTGGAGGGTCCTTGCCCCATACAAGCAAAAAATAAACAGCAGCTGTGAATGATTGCTGCAGAGAAGAATGCTGAGCACGGACCAAGTGACTAAATTCCTGGACGTTGGGTGGACGTGGGAGGCTGGAAATGAAGAGGAAGACCATGCAGTTTGCAGCTGCAGGGAGTATATTGCCAACAGAGGTTTGCTGGAGGGGCACAGTGGTGGGGCTTGCTGTCCAGATCCTGCTCTGTGCTGGAGCTCCAGGCTCTTCACCTTGCAGTGCTAAGGCACTTTAATAATAAAGCCATGAGATGATGGCAATGGAGACTGGAGACATCTGCAGGTGGGTGAGCCGCTCCTCCAGCACTTAGGGGAACCTGTTTCCTGCCTCAGCGCATCAGAGGCAGTAGCTGTGTCTCGCTTTGGATGTAAAAGGTCCTCCTAACTCAGTATCCAATGTGCACCACATCCTCTTCAGTGAATCCAAGAGCCTCAAAGCGCTGAGAGCACTGTGCTGGCTCTAAAGAACCAAAAGCCATTGGTGTGCATAGTGTGTATGCATAGACCTCAGGAGAGGGAGGTGAGGGGGTTGGAGTATCTCATCTGCTACCCCAGACTCTATATGGCTATATCAGGAACACTGTTATAGTGTCCACCTTTGGCCAGAACTAAAGGGAATTCCCCCGGCATTGCCGCTAGAAAAGCTGTGGAGTTGCTGGTGCAATGAAGGTGTTGTCATTAAGAAATCTCTAGGCACTGCGATTCCCTCTTGGTTCCCTAGGATCTCCATCCAGCCCAACCCCTTCTCCTAGTCCAGTCCGTATGGGGTGGGGGAAGGAATTGACCCATTTGAGATCTCTCCTGGCACTGATACTGCTCAGCTTTGTAAACAGCATCTGTTTTTGAGTTTTGGCAGTTAATTCCCTTCTTGGGTGTATATATAGTCAAACACACACCCCATCTTAGACTTTCCCTGGGAGGTTTGAGGAGCTTTGCCTCGTGTTTTTAACCTTTGGGACTTTTTTGCCCCTATTAGGAATTTCTCTGTGACCCCAAGTTCAGTGATGAAGAAGATCTGGAGGAGAAGCTTGCGGTGTTCAAAGGTGAGACTCAGCTGCCGCTCTCTGTCTCCTTTCACTTGTACACTGTGTGCCAAGGGTAACCTTTTCCCAGGAGCTGGGACCAGCCAGACAGGAGAACTAACTGCCAGAAGAGATACGAGTGACTAAACTGAGATCACAGCCTCCTCATGTTTCAGACTAAGCACTAACCTTCACTGTGACTTCGTTTTCCCACAATGAGTCTTCACACACACACACCCTCAAATGGTTCCTCCACAGGCACCTCCCACACAACTGTGGCAAAACAGTGACTCCTCTAAGGGCAGCTCTGCGCTCAAACACGTGTTCCTGTTTTCCAGCAACGGCACAGCTGCCATGCTATCAATGGCTGTGGCATTGCTTGAAAATAAGTACAGAATCTTCCAGTGCAGGCAAGGTCTGTCTTTCTCCTTCCTTTCTCACCCTGTATTTCAATAGATCCTAGGTGGTACTGAGCTAATACAGTGACTGTAGCCATATAAGCACCTAGATTGATTCTACAAGTGAGTAGAAGCCTCAGCTACAAAGTTGGGCTCCAAACTTCCTCAAAATTGGGGGAATCTTGGGATCCCTGTTTGGGCCGCTTGTCCGTATGGTCTTTCCTATCGCAATGTAGATCGCCATCCAGCCAACCCGTTCCCTCCCAAACCCCTTCTCCTAGTCCAGTCCATATTGATGGAGTTCAGAGATGTGCCCCTATCTTCATTTTCCACCTAAAACTCTTGTGTTTCTAGATCCGGAACGTTGGCTGCTCTGGGGTTTTGGTTCAGTCCTAAAATGGTGTTTTGTTTCTTTTTGAGGGGGGGAGGAGGGCAGCACAAAGCATGGCTCTGCACGTGGGGCTGTCTGGGTGCGGGGTTTGGGCCTGTTATGGGCGGGGCAAGTCCCAAGCTGAGCTGTCTTAGCTGCCTCTGTTTCTCAGCAGGCAGTTAGGGGATGTCTGTGTTGCAGCTGGGAGGGAGATTCCCAGCGTGGGTAGACAGACTCATTCCAGCTCCATTCGAGCTAGCACACCAAAAATAGCAGCATATCCGGTGGCTCGGGCTAGGCACCAGGCTCCAAGGCCGCCTGATCCCCTGGATCCGAGCTCCGGTGGCTAACCTGAGCCGCTGCCCATGCCGAGCAGAGCTAGTCCCAGTCTGGCTCCCCGCACTGGGAATCGCACCTTCCAGCTGCAGTGTAGACAAACCCTTAAAGACCCTGCCCTCCCCCCCCCTCCTGGGGAGCCCTGGGAAAACATGCCCTCTGTGCCGTGCGCCCCTTGGTTGTCTGTCCTCTAGCACGGCTCCACAGCAAATAAGGGCTCATCAATGGGCCCCGGGGCAGCTGCCTAACCTGCTTCCATTCCAGGCATTGGCTGCTTTTGGCTTTGATGTCAGTCCTAGAGGGTGCTGGCTGGTGCCTTTCCCAGCGGAGAGTGAGGGAACTGGATATCTCCAGTTCCCCCATGTTCTCTCTCCCCACCACCTGCCTCTCCTCCCATTTTTGCTGAAACCCTGAATTATTTTCCCTCTGAATTGGGCTTTCTTCAAACATTGTGACTGTGGGTCGCAGCCGCAGAGCTCCCTGTAACAGGAGCCCTCGGCATCTCCTCCCCCTGCCTCGTGTATTTGTCTCCATGGCCTGTTCTGTGAGAGTCCCGCTCCCCGCCGCCAACACCTCCTCCAGCTTCTCCCAACAATCAGCCCATTGTGCGTCCCCCCTCGCCCAGCTGAGCCAGAGAGTCTCGGGAGCCCCTGTGCAGAATTGGTGTTTGTGTGAATGCACTGGGGTTAGCAGGGCAGGATTTCACCCCATTGAATCGCGGCAGCATGAGATGAAAGGGAAACGTGAACGTGTAGGCTCAGGCTCGGAGTGCCGTTGTATAAAGCCTTCTCTGTTCTCTGCGCTGCCTGTCAAACTTTCTCAGAGGAATAGAGAAAATAACACACACACTGCACACAGCAGACACACAGTGCGGGACACGGTTGAGATTCATATGCTGGGATGACCGACCCCAGTGCTTGGGCCTGGCCAAGTAACTCCGAGCCACAAAGGAGGGTGCTCCAAGTAGAGAATTAAACCTGCCTCTCATCCCAAGAGCTGCCGTCCTATTCCCTTGCTGCTCTCTGTTCCTCTGGCCCACATGCCAGTCACAAGCTATTCCCTCTACAAGCCCATTTGCTGCAGCCCAGGATGAAAGGTGGCTTGTTGATAAGACATTTGTCAAGGTGGAAATTCCCTCCTGCACTCGGTCCTTTGCTGCTCAGCCGGAGAGGCAGTTCTAGCATCATGTCCTGGCCTGGACTCGGTTAGGCCTCTCGCCCTGAGCTGAGCCACAGGGCAATGTAAACAGAGGCAGCTATTTACCTGTTGCTGGTAGAACAAGGACATGGCACCATGAGCAATTAAACTGCAATTTGCCTGTAGAACAGGGAAATACTGTGATTGAGCTGGGACTTTCCTGTGCTGCTATAAATGACCTTGCTTAATGTTACAAACATAAGGTGGAGAAGAGAGGGAATTTCTTAATATAGTGCCCACCACCGTGGTCTCAAGGCATTGCTTAGAGCTAAGGGGCAGAGGAATGTAGCTTTGTCCATGTAGGAGCGTCGTACTGAACCTGTTACTGTAAAGGACAAGAATACTCTGAAATAACGAGGAGTCCGGTGGCACCTTAAAGACTAACAGATTTATTTGGGCATAAGCTTTTGTGAGTAAAAAGCCACTTCTTCAGAGGCCTGGAGTGAAAATTACAGATGCAGGCATAAATATACTGATGCATGAAGAGAAGGGAGTTACCTTACAAGTCTTTTGTGGATACAGACTAACCTAGCTAGCCCTCTAATACTCTGAAATGATGCTGATTAATAATGAGCAGTATCCAGCACTCGGCCAGGGGTTTTGCTGGCATGAGGACACAATAACACAGCCTTTTCCCACTAGGAATAACGCACCGCATAATGGGAATGTTCATGGAACTAACTACATGGTAGCAACACAAATGGTATCGGACATAGGCTGTTTTTCATAATAGAAAGTTATTGTAACGAATTTGTAGCCCTCTTATTCTTCAGTTATTCCCGTGCTGCACACTGTAGCAACTTGGAATTTCAAGTTGCGAGCAGCAACAGAACCTTCTGATCCAAAACAGACGCCTACCACTTGAGCTCAAGGAGAATCTCCTTTTAGAGGTTAGCAGTATAGGGCTATGGACATACAGATGAGTCCTGATTCTAGCCGCTAGAAGACAATGGTGCATATACACAATAGCCAGCTCATTATAGCAAGTGCCAAACAGTGGGTTTCAGTGAAAGGCCTTTTCTGAAAAGTAAATACGCAGTTCTCTGTGCAGTAAGCCATCCCAAGCTGTACACTGTCTTGACTCGCCTGATGCTTTAGGTGTGTTAAAGGATGCAATTTCTCCCCTCGCTGGCTTTCCAGCCATCCCTGCCTATTGTGCCTTAGTGTTTAAATCCCGATTGAAGGCTGTCATTCAACCATCCAGTGACTAATTAGCTGACAGCTTGGGGCTGAATCAAAGAATTTGTGGCCCAATACATCTACCCTGCACTGATCTTCCAGGAAACAGGATTATTTACCATCTGTTGTTGTCCATCTATCCTAGAAACCAGATCAGCCATGTAAAATACAGCAAGGCTCCGTGTCACAGGAGATACAGGCCTGCTGCAGTGTGGAAAATACACAGTTCATCCTAGCATGCAGTCACTAATGAGTGGTACGTGTTGCCCAGATGCATGGCATGCATGGAGTTCCCATTAGCATTAATGAGCCCTATGCATTCACCCAAGGGGGACCCTGTCACAGTTCTGAATAGGGGGCTGTGGCACTAATTGGCACCTCTAAACTGGCGTTTGGCCTAATTGGTTCTTAGTCCATCAAAAAGGCTTTTGTATCTTCAACGCCCCTTTATGTGACCTGAGGTTCAGGTTCAATTGCAAAACCCCTTGCCCAGTTCTCGCTCATGTCGTATACGATGTCTCACGTGGATTGGCAAATTCTGAAAGACGTGTCTCTGCTGGTAATAGATGTGATGCCTCAAAGTTTTAAAAAATAATGTACTCTTTGAAAATCTATTCAGTCCACGTTGTGTAATGGTTGCTAAGGGCTGATCTCTCTCTGGTGATGGTGCCGCCTTTAAGTGGTAGGGCTAAGAATTTCTTGAAGAAAGAGCACTATCCAGTAAGAGCCACTGTGCCTTGAAGAGGTGATGAATTCATGACATGGGCAGGCCGGCCTGCCTGGCTCTCTTGTCTCCCTCTGAATCCCATGGACAGGTTACCCCACCCAGTGGAGCAGTGCCCCTTCCAAGTTACCGTTCATCAAGAAATCAGACCTAAGCAATTGGGGAAAACCCATCCCTTTACCTGTGCAATACTGTATTGATCTAAATCTCTCCTTCATTCCACAATGTCCTCATCCGTATCTCGTTACCTTGGTCTGCCACTGGACACTGCTTTGTACCACGTCTCTTTCTTTGGCTTCCCTGTAGGAAAGGAACCGCAACTGGAGTCATTACTGAGCTTTACAGCCCAGGCTGGGCACTAAACCCAAGAGCTTGGGCATTTGTGTCCCTTTGTGACCGCCCCATGGTGGTATTAGGCACATCACTCTTTGTATTCCAGTAGCACTTGGAGGCCTCGCAGCTGAGATCAAGGCCCCATTGTGCTAGGTGCTGCACATACACAGTCAGACACATTCCCTGCCCTGAAGACTTTACAGACTGACTAGACAGAGGGTTCTCAGGTGGGAGGGGAGACACAGGCACAGAGAAAAATAACTTTCCTAAGGTCCTATAACAGATCACTGCAGAACCAGGACTAGAAGTCAGGTCTCCTGACTCCCAGCTCTGTGCTGTATCCACTCGGCCTCACTATCTTGCTTCCTTCCCTACCCACACGGAATAGTACGACCGTTGGGCATTTTGGGGTGTGGGGTTTTTTTTGGCCTTCCTCTGAAAGGCTTCGTCGTTGCCAGCTTCTGAGGAGTCAGATGGTGCCAGACTAGCTGGGCAAATGATCCATTCCAGTATAACCCCCCTGTGTGCTTCATTGCATCCTCTTGGTGATCTAGCCCCTGTGCCCATCCGTGGAGCAGTGCCACTCGGGGCTGTCCTCTGCCTCAGCTGGGATATGGAAGGAGCTGCCCTGAGATCCTGCTGAAGCTGCTCCGATTTGCTAACTCCCTTCTGTGTGTCTCTTCCAGAGAAATACATGGAGTTTGACCTGAATAACCAAGGCGAGATTGGTGAGTGACCCCTGGAGGAACACATCTTGTTGCTGGGCCAGAAGGAGAGTGGTCTGTTGGGGGAGACACTGGGACTGCAAAGCATAAAGCCAGTGTTGCTACTTCTCTCTCAAACTCTATCTGCAGGTGCTGATAAAGAGTCCGAGGGCTGCTCCCCCAAATCTCTAGCCTGGTCCTATGGAACCTTTACTCTGTCGCTTGGCTTCTGAGAGACTGACGCTGTCCTCATATGTCCAGGTCTTTCTCTTTCTCTCTGGGTCTCTCCTTGCCTGCTTCAAGCATTAGACCTCTCTCTGCTCTTTGTCCCAAGCTCCCCTCTTTCTCCTGGATCTCTGCTCAGCCCTCTTGCTTCTCTTTCTGTTCTGGGCTCTTCTTTCCTCGTGGGTCTCAGTAAGTATCAGGAAGAGCCAGGGATTCCTAGACAGGGTTTTGTGCTTGGGTGAGCCTGCAGCCTCAAGGCTTTGCTTGGTTTGTGGTTGAAACCAGGCAAAGCCCCTAGGTTTCCACCCAAAACCAAAGCTCGCCTGTCCTGGCCCACCTCCCGACTCTCTTTAGCGGGAGAAGGGGCTGTCCCCCAGACCTCTGTAAGGAGAGGTCTAGGCTCTGGAGCTGGCTCAGTTTTCTGTTTGCACCGCCTGAGATCTCCCGGCTTAGGGTTTTTTAAGGAAGGCTTTTCTCACACCTGGTATTGGTGCTATCTTGCTCTTTCCCAAGGACAGGACCTGGCACCTGAAAAGAGATCAGGCCAAGCCACAGTGTCCAGATCCAGACTTCTGCGATGTTCAGGATTCGGGCCCCGGGTTTTGCCTTGGGGCCCATCCCTGCTTCTAACTTCCCCAAAGCACAGTGTATTCACTGGGTCTGCCTTGTGAGTTCCCTGCGAGCCACAGCCGCCTCCACCTCCTCTAGCTGATCCAGTGTCCCCGGTGGGTGGGGAGGGAGAAGGAGACCTGGCTCCTAACCCTGGTGCTGGTTAGGAGGAGGAAAGGAGCCTGCAGCTCATTGTTCAAGTGAGAACAATCTGAAGGAAATTGCCTCAGACTCTGCCTGAGGGTGGGGTTTTAGCACCACTTCCAAGGGGCCTGTTTTGGTTCTGGCTTGGTTTCTTTAATATTGGTGCTTCTCTCTCTCCCTCCCCCTCTTTCCCTCCCCTCCCCAGCTTTTCTCCTACACTTCAGGAGAGTTGGAATCCAGAGACCCTCATCTCTACTCACAATAGGGTGGGGATGGGGAAACAGGCACACATGCCATGATTAGCCCAGATCACACAGAGTCAGTGGCAGAGTTAGGATTAGAAGTGAGGGGTTTGATCCCACGCTGTGCTTCAAATGGCTGCACCTCAAAAGTCAAAACCCAGGGGGAGGGGCTGCAAAGGTGGCTTTATACCACCTTAGCCCTGTGCTGCTCCACGGCCACTGGCCCCAGCATAAGTCAGAGCAGCCCTTAGGTGTCTAACTTCCTCCCACCTTGGCACAACCTCTATGCTCAGGTTTATGATGGGGGCCAGCTTATGTTTTCCCTCAGGATAATCTCTAGCCAGTTATGGTCCCTGTACGCTTCCAGAGCAATGTTGTGGGGCCGGGGCAGGAGAGAGAGAGAATGGTAGATTCTAACAGGAGGCTGAATTCACTAGTACTTGAGGCACACAGGTATAATAGTATGGATACCACCAATACTTGTTTGCTAACTAAATGAACTTAGACATCACCCAAAGGAAAAATATCTGTAATTCTTGGTTTCTGTGGTACCTTTCTGCTGCTGACTGTCGGCCTTGACTTTTACAGGAACAGCATGGGGCTGCAAGGGATCGCTCCTGCATATTTTTTATTTTATACTTTGGAAACGTGAGGTAAAGTGGCCATGGTCAGCTTAGGTTTTGCTGGAGGGTTTGTTTTGGATCTCGAAGTTGCCCATTGAGCATGCTCAGCTTGTAATTGAAGGGGTGAGGAGGACTGAGTCGTTAATGTAAATGCCCTGTATCCCAAAGGCTTATTAGTCATGTTCAGCGCTGCACTGTCTCCCGCTGCCACCATTCCTGGCATTGGCGCTCTGGCTCTTCCTCTTGCAGATCTAATGTCTGTCAAAAGGATGATGGAGAAACTGGGGGCTCCGAAGACACACTTAGAGCTGAAGAAGATGATCTCTGAAGTGACTGGAGGGGTTAGCGAAACCATCTCTTACCAGGACTTCGTCAACGTGATGCTTGGCAAGCGCTCTGCTGTCCTTAAATTGTGAGTGTCGGAGGGAGTCACTGTGGGGGGAGTCAGAGTCCAGCCAGGGTGAGGGCTGAGCCTGAGGAGGGGGTCACGTAGTGTGGGGAGGGGGCTGAAGTTGTGGTGGCTCCAGGCCCTGTTTGCTTTCAATCTACCTTCCAGAGCTAGACAATGTGGCCAGGTCCAGGGGTAGGGCTATCCTAGGTCTGTCACCACCTCATGCTGCCAGGAATGCACTACAGAGGTGCCTGGTGTATTGGGAAGAGGCTTCCTCCTGCATTGACATGGCAGGGTTGAAGCAGCTCCCAAGCGCACAGGGCACAATACCCTGGAGTACTCGGCCATTTGCATGGTTGAGCATATGGCCCGTCTCACAGCCCACCTAGGTGGTGCGCCACACAGTCACAATACATCTGTCACGGGGTGCTAGCTTGATCTAGCTAGCTTGGGTGCTGATAGAAACGAAGCCACGGCACCACGTGCCTCAGCACGGGCTTCCCAAGCCTGCCTGGAACCCTGGGTCATTACTCCCGGGGCTACCCCCTTACTGTAGCCTGTGCTGCCATAATTCACTGCACTGGTAGCCAAGCTAGCTAGATCGCGTCTACGTGAGCTGTAGTCACGCTCTGTGATTGCAGGACAGACATAGCCTTGTACCCAGACTGAGGGTGACTCGCATGCTGTGGCTTGGTGTGTGTCCACACAGGTGCTCCCCAGAGACCACCCAGGTCCTTTCACACTCATGCCCCAGTACAACCCTAGACTGTGGTAGTGGGGAAAGGCTAGTGTAGCATTAGGTCCTTTTGTCTCTCTCCCACCTGAGTCTGTCTGGGTTTGCAGGACAGTAGGTTCCCTCTTGCTGTCCTACCTGAAAGGTGTCTGCACTGAACTGGGAATTCAGCGACAGTGCAGAGAAGCTGGGAGGCTCCTGTCATTTGCCTCTTTGTACAGAATCCCCCTTTCCATCTCCTCACATCCATTCCAGAGTCACCCCTGCTGGGTGCCAAGGTTTTCCTTGTTCCCTTGGCATCGGAGTGGGTGGAGGAGGCACGTTTGAAGCAGTACATATGGGGGAGGGGAGGTACTTCTACTGTGGTATGAGCCACTGGTGTAAGCTTCTCATAGCCTTTTGTGCCTTCCTGACAAGGGCGGTGAAAGCTCTGCTGTTGTAACAAATGGCTTCTGGGCACCAGCTTGGCTGCTCCTTGCAATGGGGTGGAGTCTACGGGCTCCTTCCCCACCCTCCTAAAGCCTCTCTGCCTTTCCTGGCCACCAACCATGCTAGCACTGCTTTTGTGCTTACCCAAGATGGATAGACGGGGTCCTCTCTCCTCTGTGCCCCTCGTCCGTTTCTGAAGGATACCTCCAGTGCGACTAGCTCTCCAAAGTGGATGTTAAGGGAATCATTTTGTTCCCCACACCAGCAGAACTATTGCCACTAATCTGCTGTGTATTTATGGTAGTGAAAATCTTTACCACTCCTCTCCCCTTAACTGCCCTTGGTTAGCACGTTAGTGAAGGATGTTTCTGGGGTTTTCTCTCCCAGCGATGGATTTGTTCCTGGTAGTTCCATGACTCCTACTACAAATGCTCATGAGTGTTCCCTTGGCAACCTTCTTCCCCTGCTGAAGCCTGTTTGACACTCTCCATCCTCTGCCCCAATATGACTAGTTTTAGATAGACAGGTCCCTTCTCAGCAGACACCCAAACAAGCATCCTATTGTCCTCAGGCCAGGGTTGAGTTTCTGCTCCAATTGTAAATGCGACATTCCAGTTCCAGCAAAAGCCACCAAACCAAGGAAGCAGCTGGCAACAGCTAAGTGGCTACAATTCTTAGGGAGGAAAAAAGCAGTGACAGTTAAAAAGCATTCTGGATTCTCTTTCCAATTACTACCCCACCCAATCGGCTGTCACTCCTTGTCCAGCACACAGTCGCTGTGGATTGCGTGTTGTTGCTTCTGAATGTGCATGCAGTGTAGTTATGCTGACCAACGCACATGTCTGTAGGCATAGTGTATTAGAAGCAGTGGTCTGCCATGTGTTCTCAATCAACTTCAAGTGGCTGCCTGAAGTGAACATACGAATCCCTTGCGCACTCAGATGAGAACCAAATAGGCGACTTTGCAAGTGGCATTCAAGGCACAACTTTTATGGCTACTTCAAAGATGAGAGATCTTGTACTGTGTTGGCAATACTGCCCCCTACTGGCTACAGAGTAGTGGTGGCCATAGGGAAATAGCACACCCATATTTTTGCAGTTTAGAGTGGACAAATAAAAACATAAGCAAGTTACTGTTCTGCACATCTATAAGGCCTAACATCTGGGGATCTCTGAGCACTTTGCTGGCATGTATTGAGCCTCACAACACTCCCGTGCAATGCAGAACATCTCTGTTTCACTGATAGGGAAATGGATACGTGGAAGGGTGAAGACTGCCCAAAGTATGTCAGGGGCAGAGCTAGAAATAAAACCCAGGAATCCTGACAGACAGTTTTTCAGTCCAACTATCAGATTTTCTAATGTAGTAGCAAGACCTTGTTGTTTTCCAGCAGATGTTGTCGATCCTGGTGATGGGTTAAACTTGCACCTGTTTTCTTAATTCATGCTTCTGACTGTTTGTTTTTTTCCAGAGTCATGCTGTTTGAAGGAAAAGCCAATGAAAACATCCCAAAACCTTCTGGCCCGCCTCCAGAGAGAGATATTGCCAGTCTTCCCTGAAGGCAATAGGCTGAGAGCCAAATCTATCAGCACTATGGTGGTCTGTAAGGAGGGTTACCTGTTTTGTTACTTTTACATTGGTCAGTCTTAGTAATAGAAACTAATCTGCCTTAGAAGAGGAATGACAAGGGAAGCCCAGGGACCCCCAGTCCACAGGTAGCTGTCTCTTTGCTGCATCTCCTAGCCAGTTTCATCTGTAGCAAAAGTGTAAACATGAAACCAAAAATAACTGCAACCCCACCTGTGGTTCTCAGGTGAGAAATTGCTGATTGTTCTCTGTGGTTTCTAGCATGGATCTCTCTGCTAGAAAGGGCTGCCTCCTTTTGAACAGGTGGATCCTGAGCCACAGTGAATCAAATGCTGAATCTGCATTCGGCACAGAGCATCCTCCCGTCACTCCCATGGGAAATTGGCATGTTCTTAACATGGCCTTGTTGCCAGTCGCCACCTTGCTATCTGCGTTCCCTGTGGCTGCTGTTTAGTACTGCCATGCCACAGGTAGTAAAGTGCCTTCTCCGCTCTATCCTACACCTCACAGCTTCTGACTAGTTCCTTTCCCACTGAACCTGAACAGCAATTGTCCAGCCAAATGCAAGTAAATCTTTCACCGTTGTGGCCTGCTGTCCTAGACTAGGATGGGAAGGTGGATGTACATTTGAGACTGGCTGGCTGGCTAGGTCCTTGCCCAGGCAGGTGAAAACAGCCCTTTGGGATCATAGTGGGGGGATGCTAGTCATTTGGGAGAAGGGCAGGTAACTGCTGAGGCTTGGAGGCCTGGAGCCTGACACTGAAGAAGGAATCTTGGACCCCTTCCACATACTCCTACATCCCATTGAACAGTAGGTCCCAGTATCTGCTCCTCTGATTTATCCCAGCATTGTTGGGTCTGAGCCTAGTGCTTGCTGTTAAATTTCCCCAGAACACCTGTGACACTCGTCCCTGTCCCAGTTCTGTTGCCTTTTCACAAGCCAAAGTGAACCCCAGTTACAGATTGATACCTCTCCACCTGTCCTGGCTGAGGAAAAGCTCCACTCAGCCCTCCTGCACCATGTGGCATCCTCTATTTTCATGGAGCCTGTTGGTTTGTGAATGATGCAGAACCTCCCTGTTTTACTGCTGAGATTTGACCTCATGCCCTGTGAAGCTCATGGCAGGGTTTGAGGAGACATTATGGTGTTGGGCTGGATATTTACATCTTACTGTTCTAGAAGTTGCTATGGTAGGTTAAGAGGAGAGGTGAGGGAGCCCTGTAAAACTCTGTTAGCTCTCCTTATTTGCATAAGAGCCACTGCTGCAATACAATAAATACCCAGTGCTGCGTCTTTTGGAGCTTTAAGTCAATACTCTAAGGATCACTTTTTTTAAGGTAAAGAACTGGCCTTACTGAACGCATGCTAATTGGCTATCCCAGTAGAACTAATTCAGACTTGGGAAAACATCCAGTTCCAGGATGCACTGGATCTGGTGCCAAACTGGAATGGCTCTTTGGGACTCTGTTTCCTTTCGTTGTTGATCAGGAGAGTGGAAGAGATTTTGCTGGAGTTAGTTACATCTTGCATGTTTCTTCCTGAACTAGGGTGCAAATCCATAAGAGTCTGGACCTGTTAAAGCCTCTGGGTGAGATCCTGGCCCTACTGAAATCAATGGGAATTTTGCTCTTGACTTTCTAATGAGGCCCAGATTTCCCACTCCGTCTTGCAGTTCTAAGGCAGGCTAAATTCTCACTGACATCCTTCAGTATTTTGCCTGCCCAAGGTGTAAGATTAAGCCCTAAGTGTACTTCTCAAGCTGTCTGCAGGAACATGTGGATTCTTTAGTAGTTACCATATAAGCAAACAAGTGACTTAAAGAATTCCTGCATAGCTGTAACTTAAAGGAGCTCATACCAGCAATGAGACTAAAAATAGGCAGGAATTGCCCTCCCGATCACAATCACTGGCCTCCAACCAGAAGACAACAAAAAACTTCCATCTGTGACTATGGTGCAGGACAGAGAGCAAGCGCCCTGGAGGGTCCCTCTTTGACCAAGGGGAATAAGCCCTTACAACTGTGATCTCCTTTTTAGAAATTAGAGAAACTATTCTGTTAAGTCATTTGTGGTAGAAGCTGTTGATCCATTGTCTGCTTATATTTATATAGTTAAAATGTAAACTTCATAATATATTGGGTTTGTTTTCCTTGTAATGTGAATAAGTGGCTGGCTTCTGAAGCTTGCAGCTTCCCTATTCTCCAGGGACCGATCCGTTCAATTGCCTAGAATAAATCCTGTTTTAAGAGCTAGTTCAACTGGCTGTATCTTGCACCTGAAATGTTGGAGGTGGTGGGAGAACAAGCCCAGCTTTTTTGCCTTCGAATTTCACAGAAAAGGCCTGTGATGTTCTGAACCTGTAGGTGAAGGAAACGGGACTCCAGTCTGAGTCCTTAAACGGGCCCAGAAAGAATTGTGAATGTGTCTGTTTGTCCATATTGATGCTCTCAAAACCTCCCAGATTAGACCTTTCTCCTGCAAACATACTCCTTTCTATGTGTTTGAATTTATTCTCATGCAGTCAGTTGACTACTCTGCGATTAAAATTGAGCACATGACATTTTTTTTTATGGGAACAGGGATCTTGTGTCTCACTTTTGGGGGCAGGGAAAGACTCCCCTGCATACCAGAACTTAGATCTAGCAGGACTGTGCTCTGGACATCGAAGTGTTCATTGCAGTGTACTCTGTATTTACAATGCTTGGAACCCAGTTGTTTGCCGCTGGGGTTTCATTGCTTATCATGTTTCTTCCCTCCCCCTCCGGCTTTTTTTTCCTTTGTCCTTGCCAGCTTTTAACTTTGTGGTGTTTTTTTAAATCATGGCTTAAATAAAAACAGATATCCAATTTATTGTTTGGAATTCTAACTCATCTTACTGTGCCTGCCAAAGGCTGCCCTTTTTAAAAAATGTCTTTGCTATTCTTGTTTGTCTGAGAACTCAAAACTGCAATGGAGAGAGACATTGTAGATAAGGGCAGCACAGCTCTACTTGTACAGACCGAAAATAAATCTTCTGAAACTCTGTGAAGTATCAGTGTATTTAATGTTGCTACTCCGGAGCCTTGTCTAAACTCAAGTTGTTCCTGATAAACTAAAACTTTGTTTTTAAATCAATTTAGTTAAAAGGGTGCAAATCCCTGAATAGGCACTTAAGTTACATTAGTATAAGATGGGTGCAAACCATTTAAGTCAGTAACTGATCAAATGTTTCAATGTTTGAGTTAAACAGTGCAAGGGAAGTTTTTTAAATCAAACATTCATGAAATACTTCTCAGGCTGCCTCCTGGCTGCTTGCTTGCTTCAGGGTCACCGTTTGACATGCACACCTGTCTGGCAGGAGCAGCAAGACTCTTCTGACAGATCTTCTCCACCCTCGCTTTTACAATGGATTGTCTAAACCATCTGGGTCTCCAAAGATAATCATCCAAGCAGGGACCAAGCTTCATGGTTCCAGGAGGTGGCAGTTGGATTTCCTTTCCATCATCATGGAAGGCTGTGTGATGCTCTTTTGCCCCAGCATAGTCAGATGCAGGGATGAGGCCTTGCCAGCAGCCTCTCTAAAGAATGTCTATGCCTCGCTGGGGCCAATGCAAGTTAAGAAAGTATTGTTCATTTTAAAAAGGTGGAAGGTTTACACTTGGAAGACCTTGTGACATTCTTACATGCTTCAGATAATACAGTATTACATTTATTCCTTGCATAAAGCTGTGGAGTTGTGACTAGAACCTTTGTCCTTCAGCTCCCCCTGCCCAAACTAAGGTTTTACCACTTGATCTAGAGAGAAAATGTTTTAAGTGGTAGTAGTTGAAGGTGTTTTGTATGCTCTAAAATGCCCATTAGAGTGATATAAACACATGCCCTTGTACTACCTTACAACTGCTCCTGAACACTCTAAACTGCTTTTCCAGTTCCCCTCAGCAAAACAAGGGAACCAAGTATAGATAAAATCTCCTTGATATGTTGTTCTAGTGTTGGGTGACAGTAAAAGATGTGTTTCGCGATTTGGAGTGTAATAAGGTTCATCTGTGCTCAGGGAGGAATTCTCTCACATCACGGTGTGAACAGTAGGTGGCTGGAGGCTAAACTATTTATTTTTTCTAGTTAGATGCTTGGGTGTAGGAGGATGTAACTCCACTGAAGGCAACGCTAATGGGATTGTATTTGCTTCTGACTGTGGTGAAATTGGCCTCAGCTGTGGAAAAAGGAGCCTAAGCTCTTTTCCAGAGATCTAATGGCAGGTGTCTCCTATAGGTGGGCTGTCTAATGAGATTGCATGAGTAAATGCTATTGTTTGCCCTTCATTTGCTGTTGGTGTGTGTATGCCTCTATCTAGTCCAGAGGTGGGCAAACTGCGGCCTGCAGGCCACATCTGGTCTGTGGGACCATCCTGCCTGGCCACTGAGCTCCCGGCCAGGGAGGCTAGCCCCTGGCCCCTCCCCTGCTGTCCCTCTCCCCCATAGCCTCAGGTTGCCGTGCTGCCAGGGCTCTGTCCCACCACTCCTGCTGGGCAGCACAGCAGCGTGGTTGGCTTCAGTCAGGCTGCAAGCTCCTGCCCCTCTGAGCGGCATGGTAAGGGGGGTGGGGAGCGGGGGGGCTGGATAAGGGGCAGGGAGTCCTGGGGGGCAGTCAAGGGACAGGGAGCAGGGGGTGGTTGGATGGGGTGGAGGTTTGGGGGGGTAGGAAGTGGGAGGGGGTGGGGTCCAGGCTGTTTGGGGAGGCACAGCCTTCCCTACCTGGCCCTCCATACAGTTGCAGAACCCCGATGTGGCCTTTGGGCCAATAAGTTTGCCCACCCCGATCTAGTCTGACACTATAGCAGGGGGACAAGACTTTTAGCCTAGTTTAAAGGGTCTGATAATCTCACTACCAAATAATAGTAATTGCTAATGCAGTCAGAGGGCGTTACATGCTGCAGGGGAAGAAATGGAATTAAGCAGTTCAGCTATAAACATAAAGCCACATTAACTAGCTTCTCCATAATTTGAGACTGATGTTTTAAAACGGGATTTGTGCTGCACTCATGTTTCACTTGGAGACTGTTCGTACGGGGAATGTAGAACTCCTTTATCGTAGGTCAGTACAATCAGTTTTGAAATGCAGGAAGTGGCTCTATCCCCCTCATGCAAAGTGCTAAACTGTTATGGTAATTATGTTCAGATATAACACCCTGGCAGCATCATGTACAGCTGTTATGTACAGCTGCCTGCATACTGATTATTGCATATAGTATTGCCAAACCTTCAAACTTATGAGTGGCTTAAAGATCATGAATTTCTTAAAACATACATCTTTGGGGTTTCTGGCCTTCTAGTTTCTGAGCCTTTAGGCTACATTTAGGCCACATACACCCCATCTCCATCCCAAACACCATGAGGGTTGGACATTTGCTTGTTGTTCTTTAAAAGAACCTGGGCAGTCCTACATAATAAAGTGACTCCAGGAGCTAGGGCTTTAACTGAAACACCAAATATCACGAGAGGGGGCAACACTGGAATAACTTCTTTCTCCTGAGGTTGAGGCTGGTGATTTACTGTAAGGTGACTGATCAGGTAAGGGAAATGTTAGCCTGGAACTACGCTGCAGCCTCCTCCCAGGCTGGCTGGATCCACGGTAGGGTGACCAGGCGTGACTCCCCATATTGGAGGTATTGTCTTCTATAGGCAACTATCCACCACCCCTGAAACATAAGTGTTGTGATTTTTCACAGGTGCTGTCTGATCTCCTGCCTCACACAGGGTCAGGTTTGAATTATTCAACGTAGCTCCTAGGAGCCCCAATAATGCAGCAAGCACCCACTCTGCTAGGCGCTGTACAAACCAATAGTTGCTGCCCAAAGAGCTGACACGCCCCCTTCCTTTTAGCCACGCCCATTCCCCCTCAAAGCTCCCGCCCCCTGGCATTAGGCCCCGCCCCTAATCTTAACCTCCCTTTACGCTTCTTTCTCCGGGCCCCAGAGGCGCTGCCATAGAGCGCTGCGGCTAGAGCGGCTCCTTAGGCCCGATGGCCGCCGGAAGCGGAAGTGTCTGTTCGGGTCCCTGCGCAGCCCGCGAGCGGGGAAGAGGAGCCGAGCGGCAGTCGCCGGGCTGAGGCGGAGCCATGGGGGACGATATGGATGTGGTCCCCGAGCGGGAGATGAAGGTGCGCGGTTGGGGGCCCGGTGCGGAGCGTAGGGGCTGGGGGAGGAGTGGGGAGGGCGCCGGGCTGGGGCCTGGGACGGGAGGGGGGTATGAGGGAGTTGCGGGGGTAGGAGGACGCCGGCCTGGGGCCTGGTGGACCCTGGGACGGGAGGGGGAATCCCTGGGGGGCGGGGCGGGGGTATGAGGGAGTTCTGGGGGCAGGGAGCGGGGGTAGGGGGGCGCCGGGCTGGAGCCTGGTGGACCCTGGGACGCAGGGGAACCCTGGGGGGCGGGGGTATGAGGGAGTTCCGGGGGCAGGGGCGGGGGTAGGAGGACGCCGGGCTGGGGCCTGGTGGACCCTGGGCGAGGGAACCCCTGGGGGCATGAGGGAGTTCGGGGGCAGGGAGCGGGGTAGGAGGACGCCGGGCTGGGGCCTGGTGGACCCTGGGACGGGAGGGGGGAATCCCTGGGGGGTGGGGGTAGGAGGGCGCCAGGGGTGGGGTGGTGGCGGCCTGTCACTCAGCTCACAGCTGTTCCCTCTTCCATCCTCTCTCGGGCCCCGTCACCCCCCTCTCCCCTAGATGAGTGGAGCCCTGTGCCCTGGAACTGGGACCCCGGGTTGCCGGGGCCCATGTTACTCGCGAGCTCCTTTCCAGGCAGGAGCTAAACCAGCTTCCCTTGTAGAGCTTGGTAGCGAGGCTGGTTATTCCGGTGAAACGCTGTGTAGCGGTTGCTTTCTCAGTTTTCCACTCCTGGGGGTATCGACTTAGTAAAGTGCCTAAATACAGATACAGGCATCTAAGTGCCTAAGGGAGGGGGACCCCTAAATAAGTGGCCTGTTTTTTTGGAGAGGTGGGGGGTAGCCACAAGTGCCTTTTACATCAGCAGGTGCTAGGGTGACCAGATAGCAAGTATGAAAAAGTGGGATGGGAATAATAGGCACCTATGTAAGACAAAGCCCCGAATAGTAGGACTGTCCCTATAAAATCAGGACATCTGGTCATCCCGGTGAGTGGTCAGTACCCTCCTTCCCCAATCAGGCAGTTTGTTTAGGAGCCTAATGTTAGGCACCACCATTACATTTTAAAACATTGGTTTGTGTGTGTTTTTGTGTCAACCTATTGACTTGGAGAGTGAAACTGCATAGTAATAATGTTACCATTAAGTTCTCAATCCAGTCAATCAGCATTTATATGTAGCTTTAAAATTTTGTGGTTTATAATTGCCCTTTTTCCTATTTTTCTGTTTCCTGTGATGCAAAAGCCCTATGCAGACAATAGGGGGAGTGATTATATGAAAACTACTGCTAAATATATAAAATAAACATTCAAGGGGGAGAGGGAAGATGGAGGGGGATTTTTTTCCCATTGTTTTGCGTATAGCTATCTTAAGTGTTACTACAATAGCAGGTAAAAATATATTCAGACACATATACCACTTTTAAGTTGACCATGTCCCTTAACTGTCACTCTGATGACTGTACTAGCCATGATGCACAGGTTTTTTGTTTTTTTTCCCCAAATGGAAAATTTTGTGCTACCTTCTAGGAATGTCTTCATGTTTTCCAAATGCTGCCAATTAGTGCCAAGTATATTAAGGATTATCAAACTTTTGGGGAAAAAATACCTGTCAGGAATTAAAATGGTGACTTCCTAATTTATTTTGTAAACAGTGAAAAGAAGTGGTCCATTTTAGGACACCTGATAGAAAAATACCTTTAAAAAGATGCTTGAAAATAACTTGGTGCTCAGGCTGTAAAGCAGAAAAAGTGAAGAAGAAATGATTGAGTATTTAGACCTCCCTGAGAGAGATTTCAATATCATGTTGAAAAGGCACCTGTTACAGCTTGTGGTGAAAGTGTTTCATGAGATTAATAACAGCCTTCCTATTCTGCATTATTTATCTTGTCAATATTAAATGTGCTGTGTGAAGTCCTTGGCCCATCTGTTTATAGATAATTCATGGAACTACCCCTATCACTCTCTCTGTTTTATTTTAAAAAATCTGGAAGTGATTGTAACCAATGATTTTTCCTTGGGTCAACTTTAGGGTCAATATTTTTGTCATTGTGGTGTGTAAACTATTCGAAATAATTTTCAGGAGCTCGTGGTTTGGCAACCATGTGGGAAGTAACAATTGAGAGGTTTTATGTGTAGTAGTGGGAAAGTGTAAAGTGCTTTTTAATAAGTTCAGTTTCTCCAGGGTGTAAGTGAAACTCAGTTTTCTGTCCTCTTCCCCACCCCACGTATATACAACTAGAATTGCTTTTTAACTCTATTATTTTATAACAGGATTTTCAGTTCAGAGCATTGAAGAAGGTCCGAATATTTGATGCTCCTGAGGAAATCCCTAAAGAGCGTTCCAGTCTCCTTGCCATTTCGAACAAATATGGACTAGTCTTTGCTGGTGGAGCAACTGGCCTGCAGATCTTTCACACTAAAGATCTTCTCATGCAGAATCAAGCAGGAGAAGATCGCAATAAAATTGGTAAGCTTTTTTTTATTACTATACAGCGAAGAGAGCTGCATTTGGAAGGTCTATGACATAGTTGATTAGTCTACTCGTGCCACGTTCCGTTTGATACCGGCTTGGCTGTGGTGATCCATGAATTTGTGACTACCAGGCTTCATTATTTGAATGTTATACCTAGGAATGAGACAACATATGCTGATGCAACTCCAGCTGATACAAGATGCAGCAGTTGTCTGCTTTGCAATATAAATTGCTGTGAACGTGTTATCAGGATACCATACTCTCTGCACAGGCTCTCCATTGAATTCATTCCTGTTCAGTTTTTCCTTCTTGACATTCAAAGTCCTCCATGGGATTGGCTTTAGCTACTGGAGAGAGTGCTGTTTTGTTCACAACCATGATAGCCTACAGCTGTCACAGGAGATCAGGACAATAGTGAACCTGTGAACTCACTTAAGGAGGCTTGTGAGAGCAGGAGATTGTGGAACTCTCTCCAGTAGAAGAGACGAGTCATCATAAAACTACTGCTTTCAGACCTCCAGTGCAAAAGTAATTTTTTCAATTTAACGTTCTCTCAGTAACTTCTTCATAAATTACCGAACACACCCTCTTGCTCATGTAAACAAACAAACCTATAAATCCATCAAGCTGTTTTTCCTTAGAGGCTGGGAAGAAAGAGAGGTGGTTGTTAGTATCTGAATGTCTCCCGAGTAATACAATTGTGATGTGCGCCATATAAGTACTTTCTTTCACCTGAGAAGCGTTACCAGACTCGTACCTCTGACAGTTGATATTCACAGGAATTCAGGGATTGCCTGGCTATATCAAATCAAATCATCCATCTAATCCAGTATCCTGTCTCTGATAAAGGTCAGGACCGGATGCTGTAAGGAAAATAGTCTTCATCTCACTTCTGTGATTCTGATGCTGTATCTTAGCCTCAAAAGTAATGAGACTTGCTGGGATATTATCCATCAAATTTAAAAAAACTGTCATGAGTGCTATTTGATCTGTGCTATATGACCCTTCCAGTAATTTGTGTATTAAAATTTACAACCAACTAGGTGCAAGTCTCAGCCTCTTCCGTTTTAGGGCAGTCCACATGCCAGGATCCAGAACAAGGAAATTCCTCAAAAACCTGTAATTAGAACTGTCCCTCTTCAAGATAGTTAAGCATCCAAAAGATTATTCAGACTTAACTTATGGAAAGTGGAGTACATGTCTCTACGCCTCCCTTAGAACTAGTCTGCAGTGTTTAGGTTACCAGGTGGCATCTGTATTTACTTAATAATTCTGCTTAAAATGACCACTTACTGTTGACTGTTTTCTAAGAGTGACCACTCCATACTTTCCCTCTTCCGTTTCCTTTTGTTTTTAAGTTGAAAATGTTCAAAGTATATTGGTTCCTATGAAGTTTCCTGTGCATCACCTGGCTCTGAGCTGTGATAACCTCACACTGTCTGTCTGCATGACATCCAGTGAGTTTGGTTCCTTCATTGGCTTTTTTGATGTCCGCACGTTCTCAAATCAGGTAAGGTACTTGCAAACAGATGTACAAATTTCACCTTGAAAGGAAGCATTTGATGATAGACAGGGGGTATCTCAAAATGTTTTCCTGGGTGTCCACAGTAGAGTATGCTTTGTACACAAAACTGTGAGCTTTATTCAATAACTTTTCAATTAAAATCTGCTTTAGTTTCCCCACCTGTAAAATGAGGTTATTTTCCTACCTCACGGGGCTGTTGTGAGGATCTCACAACCGATGTTCAAACAGCCTTGTGAAGAAGAAAAGTGCCAAATATTAATACTACCGCCTCTGACTTGGAATGCGGTAATTTAAGCTCATGCTTGTATGCTAGCCCTGTCAGCTATGCTAAGCAGTGTTTGTGATTGTCCCTCTCTGCTATTGCACTCTCCGATATTGCGTAGCTGTAACCTCTCCCTGAATAAGGCACATGTTGAAAGAAAAGATGAAAACATTATCCAGAAAATATTGTACTGCAGTAGTGTAAGAAAATGACTTATGTGGAACTATTGAACAAGGCCAAAATGACAGTTTGTGTAGTTTACTTCTTGCTTTGCATCAAGTATCATGGGCTTGCATGTTAGCATGCTGAAGACTGAACTTTAGTATTGACTGTGAGCCCCCAATACAGGGAGCAGTATTTCCACGGCTGCTCTACTGGCTTTTAAAAGGGCATTATCAGGTTGTTTAGGTCCAAATATATATTAACCAAAAAAAACCTCTCTACTGTTAGATGCTAGAAACAGTGACAGTATTTGATCTTGTGCAGCACTGAACATACTTAAATATGAATCCCTTTTCAGTGACATTTTTTAATATTCTGGCATAAACAATGTGCTCGTACGTTTACACATTCCTCTCAGTGTTTGCAACCCAGCCACTGCAGCACTGTAGAATGGGAAAGGGAAACTGACAAGAAACCAATAATGAAACTAATTCCTGCCCAAATGGCGGAAAAAATAAACTAGATTTTTAAAATTTTTAGTCATCTGGAGAAATTAACATGACACAAGGAAAGAATTTTTTAATAAATACGTAACTTTGAACCTAAACATGTCACTTTACCTTGCCTTAAGTCTTGGTTTATGTGCTGTAGCAGTCAGTGTTTTTTCCTACATCGCAATCGTTACAGTACAGCTGGGCCAAATAGTTATGGATTGAGAGTTTGGGAGAACTTGTTTGCACACTGAATTTATGGGCTAAGGCATTCATTTATTTTCTCTTAAAAGGCTAAACAGCAGAAACGTCCATTTGCTTATCATAAACTGGCCAAAGACTCGGGCAGCATGGCAATGGTCTGTGATCTGAAGTGGAACCCTGCTAGCCCCTCCATGGTCGCTGTCTGTCTGTCCGATGGTAGTATCTCCGTCCTGCAGGTCACAGAGTCTGTGAAAGTGTGTGCCACTCTTCCTTCCTCGGTGGCTGTTACATCAGGTGGGTGACACAACTCTGGCTTAGTGATAATTCGTAAAGATGGAAGATGCCGTAAAGTGTGTGGAAGTGTAGCTGTCACTAGAGAGACAGGCTTATTTGCCTTTACAGCAATTTTAAAATTTTCTCCTGGGGAGCAAATGGAGTTAAACTTAATAGAACTTAATTATATTCCAGTAGAGGTTTTCTAAAAAAAAATCTCATGACCTTCTTGAGCAGCCCACTTTGAGAATTAGAGCTAAATGTTTCTGGCAAAAGGTTACATTGTATCAGGCCTTCAGTATCACTTGAAGGAAAGGTGCAGTATTACAGGTAAAATAGAATTGTTTCCCTGCATTTTTCAATTACATCAGTGCTTGAGGAACTTGGTCTTCTGTGATGTGGAGTGCAAGCAAGCGGAACTGGTGTTTTGCAAGTATTCTCCAGACTTCTAGCCCAGGTGAGGCCTGGTTCAAACACACGTTGCACTGGTTTTACAAAAAGTGTGATTTTTTTTTTTTAACTGACTTAGTTAAATGGGTGCAACTCTGTGGCTTGTCTTAAATCACAGGATTTTCTCCAGTTTAAGCCAGTGCAAGTTTGTGTGTAGCCAGACTCCAAGGCAGATGTGCAGAAAGTTAAGCATTGCTAAAATTTTAATTAATCTGAGCCATGGAGCCTCTATGGACTCATCTTTCTGCATTGCCGTATGGTGATGAAAGTCCATGGAATCCACAAGAGAGGACAACTTCAGTAGGATTGGCTGCTTGGCTCAGGTTTGAGTGGTATTTAGTTCACTGATGCTGTCACTGGGAAATACCGAAGTGTTTAATTCTTCCACTGCCATTCTATTTTGTGCTGATAAAACCCTCTTGTTTACTTAGTGTGCTGGAGCCCCAAGGGAAAGCAACTGGCTGTAGGGAAACAAAATGGCACTGTGGTCCAGTATCTGCCTGTAAGTGTTTGCAGTAATTCATTATGTTTCGTTTTACTGACTTCTAATTAGGCTTAATTTTGCCTTTCATCAGCATGTGGCTGTTGAAATTGGGAGCATAGTACAGTGCCTTTGATGTGAAAACTTTCCAAGCACATCAAAAACATTAAGCATCTCAATCTGCCTTTGAGAGAGGTATTGGGACTTCTGCTGCTGCTGCTGAAATGCAAGGGTCTCCGAGGAGGAATGTGGAAGCTGTTAAAAAGGACCTGTAGCACCCTAAAAACAACTCTTTAGGATCTGCTAAACTCCTGATGGGAGTTGTTGGTGTTCTTATTTCTGAAAGAGGAATTTTTTCTTCCAGAGCCTACAGGAGAAAAAAGTAATTCCCTGTCCTCCGTTTTATGACTCAGATAATCCTGTTAAAGGTACAGTATTCCTTTTTTATCTTTTCGTCCATTGACGTCTCTTTATGTTGATTCTTGTTGGTGCTAAGGTACTTAAGGATGTGCCAGTGTTTCTGCCAGACATCTCTTTTGAGGGAAGGGGTTAATTTGGTAATAAAAACTGCCTCCAGGCCAAAAATTAATATACAAGGTCTTGTTTTAGTTGGACATTCATATGTAGAAATAAGGCATGAACTTTAACAGTGAGAATAATTAACCATTGGAACAACTCAGAAAAGGTTGTGGTGGATTTGCCATCACTGAAAATTTTTAAGTCAAGATTGACTGTTTTTCTAAAAGAGAGATGCTCTAGGTCAAACAGGAATTAATTCAGGGAAGTCCCATGATCTGTTATACAAGAGGTCAGACTAGCTAATCACAATGGTGTCTTCTGGTATCACTCTATGAATATTCAAACATTTAAAAAACTATTAAATGTTTTTTTAAATGAATACAAGCTGCTTTTTTTATGCACATGCAAAATAATTAAAATATTAAGATAAATTTGAGTGATCTGTCTTAGTGGTGTGGGGGGAGGAGGGGAGCAGCTCCTGTGCATATCTAGGGTTTCTAAGATGTGCATTATGTCAGTGTGCGATGACGACTTTTAAGATAGACTGTGCTTTCTAAAGGCTGCAATTACATTTTGCCATGGAGACTTCCAGACACTTCATGAGAGAATTGACCTCTTTTTTATTAATAATTTTCATTTATTTCATAATAAAATTCAAACCACCACTACAAAATTACATTCAGAACTTTCTAATACTGATGCAAATGCAGAAAATTTAGAGTTAAGGCTTCAACTCCATCGTTCGAGGTGTTCAGTGTGCGAAGACAGTGATGTGTTCTTGCCCACAGTGTACCAAGGCACAGTAGGCTGGCCCAGGTACATGCTTCAGCTTTGTTTTTGAATTTCATCGCATCAAGTTGGTCTCCTAATGTCACTCAAACACTTCATGTATTTTGTCTGCTAGATGATATGTAGTTGGCTGGGTAGTGCATTAGAAGTTGTCTTCATGCTACCGCAGAGGTGTAAACCATCCCTATGAGATTTACAATATCGCAGTAACATTCGAGTTTGGTTTTAGTTGCACATAGTACACAACATCCAAGGAAGTGCTCCTTTTAAGATGTCTCTGGATGATGATGATTCATTTTCCTTCCAGTCCTGGATGTGCTTTGGGTTGGCACCTATGTCTTCACTATAGTTTACGCAGCTGCTGATGGGACCTTGGAAACATCCCCGGAGGTGGTGATGGCTGTATTGCCTGTAAGTGCTAGGAACTTTATTTTTCTCATTTTAAGAATTTTATGCTAATGCATGTGATGGTAATACTGTCTGTTCTTCTGACCTGCTTATTAGTATAGTATGTTCTTTTTATTGTTCTCATTAGCATCAGAGAGGTTCCAGTATCAAACTCAATTCTGAAGTTTAATGGCAAAAAATTGAAGTAGGGTCCAATTGGGAATAAATCAGTATCCCATTTTCTATTGAGATTACACTGTGGCAGACCTTTTGAGGTCTCCAAGTTAATAAGACTTAAGTCCTGGGTATCAGGTGCTCTGAAAGGTAACCTTGATGATTTATCACATATATGTGGGCTAGCCAGACTGCTTTTTTTGTTGTTGTTGTAACCTGCTGCTGTATGCGATACCAAATTGTACCCTCCCAGGACTGTTTGTGTATAGTGATGCATACGTGCACTCCTGATTGCTCCTGTGCAGTTTACACAGTTGGACCAGATTAACTTTGTAATGATCTGGGCATATTTCTAAGAAATGTAATGTAATTATATTGTCCAGATATGCCCATTTGTATGAGAAGCTGACTTAACTTGCTTTAATGGAAGCTAAATCGAATGTCGATTTCTGTTCCTCCGGTCTCTGCAGAAAAAGGAAGAGAAACGGCCGGAGAAGTTTGTGAATTTCATGGAGCCTTGCTATGGTAGCTGCACCGAGCGACAGCATCATTACTTTCTCAACTATGTTGAGGAGTGGTGAGTGTAGAGACCTATGACCAAGTCTGCAGATCTTTATACATATACATAACAAACTATCCATTTCTCTGTTTTTGGGTGGTAAAATAAATGCACAAAGGTTTTTAAAGTCATGTGCTTTCCACTAAGAATGAACCTTATGCTTTAAGTGGTGCATGGCTTTTAGATTTTTCTGTTCACAGGTCTGTGTGAAGATGTTATGCCCTGTTTGTTAAACTATTTATTTCTGTTCCATCACAAATCGCTTAGAATAATGATGGTGCATGAGTATCTTATATCATCAACTCTGACAAAGAAACTGACGCCCTGACTGCTAATGACACCTGTTTAGAATGGTGAAGAGTTCACTGTATTTCTCCCCTGTCTTTTACCACTTGAGCATGATAAATCAGTTTCATTCTTGATTCATAAGGCATAAGTATTTGGGATGCCTTTTACAATAGTACGGGCTGAGGAACTCTGTGTTGTCATCATATTTGGACTTAACACTGTTTTGGTTCTGTACTTGAAGGGATCTAGTCCTGGCAGCTTCAGCAGCTTCCACAGAAGTCAGCATTCTCTCTAGACAAGCGGACCAGGTAATCTTCCTTTCTGCTGCACTTGACCAAATGTATCTTTTCCAGGAAAATTATCTGGATATCAAGATCTGAGGGCTAGAGAATGCTTATCTCAGAGTTTACCCATTTGATATACGTAGAATTTTAAGACGAAAGGAAATTTTTATTACATCCTTTCCTTGCTTATGAGCCAGAGAGTTTTTAGTAATCGGAAAGTAGACGACTGAACTGAAGCATAGCAGGTAATGAGCAAAGTGCCAAAGGGCTGTGTTGCATCAGTGGCTTGGTGCCAGTTTAACATCCTGAATCACTTTTTACCATGGTGACTTTAGTCTTGCTGAGCTCACCAGTTTAACTTGAATCTTAAAGTGAACTTATCCCAGAAAATGTAAGTACCACATGTAAGAGTGACCCAGGAATTTGTGAAGGGGTTTTGATATTTGTAGGATTTGTTTTTAACCTGGAAAATGTTGACAGATATAGCCCATCTTGTTGCTATCTATTCTTGCTAAATCTTTGGCTAACATTCCAAAGTCAGGCTATCCACAATTCATGTGCAACGTATTTGTGCTTTCCTGCAGCTTGTTCCCAGTGTGAGTGAGTGTGCTGAAAATCATAGAACAGAAGCAAAAATATTTTTTCTTTCCAGAACAACTGGGAATCGTGGGTCCTAGAAGATTCCAGCAGAGCAGAACTTCCTGTGACAGATAAGAATGATGACACCTTACCAGTAGGTGTTGCCATAGATTACACCAGTAACATGCCAATACCTATCAGTAAGTCTTGTCTGCTTGTTTTGTTTACTGGGGAATACTATTAATAATAGCAACTCAGATATCTTTTGGGGAGGGGCAGGGTGATAAGAACGGCCATACTGAGTCAGACCAAAGGTCCATCTTAGCCCAGTATCCTGTCTTCTGACAGTGGCCAATACCAGATGCCCCAGAGGGAATGAAAAGAACGGATAATCATCGAATGATCTATCCCCTGTTGCCCATTCCCAGCTTCTGGCAGACAGAGGCTAGCGACACCATCCCTGCCCATCCTGTCTAATAGCCATTGATGGGCCTTTCCTCCATGAACTTATCTAGTTCTTTTTTTAACCCTTTTTTGATCTAAAGGAAAAGCAGGCTAATTCCATAACCAGGAAAATGCATGGTTCGTAAATGCCTAGGGATCAGCTCTGCATTAAAGCAAAAGGCCTGACCTGGCTTTGTACCCTACTATGCTCTACATGCAGCCAGTTACATTATTGCTATAGCTTCTGCTCTGCCTAAAGGTTCGTCAGCTTCTGTCTCTGACAAGGTGCTTTGAAGATATAATGGCACTACTTGGAGGGATTTTGAAAACTCTCCCTCCGAGCACAGAGCGAGACTGAAATGGAGGAGCCTTTGGGCAGAGCAGAAGGTAGGGACAAGCTGCATGTAGGGAGCACAGCAGGATGCCAGTTAACTGAGAACAGCAGTAGCCTTTATTGTAGCAACAGGCTACGGTACGCAATTTGTGTTTTAATGCAGAATTGGATCTGAAACTTTGTGTGTTAATCCAGACACTTTTATTGGATTAAGGAATCTACTGGAGCAGCTTCTTTAGGTCCTTGTCTCTTGTCTCAGGATTCAGCTGATCTCTTCAGAGAAATCCAGTGCTACATATTCCAGACCCTCCCCACTTAACCCAATCAGCTCCTTTTTGGCTGCACTTAGTCTTGCTTTATCCACTCTCTGACACTTCCTGGGAGTCAACCCTAGGGAGATGCAGGGTTCAGGATGAATCAGCCTGTATGTGCCCCCCATGGAGCGTGCTGGGTCTCCCCTGGGGTGGGAGGATGGGGCAGGGGGTGGGCTCCTGCAGGCGATGGGGCTCCAGCTGCTCCGCGGAGCGTGGGCCAAGGAGGGTTACCTGGAGCAAGGCCGACCCAGCCTGGCCTAGGACCCCACACTCCCTGGCCTCTGCATTTGAATAATGGTGGGGCTGGGGTGGGCGCATGGGGCGGGTGAGCTACGTGCGCAGCACTGTCCTGCCAGCGCTGCCCCGGGCCCGGCAGGGGCCCAAGAGTCCAGGGGGGCAGCGGAGGCAGTGCGATCTGTGTGCAGGTGCCACGGGGGAGCCCAGCTCTCTGCGTGGCAGCCAGAAACCCCTGACCTGGGTCTACCAAGGCCCCCTCCCCTCCCCCAGGTATGAGCCACTGGGTGGAAGGCGAGGCCAGACACACCAGCTGCCTCCTGCTCGCTGGCTGCCTTTGCCTGCTGTGCTCACGGCAGAGAGCTGCTGTCCTCACCCCATCTGACACCGTGATGTCGAAGCGCGGGGCTCGGAGCGGTCGCCATGATTCACCCTACCCAATGGACGGCTCTGCCAGGAGTACCCAGAGTTGAGAGGGACCTCGCTACCACCTTCCTATAGCATGAGGAAGCCTTGTCTGTGCCTGCTGGGGGCAGCTCCCCAATTCCATCAGCTGCAGACAATACAAGTGCTCCCCTCTAGGTATACAGGTTAGCGATGGGTATGCTCCAACCACCGAGCCCTCCAAGTGTCTCCTTGGAGTGTCCAGCCCCAATTCACTGGATATTCACAAATTCGCTGCTTCCAAAGAAACAGTGCACTCCAGCTTCAGTTTCACCTTGGATCACTGCTCCACTTAACACTTAGATGTGTTTCTACTGAAATCAAGTACAAGTTTATTTGACAATGAATAGATATTCAAGAGATAGCAAGTAGAACTATTGGAAGCAAATGGTTACATATAAAATAAATCGTAGTACGTATTCTAGAGCATAGACTTAATTAACAAGATATACTCTCATGTCTAATAAAGTATTGCTCGTCAGTGCTCTTACAGCCAGACTGGCAGTGACCCCTTTTTCATGAGACACAACAGGCTGCCAGTTTTCCTCCTCTGAAGGATCCTGTGTATTTCTTCGTATTCTGATATAACAGACTAATCCTTTGATCTTAGTCATAAATAAGACACCCCCCTGCTAATTGTTTTGTTGTGGATTTTGCAATCTTTCAACTGATATCTGGCTCAGTATGCAAATAGGCATTGATTGTGAGGCGTGCAACACAATACTCACAGAGAGATAAGCATTTGTTACCTCCTGTCTGAAAGGAACACGTCCAAGGCATGTTGCCTCCTGGTGAACCTGCCTTAACTCCTGTTAAGAACATAATTCTTAGTACAGATGCATAATTCCTTAAATATTATCCATTGATATGCTTTGCAATGATTATGACGACCAATGATTTCTGGGTTTTTGGTTGAGATCTCATATGCTGCCCTTTCAGGAACTACTGTGGGGGTCCCTGTAAAAACCTGTGCAACCCCTGTGCCCTCTGCCACTTAAAACCAAGGAACACCCACCCGGGCCACATACCCTCCATAGGTGGTTTTTTTTGGTATGAAACCCTAGTCTGTAGTGGACATGTTTCGATGGGGAAAAGACTTTCCCCAGCAGGGTCTCAGTAAGGTGTTAATAGGAGAAAGAATAGTGTCTTGGGAAGTCAGAGGAATGTGCAGCCATAAACCAGACGAAAAACAATCATAGAGGTTTCTGTGTCCTAGATCTGAGTGTTTAATATCAATAGGGAGCATAAAAAAAACCTGTTACAAGAAATTTTTAAAAGATCTGACAAGCAGTTTGGGGCCCAGATTTTAACCTTACTGAAAACATTTGAATCAGCACAGACTCTAAAAACAAATCCTTTGTTTCAAGAAGCCCAGATATTTCATGTCTGAGGCTTAGACCGCTAAGCTGTCCTCTCCAGAGGGGTGTGTATTTAATGTTGACATTATTTTTAAAATGTTGCATGGCATTTTAGTTGTACATTTTTACAAAGATGAAAGAAGACATGTTCCTGGCTCAGGAGAACTTAGTCTTGGGCAAGACACAGGACAGATATGGGGATTACTGAGAAGTGAGAGGGAGTTTTATGGGTTGTGGGGAGGAGAGAATAGGCTTTTGGGGAGTGAAGACAAGAGGACTGTTCCAAACATAAGGAACTGCATAATAGAAGGCATGATGCAAGAATTACTGGGTAAATTTTATGCTCTGTGTTAAGCAGCAGGTCACACTCGATAATCATGGTGGTCCCTTCTGGCCTTAAAATCTATTGATTTAGAAAACTGTGAAGTCAAGAAAGAGAGACTAATGGAGTAGAGGGATTGGGGCAATTGTAGGGGAAGATGAGAACAAAGATATGCACAGCCTTGTAGGCAAGAATAAGTAGCTTTGATGTGAGATGGTAAGGAAGTCAAATATGAGGGATTTGGGGTGATGTTGGTTGCAATGAAGGCAGGTGACTTTGACAGTGTCATTAGCATGCTGTGTGGTCTTTTGCAGGTGATGAGAAGACCCTCCCTCCAGCTCCAGTTCTGATATTGCTCTCTACGGATGGAGTGCTATGTCCATTTTACATGATCAATCAAAACCCAGGTGTCAGATCGCTCATAGTGATCCCAGAGCCACTGTCAATAGAAGGGGATAGAGCACCAAAATCAGCAGGTGGGTCCCATGTGTGGGAAAAAGGCTTTTGCTTTAATTTGTGGCACTTTGAAGTACTTAGCTGTTAAGCTTGCTATCCAGGTAGTTGGAGGGTGACCACCAGGAGGCTTTTGTGGAATAAAACAAGCCTGTGCCCCAGCATATAGAGCGAAGGAAGCAGCTCATGATGTTTCCATGCTCAAGGTTCCATTCCACCAGCTGTGTGAATGTGCATAGCACTCACTAGTCCTGGTGAAGGAACCCAAAGCGTTTCTCAAAGTGTACACTTATACCCAGTCACTTTTGGGGTACAGGGCTGCAACTATATGGCAAACCAACTGCTATAACCTGTGTCTTTCAAGAAGGCATCTTGGGCACTCTCGTTGTGGTGTTGTGTATCATTTGTGTTGCAATAGTACCTAGGACCGCCTCAGTCATGGGTCCCGTTGTGCTAGGTGCTGTACAAACACAGAACAAAAAGAGTGCCTGTCCTAAAGAACTTTTGTGTTCTTCCCATATGTTGTTTCTGCATGGGGCCATGACGTGCGTTAGATGCTTTGTTTGTGATTGTGAGGTCTCGGATCAACTGCAACGATAGCATTGGAAAACTGGTGGGAAGTAAATAGTCTTAATAGGCATGTTGAGCATATTACAGTGTGTGTAAAATGTAGATTAGGGGGCTCCTTGTGCCAGCCTAGGCAGATTAATTCATTCTGTTTCACTTCCCTGTATACATGGAGTGATGTTTCAGTGCAAAGCTACCTGTTTCTTCTTTAAATCTAAACATTTGCTTTTACCACTTGGAACAGAACACTTAGCTTGGCATTGTGCTTCTCGTTGCATCCACAGTAGACTTGTGCACTGGCTGGGATGAAACAAACCATGTCAAAACTAATGGAGGAATGGTAAAGCCTTTTCACTGGAAATTCCAGACTAAATTAATTCAGAATGGCTTGGGGAAATGATAGTATCGAGCAGGTCTTGGGCTTTGTCCATTCAATATCTCAGCGGTTTGACTTGGAGACTGAAACACCCTTTTCCTCCCTGTCATTTCGTGGTGATGTCAGTCTCAGTAGTGTGATTGACTTTTACTGTCCACTTGCAATACTTCCTTCCTTTAATGATAGAATATTAACTTGGTCCAATTTGTTTTTGTCCAGGAAGTTCTGCCACAACCCCGACCACCCCTCCTGCTCCTTCAAAGTTTGAAACTGCACCAGTTGTCACTCCTGCCTCAGCGCCATCTCTTGCTTCTGCATCTTCAGCCTCTAGTCTGCTTTCTGCTGGTGGTGGAGCAGCCACTTTTTCCTTTACATCTTCAGCTGTAAAGACATCCGGCTCTATGTCTGGAGACCCCCCACCATATCCCTTTGCATCAGATGTTTCCAAGCAAGCTCTGGGCTCCAGTCTAACTGGAGCAGCTGCATTCTCTTTCTCTTCTGTTTCTTCCAAAGCTTCAGTGACTCCTTCCTCCGCTGCAGGCCCCATGCCAGCTACAGCCAACTCCTTCTCTTTTGGATCTACAAATTTTAAACCAACTACAGACAATGCACCTATGCCACCATTGTCTACCACACCTGCCGGACTGAAACCATGTTTCACCCCTACAGCATCTACTGTCAAAGTAAACCTAAGTGAGAAGTAAGTACATGCTGATGGCTTATGTAAAGGGTGGGCAATGGTTAAACCAGTTTGGGAACGTGTAACATATAGTGATATTTACTAAGATCAAACAGCTATTTCCAGTTTGTGATTTTTTTCTAAGGGGGTCCTCTATGCTCCAGCTGGAGTTCTGAGGAACGCCTTCTCTACCCAAGGCTTTGTCATAGGTACGAGGTTGGAATAGTGAAGTTGTCATAGGTTGTATTTATAAAGCAGCAAAACTAGCAAGCTGGGGCTGTGCAATATACCTAGTGCTTTATCTTAATCTTGTCTCTTGGCTTTTGTTAACTTAATACTGGTGACAGGTACCAATTTAACACCATTGCAATTTGAAATTCGCTCTGTCCAGAGCAGGTACAGCATGGGTGGTAGCAGTGCAGGCTTCCTCCGCTGTTCATTAGCGTGCCTTATCCCTGACCTAGGGGTGAGAGAGTAATTGTTTTCAAGGGCCCTATCATTCTTTTCTCCCTACTGAATCAGTGAGAGGTAACAGTGGGGTTTTTTTAATGCTGACATTTGCTCATTGAGAACTGGACATGAGACCTCCCAACTCTCTTCACACATGCAATTGGAGGGTAACTGCTTCTGATCAGTATCCATATGAATTGGATTTGAGTCACCGGTGCAAAAAGTTTTTGTGGCTCCAAAGCCTTCTGTCTGTCCTAACAGATATTTAATTCGCTTAACTCACTCTATTTTAAAAGGAAGAGACTAGAACACCAAGGGAAATGTTAATTGGAGCAGGGGTTTAATGAGATCAATTCTTTATATTTGTATAAGGAAACTTCTAATGGTTCTAAGAATTATTTTTAAATTAGAAAATCTACTTCCACTAAGATCTTTGGCTGTAGTTTTTAAAGCTTGTTTAAAGTTAATGTTAAAGACAAACAAGGTGATCAATTCCTGAATCAGCTGAATATTCATCTCAAGTGCTCGTCCTGGTTTTTAAGATAAATGGAAGTTCCTGTTCTCCTGCAGCATTTGCCTTTTAAAAGTAATACCTGACGCACCTAACAGTGCCAGCTCTAGTTTCATTTGATGTATGGCTCAGGTTTTAAAGCTGCTGGTTGTTAATTTTCCTCTGTGCCTGATGTAACTGGGGGTGGGATGATTCCTAGAATTGAGCAGTTCCCTGATCCAGAGCTGACTCCTACACAACTCTGGCAGTTCTGTGGGGAATAGTCTCCACACAGTTCTGCTCTGGTGGTTGAGGCAGCAGGATCCAAGTATCCCATAACCTTCACCAGTAGCAGAAGACCATTCTTCATGGCATTCTGTGCAGTTACCCATTATAGCAGCCACGAGCCATGTCATGTGAACCACAGAATCGTTACAGAATAGATTGTCTGGATTGCATATGCCTCTTGAATCCAACATTCTGGAATGAGGTGTAAAAGCCCCCATCTGGTGACTCTCCCCGAGTCCACTTTGTCCTTTCACCAATTTCCCAGTCTCTAAAAACACCACCTGCTCCTTCTGCTATGCAGTCTCATCCATATTCCCTAAATGGCTTCTTCCTATCTTCACTCCCAGCTAGAATAGTACTTGGTATCTGGATATTGAGTCCCAGTACTGATTCACAACGTTTAAAAACTGTTTCCTCTTTAGATGTTAATGCTTCATTTTGGGTATATGAGAGGAAGTTATGTCCAGTTCAGGGTGCTGAAATATTTGCCATTTTGTCTTTCAGGTTCACTGCCATAGACACGTCTGCTTCTGCTGGCAGCAGCAGTCACAACAGCTCCACGATGTTTTCATTCTCCTCTACCTCCAAACCTATTCCTGGAGGGCCCCTAAGCCAGTCCACACCCCTCTCTGCTTCACCTGCCACCCCAATGAAGGCATCCACCCCCGTGTCTGCAACAAGTATGACATTGAGGCTAAGGCTAGATTCTTGTTTTTGCAAATTTCTCTCTTACCAGGTATAAAGTAAGCATGAGAGATTTTCTCTGTGCTGCTTTCAATTAGTGCAGATGGGCTATGGTTCCTGAAGTCTCCCAGTTTTCAGACTGCAAACTATATAGTGCAATGGGCCTAATACTGGAACTGGAAGGGTTTTCCCCTTTGCCCCTCATTCCTCACAGGGATAACTATTCATTGTCTCGAGTAACACATTTAGCTTTGTATCTTCACCTAGAAGCTGTTGCATGTTCAGTGGACTAAGACGTCTCACTATATTAGGGAACATGCTTGCCAGCCTGGAACTTGTTCTCCAGTTCTAAGTTACTTGTCCTGTGTCTGAGGTCTGAGAGCAGGGGTAATGGATTTGGCTTATAGAACCTTGCTGACTTGATGTAGATTGATGTCATTTTACAGGGATGGACTTGCTGAAATGCGCTGTTAGGGTTTGTACCCTTCCTTCTAGTGATCAGAATGTTCCCAACAGTGGGCATGTCCCATCTCCAATTAGCAACCTGTTTTTTAGATAACTATATGTGTTTGTCTATAGTTATTTCTCTCTTTAAATTCTAGTGGTGCGGCCTGCTCAGAATGTGCCTGCAGCATCTAATCTACTGAAGACAGCCAGAATCACCCCACCTACAACAAAATCAATCTCCATTCAGGTTAGGAGAACTTGAGCTGATTACACAAGAGCTGAGAAATTTCACTGGCCTGTGATTTGCTTTAGTCTTGGACTGATTTAATGCTGTTAGGTCAAGGGACTAGTGAACTAAGATCTAAGTCTCAAACTACCAAAATTAGAATGAGACGCTGCGTAATTTTGGGAAGCTGGAGCTCTGACATGGTTTGGAGTCTGATGTAATAAACAGAGCTAGAACTAATGCTTTGTGCTGCGTGGAAATGTGGAATCACATCTTTTTATCAGCAGAAAGATATAGAATTCTTGGAAAATTCTAAGCTGCTTTGACTATTTAACAATATTAGAAAATATAGTGAAAGGGATAACTCCAAGTGGTGCATAAAGATTTAGCCATAATTTCCAGCCACTTAAATATGTTCAGTGTGGTTAAATCTCTCCAGTGTTATTTGAACGCTTAAATATCATTTTCAGTTTATTGTTTAGGTGAACATTTGTGCTTGTGAGAGTTGTTCCATAGGACAGTTTATGCATCTTAAATGACTTTATACACAAACCATTTCTAGCAGCAGATGTTGGTTGTTAATAAATATTTTAATTTTGATAAGTTTACATTCTCAACACCTGGCTTTCTAGGGAAAGTCAGCATTGCCCAGCACTGGGTTAGAGAAACAGGTCCATCAGTGGAAGGATTCGGACCCTGTCATAGCAGGAATCAAAGAGGAGGTGAGATTTTCAAGGATTTTTGTCTTCCAACTTCTAAAAAGATCAGTGTACAGGCATGTGGTCATCTGTCACTCTTTCATATTCCATTAGTGTCCTTCAGTACTTAGTTACCGTGGGAGATCTTTCCATTATACTCTGAACCACTTCTTTAAACACTGTCACCCCTGTTTGGCTGCTTAAACTGCCAGCATTAAAGTTATGTTGGGAATATAGGGCTCTCTTCCTTGGATTGGAAGGGAATGCAAGAGACTTGCCTTTGTCTGTAAATTATCATGTACTCATGGCTGTATAAATGTATTAGCCAGCCCCAGAGCAGTGACCTTTGTTCCAGAAGCAGTCACGTCACAGTGGCTGAACTTTCTTTACCACCTGGCTCTGTAGATTGCCCATTTCCAAAAGGAGATGGAAGAGCTGAAAGCCAGAACTTCTAATGCCTGTTTCCAAGTCGGCACTGCCGAGGAGATGAAGCAGCTGCGGACAGAGTCTCATGACCTTCAGACCTTTCTCTTGGAGATTAAAGAGACAACAGAGGTAAGTAGCACAGCAGAACTTCTCCCAAATGTTTGCGCATTGGTTGAGACCTTCAAGGCCAGCATTTGGGGATAGGCATCTTTGCTTAACCTGTTAAGTGCTGAGATGTCTGGATGTGCTGCTTCAGTGTGCGTGGGCATACCCAGTTGTTCCTGAAAGTAAACACTTTTGCTGAATATACTGATGCAATCGGCACTGTTAAGGACTTTTGTTGAAATCTGGCTCATCTCTTCATCTGTTCACAGTCCCTTCATGGAGATATCAGCATTTTGAAGACTACCCTGCTGGAGGGCTTTGCTGGGGTGGAAGATGCTAGAGAACAAAACGAGAGAAATCATAACTCGGGATATTTACATCTGCTGTATAAGAAACCATTGGACCCCAAAAGTGAAGCACAGCTTCAGGTATAAAACCTGCTCACTAACTTTAAACTGGAGTTTTAAAATAAAATGCAACTATTGAGGCTTGAATGTAGGTTGCACAGAAGCTTTGCCCTGCCACACTCACATTGCTTCAGCACAGTGTAACAGTACGATTTCATAGTGTCTTTCAAAGATCTCAAAGTACTTTGCAGACATTACACCCCTAAAACTGCTATGTGGTAGGTATTTTCCCCATTTTAGATGCGGGGAAACAGACATACAGAAGTGAAATGTCCTGCCCAAGATTAGAGTCATTGGCAGAGCTGCAAATAGAGCTCCTGACTCCAAGTACCCTAGTCTAACCAATGACATTTACTTAAGTGAATTTTTTTGGCCAGTGCCAGTACATTTTTTTTAGCACTTCATAAAATGATCGTTTCAGAATTGTTTGTATCTTTTTAGCAAATGCTTTGCAGAGCAATTTGATGATTTATAATGGCTTACAATATTGTGGTTAATTTCATGGATGGCAGAGCATAAAACTAAATGGTGTTCTAAATGCCTGATTGCAATGGAAAATTTCCCAAAATACTCAAAAGGCTTTGAAAGAGATGAAAGAAACCAGGATAAAGTACATTCTTCTCCCCCCCCCCCCCCCAACAAAAAAAAAGCAATGTTGAAAGGTACTATGACAGATATGGCAATCTCCTGAAGTATCTTTGGGCAATTTTACTGTATTAAGTTTATGTATCATTGTGGGCCAGGGATTATATGTTCTACCATGGGGAATGGTGACCACAGCTGTCCAGCAACTAAAAACTGTGGTGTGTGTGTGTGTGTGTGTGTGTTGGGGGGTGATTAGGCAAATTTATTCTAATTGTAGCACCTCTAGAGATACTACCACCTGGAGCGGCTAGCATATACTGGATTATCCAGAGGCTAACAGGCAAAGAAAGGACTTTTGCATAAATATCCTGAGGTTTAAATTGATTCAGGGCATGCTTTCTGGTCCAGCAAATGGACAGAACCTACTCTCCAAGGCGGGCCTCAATCCTTCCAGGGAAGAGCTGCAAGAATTTTTGCCTATGGAGGTCCCATAAGACTGATAGGTGACCTCTGATAAGCTTTCTAGCATGCATATAGGAACTTCTATAGTTTTCAGTAATGCTTTCTCTGTAATGCTTTCATTGTAAGAATAATTATGCTTGCTTAGAAAGAGCTATGTATTAACTTATAACTGGAGGCAGTTAACCTGTTCATAGCCTTCGGAGAGAAAGCAAAGTGCAGATGCAGACCTCTGTAGGCAGTCTGGCTTGCTGGGGAACTCGGTGATGAGGGAACTGTGCAGCCTGAAAAAACCCCAGTCGGGAAGGGGAGTGATGCATGTCTCCATGCAAGAGAGGTGATGGCTTATAGCTGGAAATCTAAGAGTGGGTGCCCTTACTGGGCCATGGAGGGGGGGACCACAGGTACAGTTGCCCTAAACCAGGGGTCGGCAACCTACAGCATGCGTGCCAAACACGGCACAAAGCCGATTTTGAGTGGCATGCTGCCATGGTCCTGGTCCCCAGCCCCACTCAGCCCTCCCGCCCCGCCCTCCCCTGAGGGGGCAGGAGGCAGAAGCTTGGTCCTGCAGCAGACAAGCTTACCCCCCACCCCGCTTCTTCCCCCAGCGTGATGCTTTCCTGCCCCTCCCCCTCTCCTTCCCTGTGCCAATCAGCTAATGGCCCTAGCGAGGGGTGGGGGAAGAGAGGGAGTGTGCAAGCAGCTCCGTAGAGGAGGCAGAGAGAGGTGCGGAAGGGGGTGGAACAGGGCATATCCCTTCCAGCCCCCTGCCTTGAGCCGCTCAGGGCAGGGGGCTGGGAGCACCCCCTAGGAGCCGAGCACCCCAGCCCTCTGCCCTTGAACCCCCCCCACACCCAGCCCTCTGCCCTGACCCTTGAACCCCCCCCACACCCAGCCTTCTGCCCTGCACCCCCCACACCCCCACTGCATTCTGCCCCACAGCCTCACACACTCAGCCTTCTGCCCCACACCCCCCAGTCCTCTGCCCTGACCCCTGAAACACTCTTTGCACTGGTAGAGAGCAGGAAGCTGAGGTACAGAAGTTGGCTTGCTCAAGGGCAGACAGTAAGCTAGTGACAGATTTGATTAGTAAAACAGAGTTCCACAGTACAGGGTTCTGCCATTCTGATTTAAATTTGCTAGAAGTGAATATGTAAGTGTGTCCCACATGACTTTTATTTTGGTTCATTTACAAGGTCTTTAATTTACTTAATTGGATTTGAGATTCTCATAGAGAATTGAAAGATGACTTTTTTTTTTATTTTTTTCCTCTTTGGTAGGAAATTAGACGCTTACACCAGTATGTGAAGTTTGCTGTTCAGGACGTGAATGATGTTCTGGATTTGGAGTGGGACCGGCATCTGGAACAGAAAAAAAACCAAAAGTGAGTGAGTGAAATTGGAATAGAAAATTAGTCTGTGTCTAAGGAGCACACTAATGAATTAGGAACAGGACATTAATAAATAAGCATAAAATGCCTTTTCTCTACCACTCCAAAACTTTTTCAAAGAGTTTGTGAACAACATTTGACTGAGCCATTTTTACCTGTATTTAAAAGTTCAGACTGCAGACTGTTTGACTGACTGACTTTGCTATATGCTTTCCAACAAATTCTGTACATGCTGTAAATTCCAATTTCCGAAATGCCTGTAAAATAAGCTTTGTATGCGCTAAACAAATCCCAGGGGAGACTGGTAATGAAACCTTTTTGTTGAACAAGTACCTACACGTTAAATGAATAAACTTGCAGTGTACAACGAGAAATATACAACTGACCTGTGCTGCCTTGGTATTCAAACCAAAATGTGGTTTGGGGGCTGAAGTCCACTTAAGCCAGTAGCTGAAATAAACCAGTTTTCTGTGCGTGTGCACATGCACTTGCAGCTAGGTGTCTAACGGTCTTCTCATCTTTTCCTGTTGTTGTTTTTTCTTTTCTGATGTTTCCAGGCGCCTGATTGTTCCTGAGCGAGAGACTTTGTTTAACACACTTGCTAATAATCGTGAAATAATTAATCAGCAGAGGAAGAGGCTGAATCACCTGGTGGACAGCCTGCAGCAGCTCCGCTTATATAATCAGACTTCTCAATGGAGTATGCCGAGTGACACGTCTTCTCTTAGCAGTTCTCAAAGGTATGTATAATAATTGGAGGTTGCAGCAGGAAGTGTATTGAGTTAAGTCTCTTCCCAATAGTAATGTATGAAAGTGCATGTCCAAGACAGACTTAACAATCATGCTTTGTAGATATCATAACTGAGTGTAGGAGATGAGGGGTGGGGGAATCCTCATAAATGGGCACTGGCTGTAAATGTGCAAATTTTGTTCACCAGTAACACAGGTGCTCCTCAAATCAGCTTGAAAATTAATTCTGTTGTATTTTGTGGTAGCTTATTTTAATATATCAGTGTGTCTCTATGAAAGATGGGCTTTCACAGTAACGAAAACATTGTGAAAATGTAGCCTCAGAAATTATCTGCTATTGTCATGTCTCGTGAAGATTACAATAGAATTTTAATTTAGGACAAGAGGGAATTTGTTGGCCATTTGATTTTTTTCCCCATAAGTAACTTAAGGCCTTGGTGCATGCAGTTAAATATTGCAACATCTAAAGAGGTTCTGGTGGCATTCAACAATGGCTGTTGTAAAGCAGTGTCATTGAGGCATATGCAGCTAGTCAATCCTGTGTCCTTTAGCCCTTGGTGAACTGGGCAGCAAGTTATGGTGTTTCCATGTGAGCCTGTGGTTTCTTCTCATTCCCATACAGTTGTTTCTGTGGGGCAGTGATATGCGGTACCTGTTTTTTGTTTCACTACTCTGTCTTGTTTCAGCTTTGACAGTGACCTTGAGAGCCTGCGCAGTGCGTTGGTGAAAACTACCTTGGAATCATATGCCAAGCCCCTGCCGAAAGCACCTGGTAACTCATTGTTCTGTGTTTTTCCCCACCAGCACATTCTAAAAATGACTTGTAATTGAATTTCCGTGATTTCTATAGACTAGTGATTTTCTTTTTTCATTTTGCAGCTAAATTGTCCCCAGTTAAACAGGCACAGCTGAGGAATTTCCTAGCCAAGAGGAAGACTCCACCTGTGAGATCCACTGCTCCAGGTAAACCTTTGATACATTAGGAATCTGAAACATGCAAGTCATCCCACAGAACTTGTTAATATCCTGCCTTATCTGTAGAAGGAAACATTCCTACCTTAGCCCCTTGTATTCATCACTTCCCCAAATAATGGGCTTCTGTTGAACTAGTTCTAGCTAGAAGCTTCCTTTCCCCGCTCAGACTAGACTAACGAGCATTCCTTTTAGGGGCCAGTCCTCAAAGTTGGCCGCCTTATTTTCAGTAACAACAATGCTGTTTGCTAAACCGTTAAGAAAAGGAACCTAAATACCAAATGGAGGCAAAGTTAGAGGGAAACCCTAATTCTTAACTGTTTTCTTCATACTAGTGTTGGTTATTTCTATGTAATGCATCTACACTGCGAAAATACAAGGAAGGCTTTTATAAGCCCTTTCACAAAAATGCAGAGTAAAACTAGTTGTGAACCATGATCACGCAAAATACTAAATATTTAGACGTTATTTAAGCTTGACTAAATTCTAAATATCTCTTTATGGCTGAGTGAGTGAGTTATTTCTAGACCTAGGAGCTACAATCATGGACCAGGAGCCCTTTGTGCTAGGTGCTGTACAAATACAAACCAAAAAGTGATCCTTGCTCCAAAGAGCTTACAATCTAAGGCATGGGAAGGGCATCATTAAGCGTTGTACTATACATGTATATATGCAACCCCTCTACACACACACAGACTCTCTACGGCTTTTGTTCATGAGAGAGATTTAAGATGGGTGTCTAGTCTCTTAATCGCAGTGAGCCTTCCCGACTGAAATCCAGGTTCAGAATTGTTTTAAAATAAGACACTTTAAAACCAAATGCCTCTTTTTTTTTGATGTTCTCTAATTTAATCAAAGTATGTGGCACTCATTTCAGAATCAAACACAAGTAGCTCTTGTTCTGAAGTAGTTGTTATTCAGTGTAAGTCTTGCATATTAAATCACAAAGAACCATTTCTTTACAATAACAGCGGAGAACAATTTGTCATTAAAATCTTGAGGTGGAGGCAGTCAAAGGGTTGCAGGAAGCAGTGGTCTGATAGCAAGTTCCTGCCTCTTTTCCCTTCCCTCACACTAGACCTACAGTACTAAGAACCATAAATATTGTACTTCATTGTTAAAGTCTCAGATTTGTCAAGAAGATAACAATGTAGCTTGAGACTGATACAGACATGGCTCATGAATAACTGTTTTACAATAGTTTCTACATGAGACTGAGAGGAATGATGTGAAGTTGAAGCTTATAATCATGTGATTAACAAGAAACCTTTAAACTAGATTTATCTTAAGGATGGTTCTCCGTATCTTCAAGTGTGGAGACACTTGCAGACTCCATGTTATGATGATCTGCTGCTCTTTATGCCATTCTTGAAAGCATTGTCTTAGCACCACACAACTTCCAGAAATAGTGCAACAATGCAGCTTATCATACACACCGACATCGCAGGTTACTACAGTTGGCCTTGCCAGTATTTCCGTGTCAGTCTTTGCTCCTGCGACCCTCCTGCTGCCGCCATCTTACCAGCACTGTGTTTCTGCAGCCTAAACACTGTCTCGCTGCACACATGGCTGGGGAATTTCAAACGTCATTTGGACTGAAACCTGACTCTCAGGATCACAAACAGCTCCTGCACTTTAACCCTTTGAAAACTAGGGTTTTCTCTTGCTTTATCATGAACACTTTGAGAGTTCCAAAGAACTCTTGGCCCACTCGTTACCCCACCAGGTGGCACGTCACTTGGTGAACACCAAAAGCTGAATGCCACTGTGAAGAAAAGGTTTTTTTGACTAAATGTAACAAATATGGAGATTGAGACGAGTCCTAATTTGCATATTAACCAATCAGTTTCAAGTGTGACCTTCAGATCCCTCAGGGCAATAGGGGCAGCCACTAAAAATAAGGGTTTCCATCTGTTATAACCACAGTGGGTGGCTTTTCGGATGGATGGCTCTTATATGTCAGAACAATGGTTCTTATGGCACTGGGAAGCCTTGGAATGTCATCTGCTCCAATATAGTTTTTGAATCAGTCTCAATATCCCAATATTTGGGGGTCGTTGGCACCCAGGCTCCTAAGAGAAGAACCCCAATGGCCCTGTGCGCCTTGGAAGCGTATCGGCGGTTCATAATAGACCTTGTGAGTTAACAGCATTTATGGGGGCCCTGATGTCATTGTAAGAAGTGTCTTCAGGCTCTCTTCCTTATTTTAGACACTTTTGACCCCCCCCCATTTCAGTTTTGTTCCTATAGCCAAAAAAGGTCCATTGACAATGTCCGCACTGGTAACTTTCAAACATGTAATGTTTCTCCTCTGCTTCTTCCATAAGTAACGTCTCTCGCAATCCATTATAAGAATACAACAAAGCAGCCCTTATTTTTAATTTTGAAAGGATCAGGAGATTGCATGTAACCTTAATGTAATGCCTGGCCACACGGCATGTGGTGCCAGAGTTGAGAAGTCAGCTTCTGCACCAGGAAGTTAAAATGAGACAACTAAAAAGTTTTATAGACATGGTGTTTCTATCCTAGCCATTGAGATTAAATAGCATTCTCATTGGCTTTGGATGACAAAATAATGTGGCTCTTCTCCCATTGCAGCCAGTCTCTCCCGATCAGCCTTCTTGTCTCTGAGGTATTATGAAGATTTGGATGAAGTCAGCTCAACATCCTCCATTTCCCAGTCACTGGAGAATGACGATTCACAGGTCGTAGAGCAGGAAGAGGAAGCTGCTCCAGTCCAAGTCCCCCGACATGCTCCTGTAGTCCGTACGCCCTCTATTCAGCCTGGTCTAATGGCACAGTCTCCACCATTTGGTAAACCTCATCTCACAATGGGCACTTTAGGTGAGTAGATTTTGGAACTGCATTCCCCTTCTTGTTTATGACCTTGTTGATGGTTTTAATCTCTACAGTGCTTGTCATAACTTCAAATCTAGGTGAAATGATTTTGTGGTGTCTGTCTTCATGTTGCCAAATCGCCAAGAGCAATTAACAGTACAGAATTATAGCCCCCTTGAACTCAGGCCACTAGTGTTGAAGTAACATTGGAAACTTTATTGTGCTTTTCCTATAGCCTGGGCCTTTTACATCAAGACTGAGAAATTCAACTAAGATGATCTGTTGGCTAGAGGACAGGAGGAAAAGTCAAGACTCCTGCCTTTGCCACTAATGTGTGACGTTGGGCAAGTTACTTGACCTCCTTGTGCTTCAGGTTCCCCAACAGTAAAAAAGGATGAACCTTTCTGAGCCATATGTATGAAATCTTACATGGGAGGTGTGCATATTGAGGGCCTCAGTTTGTAGCTTTGTGTGTCTGACTTCTGCTTTCAACTGGGGTAGCCAGGTTTAATACTTGGCATCCCAGCGTCTGACAGTACGGTGACTGCTTGTGTGTGTTCAGTTTCTCTCCACACCCAGAAGAGTTGTGCTTGCTTCTGTAGGGATCCTCTGAGTGATCAAGCAAGATGTCAGTAGACATGACTATAAGGACAGACTGAGAGCCAGCCAGCCAATATGTCCATGCTTTTATGTGACTGCCTACATCTGGTAGCTGATTGAGAAGGAGTCTTTTCAGCAGATGACATTCTAATTGTTAAGGTTTATTAAGGGATTAATGTATGAACTGGGTTATGTTTTTCCAAAGGGAATAAGATAAAGAGTTGGCAATTTGACCCACCATGCTGAAAAGATAGCTGGTTAGGGCTCCACTGCATGCAGTTCATTAGAAGTTATGGAAAAGTGAACATTGCCAGATTTGATGAATTGCTAGTTGCTTGACAGCTGTAAATTAGTCTTGTCTGATTATATGAGGATTCAGAAGGAACAGGTATATAGTGTATAGCTTTTAAAGAGTCAGTACTTTCTGGTGGGGCTTTTGAGTCTCCCTTGTTCATGGGAGTTCAATGAACTGTATCTTTTTTTTTTTTAAGTGCCTACATCTTCAAGCAGAATCGTTCCACAAGGGGCAGATAGCACAATGCTTGCAACAAAGACTGTGAAACATGGGGCCCCTGCTCCCACTGTCACCGTCCCAGCACCACAAGCAGCTGCTGCAGCAGCTTTGAGAAGACAGATGGCTAGCCAGACTCCAGGTAAAACTAAAGTTAATGACTAAAGTCTGGGCATTTCTACGTGTGTGGTTTTATTTATTTTATTTATGTAGTGAGTGAATTTAGTAGATTTTAATGCCTTTGAGGGTAAGAAATTGACTTCAGCATAAGCCAAGTCTGATACGTACAGGATCTGTATATTATTCCCCACACAATGCTGCCAGTGGTCTCCTCTCTCTTATTTGAACTATCAGGAAAAAAATGCCTGAAGAATCAACATTCAGGGCTACTTAATATTCATTCTAATCTATGCAGAAACACAGGAGTTGATAACTATATATCTTCAAAAACTAGCATTACGATCATCTGATATACATAAGTCCGAAGGAATTCCTGATGGTTGACTATTGCACAACTAAAATAATAACCAATCCTATATGTAAAAATCCTCTATGATTGAAAGGTAAAAGGAAAAGATGTTCCCATCCTAATAGTTCTTCACCATGTTAGTTACATTAAAAGATGTACATTTTAAAGCAGTTTAATATTAATGTTAGAGGAACTCTGTCAGGTAGGTTAGTCCTTAAATCTAGCTGTGGGGTTTTAGAAGACCTTAACAGAAAAATCTCCATATATGAAGGTTTTTATTTTTTTTTTATTTTGCCTGGATTTAGACATCCCTTGTAGCACCCAATCATTGCAGGAAATAATAAAATTCAGCTATATACAAACAGGAAACTGACTAGTCTGTCTGTCTTGTCCAAGGTGAATGGAACGCAAAAAGTAGATGGACAGCATGAATACTGGAAAAATAAATTAGGCATTTCAAATTCTTTGTTTTATTAAGCTCAGAAGTTAATAAGGGAAAGGACGAAAGGGCAAGGTGAGAGAGATTTGTCTTAAGTATGACTTGCGCTCTATAAATCTCTCAATGCAAAATACAGTAATTCCAAATATTACAGAATCCAGTAAACTAGATTATATTACTCTAATTTAGATTATAATACAAAGTAATCTAACTAATTTACTATAAGTAATTCTATTGAGTAATTATAGTAAAGTTTATATGACATTGCTATTTTCACCACATAAATGCATGTTCTGTTTGTGTATGTGCAAAATTTAAGTGCGTATGTTCAAATATTAGTCCTACGCGTTAAAAGTAATGTTGTGTGTCAGTTTGTGCAGGCAATCATGCACACTCAATAGGTATTTCTATATGTGCCATTCTTTTACAGTATAATTGTGGCACCTTATTATAGACTCTTATTCTCCACTGAAATATTTTTTGGTGGGGAGGGGATGGGAGAAAGGAAAGGGATATGATCATAATTGCAGTTCCAAGGATAAAATAGCCAGAATTCTGAATTGCAATCAGGAGGTCTGACAAGTATTGATACTGGTTATCACACCAGTTATTAATGTCCTCCCATGCATAGTTGTCAAAAACTCTCTATCTATCTATATCTCCATCTCCTAGATGTGCTATCATAAGTCACAAATTTTCTAATCTGCAATAAATTACTCATATAAAATTTGAGCCAAATCCATGGTTTCTGCTGATTTTTGAATAGACCAGGAGTTCCTTTTAGCTAGTGTACTGCAGATTCCTTCCCCTGTCCTCCTAGGTGTACATAGGTGGTGGTCTAGTTGAGAAGCTACTCCTCTGGATACTTTGTATGAACCATGTACAATGGAATATTTCAGCTAATTGGTGGGATTCATCTCTGTTCACTCTTAAAGCAGTGAGCACCTCCTTGACTGAATCAACTCTAAAGAACGTCCCTCAGGTGGTGAACGTGCGAGAACTGAAGAACAATGCCTCAGCCCCTGCTGTTTCTGCGGTAATAGGGTGCGTGAATGATTTTCCTTTCTCTACATTTTAATGTTCCTTTAATTAGCCCTTGCAATAAGTTCATCTGCCAGTAGGGAGCAGTATCACTGCTTCATATAATCTGAACCAGTGAAAGTGTTTTGGGGAGTAATGCAGGAACGAACAGCTGCTCCTTGCTGTTTTGTTAGCACGCAGGTCTGTGGAGAGGTGGTGGGTACTGTCCTCCCTGAGTCGTTCAAGGAAATGCTACATGATTTGCCTAAACAGGAAATTTCCAGTTTCTGATTTAGAGTCCTGATAATCTAGGCTAGTGGATCAGTATTAAGTTCATTATTCATTATTAGTTTGTATGTAAATATAAAATATGTTGGTACATCCCCTTTCTGTTATAGTTCTAGATCCTATGGCTTCATTACTAATGCAAACTCTGGATCCTATTACCTCAGTGGTGAGCTTGAAACTTTGCTATATTGTCCCCACTTCCCCATTACTAGTATTTTTGCATGTGTCCTCTACTTTTGAGTGGGGAAAACACACCCATCTGCAACTGGCTGAGTCTCTGTGCATTTGTGCTGTCCAGCTTCTCTCCTGTTTATTCCTTCTGCCATAGAAAACATCTGCTCTGTAGTTTACTTCTCTAATCCCATGCCCCTGGGTTCCTGCCCTGAAGGATTAAGTTTATACTCCAGCTTCTCTAGTAACTTGCATCATTGGAATTTCTTCGCAGTAGAAAACCCTTGATATCAAGGATTAAATATTAAGTATAGGGACGCAGCTCCCCAGAAATATATCCAGATGCTAGGCTGTCTTGCTCAGCAGAAAGCCACGAACATGTGCTCACTGTTTAATTTACAATTTATCAAGCAGTTCTGACTTCCCTATGAGTTTAACTGAAACTGTTGGCCTTCCGATACTCCACATCCCACAGCCAGCTGCCAACTCAGGTCATTCCAGGGATTTCTCTCTTCTCATCAAGCAGTGTCACCAGTCACAAAACTAATTCTTTTCTCTGTATTGGTAATGACCTTGAAATCTTCATGTTTTGTTTTCTGCAATGGTTTAAACCAAGAGAGATGAAGGACTTTAAAAAATAAAAATAAAAAAAAGAGGGAGGAGAGATTTCCTGTGAAAAGTATTAGAGGAGTTAAGGATTATGCTGTATTCCTGCCATGATAAAAAAAAAAAAGAAAAAGAAAAAGAAAAAAAAAGTGTATTACAAAAAAGGAGATAAATTCACCATATGCTTCCAGTGTAAATTGTCTGGAATTGCAAATGCTTTATCCTGGACGATGGTGTGCATTGGGCATGCGCCTCTTGGAACTATTTGTTTGCCACTTCTGGATTTCATGTATTTTGTATTCCTCTCTTTGATGGAGAAGGGAAAGCAGAATTCCTTTGAAATAGTTTCAGAATGCCTTGGAAAAGGAGTTTTGTAATTGTGAGCATCAGCTGTTGCTCACCTCCTGGGAGTCCAGCTAGGAGGGTCTACACTTGGAGAAGGTTCAGAAGTTCCTTAGTATTTCATTTTTCCTAAAAGCAACTGCCTTCCTCTGAGGCAGTATTTTCTTGAAGAGCTGTACACTACCAAATAACAGTGCCCAGAACTCCTGCCAAAAGCCAAATTGAGATGAGCCTGTGGAAGTGATCTCGACGTGATTTAAGTTTGTTGCATGTAAATTGATTTAACTATTACTCTTGGGGGATTTCTATGCGAAAAAAATAAAAATTCTGCGCACAGTATCTTAAAATTTTGCATATGTTATGTCAAAACAACACAATATAATCACACCAGTTTCAATTATTATTTTGGGTAATTTATTTCAAAATACCTGTCAGGAAATGTTTTTTGACAATTAGATTCCTTACTAGGTATATTTAATACAGAACTGTAAGTAATAATTCATTTAAACTACAATACAGAACCATATTTCCTGCACCCCTCAGATGCAGTGCAAAGGCTTGGGGAGTCGGGGGTAATGGAGGAGCTGAGGGAAAGGGAAGTAATTGCTGGGAAGGAGCCTGGGTGTGAACTTGGAGGGTTGTTGGGCATGGGTGGGAAAAGTATGGAACAGGTGTGGTTTTTTTTGGGGGGGGGGGGGGGGGGAGATCGAAGGATTGAAGGAGCTTGAAGACCAAATTTTCCTTTCAATCAGAGAGGTGACCCCTTCAGAACATTGTGGGATAATGTGGGGAAGCTTGCCCCACCTCTACTTGTATTTTACCTGCTCTGTGCTTTGCCTTCAATCTGGCATCTTTTTTTATAAACATCCTATTTATCTGTTGCACCAACATTCATCAGATCAAGCGAGTGTAGCTACAATGAGTAAGTAGAAATCATACCATTCTAATAAAACATCAATGGCTCACTATCCTTTCCCCTTTGGGAAGAACTTTTTTGATAAATGTTAAGATCATGAGTTGCACAAAATCATTTACATGCAGATGATACATTTATACCTTTCGCTGATTTTAAAAGTAATTTAAGTTCTTACTGCAAAGAGTAAATCACTGAAATGTCTTCAGTGTAATTTGACAAAGGAACAGAGAAATGTACAAATTGAGATGATCTCTGTACGTAAATCTGTGATTGAAATTGGTTTGGAAAACCTTCATGAATACAGAAGGTAATAGCTGACAAATCTGATCTGGCTTTTACTTCGGCGCATTACGACAGCATTCTGCTCCTGTATGCTGACGTTCTGTACAGCTCCAACAGAAGGAACAGGAAGGCTGAATCAGTGAGTCTTCTCTTAATTTCTATATATATTATACCAAAGAACATCCAGCACCACACAGTGAGGCTGCATCTTTATCACTGGGTTCTAGTCTGTCACCACAAAACTTCAAGATATAGTTTTGAGCAATTAATACACAAGATGTCTGCCTTATACTTGATATGTGCTATGTAACCAGAGTGCCTTCAGAGAGTCAGCATTATCTAGTGGCTAACTTTTGTTTGGTGCTCTGTCACTGAGAGACCTTGAGCAAGTAACTAACCTCTCTGTCTCAGTTTCCTCATCTGTGCAGTGGGCACAGTATTTTGTGAAGCACTTTGAGACCCTCTGGAAAAAGGTGGTCTGTATATTTTTTTTAAAGTGGACTTTGTTTCATGAAATCATAGATATCTTTTTTTAAATTTCAAGGACCTTTAGATTTTTGTTTTATGTTTGCTTTAAGTCTGAAGTGTTAGTCTGTAGCTATTTTAACATAAAGTTTAAACAGACCTAGTAGGAGGAGAGGCTTAACACATTCAATGAAGTGAGTTCATGTGATGAGCAGGAGGAGAGAATATGTATATCCTGGTTGGAGCAGTCAGAGAAGATTGGAGTTTATAAGCTGGAATAGATCAGGTCTATAATAGGACCTTTGTAATTCAGGGGTTCCTTTTCTGTGGGGATATGTGGTTGTATGTAGCCAGTAGGAGGCAGAAGAAGCTAGAAGTGAAAGTCTTTGTGGCTGTAGCATAGTGTTTGAGTAAGTTAACTGTCCGTATAACAGAAGTAATCCTGCTTTGCTGATGAAAGTTGGCTTTCACTGGGCGATTTTCATATCTGCACTGGCTTTGGAAATTGTCACTTTCCTTGACCAGCTGATACCAGTGACTGAAAGTGACAAGGGGAAGTGCATTCTCTGATGCTGCCTGTCAGGACACTTCAAACTCCTTTTTGCTGTATTTTGCATCATGATGATTTAAAGATAAGGGTTTCCAGTGCTGTGTGTGTGTGTGCGTGAACGATATATATATATATATAAAAATACATCTCAACCTTGGATTCTGCAGACCTGGGATCAAAAAAGCCTCCAGCAGCTGAAAACTCTCCCTTGTCAAAAACCTCAGTACTTGGCACTTTCGGGTGTATTATACTTTAGAGTTCTTTTCTTATAATGAGTTTGGGTGTGGGAGGGCTCTTAAGCTGAATATTTTGGTCACACCTGGTCACCTGTTGAATCTTCTAGTTGTTTGCTCTGTAGCCCTTCTCCCCTGCTTTTCTCTTCCTTCTACATTTCTCCTGGAACATCCTCCTATGTTAAATGTGAGTCCAGGGCCCAGCTTCTGTTCAGAGCCCCTGCACAGCCCTTAGTTCAGTGGTCCCCAACCTTTGTCATCTGGTGCCCGCCAGACGAAGAGCCATGGAGGACCATGGTGGCGGACAAGCATCCGCCGAAATTCCACCAAGTGGCAACGTCAATAGGCGTCGCTGCCAAAATGCCGCCGACAAGCAGTGTCATCCAGAGGCGTCGCCGCCGAAATACTGCCAAAAATCAGCAGCGACGCCTCTGGATGACACAGCTCGTTGGTGGCATTTTGGCGGATGCTTGTCCTCCGGCCAGTACGTGGCTGCACTTAGACACCCTGGTGGGCGCCATGGCGCCCGTGGGCACCGCATTGGGGACCTCTGCCTTAGTTGAATTTCTGTATGTTTCTAGGACGCAATACTCTGGAGCCCTGCAATGTTGGGAGCACCCCAGACACAAGCACTTGTCAGGCCATGCAAAGGTATCTGCCTGCACTGAGAGCCTCTTTGCCCTCTGCTCCAGCAGGTGGCTTTCAGCCGAGAGACTTCATGCTGAGGGTTTCCCCCGGCAGCACCCCTCTCTGACGAAGGCCTCCTGCAGGAGCAGAGGGCACAGAGAGGCTCCCAGCCCCAGCAACAGTGGCAGCATAAGACGCAAACCCATTAGTTAAGACACAAGTGATCTTTAAGCCTAGTTTAATAGTCTCTTTAATTTGGAAAACAAAAAAGGCTGTTGATTAAAGAATTTTCCCAAACACTCGTGGCTCCTTTTGAGGAGCCACTGCTCATAGTTTGGGAATCACTGATTTAGAGCAGCAACTCCACTGCCAGGAGTTGCCACAACTGTTGATTTAGGGACATAAGTCTAAGGGAGAAGGTCCAGAGAACCGTCTTCCTCCCTGTCCCTATAAAAGCTGATTTGGGAAGGCGAACTTTAATTGACACATTTTCTATTTAGCAAAACTCCAAAGATCTGTTTCTCTAGCAAGTGACTGTCTCCTCTAGCTGACCATGAAGTTTTAGGAATCAAGTATTTGAGCTGTCTGAGTGTTCCAATTCTCTGATTTCTTGGAGAAAGGAATTATATTTGTATTGCAACCCGCATGAGCTAGCTTCGTGTCTCCAAGCATGTCCTATTTTGTTCCTCCAGCTTGCCTTGGGCATCTGCAGGCCCTGGCAGTCCCTGAAACTCATTCATTTTCTCTCTTGTAACAGTGATTATTGTGCGTAGGAGATAGCAGTGCTACGTACTGCATACAGAATATTCCTAGGGAACTGATTCGTGTGGTTCAACAGTAAGAATACAGCTCTGCTACACCTTCAGGGAGCCCTGGAATGAAATTTTGGGGATGTCTCATCTTCCTGTTTAGTCCTGATTTGTATCTCTGAAGAGTCTTTATGCTCTTATTTTGCCAGTCGTTGCTTGTTAATACCCCGCCTGTAATGAGAAGTGAGATCAAGGGGTTATTGCAAAGGTCTGTGTGTTACTCCTGAGTTCTGTTCCCAATCCTGCCACAGATTTCTTGTGATCTTGGGCAAGTTGCATAACTGCCATGCTTGTTTAGTCATCTGTGAAATGTGTGTAATGCTCACCTACTTCCAGAGGTATCATTAGGCTTAATGTTCAAAAGTGCTTTCAGATCCTGGGATGAAAGAATGCTAGGAGTGTGTTATGACTGTAAGTGGGTCTAAAGTTTAATCCTGCCTTTTCCCATCTCCCCTGCACTCTGTACATAATCTAGTTTGTGTGGAAATGAAATGAACCTGGTGTACACATCTGCTGGAGCTGCGCATTAGTCAAGTGGGCTTTAGATAGGGCTTTTGACAGGTAAATCGATTGTGCAAGAGCTTTCAAATTATCACCTATAGGAAGCTAGCATGGCGTTTCCACCCAGGATGTTGCATATTGTGTTGATGACCGGCAAATAAGTTCTGTTGCCAGTACACTGATTCTGAGTATTGAAATGGCAACCCCCTGGGCTCAGTGTGTTCATGACCTAAAGGAATCCTTGTGTGATATTTACCAAATCTAGCCTTCAGGCATGGTACTAGCTTTTCCCCTTCATTATAGGGTTTCAAATTCTATTGACACTTGGCTCAGGGTGTGCTGGTGGTATGTAGAGCTGAAGGTAAAACGTCTGTGGAGATATCGGTCACGGTGCACCCTGTACAGGCTGGATTCAACTCCTTGCATAGTTTGTTCTCATTCAGTTCAGGAATGCAGGGTGCCCTTCCCTGAAGCTTTGGTAGCAGTCTGGTTATAATGCATCTGAATGGTTGTCGTTCTGCAGGGTGTGGGTGTGAGAGTGGGTGGTGGTCCTTTTGAGAGGGCGCATGCAGAACAATGATGTCACATCAGACCTAGACATTTTGATTCAGTATTAGAAATGCATGACGTCACCTTGGCTTGAGATAAAAGGGCTTTGTTCCTGACTGGCAGGCAGACGTGGTCTGAATCTTAAGACTAGCTTGTGCCCTGAGGATTGGAGGAGAACATTCCGGGCATAGGGCATTACTGTTACAGTGTAATGCACCGTGTAACAGTCTGCAGACAGAGGGATCTGGATAAAAAAGATCCTTGTTTGACCAGGGGGTCTAAAATAGTTGTCTAGAAGCTGTCTCAGTAACCAGTACAGTTATGCTAAATAACCTCAGATGTTGGGTGCACTGTGTGGCACAAGACTGAAGTGCCTTTAATCACTTGATGGATGGGCATATGGTAGAACCATAAATGCTGTTTGTGTTTAGTACAGACACTCATGACTTATTTTCTAGGCTGTGGGATGTCTGCAGTGGGCAGGCTTTCTCCTGAGGAGACTTGGCTATAGCCTTTGCCACTCCATCCCCACCACCACCCTTAGCACCAATCAGTGCTGCTCTGAACATAGGCTGCAAAGGGACATGAAGCACCCTTCCAGGAGCACCATTGCATGCCTTTAGAGCCACTAGATAGGGTTAACTCTGGCTGGTGCAGCTTTTGCAGAGTCCATTGTAGTGCATGTGAGAAGTGCTGAATTAATGGTTCTAAGAAGTGAAGCCATCTGTCCACACCAATGCCCTTCTGCCTTGCTGTGGAGGGACCACCGGCTGGATTGCGAGAGAGCACTTCACTCTTCCTGCCCTTTTCATTCTTGGCCTCTCTGAGGGTGTCGAGTATAATTTTAATGTAGACTCCAGACTACTAAAAACTACTGAAATCGCCAACTCATTGCACATAGACCATTGAACTGTTGTCGGTTGTAATGACTTGCCATAACAAACATGCCCTGGACTTGAACAAGTAGCTTGAAAGGGAGAGACTCCCCTCCAGTTACCAGTGCCAGAGGGTATCTATTCATTCTCTTCACACCCAGGGACCTTGAGCATCTTGTGATGTTTCTCATCACCTCCCTTCCTCTAATATTGAGCATTCTCTAGTGCTAGTCAGTTGCTGAAATTGTTATTGTGATAGCTGGGCACAGGGCTATTCCAGTGTGTGCAACACGGGGAGCTTTCATTGCTGGAAGGGAAGGACTTGCAATTAGTGCCAGTCCTTTTTAAAGCTTTGTTTACAGCATCAAATCCTATTCAAGCTTCCCCTCTCCTCACCCTCACTAAAAAGGCAAATGGCTGAGAGAAATCATTCTTGTGTGTACTTTTCCCATTCCCTTGGGATGTTAGGAAAACTCTCAGAATTTTCCTGGTGAGTGACTGACTGACACACTTCTGATGTAGCGTGTGGGACTTGGAGCGGTGTAGTAGTTACAGCACTCTTGAGACCCAGATTTCATTTCTGCCTAGAGAGGGCTTCTGAATCTTGGTCTGTCTCATAGTGGAGAGTTTTTACAAAGCACCTGTCACTGGTTTAGATGTGGGGAAAACAGGTCATTATAAGGTTTCTTCCTTACTACTTTCTTCTAAAACGTATGGTATTGGACCAAATAGACCACTAATGAGAGGAGTTCTTGTGACTTAATGGCCATTCCCATGTTATAATAATTAGAGCCATAATGTGACACACAGTGGGAGCTAGGTTTCACCCCAGAAGTAGTTGCCTTTCATTAATGATTGTCCCTGGGCTCAGAAGTACAGTTTATAAAGCAAGTTAAACTTTCATATAACCATAACCAAACAATCGTATTCTAAATCACAGATTAACCACGTCACAATCCTTTCTCACCAATTCACTGTTTGTACAATTTTGAAGCCAAAGTACAGGATTTTTTTCCACATTTTTGTCTCCTTTTGTTTATCACTTTTGAGAGTTGCATATATTTGTATCCAATTCCAGACTCTAAAATGGGTGGAAATCCTCTCATTTTTATGCCGGGTGTTTAACACACGTAATCTCCTGACCTGCTGATTCTTTCTTCAATTCCCTATTGAAATAGAGAGGGGTTCACTACCTTCTCTTCAGTGACATAAATGGGTGTGAAGGAGACGTAATCACTTAAGTCTAGCGCTTTAGACACATTTGTAGCCACTCTCTGTTAAATGAGGCTTATTCATGTAAGAGGTTTATTCCATAATCTGATTTGTTCCTTTGGGTTTTGCTAGAATCACGTGTTTGGAATCTTTGCTGTCAGTGTTGTTCTGGACTTCTCAAAAGTTGATGCTTTGAGGAGAGACCTGCTTCTAAATTAGCCTTTCATTAAATCTTTTTGTTTAGATCTTCCGTACCTCAGTCTGCAGCCCAAGCAGTCCACCAAGTTTTGGCTACAGTTGCTACAAATCAAGCCAAGCAGGTATCTCTTGATATTTTTTTTACCTATTAAGCACTATGCCGGGCAGATGCCGTACCACTCTCAGTTTCAGCTGCTGTTGAATAGGTTGTCTTGTAGTCCTTTTCCACAATCTCTATCCTGCATTCCTTTCAAACCACTGCTTAATCTGTGACCCTGACTGGATAGTGCCAGACATATCTGTATTATGTCTCTTAACTCTACTGCTTTCATATTGTTTTTGAAAATAGCTTGCGGGCTGCAAGTGGCCATGGTCTTACTGCCGCAACAGGGCTGTCTAGTCAGTCTGAAACGAACAATGAGGGAGATAGTGTTAACTGAGTTAATGAACATTCCGAGTTGATGCAAAAACAGAGGCTGGTGGGGAAATCAGGGGGAAGAATAATTCTCCGCATCCAGTATTTTCCATAAAACCTTTCCTACTGGGGGATTAGATGCTACAACAGGTAAATGGTCATCCACATCCCAAAACATGAACATTGTCAGTCTTTGTTCAGGAGAGCCTCAGAACTGCAGTAACAGAGGTTTGCTGGGCTAGATTGGAGACTCATTGGAAGAGTTGAGTTTGGACCCTATTGAGTTTTGTAGAGCTATGTGGGGGCTCACAACTGTAATAGGAAGGGGAATAGTGCAGATGAGGACAGGATGTATTGCTAGTGTTGGCAGGTGCTTTGGCCAGTTTCTCCTAGTTTTAGCTACATATAGTGCTCCTTTCCTTTTTTGGACACCAAATCCACTTCAGAATTACATGGAGTAACTTTAAAAACAAATTTTTTTCATTATACGCTTGGGCATTGAAGTAATATTTACATTAAGTGGTGTTTGTATTTTTAGGCATCTCTAACCAGCTCACTTAAGGCACAGTCTTCACCTGTATCTGCCTCCATACCATGTACCATCACTACTACAGCTGGTCAAATATCAGCTGGCAACAAAATCTCAGGTCAGTTGTCATTTCTGTTGAGATGGAAACAAAAATGGGAGAAGGCCCATCCTTCATAGCACGGGGGGGGGGGGAAATCAAGACACTGGTTCAACTTCTGTTGACTGGCCTCTTACTGTTTCAGTCTAGAGCAGGGGTGGGCAAACTTTTTGGCCTGAGGGCCACATCTGGGTGGGGACATTGCATGCAGGGCCATGAATGTAGGGCTGGGGCAGGCGAATGGGGTTCAGGAGGGGGTGCGGTGTGTGTGAGGGGGCTCAGGGCAGGGAGTCAGGGTGTGGGGGATGTAGGAAGGGTTCGGGGTACGGGCACCAGTCCGGTGCCACTTAACTTGAGCGGCTCCGGGGTCTCAGCGGCACACGGCAGGGCTAAGGCAGGCTCCCTGCCTCCCCGGCCCTGTGCCACACACCATGTCCCTGCGGCCCCGGTGGGGGCAGAGGGCTCCATGCATACGCTGCCCTTGCGGGGCGGTCCCTACCGGTTAAGGAGCCCTCTGCTCTCCTCCCTCCCCACCCCCGGCCACAGAGATGTGGTGCTGGCCGCTTCCGGGAGCAGCGTGAGGCCCACAGCACCACAGGCATGGCAATCCTAACGGGCCGGATCTGGCCCGCAGGCCGTAGTTTGCCCACCCCGGTCTAGAGAGAGAGAGTTTTAAAAGCAAAGGTACAAAAGATAAATGGAACAGCTGCTCAAAACTCAACCCATCCAGATGGTTTTTTGTCTAAAATTCTGCCTTGAAAAAGTTCCTTTTTCATTCTGGAACCAAGGTGACTACACTTAATATTTAGCTTGTGTGTTCCCTTTAATTGTAAATGTTTGAAGTATCTGAATTGGACACTGGTGTGTTTAAAAAATCAGTTAAAATGGAAGCCTGTTTAGGGCTTGAAAGCGTGGTATGCTCAACTGCACTCTGGGATTTTCACTGCACTGTAGCAGCGTCAACATGAGATGACTTTGGTGCAAGCTGATGCACAAGATTCACACCCTGGCTTGCCGTGCAGTAACTTACTATGTAGGCAAGCTCTTAGATTGTGTAAAGGACTTCCACTGAAGTGAGACAATGACATCCTTGTCTAGAGGTAACAGTAATATTATCCCCTGTTAATTTCTGAATTTGTGGGTATTAACCAGAATAACCCCTGCTAGGCAGTTAAGTTACCTAGCTTAAGGGCTACTGCAGATCTCCTTACAATTATCAACTATACCAATAGTTTGAAATATGATCAAGTACACACACACGTATGTTTCAGAGATCAGTGTTAATTTCTACTGTGACCATGCAGAGTTTGGAATTGCCCACATCTCTATACAATAGTTGTTTGCTGCCTTCAAAGAGAAGATACACATGAATGGACTTTGTGGTTCTATGTTTAAGGCCTGGTCAACACTACAAACTTAGGTCAACTTAAGTCAGTCTAATAAAGTGTGTCTCTACACTACCAAGTCCCTTCCAGTGCTAAGTGGCCTGTAAAGTCGACTTCTCTACTCCACCTCCGCGAGAGGTGTAGTGCTTGATTCAACATCCATAGGTCGACATGGGGATAGCGTAGACACCGCATTGTATAATTCGAATGAATTGGCCTCCAGGAGGTGTCCCACAGTGCTCTGCTGTGACCACTTTGGAGAGCACTTTCAACTCCACTGCCTATCAGCCAGGTACACAGGAAACAGCCGCTCCTCTGTTAAAGCTCCGGGAGCTTTTGATTTTTCATGTCCTGTTTGATCAGCGTGGAGAGCTTGCCAGCACAGCTGAGCATGGAGACTCAAGGCCGCAAACATCCTCCTGCATGGAGTACACAGGAGGTGTTGGGTTTTACTGCTATGTGGGGAGAAGAGTCTGTACAGGCAGAGCTCCGATCCAGCAGAAGAAACAGTGACATCTGTGTCAAGATCATGCGGGGCATAGAGGAGATTGTGCAGGGCATGGGGGAGAAGGACTACACCAGGGACTCTCAGCAGTGACACGTGAAAATAAAGAAGCTTCGGCAAGCATACCAGAAGACAAGGGAGGTGAACAGTCGTTCTGGTTCTGCCCCACAGACATGCTGCTTTTATGAGGAGCTGCATGCAGTTCTCGGCAGCGACCCCATCACTACCCCAAAACACTCCGTAGATAACTCCCAAGAGCCTCGGGCGTCCTCGAGCAACAACAAGAAGGACATTGTTGAGGAGGATAAGAATGTGAGGCAGGCAAGTGGAGGATCCATTCTCCCCGACAGACAAGAATTGTTTTTAACCCTGGAGCCCATCCCTACACAGGACCAGTTAGTGGCAGAGCATGATGCTGGGAAAGGCACCTCTGGTGAATACACATTTCCAATCAAACTCTAGGGGTTACATGCCATTATTTTTTATGTTTACTCAGAACAAAAAAGTAGGTGTAGTAGGTATTAGTTGCCACTCCAGCTATGCAGTGGGTGCTGTCCGAAAAAGACTCTTTATGTGCATGGGGATGGCCTGAGAATCCTCCATGGAGATCTCTAGGAAGCTTTCATGGAGGTACTCTGCAATCCTTTGCAGAAGGTTTCTGGGAAGGTCTGCCTTATTTCGTCCACCACGGTAGGACACTTTCCCATGCCACTCCAGTACTAACTCTGCTGTCATCATTACAGCACACAGGATTGCAGCATAAGGACCAGTTCTGTATCCAGATGCTTGCAACATCTGCTCCTTTGCCTCCTCTTTTACCCTAAAGAGAGTGATATCGCATAGGCTCACCTAGAGGAAACGGGGGAAGTTTTCAATGCTAGCCCTTAAACCACAAACAATTCAACCAATAATCCACCCCCCGTTTGGTGAAATATGGGTGTCACAACCACACTTTCCCAAACGTGCCGTGGTTGTGATTGGAAGGGATCACCATGTGTTACAAGCAACATTGGAAAAAAAGGGAAGGGGGTGACTTCCTGTTTTGTCTCCCTCCCGCCCCCCTCACCGACCCATAAAATAGTTTTTAAATAACCAAACTAATTGGAGGGCTTTACCCTCGTGCCTGTCCTCAGGCACCATCCAGGTTGCTGGGGGAAAGGGTGCTTTTTTCAGGTTCCAACCTGTGATCCCAAGGATGTTATCACACAAGCAGCAACACAAGACCTCTCGCCCATGCCTCATGGCCTTACTCACCATGGCTGGAGCAGCAAACAGTCTCTTGCAATAGCCAGCGGTTGTGATTACGTTGTGGCTTCAAGGTGTATTTTTTTTAAAAAACCCACCAGAAATTATGCACGCACTGTCAATGCTATCCTTGTGCGTTGCATTCCTTGCAGCTGAAACCTTGTCCATTGGCACATCCTCCACACCAGGGCAGAGACTTTTCCAGATTAGAAGGCAGAAAAAAGACTATTTGGGAGGACATTTGCCTGGCATCCGAAGAAGTGGGTATTCACCCACGAAAGCTCATGCTGCAAAACGTCTGTTAGTCTATAAGGTGCCACAGGATTCTTTGCTGCTTCTACAGAACCAGACTAACACGGCTACCCCTCTGATACTTGTCATTTTAGTATTGCTGCGCTTCAGGGCTGGGGAATGCTCTTCACACAGTTCCTGGAAAATGGCCTTGTACATTGGAAAGTTCTGCAGCCACTGCTCATCATCCCATAGCTGCATAATGAAGAGGTCCCACGAGTCAGTGCTTGTTTCCCAGGCCCAGAAACGGCGTTGAGCCGTGTCAAGGTGATGCGTGACTGTTGCCAGCAACTGTAAATTGCTCTGCTCCATCTTCCAGCAGCGCTGCTTGCGTGGCATCACATTGTTCCATGCTGCGACTCCTGTATTGGCTGTGTAAATACTGCAGGATAAGACACTGGGAGTTTGTAATGTTCACAACAACAGCGTACAGCTGAGCGGGGTCCATGCTTATCGTGCTATGGCATCTGCGCAGGCACCCAGGCTTACAAAAAAGGCTTGGTTTGTTTGCCATTGATTTCAGGGAGGAGAGGAGGTAAGTGCATAATAGGAGGCTAGTGCCATGTTTCCATAACCATCCGTGACAATGTTTTGGTCCCATAAGCCATTGCAAGCCCAACCCAAAATTCCACTCGGCTACGTGCACGGTGTGATAGCTTCCACAGTACAGTGCTTCGTGCATCAATGCAAGCCCGGCTAATGAGGATGCACTCCTCTGACCAGTGAGCACAGTGTGAACATGCAGGATCAACTTGCTTAAATCGAAGGCTCGATGTCGACTTACATAAAGTTGACTTAACTTTGTAGTGTAGACGTGGCCTAAGAGTGAAGAAGTGATGGGTAGTAGGTGGGCATTAATCTGTTCTACTGTAGCTACCTAGTTCAACCATCCGGTATGGTATCTAGGCCGAAAGAGGAACCTGGCAAGCAGTTGGCACATAGCACTCTGATACCTGGAACTTGGCAGTTCTGGGTTAGTTATTAGAAAATGAGACAAGGCTATTTCGTTGCAAATGGCTTTAAATAGTAGTTGAATGTACTTCAGCATGAATTAATCACTAATCCATTTGACTGCACCGTTGGTTTTCTATGACTTCTGAGGTTTGTGCTCAGATGTGATCAAAGCGACTGTCAAACGTTTTCTCCCTCCAGGCTCTTCTGGCTTTTGCATATCAGTTTGGGGATACTCCAGAGACTGTTAATCAGCGTTGTTTTTCAGTGCACAACTAAATCATGTCTAGAAATCCGTATGACGGGACTGCTAGAAGAATTATGAAATATGGTGTAGAAAAGGGATTCATGGAGTAGGAAGAAGCAGAAAAATCCCCACAATGTTACTTGTCTCCTGCGTTATTCAGTTCAACCTTTTTTCTGTTGTAAAAATTAGATAAAAGTAAATAACTAGATAAGTGTGTGCATGCTTGCAAAGATTAGGATTAGAGTGAGCCTTCTGTGTGGAGCAAGACATCTTTCTGAAGTTATACCAGACTAGAATCCCTCTCCGCTCTTCTGTTAATTGTTTCCAGTGACTTCTCAATAGCAGCTCTGGCTTCTCCATTTCCTTGGTGTCAAGAGGATTCAAAATAAGGAGCCATCTTGCTCTTAAGAAAAAATGGTTAAGAGCAGTTAAAACTTGGAGAGGTTGGGTTTTTTTTTTGTTTTTTGGGAGGGGGTTGGATCTAGGTTCTTCAAGTAGTAAGAGCCTGTAGCCTCTGAAAAGTCAGTACACCGCTACCCCGCTATAATGTGACGCGATATAACACGCGTTCGCATATAGCGTGGTAGCAGCAGGGCTCTGGCAGCACTTTAAAGGATCCAGGGGCTGCTGCGGGGAGCCCCAAGCCCTTTAAGTCACCACCGGAGCCCTGCCGCCGCTACCCCAGGTCTGTGGGAGTGGGGCTGGGCTGGCGATTTAAAGGGCCCGGGCTCCCCGCAGAGGTCAGAGCTCTTTAAATCACCCCTGGAGCCCTGCTGCTGCTACCCCGGGCTGCGGCAGCAGGGCTTGCTGGCGATTTAAAGGGCCTGGGGCTCCCCGTGGCCGGAGCCCTGGGCTCTTTAAATCACTGCTGCAGCCCTGCAACCGCTACCCCGATATAACAGCATTTCACTTATAACATGGCAGGGATTTTTGGCTCCCCATGACTGCATTATACTGGGATAGTGGTGTATTTAGAAGAGCTATCTTTTTTTTGTTAGGCAGATTACCTAGTACTCATCCTTTCCCGCCATAGACAAGAATACCTCAAACCACAGTATCACTCAAGATTGTTCAGTTATATGTAGCTTGAGAATTCCAAATTAGTGTCCCTTTTCCCTCTAACAAAATGGTAAAATGGGACGGGGCTGAGAAGATTAAGAATTACAGTGATGCTTGCTTGTTTCACTGTATAAAGAAAAGAGGAAATCAGTGGTGGCAGGAGGAGTTGATCTTCACGCATGCGTTAGATAGCAGTGCTTGAAATGGGTATGGGGTTTTATAAAACCTCTTGCATAAATTTCTGAAATCCATTGCATCGTTGATGCACATGAAATATTCTCTTTAATCCATAGATGTAGGTTGCTTCTTAATCAGAGAATAGAGCTAATAAAAGTAGTCAGGAACCACATTTCACATAACACAACAATACATAAAAAAAAGAACACGAACCTCTTAAAATGTTAGTTGAAAATGTCAGATGTTGAATTTGATAGTACCTTCTCTGTATTTGAACACTGGTTGTTATGGTGATGGTTTCAGGAAGGAACACTGTCAAGGATTTCTTGGTAGATTTTGTTTGTGCTATAATATTTATTATCTTATGAGAGAATGTGACCATTAACTTTGCTCCTAGTCAAATACAAATTATTGCTTCAATTTTGTTAATGGTTCAAATATCTGCAGTCTAGCACTAGTAGCATTAATGCTTTTATGTATAAGTGTCAAATAAAATAAAACTGAAATGCACTTCCTGAGGATATGATGTTAGAATTTTGCAAGACTTTTGTTTTCTGTTGTGTTTCCAGTTTGTGCAATAGGACACTGTGTGTGTGTGTGTGTGTGTGTGTGTGTGTGTGTGAAATGCTCTTTTCCTTTTGATACTGCACATGGTCCATCAGATATGTGAGAACACTGCTGGGCTTGGCCTAAAATTCTCTAGCTACAGTACATGACATGAAAGGCCTATACTTAGGGGGACCTGAAGGTGAAAAGATGATTCACTGGTTTTGTATGTGCTGTTTCCTGCAACTTTTGTTGTTCTTGTAACCCTAGGGCAAGGGACAGCAAAAGCAGTTGCAGCTGTGACCTCTTCTACAGTGACTTCAACTCCAGTGGCTGCTGCACAGTTTAACCAGACATTTTCATTCTCTTCATTGGGGTCTGTTATGAGCCTTTTTATTTCTGTATGATATATCTTCTAAGTACTATAATGCTTCTACAGCAAATAATATCGGTGAGCTATGTAGCAATGAAAAATAGCTACTGTAATTATAAAAATTTTCCATCAGTATGTGTGTAATTGAAGCTAATGGCTCCAGTCAAGGGCTTGGCAAGGCTGATGTGCTTCATAGAAGGGCTACATAAGCAAGGTTAGAAGAGCTGTGGGAATTTGGCACAATTTTATTTTGCTGTGAACATTCTGGATGAGTAATTCTGTTCATAGGTTTTGGGTGGCTGGTTGGCAGCATGGCATTAGCTGGGTTGTGGAAAACTTATACAATTCTAGGAACCTCTGAATACGTTGGGTTAAAATCCAAGGGTTTAATTGTGGTGGTATATTTAGTGGTTAAAGCACCAACCTGATGGTCAGGCAAACTGAATTCACTCTCTGCCTCCCAAACGTGCAGCAGAGACACCACTCTCTCTACCTATGTGCTTAGAAGTGTAGAGTAGAGTGCTCCCCTTGGAGGGGGGCAGAAAAAAACATGTTGGGGGATAGTCACTTCTCTGTGAAGACCAAGACAAAATGGATCTGGCTTTATCACCTCTTTATCCAGCCGGGACAGAGAAGTAACAGTGGAGCTTTTCCTAGAAGCTAGGACAAGAACATGAGAGAATGAACCTTCAAATCATCAGCTCTTAGCTGTTGAGAAGGCCTGAAGTTTCCTCTTCCAGAGGCTAAAATTGAGAGGCAGGGAATCGGGACTATCCTTGTAACCTTTGCTGATAGGTTTTGTTCTCCAGTTAATTTTTCTAACCCTGGATTATACAGATGGGGTCCATTACAAAAGGGAGGATGTACATGCTAACAAGGTTCTGATACACACAAGCACTGAAATTTCCACTTACGGCTGGAAATCTGGACAGACAGTCCAGTTTGAACTCACTGAAGTTAAAAAAAGACACAACAGCATGAATGCCATATTGTGACTTGAAAAGTAATCCACTCATGGAGGTGACTACAGTCCCAATGCCATCTGGTGACTTCTGTTACATAAGCAATAACACACAGTGAGGCGTGTGTTACAATGAAATAAAAGCATGGTGTTATCACGTTATAACGTTTATTCTAAAATGCTTAAAAAAAATAATTTATAAACACATATATTTTTTAAATGTACTTGGTGAAGGCAGGTAAAATAGATATTCTGTGCATATTTACCATTCAAGTTAATTTTTTTGAAGCAGGTGTAGGCAAGTATTTTAAAACAGAGGTTTGGGAATTCCCTTTCCCGAGTTCTGTTGCAGACTGCCACTTCTCCTATGATTTTAGTCTCTTAATCCCTCTTGCCTTAGTTTATTAATCTGTATGTTGGGTATAACACATAAACTCTTTGACTTGTTGCACTCTTCAAAGGACCCAGGTATTTAATCTTTAAAGGAGGAAGTTGAAATTTGGATATAAAAGAGAAAATCAAAAACCCTCTCAAGTTACAGTCCCCTTGTCAGAGCCTAGAGTGTTTCCGCTGGATGTAGAGCCTCTGTGATTGTGCCAGCAGAGTGTAATGAAACAACCCAGACTTTCTCCTAAAGCTGCAGCAGCAGCATCTGTCTCAGAGACTCAGGGTGAAGTGGCCAGAATGCTGAAATTCCTGTAGGCTTTTAGGTTCCCTGAAGGATCACAGACCTCATTATGCTGGCTTTATTCTGTATTCAGCTAAAACTAGATTAAAATATATTTCAAGAATTCCTCTCCTTAAAGTATGTTTGTATTATTAACTGAGTTGTGGAAATAATCTTTTAATGTATATAATGTGGATGGTTTCCTCCTTCATGAGTGGTAGTAAAGTGCATATAATTATCCCATAAGTCTAATCTATATCTATATAGATATAAAAAAAATCATTTGGCTTTAAGGCTGTCACTTGATTTTAGATAAATCCATGTGCTTCCTGTAGCTGCTGCTGCCATTAGTCTCTACCAGATCCATTTTCTGCCGAGTCAACTTATTGTATGGAGCCTTTCCTAACACTGAATGGAAGAGAGGAGCGAAACAGCAGAGGAGAAAGGACATGGGAAGATGAAGTGGTCAGAAGGGTCTTGAATTGAACTGAACTCTTACTGTCTATAATTTTCTAAGAGCTTTGTCATATGTAGGGAAACAAATGTAAGCCATTCTCCCTGCATGTGTCAACTGCTGTACAGAAGTATTTCCAGTCATAACAGGTTTGCAGGAGGGAAGCAGGGATACATACACCCACGTACACAAATCCTGATTTTGTACACCCCTGTGCTGGGAATCTGGGTTTCACTGGCTGTGTTAGTCATGAGGAAGGAAGTATTAATACTATATAAACTAAATATCTTCTGTCCCTTTTTCTTTTTGTCCCTAGGACTGGGTTTAATTTTGGTGCAGCCACATCCACTGCATCAACACCACCCAGCCTTTCTGCCTCACAAGGTAAATTATGTGAAGTGTGAAATAACATCTTTTCTATTTTTCCTCTAGATGAATATTTAATGCCTTTTCCATGCATACAATTCTTGTGTTCTGTTGCTGCTTTTTTGTTAAAACTGCAGTAGTTGCAATAATATTGTGTTTTGTATCCATATGCTGGATTAAGCCATGTAATATGCAGGAATCCAGGCCACGTGCCTTTCAATTAAGAGTAAGCAAAATATTTGTTCCCAAGAACATCTAGTGAAGTATTAGCACATGAAAAGGGCAGTATCTGAAATTATTTCCTCTACTATCTTTAATCTGCGGGCTTTAAAATGGCATAGGTACAGGTGGCTGGCTTCCTAGTGCCAGCAGCCTTAAGTAGAACATGTATATGGTGAGTGATTTGGAACGATTTATAGCTGCATGCTTCTCAGAAGCTGATGTGAAAAACAGGCAGGCTGCCTCTCCTACTTAATCCTTTGGTAGATCATATTTACCAGTAACTACCTGGATGGAAGAGCCCCTGCTGTATCAGTGTGCAATTATTCCATCTCTTGCAAGGGGGAAGAACAGATTTCATTTAATCTTCAACTTCCAGATCAAGATCTTACAAATTTGGATAAATAACAGTGGTGAAGGGGGATTGGAAGGTTCAACAAGCCTAACGAACTATTTGTAGTGCTCTGCATTACACATGAGTAATTTCAGTTCCTCATGATACTTTCCCTGGATCAGCAAGAGTACCCTAGCCTTGGTTAGCTATTTATGGTGGAGATGGGAATTGAGTGAAGAAAATTGGTAAAGACCTTAAAGTTTCATGAGGAAATAAGTCATACTAAATCAATGTCTGTTTCTAGTATATATTAGTCTGTATCACTTTGACCTTTTAATTTATTTTTTTTAAATATGGGTCAGTAAGGGCAGAGAATAGAAATTAGGGCTTCTCAATCTTGCGCTCTCTCTCTGGTCCCAAAACTACTTGGTCTTTTTATTGGCTGGTTCCCATGTCAAGTCTCTTATGCGCTGTCTAAATACCACAAAACTAATAGGTAATTTAAGCATATTGTACCATATTTGTAAGTTCAAAGTAGGCATATAAATGTCATGAAATATATAAAATATACAATCATACTGAAAATTTTCTGCATACTAAATTGCACATTCTGATAACTATATATTGAATAAATGTTATTACATTTGAGAGCTTTTCTTCAGTATTTCAAAGATTATAATAATCTAGGTAAGTGGCTAAGATTTTATATGAAAAGACTTAATTCTGTAGAAAATTTGCAACTTCCAGAAAACAGCTTTGTGACCCAACCTTAGCGGAGAGCCACTGCTTTAGACTACCAGTTCTTCACTGCATGCCAGAACTTTTTGCTAAGTACATAAAGGGTATAAAAAGTGGAGGTAACTGCAAGATGTACTGTAGTAAAGAGAGTGGGCTTTTTAGTTAGATAATTATAACTGTTGAAAAATGAAGGAAGTAAGAGCACGTACAATGGCTATAACCCTCTCTATAATGAAATGGGCCTCAGATATAGCCATTGTTACCCTCATGAAAGCAGGGCTTGAGAAAGTGGCAGGTATAGTTAATCATCTGATAGTCATGAGACTGTAAAGTCTTTGAGGTAGGAGCATTTTCTTCATACCTGTCTGTAAAGCACTCAGCATGCTGGTACTATACAGATGATAAATGAGCATTGCAACCTGTAACTCATTTTAATTCCTTTTATGTCTCTGTAGCAGTGACAGCCCCTGCTAAAGAGTCAAGTCAGCCTGATGCATTTTCACTTGGTGGGGGTACTAAATTTGGAACAGTTCCTGAGAGCTCATTTACCTTTGGATCCACCAAGCCAGCCAACGTTTCAGGAGTCTCCATGACGAGTGGCTCTTCTGTAGATGCCACCCAGACGAACAGCAAACCTGCTCCGACTGCCACTTCTTCTGTTCCCTCCACAACCTCTGGCAAACTGGAAGTCCTTCCATCAAAGCCAGGAGATAATTTATTTCAGAGTAATATGGCTGGGGAAACTCTTGGGAGCTTCTCAGGATTAAGGGTTGGTCAAGCAGATGATAATACCAAAGTCAATGTTAAAGCTCCATCTCCCAACGTTGCTGGTGGACAGCCAACTAAAACATCCACAATACCTTCTGGATTTACCTTTAACAGCCCTCTGCAGTTAGGGAAACCTGCGGAAGCCGCTTCAACATTAGTCATGGCCACCAGTACAGCATCCACATCAGTCAGCACAAATACTACAGGCAGCATATTTGGCAATGTCCAGTTAACCAGCACCGGGTCCTCTGGGGTATTTAGTCTTGGAGGATCTTCAGGTGGCGGCAAGCCTGCTTTTTCATTTGGCCTTCCACAAGCAAACAGTATCACATCCGCCTCTGTACCTGCAACTCTCCCCACTTCAGCATCCCTGTCATTTGAAAGTCTTTTGAGTTCAGCACCAACTGCTGTATCCCCAGCAACTTCTAGTAATGGTGCAGGGGATGTCAAGCTACTACCTTTGTCTGAAAAGCCACCTGAAGGTGAAATACTAACAACTGTGTCTCCACCTCTAACTTCTCAGCCACAAACAACCCAACCACAATTACAGCTGTCCGATTCTGTTAAAGACGAACCTGCTTTATCTCAGTCTATAGCAGGAGATGCAGATGTTACTGGTCCTAGCACCTCCTTGACTCCTTCCACGGATACAATCTCTACAGCTACCTGTGCTACTGAGTCTAAGGCTGAGGCAATTCCTCCAGTCTCTACCTCTGCCCCACTGGACCAGAACATTTCAGTGACCGCAGCTGCAGCAGATGTTGTCATCGCCCCTTCTGCAGAAATTACAAGCACATTGGCTACCACCAAGGATATTGATACATCTGTTCAAAGCCCAGCTGCAGGTACTTCTGTATTTGAGACTGTTTCTTCAAGTTCCTCAGTGTTCTCTCAGCCTCCAAATTCCAGTTCTTCTTCCTCGGCCTTTAGTCAGCCTGCTGGTGACACAACCACCACCCCGTCCACTCCTGTTTTTGGACCGATAACAGCAGCTACCACAGCATCTTCTCCATTTGGTCAACACACCGGCAGCACTGTCTCCACCACTGCAGCTACTACTCAGGTAGCTGGCTCAGGGTTTGGTGCATCTGCTTTTGGCACCACAGCAGCTGCAGGTGGCTTTGGTCAGCCAGCATTTGGGCAAGCACCAGCCTTTGGACAGCCAGCAAGCAGTTCTTCAAGTGGTTTTACCTTCACTCAAACTGGGTTTGGAACAATGCCTGTTTTTGGCCAGCCGTCTTCCTCCACTGCAACTTCAAGTGGTGGGAATGTCTTTGGAGCACCGTCTAGTACCAACAGTCCAAGTTCTTTTTCTTTCGGCCAGCCATCTGCCAGCACTGGCGGTGGACTATTCGGGCAAAGCAGTGCTCCAGTTTTTGGGCAGAGTGCTGGCTTTGGACAGGGTGGCTCAGTGTTTGGTAACAACCCTACTGCCACCACCACTACATCATCTTCTGGATTCAGCTTCTGTCAAGCTTCAGGTAAGAGCGAGTGGTGATGATGGGGTAGTCTAGTTAGAATACAGCTGTCAGGTTGAGGTAGGTGAGCAGTATTTCCTAGGAAAAACTAGGACTAATTTTGATGCCTTCTGCTGGCAGTGGACATAGCAGCTCCAAAGGTATGTGTGAGACCTGCAGTTGGAAGTGAAACATTTTGCTTTAATCCTAATAGTTTCAGTGGGAGCTCTGTTTGAATAAAGACGTAACAGGTTTAGGTTCCCTTTCCTAACTATCCCTTGACATGATTCTGAGCAGTGTATTGTGCTGCTCATTGACCAATAATTCAAGTGTTTTGGATTCACTGTAGTCTCAAATTACGAAGAATTAAATGGCTATTTAAGGACTTCAGAGCATTACATTAAAGTAAACAGAGATCTAAGGTAAGCCTGTAACAGTGAGGAAATTAATACAGCTGAAGAACCCTCTTAAGTGAACTGTATTGCATACATGCAGTCAGAGCATATAGATGTACTGTTACATCAGGATCTGAGGGACTAAACCAGAGACCTTTACCCACCCCAAAGCAGTGGGTTAATGAGGAACTAGTCACCTAGCTAAGTATGCTTTTGCTTTATGAAATGTCTTGCAAATAAACAAGGGGGAAAATGTGGCTTCAGAGTCCCTGCCTGTGCAGATAAAGTGAATATTTACACAGGCCAGAACCTTGTTAGCCAGTCTTTCTCTTGTTACCTATGTTACTAAAGCAAATTGCTTCTCTGTTCAGGCAGGGTTATAGCCTTCTGAGAGCCTTGAATGAAAGGTGCTAAGTGCAAAGTAATATTAGATAAAATGTATTTCCAATAAAACTAATTAGACTAATTTAATTATAACAGATGGGACTGTAGGAGACCTGCCTCTTGCATTAACTATAGTAATAAAGAATACTTAAGTCTGGGGGAAGTGAACTCCTGCTAAAGGAAGGTGCTTCTAATTATAGAAACTGCAAATCTTATTACAAAGTATGTATTTAAGTGAACTGGGAAATGGAGTCGGGAGTTCTTTTTAATCAAAACATTTCATTATCTTTAACTGGAATCTTTAGGTAACAAAGCTCAGATCCTCTCTACACGAGGGAAATCAAAATCCTACAGCATTTGTTCATAGATTGCAGCATTACGGTGATGTTAACAGAAATCCAATCGGAAATTCAGTACTGTTAACAGCAGCCCAAACACTAAAACAGATTTTATTTCCTGTTTGTTTTAAATGGGGGAGAGGGGATAATGACTTTCAAATAAAATGTAAATAAGGGTAAATATTATGTCTTATACCGTTCATGTGTTGGTATGTACCTAGTCACTTCAGCTCCATTTGGTGATAACCTTTACAGTATTCTAAATGATACTTCAGTTTTAACTTTATATCTTGAAGTGCATTGCTCCTTTTTACTGGAGCCTCTGTATTACTCTCTTCTGAGGTACTGAATAGCATTCCCTTTTTAAATGGTCTGGTACCATAGTATTGCACAAGATGGAATTATATTGGAGCATCTTTTCCGTTTCTTCTTTGGCCAGGTTTTGGTTCCAGCAACACAGGTTCCGTGTTTGGACAGGCAGCCAACACTGGGGGCGCTGTCTTTGGCCAGGTAACTACTATGTGTGTTGTCTCTGTGTACATGGCAGGGCCCTGTACTTGCAAATAGACTGGTCCAAATAACTTTGGTTGTATCTAGCAAAATAGAACCTGTTTTATAGTCAATAAATAAAAACTATCCAAGGCTGTATCAGTAATGTTTGATTATTCAGGGATGTACCACTGTGGCATCTGAGTGAGAGGACATAGCCGCTGGCCCTTCTGTGGCATGCATGGACTCTTGCGCAAGACAGAACCATTTGAAGCAGACAACGGAACAAAACAGTGTGAACAGGTGTCAACATGCATACCATGGACTCATTATGTTCCTGCTCCAGGGAAGGGCCAGTGAGCTGTATATGGGAATGTTGGCTAGGTGCAACAGTGGTAGGCCCTTCAATACGTGCAGGGATTGCACTATGTGGATGTGAGACGGGGTGGCTAGTGTGGATGTGATGCACCATTGCAGCTTGCCCTAGTGTATCCAACCTGGTGCAAGTTACAACTGTACAATTCTCCAGTGTCAGTTAAGCTTGAGAGAGACCTAAGCAGATGTTGATTTTGTTCAACCTTAGGAGATCACCTTGTTAGCTTCTCATCCCTTTTGTATCACTATTGTGAATGGAAATAGGTCGGTCAAAATCAGCTGCATATATGTGCTTTTTTTAACAGCGACCTATAATGCTTCCTTATCTTGTGCCCTTTGTGTTTTTTAGCAGTCATCCACTTCCAGTGGGGGTTTGTTTGGGTCTGGAAGTGGTGGAAGAAGTGGAGGTTTCTTCAGTGGCCTCGGAGGAAAGCCAAGCCAGGATGCAGCCAATAAAAACCCCTTCGGTTCTGCCACTGGAGGATTTGGATCTGCAGCTTCCCAGAGTAAGTAAAGGAAACGAGTGTAAAATGTACTGAGCTCCCATCTTGCTTTTGTGGTGGTTGTTTTGTCCTTGGGTAATTTCCATGATAGCATGGAAGACCTACTAAGCAACGGAGGGAAGTGGTTGGAGGGGGATGTGCTGGAAGGGGGGCGCGCTACCTTTCCAAAATCTACTTTCCTTTGCAAGTTTGTGCAAAATGAACAGGGAAATATTCCAAATAAACAGCCATGTGCACAGAGAGAAGTATGAAAACGGTGCATATTTTGTAGGGATTTTCAGTGCCAAAATGTAATTGTCTTAAAAATTCAGTGCTGTAAGTTTTTACCAGTGAACTTTTAGTTTTTAAGCTGGATGTTAAAACCTGCCTTCCTCAGGGTATCTTAGCAGTCTTTTTTTCATATTGATGTGTGATACAAGATATTTAGGAGCCAAGGAGGAGCACTGTACTTAAATACAACAGATGTATTCAATGTATGAATCCACTTACTATTCAGATCCCAGGCAGTTCTGTACAAACATCCCATCTCTGTTAATCCCTAGACTAAAGGTGATGCTGGTGATTTTACTTTCAAATCTAGGAATGAGTAAGCAAGGATGGAAAATGAGGTTATTTCAAAAGACTGTGAAGACCCTTCTGCTTAAGAAAACTAGCATCTCCACTGTTGGGTCAGGAGGCTGGATTTTAAAAAAAACAAACACACACAATATGGATGTGCACGCCCTTAGGTGCCTCTAACAATTCATAAGCATTTCCAGTACCAGTATAATTGCACTCATTCTGGACAAGTGTTCTGGTCCACTTCAAAACATTTCAAAACTAGTGTAGATGGGTCACATAGCTGCAGACAGTCCTCCCCCTTTCACCCAACAAGGTTTTGCTTTTTAAATTTAGAGAGAAATTATAGTTCAGATTTTATAAAGAGAGAGAGCGCATTTAGTGTCTGAGTAACAGTGAAAAAATAAACTTGAAAGTGGGAGCTATTGAGTGGAAGTGAGGCATGCTCTGCAACACAGCTTTCTTGGAGATTTAGTTGGGTTCTGTTAACTACAATCTAATCTACAGCAAGCCATGGAGCCTTCTGACATGCATATCTACACGCATCGCCAAGTGCTAGCCTCTTCTCTTTTACGGTATTGAGTTCAGCATAGTTTGATTTTTAAGGACCTTCTCCTGACTTGTACTGAAGAGACAAGTTGACATACCCTTTTACATAGCTCCTACTTTCATAAGCATAAAATGCAGAGGTCATTTAATGACCCACTTTTCCCCCAAGGTAACTGCCCATCAAAGTGGAGTTGTTTTCTATGCAGGCTTGTAAATTTTTCAAGGCCAAAACCACGTTCTGGTGGAAAGTTCAGCTCACACATTGCTGAGTTGTGGTTCTTGAAGTGTTGTGTATAGTTTGATTCCTGCCACTGGTTAGCAGGGATAATGTTTTTAAAAGCACTTACAGCCACTTTCAGAAGTAACTTAGGTATTTTGAAAGTCAACAGGATGTAGGTTCTTAAGTAACTTTTGAAAACTTAATCTTATTGTCCCTTTGGGAAAGGGCAGGAGGAGGGAGGGAGCAAGACCAAAGACTTGTCCTCTTGTTTGAATATTTTACTTTGTAATGTGCTGAGATACTACATGAACACAGTATAAAAATCTAGATAGAGGTTTACAATGGCATGAAATCCAGTTTCCACTAATTTGCATTTCAGACATTACACCCTGGAATACGGTTTGGGTGATCTGTGTCCTTTTGCACCCCCCTTCCACCCTCTTCCCCCTCTGCCCTGGTCTAAGCAAGATCCTTAGATTTTCCCCATTTAGGTGCAGTAGCAGTTTTGTCCCATTAAGGAAGCAGTAACACTACTTTACCTGCGAAGGCAAGTCTATCATTTCAAACACAACCTTGTTAATAGCACACTGTGTTTGCAGCTGGAATGGGTGCCTTTTTCTCTCTAATGCCAAAGCCAAAATTTATTACCTTCAGGACTTGAGTCCCAGTGTGTCTCTCAAATGGAAAGTACATTAACTTCATTTTATTAATTAACAAACTATCAGATCTATTGACTAATCAAGCAACTAGTGCATGGGGATTGAGTGACTAGTGGAGGGAGAGGTGAGTTATTTTCACTGCAAGAGGATTTCAATCCTCTGATCTGCATAAATCAATAGAACAACTTTACAAATAGCTAAGAATCGTGGGCTTGAGTGAAACAAAGCCAGTAGAAATGAGCAGCGTATAATTGAGACGCCATTTTCATCCTTCAGATGCATTTCTGTATGCATAAGAAAATATATTAAATCTTTGGCACAAAATTTCACAGGCCTTCAGTCACTTTTCACATGCAAGATGAGATATCAAAGAAATGATGAAATCTCAGAATGCATTTAATTCACATGGATGTTTTACGGGGCAACAAATGTAATTAATGGTGTAAAAAGATGGGTTTTTTTAAAACATATTCAATGTGTTACTCCTGGACAAGCTGTTCTGTCCTGGGGACTGACTTTAAGCCTGTTCAGAGAGTCATTGCAAGGCATATGCTCCCTTTAAGATGCCTTTTCAAAAGCCAATTGTATAGGGGTGATTTTTCATTTTAGGAATCTGTATTATGTTGGTCATGAAATATTAAAACAGAGAGAATCTCTGGAACCTACTAAGGATTTTGTAGGCGATCTAGATGTTTGTGTGTATTGAGGAGGAGAATTCCTCAGAAATTTGCCTCTGGATCTAGTAGTTAGTGCCAGGCTCAAATTATTGGCTGTTAGTGTAAAGTTTTGTATCGTCAGGGCTATTGGACTAAAATTGCATTAGTCTGAGTTTTCTGAACTAGCTGGTCTTTGTAACTCCCTGTGAAACTGACTGAATATCATGCCCACCAGTCTCCAGAATTGAAAATCAGTTTGGAATACTTGGAGTACCATAACCTTATGCATGTATCTGTTGCAGACTGTTCAGTGGTCTGCATGAGCATGTTAACAAGTACATCTATACTTAAACAAAATTAGAAGCCTTTTTTCTTATCAACTGTACCTTTTTACTAAACTAGGAGCTTCGAGTGTCTTTATTCTTCTTCCCTTGTAAATTTGTCCAACAGCTATCAGGGAAATAGGAGAAGAGGGATCTAGTGGGTAGGCAGGCTGAAAGGGAGCAATGCAGTTACCAGCAGGTGGAAGTAGGGAGGAGAGGGAAGCAGCCACATTAGCTCTGTATAGTTGAAAGGACCATTTAAACCCACTTAAGAAGTAATCTGGTCCCTTTGTACCCTTTTAACAGTCCACCAGCATTAAAGGCTGAGACTAATTGTTTGTCCTGGCAAGTTCACCTATCTCTAACTTTAAAATTAATCTTCATGCTAATGGAAAACAAATAGTTCACCAAAGAAGGACTTAGGCCCTTCAGGGTCGTTGGACTACGAAGCCATAAACTGTGTTCTGTCTCATGGAAGATAAAAATCTCAGGCCCTGTTTAACCAGTGAAGCTGTAAGAGCACAAGTGCAGTTGCAAGTTAGACTGCAGTGTGTCGTCAAGAAATCCTGGCTCTTCCTGCCACAATGGCTAAGAATCTTTAGTTCTTCTTCAAGTGTTTCAGTGTGGATCCCAATGTGATGTGTACATGTGAGTTTGGAATCTTTGGAAAAGCTGTGTCCATCAGCTCTGTGCGCCCCATGCCTCCTTGTGCTCCCCTGTAAGGGTGCCTAACCGGCAGAGCAGTCCCTCCCCTCCTCCGTCCCTTCTTACCACCCATGATGGTGAGGTGGAAGTTAGCGAGGGTCTGACCTGCTGCAGCATTTGTCTGAGCTTGAAAAAACTATTGCAAAAACTTTTCCTCACTTGTGTTAGTTTAATTATCGATTTTACCATTTAGTTGGACCTTCCCGGGGGGAGAGAAGAGACTGTAGGGGGAGACCCACTCTACAGCAGAGCGAGGTTGTACAACCATTGGAAATGGCAACTCTAAGCCCTCGGGGTTTAAACCCTGTCCTTCAGGCAACCGTCTGTTTCCCTCAATAGACAAGCACAGCTGATGTCTCTTCTGCCTCAGGGAAGGACACATTGCTGATAAATGCTCCATTTGCTGCTGCTGCTCCTCCTGCAACCAAAAATCAAGGGATGTAAGGCTCAAACTGCACCTCCTGGAGCAATCCATGAAGGTGGCCTCAGACCTCGGGGAGATCTCATCCATGGTGGAACCAAGGAGCATTTCTTCAGCAAATGCCTCAGCAACAAGGCTCACTTCTGGTTCCAATGAAGAGAAGAGATCAGAAAGAACCATGTCAGCACCGGGAGCACGTGCACCAACAGGCACCTCCTTGGCATCATAGATGAGGCAGACATCCTCGGCACCAACCCCAGAGCAGAGAGACCCCAAACACCACATCATATGCTCAGCGCAGCACCTGCAGTGGATGTGCCACCGACAGTCTGGTCAGTACCAGTACAATCTGCCACCATTGCACTGTTGGTGCTACTGAAACCCGCCAGTCTCAGTTGTTTCATCACAAAGAGGGTAACTCAGTATATCACACTATTATGAGCTCCCCACTGCCCATCAAGAATCAGTCTACCAGACTTTAGGCAATATCCTCAACTTGTTTCCAAAATGTGCCAGAATGCGCATATGCAAGGCTGCTAGGTGAAGCAATCCACGCTTGTTTGTAAAGCACTATGCATTCGACTTGGCTGATAGATCCGATGCCTGATTCAGGAGAACAGTATTCAGATTCCTGATTGACTGATGAACCTGGCACTCCTCTATCTTGAAGAGGTTACTGCTTGCCAGTCACTTACAGTGGGATCCATATTGACATACTTGAAGAAGAGAGAATGGTTACTTACCCTACATTAACTGCGGTTCTTTGAGATGTTGTAATTAGTGTGGATCCTATGACTTGCCCTCCATCTCTGCTTTTGGAGTCCTCAGCTAATATGGGCTACGAATTGTGAGGGAACAGAGGGAGGCTGCTCCAACCTTTATCATCCCTCATGGGAGCATGAGTAGGCATAGGACACATGCAGGGCCCCGAGAGACGTGACTATTCAAAAGATTCTGAACTTGTGTGCGAAAGGTGCATTTGCACCTACAGTAGGATCCACAGTGACTACAACGTCTCAAAGAATCAGTTACTCTAGGTCACATAATCATTCTTTTCAAGGCATGAAATCTAGATGGTAAACTTGTGTCACCATGAGTGACTGTTTCCAATGACCACAATTTCTGATTTGAAAGATTGACTTCCACTTAGTGCAATGCAAGATAGTGCAATAAAAAGTCTCGCACGAGCTGGTCAACACCAGAGATAACAGTAGTTACATCTGTCAGTGAAGAATGAGGCAATGAAGTGGCTACTAGTGCAGTTTATTAGAACAAGGATTAGGACAAGCTCAGTTTCTCTCCATAGACTGCCATTTTGGATATAATATTCATTATGTGCTTTTTGGGAACGTGCGTCTTTTTGTCTCGTATGAGCTTCACGAGTATCCTTCATCTCTCTAGATACCTCTAGCTTATTTGGAAACAATGGGGCCAAGACCTTTCGATTTGGCAACTCATCTTATGGAGAGCAGAAACCTACAGGCACTTTCAGTTCTGGAGGCGGGACCGTGGCCGCTCAAGGCTTTGGGTTCTCTAGTCCAACCAAAGCAGGTACTGTATTAACAAACCCGCTATAAACACCCACACTTACTTGTAAGATATTGAGTAGTGTGTTCCAGTAGTCAGAGATCTACACCCCAGACCCAGTGTATGGAAGATCATATGCATGAGTATTGCCCTTGCATGATACTCCACCATATGGTACCATCTATCTCCTTCAAAAAAAAGGTCCCAGCAAGTGGAAATTCAGATGCTAGATTCAAAACTTAATGATTTAGAACCTGAACTGCACACACAGACTGAGTAGACTTTATCTTCACAGGATTAATTGCAGAAACCGCCATTCCATTTGTAGGGAAGTGAGCTGTAAGCGTTAGTGCCAGGTGTATATAGCTCACTGACAGTGTAGCATGCAATGTGATTTATAGAACTTATTGTGAACTGGGTGTTTTAGCCTATTGATGATCCCGAATTCTGTTCTTGTGTAACCCGTTCTGACATAAACCCATCGTGGCCTTGTATGCACCAGTGTCTTTGGTGGGACTTCCCCAAAAAGTCCAAGTCAGGAAAGCTTCAGATTTACTTCTTTAAAATCAGTCTGACCTTGCTGTTATACATGTGGCACTTTCTCTTCTATAATTAGTCTGTAGTGAACACTGAAATACATGGTCCTTCATGCTGTTCTGTTGACTATTACGTTCTTGGAAATCTTGCCTAATCCTTTTTCCTATTCCATGGTAATTTGCCCACTGCAAACAATGGGAGTAACGGTGACTGTGATATGAAGTCTGTTTCAACCCAGCAAGCTGTTTGCCTTGATAATTACCAAACAAAAATAGAAAACCGAAGAGTTAGACGAAACAAGGATTCTTTCCTCTAACCTTAGAATACTCTTCCAGTTGGCACCTTTGCAACTTGGAGTTTCCTTGGGAAAAGTCTATACAAAGGTTGATACCATAGAATTCGGAGAATGATGCTCCAATGTACCCCTTACAGAAGTGGTCCTTCATGGGATAGTATTTTAACATGGCAGCCATGGCACTAGTGGTGACTTTGCTTTTGGGTAAGTGAGGTAGCTGATACTGTCAGTTGATGCTACTGGCCCCAGTAACCATGTCCAGCGTTTCTCCTAAATACTACTTTCTGTATGATAGGCAGAATGCTTGATACACTATCAGGCCAGCCTTGTGTCTTTTTTATCTTGGGTGTTGGAGATAGGTGGTTTCAGTGAATGATTTTCCCCTCTCCTTCCTTATTGAAGGAAAGGAGGTAATTCTCTAACTCCAGTTTCAAAATAAATCTTGAGATGGGATTTTCTGGCAGGTTATTGTAGAAGGCGATTTATTGATGTGGAACCTCCTTGAAGCCCTTTCCCCGTCCAAGTCTAAGTGTTAAACACCATAAAAATAGTCTGTAGTTTCCTTTCCTATTTAGTGTGGGATGAAGAAGGGGCATGACTTGCTACAGAGCTTTCTTTTTCCTAGTTTGCCGTCTATATATTGCGTTGTCTTCTCATTTTTATGTTCATTAACACACAGTATACAAGAGAGTCCGGTCCAGAACGAAGCTCCAAGGAGCTAGGTAAAGACCTGTGTCTCTAGAAAGAAAGTGTAACCGGATATCTGATCTGTGTTTCAATAATTCAACCCCAGCTTTTATTTTTTCCAGACCTTTGTGTTTACAACCAGACAGTATCCATTATCTTGGCCTGGACTGGAATTTCACCCAGGGTATTAAAATGCATGGTGTTATCCCAAACCTCAGCCTTAATCGAACAAACGAGCAAGAGCCCTTTGAGATCCATGTAGTCAGTTCTAAACAGGCAAACAGCATCAGCAGAGTGAATGTAGAGTAGAAAAATCCTAATAAAAGGTTTTTATTAGGTTGTGTAGAAGGAGGAGGTTGTTAAGACACTGAATGGGACCTTGACGCCTAGTTTAATTCTTGGCTCTGCCACTGATTTCTTGCATAACCATGAACAAGGCACGTAATCCCGTGACTTGGTTTCCCATCTCTAAGTGGAAGTTTAAAAAAAAAAAATCTCCTTCCCTCATTAGTCCTTTAAAGGTAAATTTATTGTTTGAGGTGCTCAGATGCTATGGTGGGTAGCGTATAAGAACATAGTGTGATACAGGAGGGCCAGGGAGCGATGGTAGAGGGAAATATATAAGCCCTAGGCTAATTAAGGTGTGGTTCCCTGTAGACTAGGTAGGGTTGCTACAGGTTAATTGGAGCACCTGTAGTCAGTTAAGGCCCTGTCAGGAACCTAATAAAACCCCCTGCTTCAGGCAGTCGGAGGAAGGAGAGAGGATTGGAGCTTGGAGATGTATGTGAGATTTGAAAGACCAGAGAACCAAAGTAAGGGAGACTCCCTCCCCCAGTATCTAAGGACTAAGGGTAACCCCACCCAAGGGGGGAAGAGGGTAAGAGACCTGCAGGGTTTGAGAGGGGCTGGGACTTGGAGCGAGGAAGAAACCCAGACCTATGGTAAAATATCTCCTGTTGCATTTGTTGGGGGTGTTGTCAGTGGACCCAACCTATGCAGGGAATTTTTCATCCCGTGTTTCTTTTTCTTTGCACAGGAGTTCCTTCAGACCTTAATAACTTATCTAATTCCTGGTGATTAGGTTTGTAAAACTGTCTGCAGAAGCTAAGCTCTTCCCTTCTGCAGTAAGGGACATGAGATCATTGACGAAGGATGCATGAGCATTGTTTAAGTAAATGAAAAGCATCAGTCTATAATTTATTGCCACATGTATTTTTAATTGCCAGTCTAACCCATTAACCTGAATACTCGCTAACTTGCAATTAAAGCATCTAGTTTATATAAAGCAAGTAGACTGTTTTGATTCCTTCTCACACCATACACGCATGAGTATATGTTAGTGGTCTTTGTACACTGTATATATCCCCTTATGTGTATCTAAATTTCAATTGAAAATGATGCTCTCTAAAATGTAATTCTGGGACTCAAGCTCAGCAGCTCAAGCAACCCAAACTGCACTTGTCCATTGGATAGTCTGTTTCTTTGGGCTGGTTTTGGAACACATTCACGAGCTTTCCTACCAAGGCCTTTTGTAATAAAATGTGCTGCATTTTGGAAGCTTGGTTGGAGCTGTAAGTTCCATAGATAAGCCTGTGACCGTGTACAGGAATGTCCGCCCTCGTTCTAGAATCTGTCTACTTGGAAATCTAACTGTTTTTCTTTTTTTCTCTGTTATTGTTTACTTGATGTTCTTGTCCCTTTTTTGCCTCTGTTTTGCTCAGGTGGCTTCGGTGCTGCTCCAGTGTTTGGCAGCCCTCCCACTTTCGGGGGGTCCCCTGGGTTTGGAGGGGTGCCAGCATTCGGTTCAGCCCCAGCCTTTACAAGCCCTCTGGGCTCGACGGGAGGCAAAGTGTTCGGCGAGGGTACAGCCGCAGCCAACGCCGGAGGATTTGGGTAAGCCAAAGAGGGTCTAGGGATTGGGAAATCAGTGTTCTTGTTTTGTCTGAAACTGTTATACTTCATTCTGTATCCAATAATTCTGCACATAAAGAAGGGTCTAGAGATCTAAGGTTGATCGCTGAGCAACGGGCTTCCTCATTAGAAACGCCCACCTGAAAGGAAAACAGCAACAAACAGTATTTTATGATTCCGACCATGCTGGCCCAAATGAAAGTAACAGGTTCTCATTTTAATTTGGGAGCTATCATATTGAATCCTAGAATACAGAAGTGAGAAAGACCTAGGCCATCCAGCCCACGTATCTGAGTGCCGGTTTGTTTCCTATTTTCACTTTTGTTAGTGCGCATTCCAGTCTAGTTCTAAATGTGCCAAGCAAAGGGGCTTGGAATGATAAATGTTTAATCTCTAGAATCCACCCCACTTTTGGGGTGGGAGAGGGATTTTGAGAAGAGTTCAGTATGATAGCTCATGCCTGCACAGACCCTACTAGTAATATGTGGTTGATTCCAGAGATGGAATACTGATTTTTACCTGTTTTTTTATCTTTGATCACTTACCTGGCACTGAAATCTTATCTCGCAGCAGACAGCACTTTATTTATTCCCAGTTTGATCTAGCAAGTACATGGTTTCAAACCTTGTGAAGCTGCAAATGTTCCACCCCACACTTTAGAGTTGCTGGTAGATACCTCGCTTTCAAGGTGACCCTTTCCTGTATGTACACATCCCATAATAATAATCAGTCCCAATCATTTTCTGCAGGGAAGTCTTGGAGAACTGTCTGTTGCAAGATCCAGCGGAAAAACCACCCAGCCTTTATTTTTTGCACTCTGTTGTAATTCCCTCAATCTCAGTGTTTGCACATCTCACAAGTGTCTGCACTGGGTTCAGAAAGGAACCACCTTTACATAATGCACCCCAGTATTTTCCATCTTCAAGATGGGTTTGCGAATGTAAAGTAGTTAATTCTCAGCACCTTCATGTGGTGGTCAGTTAGGTGTTCTCCAAGGCCCACTGTATTCCGTGGCAAGCTCATTGTAAATTCTGCTGCAAGATCCCTGAATTCTGTAGCACTGCAGTTGCAGCGGACTGGAGAGTCTCTTCAGATAAGCTAAAAATGGAGGGGTTTTTTATTCAAATGTAAAAGCAAACAAGGAATATTGTACTAACTGTATTTAATTGGATATTAAACTCAATTTATGTTGCTCTGCCATAGTGCTTCCAGTTGCTCTTGTGCTACAGAATTTTGTATTGAAAACACATGCACCAAATAGCTAATGTCAGCAGCACTGAAATTTCAAGTCTCATCATTAGGATTCAGAGTTAACATCTCATTTTTAGGAATGTAGCTATTTACATCTCAATGAGAGTTCTTGTTTAAGGAATTGAAGACTTGGGAAGCAAGCACTTCCATGGCTTGCACTCAGTTTTCTTCACAACCTTAGAAGCTAGAGACTTAGGCAGCTTTGAAAAGCTTATTCCAAGAGATTGTGTCCCTATTTAAAAAAAAAGGGACTGGGGAGGAGGGGGGGAATTGGGTGCCCAAATTCCCTAGGAAGCATTGAAATCCCACCCTAATTGGCCTAAATCAGTTGTGCCCAAACTTTTCCTGTCAACCCCTTCTTTCCCCGCAGTGGTGGAATCTGTCTGTGCCTCCTCTTCCCTCCCCCCGCCATATTACAGGACGGGGGTGGGTGGGACAGAGAAAGATTGAGAAGCTGAAATGCAGGTAAAGTCATTTGCCCAAGGTGTTGGAGGTAGGATTAGTACTCAGCTCCTTTCAGTCTTGTGCTCAGCCCATTAGACAGTGCTGCAAACTCAGTCATGTGGTTAGCTGCATCATTTCTCAACAGCTTACATTGCTTTGAGGAAGTGCAGCAAAAAGCAGCTTCTGTTTCTTGATACCTGCAAAGTTATTTATCAAATCTAAAGACAATTTGGGATGGGGGTGGGCCTTCACTGTCACCACCTTAATGTCAACTCCCTCCAAATTCTCAATCTCACAGTGACACTGCATGAGAAAATCCCCGAGAATCTGGGAGAGGAGTTGGTCAAAACCAGATTGATAGGTTAAGGTGCTAACAGGTGGTGTTTCCAGCTCTAGAAATGGAACTTATGCCATTAAAATAAAGTCAATGGCAATGACTTGTAATTTTTCTATTCTTTCCTCTCCTAGTCTCTTTCAACAGCCTGTAGTAGTAGCTGAAAGATTGAGGCAGTTAAACCACAGGTTTCTTTGTTGCTAATTTTACCTCAGTTCTTTTCATAGCTAGTAGAGATGGTTTATTTGATAGAGGCACAGAGCCTGGGGAGACAGAACAGTCAAAAACCTTGTCAAACCTTGACCCTTCCTCCCCCTCTTAAAAAATACTAAGAAAAGCAATACCACATTTCATTTACAATCAAGAGCCAGAGCCATCTGCAGCTAGCCACATCAACAATCCTATTCAAGGCTGTAAGTGGCTAGCAGGCTTAAGTGTTGAAAGGCAAAGTGACTGAAATGCCTGTCTGAATCTAATACCATATATGGAAACTACCTGCATAGACAACTGTCTCTTAAAGAGAGCAAGGCAGAGAGGATTACTTTTTTCTTTATCAAGAGAATTGCATGCAGTACTTCTGCAAGGGCTGTCTCTTTTCGAGATGTATGTTTTGATGCTTCAAAGAATGTACCCTTGATCTGAATGAATGGAGAAGTGGATTAATTCACTGTCGGTTCAGATTGAGCTTCACAAATGAATGGAGCTTGCTGGGCTCAGCCTACTGCCTACTTGATGTTTTATCAGCATCAGGAAACAAGCACGCTGTTTAACGTGACTGGCATTGCTGGCTGCATTACTCAGTACTGGGGTGCATTATCAGAGCTTTGTGATGAGAAACTTGGATAGCTCATGCCCACACTATTCCCAGTCCCAGATATAATATCTGTGGTATAAGCCCATTGTTTTCAAGCATAAATATAACCTACAAAATTGTGAGAGGGTGTTGGTGCCAGTGAGAACCACTTTAGATGGAATTATCATGGCATTTCACCACTGGCGGTGATGGGTTATTTTTAAAAAGGAAATATTTGCCTGTACAATGCTTGGTGGGATGGGGTGAAGTGGGGAAGGGTAGATCTGTTTTCTCTCTATAAAGCTACATTTGAGTATCATTTTTCAGACAGACTGTCCCCAAAAGCTATAAAGTTAATAATACAAAGAGGTAAATAAATGAAGTGTTCTAATAGGTAAAATGAGAGAGAAGTGTCAAAGGCAAGGGGAGGTTCAGGAAGGAAGCAGAATGATGCATACTTCAAAATAGAGAGGAGAAGGAAGTAAGGCTGAAGAAGACTTTATGGAAGGGCAGCATTGTTCACTGAATAAGGCACTGCCCTGGGAATCAAGAGACTGGGTTCCAAATCCTGGCTGTGTCATACCCCTTGCTGTGTGACCTTGGGCAAATCACACAACTTCTGTCTCTGTTTTCCCCCTCTGTAATACAGCAATGATGCAGCACTTTTGAGCTGGATGGATAAAAAGTGAGGGTGGTGGGGCGTGATATATTATATTCCCCATGATGGCAGGAGTTGGGATTTCATGGAATGAAAATGCACCACAGTTGCTTGTCATGTGTTGAGTTGAACTTTTTTTCCATGTGCTCACTTCTTGTTTCCTCTGAAGAGAAGGTGGGCAGAGGGTGGGGTTGTAGTACTGTGCAAAATTCTTAGTAAAACCAAGAAATAAGCATCTCTCAGTGAGTGGGTGTATAATAAGAGGTTCTGTGGGCTTCAGGGGGTGCTACTTTCACGGGGGTGGGGGAAAACACGTGGTCTTCCTTTATTGAGTGATGAAATATTTGTGTGTTTTCTCTCTTTGAATTGCAGTTTTGGTGGCACCAGTAACAATACTGCATCATTTGGCACCCTGGCAAATCAAAATGCTCCTACATTCGGGTTGCTGTCCCAACAGACTACTGGTTTTGGCACACAAAGCAGTGGTTTCTCTGGCTTTGGGTCAAGTGGAGGAGGTATGAGGAGCTGAAATGTCCCTGTCAGAGAGTGAAGTGGGAGAGACCTAGCTTATCCCTGTGCCTGTCCTCCTCAGAGCTCAGCTGTGACGCTTGCTTCCATTGCCTTGTTGACCAGTTTGGGGTTTACGAAACTGGGAGTGGGAGAATTGAGGTGTATTTTTTCCCTTTCTGATTACAATAAATGCATATTTCAGTTTCCTATTTGGTTTTACCACAAATTTGAGAGAGAGAAGGCTAAACAGTCATCAGGTGGATCTCTGCCCAGAAACCTTAACTGGCAGAATCCAGGCGAACACAGCCAGCCCTGTGGGGCCCTGAGCCTTGCCACCCGGGGCTGAAGCCGAAGCCTGAGCAATGGAGCTTGGTAGGGGCCCCTGTGGTGTGGAGCCCCAGGCAGGTGCCCTGCTTGCTACCCCCTAATGCCGGCCCTGGCTTTTACATGCTGAAAAACAGTTGTGACACAGGTAGGGCCTGGAGTTTTTAGCATGTTTGGGGGGGGGGCTCAGAACAAAAAAATTGAGAACCCAAGTTCTAAGGGAATATGGGAGGGTGACCATACTATGTGTCGCATGCGTTCTCTATGCCTTTGACAATAATCCTCCTTTAATCTTGCATTTCTCTCAGGCTTTGGCTTTGGATCATCTAACTCGTAAGTACCCATCACTGCCTTGTATCTGATTTTCATTAGACATCTTAAAAGAACTAGAATATTAATGCTAGGTGATGTGTGAAAGGAAGCTTTGGAAAGCACACTAAAATGCTAATCCTAGTTGAAATTTTAAGCAGTAAAGGAGGATTCTTATTTCATTCACTCTCATTTCTCCTTTTAATGGTATTATACACAGCTCAGTATCTAGATGGCAAGTTTCTTGATCGTGTGCTTTCCTGTGTAGTTAACTGAAAATTCTCTTTTACAGGGGATTATGTAGTACTTCTATCTCGGTCGCAAAATGCATAGTAGGGATATGTAAATATTTATCCCTATAGTAGAAATGGAAATATGGTGCAAAATACTAGATCATCTTCCTGATCTAAATGAGGCTTTATTGTCTAGTGTTTAGAGTACTCCTAGGAGGCAAACTCCTATGTCTATTCCCCACTCTGCCACTGAGTTGCCTTAAGCAAGTCATTTAAACTTTGTGCTTCTGTTTCCCCATCAGTAGAATAAACATAAGCATATCTACTTAACAGGTACGTTGAGACAGTGTTGTTAAAGCTCTCTCAGATCCTCAGTTGAAAGGTGCAGGAAGTGTCAATGCATTCTATTAAAAAACTTCCAGTGGCATATTGATTGGTATGGAGGTTCTTGGAAGCTTTAGAGATTTTCTAGATTGATGTAGATGAAGAGGGACTCTAGCTTTCACTGTTGTGTTGTGCTGCTGTTTCACAGATCCGCCTCTGGGTTTAGTGGTTGGAGAAGCTGAGAGGGGATGTTCATGAGCCCCTTCCACCCATGCTGTGGTCAGCCAAGTTAGAGCTGCTCCATTTGTGGATCCTCTTCATGATCAAGCATCAGATCATCTTTCTTTTGAAATATCAATTCTACTTTTTTAAAAACACTTAATGCTTATTTTTATGCAATAATTGTTCTTGCTCTTTAATAAACTGTTTTATCTGCTTCACTGTGGTTTGTATGGAAGAATTTTTCAGGATGTATCCAGAAAAAAACAAGCTTGCATTATACCAGCTCCATTTGGATTGGATATCGATGCCGTGAAAGGATGCCTCTTGTCCAGCCCACTTATATAAGAAAGAGGCTGTATTGGCCAAATTCAGTCCTTGGTCTAAACCAGTGCAGCTTTCATTGAAGTCAATGGAAGTCAGTCTTTTTTTTTTTTTTTTTTTATAAATGGCAGGGCTAGTATATTTGACCGATCAAGTGACAGCTGTGCATGCTCACCTCACTGAAATGCCAAGAATCATGGGTCCAGTCTGAGCCTGCTGGGAAAGTAGAAAGTCAATTCAGATGAGAAATTAGGAGAGTGCAGCACAAATACTGTTTGCGGCCCTGCTCAGTAAAGTGGTGACGAGCCAGGGCTCTCTCCTCTTTATTTTTTTGCAAAGCCTACTATAAAAATGATCACAATTGAGTACAATTTATAGGAAAGACTTTTGGCCTTTGAATTAAAAGTATGAAATCCATCTAGAAGCACGAATGCTTTTCATCTTATGGCTTTGGGCATTGGATCGTCCTGTCAGCTACACTTTTACCAACCTCTGTGAGATATTTTTCTTAGTGGCACTCTGCTCCAGTCAGTAACATTTGTGAATTTGCCTTGTATGTGTTTACTTGAAAATATTTAGCAAATGTTTTCTAAGCATGCCTTGAAGGCATCCAGAAAAACATTTTCTCTCTCTTTTAATGCATCTGACCTCAATGAAACCCCTAAGTGAAGTAATGGATTTTCTCTGCACTATGAAAGATGCATTTGAAGTAGCAGCTTGATATTAGTTTGTGTTGTACTTCATCCTTTTACTGTCAGTATAATACAGTGATTCTAATAGGATGCTTGGGAATAGGGAATGTAGCAATGTTTCAAATTAGAAGCTTTCTAATCTTATTTTAAATAGATGTGCAACTGTATGACAAGAAAATGTCATCTTGGGTTTTGGTTGACATCTGGGAGCAGAGTTGTTTGTTGAAATGATAGCTGTGTGTATACATGCAGCAAGGAAGCTTTAAGTTAGATGTGAGGGAAAACTTTCTAACTACAGACACTCCCCAACTTAAGCAAGCGTTCCGTTCCGGAATGCCTTGCATAAGCCGAATTTTGCATAAGTCAGGAACGTATACCCACCAATTACACCCCCAAAAAAAGTACAGAACTTTTCCGTTAGTCGGGTTTGTGTAACCCGGGGAGCGTCTGTATAAGGATAGTTAAGTACTGGAATAGGCTTCTAAGGAAGTTGTAGAATCCATGTCTTTGAAGATTTTTAAGAACTGTTTAGACAAACACCTGTCAGAGATGGACCAAGTGTAGGTGGTCCTGCCCTCAGCACAAGGGGCTGGACTAATGACCTCTCAAGGTCCCTTCCAGCCATACATTTCTATTGTTCTGTGGCTGGCATTGACTTTATTTTTACTGCATCCAGTTTACAGCTCTGCAGTTAAGGCAGTATCTCATATCAGCAGTCCCCTGAAAAACCCATTTTCAGGGGTTCATAACTCCAATTGACGTGCAGTCCTAGCAGTTGACTCTGCTCCCATCCCAGCTGTGGAAGGTGACCCTCGTGTGTCTCTACAGTGACACTCAATTGTCAACTAGGAGTGACACTGGGTAAGTTCAGTTTAAAGGGGCAGGCATAGAAATGCAGGGTTTGTAATTTAATGTGTATAAGAAAGGGGAAGCATTTGTTAGATGTGGACAGGCTTTTATGAAGCTGTAAGCACTACAGCTCTACTCACCCTGCATGTCATGACCCACACAAGGTGAAGTAGCGCTGTTTTAGCCCCTCTAGTACTAATGCTGAAGATCCAAACGAATAAGGAGATGGGGTATATATCAGAGAGCTTAGAGCCTGGCGTCCTTGCACAGTGCAGCTCCTTGGCTACACCCAGTCTCACCAAGCCGAATTGTGTTGCCCCCGTCCCTGTGGTTTCCTTCGCACTTATAAATAGAAGCGGGTTTGGCCCAAGTGGTTGACCTTAAATTCTTTGCATTAATCCCCCATGGCTGTGGCATGTGACACCTCCTAGCAAGGCCGTATCAGCTGTGCTCCCCCAGATAGCTAACAAATCACTTGCTATGAAGCAGATTGGCTTGGTAAGAATGCGAGGCTGGCACGTTAAGCCATTTAGAGTTCCTTTTTTAGGATGATGGGAGCAGTTGGGAGTCGTCCCTGCTCTTGCTCAGTACCTGTTTTGCTCCTTTCCCGGGTGAAAGCGGAGTGGCAAAAGGATTGCTTCAGGCTTCCATTAAAAGAAAACGCCTGTGGTTTTATCCTGACTGCAGCAACCCCATGATCTTAGTGATCATCTGCTGGAACGAAATGGGTGGCGCCCAACACCTGAGAGTGGGTAGACCTCCTATTTAGCTATGTAAGAAGCAAATTAGCCCAGAGAAGGCTGTGATTGATCCTTGGCTTGCAGGAATTACGTGCATTTTTATTGGATGGCTCGAGGGCTTGGCAACTGTATATGGAGCCTTTCACTTATAGCTCAGTGCACTTCAAATCCAACCCAGGCTGGTAGTCGCCGAAAGTCATTACCATTTGACAGCTGTTAGGTGTCCTGTCTGGGAGCTGATGGCTTCTGTCCAATTTCTAGTGGGCAGGTGTTCACATCAGAGAATAAAGTTACTATCCCAGTTGGCACCCTTGTTGGCAGTCCTACCAAAGACACCAATGACTTAATGGCACTTGAACTTCCCTAGTTCTGTTGCCTCAGATTGGCTAATCCTTAAATAGCCATTAAGCTCAAGAGAGCATTTACCCCAGGGATGCCTTGAAGGTGATCTGCAAAGGGGGAGAAACTGTGGTTGTGCTTTTGTTTTTTATGATGGAGAAAGGCAGTCTGAAAAGTTTTTTTGTCAAAGGTGGTTTTTTCTGCTTTGTTTTTTACCTTAGATATTCAAGTCTGTTTTTCTTGTGCAGTATTCTGAATCCTAGGCAGAGGGGTCCCAATGGTACCTGTGAATGGTATTCAGATGTCTGCACAGCCAGTGACAAAATGTGTTATAGACTGAAAAATAAAACCCTGCCTCCTTGGTAAGATGCAATGATGTGAAATAGACTCTTCCTATCAGTATATTTGAAGAGGGTGTCCAGCCAGGCTGGGAAGAAACTAGACTGGGTATTCCTTTCCTAAGGTCTAGAAAAAAAGGCGGGGGGGGGGGAACCTTCCTTTTTTGAAGGAGGCTCTTGTTACATCATAAAGATGCACAAAAGACTCCAACAAAATTATTTTCATTTCACCTTTAAATGCTGCACTACATAATGTGTGCTATCCCATTTCTACTCTAGCTTGCTTAAAATACTAATTCCCTGCCTACAATAAAGTGCTTCTGGATACATCTCTGGATAGTCAAGATCAGAGGAAGTTTGGGCACCTGTCAGGTATGAGATGAGGGGGGAGTATTGAACCATCTGTTTTTTGCTGGGGGAGACGAACTTACTAGGAGACTGGCCTGTAGTTTTAAATGCAAAACCTCCTTCTCTGGTCATGATAGTGGGTGAGGGAGAGCCTGGGACAGGTTTACATGCCTTGGGAGGCAAGTTGCTGTTTGGCTTTCTTAAATGTTCCAGTTGCTCCTTTCCTTGGTGTACAGGAAGCCGTGGTGTTTCTGGAGTTCAGCAGCAACCAGTCTCATCTGGCTGCTCCCAGCAACGCCGGGAGAAGGTGTGACATTGCTCCAACTGCCCACTTTTGTGAGAGCCATTCCACTACTTTATAAATAGAAACCCATCCAGACAAGGGCCTTGACCAGAGATTCCCAGCATTGTTTTCAAACCTTGGAGGGATTTGTGAGGCCTAAAGCAAGAGCAGATTTCCAGACCAAGTCATACTTGAGTGCCTGGTGGGTGGGGGTGTGGGGTGGGGGGGCAGGTGTTGCTGACTGTTTCTGGTAAGCTGTAGCCTGAGAATTTGGCCCCACTCCCCTCATACTACATAGCAACACCTGATGGATCCTGAGTGTTACCTCCACTCCCTATCTGTTCCCAAGTGCATTGATGTCACATATATACCCAGGACGGGGATTTCTTAAGAAGGTAGATTGCTGCTTGCTGTGCCAGGCCGATTCATAACTTCCTTCTCTAGCAAAGTCACAGGCTCCCAATCTCCTCCCTCTCTCCCCCTCCTGCCCCTCTCTCATACTCAAGTGGGTGTCAGAAGGCTCCAACCTATGATCCACTTACAGATATGCCCTTGAACCAGAGTTACGACAATACTGTTTTATAACTGGCTTCAGCTGAATTAATAGCTCCCAGGAGAGTGTCACTAAGGTCTCAATCCCTGGGGAGGGGGGGCTCTGACACTTTCTTCCAGATGCACCTTTCTAAATTGCAGGTACCAGGGGGAGTTCACCCATGGCAAATACTCTGAATTCATGTCTTTGTGGAAGCTAGTACTTAAACAGGTGGCCAAGGAGGCAGGAGAAAAGCACCAGCTGGAGGAGTGTGTGTGAGAAGAGTATTGGATGGGAGGAGATGTCTTATTGCCCCACTTCGCTACTAAAAGCAACCTGGTATGGTTCAGCTTTAAGGTAACTCTTAAACATCGGTTAAGCCTGTGATCACACTGCAGCCACCACCAGTGGCAGCAGGGATAGTCCAACATTGAGGGAACCTTTCTAGGTCAGGTCATGAAATACGGAGCTGGGGAATTTTGCAGTTGAGATGAACGAGGCTCTGATTTCACCCCTAGTGTTCCAGGTTTGAGCCACCACACCACATTCTAATTCTAAATATCACAATGATCCTTCAACCAGGAGGGCTGAGTCTCTCTCAGTTAATGCCACTGTTGAGTGACATACTAGTCTAGATCCCAGGGGAAGGGCGAGTAACAAAGTCAGCTGGGAAAAGTAGCTTACTGCTGCTGCCTGTTCCTGTTTTCCAATTCACATGCCATCTCCTCTAAAGCTCCATTTCACTTGGGGGATCCCTGGATCCAGGCATCTGGTGCTCCAGCTGCACAGCCTGTGCTAAACCATGGGGAGCTCAGATGCTACAGCAATGGGTGTAGTGTAAGAACCTAGACAGATAAGGCTTCAGTGCACGTGAACAGGCGAGTGGGGGGTGTCCACATGGATGAGAGTCCCTCCATCTCAGACTTTTGCCATTCACACGTAGTAGAAGAAACCAGCTGCTTTCAGGAGCTGGTGCTCTGCCCTACTTTGTTTTTCTCAGCCCTTGCTAACTTGTTTTATCTAAACCAGGCAGCTGGAGAGAGTCAACCAGTATGTCAGGGAGGGTAGTGCCAGGGAGACAGAGGAATACTGAGTTAGAGCCTTAAGTAATAACTTTGTTCTGCTCTTGTAGCTGTAGGGCCAGGTTTTCAAGTGCTCAGCACTCAATGGGTCTCTTGAAAATCTGTCCCTGAGTGTAGATGCTGGAGCAGCTTTGAAAACCTGTCCCGGGGTGTTGTCATGGACTCAGATTTGGATACCAAATAGTATTTGCAGCAACGTGGGAAAAGATTGAGAGCTTGTTCTGGGTGCGCTCAGGCCCTGTGCACGGTTTTATTCGGAGTTTTGTTTTTTGATTTTTAGTTATCAAGGAGATAAGGGACCAATAACCGTCCTGGAGCCAGGCCTAGCAAATTCCATAGAGACACGGTGTAAACTTCCCCAAACAGGTCAGTCAGTGTCTCAGGTCAGTGGGCCCCCTGCTTTTCTCATACCAGATCCCAATCACCTTTAGGTTAACCTCTTATTCCAGTCCTAGACCTCTACCAACACACTTCATTACTGACAGTATTCTATCCCGCCTGCCATTCCAGTCCTGGGTCACTTCCAATATCAGCCCCTCCAGCTCCTTTCTAATCATGAGCAAAGGTCAATTTGCATTTGGGTTCCCAGAAGGCTGATTAAACCTCTGCACCATTCAGGCCATGGCTGTATAATGCCTCCTGTGTGAAGCTACTGCCACATGCCTTCTGCTGGCAGTACATGGCTGGTGTCTGAGAAGATGATACACGCATCCATCCATGCTTGGTGCCAGCATTGGGTCTGTTGTTTTTCCTGAGCTCCAAATGGTTCCTGAATGAAAAGTAAAGCCCTTCAGCAAAGAGGAACCTTTTGATCGGGCAGTTCTGCTGATTGCTAAAGCTAAATAACAAGGCCACTTACAGCTACATTCCTCTACCGGCAGAATCTGAGCAAGAGGGGGGATACTAGGCATGGGACAGGCAGGAAAGCCACCAAGGGTTGGAGAAGGGGTGAACCACCTACCTTCCTTGGTTATACCTACCACATGCACATCAACTCTAGCTGCAGACCCAGAACCACAGAGCAGTGTTGCATGGATTTAACATAGGCATAAAAGACATATCAAAAGACAGTCCCTCTTGTTGCGGGCTCCACTGCTTAACAAGGACCACAGTGGTATGCACCCTTCAATGGTAAGTCAGAGATGGCTGCTGGGCTCCAGCCATGGAGCCACGGAGATGCACTTTAATTGGCTACAGAGCTCAGGGGTGAATGGTCATTGGAAATGGACCCTTTGACCTTCACTCTCAAGTTTATAACCTCAGCCACGTGATACTCAGATCCAGCGTCAGCACTGCTTCAGCTGGTGTTGCACTGTCTGGGGATGGGAGGAAGTGAACTGCTGTGGTTAACTCAGCAGGTAGTGCTGCCTTCCCTCCCACTCCCTGTACTATGGCTGCAAGTTGGACATGAGGCCTTCACTGGTACTCGTACGCTAGTAGCCTTCAAATGACGTTGCGGTAATGCAAGGGTTTGGGTTGTTGATTTGTAAGGCCCAGAGGCCAAGGTGACATTTTATTCAGCACTTCCCCTTAGCTTTCATGCATCTTGCCCTTGTGCATTGCTCCCAGTGTTGCATACAAGGAAATACTGTCCTGCATGAGGCCTGGGCAGGGTTTTCATGGTGGGATAGATGTCAAGTGGAGCTGCTGGGCTGGAAGGGGAGGCAGCAGCTCAGAATTTATAGACAAAGAACTGTGATTCAGCAGCAAAAGGACCCCTCTACCCCCCCCCCCACCGTTGGCAGAAGCTGCGCAGCTTGGTCGGAGGCGTGTTTAACCTCCTGGGGGGATGCTAATCTCTAGCCCATGCACGTGTGTACGTTCAGCATGTTTTGTGGGGGACCTTCGGGAAGCTCTTGTGGAGACTGTCCTGTAAATGTCTCCCTTGGTATCGCAGGATTATTGATGCCTTCCTGGCCGACTTGCTCCCATGCTCAATGAGGGGGGGAAGGGCACCAGCAGGTCTCTCTAGCCTAGCCACAGGGATCCTGCCCCATGACTCCCCTCTCCTGGGAGAGGCTTTTCTGTCGGTCTCAGCTAGAGCTAGGGCTGTCTCCTTTTTAATTAAAGCAAACTGTCAGCTCCCACACCGAGGACTTGAGATGACTACGCTACCCTGGCTGGAGAGGGAACAACTGTGACCTCACGAGGAACAGAGAAGATGAGGATGCTGGATTAGCATGATAGTGTTTTCCTAAGGCAAATTCAACCAGACCTCATTCTCTGGTTTTATTTGCAGGTAGGGGGAGGTTTGGACTTTCAAGTATTTTGGCTATAAATGAGCCTGAAACCTCCAAAATAAAAGAATAAACCCTGGGTTGATTTTTGTGGGGATGGGCATGAATTACCCCCAAATTATAAATTGCTTGAGGTTCAGATCTGACAGAATTCGGACTGTGCCATAATCTAAGACCTGAGGAGTGGTGTTTGGGGGTCAGGTTGGTTGGTTTTTTTTTTTTTAGTATTGTTGCAGGAAGCCAAAGGGCTCCAGTTATTACTTCCCCATAAAAAACTGGCTCTATTATAAAGGTGATGCACCAAGGTTTAGCATGGGATAGTCGGGTGGGAAAATTAGAACAGTTACGCCACTTTTTTTTAGTTAAGTGCACAGAACACACAGCACTCCGAATTTAAGATGTTTCTGGATTCTGCAAACCATCTCTGAACTTTATGGAAAAGCGTTTGTTTTAAAACATAACAACATTGGAAAGTAAAAGCAACATCTGCAGCTGCTGCATGTCAGAGGTCACCACGGTGCAAGATGGCAGAAGACAAAGCCCAGCTGTGACAGCAGATGGAAGGTTACTGAAAATGGTTCTGAGCAGCGCCGTGGAGATAAATAGGAGACTTCCGCTAACAACTGAAAAGTAATAAAATCTGAGGCATTATTCTGCTTAAAAAAAGAGGCCATGAAATTACGAACCAAAGTGGTGAAGAACAGAAACTAGGCTCACCAGCTTCAATGCCCCCTGCCCCCATGGGCTGCAGGGAGGGGAAGTGTCACTGTTCTTAGAGTGGAGGCACTGCACAGAGAGCCTATGGTTAGTTCAGTTTATGGTGCAGGTGTCTGGCTGCATGGCCAATCCCCATGCCGTCTTCTATAACCAGTGACTGGACTGGACTGCAATTCTGCTTTCCCTGACAGCATGTCTGGCCACGTGAACGAGAGTAAGAGCTGCTCTGGCCTGGAGCACTGTTGTTACTGGTGACCTCGCAGGGAAATAAGTGTTTGGTGAGAGCTGGAACCGATGAGTTGGATGAGGCTGCTACACATTCCTCCAGCACCAGCCAAGGCTCTAAAATGCTCAAGGGACCTGCCGACTCCTGACATCAATTGCTAAAGGTGACCCTGCAGCCTTTGATATAAATGACACGTCCAGCCTTGCGATCGTCATTCCTTTTCATTCCTCTGACTTGCATTTTCATTTAGCCCAGTGATGGGAGAGTCCTGGCATAGAGCTTTGCCTCCCTTTTCACATGGCTTCTAGTCACACACCCCTACCACCTGACCCCCTGACTACTTCTATAACCAGAGGATCCCGTCTGATCTTGGGGGGCTGTGATGGATTTCTTTTGTTTGTTTGTTTGTTTTCTGCTGGGCTTCTTAACCTTGGCAATGAAAAAAGAGGGGCTTTTTTTTAAGATGCCAGGGGGATTTAGGGGTTCAGCAATGAATGCTACAGCTGCCTCTGCTGCTCTTTTTCCCCAGTTCTCCTAGGGAAATATCTGGACTCTTCTACACATACAGCAAGTGACTGGAGCCTTTCACCTCCTTAAGTGTGTAGCCCAAAGCAGCTGTGAATAGACTGGTATCTTCCCCCTTCTTCCCCCCCCCCCCATGCCCAAAAAAAACCCCTGGGACATCTAAATTTAACCAGTTATCAACATGGAAGGCTGGAGAGTTTCCACTGTGGAAATGAATCCCACTTGGAACCTGTCTTCTCTTCTGTTCAGTCTCCATCCTTGCAAATTCCTGTCACTAAGCCACAGCCTACAAAATACTTTATCCCCCATCTCCTCCCCAGCTGCATACTTGTGTCCTCGCATTCATGTTATGCTTTTACCTACATGCTTGTTCAACATCATGATACTCACGCTCAGTCACGGGATACATGTCCTTACAGCTAGTAGCTTCCTGTACACAAATACATGGTGCATACATTGCACACGGCCTTGTAATAGTGTGAGAGATGCTTTGGCCCTCAAACAGTTGGCTGCAGTGTAGAGTATAAAGGTGCTTGCTATGCTGATTGCTAAAGGAGCTCAGGGAGAGAAGCAGGGTGTTTGAGGATAGAGGGTTTAGAACTGAAGGCCTGGTCTCTTTGTCCTGGTGCCACATGTGTCTGCTGCCATAAGAATGGCCATACTGGGTCAGACCAAAGGTCCATCCAGCCCAGTATCCTGTCTGCTGACAGTGACCAATGCCAGGTGTCCCAGAGGGAGTGAACGTAACAGGTAATGATTAAGTGATCTCTCTCCTGCCATCCATCTTCACCCTCTGACAAACAGAGGCTAGGGACACCATTCCTTACCCATCCTGGCTAATAGCCATTAATGGACTTAACCTCCAGGAATTTATCTAGTTCTCTTTTAAACCCTGTTATAGTCCTAGCCTTCACAACCTCCTCAGGCAAGGAGTTCCACGGGTTGACTCTGCGCTGTGTGAAGAAGAACTTCCTTTATTTGTTTTAAACCTGCTGCCCATTAATTTCATTTGGTGGCCCCTAGTTCTTATATTATGGGAACAAGTAAGTAACTTTTCCTTATTCACTTTCTCCGCACTACTCATGATTTTATAGACCTCTATCATATCTCCCCTTAGTCTCCTCTTTTCCAAGCTGAAAAGTCCTAGCCTCTTTAATCTCTCCTCATATGGGACCCGTTCCAAACCCCTAATCATTTTAGTTGCCCTTCTCTGAACCTTTTCTAATGCCGGTACCTCTTTTTTGAGATGAGACGACCACATCAGTATGCAGTATTCAAGATGTGGGCATCCCATGGATTTATATAAGGGCAATAAGATATCCTCAGTCTTATTCTCTATCCCCTTTTTAATGATTCCTAACATCCTGTTTGCTTTTTTGACTGACTGCTGCTGCACACTACATGGACATCTTCAGAGAACTATCCACAATGACTCCAAGATCTCTTTTCTGATTAGTTGTAGCTAAATTAGCCCCCATCGTATTGTATCTATAGCTGGGGTTATTTTTTCCAATGTGCATTACTTTACATTTATCCACATTAAATTTAATTTGCCATTTTGTTGCCCAATCACTTAGTTTTGTGAGATCTTTTTCAAGTTCTTCACAGTCTGCTTTGGTCTTAACTATCTTGAACAGTTTAGTATCATCTGCAAATTTTGCCACCTCACTGTTTACCCCTTTCTCCAGATCATTTATGAATAAGTTGAATAGGATTGGTCCTAGGACTGATCCTTGGGGAACACCACTAGTTACCTCTGTCCATTCTGAAAATTTACCATTTATTCCTACCCTTTGTTCCCTGTCTTTTAACCAGTTCTCAATCCATGAAAGGATCTTCCCTCTTTTATCCCATGATTTAATTTACGTAAGAACCTTTGAGTCAAAGGCTTTCTGGAAATCTAAGTACACTATGTCCACTGGATCCCCCTTGACCACATGTTTGTTGACCCCTTCAAAGAACTCTAATAGATTAGTAAGACATGATTTGCTTTTACAGAAACCATGTTGACTTTTGGCCAACAATTTATGTTCTTCTATGTGTCTGACAATTTTATTCTTTACTATTGTTTCAGCTAATTTGCCCGGTACTGACGTTAGACTTACCGGTCTGTAATTGCCGGGATCACCTCAAGAGCCCTTTTAAATATTGGCACTACATTAGCTATCTTCCAGTCATTGGGTACAGAAGCTGATTTAAAGGACAGGGTACAAACCATAGTTAATAGTTCCGCAATTTCACATTTGAGTTCTTTCAGAACTCTTGGGTGAATGCCATCTGGTCCCAGTGACTTGTTACTGTTAAGTTTATCAATCAATTCCAAAACCTCTTCTAGCAACACTTCAATCTGTGACAGTTCCTCAGATTTGTCACCTACAAAGGACAGCTCAGGTTTGGGTATCTCCCTAACATCCTCAGCCGTGAAAACTGAAGCAAAGAATTCATTTAGTTTCTCCACAATGACTTTATCGTCTTTAAGCGCTCCTTTTGTATCTCGATCGTCCAGGGGCCCCACTGGGTGTTTAGCAGGCTTCCTGCTTCTGATGTACTTAATCATTTTATTACCTTTTTGAGTTTTTGGCTAGCTGTTCTTCAAACTCCTTTTTGGCTTTTCTTATTACACTTAATTTGGCAGTGTTTATGCTCCTTTCGATTTACCTCACTAGGATTTGACTTCCACTTTTTAAAAGATACCTTTTTATCTCTCTGCTTCTTTTACATGGTGGTTAAGCCACGGTGGCTCTTTTTTTTTTTAGTTCTTTTACTGTGTTTTTTAATTTGGGGTATACATTTAACTTGGGCCTCTATTATGGTGTCTTTGAAAAGTGTCCATGCAGCTTGCAGAGATTTCACTCTAGTCACTGTACCTTTTAATTTCTGTTTAACTAACCACCTCATTTTTGCATAGTTCCCCTTTCTGAAATTAAATGCCACAGTGTTGGGCCGTTGAGGTGTTCTTCCCACCCCTGGAATGTTAAATGTTATATTATGGTCACTATTTCCAAGCGGTCCTGTTATAGTTACCTCTTGGACCAGATCCTGCGCTCCACTCAGGACTAAATGGAGACTTGCCTCTCCCATTGTGGGTTCCTGTACCGACTGCTTCTTGGAGCAGTCATTTAAAGTATCAAGAAAGTTTGTGTCTGAATTTCGTCCTGAGGTGACATGTACTCAGTCAATATGGGGATAATTGAAATCCCCCACTATTATTGAGTTCTTTATTTTGATAGCCTCTCTAAACTCCCTTAGCATTTCATCGTCACTATCCCTGTCCTGGTCAGGTGGTCAATAATAGATCCCTACTGTTTTATATTCTGATTAGAGCATGGAATTACTATCCATAGGGATTCTATGGAACATGTGGATTCATTTTTACTTCATTTGATTCTACATTTTCTTCCACATATAGGTCTCCCCACCCCCCACATGACCAAGTCTGTCTTTCCGATATAGTTTGTATCCTGGAATGATTGTGTCCTATTGATTGTCCCCACTCCACCAGGTTTCTGTGATGCCTATTATACCAATATCCTCCTTTAACACAAGGCACTCTGGTTCACCTATCTTATTATTTAGATTTCTAGCATTTGTGTACAAGCACTTTAAAAACTTGTCACTGTTTGTCTGCCCTTTTCTGATGTGTCGGATTCTTTTTTTTATGTGAATGTTTCCCATCTGATCTGGCCCATACTTTATCCTCTTCCATCCTCTCCTCCTGACTAAAACCTAGAGAATCTCTATCAATAGACTCTCCTCTAAGAGAAGTTTCTGTCCAATCCACATGCTCCTCTGCAGCAACTGGCTTTCTCCATCTTAGTTTAAAAACTGCTCTGCAACCTTTTTAATGTTAAGTGCCAGCAGTCTGGATCCACTTTGGTTTAGGTGGAGCCCATCCTTCCTATATAGGCTCCCCCTATCCCAAAAGTTTCCTCCTCCCTACACCACTGTCTCATCCATGCATTGAGACTCTGAAGCTCTGCCTGCCTGCCTACCTGGTCCTGTGCATGGAACTGGAAGCATTTCTGAGACTGCCACCATAGAGGTCCTGGATTTCAGTCTCTTTCCTAGTAGCCTAAATTTGGCTTCCAGGAAGTCTCTCCTACCCTTCCCTGTGTCATTGGTACCTATTTTTTAGGATGCCATGGGGATTTAGGGGTTAGCACTAGGTAACTCTAGACCTAATGACAGGGGTGTCTCCAGTTTGAGCTAAAACGTCCGGCTTGGTAGCTGGGGGCCTTACTAGACTCTCATCCTCTGTGGATTGGGCACAGAAGGGGGTTGCTGTGGTAATGCAATCTACAAATTTGCCATAGTCATAAGCTCAACTGCTGAAAAGTGGGCAGAGGTTCATGAATGGTCACAATGAACTCTCTATCACGGATTAAGGAAAGCTGTGAGGAGACAAACAGACTGAATTAATTTAAACAGAAAGGCTCAACTGATACCACCCAAGGACTGTTACGATTATGACTGGTAAACAAGCAGAGCAGAAATCAAGCAACCAAAATTGGTATCTTGGAAATCAGGCCTAACTGGTGGACAATATAAAGAGCACATGTGCACCCACATCTACACAGCAGGAGCAGTCCCTTTGTGCCCTTTTTCATGGGCATGTGCTGGGCAAGCCACCAAACTGCCTTGCTGCAGTTACAGAAAGACAGACAGTCTGCACCAGAACAGGTGTCCTTGATCTGCCAGGAACTAGCCAGCGCTGCAGGGTGGAACCTCTTGCATAGAACAGGTTGGGCCTTTCTCAGACTCCTTGCTGAGAAGTCCCTGCCTGGCCTCGCACCTTTGGCAGCAGTGAGTGATCTGGCAGCAGTGGTTCTGCAAAAGGGGAAGTGACGATCCAGAACTAGATGCAAAGACGTATTTCCTGAGGAGGGTGGGGAACCCACAGTGCGGCTAGCTGAATGTCAAGAGGAAGTTGCAGTTGAGACCTAGGCAATGCCATGAGAGGTCCTATTGATTAATCTATTAGCTTAGAGCTGTTGGCCTAAAGCCCAGGTCCCTACCTTCTCGGACACTTTCCTGTTGGATTAGGTGCTGCCTTTCTTCTTGAAAAGTGACGTGAATCTTAACAATGGCAAGAGTTGGGGGTGTGGGAGGGGGGAGTTATGGAGACAGATGGAAGGGGGGGTAGGTTGAAGTTATTCCTATAGACCAGTGGTTCTAAAATTATATCCTGAAGTCCCGCAAAGGTCTACAAAGTTCTGCTTGCAGGAGTGGCCGTAGGCATTTTTCAGCCACCACCCTCCTGCATCGAAGCGCCATGCCAAAAAAAACCAAAACCAAATCTAGCCAATCAGCACAGCTGCATGGTAACCCCTGCAAGTTGGTACCCAGGGCAGCTGCTCACCTGCCGCTATAGAATGGCCCTGAGTGCTTGGCAGTGAAAACCACATCAGGTAACCAAATTGTACAGAAGCTCAACTGGTGTCTACCCTGATGGGTGCTCCAGGCTAGGTTAGCCTGGCAGTTTTATCACAGGGCACATATCAGCCCAGATGGTGGTTAGGGGAGGGTGGAAAGCTCCCCTGAGTTTTTAAGCAGTACCTCCACGCATTGTGGAAATGCACACAAAAACAGCACATGCGCTGCAAGCAGAGTGTTTGTTTAATGTGGAGATCTGAGCATGAATGCAAACACCATGTAATCTTTACCTTAAAAAAAAAAATTAAAAAAAATCCAAACCCCACCCCTAACCACTCTGGCAGACTTGTTTGAAAATTCCACTTTATTTCTCTCCATTATAAAAGCAGGGTTTTGTTTTTACATTTCTGTTAAGTGTCCAGACTTGGTACATCTTCATTATGTTTTCACAGTATCTCTGCAAGACCCCAAGGACGGTTCATATTGCTGCAGCATGAATGTGGGCAGAATGCTAGAGAGGAACCTCTGCTACGGAGTCTAAGGTAACCCTTCTCTCCCCCAGCCAAAGCACCATCCTAATCCAACTGCCTTTTTCTGAGCTCATTGCAGGCTCTCTGCTGCTTCTTGCCATGCTAGCTGGTACATATAAACATAATGAAAGCCAGGAATGGAATCCATGTGCCATCGCTCACGTGGTTTGCTAGTGAACAAGAAGCCATGAAGTCCTGCCTCCTTTCAGTGTGCAGGAGATGGATGTTAACATGAGGGACTCCTTGCTGTTTCCATCCTGGTCCCTCCGCATCTCTGCCCATCCTCTCTCTCCTGACATGCAGCAGAGACTGACCCAGTTCTTCCTGAGCAGAGACTGGCACATTTCAGCTCATGCACTAGCTTGGAGCCATAGAGAACTGCCCATCATGAGAGGAGTAAGATGGGATCACCGGAGCTACCACACTCACGTTGCGCACTAGATCTGTACCCAGAGGTGCAATAGCTCATGTTTCCAGCAATACCCAGCTTTAGCTCTGCACTTCCTTCAGGACACGTCCCTCGTACAATCCCATCAATTGCTTGGCTACCCTAATAGAGAGGTAGCTGTATTTACCGCTGCTGATCGCAGCCACTCAGTGCATGAGCTGATGCCCTGAAGATTCAAGTACCAAAGGAGAGGCTAAGTGCTATGCAAAGCAATTCTAAATATATGGCTATTGAGTTATTAACCAGCCATATAAATAGTGGTGTGCATAGCACTTTTCATTTGCAGCCGCCACCCCTTTTGTGTTGGCTCAATCTGTCCTCAGCAGTTTTCGTAATGGAGCAGCATTGGAAAAACATCACTTTTTTAATCACAAAGCATGAAGTCTTAAAAAGGCAGTGTCCTTTTTCTACACCAGCACAAAGGGAGGAGGGAGGGATGTTTCCAACAAGGAAACAGGAGAGGCATTCTTGGGATGGAGTGGGAGTTAAAGGCCTTGCAAAGGCTATGCAAAACTGACCCCTGACATGAACCTTCATTCTCACATTTACTGCCCAGCCAGGTCTACTCAGTGCAGCAGGAAAGTCTTAGCAAGGAGGTTAATGTCAAATTGCAGGGGTGTATCCAATCCAGCAAGATAGGCGGTAGAAATCTGGCTTGTTTCATGTACCCAGAGACTAAGCCTAATGCCACGCTAAATGGAATATGGCCTGAGGATTCCCTGAATGTGATTTCGGATGAGCAGGAGAAGAAATCTTTCTTCAGAACCCACTGTCTTAACTAGCTTTATGAAGGAGTGTTCTGATTTTTTGTGCCAGAGGTGCTGAGAACCCACAACCTGTACTGAAGTCAAAAGGAGCTGCAAATACTCAGCACTTCAGAAAAAGGCTCAAAATAATGCCAGGCCTGAAAAACACCTCCCCCTTCCTTCCCCAACGTGCACACATTAAACTTTGGGGCTGCTGAGAAATGGATGCAAGCTTCACCACTTGGGCCCATCCCAACTATCATCAGTCCGGACGCACCAGGAAGAGGTTTTGCCGTATTCAGTGATTTGCTATTGCGTGGTATTGCCCGGGAGAGGATATGGATAAGTCTCAAGGGTCTGTACAAGTCAAGCTATAGCTGGGAGCTGATTAGACACAAGAAAGGGGAACTTAAGAATGATGGAGGCAGTCACCAGGCACACCACAAGGTCTCACAAGCTTGATTCATCATCCTCTCTAGATCTAAGGCCTGGGTTTAAGCCTTCTTTGGCCGTTGGTTGGCAAACTGCATCTAATGACTGGCTCCCTGAGTCAGATATCTGCCTGTTGGGAAGAGTGCAGGCATCTGTGGACAAATCCCATCTGAAGCAGTCTCTCCCGGAATGCCCATGAACACTGCTGCTGCTTGGAGATTGATGGCAGGAGAGAGATCACTGATCATTGCCTGTTAGGTTCACTCCCTCAGGGGCACCTGGCATTGGCCACTGTCGGTAGACAGATACTGGGCTAGATGGACCTTTGGTCTGACCCGGTACGGCCTTTCTTATGTTCTTATGTTATGTTCTTATGGGAATCAACTCTGAGTCTGGTGACATGAAGGATGACTATAGGTGCTGTCATGTGGGATGCTGGGGCTTGGAAGCAGGTATTGAGGCTTCTGGTCCCTGAGCGGGAGGGTTCCATTTGAGCATGCTGCCAAAATAAAGGGGTTGGACACAAAGTAGGGAGGGTCCTGGTATATCGTAAGGCTGTCTTGCTGGTGAACTCTTTAAAGAGTGTGCATGGAGGCTGGCTGCAATGCTAGCAGCTAGCCGATGAGTGTGGGGGAGAGACAGAGCTGCTTGGAGCATAGCGTGGAAAATGTCAGATCCAGATGGGAGTCTTGGGGAGTCCCGGTGAGACCAGCTGAGCAGGGACCAGCCAGGTACAGAACCTGTGAGCACTCCTAGTCCCTAAGCAATTCCTCGGGAAGGGGAAGTGTCACTATCTTCATTTTACAGGTGCAGTGGAGAGGCAAAGAGACTTACCTGAGGCCATACAAGAAGAGCTGAAAACAGAAGGTAGGTGGTCTCCTCCCAGCCCCTGCCCTGTCCTCCAGCCCACACTGCCTCCACCATACAAGTTCCTCCATTTCTAAACTCTCCTCAGCTACACGTCTCAGTCGAGCTGCCTCCTTTTCATGCTTCCTGTCTTTGGAGAAATACTGGTGGTGTCTCTGAGGCCACCCAGGAGATCCACCAAATGATTTCTTAGGGCCCTGACTTATGTTCCAAACAGACATGACTTCCCGGAGCATCCTTCCTGCAGGATGCAGATTTTTGCATTATTTTCATCTTCTTAGGGGTCGCCTGCTTACACATGTATGCTTCCACCATATCTCTGCAGCTATGTCATCACCCACAACCCTTATCACTGAAAGCCATCTGAATCCGGTGGGACCATGAGGCTGCTTCTCCATCAGCCCAGGTGAGCACTAAAGCTATAGTAAGAGGAGACTTTTTTTTTGTTTTCACTGTTAATAGGAAGGGTGCAAATTATTTTCACAGGTATAATTCTTCCTGGGTCAGAGACTCCAGTGGACAACAGCTGCCCTCATTTACACCCATGCAGCCCCAGTGATTTTAGATGGGTTCCGCTGTATCTTGCTCCTCACACCCCACCTGTTATGAGTTCATTGGGGTTTCATGGGAGTAACCGATGGCAGAATTTGACCCCACATATATTACAGTTTGCATGTGACCCACCATTCACGATAGCCTAGGGGGAAATAATAGTGGGCTCGTTTGGAAGGAGAAAGTCATCTCCTCAGGGCAAGCAAGATGGAACTAACTCCCCTAATTTGTGTTTTTTTGAGTACCACATCTCCAGTCGTTCCCACCATTGTCTGGATTGTCTCGTATTCTCATGCCAGAAGAGGCTCAGCTCAGAAGGCTTTAGCAATGCAAGGCTGTGATGACCCCTTCTATCAAGCAGTGAGGGGCCTGGCAGCTCTTGTCCACAGACGTTTCTCTAACAAACTTGTTACTTGCATTGCAACTGTGTGCAGTACTAGTCCCATTTCTGCTCATACAGCAAAACAACTGGGTTTGAGCTGGGTTTATTTCCATGCTTTCTTGTTCCATGTTTAAAACCAGGAAGGTTTTCTTTTTAATCTGGTTTCTTCCATTATCATTCCTTCCTCCTCATCACTTGATACACTGACAATCTATCCCTTGCTCCAGAACGCTTCCCCTGACCCTCCCTAAAATCTTGTAGAAAAGAGATTCTGCTTGGTGAGATGAAATTTTCTTTCAAACACAGCTTTAAGGCAAAAGTTTGGCAATGCAAAGCAAAGTCTACATAAGGCCGCATGACTTAGGTTTGCAACTCAGAACCTTTTATCATTTAAAAAAAAACGCATAATAAATAAATAGTCAGCGTTTAGCTCCAGGAACTTGAGTTTCATTCTGGGGAGAAAAAAAAATCCCTTTCCTCCCACCAAACATAATAAAATCCCCGATAAAAATCTTATTTTGTTCTGGACAATCTGGGTGAGCTAATGAGACTGAAGTTCAAACCATAACTAAAGTCAGGAAGAAAAGAAAGTTACAGGGCTAGAAATAAAGTTTAGTTTGCTGATTCCTCCCTTAGGAATCAGGTGATGAGACAGACCCTGGTCAAGGTCTCCTCTTTAGCTTCAGCACAGTGAGATCCGTCCCAATGGGAGAAGGTAGAATGGTTGCATTTCTGTTGAATGAATAAAAAGTGCATCTCAATTTTGATTAGATTCTAAAAGTATCTTAAGTGCAGGGTTATTTTCTTCCCTTCTGGTGCCGGGATGCCAGGTTGCTATTACCGATATTTTGAAGGGATCACCACTAGTGGTGGCCCGTCCTTTGGCCTCCACATGAGTACCTGAGCATCATTGGCATTGGGTTTCACAAGGGCACTGGGTGGTATTGGCTCATTCTTGCTAAGGACCTGGGGCTGCTCTTGAGCAAAGGGTTGCTGCAGTGTGGCACGCTGCCCCAAGGGTCTGCTGGGATTCACGTCTATGCCCAGCCTCATACGCCACTTGACAGTCTGCAGGATCACCATCTCGCTGGTGGCTGTGTTGGTGGCAACCAACCAGGTGGTGAAGCTTTGATCCCGGTGGATGCTCGTGAGTTTTGCCATGTTGCTCTCGCTCACAGGCACCGCCCATGTGACACTTGGGTAGAAGTTATCATTCATGCTGATGTTGAACTTGGATTCCTTCCTGGTGGGTCCCACGATCATGCAGGTTTCTGTGGTGTTGCCGTACCAGGGGTAGTTCACGCCGTCCGAGTCGCTTATGGCCTGGATCTTGCCATCTTGCAGATCTGGGAGCTCCCAACTCGACCTGCCACAACCAAGAAGGAATCACGGAAAACTGATTAGCACAGGGACTCGCTGGGCTGGGTTTTCATTGTACGGCCTGAGAGCGGGGGTGGCTCTCAGTGCAGCTCCCCTGTATCTTCCTCTATTGGGATTTGTGCTCCCAGTGTTACTCTGTGATGAGAGCTCATCCCTTCTGGTTGCAAATGCCTAGGCCCAGTCCTAGAGCTGGGGGACACCACTGCCCTGGTATCAAACAGAATTGGAAATTCAGTCTCTAGGCTTGGTACCAGTGTGGTTGCAATTTAACTAGTGGGCGTGCTCTCAAATATACTGGTGTTTCTAAACTTCTACAGAGGGCCCTGTATATCACTATCAGAGCCATGAGACCCACCCCAGTTCTCTTTTCTCCTGTCCCTTAAAAACCCTTTATTGCAACCGGTCTTGTGCTGCTCCTTACTCAGCCTCTTACTCATTCCCTTGCCTCTAGGACAAATAAGCTGCCTCCAATTTCCGGGCCCCTGCTGGTTTTCAGTAAGAGGAGGAGTCAAACCCAAGTCTCCCAACTAGGCAGGGCTGCTGCCAAGCTGGCAGTCAGACTCCCAATCCTATGGGACAGGAGGAGCAGCCTTGAGTGGTGGGGAGAGGAGGTCGGCAGTCTAATGGCTTTCAGAGGGCCCTGCCACTCGCTAAGTCCTGAAATAAATACTTGTGTTTAGCAGGGACCTTCTTATCTTCATTCAGTCTCTAACCACACACGATTGTTCAACATTCTGGACAAGCCACTGTCCTCTCCGTCTGCCCCTGCTCTATACCAGTCATGGGTAGGGCCCTCCAAATTCATGGTCCATTTTGCTCAATTTCATGGTCATAGGATTTAAAAAATCATAAATTTCATGATTTCATATATTTAAATCTGAAATTTCACAGTGTTGTAACTGTAGGGGTCCTGACCCAAAAGGGTGTTGTGGGGGGCAGGGTTGCAAGGTTATTGAATGGGGGTCTTGGTATTGCCACCCTTACTTCTGCGCTGCTGGTGGCAGGGCACTGCCTTCAGAGCTGGGCACCTGGCCAACAGCCACTCCTCTCCGGCCACCTAGTTCTGAAGGCAGCAAAGACGTAATGGTGGCAATACCATGACCCCCTTACAATAACCTTGCAACCCCCTTTTGGGTCAGGACCTCCTGTTTGAGAAATGCTGGTTTTGCACGTGAAAGCTGTAGACTATGGGGTAAAAGTACACAACAGACCAGATTTCACGGCCAGGAATTTGGTAGGGCCCTAGTCATGGGCAAGGATTGCCTTGTACAGCATCCAGAACAATGGGGTTCTGATACTGACCGGGGGCTCCGGACACTACTTTAATACAAATTACATTAAATAAGGCCCAGCCTTTCCCTCTACCCCCTTCCCCAGTCCCTCCACTTTAATCTAAGACAACTTTCTTACAGCACAAGACTTGACTGTGCAGCTAAAAACCCAACCAAACCAATAATAATGAGGCAAGTTGTTCCAGTGACCTTCGGGCTGCTACAAAAGAGCAGCCTTCCCTGCAAGGGGGGGGGCGTTACAGCTGGGAAGATTGTTCTTAATTAGGCAGCTGGAGAGTGCAGGGAGGTAAATGGCCCCACTGGCAAATTAAAAAGTGAAGTGTGTCTGTTCTGCATACAAAAGGCTCCCCTCCACTCCCCTCCCTTCTCTCTCCCCCCCCGCCCCCCCATCAGAGCAGTCTGACTCAGCTCTGCTGTTCTGATCAAACTTAGGAGTAGGAGGGGCTTTCCACTGGGGAAATGTCACTCAAGGGAAGCTCTGCCCCCTCCCCCCATCATTCCCAAAGAGTTGGCAGAAATTCAGCCATCCCCCATCACCCCATTTCCTCATATGCCAAGTCTGCTAAAACATCTCAAAACTTATTGCAAAAGAAGCAACGCTGGCATTTAAAATATTACGCCGTTGGCTGGAGGTTTGCCTGCGTGCTGGGTTTTGTGATCTGTGGATTGACAAACGTATAGAGGATCTGCGTATAATACTTTGCATTTCTAAATCCAGGGCGCTCACTGCATTTTCCAAACGCTAATAAGCCCTGTAGCCCTCTTCCACCTACCGTGTGTTTTATCCATTTTCCAGACGTTGAAGCACAGAGAAGTAAATGGTCTGATTTTTCCCCCTCCCCCGCAAGTTGCTCAGCACCTAGAGACCACTCACATTAATAGGGTCTGGGAGTGCTCGACACATCTAAGAATCTGGCCCTAAATGCCTGACCCAACATCACAGCAAGTTAGAGCAGTGAGAGAGTGCAGTCCAATGGCTAGTGCCCCTAGAGTGGGACTCGGGAGACCCGGGTTCTGTTCCCCCCACTCCACTGCTGACCTCATGGCTGAGCTTGGACAAGTCACTTCCCCTCCCACCTTTTGTCTATTTAGCCTGTAAGCTCTTCAGAGCAGAGAGCCTCCAGCCTGTGTGGTGCCTAGCACAAGGTGGGTCCAATTTTGGTTGGCGCCTCAGGCACTACCTACCAAAATACAAATGATAAATGTTAGTGGCAGAGCTGGGGAAAGCACCTAGACGTTCTGACTCCTCATCACCTGCTGTCACCGTTAGACAAAAGTGCCACACCCCAGACCCAAGGGTTTGGAGGCCATCACAGTAACCACAAAAGCAAAAGCCAAGTGGTTCAATGCCCTCTAAACCAGGACGGGGAGGGGAGAGCAGCCGCAGTCGGTCTTTCTGATTGCAAGTTTAAACGTAATCACAGGACTCCAAGGGAAAGGCTAGTGCTTTCTATTGAGGAGATGAACAAAAATGTTCCTGCCCGACCTGCACGTTTAATGTCAAATGCTGGAGTTTTGACCCTTCCAGTTGGATTTTTCAAGCCCATTATGAGAAGCTGATTAGTGGGTCAGAGGAACATGATGCCAGAGGTAGCTGAGCTCAGCTGAGCGCCTGATTTTTTGCAAAGTAAACACCCCAGACTCCAGTGACCACAAATGCTGATGTGAGCCCAAAGGCCAAGCTGCATTCTGGAGACCTGCTTTTGCAAATTGGGCTGGCAACGCTGGTTCTCATGTGCACACTGAATTCCTACTGGCGCTAGAATTACTGTGTTTTGGGGGGACTTTCTTGCACTTCAGTACAAGTCTTATGTCCCAACCTTAAAACAGCCCTTAGAGTAAATCAGAGAAACATGCTTTGAGCACAGGACTGGGAGCAGGAGAGTCCAGTCTAATCCAAGCTTTGATATTGACTCACTGTATGGTTTTGGGCTTGCCACTGCCCCTCTCTTTGCCTCAGTTTCCTAATCTGTAATGTGGGAACAATACAAGCTACCTCACAAAGCTGTTCTGAGGGCTATTGAGTTTAATGTTTGGAAAGCCCCATGAGATGTCTTTCGCGAGTTAGCAGCATTTGGCTCTAACCAGGCTGTGGGATATTTTATACCACCCAAGGTTTGTCGTGGTGTCCTTGGTTAAAAGCCTTGCACTTGTGGTTATGCTGTATACTGGGTGGCTGCATGTCTAGTGCTGTTGTCTGTACAGTGCTCAGGGTTGTTGCAATATAGAAGACACAACATAAAAGGAAAATATGAAGTGCAAAGCATTATTTTAGGAAACTGCACAGGGCGCTAAGATCTGGGGTCAAGATCTTCAAAAGTGACTAGCAACTTTGGGTGCCCACCTTCAAGGAGCCTGATTTGCACTTCCTGGAAATCAGGTCCCTTTAAGGTGTCTCAAGTTGGGCCCCTAAAAATCATTAGTCGCTTCTGAACGTCCTGGCCTCAGAACGTCCAGGCCACAGAAACCTGGCATCCTGCCCCCAGCCTGGTAAGTTCAGTGCCATGTGATGTCATCAGAACCTGTAGGGGTATATAGCCTGATTTGGTTTGTCATATGCTACAAACCTATTGGCTAACATACTGTCTGCGGCAGTTCTTGTTCTTCCGAGTATATTGCCAACAGACAGAGGGAGTCCTTTGCCTGAGAGCCACTTCTGACCTAAAACTGTAAAAAGAAACCCTCGGAGTGGATTCTAGCCATAACCCCTATGGCACAGGGGAGACTGATTATATGAGTGTCTCTTAAACAGCTAGGAGTCATTCCTCCCCTACGCCCCTCAACAAGGGATGAAAAAGAAAAGCTCCAGGGATTTTTTCAGTGAACTCTTCCCCGCAAGGGAAGATGAATAGGAGGTCATGTACTATAGCAACAGGTTTAGCCCTTGCAGCAGTGTCTCATCAAGTGTGATCTCTGAAATACCATATGGGAATCCTTTCTCTCCCTTTCAGCAGATGGTTTAGGATTACTTTCCGTTCAACTCGTTGCTGATGCTCAGCTTGACTGAGGCCCGGGGACGAGGCATGACAATTTCCTGTATGTTCCTGTGCATTATCAACGTACCCACTGCTGAGACGCAGGCGCAGTACAAACATGGGCGCACCACACTGGGACATCTCGTTCGGGGCTCAGCCCGCTGCTTGAGGTTTGTAACTGAATCCTGAGCTGTTTTGTCCTACCCTTGCCACAGGCTGGTGGACAAACTATCTGGCTGAGGATGCCACTGAAAACAAATTAATTGGTTCCACCTTAGTGCCTGATGGATCTTTTGTCTGCATCTCAAAACCACTATGTAAGAGCCTCTGGTCAGAAGCAGCTCTGCAAAGGTTGTTGCAAGTCAGGACTGCTGGGCCCTGGATTAGACCGGTAAGGAGTGCTGCCAGTCAAGAGGTGCATCTGCAGAGTTTAGGGAGAAGGCTAAGTACTCAAATGGCAAGGGGTTCTATATGGCTGAAGTGCACCGGCTTAACTTTATAAACTGACTCGGGCTGGGGGTGGGGGATTAGGAGTGGATGCTGCAGAGCAGGTGAGAGGTTTGGGGAGGAAATTTACACAACACCCAATGGCTCTATGCCTAATTCTAGCAAGTGAGACTAATCCTGAGGATTTCAATGAGCCTCAAATTTACTCGCATATGTTGGCGAGAGGAAGAAGTAGGCCTTCGTCATCATCCTGTTACTGGAGCAAAGGGAAACTAAATAGCATAGTTCATGAACTACAAAACCTGGAGTTCCTGCCCCTTGCCTGTTGTTATCATCAAAGATCCCTTGCCAAGAGGGGTCATGACCTTTGATTGTGTGGCTTGTCCATATGAAGTCAAATAATTCTCCCCAACTGGCTATTTTAACATGTTCAGAAGGAGGTGCTGCAGAATGCCCCATTGCTACAAACGGATCTCTCTGGGATTAAAACCGTGCCATGGAAAGCCCAGAAATTGCACTGTAAATTCTTCAACACCAGGGAAGCTGTATAAACTCCTAAGGCTATCTGATTTCAGGTGGAGCTGCTCCAAAATCAATGATTCTGGCTTGTAATGCTGGCAAGTTTGTGTTTTACTCTGCTGCCCGGTTGTCCAGAATCACCATAAACTAGGTAGCTGAAAGGCCTGCTTTAACTTACCATAGGGCCTTTACTAACACATGAATACTCTTTCAGCTACATCTCCATGGAGCAATGGTGCCCGGGCTGTAGCCTATCAAGCCATATTTTCCAGCCCTCCCGATTTCCTTTTCAGGCATGTTTCTTTCTATTCCATAAAGAGGGGACCCGGCTTATACAATCCCTCTGGATGTTCCCCTGCAGCATAACATGAGGCCAAAAGTGCAGCATTGTGTGCAGACACAGCAAAGTGACCTCCAGCTTTCCGCAGCAAGCAGGATGACATGGATGCATTGTTAACCTTTTCAGAGAAGCATAATGTGCCATCAGTAAACACTCAGGTTCTAGCTCATCCTCGGACCTCAATGCTTGAAGCCAGACCTTAATTAGTCACATGACATTATGGCCTTGCATATTGATCTTATAATAAGAAGGGGGCACTTGCATCAGATCTAGACTTTGCTCTGCACAGATGCCCAAGAGGAAGCCCTATCGGGGGGTCAATGCAGCGCCATCCTGGGCTTTCCACCCGTCCTTCCACATGATTCATTGTGACCAACATCACCAGCTAACAAAGTCTGTGCTGGTGGCAGAAACAGACCGAGGCAGCGCTGTCCATTAGCAACAAGCGGGAATAATCCTGAACTGGATTTCTATGGATTTATACCCCTGATCCTCCACGTTCAATAGAACTCCTTCATAAATTGGCTTTTACCCTCTACCTCACCTACTTCAGCACTGCAAAGCCATTCAGTAGGGCTCCTGGTAAAGAACAAGAAGTGAATGAGAAAGTGGAATGGGGACATTCATACGTGAGAGTAGCAGAGCAGTTACCACTTTTAGACTTTGGGGGAACCTTGATGAGTTGGTTTGCTGCACACCAGAAATGTCACCGTTCTTTTAGTGGATTAGTCTCCAGTCACATTTCCCCTCCTGGGGTCTTGGAAGTTTATTCTTCATATAGGTTTGTTTTTATAGCAGAGATCAGTTTAATTCTATTTCTGCTGTAGGCCCTGGAAGATGTAATCTTTAAGGCATCTCTCTTTTAAAACTTTAAGGAACATTGTAGAGATAAAAATCTATATATAATTTTATTTTAAAAAGCCTTCGCAGATGACTCAAAAAGTCTGATTTATTTATCAGTCTGTGTTTTGCTTATCACCATCTGTGCTGGTACCTGTACTTTACTCAATGGAGACAGTGAAATTAACCTGGTTAATTTCATGTAAATTTTATATAATTTGTATTATGATAGCACCTAGGAGCCCCAGTCATGGACCAAACTGTGCTAGGCACTGTACAAACACATAACAAAGACATGGTCCCTGCCTCAAAGAGCTTACAATTTAAGTAGGGTCTGACCTTCCCCTCCCTGCTTAAGCAAAGCTTTCACTGCCTGATTCTGATCACCCCAGTTGAGTAGCACCTTGCTCCAGATAAATAGTTCCATTCACTTCCATGGAAGTGCTACTCCGGGTAAGCAGCGGTATCAGAACCGGGCTGTCAATGCAACCTAATAACCAGTGCAAGTTGTTTGCAGGAGGACAGCAGAATAGGACCAGCAGGCAGTTTCACTTTGCAGTCCTTGTGCTCTATTGCTCTGCTGTTTGCTTTTGGCTCATGACACTGCAGGGGGAATCTTCATGGCCAAGGAAGCATTCAGTGACTTTTTAAGCAATGACATTTCTCTTAGCATTAGGTTTTTCAAAAGTGTGTGTGTGTGTGAGAGAGAAACCTAAAAATTTGGCACCTAATCCCTGAGCTGCAGCCATCCTTTTAAACAAGCATGTGTTTGACAGATTGCCTCTGTATCTCTCCTCCATCTAGTACTGAGGGGTACGCACAGCTCAGTCTGTTCCCCTGCCATGCCTGCCTTCTTCAGGGTGTAGGTGACTGAGCGACAACTTCAGAATGTAAAAGCAAAAATGCTTCAAAGCCTGGTGTGAAGATGAGGCTCCCATTCTCAACCTGAATCCTTCCTGTGCCATCAGACTTCATTCAGGTCATGGACATTAATTTTTGTATTCAGAGTTATTAGAGCCTGTTTTAATGGTCTGTTGCAACCGTGATTTTAAAAAAAAATCCAGTTGTCCCTATTTAAGAGGGAGTGTTCCTACTTCCTTGGGCCAAATTCTCCGCTGCTGTAAAACTCCAGCAATGGAACTCTGCTGATGTACATCAGCTCATGAGCTGGCCCATTCTTTCAACTGGTAAAAAGCTCTTAGAATCATAGAATATTGGGGTTGGAAGGGACTTCAGGAGGTCATCTAGTCCAACCCCACACTGGGACCAATCCCCAGACAGATTTTTGCCCCAGATCCTAAATGGCCCCCTCAAGGATTGAACTCAGAACCCTGGGTTTAGCAGGCTAATGCTCAAACCACTGAGCTATCCCTCTTCGTGCAATGGCATTAAGAGGTCTTTCTCCCCAAATGCCCTTTTTATAGCTTTATCATGTGGCAGGTCTGGGAAATGGCATGGAGAGGCCAACAAACTTTTAATCATGTTTTCATAATGTACAAAGCCAGCTAAATATGGCTGACCCCAGAGGAAAGCACCTCTTTGCGCACACACAATGATATTTTCATCCCTAAATTTGCACTGTTTACTGAATTATAGTTCATTGTTCCTCTGTATATGTGCTGAGCTTAATTCCAGCTGCTCTGATAATACTTAGCTCTTATACAGAACTTCTATTCTACAGCTATCACAGCATTTTAGAAAGGAAGGTCAACATCATTATCCTCAATGTACAGATGGGGAAACTGAGGCACGGACACAAAGTGACTTGCTCCAGCTCTCCGCATGTAAGTGACAGAGTCGGTTATAGAATCTAACTGCCCTGTTAGTTTTGTTTTACTGAATACCCACCTATATTTATGCACCAGTGGATTTTTGTGTGTTTTCCCTCGCACCTGATCATCTAGGCTGAGATTGTCAAATGAGGCTATGGGAGTTAGGCACCCGATTTGTTTCAGCTTTGAAAACCTTTGAAACCACCAGCCCTAATTTCTTGTTACTGGCCCCTACCCTGCAGAACCCCATTTTAAAGAGCAGACAGTGAGCCCAACTTTCCAGGACTCAGCCCACTGTGTGTGCTTTAGAATCGGTAAAATCTTGCCCCCTTCCCCATCCAACCTACCTCTATCAATATTTGGCTGTTGCTAGTGTGTTGGCGAGGGGGGGCTTTCTGCTTGAGCAATGAGCTGAGAAAGGAAATGGGGACAGAAATCGGGAACTTGGCAATCTGCTCCCCTGGGGCGCTAGGCCTGTCAGGCACATATTCACTTGACGCCTGAAATGTCAAACTCGTGTCATTAGGCTGGGCAAATACTATAGATAAGCTTGCCCTCTCTCGGTCCTCCAGTGCTCCTGGAGGGCAGAGGCGCTGGAAGGTGGAGTACAGCAGAGAGGCAGTTGGACCTTTTGGGAAGGCAACGTGTTAGGTTCATCTGCTCTCTGGTTCTATCCTCTGTCCCCCTTCTCCTCCCCACCTTTCATTTTGTAGTTGGCCTTTCCCCCAGCTAGGCAAGCATTTCCCTCACGCGGTGCTGGCTGAATTAGCAAGCAGGAAGGTTGCTTAAGCCTGATCTTTTCATCCCATCTTCCGCTGGAGACTGGGCAGCATCATTGTGTCCAGTCACCAAGCCACCTGCCTCTCCTAGCCTACGCTATGTTCCAACGTCAGGCTCATGTACTGCTGGCTGGGCAAACTACTTCCGCTGCACCATGAGTCTTCGACTAGTTTTACCCATGAGCCACACACTTGCTATTCTGTGTGGGTGGGTGTGTGTAATATTTATATATATAGGTGGAGCTGCATTTCCACTTACATCACAATTTAGAGGTGGAGAGGTGTGGTGTTTTTTCCCCTATTCTTTTCACTTCCTGTTCTTAGACGGTGTGGATGGGGATGTACATTTTTAACCGCAGCCCCAGGGTGATGCAGAGGGTTAACCCATCACTCTTGCAGCCAAATCCTGCTTGCCTCACCCATGCAGGCAGCCTGTTGCAATGAGCAAAGCAAACAGAATTCAGCCCCCTAATGCTGCCTTACATTCATGGCTGGTGTAATGTCAAGCACTCAGCCCTGCTGATAGCACATTGCAGGAATAGCAACCCAACTTGTTTACAGCAGCAGAGCGCTGCAAGTGTCAGCATTTGTTTGCATTCTGATTTGTCAAAGCACCCTTTCCTTTTTTTAAAAAGGGGGCATCAGCGAAGAGCTGGCATGGAAAGAACTCCCTTTTCATATGAAAAGCAACACCCTTGTTTTCTACCATAGCCGCAATCTCATGGCAGGGGTGACTTCTGCTTTCAGGATTTACAGTGTTGCTGGAACACTCAGGCTACCCTCTGTATAAATGGTATTGCATTTGCATAGCTACTAAACCAAGCGTTTCTGTTTTAGGGCCTGATTTTGTTCCCCTGGGTGTCAATGGGAAAACACCCATTGCCTTTAAGGGGGCAAGATCAAGCCCTTATCTTTTTTTAAAAGAAGTGTACAGTTCTAATATTAGAGAAGCTAAATCAAATGTGCTAAATGGTGCTTCACCAGCCAAGTCCTGCTTTCCCTACTGGAACACACTCTCTCTCTCTCACTGGAAATACTTACATTCCCTGCTCCCCGTAGTGGTTGTAAAACTCCATATGGCTACATGCTTGAATCCAACCCACGATCCAGGTCTCTTTCTTGGGGATAGGCGGTACCAAGACCTGGGCAGAGGCTCGAAAGTGAGGGGTCCGGTATCGCAGAACCACGCTGGATGACTCGTCGATGCTGGTGGGAACAGGATCGATGGAGGCTTTCACTTCAATCACTGAAATACTTTCCCGGAAAACTTTGGATTTGCAGCTAATACTCTGAATACAGCCCATGGCATACAACACCAGTGCAATTCCTAGGACACTCCAGCAATCCTGGGGAAGATTAGGCATTGAAATGATATGGTGCTAGATCAAATATAGATCTTCCTGATTTGTAATCTCAAAAATGATATCCATAGGATAGAAAATTCATCATATAAAGTCTCTGTTTGAATTTCAGTATTATCACTACTGCTTCTATGGATTTAGCTGCACTTTAGAAGCAAAGGGGCCTTTTCTTATTCTCCAGATAATGACAGATGAAATCTTTCATTCATATATTCTTTGGATTAAAAAAAGTCTTGAGTTCAATAAATAATCATCTCCTTTTTTAAAGATGAGATATTTAGTCCTTCCTCTTTTTGAATGCCATCTGTTCACCATGAAACATCAGCAAAGCTGGCATTTCCCTTTATTCTTTGGATGAAAACGCAGAATGCTGATAGACACATCTATATAAATAATAAAAATACTTCTTGTCACAGTCCCTGTAGATTTTCACTTCCGGACTTGCAGTTGTTCATAACTTCCCTTTGAAAGAAAAATAGTACTGTAATTAAAAAAAAAAATAACGGTGGAAAATGTTAAATCAGCCACATCTGATTTGGAGGCTTCTGTAGGTGCCAGAGATATGGGTGTTGCTAGGTGTTTTTTTATGTAATAGTTTAAATAATAAATCACAGGTCTTTGTCACGCATCACATTCCGCCGGCTTTGCATGTAGAAATAAAATAGGAGGAGAAATGAATAAAATGAGCAGTTCCCAAGGAGATATTTTAGCTTTTCTATTGCACCACTTCGCTGATTTCTGTTTCAACTTTGCTCTCCCTTCTTCCCTCAATCACTGTGGGTTCCAACTGCAAAAACATAACTGGTGGAAGCACAGCAGCCTCCCTGTCTCCTCCCCCCCTGGGCTTTTCGCGATCTGTGGGGAGTGGGGCCACCTCGCCTGGGTTTAGTCCTTCCACCTCTCCGCTCCGCACCTGGCTGTGGGATCTGCAGAAGTTTTGTCAAAGTTTCTCTGCTGTTACTGGTGGCGGCTGCTGCTGCTGCTGCTTCCTGGCTGCTTTGGGTAGAGCTGCTCTCCCCCTAGGTCACGATCCGCCACGCTGACCCAGCCTGCAGCAAACAATCGCCTCCCGTGACATCTCCACTCACCCGCCACCTGGGCTGGGGAAGGATGCGAAGCCGGCAGGATACGAGCCCGGCGGTGGCTTCGCAGCTTCTCCCCACCCCTCCTCCTCCCCTTCCAGCGCTGGGCTCTTAGTTTGATGCTGCAGTGGCTCGCATGTCACGCCGCCTGTGTCCTCAGATGTCTCGGCAGCACTGGCTCAGCAGCCTGCCTCGTCTCCGGGGACCCGGCTCGCCGACACCCCCAGGGACTCAGCTGCAGGCATGGGGCGAGTGTCCTTTGCATGTGTGTGAACAGAGAGAGAAACAGCCTTTCCCCCAGGCTGCGCTTCCGGATCCTTCTGTCTTCAGAGCTTCACAGCATCCTGCACCTTGGGGGAACTTTGCATTTTCACAAATGCGCCTCCCCTCTTCCTCCCCCCCCCCCCCCCGGACAAATGTCATTCACAGTCTCGGATCGCTTCGGAGCTGCAGCTGCTGGGGGCTTCTTGGTGTCAGGACAGCAGCTTCTTCGTGCATCCGTTTGCTAGGCTTTTCCAGCCAGATCCCTCTCTCTCTGTATGTGTGTGTCTAGGGTGGGTTTTTTGCTTTATGTCTAGGAAGGTGAGCAAAGCAGGAGCGACCCCGCTCGCTGTTGCAAGCTTCCTCTTTTTGCAAGAAATCGATCAGGGGGCAGTGTCTGCATTGTATCTCAGCCTCTCCCGTGGATCAGTCCCTTGGACGGTGGGGGAACAAAACCCTGCTTCAGTTTCTGCTGCAGCATCAGAAAGGCAACCAGGTCAAACTTTGCAAGTAACTCATTCCCGGCATTTTCATGCCCGTGGCATTCTCATGCAGCCCAGCTGTTCTTGCAGGCTTTCCAGGGAGGGAGCTCTGTGCATGACAGCTTCTCTCCCTCCGCCCCAGTCCAACTGCAGTATTATTAGCAGGTCTCTCTCTCTGCCGCTCATACCTCCCTCTCTCTCTCCTAGCCCTCCCCCTGTATTCCTCGCTCAAACTGCAGCTGTTGGAGCTAAACCTCGTTGCAAAACGGCATTTCCTTTCAACAACTTCAGGCATTCTGGGTAACGTAGTTTTTTTTTAATTCCACCTTTTTTTTTTTTTAATGCAACGCATTTTCTGTCACTTTAATTTTGGCCCTTTTCTCTCCTCTGCAGTATTTGCTGGCTGAAGTTTGGTAGGTGGATTCAGTCAGGGGCATGACATTCCCTTAGTCCTAGGCTCTCTGGGCTGGGTGAGGATTCTGGCAATGGGAAATCAAAAGCTCTCCGTAGTGGGGAAAAGGGCTGAGGAATTACTGGCATAGACAGAAAATTGAAAGTGGCTGTTAGGAAGCAATGGCTGGTGGGAACATTATTACCTTGTATTACTGATACTTGCAATGTTGCTGCAATGGTCTTGTTGTATATAAGCCAGCTGCTAAGGTTGAGGTTTTTCCTCAGCGTGTTGGGTGCTGAGCTCTGTGAAAATCTGAGCATGAACCCTGCTGGGTGAGCACAGCTGCAAACCTGGGGTGCATGCATGTGTGTGTATGTGTGCTTTTCTAGAATTATTATTCTAGCTCTTAGTGCTTTTCATCTGTAGATGAAGCTCTTTACAAAGATGGTCAGTATTTATTATGCCCATTTTATAGATGGGGAAACTGCGGCACGGAAACATGAACTGACTTGCCCCAGGTCAACCAGCAGTATAGTCTAGTATCTCAATATAATAAGATGGGCACTTGTGTGTTATTTACATACACGATTTACTTAGCTCTGACAGTGTGCTTGACACTGTGCAGTCTACCCAGGTACAGTCTCTGCCCTTGACTTTACAGTCTTCTAATAGATACAAGGAAGTTTGGGAGGCAGAGGGAAATTGAGACACGCGGATGCCTTTGGGACAGGGCGAGGTTGTATCTGCTCCTCTTGGGCAGTGCTGGAATTACAACGGAGCCCATTGGATCTGAGGCCCGAGCGAGAACACAAGAATTTCACTGGGATGTGCAGGCATAAATTCCCACCTCCATCTGTCTGACCAGTAATGTTCAGCCTTTCTCCCTCCCTCTTTTCAGCCAGGGTCCCTCATTCGTCCACCCTTCTGCCCTGGAGAACAGCATGAGGTGGGATGCTGAGCCATGTACCTTCCTCGGCCTGCTCCTCCTCTTCATGCAGAACAGAGCAGAACTGGCCACCTCACTCAATAGGTTGGGGCAGAAAGAGCCAGGGAGAGACACTCAGGCCCAGAGAATACCACAGAAGGAGTTTCCCTGGCTGCCAGGGTGATGGGCTGATGGGGAAGGGGAGTGGTGAGCTGCTAAGCAAGCCTGACTGTAAGAAGAAATGACTGTAGGTGAGTGGGGAGCAGAGACCAGCCCCACTTGGAGCAGGAGAGATCATGAGGTTTCTCCTATTTGACTTTAAAAGTCATTTACAGTCTACTCTCTCAGCAGAGATCACCTACAGACTAACTAGGCATGGACACAGGCTTCCACGTTTTGCAGCCACGCCCTGTTGGCCTGTGAAATTGTCAAATTAAACTAAACAGGATCAGAGCTGGTCAGTCTTTGGATGGAAGCTTCCCGGGAAATAGCTGCTAGAAGGGGCATTCATTGATCATTTAGCAAGTGGTAATATTTTCATGCTTTACATTTTTCAGAGTGCCATGCAAATATTGGATTCATTACTGATTTATTGCTATCCCTGCAACAGATAAGGAAACTGGGCCGCACAGAGCATACAAGGGAGTGATTCGCCCATGAACTCACATCAGGTCTGGTGGAGGGCGAAGTAGAGCTCGGAAGTTCTTGATTCCCAAGCGACTACTTTCTACCAAGTCAGTACTGATACCAACACCAACCATTGTGATGCTGAGAGTGATGGTCTGCAGACAAGACTTAAAACAAGGTAATTAAAAATCCCATTGCGCTTTTTGCAAGAGTTGAGTAGAGCTGTGTGGCCGACAGAAGTTCTGTTTTGTGCAGGATTTTGAAATCTGGCTTCGTTCTGAAGGGGAATAGAAACTGAAAATTTCAAAATATAACTTAAAATAAGAAAAAATTGAAATAAAACCAAAATGATTCCACTGACCCAAACCTAATTTTCTGGGGAATTTTTCTGCACTAAATTTCAGGTTTTTAAATATTTGTTCCAATGCAGAACTATAATTTCAAAACAAAAAATTGAAATGTTTCATTCTGAAAATGTTGATAAGGAGACATTTCAACCTTGTTAGATCTTTTTCCCCCAGTGTTCTTCTGAAATTAACCCAATTTTAAGAAGCATTTTGATTTCAATAGAATCTGGTTCTGTTGCAATTTCGCTGAGCCTGTTTAGCTTTGCTGTCCTGGTCAGTTTCTAATTTGGGTCATTATAGTCTACTTATAACTCCAAATCATCATCTCTGCAGCTTCAGTGGGATTCTTCTTCACATTTGGTGGTACGTGGCTGCGTAGCATGCTGGGAACTGTTAAACAATTGCCACATTCCACTCCAGCAGTAGCTGCATGTGAGGACTGGGTAAAGCAATACCTGTGCTACAGTCTGGAGAAGAGCTTGAAGGTGAAAATTTTCATGCTGAAGGCTGGCCTGTGAGGCCCAGCTGTAACACAACATAATGTTGCACTTGGGCATATTTGTTGATCCCTTCGGTTGTCTGTAGGATGCTTTTCCTTCTTAAATCTGTTTAGTGTGTGTGCGCCCCAATCTCACATAACATGCCCACTCTCCATTCCTCCTGGGGCTATTTCCTCCTGGCAGTGAGGCTGATAGACTGAACTATCACCTTGTTTCAGCACAGAATGATGGAAATACAGCACCTTCTTTTATTGAGGGGGGGGGAAAAATACTGCTGTATTCTACACTAAAGAACTCAAATACTGCAGCTGGAGCTAGCGTTGCTGTAGCATTCCAGGTTAATACTCCAGAATACTGTCATGTATTTTAAATAAGGTTCCTCCCCCGCTCCCCCATTCACCACCACCTCCTTCTTCACCGCCGCCTCCAAATCAAAAGCCTCCTGAAAACAAGTCCTATCTCAGGAAGGTGCAGAAGGTTTTGCTGTTGAGCAGTTTGGCTGCAAGTGCCTGCTGCTGCTGCTGCTTGGCAGTGATTGCTGGAGCTTGGCTGTGGCTGCTGGCACTTGGGGTGTGCTGAAGGTGTCGGTGATGTTGGTGTGGGCGGAGATGGGGAGGTTTCCAGAATCACGGGGACAGAGGCATTGCTGTTCTTCCCTGACCGCATCGCCGCTGCAGGCTGCGTAGCTGGGATTGTGGACTGAGCTGATAGGCAGCAACAGCTATGCGGGGAATTTGGGCCATCAGACCCCACCAGCCCAGGGGAATGTGGAGCCAGCCTGGGAGGAGGAGCCTGCTGGTTGAGAGGGAGCTGAAGAGGAGGGGAAATGTGCTGGGCCTGGGCAATCAGCCACCTGAGGCAAAACTTCAATCTGCTGCCCCCCACCTACTCTCCTAGAAGTTTGCAGCAGACCCTCTGCACCTCCCCCACTGCTGCTATCCCCCAGCCCTGAGCCTCAGGCTGGGTTGGAGGCTGATGGGCCAGACCCCAGTGACAGTCAGTCAGTCTGGGACAGACCCCAGTCTGACATCCCAGTGGGTTGAGCTGGGCCAGGCCACCATGAAAGTCCCGCCAGGCCTATGCCCTAGGCCCTGCAAGCTGCTGAGACCTGCTCTTTGGGCCCGCAGTATCCCTAGCCGGGGCCACCTTTCCCAATGGGCCTTTCCAGATAGGTCGGCATCAGCTGCCCAGGGCTCAAGAGGAGAGTGAGCCCCAGCTCAGCATTGCTGGACAGCAGCAGCTTCTTCCCCTGGGGCTGCTCAGCTCAACCATAACAGGACCCAGGCTCGGGCAGAGGGCAGCTCTCGGCCCACAAGGGCCTAGTGAATGGGCAGCGTGGACCCCCCGCCTCGCCCTGCATGAAGCCACCTGGGCTGGGGATGTGATTCACCCTTTGCATAGTGTGCACCAGGCTCCACCCCTCGGCCCCCACACCGCTAGGCCCCCACCTGCCCACCCCTGCACACCACAATCCCAGCCTGTACCTCCAGCCTGTCCCTCTGCACTCCTGCCTCCACCCATTACCCCCACACTGCCCGGCCCACCCCCTGCACTTTTCTGGATTTGTGTCAGTGTTGGGCTCGTAGCAGTGTCAGTTCCTCCAGAGCCCACACATGGGGGAGTTGAAGCAGCAGCTGGGTCAGGAGCCAGGCACTGCGTGGGCAGCAGGGCCTGTGGGGAGCCAGGTGCCAACTTGGAGCTGGGTGGGGCATTGCACTTGTGGCTGAAGCCCTACCAGCCCTCGCGGTGCCGCAAGGAGCAGCCCTAAGCTGCTCAGCACCTTAGCTACTGCTGTGACCACTAGCTTCCCTGCTCAGGGAACAGCGGAGAGAGGCAGGAGCACTTCCCCAGCAGCCCAGCTGGGACCCCTTCCTGCTTCTTGGAGCCCCGCTGGTGGCTGCCCAGAGGCCTGGGCAGCCCCTCTGCCTCCACCGCCAGTCTGCCGCCTTCCAAAATCTGCCATCCTAGGCAGCTGCCTAGTCTGCTATAGCTAGCAAGGCCTCTGAGCCATGGCCTCAGGGAAGGGAGCTGGAATCTATCAGCCTGGGAGTTCTCCAAGGTGCTAAAATAAACCCAGTGTGGATCAGATTGCAAAACCAAAATAACCCAACAGCAGCAGCAGCAGCCTTGGAAATCTGAGCAGAGAGCACAGCGCTCAGCAGAACGAGTGTGAGGGAGGGAAGGCACATTTTAATGATTTATTAATAATATTTCAAAGCCGTGTATTTCTGGTTAGCTTTCAAAACATGGTGTGCCTCTGCAAAACCTGTTTCACCTCTTCCTCCCCACACGCAACATGCATGTGCAACATGTGTCCGGGCTCAGGGCAATCTGCGAATGATGCAGCCTCAGCGTGATCTGTAGGAAACCCAAAACTTTTCTCTTGAACTCTCCTTCCCCTCCCGGGCGACAGACCATTGCAGCCTTCCCATTTGTGGGGCTGCTAGCAACAAGCTGCTAAAAGCAGAGTCCCCTGCCCAATCCAGTCTTACCCCTGAAAAAGGGGGAAAGCAATGAGTTGTCTCCTTTGTTTCCTCCCTTTAGGAAGAGTGGGAACTGGACAGATAATTGCCTTCCTCTCCCATCAAGCTGCTGGGAGGAGGACATTGGGAAATAAGCTGCTAAATCTGTGTGGTGCCCTAGTTAACCACTTGTGCTTATGTTTAAGGCTGGGGTCATGATTAGAGCTTATGGAATGTGTGTGTGAGAGAGAGGGAGAGTGTGTCCCCAGTGTACTGGAAAGTAGTTGGCAGGAGAGACACCCATCAGATTTAAAATTAACGCCCAGTGTTTGCTTTCAAAGCATTTTTCCCTGTGATTACTCCACTAGGGAAACTGCCTAGTAACAACCTCCTTCTCCCCCAGCCATGGCCCAGAGAGACATAACCCTTCCTCCTGATTGTTAGGACTATTGCCACAAAAACACTTCATTACAAACAGCCCCATAGAGCAACACCCCTGCAGCAGGCAGTAGGAATGTCTGGGCCATGCAGAGCAAGAGTGACGGCTATCATAAAGTTAAAGCAGTTACTCGTTGAGCCAATGGCTCATGGGCTGTGATTTTTCCCACGCCGTGGAACCTCTGCACAGGGTATTGGCAGACCAGTAGTAACAGGGATATTGACTTCTCTGATATCGTAAGAATGCAGCTGCATAACTCTGATCAAATAGGATCTACTGCGTGTCTGTGGTGTACTAGTAACAGCGCTCCTGTGCTGCCTCTTGTCTGTCTGCACAAGTGTGTGGTTGTGTGTATTATATATACATATATGTAGTAGCTGTCTTTACAAGTCAAGCTCCTGGGATGGGATAGGTGTGTTTGGAGAGGGGAGGGGACAGAAAAGTTTGCTGCAACGCAGTGAAAGAGCTCTGTCCTCAGCTGGTCATCACATAGCAGTGGTAGATCCTTGGGGCAACAGAGGCTAAGAAGCTGCATTAGACTAAAATATATTTTTTACCTGTTATCTATAGAGGGGGAATGTATCTGGTGGTCAGAAAAAGAGGAGTTGGGACTCCTGGGTGCCTTTATTAGCTCTGCCGCTGATTTGCTTGGGCACGTCATGGGTTAACCTCTCTGTGCCAGTTTGTCTATAACAAAGTCTTATACCACCTCCCTCCACAGGGCTGTTGTGATGCTTAATTAATTCTTGTGACTCCCTTTGAGAGACTCAGATGAAAGGTGAATAGATGTTCAAAGTTTTATTTATTTTATTTTATTATCCTCCAAAGCCAAAACCATCTCCTGCGGATGGTTTCAGCTCTCCCATGCAATGTATGACTTAGTGCTCGTATTGATAAACAGCTCTGGAACCAAGGAATGTGCGTGTACCATGGGGCAGTGGTAATCTTTAATTGCACTGCCTATCATCTGAGGATTTCAAGGCCCTTGACAAAGATGGGTGCATATTATATCACTTGACAGATGTGGAAACTAAGGCACACAAAGAGGCCTTGTGGCTTGAAGGGCTATCCAGCAATACTGTCAATATTGCTCCTGTCACTGTTTGGAGGGGTCAGAGTTGCAAAGGCTCCAAAAGACTCAGCCTGGCCTACAGGGCTGCAGAGAAATGTCTCTGGAGACCCCCCCCCCCAATTCCTTTCCAGGCAGTGCCAGATTAAGCACAGATCCATTGAGCTGTAGATCCAAATCTTACATGGCAAAGGTTCTAGTCCCAACGGCCTTTAGATCTACTGAGGTGTGGCTGCCACCCACACAAGGGCGGTGGGGGGGGGGGGGAACAGCTTGGTTGGGGGCTGGCCCCAGCTGTCCTCTGCTATCCTGTGTATATTGCATTAAGGAGTTTGATCTGAGCCCCTATGCAGATGTGGCCTGAAGCAAGAGGAGGGAGCTCGCTGTTGACATCTGTCGGTGAACAGGGAGAAGAGCAGCCCAGAGCTGCATGAGAACGCCAGTTGGAGAGGGGCTCTGTAAGGCAGGGAGCTCTCTGCTGGCATCTATTGATGAGCAAGGGGAAATGACTGAATGGGCCAGGCCTCATTTGCATTTCAATTATGTAACAGTTTGGTGCATTTTGGTTAAGTTTTGAGTTTGGGGGCAGTAAAATGCTATTTTCTGTGGTGGGAAATGAAGGGACAAGAGAACTGCATCAAATATGCCTAGAGTGAGAAGTCCCCCTAACCACACTTGTGTCCCTGCATAGCTGAATAGCAGTTACTGGATAAAGTATAAGTAAGTAATTTGAATGGATAAACTGGCTTCTATCTTCTGTTGAGACGCTCTTCCCGGTGGTAGGGGCTTTGACTCTTCTCTGAAGACTTCTTACAGAGGTAGCTTCAAGACACTGGTTCGCTTTGAGGTAGTGGACAGAGGTAAACAGAGGTGCTTCCCGGCAGTGCAGGGAGCTGAGGTGGCTTGGGCTGAAGCCACAGAGAGCTGCAGCTTACCTGAGGGACTCCGGTGCAGGTATCTCTACCTAGCAATCAAAGCTGAAATTGCTTCTGCTGGGTCAGGTGGTAAAAGATGTTTCTCCCTCCCCCTGGCAACCCAGGCAGCACTTCCCTTAGGGGCTGATGACTGAACTGGACACCTCCAACCCTGGACACCAAACTGCAAGTAGGGGGGCTGGGACGAGAGAAATGGCCAGAGTGCGTTAGAAAAACTGAGTTTGGAACTAACTACTGCTAAGACACCTTGGGGCAGGGAGAAGCGTCTTACCTAATACAGTCCATTTATTAACTGCTGGCTTTCCCAAGGTCATTCTGTTGCCCCTCTTTCCTCTCTGCCCGCTGCCCCATAAAGTTCTTTGTTTTAAACCCCTGAACTCTCCATCCCACTCAAAGCTATGCAGCATCAGTTGGTCTCCTAGTAACATGCCTGTTATCTATAACCACCTCATCACACCTCTCCCTAATAAACCAGTCACATCCTATTCCCTGAGCCTGTCAGTTTTCCCATACTCCATGCTTCCCTTTGAATCTCGTGCCTTACAGTCTCTCTGGTCACACCTTGCTCGGCTACAGATGCTAACTGCATTTTAATCTTCTGTGCTGATTTGAGTTTGCAGGTGTCGCCTGTCAGCTGCTGAGAATCAGGGTTCTGTGATTCTGTGCAATGTAGTACAAACGTGCTACAATGAGGCCAGACTCTGTGTGGCGGGTGGTAGAGAAGGGGGAAATCATTAGTAATCCGGCATCTCTCTTAGTCCAAAGGCAGGTGCTGCTACACCTACAGCCCGGAGGCTAGCGGGTTGGTGGAGCAGTTACTGCAGGAGTTTAGAAAAGGTGGCTGGGTGTTGGGAATATAGGACTAGTGATATTTGAAGGCAATTAACACCGAGGTGTGACAGGAATTATTTAGGGCAGCACAAGGGGGGGACAAGGGGACCAATTATGAGCCATGGGGTTGAAACTAAGCAAGGGAAAAGATCTGGACAAACTCCCTGACAGTGCCCCAAGGAAGCCCTATCTCTTGAGATTTCAAACCCAGACTGCACAACAGCCTGCAGGGATCGATCCTGCCCTGGTAGGGAGAGGGGATGGGGTGATCTTTTTCAGCTCTAATTCCTCCATTAAATCAGATGGATGAACATGGTGAAAAACTACATTTCCCAGTCTCCCCTGCAGCCCTGGGGATATAAGCAATTGGAAGATTTAAATAGACCAGGCCTGAAGCAACCAACCTTTGGCATATAGAATTCCCCTCCTCTTCTCTGTATCCATTGGCTGTTTAACCTTTTTTCTGGTGTTGGACTGGCTGCCCAGCCTGGCATTAATTTTTCTTCCAAGCTTGCTAGGCCCATGAAGTAAACAGCCATGTGCATTCCTTGCTCTATATTTAACAGCTGCAGTCTGTGCTGGGGGAGATTGAACAAGAAGGGAATCTGTGTCGCTTACCAAATTCCTCTCTCTGAAGGGGGGAGGTGGGGAGAGCTGATTGGAAGGGGAGAGGGATTTCTCTCCTGTACAGTTTTTTGAAAGCAGGTTTCATTTAGGGAGACTCCACAATGCCAGCATCCCAAAGCCGGGCCAGAGCCAGAGAGCGGAACAATGTCCTGAACAGGGCTGAGTTCCTCTCGTTGAACCAGCCCATGAAAGGGAACCAGGAGACCAGGAGCTCCAGCAGAAAGCAGGGCAGCCAGTCTGGTCTGGCTCCCATCCAAAACGAGGGCACCAAGGAGCGACGGCAATCGCAGCAGCTTCCCGAGGAGGACTGCATGCAGCTGAACCCCTCCTTCAAGGGAATTGCCTTCAACTCCCTGCTGGCCATCGATATCTGCATGTCCAAGAGGCTGGGGGTCTGTGCCAGCAGCGCCTCGTCCTGGGGCAGCGCCCGCTCCATGATCACACTCATCGGGATCACAGGGCATGGCGTACCCTGGATCGGGGGCACACTCATCTGCCTGGTGAAGAGCAGCACGCTGGCGGGACAGGAGGTCCTCATGAACCTGCTGCTAGGTGAGTAAAATACTCCACCTCTTGCACTCAAAGCCCAGCCCCTAGTCACAAGGGACAGCGGGAAGGCGCTCTGATGCCACGATGATGGGCGCAGCATAAGGGCCTAGCGGGCACGTGCTAGGTTCTGTGCCTTCCTGCATAAGAAGTTCAGCTGGCTTCCATTTGGCTACTCCTGGAGTAAGGTCCTGTGCAATGTGAGACTAGCAGAATGGGACCTGGGACAGTTAGTGACCAAACCTGTGGGCAGGAAAACCTTATGGCTTTTATGCTGTCAGCCAGATCCTTTATTTACACTGTATCTGTCTTTCTCAGAGGCTTAGCTGGGGAAGATTTAAAGATGAATTAAGATTTCAGTCAAGGGTGGTTAAAGGAAAAATGGGGATCAGAGTCACTCCTCTTCTCAGATCCCCCAAGGGGAGACTTGTGTCCCGCCTGGTCCTGCTTCTTTGATCTTCCTCCCTTCCTTCAGCAGATGCCTCTCCTGCACCATCACCTGCTGCTCTGCTTCGCCTTACTGAGCAGAGAGAAGCCCCTTTTAAAAGACTATGAGGACCAATTGGTAAGGAACTAAAGGCCCCTGGCAGAGCCTGTTCCCATATCCTGTGCAAGGCTAACCTCTGGGGCCTGGGAAGCCTGCGGCTCTGGGCTTCTGAACATTTGCAATCCAATGATCAAATGCTAATTTCAGCTTTTGCTTTTTTTTTTTTTTTTTTTTTAGTCACTTGCCCTTTTCACTGCAAAGCTACGATTCCAAATATGAAGCAGTGCTGGGCTGGCCCCCTTCTCACAGGTTATTCACACTTAGCCACGCAGCTGCTAGCACCTGGCCTCTTGGGAACACAAAGCCCCCAACGGTAGGTCCCCTCAGTTCTGAGGTGGTGCCCAAAATAGCCCCTGCTGGGCTTCCCCCAAACCTTAGCCCAGCTCCCAGTGACCCACAAAAAAAATTATTTTTGATCTTGTTGTTCTTCACAGGAAATGTAAAGGCTAGTTTCATCTCCTATTGATCAAAGGATGGTGTACTTTGTCTAACACCCGTTGCCATAGTAACTAGGCAGTTTCCAGATAGGGGCATATTAGGGAGATTGCAGAAGACTCGGAACAAGACGCATGGAGTCATTTCTGTCCCCTGCATCCCCCTTGTCACATTTCCATCATCTCCCCACCTAGACTTACGATTATCGTGTATAAGGGGGTGGCAGATACAACAGGAGTGGCCAGTTAAAGGCCCAAAATTAGGAGGGCAGAGATCTGCCTATTTATAGAGTGCCCGTTGCCATAATAACTAAGTGCTGGCAGGATGAAAGGCCTAACTAGGGATGTGGGGTTGGAGGACCCAGCCAGTGGCCACAAGAACCCTTGTGCCTGAGAGAATGAGAAGGGCGTGGTATGGCCAGCGAATGTGTGTCTGCCTGCTCCTCTGTTTTGTGAGTTGCTTCTCACTAAGAGTCTGGGATTTTTTCCCTAGGCGGATCCCTGAATATTTCAGTGACCTTTTAAATGTCTCAGTTCTCCTTCGGAAGGAGACAGGGCTCCCATCACTGACGTTACCTCCCCACAAGAAACTTGGTTTGCTGATACTGTCCGACATCCTCTGTCACCCTTTTGTTTTGGCTCAGCCCCATATGCAGTTCAGATCCTGCGGTACTTGGTGATGATAAAGCCCTTCTGGGTGGGGATAGGTGTGAGGGAATGAGCTCTTCCCACCCTCGCCCTGACCCTTCGGAAGGGGAAGCAGCAAGGCTGTTCACCCCACTTGGCTTTCCTCCCTTCCCCCAGCCCCCTCAGAGGCTGAGACAGCAAGCAGAATTTCTGATGCAGTCTCTGGGCAGGGAGCCAGCCCATCACAAAGCACTTGTTTAGGATTTGTAATCAGGCTTTGCAAAGGGAAGGAGGAAGGAGATTGCTGGAACGGGACTGGGGACCTGGCAGAGGCACAGCTGCAGATGGAGAGTGAGCTACATGCCCCCGAGCTGTGCGCTGGGTGAAAACTTCCCGGCTGTATGATGGGATGTTTGGGGTGGGGGTGCTGAAATCTAGCCCTGCGCCATCCCCATCTAGCCCTCCCCATAGCATGGATCCCAGCTGTGGATCCCCTCCCTAGGCCCAGTGGACCCATGTTGGCCCGCACATTTGCCATCCATGCTGGGATTTATTAATTCACCTCTGCTTCATCCCCAGCCACAAATGCGGAGCAACCAAAGTAAAGAAGCAGAGTCACAGCCTGTCGCTAAGAAGAGGGTATCTGTCCCCGTTATAAGGGCTCCTCTGCTAGAATATGTTTTCAGGAGAGCGAGGCCTGGGTACTGCCAACCTCATCTGTTCAAAAATCACGAATCAGGCCCCAAAAATCATGATTGGCTTAAAAATCACGAGATTTAAAACAATACAATGTGGGTTCATTTTATTTGGAGCATTTAGAGGTCACATTTTCAAGTTTTTCTCTGCAATAAGGAGGGCTAGAAACTTACCTTTTTTTAAATGAGAGCTGAGATTTTCAGATACTCATCTGACTCCAGCAGCTGGAGAAAATCAAATATCCTGGGACTCACGATAAAATTGCCACAGTTGGCAAGTTGGGGCCAGTGCTCTGATCCAGATCCAAATTTTCCCAAAGCTGAAGGGGGACGGGATCTGGTGTTCTGATTCTAATCCACTTAGCAGAAATGGGCCCAAGTTCCAGGGGTGGCTCTAGGCATTTTGCTGCCCCAATCATGGCAGGCAGGCTGCCTTCAGCCACAGGCACGCCTGTGGGAGGTCCGCCGAAGCCGCGGGACCAGCGGACCCTCCGCAGGCAAGCCACCCAAGGCAGCCTGCCTGCCGCCCTCACAGCGACCGGCAGAGCGCCCCCCGCGGCTTGCCGCCCCAGGCACGCGCTTGGCGTGCTGGGGCCTGGAGCTGCCCCTGCTAAGTTAATAGAATCATAGATTATAAAGCCAGAAGGAACCATTGTGATCATCTAGTCAGCCATCTTGAGTACCACTGGACATCTCTGAATTAATTTCTGTTAGAACTAAAGCAGATCTTTAGAAATGTTGGCTGTTTTTTTAAGTGATAGAGAATCCAACACTTCCTTTGGCAAGTTGTTTCAATGGTTAATAACTCTCATTGTTTTTTTTAAAAAAAAAGTACCTTTTTTCTAGTGTAAATTTATTCTTATTTAAATAATGCAAGTAGCTTCAACTTCCAGCCATTGGATCTTCTTACACCTTTGTCTGCTAGACTGAAGAGCCCTCTGTTATCAAATTTTTCTTCCCCATATAGTTACATATAGACTGTGATCAAGTCATCCCTTAACCTTCCCTTTGTTAAAACCAAACAGATTGAGCTCGATAAACTGATGCTTTCTGGATCCAAAAATCTCATAAGCCTGAAGGGGCTTAGTTCTGGTTCCCAGCACTGGGCCCCTTTTTGTTCTAACGCAAGCTCTGATTCAAAGGACACTGCCCATTGGGCCCTGATAGTATCAGTTCCATCTTCACCCCTTTCCCCTACTCAAAAATCCTCATTAAGAGTAAGTGCTCCAGCTCCCTGGTAGTGAGTCAGGGAAGGCACTGGCTTTAAATCATTTCTTCCTACAGAAGGCTGTACTTCTGGGAATAGTAATAGTGAACCTTCTTGTGGCACCTTTTAATGCAAGGGTCTTCAAATGCTGTACAAATGTGAGTGTGTTAGTTCCCAAGCCTGTTAGGAAGGAAGGAGCTGGTATCATCCCAACTTTATCACTGGGGAAGGTGAGCCAGAGAGAGGAGAGCTGACTCGTCCAAGGCCATGCTGAGTGGTTGTCAGGGGCCCTGTCCATAAGGGAAGTTTGCTTGGGCCCAAGGAATTAGTTAATTCCCCCAGCACATGGAAGGAAGTGGCTGATTCTGGTCTTGTTTACACTGTTGACTTCAGTGGAGTTACTCCTGATTTACAGTGGTATGAGTGAAAAGAGAATCAGGCCTGAGGTGCTGTGAAGGGGCTGGGCTGGCTGGTACCAGGGGCTAATCCCTCTTGAAGATATGGGGGACACAAAAGTCCTCTTTTGAAGGACTCAGCCTTTGGCCGCACAAAGCCCCCCTTTTGGTTAATTTCACTTAGTAACCAGACTGGGGGAACCCGATGAACCTTCAGTGTAAAACTCTGACTGTGGGACACCTGGTTTGTTATACTGGTCTCTGAAACATCAGGCAGTTTGGCTTCAGGGGCCTGATTATCCATTGGCTTGCTCTTGGTGCAGCTCTACACACCTGTGCAAGGTGATCGGCAAGTGCTACCATGTGGATTTGGTAGCATTTTGCACTCGGCTTGCACAGACATAAATGCTTACACAAGGTGCACGTCAGCGGAGACACCAGCCCCAGGTTCTGGGGCATTGGTGCCACATTTGATTGTGGCTTGCTGGATTTGCCACAAAAATCCAGGGTGCTGATTCCTAGTCCCCTGCTCTGCCCATTAGCCTACACTGCCATTCCCCCTCCTATCCCTCAGCATTTGCCTCTCCCCCCATTAGGAGCCAACTGGATCGTGTTACTCTTGAATGAGGTTTGGTGGTGGGGAGAAGTTTATTTATTTACCTGGTGCAGAGTGGCATAGCTCCATTGACTTCAGTGAAGCTACAACAGTTAGGGGACCTGGCCCTTAGATTTTACTGTCCGTTACCAGCCCTGCATGCTGTATCTAAATCGTATGTTGGCTTTGTCACAAGGGGTGTATCACCCTCAAAGAAGCAGTACCGAATGAAGTGGACGGATCCTTTGTTTCTTAGCATCAGGGTAAGGATTTGCTGTCTGCCTGAATGAGGGTGAAAGGCTGGGGTGGGGGTATTTCCCCCTTCATAAAAGTCAGCGAAAGGTTGGGGCACACTCACTTCAGTCTGTTCCCTATATGCAGAGCCAGCCTTAAGATCTGGGAAGCCCCAAGTAGCCAGGAGGGGTGGGGAACCAGGCTGTAATGTCCTGGGGAAGTCCCCTATAGATTCCTGACCAGGACTTTGGAACTATCCTGCAAATACATCCCTGACTTTATACTGAGCCCAATACATACAGGGACAGGACTCTGGGAGTTTAGAGAGTACTAGGTGAATACCCCTGCAGTGCAGGCAGGCTCATTGTTCATGTATCTGTGGGTATGTCTACACTGGAATCAAGGGATGTGATTGCAGCCCATTTAGACATACCTTTGCTAGCTTGGGTGCTGGTAGCAGTGAAGCCATGCCCTCACAGGCTCCAGAAATGCATCTAGCCCACACTGAAGCATGCACTGGTATCTCTGCTCCGGGACCTGAGCTAGCTCAGAGATGTCTACACAAGGTGGAATCGCACCCCTTGACTGCAATGTAGACATATCCTTTCTGTTGAGTCTTGGGGCTCAGTAGCCTGGACATAACCCAAGCAACGAGTTACCTCCTCCTCTGCTCTTAAGGAGAGTGGCATTGCCGGACAGCCAGGTCTACACTAGACCTATGTCTGTTTAACTACGACTAGGTCTACACTGGGAGGGGAGGGGGATTGACCTAAGATATGCAACTTCAGCTACGCAAATAGCGTAGCTGAAGTCGGCGTATCCTAGGTCGATTTACCTGGCTGTGAGGACGGCGGAGAGTCGACCACTGCCGCTCCCCCGTCAACTCTGCTTCAGTGTCTCACTGCAGTGGAGTTCCAGAGTTGATGGCAGAGCGATCAGGGGTCAATTTTATTGCGTCTACACTAGACGCGATAAATCGATCCCCGATAGATAAATCACTACCCGCCAATCCGGCAGGTAGTGTAGATGTACCCTACATCACTCGGGTCTGAAAAATCCACACCCCATAGCAACACAGTTACACCAACCTAACCCCTCATGTAGACAGCACTATGTCGATGCTTCTCCTGTCAATATAGCTATTCCCTTTCGGGGAGGCGGATTAACTATGCCCATGGGAAAGTTCTCTCCCCTAAGTCTAGGAGCATCTTCACTTAAGCACTAGAGCGGCACACCTGCATCAATGCAGTTGCGCCAATGCAGTGTTTTTAGTGGAGACCTGCCCACTGTCAGTCCATATGCAGCAGAGCTTGTGGGCCCCAGGTGGGATTGCCTTTAGGCCAGACACATTGATTTTTTTTTTAATTATCTCACCAGCATGTTAGGGAGCATCTGAATTAAGCAGAAACAAATTATGCTCTAATGGTGGAGGAAACCGCTTCTGAAGACCCGGCGGCTTGCGTGTACATTCCCTGCTCAGACACTGTTTGGAGGTGGTCCCGTCCCCAGCTTGTTACCCTGGAATGCACAAGAGATGCTTGCCTAGCCTCCCCTCCTGGGATCTGATTTGCCCAATGAAATCTTGGCAAGTTTGCAGCCTGTCTGCCCAGTGAGGTGGAAACTTTTAAATGTCAAGTGGGCTAATGTGACCGGCCCATGGTGGGTGTTGATCGGAGGTAACCTCAGACACATCCACCTCCAGTGCTCTCTGCATCCCCCATCCACCCTGCCTCAAATTGGGAGTGAACATTCCTCTTCATCACCTGTCATGCTGCAAATCTCTCTCATTATCCTTCTCAGGCGCTGCAGTAAAAGCCCTGGGTCCTTTGCCCCGTGTCTCCCTCCCCTCTTGTCCCATCCTCACTGATGAGTTCAGCCATTGATAAATGACACATTGCATCCAACTCACTGGCGTCCCCTCCTCCTCCTCCTCCTCACCCTGCCTGCTGTAGTTAGAGCAAATATGTGCTGTTAAAGGACAACCCTATTATGAGTCTGCAGTGTCCCTTCATATAGTGGCAGGCTCGGTGACACACTAGCACCTGCTTAGCTGCTGCAGGAGCAGAAACCAGGACCTATGTAGGATCCCTGCCAGAGCACTGGTCCAGCTAGATTAATCAGCTATCTCAGCCATGACTAATGCCCAGCATTTCAGAAGAAGGTGGTATGCCCTGAGGCCAAATGCAGATTCAAAGAGAAGGGAAGTGCTGTGGAAGTTAAATGGGGGGAGGGGGAAATTGGCCCTATTTCTGTGCTATCCTGCAGGGGACGGCTGTCTGGATCTGCCTCCCCCAGCTCTGAACTCTAAGGTACCCTTGGAAGTAGGTGTTCGATGGATCCTGCTCCTGCTGGGAGAGGCCTCAGTGATGGCTCCCGCCCCAGGGGCAGTGTGTGTGTTTTTGCCTCTGATGCAGCTTGTCAAGAGGAGTAGTTGGGGGAAAGGACAGGAGTTGCGGATTCCAGTTGCTTTCTTTAAGGCCGCCAGAGGATTGGCGGAGAGTGTTGAGGGGCAGGAGAGAGGGGCTCAGGGACCCTTGCTGTCAGTCTGGAATAGGAAGTAAGGACAATATTAGAGGTTTTCTCCTCTTCCTGGCAGAGCCAGGCTGAAAAGCTCCACTCTGTTAGAGGATTTCTTAGATGTGATTTCAGGTTTCTGCTCCTGGCTCCCCTTTATCACTCTCCCTGGAGCACTGAGAGGGCCCAAGTCATCAAGGTTAGTAAAGTGCTTTGAGTTCTACAGGTGGGAGGTGCTGTAAATCCTCCAAGGCTATAAAAACAATCTAAGAGGCTGATTCCACTTTCACTGAAGCTGATGGGACTTAAACGCATGCTTAAGTGCATTGCTGAACAGGGATAAACTGAAGTGTGGCTTCATGTTAAGCACGTGCTTATGTACTTAGCTGAAGCTGGGCCTTAATCATGACATTATGGGTTGCCCAGGCTAGGCATTGCATCACTAGTGGGTGAGCAGCACAAAGCACTTCTCTTCCTTCTCCTCACAGGCAAAATGTTCTGCTTTCCTTTCCTTTCCGCACCTGGCCTCAGCCTTCCCTCCCATGAGAGACACGGACCATAAGTCCAATCTAGTTACGCGGATGCAATGGTCTCATGCTCTGTGCTGTCGTTATGGGTTGCCTGTGCACCATGCAGTCTCATGCTATATGGTGCCATTACAGGATGCGTTAGCACTGTGTGGGCATGGTCGCCATTATGGGATACCCCGGTACTATTCTGGTGTCGTCATGGGTATTATTAGTGCAGTGTTTGTGCAATCTCTATCCAAGGTAGCTGCACAGTTGTGGGAGAGGTCTCAACAGCATGTCAGCTCGCCTCTGCACATAGCTAGCAGGATTTGTAGGCAGCGGGTACGGAAACATCTGCTTCAACCCAATAGACAAGATGTTCAGAGGCAAGTGCTCCTCAGAGGCCCAGCTCCTCCATAGCACGAGATGTTTTCACTGTGCTCACCCTTTCCTCTTCTCTTCTCCAGAATAATTGCAGAGCATGTTCATGGCAGAGCAAATGTGGGAAGCGGCCATGCTAAGGAATTGGTTCTAAGATACAAATTGCCCAGCTCCCAAGGGCATGTTCTATCCAAGGGGAAGCTCTCTAGGCAGCCTGTGGTTTCACTCAGGGCTGTTTTCTGATAAGCTAGGAGAGGGAGTCTAACTTTTTAAAATTCCAATGACCCCAAATTCCTCCACCTTATTATCCTCCTGGGACCCCCATGTCCCAGAATCCTTTGTGGTGTTCTGACTGAAAAACCACCTCCCCCAGATGCTGCACTATATCATAATTAGTTATTGTGTAAGTTCATTGTGCCATGTGTGGCCACTGTCTCCATTGATGTGTGTGGCTGGTGAACCTGATCATTTCAGAAAGAATATTGAGAAGGAGCAGGCTGGACTTTCAGAGTTGGTGACCTGCTCTCCCGCTCCTACTGACCTCAGGGCTTTAGAAGACCAGGCCCATCAATTTATATCCTTGTTGGGAATGGTATAGCTTGCACATTCCCCAAGGCTACATGTTCAGGGAAACTATTTTCTAAAGCAGCTTACACTTGGGAAGTTTTCCACACAAGCAGTAGGTGCTATTGAAATGCCATGAGTTCCAGAAAACAGCTTCACGAACCACCTTGGTGCCACAACTTCCGGGAGATGAGAATCACAGCCTTGAAAGTGCTTGGTTTTAGCTTGACCTTCAACTCTGTGTATTTCCACAGCCGTGGCTCTTGTGAGCTATACCATTCCCAAATTGTCTTTTTACTTTATGTTCACACAGTGCCTAGCCCAGTGGGGCCCTGATTCAGATTGGAGCCTCTGCGTTCTAGTGTAATAAGAACAGCCATACTGGGTCAGACCAAAGGTCCATCAAGCCCAGTACCCTGTCCTCTGACAGTGGCCAACGGCAGGTGCCCCAAAGGGAATGAACAGACAGTTATCATCAAGTGATCCATGCCCTGTCACCCAATCCCAGCTTCAGGCAAACAGAGGCTAGGGACACGATTCCTTCCCATCCTGGCTAATAGCCATTAATGGACCTATCTTCCATTAATCTAGCTCCCTTTTGAACCCCGTTATAGTGTTGGCCTTCAACACCCTCCAGCAAGGAGTTCCAGAGGTTGACAGTGCGTTGCTTGAAAAAATACTTTCTCATGTTTGTTTTAAACCTGCTACCTATTAATTTCATTTGGTGGCCCCTTGTTCTTGTATTATGAGAAGGAGTAAATAACATTTCCTTATTTACTTTCTCTATACCACTCATGATTTTATAGACCTCTATCATATCCTGCGCTTAGTTGCCTCTTTTTCCAAGCTGAAAAGTCCCAGTCTTATTAATCTCTCTTCATACGGAAGCCGTTCTATACCCCTAATCATTTTTGTTGCCGTTTTCTGAAACTTTTCCAATTCCAATACATCTTTTTTGAGATGGGGCAACCACATCTGCATGCAGTATTCAAGATGTGGGCGTACCATGGATTTATATAGAGGCAATATGATATTTTCTGTCTTATTATCTATCCCTTACTCGATGATTCCCAACATTCTGCTTGCTTTTTTGACTGCTGCTGCACATTGAGTGGATGATTTCAGAGAACTATCCACAATGACTCCAAGATTCCTTTCTTGAGTGATAACAGCTAATTTAGACCCCATCATTTTGTGTGTGTGTGTATATATATATATATAGAGAGAGAGAGAGAGAGAGAGAGAGAGGGTTAGGATTATGATTTCCAATGTGCATTACTTTGCATTTATCAACATTACATTTCATCTGCCATTTTGTTGGCCAGTCACCCAGTTTTGTGAGACCTTTTTGTAGCTCTTCGCAGTCTGCCTGGGACTTAACTGTCTTGAGTAGTTTTGTATCATCTGCAAATTTTGCCACCTCACCGTTTATCCCGTTAAATAGGACTGGGCCCAGTACAAATCCCTGGGGGACACCACTATTTACCTTTCTCCATTGTGAAAACTGACTATTTATTCCTACCCTTTGTTTCCTATTTTTTAACCAGTTACCAGTCCATGAGAGAACCTTCCCTCTTATCCCATGACTGCTTATTTTGCTTAAGAGCCTTTGGTGAGGGACCTTGTCAAAGGCTTTCTGAAAATCTAAATACACAATACCCACTGGATCTCCTTTGTCCACATGCTTGTTGACCCCCTCAAAGAATTCTAGTAGATTGGTGAGGCATGATTTCCCTTTACAAAACCATGTGGACTATTTCCCAACAAATTATGTTAATCTATGTGTCTGACAATTTTGTTCTTTATGATAGTTTCAACCAATTTGCCCAGTACTGAAGTGAGGCTTACTGGCCTGTAGTTGCCTGGGTCACCTCTGGAGCCCTTTTTAAAAATTGGCATCACATTAGCTATCCTCCAGTCAGTTGTAATACAAGTAATAAATAGAGATTAGCCAGACTGCCCATGCCCTAACATCCATAGGGATTGATCTGAGGATAGGGCTTTATCTGCAGAACTCTCTGATACTGTATCACTCTCGGACTGTTTTCTGAGCTCATTGTAACTTCTCCCTGCTTCAGTGAGTTTCTCTCCACCTATTTCACTTCCCCTTTCCCATCTACCCCCATGACTGGCAGGTGGTAATGATGCCTGGGGGTTACTAGCTTAACCATTGGGTCCTGGCTTGTGATTTTTAGTTTGATATTTATCCTAGAGCCCTTACTGCCAAGAGTTATCTGTGCTCATTTTAATGATTCCATGTGAGTACCTGCAGCCAAAGCAAAAGTCTTTGGGGCTTTCTTTTTGTCTTTTTTGGTACTACACCCAGGTTGTTCAGCAGTAATCATCAGAGAACTTATCCATATAAACATCTCCCCGGAGCCACATCCCTGGAGTCGCTTCTCTAGCTCCAACCTGTGGGAGTCAGCCAGCCTTCCCGCACAGTCATCGAGACCTGCTGCCCCTTTAAGAGCATCACGCCTGAATCTACTTCAGAACCCTTTCTTAAAGGGCCAGCAGCAGCATTCACACCTCAGAACTCCAGAAAGGAAAGAAATGACAGAGGGAAATCCTTTTATTCAGTCTTCCTTTAATGGTGATATTAGAGAGGTTTCTGAAGAATGAATGGAAGTATTAACACCTCTAAGCTTGTCCCTAACCAGTCTATGCAGGAGGCTACTACCTCTCTCCTGTTATTGAGCTGCAACTTTTACATAGTTCCTGAATGCAGTAGCAACAAGGTAGATACATTTACTCCTTCTCTGTTAGCAGAGCTAATAGCTACCCATGTGGCTTCCATTAATTTCAATGGGAATCCAGTGGGCGAGCATCAGAGGCCAATTTTAGCTATTTAGATATCGCATATTAGATCTCCCTAGATAGGTAAGATTTGGCCCTTGGTTTTATGTGCTGAGTAGAGTTGTGAAACCATCTTGATTTGCACTTTGGGAGATTTTTGCCCATTTTTTAAAAACATTGGGTCACAGGAGAAATTGAGCACATGCCATTTAAAAAGGAAAAAAAAAGAAAAAAAGGTGGGGGTGGAGGGAGGGTTGAACCTAAAGGGAAGGAAAGGAGAACTGAAATATTTGATGTGCTCGTAAAATTATGTAATGGCACCTAGATGTTCTGCTGATAGGCGCGGTTGCAATAAAAATTCAGCTCTGCAGCCAATCGCATTTTTGCCTCAGGTGATGTTTTCCCATTTTTGTTATAAACCCAAAAACACACTCTCTCTCTCTCTCTCTCGGGAGCAGCGCAAGTACAAGCTGGAGAGCCAGTTTCAGGCTCTCTTCAGAGACATCAGCCTATCATGGATTGGGTAGAGTCACAGGAGCCAAATTTTCTATAGTCATCAAGTATCGGGGCCCGAAGATTTTGCCTGTGTCTCCATGTTGGGTGCACAGGACAGGGAAACTGGGTGTGCAGATGCCAGTTCGTAAATCAGCATGTACTCATGCAAAATGGATATGCTGGCAGAGTTTGCAGGTGCAGTTCAGACAGTCTGCTAGAAACGTAGCCCTTTATTTTTGTATTTCCTGTGCACGCAGCAGGCCAGCTCTGGAGAGAGAATCCTACCTGCACTGGGCTGCAAGATTGAAACAGTGATGGGGGAGGTCAGTTCAGCCAGCCCACAGCCTCCATCCAAACAAGAATGTAGGTTGGGGAATTGCAGGGGGATGAGAGCTGGACTATGTGCTCCCTGAGTGACTGCACCATTTGTATCTATTTCTGAAGGCTGGGCTGTTTGCTGACTCTGTCAGAACTGCGGTAACACCATGTGCTGATTCACTCTGGCGTAGTGTTTCCCCAGGGCAAGCGGTGGAGGATAAGCAAGCCAGGGAGGGCAAGGTTAGAACCTTTGCTTTGGTGTGTGGTTTAAAAGCACTGATTGGGTCTGTGCTCTAGGGCTGGGGTGAGCCGCCCGGCATTGCTTTCAACCCCGTTCGTTGTGCTTCAGAGCCAGGGCACTGCTGAGGCTGCTGCAGATGCATCAGGGAACAAGCTGCTCGGTGGTGGTGACCACAGTGCAGGAGAAAGGGACAGAAAAAGCACCAAGCTGTAGTATCTCGTGGTAGAGAAGGGACAGGTGTTGGTTATAATGAATATTACTGAGGCTGCTGGAAAAGGCACAGGCAGACCCATTGACTCTCTGAGGCTCTCTAGCTCCCAGGCCGACTCTCACAACCGATGCTGCCTAGGTCATTGCTAGGACCTAGCGTCTAGGGGCCACGGACTGCATTACCAAAGTAATTTAAATGTGTCTAACTTGCCTCTTTATTAAGTCATGCATAAGTCCAGCGAGGCTAAAGCAAGTGTCCATTTCAGAACAAGATGATCCTATCCCAGAGCCTCAGATCTTGCAGCTTATGCCCAGGGAGAGCGATGGCCACTTTCTTGGTTCATATGAGAGACCAGCTACTAGAAATAGTATAATAGGCCCTGATTCGGTATGTGTGGCCATACTTAGCTGAATCGGGACCCTAAGAGGCACGGTGATAAGGGTTCCGAAGCTGGTGTCCAGCTGTAGCTCATGAAGCAAAATGAGAGTCTGAGCCCACAAGACCACCTGGATCGCTGTCAGGGCTAAGCAAGACTTCCCCACAATGACTAGCCAAGCTGAACGGTTGCCCTCTGCAGCTGTTAACTTTGCTGACAACATTTGGTTTCTAACAAGAAACAACAGTGAATGGTCGGCTGGTTCAAAGATAGCTGGCCTATTTTTGCAATTCCTTGCGCCCCTGTGAAACATCAGTCTTAGCAAATCTTGAAAAACAAAGGAAACCCCCTTCTGTTCAAATACTATTACAGAATGAACAGTGACAGACCTGAAATTCTATCCCTAGCTAAGCTTCCCTCCTGCCCAGCTAGTGCATCACACATACCAGTGGTTCTCAACCAGGGGCCTGGGGCCCCCTGGGGGGCCACAAGCAGGTTTCAGGGGGTCTGCCAACCAGGTCTGGCATTAGACTTGTTGGGGCCAAAGGCAGAAAGCAGAAGCCCAGTTGCATGGGGCTGAAGCCTGGTGCCCCTGAGCCAAAGCCTGAGCAACTTAGCTTCGCGGGGTCCCCTCTGGCGTGGGGCCCCTGGCAACTGCCCTGCTCGCTACCCCCTAGCACCAGCCCTGGCTTTTATATGCAGAAAAATAGTTGTCGTGGGCCAAGGAGTTTTTATAGCATGGGGGGGGGGGGGCTCAGAAAGAAAAAGGTTGAGAACTCCTGACATATACAATACAGGAGCACCCACTGTTGGCGTTTCTTCTCACAATCTCACCATTGTTAGTGCAAGATCTTTCTCCTGGGAAGCCCCCTGCTGTCTTGAACAGCCTCTCTGCATCACTCTGCCTCATCGAATCTCTCCACCTCATTTCAAATCTCATCCGTAAACCTCTCCTCTTCCTCCCCTTTGTCTCCGCCTCTTGTGTTTAGGAATGGAATACTTTTGTTCCCTATGCTCTACAGTGGATTTACAACACTGTTTCCTCTCATGTATGCTAAAGATGAGCTGGAATCAGAATCTTTTTTCCCAATCTAGTGCCCTTTGATGGTTCTGATAACATGGGATCTGGAGCCAAACCACCCCTCATTTGGGCTTTGCAGAAACAAATTCCAGCCTCTATATGCTACCTCTGAGTTACGCCTACGTCTATGGTCTTGTGGTGCTTAGCTTTGCATAGGCTACACTTTGCGTGCAAGATGCTATTCAAGCTGTATTGAAATGTATATTGAGAGGAGTGTGTGTTTAAGGTGCATGTATTCATGATAGACACTATCAGGGGCGGCTCCAGGCCCTAGCACGCCAAGCGCGTGCTTGGGGCGGCATGCTGCGGGGGGCGCTCTGCCGATCACCGGGAGGGCGGCAGGCAGGCTGCCTTCCGCGGCTTGCCTGCGGAGGGTCTGCTGGTCCCGCGGCTTCGGTGGACCCTGCGGAGGGTCCGCTGGTCCTGCGGCTCCACCAGCCGTGGGACCAGCGGACCCTCCGCAGGCACACCTGTGGGAGGTCCACCGGAGCCACGGGACCGGCGACCGGCAGAGCGCCCCCCGCAGCATGCCGCCGTGCTTGGGGCGGCGAAATGTCTAGAGCCGCCCCTGGACACTATGCAGGGAAGAACACAACTGGCGAAGATGCCATCTTTGCAGGTATCTGGTATAACCCGTGAGTCAGAATTCGCTAGCTAGTTGTGACAAGAATATTACAAAGCAGCAATAGAGTTGAGACCTTATTCCTGATTATCTGAATGGATATTGTGATCCCCTCCATGTGCATTGCTGTTTTACTGTCCCTGGACTAACTAACCTCTCTTAAGGAGAAGCCCCATTTAACCAAATGAATCCCCTGTGCCCTAGTCTATTTGGATAAATACAGTTTTGTTGTTGTTCTTACTAGCTAGCTAACTTAAGGTTTTCTGTAGCACTCATCATGGGGAGCAGTTCAATTGATGTCAATGGGATTACTTGCCCAAGTAACATTTTGCAGGATTGGGCCCTTGTTTTTTGCCTTGTGGCTAAGGTGTGTCAGTATCTGGGATAACTGCTTCCCTTGTTGTTTGCCATCTCCTGTGAAACCCCCTCCCGCCCCCCAATCCCTGCAAAATCTTGGCAGGTTCAAGTGAATAGTGTTAGTCAGCCCCTGAGAAAACAGGCAACTGGCTTTCTGACATTCCTGCGGATGGAGCAGGCTGTGCCTGCTATGGTATATATCTGCTGTCACTGCAGCTCCTTCCCAGCAAGGAGCTGAAATCAGCACTCTACCTAATTAGAAACGCCGCAGAAAGGCAGATGAGGGGATTAAACAAATTGAAGAATAAAATCAACAGCACCTGTCTGAGTGAGGGAAATGGAAATTACTTCCGGACAGGAGCAATTAAGGCAGAGGAGCCAGGAATGATATAGAAACCACCCGTGTGGCAATTGGAAAGCAAGAACTGTCTGTCTTTAACATTTATGTGTCTCTCTCTCTCTCGCGCGCACACACACACAACATTTATATGGGGGGGATGGGAGGAGAGTGTCTGTCTGCATCATCAGGACCATCTCACACTCATGTACATTCGTTTGTCCTTTCTGTGCTTGATCCTCCAAGCTAGGCCTCAGAAGAAGCAGCTTTTTCCAAATCCGTCACAAATATTTTATTTCTTTCTTTATTCATTCCAATAGCGAGTTTTCTAAAAACCAAACCAGCCTGTCCTGTAAAAATGGCAGCCTTCACGTGTGAGACGCAGAAAGTGGAAACGAACTAGAAATCACAGTGACGTGGAGTGGTCTGTTTTCATTGCTCCATCCCTAGAGAATGCAAAAAGAGAAGTGAGAAATCAAAGAGAATTATGACCGCATTCCATTTTCAGTTCACCAAGGTGGTGTTAGTTATGCAGATGAGGCCATTTTCTCAGATATCATTTTTAACCTGTCACTATCCCTTAATGTCCTCCCACTAGTGGAATCCACCAGTTCAATAGAATTCTGTGGGTGTGGGGGAGGAAGAGGCTGTTGTATTTGTGAGTGTTTTTTTTTTTTTTAAAGGCTCACGAGAACAAGGAATTAAATAGCTCTGGCATGAGCTAAGCCTTCTTTAAGGCAGAGATTGCGTAAACTTCCCCCAGCCAGCTCTGCTGCTGCAGCTCAGTCTTCCTGACTTGCAGCCTCGACCATCTGTACAGCAGAACGTGCTGGATTGCAGGATTGTTTCCTTTGGCACACAAATGAGGACTAAGCTAGAGAACCGTTGTCTAAGCACAGGGCTAGGAACACCGGGGTTTTAATTCCAGCGCTACCGCTGATTCGCTCTGTGATCTTGGGTGAGTCACTTGTCTTCTTTGGGCCTCAGGCTCTCCCTCCTGTGAGAAGGGGATAACACAATATTTGCCTACTTCACGGGGGGCTTGGGGAGGGTCAATTAATGTTTGTAGAGTGCTTTGGCGATGACCAGGGCTGAAAGCGCCCAAACTTGTTTTCACCGATGCTGAGATTTGAACTCAGGTCTTCAGTGCAAAGACAATTATTGCCCCAGCACAGATGCTGCCCTGAGATCCTCCCTTTCCCTTGCTGAACATCCATAACAGTGACCTGTCTGCTTGTCTCCATGACCTTTCCCACTTTCTCCCTTGTTTTGCAGCCTTACTCCTGGACGTCATGATTGTGGCAGGATTGCAGAAGCTGGCCAAGCGACGAGGCCCATATGATGTCCACCCCGGCCTCTTGGACTATCTGACCATGGACATCTATGCTTTCCCAGCTGGCCACGCCAGCCGAGCTGCCATGGTGTCCAAATTCTTCCTCAACCACCTGGTTTTGGCCATCCCACTCCGGATCCTGCTGGTCCTCTGGGCCTTCTGCGTGGGGCTTTCCCGCATCATGATTGGACGGCACCATATCACAGATGTCCTGTCCGGCTTTGTCTTTGGCTACTTGCAGTTCAGGCTGGTGGAGTTGTTGTGGATGTCTTCCAACACGTGTCAGATGATAATATCAATCTGGTGAACACAAGAATCCCTGACGGAAACTAGCAGACACTTTAAGATTCTCTCTCTCATTTTTTTAAATATAATTCTTCATATTTATTGGGAAAAAATTAACTTCCATAAGTAGTAGTAGTCTTTTTACTGTTGCTCCCCTGCCTGAAAAAAAATGTTTCTTGCAGATGGTTAGGCTTTAACAATCAAGGGCCAGCCATCACAGTAATTTGGCCACTTTTTAAAATCCCATTTGGATGGTAACCAAACTAAGATAACAAAATTAGTTCTCTTTGGATGGTGCACATCTGATGCCCAGGTGTGTTCTCAGAAAACCTGTTATCCCTTTGGGATGTGTTAATTAGCTTCTTGGAGGCAAAACGTTTTGGGGCGAAGTTCTACAGCGCTTTTTCTGTCTGCAAGCCCAACGATTGTGTCTTGTACAGGGCCGGGCACACTGCCGGCACCTCACAGATAATAAATAATCATAAAAGTTCTGCCATGTTTGTTTCTTATATATTGGGGGAATCTCCCAAGGGAAAGTGGTGGAAAACCCATCAATTGGGACTTTTAAATAAAGGCTGAATAATGCCGTGCAGGGAACAGTCCTGCACTGGCCCTTGGGAGACAGAACAGTGGCCCTGATTAGAGCACTTAAACACATGCTTAATTTTGAATGTGTGCTTAAATCTTTTTAACTCCAATGGAACTTAAGCACGTGCTTATGTGTTTTGCTAAATAGGAATGAATTTCTGCACATATTTAAAGCTAAACATTTTCTTAAGTAGTTTGCTGAATAAGGCCCTAGATCAGGTATTCAAAATTCTACTCAGCTAGGGTGTGTGTGTGTGTGTGCTGGGGGGAAGGGGAGTTGTTTTTTGGAAAGACAAATAAAATACACACTTTCCTCATAGACAAGGGTGGATGATTTGATTTTGTGTCTGTTCATGACAATTTTGAAAGACTGGTCTAGATGGGACCCCATGAGTCTTTTCTGTCTCTTAACTTCTATGATTTTAGATTCATGCTAATTAATAAAATGTGTTAAGAGGTGATTTTCATGGCAGTTCCAGTCTCAGATGGAATGCAATCCAGCACATAGGGAGTATGGTGTACTAGCCAGAGTAAGGGTTTGGGAGCCTAGAGTTGTTGTTTCTACTCCTGGGCATGGCTTACTTGCTTTGTGACCTGGGCAAGTGACTTCATTACCCCATGCCTCCGTTTCCCCATCTGTAAAATGGGGGTAATGATCTTAGCCTTCCTGGGTTGTGAGGCTGAGTTGACTGATGTTTATGAACTCTTGAGATTATTGGCTGGCAAGTGCAGCACAAGTGCACAGCATTGTTGTTCTGAGCTATCATCATGAAAACTGGCCAGTTTATATCAGAATTGACTATTTGAAAAACGTGATCCATCTCGGACGACCATGTGGGGAAGCCCCAGGTTTTGAAAACTGTCTCCTTCCCCTTCAGAAAAGGGGTCATGGCATTTGGTGGAGGACCCCACCAGTACATCAGGGGCTCCCATGGTTGGGTGCTTCTTCCCTGCTCCAGGTTGGGCTTCTGTCTTTCTCCTACTTCTGAGTCCTTGATGGCCCCCACCCCTCATTAAGTCATACAAGCCAGCCAAACCTGGCCCGCATGGTGGCAGCCTGCTGGTGCTGCATTCCCATCCGCTCTTGTGCATCACTACTTGTGGGGTCTGGATCCCAAAGATGTAAGTATCTGCCCACTCCCTCTGACCCGCCTACCAAATGAGAGACCAGACCACTGATTCCATAGGATCCAGGTAAGAGAGAACATGAGTAGTGTAATTTGTGTAGAAACTGCCTGGTGAGACAGAAAGCATTTTAGCTAAAGGCTGATGCAGGTGTTTAACATTTGTTGTTGTTGTGTGATAATTAATATGAAGCACCTATCCCAGGCAGACATCTCCAGCTGGGGAAGACAGCAAAGAGCCTTCAAAGGCATCAACTGAATGCTCTCGCCATGCTGAAATTACAGCAGGCAGAATGTAGCGAGAGATGCATTTAAAGACAATTGAATCTTATGGAGCTTCCCCTGTGAGCAGCTCCTAAAGAAGTCTCTTCTGGGAAAGGTCTGTGATTGTAGTGAGTGTGACAGGGAAGGGGAGATGCGAACGCTGAGTCCGGATCCTGTTTCTTTTCCAGGAAAGCAGCACCCATGTTCTTGGAGAGCACCCAAGTGCTGAAGGGTTGGTCTGTCAGTTGTTTGAGGAGTAGTGGGTTAGGTGTGTATAGAGGGTGGGGAGATAAGGCCGGCTTCTGCTCCCATTGCACTCACTGGCAATATGTCTATTGATTTCTGTAGGAGACATTACCGCACTTTGGAAGAGAGGCTCTGATCTGATGTCTGGTTTTGCTACTAGATGAGGAAGAAGAACCAGCATTTCCTATGCCTCCCAGGGCTGGAAGGGTCTTTGTAAACACCCACAAGTGCTGATTCATGCACAGAAGTGAGCTGTTGTGTCTCTTGCCTCTTTTTCTTCCAGGTTTCCCTGCTCTCAAGATGGCTGACCTCCACCTTCAGGGAGAGATTGAGGCGTGGGAGGGAGCTCCCCAAGGTGAGTGTATGTAGCTGGCTGTGTTGGATGGACAATAGATGTATGAACGGGAAGGGAGCAGTCGATTCCTCTGTCCTGGTTTCCATGAGGAAACCCATCACTTTTAGGGACATTTAATCCTAAACCCCAGATTTTCTCACCCCTTTGATAGTGGGCTGGATGCTTCTATAGCTGCACTCCACACCCATTTCTAGAGCCTGAATCTCTTCTGACTCACTTCAGTTTCATGCTGGAGTCTCCCTGCTGGCTTCCGCAGAGTGAGATTCACAGTGGTATAAGCAGGAGGCATATTAGGCCCTGAGGGTGCAGTGAAGACTTGCTGACTAACCTCAGTGGCCAGGCTGCTCTCTAGCACCCTCTGGATGGTCGTGAAGAGAGGAGGGGACAGTTAGAGGCCCCAGCTGCCTCTGGGTGGACACTTATTTCCCTGTGAGTGGCTGGCCCCTTCTGTTGCCCAGGCGGTAAAATGATTTGGGTCATGTGCCAGGAAGGCAGCGCAGGCCAGGCCTAGGGCTCTGGACACTCCAGCGAGGACGGGCTGGGCGTGCCAGGCGGGACAAAAGCCTGCGAAGCTGCAGCTGGACTGAGGAAGCAGCTGCCGGTGAGTGCTGAGGGGACCACGGCGGGAAGCAAGGGGCTGTCCGGAGCTCTGAGAAGTGGGGCTGGGGACCCCTGACTCGGGAGGAGAAAACTAGCTGAACTTTGGAACGGGTGCCTGGGGCCGGACGGGTGAAGCCGGTGTGAAATGCCACGTGGCTCGGGAAGCAGGGCTGTGGGCTCCCTGGATTAGGGGGAAGGGCTGGGGCCTGGAGAGCCAACGTGTGTTGGACTAACTAGACTGGGTTCCCCTCCAGGAGGGCAATGTCCAAAAATGGTAGGGATTGGGTGTTGTTTTTGAGGAGCCCTGTGAGAGATGCAGAGCCACCCAGGCCACGAGGGGGCGCTCTGGAGGCGACAGTGGTTTACAGGGGGGTTGTTTTGGTTTCCCTTAGGGTACGTCTATACTTACCGTCTGTGTCGGCAGCTAGCGTTCAACTTCTCAGAGTTCGCTCCCGTCAACTCTGGAACTCCACCACCGCGAACGGCGGTGGCGGAGTCAACGGGGGAGCCACGGACTTCGATCCCGCGGCGTCTGGACGGGTGACTACTTCGAACTAAGGTAGTTCGAGTTCAGCTACGCTATTCGCGTAGCTGAACTTGCGTACCTTAGTTCGACCCCCCTCCCCCTTAGTGTAGACCAGGCCTTAGATCTCCCCCAGTCAACCTAAGCTAAACTGACATAAACCTGGTTTATATGGAAATAAGAGTGTCTGAACAGGGATTTGCTCCAATGTAATTAAATCACTTCAGAAATCACACCTTTGGTGAAGCTGGTACAGCTCTGTGAGGAGGCCAGCCCGAAATCAGTTTAGAAGTCACTGTGACTGCCTGGTGTGGACACGAGAGTACAAGTTAAATCAGTATCGGGCGCTCTCCCCCGATCTAGGTGCCCATCAGTGTTGGGGGTGTTGCACCAATGGAGGGACTTCAGTGCTCAAACTGTGTAGCCAAGGCCTAAAGCCTCTCAGACAAGCTGCAAACTTCACACACACAACAGCATTAATACTTCGCCACGGGTCCAGCTGGGGCACTGCCTTGTCCCCGGTGAGCAAGGGGTTAACGCTGGCTCAGCTTCGCCCTCCCTTGCTCAGTGGGTAGGGTGCCTGCGGGAAGGTGCACAGGCCCCTGTTTAGCCCCCAGGTTGGGGAGAACGGTCTTGGTGCTGACCGTTCGCCTGGAGGAAAAGCACTCGCTGACTGCATGTGTCTTCCACTCACCCCTTGCCCAGCATGGCTCTACCACGGTACCTAGCCAGCTTTCCTCTCACCTCCCTTCCCCCTGGCAGAGTCTGAGTCTTCTCTGCTCTCCCCTCCACCTTCAGCAGATCCTCTCCCATGAGTGGCCGTGGGCCCTGCAACCCAGGCGCTCATCATACGGGCACCTGTGAAAGTGCCCCTGAGTGCCGATGCAGAGAGCACCCCCAAGTGGAATGCCTGCTGCTGACTCTGGGACACGAGTCGCTGCCCCTCTGCTATCTGTCTTTAGATGGTCAGTGCCATGCTGACACCACAAGGCAAGAGGGCACAAAGCATGGAGAGGAAGGTGAATTTGTTCTACTCTGCTCTTTATTTCCTCATTGTCCTGAGCGGCGCAGGGATGCAGGGCCCCCATTGGCCGAGGGAACTCCGGGCTGCGACTGGACTCGGACGCGCAGAAAATCCATTTGCAGAGGCTAAGTCGGCTCTCGAAGGATGTGATTGTGCCTCTGGGTTAGAAAACAATCAGTGGAGCTGTGTGCAGTTCTAGCCTCAGCTGAACGAGAGGATCCTGCCTCTGTCACTATAGCAACAGACCAGGATCGCAGGATACCCGGGTGTTCCCTGGTCAGTGTTGCTCAACTTCTGCACTGGGGCTGAGCGAAGCTCCTTGAGCTTGCTTGTCCAATGGCTCTGCCATGAGCTTCAGCGGGCGCCAGGGCAGGTCTCTTCCAGGAGAGCCACGCCACTGCAGCCCTTTGGGAGGCAGGTGCCTTTGATCGCCATTATAAATCACTGCAGTCTTACAAATGGGCATTCAGGGCAGGAATGGATGGGTTATTGATTAGCTCCTGGGGCTTTGAGGGGAGGGAGGCATGGAATTCAGACTGACAGAAACGGCTTTGAAGCAGCATTCTCTGATTGTAGTTTAGAATCGTGTGGGTGGTGGTGTCTGGGAGACCACAATGCTACAGCCTACAAGATACAATCTAAGGGGATTTGTTTTAGCTTTAAGCTTTGGTATAAATAATACAGACCTACTTTTATGATGATTGCCGTTTGTGCTAGTGATAAGCCAGGATGGCAGTGGGGTGATGGGATTGGATGGTGCGGTACTGCAGTCGCAGAAATTCAGGGCCTGATTTGTCTCTCACCCTGGTGTAAATCAGGAATCACTTCACTGAACTCAGTGGAGTTTAAACTGGTGTAAGTGACAGGAGAATCTGTCCCCCCTCCCGCATTTATATTTCATGCACCACAGGCGCTTACTTCTTGCTAGCATCTGATTCCTGCTCACCGCTCAGAACGGAGACATAGGCATGGTTGTTTTTAAAAGCAGGGCTTTCCAGTCAGGGGCAGCGTGTGAGTTTTGTTGCCTCTCCGAGGTTTCAAAGGGCTGTCGGTAGCATATAGAGCCTTTGGGCCTGGTTCTTCTTACAACCTGTGTCATCATTCACACCTGTGCAACGTGAGGGTAAAGGCCACCATTCTGGTTTGGTAGCATCTGACATCCGCTGTGCACGGGTGTCAATATCTCTACAAGTGAAGGGCGGCGGAGAATCAGATCCTTCAACTGCTAAATCGGAGGTTCAAATCCAACCTGGGTGCGTAATGTCCACCAGCGAATTGCTGCTCCACGGCTATGTGGCAAACAAGTTTGGTCGCCCCAGTCCAGTGTTCAGAGGGCAGGTGTCCCCATCACATCGATCATCCCAACTGGCACCTCAATGGGGAGTTTGAGCAAAGGAAAAGGGCTGAAGGAGCCTCGGGCACTAAACTCCTACAGGTCATGGTTGATGCCCATGGGTATAGGAGCCTGCCCTGCAGCTGCCCGTGCTCTGTATCGTGGCCCCCAGAACAGTGGGGTTGGCACCTTGTACCAGCACCAAATTCACACATAAAAAGTTTTCAATACATGGGAGGGAGGAGGGTTGGTGAGGCCTGATCCTTGGTTAGAGACAGACTCTTTCTTTTCTACAAGACAAGGCCAGGAAGCCAGGCTGCTCTGGGCTCTTCCTGTTTCCTGAGCCATTCTTCATCTGTGTTGAGCAGCAGTGGTGTTTCTTGTGATAAGAGCAGGGGAGGAAAGGGGGTGTATGTGTCTGTCAGTCAGTCACACCCTGGAAGTGTTCTCTCAGAAGCCCAGGAAGGCTCAGGCCTCCCTGGATAACTGAGAACCACCAGCCCACAAGAAGTGGGGACAGGGCTGTAAAAGCTGGGATATACATGAAGCCCCTGTGGGGCTTTCCTTGGCGGAGAGGCTGGGTGGGGAGATGGGCTGCCTCTGTGTAGGGATGGAGAAGGTTGGTGCCAGATTTGGAGCAGCAGACTCACATGTGAGATGGGGAGGCTCCATATACAGAAGGGATCAGAGGGTAGAGGCCAGGCCCTGCGCAAGGTGCGAGGTGCCTGCTGGGGCTGAAGGACAGAGATCTCTCAATCAGCTGAGGCTTTAGTAAAAGGAGATGTGTGTTGGTATCGTGCATTGCATTGTTGTGTGGTCCTGTGGGCTCGGCCCGCATGGAGTAGCCGAGAGCTCTGCAGTAGAAGTTTCCCAACAGACAGCTTTGTGTCTTGGGGGGGTGTCCATTCACGCAACACCAACAATCTGGTGACACCCGTGGTGCTACTGTTTAGCCACTTGACCCCAGGGTGCAGCTGCTTGACTTCTTTCCCTAGGAGCCTCGGCAGTAGGGTGACCAGATGTCCCGATTTTATAGGGACAGTCCTGATTTTTGGGTCTTTTTCTAATATAGGCTCCTATTACCCCCCACCCCCGTCCCGATTTTCCACATTTGCTGTCTGGTCACCCTACTTGGCAGAGTAGGTTGGGGTGGGGGCGTGTAGGAAGCTGCACAAGCACGAGGCCTCCAGCTGGAGGCCCTCGCCCCCTTTCCCTCCCACCAGAGGCATGAGGGCTGGGGATAGAATCGCTGCCCACACTGCAGGGGAGGAGGCGCCCCCCTGCCCACCAACAGTTTGGGGTGTAGTGTTTTCCTGTAGATTCGTCTGTGGGAGGGGGCTGTTCTGGGCGAGCTGCCTGTCAGCTAAAAGGAGCTAGGGCCCTGGCTGTGTGACAGGGCAGAACACCTCATTATGGGTAGTGTCACCCTAGCGTCGCCAGAGAGCATGAGTCCCAACTGCAGCCACGCAGTGCTGGCATCTTCACTGAGCGCACACACAGCACAACAAATCCCCCGGAGGAGGCAACTGCTTCATGCCGAGCTGCGTGCGTGGGCTGCTCCTGCCGACGCTGCGGAAGCCCACGCGTTGTGGAGACGAGGAGGAGGATTTCATTTTTATTTTTGGTGTGAGTGATAACATGCCCCCAAGCTTTTAATGCTGATTAAATTCAGCTGCAAAAAAAGGTTTTAATTTATAAAAATGAAGAGCACTGGGTAAGAAGCAAATCTGGATTATAACCTCAGGCATATGGGGGAATCAGAGCTGGGCTGTTTGTTTGTCTCTATTCCCCTCTATTCCCCCCCCCCCCCAAGCTTGTGTTTTATTTGAACAAGCTGTTTAGTTTATTTTTGGCCTCTGATGATTGGAACTGTGGGGAAGAAAGAGGGAGACACGTCCCTTCTTGGTAGGGCTGTGTGGAATCTCGCCCCGGTCTGTGTGTTGCTCTCTCACTGGACTCTTTCATGATGTGTCTGTTTCTGTTCTTCCCCCAAGGCAGAAGAGGAGAGGAGGAGGGAATGGGACCCCCATCACTACCAAGACCAGAGAAGGGCATGAGATGGTTTGAGTTTGGTGAGGAGGTCAGGCTTGCAAAATGCTGGAGTGATATGGCTAAAGCTGACCCCTCTGGAGGGGGCAAAGACCCAGCAGGTGTGTGGGGAGAGGAGGAAAGGCCATTTTCCTTTAGCATGTTATTAGAGCTGGGTGAAGAACAGACTTTTTTGGTTCACTGGCGGTAGTTCTGAAAAACCGGGGAAAAAACTGTTGGGTTTCCGTTTCCTTTTGATTTTGAACATTGACTCGCGCGTCTTATTCTTCCAAATAAAATTCAAAGTCCTTTCAAAATGAAAAGTCCATTCAAATCAGAAAATCAAAACATTTCCTTTCAAAATGGTCCAAATAAAATATTTTGATTTATTTGGATTTTTTTTTTTGGTTACCAAACCAATTTGGCAAAATCAGCACCAAGTCGTGAAATATTTTGGTGTGGTCAAATCTGCGTTGGTCACCGAAAAAAATGTTTAGGTTGAAAAATTTCACCCAGCACTATCTGCAATGGCCACAGAGGCTTGGAGTCAGCAAAGAGCTGGAGGAGCAATGGGGGGTCTTGATACTCTGAAGTGCTGCACGCAACCGCCTACCGCCACTGCTTGTGCTGCAGCCAATTGGGCTTTTGTATCTCAACAGTCACAAAACAGCTTCAGACAAGTGTGGGTGCATGTCCTGGGGGTGTGTGGAGTTTGTGTGTGGCCTGGACACGTGTGCCAAGAGTGTGTGGTGTGTATGCATAAATTGCATGTCTGTGTGGTGTTTGCATGTGTGTGGCATGTATGCATAAGGGGGAAGGGCTTGTTTTGTGTGCATGCAGTTGTGTGTGTGTGTGTGTGTGTGTGTGTGTGTGGTGTTTGTGTGTGTTCAAATGGCAGACAGTTCCCCCCACATCTGATTATACTGTTGAACTGGAGTGTAACTCTGCCTCCCACAGAGACACCATAATCCCATAGAGCTGTTCTGCGGATTTGAGGACTGGGGGGTGGGGGCGGGGTGTTATTAACACTGTTATGCAAGACTTCATTTTGGTAGAGCTTAAGGAAAGGCACCTTTCAGTGTCCCTTTCCCCCGCTGTGTTGAGCTGGAGCTGGTCTCTCTCCGCTATGGAAGGACCAGCTGGCAGGAACGCCAGCAGCAAGCGAACAGCTACACGGGTCTAGTTCTCTGGCGGGATGGCCAGCAATTCCCTAATGCCTGGCCTTAAATGCCTGTCTCCTAGAGGCAATATGTGATCTTGGAAGAGTCTTTCCTGGAATGCCATGATGTGGCTCTAGCCTCTTGTGTATTGGATTTCCTTGGAAAAATGCTTCCCCCTTTAACAACTCAAGAGGAAGTTTCTAACAAACGATAAGAGATCCATAGATCGGTTTAAACAGTTTTCAGCAGCTCTCTTGAGTCTGGAAGAATCTATCAAGTGTAGCTGTGTTAAACTACTTAAAACTTAAAACTAAAACTACTTAAACTTAAAGTACAGGTTGTGCTAGAACATCTGTTGCAACACTACACATAATCTTTTTCTATGCCCAGAGACGTCTAGCCCACAAGGACAACAGTAGTTCATGAGAACTCCAGTTTAGCGTATGTACATAAATTAGGTGGCGATTAAGCCTTTTTAGTTACTGGGCTGAAAAAAGAGAGATGTGCTGTGCGCATATATAAGATGGCACATCCCCTCTCAGAGACTAGACCAGTTACTGACAACTTGGTGGCAGAGGGAGGCTTGAAATAGGAGATAAATGACCCTTTCCCCTGAACACACAGACCACAATAACCTGGTGTTGCTGGGCTGTCAGGGTCACCCAAGAGTGAATGCAATAGATAGTCCTTTGTCCTAAGACGTGCTACTTTGTGGGTGTCAGTATGTCTGGGAGTGTGTCTCTGTTCTGCACTGGGACTGCATCCTTGGCTTAGCTTTGGGGGAACCAGAAAGTCAGGAGAGTGAGCCTTGACTGCCATCTCTGATATTGCGCTTTCATGCGGAAGGACCGGGGAGGTGTTTTGTTTTTTTTTCCTCCCATGCTGACCTTAGTTACCCAGGAGTCCCCCTTTGTCAGAGGTAGGGCTGGCCGGCGGATGTTTCTCATTAGTGCTATAGGGCAATATTAGGGTATGGGGCATTATTTAACTTGGCATTTTCTCAGCTTTCATCTGAGGATTTCGGAGCACACTCTGAACATACTGATTCCCCCTCTCAACACCCCTGTCTTTTTAAAGGGGTGGGAAACTGAGGCACACACTTTTCTCCAAGATGAATCAGTGGCAGAGCTGGCCATAGAACCCAGGTGTCCTGACTCCCTTTTCACTGATCCAGCCATCAGAATACACTTCCCCTCTGCAGGTTTGAGCATGTTAACCTGACACTTGGTGGGCCTGGGCCCTCTGCTGGATGGGCTCCTACCATTGGCTGATTGGAACGCCAAGAGATCTTTGCTTCTGAGTTCATTCCCCAGGATGCAGGAATCAAGTCGGATTAAGAGTCCCTTAGCTGATCACATTTATTTCATTATTTGAGTGAAATCCCTTGGTAAATACCTTCTTTCCCCGCTCCTATCCCCTTTGCCCTTCATCAGAATAGAAGACACAGAAGAATTGCAGAATTAGGATACGTTAACTTGGCCCAGCTGCACAGAGCAGGGAAGGAGGCTTGGCTGTTGCTGGGAGATGCAAAACGGGGAAAGGATACCAGCAGATTCTGCCTGCCCTCACGGTCCTCCTGCTTAGTGGGAGAGAGACATTCCAGCAATTAACGAGGGATTTCCCAGCAGCCACTAAGTGGAGCTGCAGCTATTTCCTTTGCAGCAGCATCGCAGCAATGAACCTTTCATGGTGGTGGTTTGACAAATTGGCCCACATGCCATAGCAATTAACAGCAAAGGCCATGGGGTAGGGCAGGACATACATCATATGCAGGGGGCCTGAATAGGAGGTGTTTCCATCCAGAGTTTGGAGTCGAGTGCAGTTAGAAATGTCATTGCCCCTCCATTTACAATAAGGTCTTGGATCTGCCCTGTACTCTAGAGGGCATGAACACGAAGGCATTGCTAATACACCCGGTGCTTGGACAGGAACCCTCCCTATGGACCTTGAGATGTACAGAGTGGCTTGGCTGCGTGTAGGACTGTGTGCCTTCATTGGAGCATTCTCCCCGGGCCACTTCCCGGCCCCTATGTGGCACTGGAGTGGGGGGAGGGACAGAAGTTGCTCCAGTACATCCACTGGGGCACTGGCTTGCCGTTTGTTCCCCAGGGCAGTTGCAGGCCTTGGTTTTCACCGGTTTAGGCCCTGGCTCCCTTAGAGATGTCCCTCTGCATTTGCACTGTGCTCTGCCTAGCAGCTCCCCACCCCAGCCTGCAGCCCTTGGAGGCACGCTGCCATGCCCTGCTATTGAGAGACACCTGCCCATGAAAGGAGAGTTGGGGTTGACAGAGACCCTTTCAGGCCTGGGGATTTTTATTGGGGGTTGACTGAGCTATTTAACTGTTGGGGTGTTGCTCTGAGGTCCTGTTTAGTGAGAGTTAGAAGCAATTTCAGATAGATGCCCTGACCCTCAGAAACTCGCCTGCTCCTCCGGACACCCCACACACCCACCCTTCCACACACACGGACAGCACTTGATAGTGGGGAGCAGACATGGAGAAACTCCCTCTTTTCATCCTGCTTATCCTCTTCATCGGGTCCTAGCCTGCATTCCTTGCACAACCAAGGAGCCCACTGAAATGAGCAGTGGACAAGGGCTGCAGGGTCAGACCCACAGAGATTAACTCAAATAAAATCGCGGGGAAGAGAAGCTCAGATAATTGCAAATAGATGATAGGTGTAAACTAAACGTTCCCCTTGAGACACGGGTGCACTGTCCTTGCTCTGCCTCCACGTCCCTGCTTGGCAGAGCAGCAGTGAAAGCATTTCCCTTGACAGTTTGTTTAGGAATTAGCTTCATGCACATCTGGCTGCAGAGGTCAGCTGCAAAGAGACGTGATCCGGTTAGTACTGATTCCCCAGGCTTGTTGAGATTTTGACCTTGAAGCTGCCAGGCTTGTTGTTTTTAAAAGGGGGTTTGCTGTGTGTGTTTTTGTTTTAACCCGATCGCTAAAGACGTACAACAGCAGCACATTACCACGTCAGTTTCGTGTCCGGCACACATGGGGGGTTACATAAAGCAGATTAATGGGATAGCAGGAACAGAAAGAAATACATGGGGCCATGTGATGAGAGCTGCTTAGGAAAGGATACGGCAGGAGGAGCTGTCAGGTACCAGATCAAAAATAAGGCTAGTCTGATGGTTTGGATGATCTGAGTTGAGCCAGAGCAGTTCCTGGAAGTATTCAGCTACTGCTCTGCATTCCTTGTTTCAGGATGTTTCGTATATTCTTTTGTCTTGCTCCTAAATCAGTGTGAGGTCCTGTGTGCTTAGCTGATTTCTCTAAGGCCCTGTCCAGAGCTGAATCAGAACCAGGCTAGATGTGAACAGAGAATTTCAGATTGCAGGACTTCGGCGCAGGAGCATCAAATAGTCCATTTATTAGATACTTCAAAAAGGAGAAATAATATGAACTCTTCCATTTGCAACTTCCCTGAGTTTGGTTGGGAGTGTTGGGGCAGAGTGGGAGGCACAAGCTAGAGACCGGGCAGGGAAGCTTTATATTTTGGATACTGGTGACCCAATCTTTCTACCTCCTATTTCCGCCCTCCTGCTAAAACAAGTCATTGCAATATGTCTGGCACTCAGAGAGCTCAGCAGCTCTCACCTGGGGAGGTGCCTCTCTACCACTTTGGGAAGGCACGGCTGGAGTCTGACCCAGAAGTGTCTAGATCAGAAGAGTAATTACGAGGGGAAAGATTTGTATGGTTCACAAGATTTCCGGTGTTTGTTTGGTTTTTTTCAGTCTCCTGCAACAACAGCGGCAGCTGCTCAGCTTCCTTTCTAGATAACCTTCTTCCTGTTACCCAGCATGCTTATTATCTACTACAGACAGACTGGCAAGAGTAACCGGAAAACTGATACCTTATCTCTACCTTCAAGGAGCATATTTAGGAGTTGGAATGTGTTGCAATGGTAATTGACTGTATAAATACAAGTGATGTATATGGACATGAGGCTACTCCTTTGAGAGAGACAGCACCTGCTAGACAGGAACCAGGCTATAGGCAGCAGGCTTGTGCCTACAAAAAAACCCTGTTTTTACATTTAAAATGTGAGTCAGAAAAGCAGTGGCTCAGGCTCAGCAGCTGACTGGGGGTTGGGAATCAGGACTCCTGGGTTCTACTCCCAGCTCTGCCACTGCCTTGCTGTGTTGTTAGCCAAGTCATGACCCCTTTGGGCCTGGGTTTCCCCATCTGTGGGAAAAGGCTCGCCGTACATACCTGCCTTGCAATGGATGTGATGAGGATGAATCAGTTTGTTTGCGTGGCGGTTTGCCACAAAATGTCCTGAGTATGTACTTTTTTGTCTAGGCTTGGATTTAGAACAAGGTAATATGCAAACACAACAGTAAGAGTAAATAAGATTTGCAAGTAATAGACTAATTGCAATGAATGGACTCAGCAGTGAAGGCAAGCTGAGAGTGCTGAACCAGAACTGATGAGTGATGGGAGTCAAGCAGTGCTGCAGCACTTCACTCATTTCCCTCTCCTAAGTTACTGACATGACTGTAGCAATTGCAGTAGCCCTGTCTTGGTGGTGATCAAAGAGGAGGGAACAGAACAAGCCAACTTGGCAGGGGGGATGAGGGTAACAGCTGCAGGAGAGGGGCGGGTGTGTGTGTCTATTTTGGGCCAGTTCTGGTTGGGGAAAATAGACGAGGCACTTGTGAAATGTCGGCTCTTGGGGCCAGTCTTGAGGAGGAGCCTGATAAATAATCAGCACTTCCACTTGCCTGCAATTTAGGGAGCTGGGGAAGGTGCAGAGACGGAGCTGGGCGAGCCTGGCTGCCAGGCAGGGTCATTCCAAATGGTTGAGGGAGCAAGAAGCCCTTTTGCCCAGGTCACTTTCTAGGGCCGTCATTCAGTTGTGCTGCCCAGCTGCAGCTGCTATGACTGCATTGTCTCTGACCGTACCTGGACCCAGCTAGTAAGGAGACCTGGACATTGACTGTAACGGTGCTCTCTGACTGTAACTGCTACTGCGTCCCTACCTGTACTAGTAAGTCACCCTGCCTACGTTTGCAATATATCAGCACTTGAGACTTCCATACTGACTCTAGAGACTAAGGCCCAGATCTTCAAAGGTCTTTAGGCTCTTAACTTTCATTGGGAGTTAGGCGCTTAAAGACCTTTGAGGCTCTGGATCTGTGACTAGAATGGCTCTTCTGCCTATACTTGCGCTCTCACTGTAGTTGCCAGAGTAACAGTACCTTGAAAAGACACTGCGACTACTGATGACTGGATCTGCAAAATAGTCTGTTCCACGTCTTTGGCAGTACATAGGAATTGCCAAACCAGATCGACTCCGGCTCATATAGTTCAGTAACGTGTCTCTGGCAGTGGCCAGCACCAGCAGCTTCACGGGGAGGTGCAAGAAACCTTGCAGTAAACTGATAGGGAATAGGATGAGACCTTCATGTGCGGTAGATTATCCGCTAACAGGGACCGGTTTAAACCCTGAAGCTTGAGGCTTTTTATCTTTTCCAACACTCTTGTTTTGCATTACGAGTTAAAACCCTGGATATTCCTGCTATCTCTCTGAACATCTAAACCGTCTCTGAATCATGCTAAATTCTTGGCCTCAGTGACATCTTGTGGCAATGAGTTCCACAGTCTAATTACATGAGTACTAGACCCCTGACCACTTCTGATGTTGTGTGTGTCACCACAGGGGGATTATGGTCATATGGACCAGGCCTGACAGCTGCTAACACAAACACCTAAAGCCAGCAGCACTTATTTCTGCCGCGCTGTAATCTGATCACTCCTGGGATGGGGTTGGGGGGGGGAAGGCGTTGAGTAGGGGCTAGCTGCCACCAATGATCTCTACCTAGTTGACAGCCTCAGCGGAGTCTAATGATTGAATGGGCCATGGAGGCTGAATTCCTCTTTCCCCCGGAAGAAGGTAGAAGCACATTGGCAGGGCAATGTGCCATACATTGATACCTGTGGATAAAGAGAAGGCTTCAGTCTGCAGGGCTGTCAATCCTGCTGCTTTTGCCAGCACTATATTCACTTAAGAGTTGGGAGGGAAAGCAATGCGTTACTGTAATCAATTCTGCAAGCCAGCTTGCCTGTCCCTGGCCCAGCTGTAGCTATATTTGCTTAGCAGCTTTGTTCCTTTATTGGCTGTTGTTTTTGGAGGCCTTCCAGCCCACTGGAGATTGGGATAAACCCAACACTTGTATTCCCTTAAGCAGACATCGCTCTCTGGATCAGGACAGAGCAGCCTCTGCGCCTGGCTGGCTGGGGAAGGGCACCGCGCAGCCCAGCTCTGGCCAAAGCTCTGGTGCGGCATCACAGTTCTCCCCGTCAGTGTTTTAAGAAAAAAAAAATGTGAAGGAGTGTTTAAAAAAAACAAAACCCCAACCAATCCACTCGGCATCTGCATCTTGTGATCCTGAAACTCAAGAGCCCCCCTGACTCAGCAGGTTATTAATAACCCCCTGGCTGTCTTCCCAGGGCAGCGACTGCCAGCCCCAGCTTCTCCTTCCTCTCCTCTGGGACAAAGCAATGCATACGCCAGGCGAGGTTAGAGGTTCCTGCCCACCTCCAGGCCCCTGGGGCATTGTAGTGTAGCCAGCATGCTGCTGGCTTTCCAGCGCTGCATGGGCCGAGCCCTAGCGGATGTGTGTGGTGGCACTAGTTATTGGAGGCTTTGCTAGTCAGGGCTCCAGAGAAGATTTGAGGGTCCATCTGTGTCCAGCAGCCCCAATGATGAGTCACTCTTGAAATTCGTAGCACCAGGATCTGTGCCTGTGAGAACACTGTGCAGCCCATCCCGCTGCTTTGGGACCCAAGGGGTTTTGGCTAGTGAGGTCACAGGAGCAGAACAGGGTTCTTAGGCACCTGGATCTCCCCTCCTCTGTCTCTGTTCATCCTCTTGCAGGGCCTTGCTGTGTTCATGCCCCTCACACCCTCCCTTCATACCTGCAACCAGGAGAACAAGACAGGCAAACCTTAGGTCCTGCTGCAGACGTGACCCTGCTGTTACCTGTGTGAACCTGACAGGAGGGGATGTTCTTAATAAGACCAATGCAGCGAAGACCAAAAAGCCCTGCCTCTGCCTCCCCCGGGCTGTGGAGATGACGTAACCTGGGGTTGGGATAGTCTGGCTCTAAGCCCCAGGTGAACACAGTCTAGTGAGGCACCTGTATTCCCCAGGTAAGCATTGTACTGGGGGTTGTCACTAACAGCCTCACCAATTTCTTGGCTTATAGACAATATGGCTATATCCTAGGGAAGCCCATCGCCAGCCTGTGCCTCCAGTTTGCACCCACCCTTTGCCCATTGTCAGGTGATATGGACTCCAGTGAATCAGGTCCCATCTACAGGGCATAGAGACCCAGTTACCCCATCATCGCATTCATGAGCGGACAGCACCATTCAGCCTGGCAGTGAAGAGCATGTTGTGATCAGGCCTCAGCCCCGTGTTAAGGTCTTTGGCTTTGAAGGATTGCAGCATGAGTCCTGGCCGCAGGAGTGCCCATCCTGTCGGTCCCCAGCTCCCTCCACCCATTGGATTTGAATAGCAAAGAGGAAGCCTGGCTTGCGCCTGGTTACACAACCATCCCAGCAGCTAGAGCTCTGATTTCTTTTCTTCCCCTTTTCTGTTTTGCCCTCCCCGCTCTGGGTTCCTCTTTTCCATTCTCCCTCTAAGTATTTTACAACATGGGGGCAGGAGAGGGGGCCCAGGAGTTTAGGCTGCAAACCACAAACAGGAAAGGAACAGTAACCTCCACTAACCCCTTATGCAATGGAGATGAGGTCTGCGCCATCTCCAGTACCTGACGGAGGGCATTATTAATCACACGCGGCTAAGAATAGAGCCCAAATCTCCTCACGCTCTCCCCTCACAGACACAATGTCCTTTCCAGCCCAGCGAGCCCGTGCAGGCTGCTGTACCTCTCTGCAGTGTTCCGGTGGTTTGCAAGGGGACCTCTTGGCCACAGCAGACGTTCCCAGCAGCCACTGCTCATGGGGATTGTTCAGACTCTCGGTGAGCCCCTTGCCCCCTTCAGTTTCCTGACCCTCCCCTGTTCCTTTCCTTTAATTTCCTGAACGTTGGGCCTGATTCTCAGTCTGTCCCTCCCCTTTGCCTCCCTGTGGTTGAGGGAGGTGCAGGGGAAGAAGGCAAAAGTGGTTTTATGTCCCCTTTATGCTCCCTGTATTCTGTGGCCTGACCAGCCCCCAATGAAGTTAGAGCAGCTCCAGGGCTGCTCCAACTTACCTCCTGCCTCTGCCCTATGGGCTTGTGAGCAGAGCATATCCCAAACACAGTGCGTTCTGGCCTCACCCCGACATGGCTGGAGCAGGGCTTACACCAGCTTTACATTGCCTGTACTAAGGTCATTTCTTCCCCTATAGGGCCTCTTTACAGTAGCAGAGTGGTGTAAGGCCCCCTTACAATAACAGAGAATCAGACCCGATAGCTTCGTCCTTCCCTTCTGCTCCCCTGCTTCTCTTCTGCCTCCCTGTCCTGCCATTCCTGCCACATCTTCTCCCGTCTCTCTCAGCTTCCCTTCCTCTTCCTTCTCGCATCTGTCTGCTCCCAGTTTCCCTTTCCTCCTCCTTCTCGCTACCCCTTGGACACTGCCCCCTGCTCTCTGCCTCGCTGTTCTGCTTTTCTCTCCTTCTCGTGGGCCTCTCCAGGACAGGATTTCCCATAATGCTGACTGTCCTAAGGTGAGCAAAGGGTCTTTGGTGCCCTCTCACTAGTCATTTTCAACGGCTCCCTCCTCCAAGCCAGAAATCCCTGGAGATACAACTTCGCTGACTCATGGGGTATCCCCTCAGGCACTCTGGTATTTGAAGCTGTGGCCGGGTACCTGAGGTTAGCTGAGGTAGGTGCTTTTCAGCAGTGTCTGCTGCTCCCATGAACCGCTGCACTTTGGGAAACACTGACTACATTGGCTGTGCTACTGGGTAGTTTTTAACTGTGGAGCTGGACATAAAAGCCTTCTCTTTACACCCACCCTCCGGAAAATCAATGCCCTAGGCCAGTGGTTTTCCAGCTTTTTTCATCTGCGGACCCCTAACGTATTTTGAATGGAGGTGCGGACCCCTTTGGAAATCTTAGACACAGTCTGCGGACCCCCAGGGGTCTACAGACCCTGGGTTGAAAACTACTTTTCTGTGGTAACGACAACCTTTCACAGATTCCCTAGACATAGAACGGACGACCACAGGTTGAAAAACCACTGTGCTAGATCCAGCCCTAATGGCTAATGATGCACGCGGAACTGCTAACTTTCTGGGGAGGGTTGTGTGCTCTTAGGATGTGATCTATCCACTGCTTTATGGATGGTTTTTGTCACACAGTACCCTCTGGTGGGGAAAGTGTGCACATGTCCTATAAATAGACACTACGGTAGCCAAATCCCACATCTGTTGACGTGACATCTCTTGGAAACGGTGAGGCCAAATTAAGGTGGATTTATTGATTACTTTAACAAAAATGTGTACATCATATTGTCTCTTATATACACACGTAAATTATATGCATTTGACTGCATCCTCGACCCCCATCTTTCAGACATCACTTGTCCTCATAGAGGGGAGATTCGTCCCTGCATCGCTGTCAGAACATGGCCAGCAGGGAGCCATTGCATCTCTCCACTTCCAAGGCCGGCAGGGGCTAGGTCAGCCTCAGGCTCAATTTAAGGCAGCCCTGAACGTTACCCTAAATTGCACCCCAGGCATTCCATCTATCTCCAACTTTACTGGTGGATTTGCTCCCAGAATAAGTCATAGCTTGTATCTGATTGGATGGATTGAACTGAACTAAGTGGTGTTTTCATACTAGATTGGCCTTCTGTTGATTGAATGTCTGACCTTTGCAGAGTTTCAGACAGCTTGTCTATCATGCTTAGGACTTTCTGACCTAGTTCAAATACCAAACAGGTAGCTAAACTTTTCCATTTGAGCTGCTATGCCAATGATTTGAGATCTTATTTCAGTGTCTTTTTCATTGCATCTTTCACAACTTCCCAAGTTGCACACAATCAAGGTAGGTCTCAGAAATTGAAGCCAATACTTCTTCATGGAGAGTCCATCTTCTTGGATAGAGGACACATACCTAGTGGTGTATTTCATTGGCGCCAACTCCGTGGGTGCTCCGGGCCTGGAGCACCCATGGGGGAAAATTAGTGGGTGCTCTGCATCCACTGGTAGCCAAGCTCCCCTCCCCCCACCCCCCGAGCGTGCCAGGTCCCTGCTCCTTCGCCTACCTCCCAGCCACCGCCACAGCTGTTTGGCGGCATAGCAAGCTCTGGGAGGGAGGGGGGAGGAGCAGGAATGTGGTGTACTCAGGAGATGAGGCGGAGCCAGGGCGAGGATTTGGGAAAGGGGTTGGAATGAAGGCGGGGCAGGGGTTGGAAGAGGTGGGGCAGGGGCCTCATGGAGGGGGTGGAGTGGGGGCAGGGACCCTGTGAAAAGCGGGAAAGTCAGCGCCTATGGTGTATTTAACACTTCATATTTTGTCCTGAAATATTGCAATTGTTTGGGTGATTTATTTATAATTTTTGTAAGCAGTTCCAACAATCTCTCTCAGAATAGCATTTTGAGTAGTGTCCTGGCATGCCAAATTCAAAGCATGTCCAAAGCAACGAGTATATGTGGCTTGGGGTTCCCTCTGTTGCACTCTGCTTGCTACCCTTGATACTCAGCTAAGCTTCACAGTCATAGCATTGCCTGTGGCAGTTGTTGTTCCCCAGAGTTAGACACAATGAGATGTAGCAGGGGTGGCCAACCTGTGGCTCTGGAGCCACCTGCAGCTCTTCAGAAGTTAATATGCGGCTCCTTGTATAGGCACCGACTCCAGGGCTGGAGCTACAGGTGCCAACTTTCCAATGTGCTGGTGGGTGCTCACTGCTCAACCCCTGGCTCTGCCACAGGTCCTGCCCCCTCCCCTGAGCTTGCCATGCCCTCGCTTCTTCCCCCGCCCCCCGAACCTCCTGCATGCCACAAAACAGCTGATCGGGAAGTGTGGGGAGGAAGGGGGAGGCGCTGATTGGCGGGGCTGCCAGTGGGTGGGAGACTCTGGGAACGGAGCAGGGGTGCTGATGGGGGGGCTGCCCAGAGAATTCCAGGGGCCTGGGGCAAAGCGGGGGAGCTGCGGCGCTTGTACTCACCAGGCGGCAGCCCAGGTCTTCAGCGGCATTTTGGCAGCGGGGGGCCCTTCAGTCGCTCCACATCTTCGGCAGCAGCACTGAAGGGCCCCCCCACTGCCGAAATGCCACCGAAGACCCAGAGTGACTGTCTGCAACCCCAAAAGCTTTCCACTAGGCTGCCCTAAGGCTGGATGGGAGAGATCTGAGGGAAGGGATTTCCATAGCTGATGAGATGGGATGGAGGTCTCTGCCCACGCTAGCAGTCTACAGTTTCAGATAGCTCAGGGCAATAGAAAAGTTGTTTAATTCTCCTTTATTATGACATTCATATTTGGTGCCCATCACTGTGCCATGCACTGCTGTTGTAGGAGGTTTCAGTATAGATCTTCATCACCTCCTCCTCCTCCAGCATCAAAACCTTCTCCCTTGAGGAGCACATTTCTTTCAGCTCCTATAAGGACTCTGCTATCTGGGTGGCCCTAGGGCTGCTGACGTATTACTGTGGCTCTTTGGTAAATTCTGGCTCCTTCTCAGGCTCAGGTTGGCCACTGCTGATATCTAGCTAATTACTGGTATGATTACCTCAGTGGATGTACAGTCCATATTGTTTGGAAAGAGTTGATTGTACAAGTCATTCATGTCATCACCCACATAACACAGGCAATTGCAATTGCTTTTTGTTGGAGAAGAGTGTTATTTCATTTACCATAATTGTATAGCCTTGATCATTGTATACCACTTCCCAGAAACTCCCTCAGAAATCCCCCTCAATGCCATCGAGACACAATTTCCATTGTTTCATTTTGAATAACTGGACTTGTGAATTTCTTTACTCTTTTTCAGCCACTTTGAAGTATTGATCGTATTCTGCGGCAAACAAAGCAGATGAATAAAGTTGCAGTCAACCTCTCCACTTAAGGGTATATTTTCAGCTTGTTTATTATAATGGCCTCCCAGTGCAAGACCTTGGCTGGCAAGACATGTACTATTAGAATTTTCGTTAGGATCTTCCTGTGCTCTTCTGAGAGAACTGAAAACTTAGCATGTCACCAGCTTTCTTTGTGGTCATTTGAAGCATTTCACCTGCTTTGTGGTGACATGAAGAAGCTTGGTGCCTCTCAAATTTGTCTTGATCCCTTTTCCAATTAGGGAATTCAGACTCCATGAAAGTTTCACCTGTGCACTTAGTCAAAAGTATTTTGCATCTAAAACCAGCTTGGCTAACGAAAGAGCAGGAGAAGCACAGACAGCTGGGCCTCACCCAGGCATGCAGAATGCCCCTTCACAAGAAGAGGAGACCTTGCTTGATAAGTCATTTCCCAGCTAGGGAAGAAAGGAGCCAGAGCCTGCTGCAGAGGAGACCTTCAACCCAACACTGGTTACCAAGAGCAGCAGCATGTCATCTATGTATGCAATACATGCATTGCATGCCTCAGAATTCAAAAATGTGGTCCACCTAGTGGCCAATGAGCTGGAGCAGGCCCACAGGACAGCTCATGCGAAAATTTTCAGGTTGCTCCATGTGTCTGCAATAAACTGACCCACACCCATATAAAAGGGATGGTATCACTGCTGCATTGTGTATCATCAGTTTCGTTGGTGGTTTGATGGTATGCCGGTTGAGCATCCTATGGGGAAATCACCAAAAGCCTGGGTTGCCTTTCATATTCTGTTTGATATGTTTTGATCCAGAAAACCGTCTTGAGATGGTACTGTCATGATATGTTAAGTGATTGTTGATTTTTAGTTTATACCATTGATGATGATGATGGCTCAGTGGTAATGGTTGATGGGGCTGGTTGGAGGAGGACTTCATTTCCCACCCGCCCCAGGCTGATGGTGAGTCCATTTCTTTATTTTTGTCTCCATCCATCTTCCTCTCCCTGGGATGGCAAAGTAAACACACACTCAGTCACTTGCCTCTGAGAACCCATGAAGGGTAAGCTCACTTTTACTGAGTAAACAGAGCACAATCATCTGCAAAAAGTTTAATGTCTGAGTTCCTTTGCAGTAAGCCTCTGGGACTGAAGAGTTTTTAATCAGTTCTATACCTCGTGTAGATGCCCCTTTGAAGGTCATCAGTTGCATTATTCAGAATGGGTGTGAAGAAGAGACCAAAGAGGATCAGTGCCAGCCCGCAGCCTTGTTTCACCCTATTAAATATGGGAGTTGGTATAGGGAGGCTACCATCTGAGAATACTTGACCAGTCGAGTCTTTGTGGAATTGATGTATGGGGTGTAGAAGCAGAAGTAGTACCTCTGAAAATCATGACTGTTGCACTCTTTTGAGTGGTTCTTCCAGTCCTCAGTCCACACCCAGTTCTCATCTCACCAATACCACACTGTCTTAGCAGTGGCCATGACATTTCTGACCACTACATGATAAGAGTGGATGGATGAGCAATGAGTTTAAGTGCTGTGGCAGAGGGGGACATACTATATAAATGAATATATTATCTTTTGCTTGTTTATTTCATCTTCTTGAACTCTACACTGGGATTTATTAATTGGTACTTATATTCCCTGGCCTTGAAATGTTTCCTTGGAGATGAACAGTAGACCTTTGGAGAACTGCTTATTATAGCACCAGGTGTGCATGAAACTGAATGCATTCTAGTGCAGCCCAAGTAAGTCACTCTCCTAAAGTTTGGATGCTGGCGACTACACTAGTGATCACAGAGTGATGGATCTAAGAGGGACACTGCAGCATCTGATGTTACAAAGTGCAGAGTTGTGGGCTTTGCTTATTTTTTATTATGTGACATCGATATGTTATGACATTAAATAACACAAGATGTTTCATTCCCCTCTTCCTCATCAATCAGCGGATGTTGTCCTTGATTCTGCAAAAGCCCTTGCTCTGTGCACAGCAGGGCAAGCAAATGTGAGCAGATGCTATCTGTGCCCACACTAAGGCTAAGCACTCTGTACTGAGCATTTGTGAATCTCAAGACTTGACACTTCCACTCTCTTATTCAGGGTAAAAAGGTCAGGGAGAGGGTAGGGAACAGATATGGATTTATGAACAATCCTCATCATATTAAAGAGGTATTCAGTAGGGCTGTTGATTAATCACAGTTAACTCATGCGATTAACTAAAAACAATTAATCACACTGTTAATAGAATACCAATTGAAATTTATTAAATGTTTTTGGATGATTTTCAAATATATTGATTTCTATTACAACACAGAATACAAAGTGTAAGGTGCTCACTTTATATTTTTTATTACAAATATTTGCACTGTAATAATGATAAAAAAAAGAAATAAGCATTTTTCAATTCACCTCATACAAGTACTGTAGTGCAATCTCTTTATCTTAAAAGTGTAACTTACAAATGTAGATTTTTTTTGTTACATAACTGCACTCAAAACCAAAACAATGTAAAACTGTAGAGCCTATAAGTCCTACTTCTTCAGCCAATCGCTAAGACAAAACAAGTTTATTTACATTTATGGGAGATAATGCTGCCTGCTTCTTATTTACGTCACCTCAAAGTGAGAACAGGTGTTCACATGGCACTTTTGTAGCTGGCATTGCAAGGTATTTAAGTGCCTGACATGCTAAACATCCATATGCCCCTTCATGCTTCAGCCACCATTCCAGAGGACATACTTCCATGCTGATGACGCTCGTTAAAATATAATGTGTTAATTACATTTGTGATTGAACTCCTTGGGGGAGAATTGTATGTCTCCTGTTCTGTTTTACATGCATTCTGCAATATATATTTCATGTTGTAGCAGTCTCTGATGATGGCCCAGCACGTTTGTTTTAAGAACACTTTCACAGCAGATTTGACAAAATGCAAAGAAGGTACCAATGTGAGGTTTGTAAAAATAGCTATAGCACTTGACCCAAAATTTAAGAATCTGAAGTGGCATCCAAAATCTGAGGGGGACAAGGTGTGGAGCATGCTTTCAGAAGTTTTAAAAGAGGAACACTCAGATGCAGAAACTACAGAACCCAAACCACCAAAAAAGAAAATCAGCCTTCTGCTGGTGGCATCTGACTCAGATGACTAAAATGAACACGTCAGTCCACTCTGCTTTGGATCGTTATTGAGCAGAACTCGTCATCAGCATGGATGTATGTTCTCTGGAATGGTGTATTTTTAATGCAGTTATTTTTTGTACAGAATTCTACATTTGTAAATTCAACTTTCATGATAAAGAGAGTGCATTCCAGTACTTGTATTAGGTGAATAGAAAAATATTATTTCTTTTTTTTTAACAGTGCAAGTATTTGTAATAAAAATAAATATAAAGTAATCATGGTACACTTTACATTCTGTGTTGTAATTAAAATCAATATATTTGAAAATATAGAAATGTAGAAAACATCCCAAAATATTGGTATTCTATTATTAACAGTGCAATTAATCATGATTCATCGCGATCCATTTTTAATATCATTTTACAGCCCTAGTATTTAGCCTCATGCTGCTAACAAGGCTGGAGCAACCAGGGGCAACATGCTCATTATTGCAGTAGAGCATTACCCTATGCTCTCTGCCAGGGGTGGCTCTAGGTATTTTGCCGCCCCAAGCACGGCAGGCAGGCTGCCTTCGGCGGCACGCCTGCGGGAGGTCTGCCGAAGCCGTGGGACCAGCGGACCCTCCGCAGGCATGCCGCCGAAAGCAACCTGCCTGCCGCCCTCGCGGCGACCAGCAGAGCGCCCCCCGTGGCTTGCCGCCCCAGGCACGTGCTTGGCGTGCTGGTACCTGGAGCTGCCCCTGCTCTCTGCCCTGCTTGGACCTGTACAATATTCTATACCAGTGCTCCGAAGGATCAAGCTCTTTGGGGAAACGAGATAGAAAATATATTAATGTGCAAGAGAGAGAGTTTACTTTGCCTGCCCAGGAGGAGGAAAATGGATAGAGACAGACAGAAAGAAAAGCAAATGTACCAGACTGATGCCCAGTTTCTCTGAATGAGACTGTATGAGTAAGAGTGTGCTGATGTCCAGAGGAGGATGGATTGTTCCACCTAAGTGGCTGTAAGATGAGGAACAGAGGGGAATGGCCAACGTTCTCCAGAGAGAAGAGATGAGATAGAGTGAGACAAGAGAGAGACGAGGAATATTTTGACTCCAGTAATGGACGGACGCTGACATAAAGAATGATTATGGATTTGTTCGGTTTTTGCAGTACTGCTGACTCACTTGATGTCTGGATAATAGGCTCGCAGCACTACTTAGGAACATGGCACATGGACCAAGCATCTGCTCAGGCCTTCCCTCCCTCGGCATTACTCCTGGTGACTGGATCTTAGAGCAAACACCTCCAATCTACAGCAATCCAGGTGATTGGGCCTAGCTGTTTTCTCTTAGCCTAGGGCAGGGGTAGGCAACCTATGGCACGTGTGCCGAAGGTGGCATGTGAGCTGATTTTCAGTGGCACTCACACTGCCCGAGTCCTGGCCACCAGTCCGGGAGGCTCTGCATTTTAACTTAATTTTAAATGGAGCTTCTTAAACATTTTAAAAACCTTATTTACTTTACATACAACAATAGTTTAGTTATATATTATAGACTTGTAGAAAGAGACCTTCTAAAAACATTACAATGTATTACTGGCACGCGAAACCTTAAATTAGAGTGAATAAATGAAGACTCTGCACAGCACTTCTGAAAGGTTGCCGACCCCTGGCCTAGGGCCTGCTATTACTACTACTCAGGCATTGATCACTCTCTGAGGAACACTTTTCTATGGGAAAAGCCCAATGGCAATAACAGCACCTTCCACGGGGAGGGAGGGAGGGATGGGCATTGAGTGCTCGGATACCTTGTAAACTCTGCTGATCAGCCTGCAACAAGGGGCTGTTCTTCTTTCTGCTACAGAATGGTCAAAATGGATCCTTTTTTTATAAAGAAAAAAAATTGTCCTATTCTTTTCAGATTATTAAAAGATGGTAGAACTTAGAAACTTCACAGTGGAGCCTTTAGTGAGGAAATTGAGTTTTGCCAAGTCTGAAAAATAATCAATTATAATATTTTAAGCAATTGAAACACATTGCTTCTGAGTGTATGCAGAGACTTCTACCTTACTGGAGCCTTGGTCCTCTTTCCCCTCATGGTGCAACAAAGTTCTTCTTGACTAAGGGTCCTGGTAAGTACAGAGGTTGCTACAGTCAGACTGCTCCTTGGATAACTGGTGGTAGAACCAGGCTTCCAGACCTCACACCCTTTGTTTTTTTTGTCTTTCGTTTTTGACAGGTATGGAGAGGAAGTATGGAGGATATTGTCTGTCTGTCTGGCAAAACAGCCACAGACCCAGCCACTCCTCCTGCAGTTAACAGAAGCGGCAAAAATTTGTTTGCCATTCAGCGGCATGAGGCCCAACCCCAGCACCAAGGGCAAATGTTGAAATGCCTGGAGAACTGCAGGGAGTCTTGCTGGCTCTGGAGAGGGCAGTTGAGGCAGGCCTGGCCCTGGGTTTGCAAAACTGTGGCTGGAAGATGACTTTTAAGGCCTTTGAGGGGCCAGTGCTGCCAGCTGGAAAGAGTTGATGTGATTGGCACCATTTCTAATGGGAGAGGGTCAGGCAGTGTACAGAACTTGAGTGTTGAGCAGTCTGGCTCATATCCAGAGGTAAAAGCTGCCATTTTAAACAGACAGAGACTGACTTTGGAGGCATATTGACACTGGTTCTGGGTCCAACCATTTCATGGGGAGCACACCAGACTGTAGTGACCCAGCAGCTGCAGGATCTTACTACCCATTGGTTTTATCTTGGCCCAGCTATATGAGGGATTGGACCCAAAGACCGGTACAGCTGGGAAGGTAATGTAACTTAGCTGGGAAGTCTGCAACCCCAAAAGCTTTCTACTAGTCTGCGCTAAGGCCGGATGGGAGAGATCTGAGGGAAGGGATTTCCATGGCTGATGAGATGGGATGGAGGTCTCTGCCCACGCTAGCAGAGTCCTTATAGGAGCTGAAAGAAATGTGCTCCTCAAGGGAGAAGGTTTTGATGCTGGAGGAGGAGGAGGTGATGATCTATACTGAAACCTCCTACAACAGCAGTGCATGGCACAGTGATGGGCACTAAATATGAATGTCATAATAAAGGAGAATTAAATAAATTTTCTATTGCCATCATATCATGTATCCCAATGTAAACAGGAGTATGCTAGGCAGAGGGAATTCTCTGCTGGCTGTAAGGATTCCCTGCTTGTAAAATCAAAGAAGAATCATAAGTGAGACTTTAAATACAATTGAGATATGAAGAAAAAAGGCTTAGCATTTAACAGGTAGCTGAGAGCCAGTGTGAAATGGTCTCAGCCCACTTCCGACCAGATAGGTATCCCTGCCACAACCACATCTGTCATTAATTGGGCCTCTTTCTGGCAGCCTTAATAAAGAGGTGAACTAAAAGGGCTATGGAAAATGATCTCCCATTTCAAGTGTTAAAGGTGGTTACTCCAGGGCAGGGCTGTAACACATGTCAGGCAGTCTGTGTAGGTAGGTGAAACTTTAATTGATGCTACTCCTGCCATATCTTGTGTGTGACAAATCTCCGCTGATAATCTCTCTTTCCTCCCTGGTCATATCTTCCTCTTGATTTGCTTCTCCCTTTTGTTGTTATTCCAGGGCCCAATCCTGCAAGCCCTCTGAATACAGAACTCACCATAACATTAGTGGAAACCCCCAGGGCACGGCCCAAATGGTGTCACTTTTGGGGAGATACAGGTTGCTATAGAAAATAAAGCTGTTGGGAGATGGTGGCTCCAGCAATTTGTGGCATTCTTGGAAGGGTCTGAAGCCACATCAGGGTCAGGGAGCTATATGTAAGGGGGACTGCTGCCCCTACATTCAGTGGTGGTGGGTTTGTTTTGCTGCTAGCTCCCAGCAAAAAGGGGGGGTGATGGCAAATCAAGGGACCTGAGACTGACAGTCCCAGTCAACAAGCAGGCAGAGGCCAGGGCAGGTCAGGTCAGACTGATTGGCAGGCCGCAGGCCAGGAGACAGAAGGCCAGTGTGGGTCCCGTCCTCCGTGCCGTGTGTGTGCAGGAGGAATGTGAGAGAGTGAGAGACAGAGGGGCCGAGCTAAGGAGGGAGCTGAGAAGCTGAAGAGAAAGCCAGAGGCCAGATCAGGAGGGAGCCAGAGAGCCCAGAGCAGAGCCAGAGAGCCAGAGGCACAGCCCAGAGAGAGCAGCAGAGAGCAGCAGAGCAGCAGCCAGAGAGAGAGAGAGGAGGCTCAGGCGGAGAGGAGTGCTGTGCAGCCAGGGCTGCAGCCAGAGAGAGAGAAGAGACATCCCCCAGCAGAGCAGATGCTGGGCTGAGAGCAGAGCAGTGTGAGAACTGGGGGCAGCCAGTGTGGGCCTGGGGGGGGGGGCCAGGTAAAGGGGCCCAGGCAGCCAGGCAGCCAGGCTGCCATTCCCCCGCTTACATATAGACAAGGATATTACTCCTACAAACACACAGATGAGGCATTTAGGAGGGTTGTATCACTGCTAGATTGGGAACTGATTTAATGTTTAGAGAGAGGAGTGAAAGAGAAATTCCCTAGCTTCTCATCTTACTGAGAAACTGCTTCATCCTCTGCACACTCTGGGCTTGATCTAAAGCCCTTGAAGGCAGTGGGAAGACTCCTCAACTTTCGTCCCATACCTGCCTAAAATGAGAAATGGGAAAGTCTGATATTTCTCTCTTGACTGCTCCTTGACCAAACCTCCTCCTGTTCAGCCCAGGTTTCTCTCTCCATTTGCATGTACATCTAATCAGCTTGTTTTTTGTTTTTTTAATTTAAAGCAGGAGAATAATTTCTGCCTGACTATAAAGTAATCCTGACAATGCCAAGGCTCAAGGATCCCAGAGCTGTTGCTGCTGGAGCCTGTCTTGGCGGGACCAAGCTCACACACTTTCCTCCTGCAATCAGTTTCATGTCCCGTAACCATGGTGGCATGGACTGTGCTGTCCTCCCCCCAAATCCCTGAGGTTTTGGAATCAGACTATAGAGAGCTCCCCAGAGCAGAGCCTGGGGTTAGGCAGTTGTGTGGGCCCCTCCCCATCTCTCCTCTTTCTCAATCATTCTTCCCCCTTTTTGCTTGTCTTTTGACTCTTTAATTCTCTTTCTCTCTCCTCCCCTCCCTCGCACGTTCCCTCCTTTCTTTCCCTCTTCCTCTCGCTTTCTCCCTCCTCGCCTCTGTCATTAACCCCTCTGTGCAGCGGAGCGCCTGGCTGTCCCCCGGGGTCCCTGCAGGTGTCGCTGTCCGGTTTGTAGGCCTCTGGCTGCGGGATGAGTTGCTCACTCCAGGCCGGGGATTGACAGGCCGGGCGGGCAGGACTGGAGGGGGAGGGGCAGACAGACACAGGGAGGCAGCCAGCGAGCGAGAACCCGCAATCCAGCCAGCGCCGCCTCTGCCTTTTCAATCCGCAGCCATCCTGCTCCCCGAGCCCCCATCTCCCCTCCTGACTCGGCTCCCCAGGCAGACCCGGCTCCCTACAACCACAACAGGTGGGTATTGGGGCCGGCTGGCGGGGCTGAGGGGCTGGGGCGGCGGGGGGATGGGACAAGGCAGCCCTAAAATGGAGCCTGAGCCAGAGGCTGCCTGGAGCCCTGAGGGGACCAGCCCCAGCCGCCCCCCCGCCCCGGTGCATGAACACACTGTGCCCCCCCCGCCCGGAGGGGGGTGCACCCCCTGCCCCGCACCCCGAGCGCCGCTGGCCGAGGCAGGCAGTGCCCGCTTCAGCCCCGTACGCCCCGGAACAAAGACTTGGGGCTTAACCCCCGCGGGCCTGGGGTGCACGTCGGGGGTTGACGCCGTGCCCGGAGGGCAGCGCGGTTCGCCCCTTGGCCGCCCCAGCCGAGGAGGCTGTTGAATTCTGGAGCCAGCCCGGGGGACGGTGGTTTGGAGCCTGCAAAAACCAGTCGGGGATGGAGCCTCCCTCCGTTAATAGCAGATGTGGGGCCTGTTAGGCCACCCCCACGCCTCGCCCGGGGGAGGGGGGCTTAGAGGTGTGGGGGTCGGTTTCAAATGTCAGATCCCTCATAAAGGTGCGTGGCTTTGCCCGCTTGGAATTTGGGGGGGTGTTAAAAACCCATGTTTAGCCCCATTGTTTTGGTTCTGCGCTCCGGTCATGGGAGGCCTGGTCTCTGTGTGTGTGTGTTTTGCTGCTGCTATTACAAACTGCTAAACCCTCCCCCATCTGGGATTATAAAACTATACACGTTACAGAGCATCCCCCCCCCCCCCCCGCCCATCGCTCTGCTACGCACAGACGACGGTGTATGAAATAGTTTGATTTAACAGTGTTTATTATTAACTAGTCGATTTTTGTTTTCTGCAGAGGTGGTTGAAAATAGAAAGAACTACAGTATCTTGATTTTACAGTGAAGAGATTCTTGTTGCAATATGTTTCAACAAGACATCTCAGTTTTGCAGCCCTGATTGTTGTATTGTATTTGTTGTAGCTGTGCAAAGACCAGACTAAGAGCTGAAATGCAGCTTGTGGGGGAGTGTTTACAATGCAGCTTCTGAGGCTGTTAAATGTAGTAGGGATGTTTCTTGTGTTTTGATGCTGGATCTTGGACGATGCATATGTTTTTAAAAAATACATATTGTTATTGTTAGCAAAGAATTTACTTTTCTTTTTCTGGTTTCTGGGCTTTTGGGAGTGTGTGCGCTGGAGGAGATGAAAGTCCTGAAACAGGTCTTGGCTCGACATATAATGTTTTTTCCATGCATCTCATTAGAGTTTGTGGATGTTTTGATTAGCAGAACTGTGTGGGCTTTGGTTTGAGTGGTTGCAAACATTCTTTGATCCTGAGTTTTGGGTTTTGTTATGAAAATTTTTCTTCATAGCTCTGTGTAGAAAAGGCTCTGTATGTTGAAAAGGTGATAGAGGAGCAGCAATTTTGGAGGCAGTATTTGATGGATTAATACTTTCATATAATGAAGCATTTGTATTTTAATGGTACTAGCGTTTGGCATAATATAAACAGACTATGTAAATATTCAAGGCCCTGAATATTTCTAGAGACTGGGGGTGGGATGGGCATTGATCCGGAAAGCTTGGATACTCCCTCTTCAGTACTAGCAGAGGATGCCCCTCATCTTGCAGAATTGAGTCCTGATTAAGGATTTGTAAATTAGTTTAAAACTTCCATTGCAGTGGTGCCTGGATGCCTCGGCTAGATCAGGCCCCATTGTGCTAGGCACTGTGCAAACATAGAAAATGACAGTCCCTGTCCCCAAAGAGCTTGCACTGGAGTGTTGGCATCTGACAGGTGGATTTGCCAAATATAAATTTGGAGTCAAAATGCCCTGGGGCAGAGAGGTTGAAAGTGGTGGGTGGTGCTACTCTCATTGTGCTCTGTCAGGCCAAGTCCCTGAGTAGCTAAAACTTTTAACTGCAGTTTTGCTATACATGACTTGGCCCTGATTCTGTAAGGAGCTACAAATGGATCAAACCTTGGTCTGTGCAGAGCCCCATTGAAGTCAGTGGTGTTCTGGGCGGGTGGAGCGGTCATGTTGCTCCTCACAGGACTGAGACCTTAGAGATTTTTTTTTCCATTTGTTTTTATATTTTTGAGGTGTGAAGGATTAATAACCGATCTTAATTGTTAATCTTTATTGTCATGATGACCAGTCTGAAATGTGCTTTTTCTTTAAGGCATATTAAAATGTCAGGTTAAAAATTACATTTAAAAAGTCCATAGAGGATTGGCAAAATTTGAGGAATTAAAACCAAATGTATCGTTCACCGTTGCTTCTGAATTTTTCTTTTTGGACTTAATTTGGCTTGGACATTGAAGATAAGCTGCTCTGTTTCACTTTTTAGTCACTTTCACTGTTTGGTTCTTTACCCTAGTCCAGTGGATGCTGCACAGGTTTCAGGGCAAATTTTAAATGGAAACAAAACTGTTGAAATATATAAAAATATGGTTACATAATTTTGTTTTCACTTAAAGCATTGTCCTGAGATGCAGTTGGATGGAGAGTTCATTTTATAATTCCAGTCAGGAGTTTAGTATGTAACTTGTGGTTTTATTTATTTAGGGTTTCACAGAATCTATTTTGAATAGAAATGGCTACATTAAATTTTTCTTAATTCACTGAATATTTTGTTTGGCGTTAAATCCAGCCTTGCAACATTTGCAAATGAAACATCGTACCTTTTTGCTAGTGCCTGAAGCCCAGAAAGTGAAATTATGTTGTCCAAGCTGGTTGAAACACAAAAAGTTTAAATAAACAAATGGAGGTTTTAAAAAATCTTAGTTTTTAAACCTGAGTAATTCAGGTAAGGAATTAAAAAAAAAAAAAAGACGATGACTTTTTACCACCCTTTTAGTATTATATTTTATTAAAGCTTTTTCCAGTGCATACATTTAGGACCTAACTTCCATTGAACAGTGTGCTAAAATAAATAATATTTATCAAAACATTAGGACTTATCAGTCTGGGATAGTATTAGAATCCACGTTTGCACTGTGCCTGCTACCATGGGGCCTGATCTCTGGTTGGAGTATATGAGTGCTCATGTAATATAAAAATCTCTAAGATCTCTATAGAGTGCTGGTATTTTTGCATAGCCACCAACAGTCCTGATCCTGCAAGTTGTCCCAGATGAAGTACAGCTTGCCAGATCAGGGCCATAGTTTTGGGTGTCACAGTAAGACCTCTTGTGCACCTAACCTTTGAAATACAGTGTGTATTCTATAGTTCCTTTCACAAATAATCAGCTGTTTAGGGTTCACATTTATCAGTTGCCCAAGATTTCCATTGTACTTATCCAGGTAATTTAATGTACTTTAGGACCAGTAGGGTTAGGACTCATGTTGCAGTAGTACTTAAATCATGACCTTATTATTTATTTTTTCTCGGTACAAAGAAATCTCACTGTAGCAAGACTTCCTTTTGTGACTGTCCACATTGAAGTGTGTGTGTGGGGAGAACTTCTAGGATAGTAAATGTTTATTCGTCCTTCCCCTATTTCAAATTAATTAGTAATCTCACAGCTCCCTAGTTTGACTAGCTTGTCATTGGGAACAGAAAACACATAAATATGGGTCTTTCAGATATGTCACATGGCCCAATAGAAACATTCTGAACAGGTAAGAGCTGGTGAATTGTAAATCTTCTTCCTAAGCACAACTTTTTGGATAGCTATTGAAATAAACTGACTTTTCATTACTAAAACAAACATAATCCACTCCCAAAAGTTTCTTCCGGGGAAGATGTGTGCAGATTTGTGACTGCAACACAAGTTTGTTTGGATAAAAGCTTTTTCCAGAGAAGAATACATGTGGATAAAGCAGAGGGCTATAATATAATGTTATAACTCACTGAAACATCACTTGGTTTCATTATGAGAGATTGTCAGAAACTTCTTATGTAGCATTCAAGAGCTGTGTGTGTGGGTGTGTGTACATGTAGGTTTAGATTAAGAAATAGGTTTTGTCGTGCTGGTGCAGAGATGAGGGAGCTGTATGTTTTCGAGCAAAATTGTTAGAAGGTTTGTATGTGTAAAACTTGAATTTGTCAGGAAGCCGTAAGACCACATTTATAGTAGGCCTGAGCCTTTTCCACTAGCAACAGCGCTTTTATATTTGACTGTGGAACTGGAGGGGATTGGCATCTCATGAGTTGCTGTGCTAAAAGATCTGTAGGTATAAGACAGCAAGGAAACTAGTGCAATTTTGGAGCTGCAAATCCAGGGGCATATGGAAGTGATCATCATCCCCTGTGACTCTGGTGCAGCTGCATCTAGAATATATTGTCCAGTTTTGAGCACCTGTATTACCAGGAAAGTGTTGACCAATTAAAGGGAGCAACAAAAACTCCTAGAAGTCTGCAGGCATTGATTTAGGAGGAAAGATTAAAAGAGCCACACCTTGACTGAGTGTGAGAAAAGGTGATTACAGAGTTATCAGAAGGATGTAAATATCAAAGAGAAAAAGGAGTTCTTTTGGGTGGTACATAAGGGAATAATTTGGAGTTATGGGATGAAATTAAGGTGGGGGAATCTAGGAAATCTTTCTGATAGTGAGATGAGCTGGCAGCTCTTGACGAATCATCCATTATCACTAGCAGGAAGACTTACTCTATTGTATACTGATGCTTGACATGAGCACAGAGCTTGTGGTTGGCTGGAATGAGATGTTTGAAGCCTCCCAGGAGTTTCAGCTATACAGCAGTAAAGCTAAGGGACTGCAGAATTAACACCCCATTGAAACAAACAGTGGTGGAGGGATTTGGGGGAATCCTCCTACGGAGCTGCACAGGACTTTCTTGCAGTGGAGCTGGGATAGATCTACTGCAAGGAGTAGTTGGGGACAGGGTTTAGGAAGCCTGCATTGGATATGTATGTGTCACATACTGTTCATGAGCTTCCTGCGTGCCTTTCTACAATGGGGATTTAGTGTCAGGGCTGCTGCTATGTAGATTTGTCAGGTATATCCACCTACATGTGGTGTAAGGGCAGGCGCAAATGTGCAATAGGCTACTCTAGTCTTGAGGCTGGAGTAGCAGTCCTGGAGCGGGCTGAAGGGCATGGATGAAGGATTTCTCTCCTGCTGTTCCAGCATTTGGGCTTAGGTAGTTCATGTGTTTCTGGTTCATTATGTTTTTCTGAATTTACAGAAAAGCAATGCCCCATCAAGTCACATCCTGGAGAGTTTTCTTCATAGCCATAAGGGCGAGAAGCTTAATTTTTGGAAAAACTGAATATCAAGCCCCCAGTTAACCAGGGGCAGTTTCTTGCCAGTCATTGACGAGTGCGCCCTTGATATTATGCTAATTGTGTCATTGTTCTGCATTCAAGAGGAATATAGCATTTTATCATGCCACAAGATTATACCAAATGCTTAGGGCAGTGTACAGGGTGAGCCATCTAGAATGTTTTCAGTATTCTGCAGACAAGGATACTTGCTGTAGACTATAATTGAATCGTGCGCAGGCTGTCCTACAACATGCAGGAGGGCAGTGTAAGCCAGTAGAGAGAGGTACACAAGGAGTCAAGAGACATGGGTTCTGTTCCTGGCTTTGCCACTAATCCACAGGTTGAGGTGACCTTAGGAAAACAGAGGATCTAAGTGACTTGCCGATCTGTAAAGTTGATAGGATGCCTACCTGCCTTTGTAAAATGTTTTGTAAATCCACACATGAAAAGCCTATGTAAATGAGAAGTATGAATATATGGGTGAGATGTTTCTCACTTCCTATAGGCACAGTGCTCAGTCCAAATGTCCTGCATACAGAACACAGCTGCTTTTCAGAAGACCTAAGCAGAGCTTTTCATTATTCCAAGCATGTTAAAAGTGCCACTCACACTATAATATGATCACTTACTTCTTTGTATCTGTTGCCCTTTCCCTATTAAGTACTTTCTCTAATTCATGGGTGATAAAAAAAAAAATCAGTGATTAATTTTTAATTTGGATTTTTTTTAAATTTAAATTAAATTAGTTAATTTTTTAAACTTTAAAAATATATTTAAAATAAAGTTGAAATTTAAAATTAAATGTGAAATGGACAACTTTTGTTAAGGCTTTACTTTATTATAATCTACTAACATCATTTAAATTAAACAAAAGTATTAAGTAGTACATGTTTGCTGCCAAATTTTAAAGAAAGTCAAACCACTGAACTGGTGGAAGAAGTCACTGGTTAAGTACGCAGAACAGAGAGTTCGTTGAAGTGCTAAACCAGCCTTTGACAGCAGTAGCCTCTTCTGAAGGTGCAGAGAGAATAATTGATTCATTTCAGTTTATATAACTAGTTCAGCTCAATGGCTGATTCATTCAAAGTTGAGAAACTGGGAGCTGAAAAGTAAGTAAGTTTGTTTTCTCTTCCAACTATGAATAAAAACTAGGCATGAAAGGATGAGATCTACTAGTTCTAAAATCTAGAAGGACATGAACATAAAAATGGCCATACTGGGTCAGACCAATGGTCCATCTAGCCCAGTGTCCTGTCTTCCAACAGTGGCTAGTGCAAGGTGCTTCAGAGGGAATGAATATAACAGGCGATCATTGAGTGATCCATCCCCTGTCATCCACTCCAAATTCAGACAGTCAAAGACTAGGGACACCCAGAGCATGGGGTTGCATCCCTGACCATCTTGGCCAATAGCCATTGATGGACCTATCCTCCATTAATTTACATAATTCTTTTTGAACCCCATTAGAGTTTTGGCCTTCACAACATCCCCTGACAAGTTCCACAGGTTGACTGTGCGTTGTGTGAAGTACTTCCTTTTGTGTGTTTTTAAACCTGCCTGCCTATTAATTTCATTGGGTGACCCCTTGGTGACATGGTGACCATAGATAATCAGTTTAGTTTGCTAATTACCAATAATACTTCCTTTTTAAAATAAATTAGTTTTAAATACAAAACATATTTTGGTAAACTTTTGATAAACTATTTTTTGTTATATATCCATCCCATTTAAGGTACTTTTAGTTAATAAAAACAAATAAATAAATTCTTTTAAAATATACGTTGTTAATCATCATTTAGTAAATAAGAAATGCATCATTCACCATTTTCTAACTATATAAAATATATAAAAATTAAGAATGTGAATAAATGTAAATTAAGCTATATGGTTGCTTACATAAATGTATATACATATAACATGTCCTGCTGGTTAGCAAAAAGCAGCACCAAATTTAGTGTGAAGGCTATAATTGCAAATCAACATGTTTTAATGGTTACCAGCCAATGAGAATCAACCTTTCTTCAGGAAAATAACTGAAAAGTACAAATTCAAAACACAAAATCAGTGATTGAAATTGAGGTTTCTTACTTGATGATTTAAATCTCGCTAATTTAAATCAATCTGCCCTCCTCTTATTTCCCATGGACCTCAATGTGCATATCCAGTGCAACCAAGTGATTTGAATAACTGGCTACATGTAAATCAATGGTGGGGTGAAATGCGGTATTATAATGGTTTGTTTTTTAAAAAGGGAAAGGATTGGAAGTACTTTTTTAGGAACTTACATCTCAGATACTGTAGTATTTGAACTACAGACTTGCCTGAATTGCTGTGAATTTTATTTGTAGTTTGACTCAACTGTTTCAACAGATTTGATGAATATGGGAAGCCAGAAAAAGTTGAAAGAGAATGATTTATTCATCTCCTTGCCAGTGCAGTATTGTTCCTTACAGTACACGTACTAGTACTTTGTCCTGTCTAGTTCTAAAGGTGGCAGGCAATGGGACTCCCACCATTTCCTGTGGAGAAGATTTTATATTCAGATCAACAGGGCTTGACAAATCCACTCAGCAATGGCAAGTAAGAAACTTTCCCTTGTATGTATTGTGGTGGGGACTTGACCTTTAATCTCTGTGGATTTGTAACTTTATTTTTTTTGTCTTTAATCATTATGGTTGTGAAGATAACCAGAGTGTAAGCTAATTCAGTGTAGTCAGGAGACAGCTTGAGAGGGTGGAGAGGTATAGGCTAATATCCAAATCCTGTGAAGCTGAGCTCTTTGGTCTATAGGCATGGTGGGTCATATTCTTGACATGGACATGGACTCCCAAAATCCTACCTCAGTTGTGTGCAGAGGAACCAAATTGATTTCGTATGGCCTCTAATGATCCCTTTCCCATTTGTCCTAACCCCTACGTGTGCTAGTGTCATATGCAATATATTTCCAGGCTTGTCATCTACTGCAAGACACATCAAGAGTTGTGTTTAGCTTACTACTAGCTAAAAGTTGCACTGTCCCATGGGTGTAGTAAGTCATAAAGTTGGGTGCAGGGAGCTGAGAACTTAAAATTTGGACTTAAACTATTCTGAACAAAAAGAGCTGTCAACCATGCTTGTAGCTGTTTCCATCACTTCACATTGACTTGAGACATTCTAGGCTTCAGAGTGACAATTCTGGAATTTCATTATATCGGTTTTATTTCTCTCTTTATGCCGTAAGTGCAATTATCAGTGTGTGTTTTCAAAACATGCCCTTCCCTAGGTTAAATGAATACTTCTTCTTTTCCCATCCACCTCTATTGCAGTACTTACAGACTATACCTCGTACCTCTGGTCTTCAGCGTGTATCAAGATCACCAACCTGACACAGTGCATGTACAAATGAATATCATGGACGCTACATTCAAGGCCTCCATAGGGCTTTAGCTAGTGCATGGTATTTATTTGTGTTTTGTGTATTCAATTACTTAAGTCGACCAGTTTTATCGTAAAGCACCTGGGTTACTTGGCTGGATAGACTCTCTCTATAATGATTTTAAAGTAGAAGGAAATATGTGGGCTCCATGTGACACACTGGGAGAATTTATTAGCTTAAATTACTGAATTTTTAAAGTTGACTTGTCAGTCATGGAAATCACTGTGACTCTGAGTTGCTGATAGGTGTAACAACCTGAGCAGTTGTGCACCTGTTATAACTTGAGATCAGTTCATGCTCACTTGTAGTTATGGGAGCACTGCTGCTGCCTTCAGTGAGCTACTTGCACGGGGAAGTGGAGCAGGCTTTGGCCCATAGTATGAAAATCTAAAATAGAGACAGTGTAATTCTCTACTGAAGGACATTGTCAGATACCCAACAGAACTACCATGTCAGTTTTTCTTTACAACCATTGCTCCTTCATGGATTTTTCTCCTTTTCTTTCCTACCCAATAGTCCCCATGCTTCTGAAGCCTCAGTAGTGAACAGTTAGTGTGATATTATGTATAAAACTGTAAGTTGAAAGGGGCATTGGAGTGAGAATCAGGAGACCTGAACTCTGTTCCTTCTGCCACTGATGTGACTTGCCCAAGATCACACAACACTTCTCTCTGTGCCTGAGTTTCCATAGCTGTAAAATAGGGATAATGATACTAACCCTCCCTCCTCTGTACATCACTTGAGATCCCAATAAGAGCTAAATATTGTTTGTTATTGAAATGTTCAGATACCTAAATACTTCATTAAAAATATTCTATAGCCCATGTGAAATCTGGGGTTAAAGTATGGTGAGTCCATCCTAATAAGTTGTGTGGGAGAAGCATATAAATACAGATGGTGCTCAGTTTGGTTTTAATTTGCTTAATGAGGAGAAGTCCTGTTCTTTTGGTGCTGAGGAAATGGGGATGTTGCATCTCCATGAGCTCTTCCCTGGGTGTTCAGCTCTCACAGGAGTTTCAGCAGGGCAAGATGGAAGGCAAATGATTTTTAGAAAATATAGTGCTGAATCCTCCAGGTGTTAGCTTTGGGAGAGCTCAGAGCATATATACAATTTTAAGTGTAAACATTTGCGCTTAAATAACGTTCCTCTTCTCTGTGCTTTAAAGACAGCTTGCAAAACCCTAGATCACTTCCCCAGGTACAAAAGAAAGAGGGTGATAGGTTTGACTTCTGGAAGTCACAGGTGGTTCTCACTTGACTGAGCTGCTCTGACCTTTGAGGTTTGGCTTCTGAAGTATGAAATGTGAAATGTGTGCTTGTTGCATTTGTTTCCATTTGGGCCTTGCTAACTTGCACTAATCAAGTGGTTTCAGGAAGTCGCAGCTTCTAGCCTAGTAATGTTTGTTATGTGAATAAGGTTGTCAGAGATTGGTGTTGGGTCCAGTTTTGTTTAACACCGTCACTGTCTAGATGAGGGCATAAATAGCATATTAGTGACGTTTACAGATGCTACTAAATTGGTCCATCTTATCAGACATCCTGCCTCCAGTAGTAGCCAATTCCTGATGCTTCAGAGTAATGTGAAACCCCTGTAATGCATCTGCCTGACTGAAATTAGAGGGCAGGAGGCCCCCTTTCCTGACACTTGAATAACTAGTTAATTCCTTAAAGCACGAAATTCTTAGTGCAGGAGACTAGTTCTTTTTCCCCGCAAAACTGAAGGCTGGTCCAGGTCTACACTTTTGTACTGGCATAGCTTTGTTGGTCAGGGTGTGTGGGGAAAAAACCCCACCCCTTAGAAACCTAGCTATGTAGACAAAGCTCCCAGTGCCTAAGAGGGCTTCTGTTGGTGTAGCTAACATTGTTTGGGGAGGTGATGTTCTTATACTTGGAGAACTCCTCCTCTTGGTGTATGCTGCATCTACACTACAGTGCTATGCTGGCATATGCTCAGTAGTGTACCATAACCTGAGTTCCTGACTGATTGATTACTCTCAGGGAAGGAAGGATGGACCTTGAAATATTTTTCTCAGCTGTATGAACCCAGGATCTTGTATGGACCTCTTTCTCTGCATGAGCTGCAGACCAACTCATAGGCTGGATTTACCTAGCTTTTCCTCTTCATCTTAGCCCTCAATTACTGGAGGCCAGGGCCTTCCCATGTATAACACTGTTTATCTAGTCCTTGTGGAGAAGCGGGATCCTCAGAGGTTACTAATGGACCTGCTGTGCTTTTTGCCTAGATACAGGCATGCTCCACTGCCAGACTCTTCAGTCTGCACAAGTGATCCTTTATTACTCAGGTGGAAGGTGGGCTGTGAACCCATGCACCCAGACTTCTCTTCTCAGTCACAAGTTTGAGACGTTGGCCAGTAACGGATGCTTCAGAGGAAGGTGCAAGAAATCCCATGGTGAACAACTATGGAGTCATTTGCTCATAAGGGAGTTTTGTTCCTGATGCCCTCAGTTGTCATGAAACATGAGGATTTACATGCTGCTTTATACAAACAACCCCCCCCCAAACAAAACATGTTATGAATGTCCTCATTAACAATATTAATGTCTATTCTTTTTTAATCCCACTAATCTATTAGCTTTATTATTTCATGGCAGTGAATTCCAAAGTTAGGTATGCATTGTGTATAATTTCCAGTTAGTTAGGTTTTCAGTTAGTTGCTTTTGAGTTTCGTTGGCTGTCTCAAGGCGCTGATGTCAGGAGAGAGGGTAATTAGGAGCACCTGATTTACCTTTTCTGTACAGGTCTGTCGCATCTTACTCTGGGTTACGTTCCGCAGTCAGCGCGTAAAGTGAAAATCGCATATAGTCAAAATTACATTGAGTGTAATGACGGGCGGAATCGCCTGCACTACAGGTACAGTATTAAAATTGTTGTTTTTTTTGTTTGTTTTTGCTGACCGCGTAAAGCTGAAATCGCGCATGTTAAATGCGCGTAAATGCGACAGACCTGTACTGTTTATTTTGTATACCTCTATCATATTTCCTCTCTGAATTGAATAGTCCCAGTCTTTTCAATCACTCATCATACAGAATTCCCTCCATGCCTGTAAGGGTATGTCTACATTACCAGCTGGATCGGCAGGCTGCGATTGATCCAGCGGGGATTGATTTATCGCGTCTAGTCTAGACACGATAAATTGACCCCTGAGCGCTCTCCCGTCGACTCCTGTACTCGGCCGCTGTGAGAGGCGCAGGCAGAGTCGATGGGGGAGTGGCAGCAGTTGACTCCCCATAGTGAAGACACCACGGTAAGTGGATCTAAGAACGTCGACTTCAGCTACGATATTCACATAGCTGAGGTTGCGTAACTTAGATCTTGAGTTCATTGTAATTACTGTATACTGTGTTAATGGCCCCAAGCAGAGGCCAAAGAAAAGGGCTACAGTCAGGCAGCCAGCTTTCAGGTGTTGCAATCAGCAGGTGCCAGCTGGCTGCAGCATCTGTTTTAATAACCATACAGGAGGGTAATTCATTTCTTCATGTGTTTGGATTTTATATGGGAGAGCTTCAGTCCACCAGGCTGGGAAATCTTTTAAGATGCCCATCTGGATCCCAAGTGTGGCTGTCTGATGGGAAAATACAGTTGTCTCAAGGTAGCTTTTGGAGTTACAGGCAGGTGCACTCTTTCCAAAGTACAGCAGAGGACCCAGCTGGCTGAGCAGAACCAGAAGAAGAATTTACTAGGGTAGGTGGGCAAATACTCACTTTCGATGGCCTTTGCACAGACTTTGAGGTCTGAGGGTTGGTGTTGTATCTTCAGTCTTAGATGGAATGCCTGTCAGTTTTGTTCAGATCAGCAGCTGTCCTGTAGCAGGATCAGTTACAGTAAGAGGGGAGGCAGTGTGGTCCGTGGTTACAGCAAAGGTCTGTATGTCAGGAGAATGGGATTCTGTTTCTAGTTCTGCTTTTAGCTCGCTGTGTTAAAGTCCCTTCGCCTCTCTGGGCCCCTATTTTCTCTTCTGGAAAACAGGGCTAATGATACTTAGCACTTTGCAAAGGTTGGTTTGAGATCTCAGCTGAAAGTCGTTACAGTAAGTACAAAGTATTCTGTAAATGTCACTTGTCCAGATTCTGACTCTGGTTGCTCCATAAGGCTTGACAACAGGCTTTTCCTAGCATGTCCCTACCTTCTCTGCTTTGAAGTGGTTGTTTATTCCTCCTCCATCCTTTTTAATGATACGAGATGTGATCAAGAGGCAGCTAAGACTCAGTTACATAACTTGTTGCTAGGGTTTCTCTTTGGCAGCTCTACCCTGATATCTGTTTGCATGCTGACTTTCAGGAACGCAGGGTTTTTCTGTTAAGCAGCCAGCTCCCAAACCAGTTAACATGCCCCCTCCTCCCCCCATTGTAAAATTCTAAATGGGTTTGAGAAAAGTTATTGCTCCCGTTAAAGTGAAGGATTGATACCTAAACAGCCAAGTGGACAGGTGTTTAGCAGACTCCACCTCAGAGGGTTCTGGTTTAATACACCTCAATCCTAATCTCCAACACACCTACTAAAACAGTCCCGGGGTCCCACAAAGGATTGCCAGTGCATCACAGTCTTGATTTACAGCATCACCTCTTATTCTACTCTAGTCGTAGGGCTCCCTACAGCTCTGCCAGAGCAAACAGAAAAAAATATCCTCAATCCAGCACCATATTGCCCTCCACAGAAATCAGGACATAATTCTCCTTTCCTCTTTTATGCCCGTCCTACTAATAAAATACTGTGGAAATAAGGGAGAGACCATTGTTTTCTTTGACAAAAGATGAACGTCTGAGAAAATATTGAACCAGGGAAGGTGCCAAAGATGTGCCTGCTATGCCAAAGGAGAATGTGTCCTAAGATTGTCTTTAAGCCTCATTGTCTCTGCAAGGCCCCACATTGCAGCTCCATCAGACTGTCTGTGAGGACTGCATGGGACTCCTTTCAGAGCATGTCATTATTCCTTGATCAGCCAGTGGAAGTTGTTTTGAATGGTACTAAATTCTTCCCATCTTCTTGAGATATTAAGCATGCTGAATCCAAAGCTCCAGCCCAGGTTTTAAACCTGGCAGCACTGTCATTCAGCCCCTAATGCCGGTTTTATTGGTCACAAATTTTCTTCCTGGCTGCTGCTATTAGATATGCTTTGCTTGCCTAGATGCAGATGGCAGCACAGTATCAAACTGGTTGTGTCCAGCATGTGTGGCCTATGCTTATTTTGTATATAATATGTGGTGAATTTATCCTCTTACCTGGAAATCATGTTTAATAAGGGATTACTAGTGGAAGTTGTTGCTTGTGGTCAGAGGCTAGTCTCTTTCAGAACTAGTGATTATTTCACCCGCCTTGTCTCTCTAATATCCTGGGACCAACACGGCTACAATAATGAGAAAGTTAACATTTTAATCCAGTAACTGTGCTTATCAGCAGCTTTTCCATACTAGCTCAGTCTTCCACCTGAGTTGTTGTTTGCCAGATTTGTTATGTTTTGTGTTTTGGTTCCAAATAGTAATTAATTAGTTTTAGTGGCAATTATTGCTTTGGAAGAATCAATTTAAGATTACCATAGATTGGCACCTCTTCAAATTCCCCTGTCTCCATCTGCTGGCAAGGAAGGAGGATACTCAGACATCATGGACTGGTATAAAAATGGTTCAATAGAAATGGGTTTTGACACTTTAAAATGCATATAAAATGACAACGTATCAATTCTGTCTGCTCTGAAAACATATTATAAAAATTGCATTTTCTTTGTTGATACTTTAGATTATTAGAACAAAATATTAAAATTATATATGTACTTTCCATAATCGATGCTATTTGTTTAATTTGCACTCTGAACTCAGCCTGGACAATGTAACCTAATATATTTCTGTCAAATCAGCAGTCTCTAATAATTTTAACTTTTTGTGTCTCATGCACTAGAACAAAGCTGCAACATTCAGGTTCCAAACACTGTAGAAGAACATTTAAATCCAACAGAAAAGAAACCAAGTCTGTTTTCACTATATATATTTGGCTTAGTTTTAGTGTCAGCTTTAAAGATTACTTCACTGATCTTACATTTTATTAAACCTAAGTGTCTAGCTTAACTTTTCAAAATCTGTTTCTTTTTGCAAAACCTCAATTTGCAGCCTAAAATTAGTCTGACAACATCACTAACATCCATTAGGCTGGCTTTCTGGGTATGACATCTTTCCCTGGCAAACGATAGACTTGATCTAATGAACCTTTTCCCTCTCTTACATTTTATGATTCTTACTCGGCTAAAACGATATTTCAGATGCCGAGAGAAATATCTTTTATTGGACCAACTTCTGTGGAAACCTCCTCTCTCTCGCCAATAGAAGTTGGTCCAATAAAAGATATTACCTCACCCACCTTGTGTTACTTTTTCGTTGGGTTTTCTTTAGTAGTTCTGATACTTGGGACGCTTCTGAAGTAGTAGATTTCATTTTTAAGGGAGGGCTTCACTCCTGATAGTCTCCTCCCGTGTTCTCCTACCAATCGTAGTTAATCTCTTTCAGAATGTGACAGTTTAAATAAATGAAGATACATTGTCAAGGGGTGGTCACTGGTCACTTGTGCATTGTAGGAAAAATGTGTTCCTGGAGTTGTGTATCTTTATTAAGATAATTACTAGTGTGTTTATTTTGATGTAAAAATCACCTATTTAAAAAAAATTCATGAACTTGAATGTACTTAGAGTTGCTTATAGAGTTTTTTAAATCTTCCATAAAGACTGTCAGTTATTTGAACTTCCAGTTATATTGCTTATTCTTCATGTCCTTTCAGTGATGTTCAACTGATATCCTTTTGTAATAAATTCTCTTAAATCCCAAAAGCTTGCACTGTATACTCCTGGGGGCATTCTGTGCCAAAAAAATTAAAATGCTATGCACAATATTTTAAAATTCTGCAAATGTTAGTTGTCAAAATAACACTACATAATCATGCCAGTTTCAATTATTTTGGTAATTTAGTTCAAAATACCCGTCCGCAAGTATGTCTGTAACAATATAGACATACACACACATTCCCCCAGGAGTAGAGAGTTAAAGAAACCCTTATGACAACCCAGTTCCTGTTTCTCTGCCACCTTCCCCCCCCCCCCAGCCCATCTATGGGGTTCCCCCCAGCCAATACACCTGAACACCCTCCTCCCCAGAGCCCAACTGTGGGGCCCACCCTTCCCCAGACGACCCCCTCTCCCCAGCCCAGGGATCCAGAAGGAGAAACAGCCTGATGCTCAGTCCCAGGCTTGCACAGAGTTTCCTGTGTGCCACCCTCTCCTTCCCTGAGGACATGCTGGGAACTGCAGCTGTCAGGAACTGCCTAGCTCCCTCTCCCTCTCTCCAGCAGCCCATTTCAGTGGGGAAAAGGAAATCCTGCGCTTACAACGTTAATTTCTTCAAAATTCTGCATTGTGCGCTGGCGTAGAATTCCCCCAGGAGTAACTGTAAAGTGAGAGGTTAAAGTGTCATAGTTTATCTTGTTTCCCTACTGAGTCCTGGCTACTATCATGTAGGATATTTTGTACTTTTACTTATCAAAGGATAAATAATTGGTTTGATGCTATTTCCCCGACTCTCTCTCATTAAAAGGCAGATCAGAAGCGGCGCACAGAAATTTCCTTACTAGATGACATTTCATCGCAATGTCCGATCGTTTGGGGCAAATAACCAAGGGAAAGGATGGGAAAAGCAAGTACTCGACTCTCAGCCTGTTTGATAAGTACAAAGGAAAGTCAATAGAAGCTATCAGAACTACAGGTAAGGAATGCCAGAGGCAAGCTAGTGAAGCTCTTGCAAGGTATGTCTTTACTGCAGTGTTAATTCAGTTGATTGACACCTGCATCTGAGCAGCCACACTACAAAACCAAACTTGAGTTAATATGTCCCTACTGGCACTACACTCGCCTGTGTATGTTGCTAGGACTTCTGAGGATATATCCTATGGCTCTTTGGTGCAGTAAGCTGCACTCTGATGGTTGCATGTAAGATACAGGAGGCAATTGTCCTGCTCTACTCAGTGCTGGTCAGACCTCAGGTGGAGTATTTTGTCCATTTTTGTCCACACTTTAAAAAAGATGTGAACAAAGAGGAAGAATCCAGAGGAGAGCAACAAAAATGATAAAAAGGTATAGAAAACCTGACCTATGAGGAAAGCTTTAAAAAAAATCTGGGCCTGTTGAGTCTTGAGTAAAGAAGACTGAAGGGGGACCTGATGATGATCTTCACATATGTTAAGGGCTATTATAAAGAGGATGGTGATAAATTGCCCTTCATGTCCCCTGAAGGTAGGACAAGAAATAATTGGCTTAATATGCAGCAAGGGAGATTTAAATTAGATATTAGGAAAAACTTTCTAACTCTAAGGATGGCAAAGTACTGGAAGTTGTGGAATCCTGTCATTGGAGGTTTTTAAGAACAGGTTAGACAAACACCTATCAAGGATGGTCTGGGTATTCTTAATCCTGCCTGAGCACAGGGGACTGGACTAGATGACCTCTCAAGGTCTCATCCAGTCCTATTTTTTTATGGTTCTTTCCCAGTTAGTTGTGGGAGAACTTGTCGGTTCTTTGGGCACATGGGGGAATTGTGGGAAGGCATTGGAGGACTATCAGCACTCAAGCAGTTTAACCTGTGTCCTCACTGCAAAGTGAACTGGTTACCAGTTCGATTAAAAGCCTCACTCAGGTTTTAGTCTATGCCCCAGGACAGCTAGCCAGCATGTAAAGCAAACTAAACTTTGGCCAGAGGTTTTTTTTGTGTGGATTGAAGCTGGGTTAGGAGCCCAGGTGAACTCTGCAGTGAAAACATACCAGAAGTGGGGATACTGAGGTCAGAAAACTGAAACTAATAAGCTGGATTTATTCTGAACTCAGTGTGGGATGGAAGAGTGGACAGAAGGAAGATTATCTCAATTTAGTAAACTAGGTCTAGTGGTTAGAGCAGAGGGGACTTGGATCCAGGACTGCTGGATTCTATTTCTAGTGCTACAGATGTGTGGCCTTGGACAAGCCATTCAACTCCTCTGTGCCTTTACCTAGCTGTGAAATGGAGATGATAATTCTGTTTACCTACGCGATTATAGGTGATGAGACATAATGCACTGTTTGGAAAGCACTGTGAGATCCAACAGGAAGACAGGTTCAGTCCCAGCAAAATTAACTGAGCCAGTCTTCCTGCTGGAGAAGGTAAACTTGATGTTTTATGTGGTTTTCTAGGTGAGGCTTTGGGCTAGAGCTTTAAATAAAAACCCAAAGGCTTGTCTGATCTGCATCGTTACTAACAATCCCAGGACACTTTTCATAAGAGGAAGGTTTTTGCCTCTGTCCTTGGCCAATATCTCCTGTCCTGTCACTGTTTTGTTTGGGTTACGTGTCAGCTGATTGTCAGTCCACCACAGAGGTGACAGCATTGCAGTGGTTCTTTTGGAGGAGAGAGTCTGTATAAATATGAAGTACTAATGTTATAAAAGTGCAAATTAGCATTGCTGTTGCAGTGTGATTCTACAGGTTAGGGTCAGATTTTGCCACCATTACTCTCAGTAAATAGTACATATTTGTCCCATTGAAACGCCTATTTGTCCAATTGAAACAAATGGGACTATTTGAGGGGTAAGGCACTAATTGAGGTAAATGAGGGTGGCAGAATCTAGCCCTTGGTGACTTGCTGTCCCTCTCACCAGTTATTCCTAGACATGGCTTACAGAGTCTTGGGAAAGTTGCTGCTGCCCGGCGCATGCCACCTCCTGCAAACTTGCCAAGCTTGAAGTCTGAGAACAAAGGAAACGACCCCAACATCATTATAGTACCCAAGGACGGTACAGGATGGGCAAACAAGCAGGATCAGCCAGACCAAAAGAGGCAAGTGGAGCAATTCTTATGCTAAACCCTCTCAAACAAGAAACAGAAATTATACTCCGTCATGCTGAGCATTCTCTTTGGGCGTTACTAGTGACTTTTCCCTGGGTGGGATTGGTTACCATATAGATTTAAGAATACTGTTGGTCTACTAGATCCATAGAGCCCTGCGTATATACAAAATTTGCATCTGAATCCGATCTGCGATCCGCAAACATGGTCTGCGGATAGAAAGCGGATATCCACCGATTTTGAGGGCTCTAAAGATCCAACCTCTCTTTTCATTCCTCTTAGCAGGAAGCACTCTGAATCAGTACTGAGCCAGTGCACGAGCTTCATATGAGGAGCCACTGTATTGCTAGTGTTGATTGTCTCCTTTACCCCACCTAATCTCAGTTGTTCTGTTGTCCTTTCCCAGTTCCAGTGCGACGGCTGCACAGCCGCAGGAGTCGCTGCCGCAGCAGGGTTTGCAGAAATCTGTCTCCAATTTACAGAAGCCGACACAGTCAATCAGTCAAGAGGTAGGTGCAAGTGGTGCTGATGACTACTGCTCAATTTTCCCTGGGCCCATGTAGCCTAAAGATTGACCGATCATAGATCAGTGACCTCTGGAATGTTCTGCTGGTGTTAAATTATCAGTCTAGGCATATTCCTGTATACCTTAGGAAGAGTTTAGCTGAAACCTAGGGAAAATGGCTGAAATAGAAGGAACTTGATTTGCATTTGTTAAGCACTTATTTTGGTTCTCATTTAAAGGTAGTTAGGTGACAACAGATCCAGTTGCTACTTCTGGCCAAAGGTTTCACTTGATAAGAAGTGATTTGGTTGTGCGTGACAAACGGCGAGTGTCAGGGCCTGAAAAAGTGAGACGTTTCCCCTACCAGTGAATGTTCAGACCTAACCTCTCTATAGCTACAGAATTTAAGCTTCTACTGTAGCTAAAAATTCCAAACCTGTGAGATTTTTGGAAAGTCAGGGCAGAAGAAGGGAGGTTGTTGGGTGTATGAGAGAGAGTGAAAGTCTTCCAAGCATAAGATGTGGTGTAGAAGAAGGCTGAAAGATGAGTGGAAGAATGTGTGGGAAAAGTGGCAGAGAAGGGAGACTTTGGCAGGGGAACAGATTGAGAACAGGCAGAGGAAATAGACAGGGAAGCCAGTGAAAGTGTCTAAAGCAGGAGAAGTCAGGGTCAGAGTGAGGAAGAGGATTTTAACTGCAGCATTTTGGATAGATTGGAGTGGGGGAGTTGCAGAGAGAGGAGGTGGCGGTCTCAGTTGGAGGGCTGGGGCACTATCAGGATCTAGTAACATCTGGATTATACAGAGATCTGACCACGATAGCATTGTCTTGTTTTACTTTCACCCAGAAGGTGAGGAACTTTCACAAGGGTCTCTTTTTTTGCAGAGTACAAATTCAGTGCCAGGTGGGCCAAAGTCATGGGCACAGCTGAATGGAAAGCCAGCAGGACAAGAAGGTGGTGAGTATGATTATGAATAATGGAGCAATGTATGTGCACACTGCTTTATAAACACACAGGATGAGGTCTCTTCCGTGATGCACTCCCAGTCTAAAGGCTTGTCTAGACATAGGTAAACTTGGCAAACTTGCACTAGTATAACTACAATGAGGTCATTACTGTCTGTGCTGTTAATGGCTTCTGCTTGACTGAGGATTGTGAAACCAAGGTAACCTTTTGAGCAGAAAAATTAACTCCTTAAATTGGGATCTCAGTCTGATGGGGAATATGGCTGTCTTTATACAAGATGTAGGTTCTAGTTGCCATGAATATTGGTGTTTAAGGCTCAGAAAGAATAGTGGTAGGCCCGTGGCACTGAGCTTTTAACAGACCAGGAGCCACTAGCTTGTCAAATAAAATTGCAGCGTGTCTAAAGAATTAAATAGATTTAGAATGCTAAAATAGCTGTAACAAGCTTATGAAAGCTGTCTCAAAGCTCAATCATCAAAGCAGAAGCTTACATTTGCCCGAGGTGACTACCAGCACAAATACATATTTAACCTTTGTATCCTTTTTTTTTTTTTTTTTTTTTTAATTGCCGCTTCCTCTGAGATTGTTGCCATATGGACCCCATCTAGGGTAGGTTTTAAATCTGTGGGCCAAATTAGCATTTCCTAGAGAACTGGTCAAACGTTGCCCTCTAAGAAAGTGCTAATGTTCTTTGAGAACTTAGTGTAGGTCAGGCCATTGTTAAGATACAGTACTTAAACCTGAGGAAAGCGCTACATGCAGGGCTAAAAAGAGCTTAATTAGCAGATAATTGAATCATAGAATCACAGAAATCAGGCTGCAAAGACTTATTAGGTCATCGTGTCCTCTGTACCTGTTCTGCAACTGTTTTGAGCAATTGCATTTGCAGTCTAGTTAAAGCAACGGTTCCCAGTATTAACAAGGATTGAGATCTTTGCCCATTTGCTCATTTATTTTAGTTATTGTGTCTTCCTTAAAGATCTCATTTTTGTTGAAGCGTTGGGGGAAGTGGAGAATTTTGTAAATCTGCTGTACAGTAATATGGTATGTGTGTTATGAATTGGGGTGTGAATGCTGAAACGGTATATATTTCCTGTCCAAAGGAATCTTCAGGGAAGGCTGTTTACACTGCATTGCACTTACCCCAGTGCAGTGCATACTGGGGAATTAGGCTCCATGCTGTTGATACCAGCACACAAATAATCCTTCTGTTGTGCCGCATTATCTGTTTGGGAAAAGCTTGCTCCCCCGCCCCCCTGCCTCCTTTTGCCAAGTCATAACGTAAATCTGTCCTGAAAGATGCTAGTTAACGTTAGCTGTTCATGCTGTTAGAATTCTCACTATTCAGACAGATCAGTGCAGTAATGCAGCACAGTTTGGAACTTTGGTACTATAAATGTTTGAGGTGTGACCCATCTTGTACATTTTACGAACATAAGAACGGCCATACTGGGTCAGACCAAAGGTCCATCCAGCTCAGTATCCTGTCTGCCAACAGTGGCCAATGCCAGGTGCCCAGAGGGAGTGAACCTAACAGGTAATGATCAAGTGATCTCTCCTGCCATCCATCTCCACCCTCTGATAAACAGAGGCTAGGGACACCATTCCTTACCCAACCTGGCTAATAGCCATTAATGGACTTAACCTCCAGGAATTTATCTAGCTCTCTTTTAAACCCTGTTTATAGTCCTAGCCTTCACAACCTCCTCAGGCAAGGAGTTCTTACATTTTAAGACGGATAACTTTTGCCAAATGTTTTGTTTGGAAGTGCTACGTATAGTACTAACTTTTTTAACTGGAAACCATTTTCAACTATGGGATGAAGAACCACGGTTTTGACCATGCAAGATCCTATGCTGTGAAAGAGCATCTATGAACATGTTACAAAGTAACATTTTTTAAAACAGTCTCTCCAGAATTTAAAGGGACACTGTTAAAATAGGTTATGCTCTACATTTTGGTAGTCTGTAAATGTTTTTGTGCTTTTACCAAAAGTGATAGAAATATTTTCATTTAAACTAATTTTTAAAGAAATTGTAAAGTAAATGGTAGGGTGGATTTTGTTTTGGCTTTTTTTATTGGTTGATTTGTGTTTTGTTTTTAATTGACTAATCCTCTCCCTTATTGGAAACCTGAACACTACAGCACTGTGGGAGGGATAGCTCAGTGGTTTGAGCATTGGCCTGCTGAACCTAGGGTTGTGAGTTCAATCCTTGAAGAGGCCACTTAGGGATCTGGGGCAAAAATTGGTCCTGCTAGTGAAGGCAGGGGGCTGGACTCAATGACCTTTCAAGGTCCCTTCCAGTTCTAGGAGATTGGTATATCTCCAATTATAATTAATAAAGAAAACTGACTTAATGTATGAGTTCCAGAAAGCAAAACTGACTAAACAGGCCAATTCTGCTTCACTCTTCAGAGCAGAATGTTAAAGATCTTCTGGTATGTTTAATAAGCACAGGTGGGGTATGTAACATACAATTTTGAAATGGGCTTTTTATTTGGACAATGCCCCTTCTTCTTCGAGTGCTTGCTCATGTGTATTCCACAGTAGGTGTGCATGCTCGCCACGTGCACTGGTGCCAGAAGTTTTTCCCTTAGCAGTACCTGTAGGGGGAGCGCTGCTGCGACCCCGGAGTGGTGCCTCAGTAGCGTGCTATAAGGGGAGCCGCGCACTCCTCCACCCTCAGTTCCTTCTTGCTACCAGTGACGGTACATCAGAACTACCTGCTCCAGCTTTGCTGCAGCTCGTCCCAGAACTCGTTTCATTGTTAGTAGTAGCTGTGTTAGTTAATTCAAAAAAAGTTTCAGTTTAGTCAGTCAGTTAGTGTTCGGGCCGGGGCATGCCCCGGCCCCAGGGTCTAAATCGTGCAAGTCTTGCAGGCGTTCGATGCCCAGAAGTGACCTGCACGCTGACTGTGCGAATCTCACGACCACTGTAAGATCTGCAGGTCCTTTAAACCCAAGGCAAAAAAAGAGAGAGACATTAGACTTCGGGCCTGTCTCATGGAGTCGGCACTGGCTCCATCCCCGGTACGCCGAGTGGAATCGTCACTGGGCACTTCATCTTCAGTGCACGGCAATATCTTGGCACCTCCCGGTGGCCGGCACCGCTCTCTGTCGAAGAAGCAGAGAAAGGCTCCATCTTCTCAGAAGCGTCGAGAGAAAGCAGGGGGTGTGGCTAGACCCACGTTGGGCAGCCCCAGTTCCCCGCCCGGGCTCCAGAGCTCTGACTCATGTCGAGCGGAGCAGCTCAGTTGCATTGACTCAGGCCTCTCTGGATGTCTGGATGCCCTTGACACCAGAGGCCCTGCAGGCGGCCAAGGACATTGACTCTGCAGGAGCTCAGGGCACTGCCGGCTCCTGGACCCTGCTCTGGAGGCAAGCCGCCTCTGGGCTATTGACAGTCGACACTGACCCGACACAGATCCTGGTCGGGGACTGCTCTCGGGCCTGCTCGCCGCCCAGTGTCCTGTCAGGACACAGTTTCCAGCCTCTGCTTTCATCACCCACCAAGTTGTCTGATCAGGTGTTGTCGGAGCGGAGCTCCAGGCACTGCTCCACACTGAGTAGGGAGTATCGGCGGGACAGGCACAGATGCAGTAGACGCTCCCATTCTCAGCAGAGCTACCGAAGCCGCTCCCGACACGCTCACTTGCCAAGCGTCTACAACACACAGGCCGACGCTTGAGCAGGGTTTTCTCCTCCTAACACAAGTGGTCCCTCTACTCGGAGGTCACTCACCAGCTCTTCCGAGCATGGGGCACTCCCCAAGTAGACCTCTTTGTGACCCGACAGAACCGCCGTTGCCCCAGGTTCTGTTCCAGAGGGGGGTGGGGAGGAACGCGATCTCAGATGCCTTCCTCCTGTCCTTTATGCCTTTCCTCCATTTCCCCTCGTCGGCAAGGTCCTGGAGAAAGTAAAAACGGACAGGGCACGTGTCCTCCTGATCGCCCTAGTCTGGTCCCGGCAACATTGGTACGGGACCCTCCTGGGCTTGCCCGTGGCCCCTCCGCAGCCATTGCCGCTCCGCCCGGACCTACTCTCCCATGACCAGGGAGGCTTCCTCCAACCCAACCTGGCTGCCTTCCATTTGACAGCATGGCTGCTCAGTGGCTAGATGTGGAGGAGGCAAGGTGTTCTGAAGGGGTCAGGCATGTCCTCCTAGAAAGTAGGAAGCCATCCATGCGCCGAGCCTACCTAGTGAAGTGGTCCTGGTTTTCCAGGTGGGCGGGCGAGCGGGGTACTTCCCCAATGACTGCCCCGATCCAACTTATTCTTGAGTACCTCCTTCACCTTAGAACTCAGGGCCTTGCGCCTTCCTCTGTCAGGGTGCACCTGGCAGCTATTTTGGCATTTCATCCGCTGGTCTAGGGCTGCTCGGTTTTCTCCCATGCCATGACTGGGCGTTTCCTCGAGGGGCTAAACAGGTCCTTTCCTTATGCTAGAACCCTGGTTCCTCAGTGGGATCTAAACTTGGTGTTATCCTGTCTAACGGGGCCTCTGTTCAAACCCCTGGCCACATGCTCATGGTCTCACCTTTCATGGAAAGTAGCCTTCCTCGTGGCTATCACTTCAGCCCAGTGGGTTTCGGAGCTCAGGGCCCTGACCTGCGACTCCACTTACGCAGCCTTTCACAAGGACACGGTGCAGCTCCGCCCACACCCTGCATTCCTCCCTAAGGTGGTCTCCGTTTTTCACATGGGCCAGGACATCTTCCTACCTGTCCTCTGCCCCAAACCTCATGCCTCTAGCGAGGATCTCCGCCTCCATATGCTTGATGTGCGCAGGGCACTCGTGTTTTATCTGGACTGGACTAAGCCGTTCTGCAGGTCCTCGCAACGCTTTGCTGCTTCAGCCGAGCACATTGGGGGTCAACCGATCTCCACCCAGAGGCTTTCCTGGTGGATTACATTGTGAATCCACACATGCTATGACCTGGCAGGGGTTCCCTCGGCACTTATCATGAGGGCGCACTCGACAAGGGCTCAGGCCTCGTCGGCTGCCTTTGTGGCCCATGTCTCTATCCAGGACGTCTGTAGAGCTGCTCCCTGGTCCTCAGTACACACGTTCACGTCGCACTATGCGATTGTCTCCCACGCCAGAGATGACGCTGGCTTTGGTAGAACTGTGCTTCCGCCAGGGAATCTATGAACTCCTACCCACCTCCATCAGACATAGCTTGCAATCACCTACTGTGGAATACAAATGAGCAAGCACTCGAAGAAGAAAGGACAGTTACCTGTTCCGTAACTGGCATTCTTCGAGATGTGTTGCTCATGTCTATTCCACATCCCACCCTCCTTCCCCTCGGTCGGAGTTGGTCCGGCAAGAAGAAACTGAGGGTGGTGGGAGTGCGTGGCTCCCCTTGATAGCTAGAAACTCAGCAGAGTAACTCTCCAGTAAGAACAACTGAACCTGGGCAGATCTGGTCAGTGATCTGTATCTTAATGCTATAAAGGAAGGCAGTATATGTACCACAGTATAACACTTGATGCTTATTTATAACTTCTCACAGAGAACATTACAGGGAGCATAACATAATTCTGCAGTGGACAAATAACAAAAGTTGGAGGAATCTGAATATAAACATTGAGTGCTTCATAGCATTTCTGAAGTGAGCTTGCTGAATTTCCATTTCCAGTTCAGTGTGAATGAACATATACAAAAATAATCAGGGAGCTGCAGAACTTTAATTAGTTTTGTTGAACACAGGAATTTAATTGAAACCAATGCATTTGTAGTGGCTAGGTACTTCAGTATGGACGTGTGTTGTCATGTTAGCCACAGCCAGACGTGTCACTAACTAGTTAGCAAATGCTGGGGCAGGCAATAATTTGTGTTTGTGCTAGAAACCGAGATTTTCTCGAAACAGTTTTGTGCTATGGTTCCTGGATGATCACAAACAAGGCAGGGCTGTTGCAGGAGGAAGCAGACTTGACTTATCTGAGTTGTGCTTTTATTTCTTCAACAGGTTCAAGGGCCTCAAGCCGACTATTATCCTTCTCTCCCGAGGAATTTCCGACGCTGAAAGCAGCTGGCGAGCAGGACAAGGTTGGCAAAGAAAAGGGCGCCTTAGATCTGTCGTATGGGCCAGGACCAAGCCTCCGCCCCCAGAGTAAGTAAATGGCAGCATATTGCGTTCCTGCCAGCCAGCCACAACCCTTTAGATTACTTTAAAAAAGCTGGAGAAATGGCCATCAAGCCAGTCTGCAGTAGTTGCGCATGGTTCCTCGCCTGTGTTGTCTGTCACTCCTACAAGCCTCCATGGTCTGCTTGGCTCAGCAAATTAACAACAGAATCTTGGGGCTGAAATTGGGTACTTGAGTTCTGCAGAACAGGCAGCTAAATATTTACTGTCATCTGCCTAATAATTACTTAAAAATCCCTCTTTGTGCGAGGGAAGAAGATTATGTTCGGCTGTGGGACTCAAATGAAATATGTTTGGTTGTATCAGTTCTGTTCTCTAATGAACATTTGTCCGTAGCGCAAACTATCGCTTAACTGTAGCAGTACTTTTGATAGGAAATACCCACTATTGGGATAGCAGAGATGGTGTAGGTCCGTATTTGGGCTCACTGATGGCTAGGTGCATGCGTAAGCTTGCACAATCACTTCTGCAGCAATTCCTTAGTAACAGTCGATGCTATCAGTCTCTTCTAATAAATGTCTGTAAATTTTCCATTGTTCCTTGGTTTGTTCTTTCTCTCCTTTGACTTTAATTACGAAGCCACCCGGTTATTCTGGGCCTGGAAACTCTTTGCTTGATGATCTTCGACATGTGCCCCTCCGCCCCCCACTCACACACGTATTATTTCATTTTCAGATGTCACCAGTTGGAGGGAGGGCGGTGGGAGGAACATTATCTCTGCCACATCTCTGACCGCCTCCCCTCCTGAGCCGGGCATCAAGACCTCTAGCACAGGAGATGGAGCCCCCTCCTCAGTGAGTGCCAGCGATCCTAAGGAGCCCTCTCTCCGCCCGGCTCAGCCTATCCGTAAAGGGGCTTCGCAGTTCATGGGAAATGCGTACCATCCGCCTACATACCATGACATGTTACCTGCTTTTGTAAGTCCCTCCGCTCCCACGAGCTGTGTGCGCGTGTCTGTTTCTCCCTGATTTTTAGGGTGTCACCGTTCCCACCCAAAGGAATTAATAGTGTGTGTGTGGGGGGGAAATGCTATGTCTGGGTCTGCTAGCAGAGGCACTAAATTTCCATCCCCTCCCCTCCCAGGTATTGCTCTGGGACAGCTGAGATCTCTTCCTTTATTTGTCTTTCCATTCCTATCTTGTAGATTTCTCTGACATTTATCCTCAGTAGCCAACATTAATGCAACATTGATCCCCTCCATTCAGAAATAAATGCCTGCGCCTGCTGAAAAACCTCATTACCTCTCAACTGGCACCATAAAGGATGGTGTCCAAGATGACACCATGCCTGCCAATCAGATAAATCTGAAATGTTCTCCCTCCCCTCCCAACCCCAGCACTAAAATGCCCTTGTAATATAGTTTGGAGAGAGAGAGATTTTTTGGCAAAGACAAACCACTATGTTTATCATTGTTCTGTTCAGATGTGTCCACAGCAGTCATCTGAGGTCCCTGGATCACTGGACCGTGGGTCTTTCCCCCTTCCTCAGCTTCGGCTTGAGCCCCGGGTCCCTTTCAGACAATACCAGATGAATGACCAAGATGGGTAAGGCCTCCAGAACTGACTAACTTGCAGAGGAAAATGAATATAGGATAAGTTCCTTTTCTTATGCAAGAATCTTATGAATGAGCCAGCCTGGTGGACAAAGCTGTATGCCTGGCTTCATTTAAAGCCTCAGTGTTTTGCTTCCTCTGCAGCAGGGTCAGGGAGTGTTACAGAGGCAGGAAGCTGAAGGTGAGGGAGTTCTGCACATAGTTCAAGGAACAGAAGAACCTCAAAAGGAATCCTGTCCAATCCTAGGTCATAAGGATGGTGTCTGTGACCTATAGGCGTCCAGGAGGGGCTATTGGAGGCTCTATAATAATAAATGAGGGGAGGGAGGATTTAAAGGGCAATAATAGTTGTTTGTAGGCTCACTGCATAAGCATGTGACACACAATGTAGCTTAAACTGGTGCATTGTTATAAACTGAAGGCATATAGATTCCCTGCGCTTTCCATCCTTCTCTTTTAACTGGTGTTTGCAGCAATATCTTTTTGTCTCACCATATAGAAAAGAGAATAGACCTGGGGTATCTCGCCCAACTCGTCCAGTTCGGCAGCAAGGAGAGCGGGCTCCCCGGCCCACCATTATCAACGCAGAAAACTTGAAGGAGCTGGATGAACTCGACACTGATGCAGATGATGGTTGGGCAGGTAAAGTGCCATTACCTTCTTGCTTCAAGCAAGCGGTAACTACCCAGGGAGTGAAGAGAATGAATTGCTAACCCCTCTATCCCCAAAGAAAGACACTATTCATTCCCATGCTCCCCTGCCCTCCACACAAAAGAGGAGGGTGTTCTATGCAATGTGGCAGCGGCTGGTGGTTTAAATGATAGTACAATAGATCGTTCAGGTCCTCCCATCATGCTGTACTCAAGGAACTGGATCTGAGGATTCGCAAGCTTGATAACACCATGTGGCAGAAAGGGAACCACTGAAGCTGATCTTCCCTTCTGGGAAAAGACTGAGTCAAAGTTAGCTGCAATTCCTGAGAGTCCCATCATCTCGGTGCATGCAGCTGAAGTATAGCTATGTGTGATCTAGCGCACAGGATGCTTCATCTCAGCTTTCGTCCTCCCTGTCTGTAATGCGTGCTACCAGTCTTCTGAAATCTGCCCTGCTATTGAGATGTTTGGTCAAGACCTACGCTGCTTGTTTTCAATAGTCCTAATAATGGTGCTGTGCTTGGACACTCAGTTTTTTTCTAAATTGTGTCTGGTTTATGCTTTGAGTGATACAGATCAGGATGCTTTTCAGTTTGTCACAGGGCCCTCTGTCTTTCTTTTGATGTATCCTTTCTTCACTCCCGCCACCACAGGCATACACGACGAAGTGGATTACTCCGAGAAACTGAAGTTTAGCGAAGATGAGGAAGAGGAAGAAGCTCTTAAAGATGGAAGACAGAAATGGTAAGAGGTGTCTGTCTGAGATTCCATTGATGCTGCATTCATACCTCTGGTTTCTGTTTCAACAAGTGTCATGAGCACTTTAAAATTTGTTCTAATCAAGAGGAAAAGCTTAACCCTCGCCCCCCCCCCCTCAATTTTATGGTATAACCTCATGGATTCTACTTTTCAAAATCTATGTTGAGACAGCTTTGTGGCATAGATAAGATATGTGAATGGGTGCCAGGAGACCTGTGTTTTGTTCCTTGTTATGCCACTGACCAGCCTTGTGACCTTGGGCAAGTTACTTCATCTTTGTATACCTCATTTCTTCCATCTGTAAAATGGTGGCGTTAATACTTACACATCTTTACAAAGTGTTTTGAGATCTATGGATGACAATCCCAATATACGTGCCAAGTATTTTTGTTGTTGGATTCTCTAGTCCCTCTTTCCATTGTATTGTAGCTTGTATAACACGCCTTCTTATCACTTGATGAATGAGTTGAAAATGTGTTTTGAGCTGATTTGGAAATGATAATATCAGTGGCATTTGTACAACAGGAACACCTGGGACCCCAGAAGGCAGCGACAGTTGTCCCTGAGCTCTGCAGACAGTGCAGATATTAAACACACCCCGGAGGAAGGAAAGAACTGGGGTGACCCAGTTGGTTTGTCTCGGTCAGTCGTCAAGGTGCAAGGCCCCCAGCAGCCTGCAAGGAAGCTGAATGGCTGGACCCCTGCATCAGAATATCAGGTATGTTGAAGTTGCATAGATTGGATGCTTGATATAACAAATTACTCTGCTTCAGAATCCATGTTGAATTTTACAAACAGCAGTCTAGCTCGAAGCACCCATTGTGACAAAATGAAATCTGAGTAAAGCATGAGTAGTTTAGTGAGCAGCTAATCATAACACATCAGAACAGGCAGGAAGACTGGGAGAGGATATTCTTTTGAGCCTAGCAACTCTGCTCGTAATCATTTGGAGGGTGGGTGCACTGCTGAATGAATCATTTGGAGGGTGGGTGCACTGCTGAATGATACAAAGCACTTTCTTTACTCCCAGCTGTAGAGATTTTTCCTGTGCAACACTTCCAGTAGAGAGAGGAGAGGGGGAATTTAATCTGGACCAGTATGCTTGGGTTGCTCCAAAACTTGTTTTGTGTGTGTCAATTTAGTAATGCTGTCTTTGGAATTTGTGCACTGTGGCAATCAGTTTGCATCAGAAAGCAGAGGTCAGGTTTTTGTGGATTTTCAAAAACTTTTTAAGTGTTTAGCAATTTAAGACTGAACCAAATGGGGTCGTGGACATATTCTCAGCTAAGCAGCTCTCTGTAGGTGATGGGGAGGGGTTGTACCTCGTGTGGGATTAAAAAGGTTAAATTGCATGAGGCTAGTATTTTCAGATGATGCTCAGTGGGGTATTCCTTTTTGGCAGAAGCCCCCACTGGGATGTATTCTCAGACAGCAGTCCTTGGAGGATAAAGAAGAAAAGGTGCCCCTGAGACAGAAGTTTGTCCACTCTGAGATCTCGGAAGCTGTTGAGCGAGCCAGGAGGCGACGTGAGGAGGAAGAGCGACGAGCCAGAGAAGAACGCCTGGCTGCCTGTGCTGCCAAACTCAAGCAGCTGGATCAGAAATGCAAACTGGCTCAGAAAACAGGAGAGACCCAGAAACATGTGGAGAATGATGATCTGAAACCCCCAAGTGTGGAAAAGAAGGTGGCTCCGGAGAATGGTCATACGTTCCGTAGAGGTAGGGAAATGTTACTCACCTTGCTTCATAAAAGTTGCTTTTATATTATCATAATTGACCCCTTTTAGCTGAGCAAGGATGTAACTGCGCACTGCGGGGGCAAAGAAAGCAGTTGCAGGCTGCTTAGAGTCACATCACAAGCCATCAATTTTTTCTAGTTTTCTAAAGAACATTTATTTTGGGTCAATAATGTAGGGCCTCCTTTAAAGGGACACAGTTGATTAAAAACTGTATTAAAAAGGAAAAAAAAAATCCTACCACCCCAATTTCCTTATCCAAGTTACAGACAACACCTTACCTGATTAGACAGAATTTTTACAATCTGATTTACTTATTATGCCCTCTCTTCACTTGTCTCTCAGTTTAGATGAGAACAAAGCCTCAAATTCCATTGTTGTTTATATAGTCAATGTCACTTTCAGGTTTTCATGCTTTAATACAACACTGCAATATTTAGAGTGCAAATACTGTAGAAAATGTTTAGAAAAACTTTCAATTTGGATGGTAGGATTTTTCAGAGCTTAATTTGAAACAAACTAATTTAAGATGAGATTTGATGCAACCAGTGACACTTAAGTAGGTCCTTAAATACACATGAAAAGCAGTGGGACTATGCTGTTTGGCTCTCGACAAAGGAATGGTGTGTATATACAGTAACTCCTCACTTAACATTGTAGTTATGTTCCTGAAAAATGCGACTCTAAGCAAAATTATGTTAAGCATTAATGTAAATGGGGGTGGAGGGGTTAGGTTCCAGGGAAAAAATTTTCGTGCACGCGCGCACACATGTTTTAAACAAACAATATTGGTACACAGCGATGATGATTGTGAAGCGTGGTTGAGGTGGTGAAGTCAGAGGGTGGGATCTTTCCTGGGGAATGCCTTACTGCTAAATGATGACTAGCAATTGGCTGAGCCCTCAAGGGATAACTCGTTGTTAATGTAGCCTCACACTCTACAAGGCAGCAGGAATGGAGGGAGGGGAGACAGCGTGGCAGACAGAGACACACACCCTGTGTGAGAGAGATGTGCATTGCCCCTTTAAATACGCTGACCCCACTCTTAAGTACACTGCCTTGTTAAGTAGATCAGCAAGCTGAGACTGCAGCTGCTGCCAGGAAGCTCCCTCTGTGTGTCTCCCCTACTCTATGGAAGATGGGGTAAGCGGGGTGCAGGAGCAGGGGGGAGGGAGGCACCCTGACATTAGACACCCCCCCACACACAGCAAGCAGGAGGCTTGGGAAGCAGCTCCAAGGCAGAGGGCAGGAGCAGCACATGGCGCTGGGGGGAGGAACAGCTGAACTGCTGGCAATTGATAGCCTGCAGGGTGGCTGCCTCGCAGGGAACTTAGGGGGGCTGCCGGTTCACCCTGGATCCAAGCCCCCACCAGCTAGCTCCAACGGGCTGCTCTTCCTGCAAACAGTGGATAATGCAGGCGGCTGCCAAATGACATTATAAGGGAGCATTGCACAACTTTAAACAAGCATGTTCTCTAATTGATCAGCAACGAAACAACGTTAACTGGGACGACTTTAAGTGACGAGTTACAGTACCTGCACTAAAGCACTAATGCAGCAATCTGAACTGGCTCAGGTAGCAGACTTTTATTTTTTGTTTGTATCAAGTGTTGGGTCATAGTCTCATTTCTTTTCATTTTATTCCCACAATTCTTTGAGTGCTTGTCCATGTCAATTCCAATCAGGTGTGCGCACGCTGCGTGCACGACAGCTGGAAGATTTTCCCCCTAGCAGTATCCGTAGGGTCGGCCTGTGCGCCCCCTGGAGTCGTGCCCTCATGGTGCTCAATATAGTGCCCAGCTGACCTGGACCCTCCCCCACCCCTTCAGTTCCTTCTTACCGCCTGTGACGGCTAGCTGGAACTCCCCATTGCTCTCGGCTCAGTAGGTGCATGCTTCTCAGTATCGTGTATGTATATAGTTAGATTCAGTAGTAGTTTAGCGTAGATAGTTTTCTCTCATAAGTTTCCTTTGGGGGTCCCCCACCACATTTTCCTCCAGGTATGCCTCGGTCCCCAGGCTTTAAGCCATGCTCAGACTGCAGCAGGTTTATGCCGAGAAGGGACCCGCACACTTGTGCTTGAAGTGTCTTGGGGAGGATCGTCGTAGAGACTGTTGTAAAATCTGTAGAGGGTTTTGCCCCAGGACCCTCAAGGACAGAGAACAGCACCTCCGAGTTTTGCTTATGGAGGCAGCATTTCGGCCGCAATCAGACCCTGGTCTGGCAGACCCAGCCCCAAGCGCCACCTCCTCAGTGCTCCGGCACCATCGACGCATGAGCTGGTGCCGAGGAAGGACTCTTTTATAAGGACCCACGGCTCCGCACACAGGTCCAAGGGTCTCACTCCCCAGTGCCTCATAAAAAAAAGAAGGCCGACAGAGGGCGCTCCCTGACCAGCATCAGCATTGACTCCTCATTTGGTTAATGTGGAAGGGCCAACTGGATGATTAATGGCAGTATTCTGTGTGTCCTGCAGGAGATCTGTGCCCTAGAACTCTGCCTCTTGCTCCACCAAGGGTTAAAAAGTGTATTTGAATCATAAGGGCAGGGGCAAGTGCCTTGTCATTAAAATGACCCTTGTGCTCAATGTAAGGAGTGGCATTGGGCTCAAAATGGATTATTCATTTCTCCTTGGTCAGAAGGATGGTATAGCATTGGAAGGCCTCGGTAGGAGGGTTGTGTGAGCAGAGCAAGGAAAATGGAATGATTTTTAGGGCAGTCTAAGGAAGATAGCAGCTGAAATACTGTGCATATGGTAGAGCATAATAGAGTGGAATGGTGAGTTCACCTGTGTAATACAATCACAATGTGCTCACAGCTCATATGTGCAGTGAGCTTAGGCTACCTGTGAGAAAACTGCTTTATAATGTGGGCTATTGTGGGCAGCAGAATTTAATCCAATCTTGTTTCCATCCTCCCCAGCTACTTCTGAATGTCATGCACAAGATGTCTCTGTTGGTTATCTAGAAGAGGAAACCACAGCCACAACAGTAGCTGCCCAAAGCAGCAGTGAGGAGGAGATTAGAGAAGCCACATCCCCAGCACAGGAGTTCAACAAATACCAGAAATCACTTCCTCCAAGATTCCAGAGGCAGCAGCAGCAACAGCAGCAGGTAAGAGGTCTGACAGCTCCCCCTTCCCCCCAGCAACACACTCTCACATTCATTCTCTCTCTCTCTCTCTCTCTCTCTCTTCACTGCACACCCTAATCAAATATTGTTGTTTATTTGGGGCCAAATCTTATGCTCAGCACCAAGTAACCAGGTTTTGTGCTAGGGAGTTCCAGGGGGTGGGAAATGGGAATCTTCCTCCTAGCTCTGCTCTTCAGCATGCTTGGACACAAGAATCCCCTACGGAGCTGTACTTGGGGATATAGATTTTCTATGTAGGCTGCACACATCTTACATGCCCTTGTTCATAGTTTCCGAGATTATAAGGCTGGAAGAGACCATTGTGATTATCTAGTTCTAGTCTGACATCCTGTAATCCATGAGATTTTTCCTGATTACTCTTGATGTAAAATTTCCAGTGATGGAGAGTCCATCACAACCCTTAGAAAATTGTTCCAGTTGTTAATTACCCTCACTGTTTAAAAATAAATAAATTGAGCCGTATTGCTAGTTGAATGAGTCTAGCTTCAACTTCCAGCCATTGGATTTTGTAGACTTTTGTCTGTTAGATTGAAGAGCCCATTATTATCAAATTTCTTCTCCTCGTGTAGGTACTTACAGTCTGTGATCAAGTCACCCCGTAACCTTCTCTTTGCTAAATTAAATAAAATGAGCTCCTTGAGCCTTTCATTGTAAGACATGTTTTCCAGTCCTACATTTAGAGGCTTCTGTGGTTTGGGGAAGCAATGGGTGGGAGAGCAGGATTTGCCTCTTTGTCTCTGCCATTCACTTTAAAGAATAGTACTAGACCAGTGGTTCCCAAATGTGGTTTGCGGGTTGTTCAGAGTAAGCCCCTGGCGGGCCGTGAGACACTTTGTTTACCTGAGTGTCTGCAGGTATGGCCGCTCGCAGCTCCCAGTGGCTGCGGTTCGCTGTTCCTGGCCAATGGGAGCTGCAGGAAGTGGTGGCCCAGCCCACACCACTTCCTGCAGCTCCCATTGGTCGGAAACGGCAAGCAGCCGTACCTGCGGATGATCAGGTAAACTAAGTGTCTTGCGGCACGCCAGGGGCTTATCCTGAACAAGCCGCAAACCAAGTTTGGGAGCCACTGTACTAGACAAGATGTGTGAAGTGTTGGCTTCTATGCTAAACTCATCTTGTTGCCTCCTGGCAGTATCATTTTAGTGTTATGTAGTTTTAAAAACAGAGCTCTGGGTTGTGAGGTTGTTGTCAGGATCATTTGAATCAGATACACACAGGGGTGGATTCCTCTTCCTGTGGCCAAAATTAAAGGTGCAGCTGTGGGGTCTTTTCCTACCAAAGTAGCGCTGCCACCATGGGCCTGATCCAGCATGGTGTTTTGCATCCTTGGCTCCCATTGCCTTCAGTGGGAGCAAAGCGTGCTTAGCACTTTGCTGGATCAGGCCCCTTGTGAACATGTCCCCTAACTCCCACTGACCAAGATGTATGCCAGAGATATCTCCGCTCCCCAGGCGTGGGTGGGTGCTAACAGGCCCGGGCATGCATGGAAAGGAGGCCGCAGGAGGCGGTCAAACCCTTGTACTATAGGTTTATTTTCTTAGTAGACTTGGACTCTAATATGAAATACATCTACCAAGAGTCCCTCGCTCTGTACCCATGTTCTGGAATGTGGTCAGCTGTCTGTCTACTAGAAGAACCCACTGTTGGATCTTCGGTTGGCAGGTGATTATGCCCTGCCTCAAATGGGTCTCAGGGGTGCAGAACTGGAATGTGTCACAGTCCACCTCCTCCCTGTTCTGTGTAAAGATGGTGTTTTCAGTATGCCTGGTACTTGCCTTCTATTACTCTGCCCCCTATCCCTTTTGTCCTGCATTGGCTCCTTCAATTAAGCTTATTTGTTTGAATTTTAAGTGTGTAGTTGGTTTTAAGTTTTTATTTCATTACAGAATGTTCTTCAGTGCCATGCCCAGCCTGGATTGCTCTATAACTATGATTTCCCCTCCTCTCCTTTATAGCTGCCACTAGTCACTTCTGTGTGAGTAGCACTACAGGAGTGCATCCAGGCTTGGAATGATTAGATGTTCATTGTAATCCTTCACAGAGTAGCCATTTGTGCATCAGTCTCACGGGGACCATCTGTGGTTACAAAAGGGGTAATTATATCTAGGCTTGGAAGGATTACATTTTTTATTGGTAAATGTCAGTAAAAATTGATTTCACCATACGCACACAAAAACTGGCAAGAAAATATACAATATGTGAAATTTACAGATAGGAAAGGTAAGAAAAATGACTGAGAACCAACTTAAGGATATTTTAACATGTGATGATGACAGTTTGGGTTTTAACAGTTTTATAAAGCTTTTTAACTTTTTGAATCTCATTGCCTGCTGTCATTCAATAATTGTCTGATGCCCTCATAATTTCCTGCAACTATGCAAATTTAATTTGATAAAAATTGAAAAAATGCTTAATATAATCATGGATGTTTTTCCATCAAAATTATTAAAACATAAAAATTGAATTCTGTCAAGCCTAATTATATCGCTAAATTAATATAGCCCTGATGTTTAGCTTGGGGTTTTAATAATTACTCTTCACTGCCATGTTACTCCATAATTATTGTTGTGGTTGATAGGTATTTTGGTGACTCAAAGATACAGCACTAACGGTTGCTACAGTTACTTTATATACAATGGAGGCTGTCAAGCTCAAAATCCAATATTTCTAAATGTCCCCCCTGTCATACTAATAACATCTTGAATTATTACCACTGGAAGAATATTTTTTAAAAAGTCTTGCTTTATTTTTCATCTTTTGTGTGGCTAGTACAAATAGATTAGTTTCACTTGTGGTTCTCATCTCTTTGTAGTGCTTGCTATTCCATAGGGATGTTGCAGTCAAAAATGATAATACAACCTGCTGTCATAAACTTAATTTTGTTAAAAAAAATTTCTAAGATTCCAGTGCAGTAGATAAATGTAAAGCTAAGAATAGAGTCATCTTTCCTGTTTGGTTACTTCTGCACTAAGGCGAGGAGAAAGCAGCTTTTAAACCTCAACCGGCTTCTCCTGCAAACACTTCATGCTGGGTGTAGTACTTTGCTTACCTCTATTAGGTGGTCCCCATAGAAGTCAGTTGGTGGTGGTGTTATTCTGGTAGGAATCATTCACAGCTGTGACACGCTTTTCAACCCCTACCAACAGAAATAACAAATTAATACGATCTTAAAATTCCTACCCCAGGAAGAGATTTTTATTCTGTGACAAGGGAGAAGTGCCAGTGGTTCCTTGAAGTTTACTGGGCACTTTGCTATTGATTTTACATGGAAGGTGCTCAAATACTACTACTACTATTTATTATTTTGTATTACTGGACTCCATTGTACTAGGTTCTGTACAAACCACAGAACACAAAGATGGTCTCTGCTCCCAAGGGCTTACAGACTAAAGTATAAGACAAGAGACAACAGATGGATACAGTACAGTGCTGCTGGACAGCAATATAAAGCCCTACAGGCTTGTCTTCACTGCAGATTTGGCTCAAGTTATCTACACTTGGACTAGCCTAACTCAAGTGAGCGTAACCACACTGCAAAACAGCAACACAGAGTGATCAGATCTGCAGCAAAGAATAGCCGCATCCCTACTGTGTTCCTAGCTCGAGCACTCCCCCTGTACCTCCTGACAGGCAAGCTAGCTCGAGTGTAAAGCATCACTTAATTCGAGCTAGAGATTCTTGTTTGCGGATGGGAGTCAGATTAGGAGCAACACTTGAAGCTAACATGTTAGTGAAGACAAGACCAAAGATGGATGGAAATGTTTTCAAGATCAAGCCCTTAAGGAGGTAATATTCATATGGAAAATCACCACAATAACTGCTCAAATTTACTTCTGTATAGCTGTTAAAATGCCAACACCTATTTTATTTTGTTTAAAGTATCCTGTCTCTTTTGTTTGTATTTGGTTCAGTACAACCTTAATCCTGGGCATAAACTATTTGTCTGCCCTCCTTTTTGAATTATAAAAACAATATGAAGAATGAGACCACAGTTCAAAGGGTATTTAGGCGCTGTCATGTTAAAAGCAGGGCCATGACTAGTAGGTTCCCAGACCATTCTATTCCCTAGCTATATGGAAGTCACAGCGGTTACTGCAGTCCTGCTTTGCTTCATGGGCTGGTAGAAGAGGATTAATTCCTTCTGCAGTCTCCCAATACACAGCTCATGCTGTGAGCTGGAACTGTGATTTACCTCATAACTAGAAGCTGACTCCATTGCAGTGACACTGAGTACCTTTCCCAGGTCTGAAGATGAGCTCTGTGTAACTCAAAATCTTCTTTCACTGACAGAGGTTGGTCCGATAAAAGATATTACCTCACCCACCTTATCTCTCTCTTGCAGTGTGACAGATTTGAATGGTGGGCAAGGGATTCCCTATGGCAGGGGCAGGCAACCTATGGCACGCGAGCTGATTTTCAGTGGCAGTCACACTGCCTGGGTCCTGGCCATCGGTCCGGGGGGGGCTCTGCATTTTAATTTAATTTTAAATGAAGCTTCTTAAACATTTTAAAAACCTTATTAACTTTACATACAACAATACTTTAGTTATATACTATAGACGTATAGAAAGAGACCTTCTAAAAATGTTAAAATGTATTACTGGCACACAAATCCTTAAATTAGAGTAAATAAATGAAGACTCGGCCCACCCCTTCTGAAAGGTTGCCGACCCCTGCCTTATTGCTATGGTGTTGGGTCAGAACTTTAGGGCTTTGCGATTTGTTCCTTTCTCATCTGGTTGTCTCCATGTAGGAAGTAAAATGCTCTGGAAGGTTGCGTCTCTGTCATATAGGCAAAATTTCCAAAGTACTTTTGTCTTTCTAATGGATAATTCAGTCATATGCATAGCACATACGGTATTAGTTGTGGCTAGTAAAGTACAGTGTGAATCCCACAGAATGGCTAAATGCGGCTGTGGAAATGGCCTACATGTAATGTTGGTGGAGTGGCTTAGCTTTTAGGGGAAATAGGTTCTCTCTTTTCAAATGTAACTGTTTGATGCAGCCTGATTTTATTGCAGCTGTTGGATGGGTTACCTCAATCTATTATCCTGACTCAAGTTGCCTGGCACTGCTCATTTAGTTTAGAACGAATGAACTGAAGTCTTCAGTGCCTTTGTTATCAGGGAGTCTGTTTAAGTGAAATGTTAGACTCCCTTTGATGTTGTTCTTGTTGATGATTTGAGTAGCAAGAAGCAAAGATTCCCAAGATTGTAGTGTTTGGGAAGGGCTTTCACACTTAAGCATACCTGGAATTGAGAGCACATTGTAGAAAAAGCAATTTACTTAGCTGGTATCCATATTCCTGATGCTTATTATTAAAGAGTTTTGTCTTTTTAAAAACATGTTGCTTTTGTTATTGTCCTTCCCAGCCTCTCTTCTCCTAATGCTGGATCCTGCATGGAAGTTGTAATCTTGCTCTGGGATATTGAGCTGTAGTGGAAGCTCTTATACTGTGACAAATACGCCATGATTATTTCAGTGAGGGGCTCAGTGGGAGGAGAAGGGAGTTGACCTTTTTAATAAACATTTTCAGCATCTGGTAACTTTGTAAACATAGTTTTTAAAAAAATTAATCAAGTTTGACCAATAAATATAACTTGTTCTAATTGGTTTTGCTACATTTTGAAGGTTTTCCCCAGAATATAAAATTCCTTCTGTGTGTAGTTTCTACCTGGACCTTTGGCTAAGATCATATGTCAAATCAGATAAATATCTGTTCTATTCCTTTATCAGGGGATTGTATCCTGCCCTGTCAGGGTAATGGAATGAGATGACCTCATGGTTGCTTCATCTCTCAGAATAATACATAGGAAATACTCTAAGATTTTAATGTTCTCTTAACTGAACTTATTTCCTTTTTAATGTAATCTCTCTGGTTAATGAGTTTTAGTATTAGTAGTAGTATCTATATGCACTAAATATCAAGTGATTAAATTCCCTCCAGTGAGAAGCAGCATCTACATTATTTGAACCAGATTACTAAATTGCTGGAAAATGCTGTTAAAAATCTCCTGTGTCTCTGATGTAATGCTGTGATCTAGCAGCACCAGGAATATTTGTGAGAAGACAGCAATACAGTGTGAGCTGCCGTATGCATCTAAAGAAGCGCAGGCTGCTCCCTATCAAACCTGTTAGTGAACTGCCCACATCTGTCATTGCTCCTACCCGAGGTGGAAGGATTCTTTGGTTCTTTTGAGTTTATAATGCAAGCTTGTGTGCAAGCTGGCCTACGCCAAAGAAAATGCACTCATGACTCATGTCCTGCTATATACAAATGTTTGAGGACTGTGCTAACCTATCTCATTGTTCTGCCTACCCAGGAGCAGTTGTATAAGATGCAGCATTGGCAGCAACAGCAGGTCTATCCTCCACCATCCCATTCCCATCCTCAGCGTACGTTCTACCCACCACACCCTCAGATGCTCGGCTTTGATCCTCGCTGGATGATGATGCCGTCTTACATGGACCCTCGTATGGCTCAGGGCCGTACCCCTGTGGATTTTTACCCTTCGGCCCTTCATCCTTCAGGTAAAGGGTGGTGGTTTTTTTGTTTGTTTCCCCCCCCCCCCCCCCCGGGCTTTCTTACTTTCCGATGCTATTCTGACTCAGTTTCTGGACCATATCTGTGGCCTTTAACCTAGAACTTAGATTCATGAGACTGAGAGTTGATGGGACCTTCACATTCAGTAACCTGTAAAGAATTAATTGCAAAGAGCAAGCTACGTTCTTTTGGGTTCTGACTAGTCCTCAGGTGTATAATGCCATGAGGACTGATCACTTTCCTAAGGTTTCAGGCCACTAGGAGTGCTGTGCCAGACAAGAGGGTGGGTTTTTGGCTGTTGAGATGCAGGTTAGGACCCTTGGAGGGAGGAGCTATCCCAGTCGGTTTGGCCTTCCTGAAATCCCGTCTTCTGCATAACCACCCTTACCTTGGCCCAGACTGCTCATCCTTGCTTTCTGTTGTCAACCCTCTCCAGGGATTGGGAAGAGTCAAAAGGGAGGTGGGGGCTGATGAACAGGCAGCACTAGGATGTGTACTTGGAGTTTGGGGTGGCATAGGGAATGCCTGAGAGTACCCCCACACCTAGTCATGTGGTGCCTGGTGGCTCTCATTTCATAGCAGGGAGAGACCCCCAACCCGCAGGAATGGAGGGAAGGGTTCTGGTGTGGTAGAGAAGGAAAGGAAGGAGTGGGCTAGAGATGGTTTTACTCACAAAACCTTATTAGATCCCCAAAGGAAAGGTAGGACAAGCCAAAAAGTCCTGCCTCAGGTTATATGTTCCTAGCACTTGTTAATCCTGCATTTAATCTGCCAGAGACGGGCATGTAAACAGTAGGATGAGTAAACCAGTGCCTTATGTTTGTGGTTATTTTGTATTTCTTACCCCCTCCCTCCGCTTCTTGCTCCCAAGCCAGTGAAGTTCTGGATTGCTATGCTTAGGCTTGGCTATGAAAGTTGCTCTAAATTGCGGCCCTAAGGATCCTTGCTTCCCTTTCATTCTGAGGCAGTTGAGTTCCTCTTTTTATATATCTCTTGATCTCAGTTTTCCCTTTTAAAAGAAGGTTTCCATGGGTGCATTCATCACCATCCAGGAGGGCAAGGGAGATGACCTGCCCTAAGGCTGTAAAATACTGCTTGGCTATGCGCTTCTAGTGTTACAGCTTGAATTCTTTCTTCTGTTCAGGAATTTTGAAGCCCATGATTCAGCAGGACTCCATTAATGGGAGCGGCTGCAGGTCTGAAGAGCAGAACTGTCAGCCATCGTTGCAGCAGGAAAGGAAAGCTGCCTCCATGGACCCTGCCCCAGTGTGGGGCCAGGAAAGCTACACATCCCTGCAGAACAAAGGATACCCATTACCACATCAAAAACAGACCGAGAACATGAGCATGGAGGGACTGCATACCAGGTGAGGGCAAAACCGTGCCATTCTGCCATGCCCACTGTACTGGGAGTGCCTCTTCCCTTTGAAGAGTGGGTTTGGAGTCTACCCATAAGACTTCTTCAAAGAGCAGGAGAAGTATTTTTGGTCACCTGTGTTCCCTTGAGTGCAGTGTAGTGATAGGCTAAAACACCATTGAGTTCTTGCATATAAGAAGATTAAATCCAGTATGTGTAATCAAAGCTTTATAACTTTAAAAACTAGAGAGACTCTAATTGATTCTCATTGGACCTTAACCTTTCTGCCCTGGGGCTTTGCAGGAGCTCCCTCAGTGGGAAGAGGCAGTTTTTGCTTATGTAGACAGCTGTCAAAAATTCTGGCTAACTCATGGGTGTCTCTTACTTTTATTTTATTTCATTTTTTAATCAGTGGTCCTTACCACTCTGACTCTGAATCAAGCTGCTAATTTTGAAATCACTACAAAGATTGGAGGCTGAATCCACATTCAGTTCCTGAGTATACCTCCCTTGTTTTTATTTTCTGTGCAGAAACCACTGACTTTTGTTCATCAGCTCTGCCTGACCTGGTACTGCAGACTGGGGCCATGGCAGATCAATGAATCCAGCAGTCAAGTATTTTATAGGCTTGATCTGTCATGATTTAAAGTAGATAACTAAACTGCATTTATTTCTTTATTTTTACTGTGTTCAACCTGGAGACCTGGAGCTGTGCTTCAATCACACTGACTGACTGACTGACTGACTTTGTTCTGGTTCCTTTTCAGGAGTGACAGCTCTTACTCTGCCTCATCTGGAAGGCCAGAGGGCATAAATGCCCAGCGAGATCTCTTTGAGGACAGAGGGGATGAGTACTTAAACACTTTTGACAAGAAGGCCCAAGCTGACTTTGACAGCAGTATATCTTCTCAAAGAATAGGCCAGGATCTTTTGTTTCAGCACCAGGAGACTGTGCAGGATGCATGCGTTTCTGGCGCCCGCCATGCAAGCTTACGGTATTCTCCCCTGGAGTCTGACTTTATACAAGTTGATAAAAAACCTGAGTATAATGGTTGGGACATCAACCACCATCAGAAATCCTCGGAGCCTGCAGCAGAGGCAGATGAAGACGTGCCCAGGGACGAGCAGTCATTTAGTGCTGACCCATGGAAGAAAGAAGGTGCTGCTAGCAAGCAACCTGCTGAAGAGACGGATTGGGCTCCTGAGAATAGAAACACCAACAATCAGCACCAGGAGCAGATGGGGAGGACCCGGAGATCTGGACCAATTAAAAAACCAGTCCTGAAAGCCCTCAAGGTTGAGGAGAAGGAGAAAGAGCAGGAGAAGATTAAACTAGAAGGAGAAGAGATCTCACACCCAGCAAAAGAGAAAGCACCTGTCTATAAGGTGGAGAATGATTCAGAAGATTCATCAACCTTGCTAAATTCCACTCATTACCTGCTGGACGAAAAGGGTTCTTCCCAAGCGAGCTTCACCCAAGATGCTGAGAAATCTCAGGAGGAAGAGGAAGAGGAGGAGGAGGAGGATAAGACTGAAAGGGCATGGGAGAATAAGCTTTCCAGAGAGTCTAATGACCTCCCTCCCACAAAAAGAAACAACTGGATCTTTATCGATGAGGAACAAGCCTTTGGTGGGAGAGGCCAAGGCCGAGGGAGAGGCAGAGGCTTTAGAGAGTTCACTTTCAGAGGCCGTGGTACTGCTGTTAGTGGCAGGGGTGTTTATAACAACCAAAGAAGCAGCAGAGGGCGGGGTCTACGGGAGTTCAATCAGCTGGAAGACTTCTCGAGAGGCAAGCCCAGGCGCAGGATTGCTAGCGAGACACATAGTGAAGGGTCTGAGTACGAGGAGCTCCCCAAGCGGCGCCGGCAGAGGGGTTCTGAAAACAGCAATGAAAGCTCCCTCCTAGAGAGGGAGGAGAGCGACCTGAAGAAAGGAGACTTCAAAGATTCTTGGAGGTCCAATAAAATCTACTCTGACGATCACAGCAGCCTTGATGCCAAGGTGAGGGCCCCGAGAGCCTTTGGGAGGTCGCTGCCCCCACGACTGAGCAACTCTGGGTATGGGCGAAGAGGCTTCATGGTGAAAGAGCCTTCCCAGTGGCAGGGCAGAAGCGGGGGAACCACATGGCAGGAGTACAGCCACTGCCCTCCATCAGACACTTTTGGGATCAGGCGACAGTCTGACAGGGACTATATCCAAGATTCTTACAAGCACGCGGACTCTTTCACTGGCAGGGGTTTTGAGGAGAATCACATTGACAACAGAAGGCCCTTGTTCCAGGAGGATTACACTGCAGATCAAGAGAACATAGAAAACAGGCCATTCAGGAGGCGGCGTCCCCCTCGTCAAGACAAACCCCCCCGATTCAGGCGCCTGAGACAAGAGAGAGAATCCGTCGGCCAGTGGAATCCCGAGGAAGGTGGAACCAGCCTGTTGCCCAGTCAATGGCCTGGGAGACCCAAGCTGACCACGGTGGAGAAGAATGGTGTCTCTGGCAGGAGGTCTCCTGAGCTGCCCTATCAGAACTCGTCAGATCATGCCAATGAGGAGTGGGAGACAGCGTCTGAAAGCAGCGACTTTAGTGAGAGACGGGAGAGACGCGATGGTGTTTTGGAGAGTGAAGCGCAGCTGGACGGTGGCCTTGCGAGTGGCAGCTTGGGAGAGAAGAGAGAGTTGGCAAAGAGGAGTTTCTCAAGCCAGAGGCCCCTTGTGGACAGACAGAGCCGTAAGGCTGAACCAGCAGGGTTTGGGGAGCAATTGGTAAGGGCCAGTGGAGGAGCTGCTTCCCGGTTCGAGAGCCAGCAGAATGGGATGCCAATGAAAAGCAAAAGGTAAACTCAAAGTCTGACGTACAACACATGCTCTGTGCATGCGTGTCACCACATGTGCTGATATCCCTGTGGCAAACTGGACTTGCAGGCAAGAAGGGGTTGACTCATGCAGAGATGTTGGCTGTGCTTCCTTTTATCTCACACACATGACTTAGCACCAGTTATCCATCTGTGTGGTGTTCATTGGCTTCACAAACATGTGTGTTCATTTGAGCCTGCTGTACCTCTGCTACCTTTGCTCGAACACTACTTGTGGTGGGAGTTCCAGCTTGTCTTTGTTTCAGAAGAGTGGTTGGTAATGGCTGGTGCTGCCTGAGCTGCCACCCTTCTTTAACCTTTTTAAATCCTATCATGCAATGGCAGATCACGCTTGTGCATCCCATCAATTCAAGTGCTAGAGAGTTAACAGATACTTCTTGGTCACCGACTCCAAACTCTCCAACCCTCCTCCAGTGAATCCCAGCTGGGGTATGGCCTGGCAGTGGTGGAAAGTTTGGAAGGCTTTGTTTCCTCTGTAATGACCTGATGGGAATGCAGAGGTGAAATGTCATTTATTTAAGTAGATTTCTCTACTTCAAAGCTTTTCTAGATCCACAGCAGTAGCTGTGGCTTGTGCACAGTGTTGGGAGTTCCCAGGGGTGGGGGGAAGAGACCGGAAGCCTGAGCCCATCCGAGCCTGGCCACCCCGAGCGGAAGGGCCGAAGCCAAAACCTGAGCCCCAGCACCCAGGGCTTTAGCCCTTGGGCTTCAGATTTGGCCCTAGGCCCCACCTAGTCTAGCCCTGGAAACCCCATTAAAATGGGGTTGTGACCCAGTTTGAGAACCCCTGAAGTAGATAATTCTTGCTTTGATGACACTACTTGATTGTTTTCTTCCCTGGCTAATTATTAGCAAGTTGCTCCATAATAACAGAATAATGGTTTATGCTGAGATACCAGTAAAAGGGAGTATACCTGGGTGTGTGGTAGGAACTGTACTCAGGTGAAAAGAGAAGGGAGGGAGAGGGGGAGGGGGAGACCGATATATGCTGCTAAATATTGCTTCTTTCTAAACCAGATATTTTTTTCCTATCGTGCTGCTAATCCTCTGCACCTCTTCTCTTCAGCTTCCCAGTGCTCCTTGTCAGTTAAGCTGTAGGGAATGACATGTAGCTGATGGTCAGAGGTGCGAAGAATTGCCAAGAAAAATAATCCGGAAGAGGCATTTTTTGGCTCAATGTTTGTCTCTTTCTTGCCTTCCTTCCCCTCTCTGCCCCCAAGCTGACCCTGCTGGAAAATATGCATTTATTTAAAGAGGATTCAGGGAAACTTTAAAGCTTTTGTACAAGGGTAGAAGACATTGGTAGCACGAGCCCAGAGAGCGGGAGGCCTGTAAATTTCCCTGTGAGACAAGCGAAGAGTACAAACCATGTGCAGTTCATCACTGCAAATGCTGCTGTTTTGTTTCCATCCCATTTCCCACAACAATATCCTCAGCATCAGGCTTCTGCTCTGAAGCAGCATCTACATCAATTGAGAGTGAGGGGCGTGGGTTGCCCGGCTTGGTTTAAAAACGTGGCTAGGAGAAGATAACCCATTTGTGTTTCTCCCCACCCTCCTTGTCCTCATTGAACCTAACCCCCTTCTCTCTCTTTCTCTCAGATCTCCAGAAGAAGGTGGGGGTCTGGGTAACGCCAAAAGTGGGAGCAGCCACTCTGTTTACAGCCTAGAGAGATCATCGCGCACTAGCTCAGACAGTGCTGAGGGGCCAGGTAAAAAGCAGGAAAAAGAGCCTAAATCCACAGCCCAGAGACCAAGTGAAAAGGGACAGACCATGTCACAGTTCGAGTTGAATTATGGAAGTAAGTGTCTAATTTAGTTGGTCTCCTTAAAGGGACGCTGTCCAGTTAAACGTCACATTAGAATGTCGTCTTTTCTGTTACTGGTAACACCCAGCATGATTCAAAATGAAGTCATTTTAAATGTCAGGTTTATTCCTTTCTCTCCATTTATTTATAACAAATTTCTGGTGGAATTGACCAACAGATATTATGGAAACATTTCTATTCGTCTTAAGTATTTGCAAAAGCTTTTAATTTTTTCATTAAGACCCAGTTTTGAGCCAAATTTGATGTTGGTGTGCCTTTAACATTTCTTCTGTGGGAAGAGTTAGGGGAGTGCTTATAGAAATGTCTCTCTCTACACAGTGTTACAGTCTATCTCAAGTCAAGAGTAAAAAATAGTCTGGTTGGTTGGAGAGAAGTTGAGAAACCATAGCCATCTAAAGCAGAGGAGTGTGAGCTGAGCTCAGGACTGAAAGTCAGCTGAGTTCCAACCCTGGTTCTGATACTGGCTCTCTGTGGCCTTAGGCAAGTCACTTCACCTCAGGGTTAATAATCCTTCGGGGGTGGGTTGTAAAGGTTAATCAGTTAATCCTTGTACAGCACTTTAAAGACTGTGGGTTAAATTTTCAAAAGCACTTAAATCACTTTTGAAAATGGAACTTAGGCTCCTAACTCTTGGGTTCTTTTGAAAATGTTACCCAGTGCTATGTAATTCAGCATTAGGAGGAGTTTCTGGGTTGTTCTCTAGAGTTAATGCCTTTGGTGTCATATGGAAAGCCCAGATTTTGGCTGCCAGTCCTACGCCGTGATTCTCGAGGCCACGGATAGTGTGCTTAGATTCTGTTGGAGAGTAGTGATGCAAGGCACTTCAGAGTAACCCTGCTGGTAGATATCAACAGACTGCTGTTGCCTAGTTTCCAAAGTAAATTTAAGTTGCTGTTGGCTAAGTGGTTTCACTCCTTAGCTTGGGTCCCTTTTGGAATACATTTTTGAACAACCTTTTTAAACCGTAAATCTTGTTCAGATGCCATCATTGACAATCGGGTTTCAAGCACAGCAGAGGAGAATGAAGTGAGCTCTATGGCAGGAGAAGGCTTCATTGAGGTCCTCACTAAGAAGCAACGCCGCTTGCTGGAAGAGGAACGTAGGAAGAAAGAACAAGCTGCCCAGGTGAGGAGTGGGAGTAAAGCCTGCAGTGGTCTGAGAAGGAGAGGGACACAAACACACATACACAAAGTTTTTGAGAAAGTGACAGCATGTGTGGTTAGACTAACCCTCACAGTATTAGGCATAGAAAATGTGACCACAGGGGATGGATCATTCAATGATTGCCTGTTCCATTCATTCCCTCCAAAGCACTTGGCATTGGCCACTGTTGGAAGACAGGATATTGGGCTAGATGGACCATTGGTCTAATTCAGTATGGCTGTTCTTATGTCTGGGTGGGTAAATTGAGCATGTCTTCTGCCATTTGGAAATGCTTACAAGGGAATTGTGGGAGTAGGCCAGTTTTCATCATAGGCTGCCAGTTGAAGAGTCTTTCATTAAAGGTAGAGTTCTTAAATCCAGATCAGAGCTTCTCAGCCAGCATCAATTAACAAAAGTTCACTTTCCCAAATTAAGGTTTTGTACTTATCTCCTGAACAGTAAGATTTTATCTGGCTAGGAAGCAGCAGAAATACACATACAGAAGGGTGGTTCCAGGGTTAAAATAATAATTTGTAGCCAGACCATTTTTAGGGACTTAAATGTCCCTTTCCTAGCTGCTCATTGACCCTTAAGCAGTGTTCTGAGACTGGATTGCTATGGCTGAATTGTTAGTCAGGGTCTTCTGTCAGTGTAAATGATGTTCCAATGGATCCTTCTGACCCTTCTACTACTCTGTTCTTGAGGAGTGGAATATGAGGAGACAAATCTAAACTGATACACTGAAGAAAGGCGCAGATTGCTCCCATCACCGTCTCTCCAGTCTCCCATTGTGGAGTGTTAGTACATCTAGAACAGGAAACAAGCACCATATGAAACTCCTTGGTCACTCTAAATTAGGAGGAGTTGCAAACACTAGTGAGGACAGAAATACAAAGGGGCCTGGAGTTTGTCTATGTTACAAAACGTTATTTGTGTTTGACCATGATTGTGAAGAATAATGACATGATGCTAACTACAACTCAGTGGTCCATGTGGACCAGGATAAATTGGGTTCGTTATTGTGTTAGCTAATTGTAATTTAAGTCCAGGGTGATGCTATGCTGAACACAATTTGTCCTGGTCTATACTGGACTACCAACTCGGGCCAACATTGTGTCCTGTGACTTGCTTGTATTACAGTATTTTACCACCTTTGAATACTATTCTCCAGTCCCTTAAAAGGAGTAGAAAAATGGGTATTAAGCACCAAAATGAAATTCAGCTTGGAAAACTGCAGGCTAATACATTTGATGGGAGAGGGGACTAATCCAAAGCACAACTATTCAGTAGAAGGAAGAATCCTGGGAAGCAATAATGCTAAAAGTGAACAACCCAATCCTGGAGTTCTGTAATGGGATATGGCAGCAGAAAAGACAGGTGCAGTTATGGGCTCTGTGTGCCTAGGTACCATGTCATAGGATGGAGAGGTAATAGCTTCCCTGGGGTGCAGCTGTACCTGGAATATTGTGTGCAGTTCTGGGCACCATATTGACCAGAAGGACATTAGCAAACTGAAGAGAGCTCTAACAACTTGTTGGTTTTTTAGGTGGCTAGAGGAACTGATTTATGAGGAAAGATTTAGGAGTAAATTTTGTATAGCTTGGCTAAGTGATGACTAAGGGTGCGATGGAGACATGAATCTACAAGTATTTGAAGACTGTAAATTCTGCTGAGGGGAAGAATTTATTTTAGCATGAATGGGGAAAGATTAAATTCAGCAATAAAATGTTGTTGGGAAATGCTCTGTGACAGTCAGATCTATTGTGTGGTGGGTTATCAAGAGATGTGATAGAAGCCTAGTTCCTTGGTGCATTTAAAATTAGGCTAGAAAGAGACTGAGTGATTGTGCAATAGGGAACAATCCTGCAGTGGCAAGGAAATGTGCTATGTAAACTAACAGCTGGTTCCCTCTCTGGTGTCTGATTCAGTGAATTATCAGTCTCTTTTTTTACTGTGAACTAGTGAATTGATCCTGCTGTGTCAACAGGACTGGGGAACGATTAAGGAAGAATCTGAGTTGGAGTTTTAATCTTTTTTTCTGCCTGTCTCTCTCCCTGCTGCTGGAGCCAGCCGTTCTTAATAAATTCTGAAGAGCTCTTCTTCAGCATTCCTGCTGTGCCACCACTGCCGGCTGTTGCAGCCTCCCAGCAGCAGCTGGATACAGGAAACAAAACACTGTGGCCGTCTCCTCTTATGGTGGCTCTTGCTGGGATTGTCTTGATAAAGGCAGCCCCAAGCTTGGATAACTCTGAGGGCATATCTGCTTCAAGAGCCAAATATAAGCCTGGAAAAGAAGCCTGCCAGCAGCAGGTTAGCCTGAACCAATAGCAGGTCTTATAGCCTGAACCTCTCTCTTAGGGACCAAACAAAGGACGTGTCCTTCAGTCTCGTATCCCGCCTCGATTTGCTAAGAAGCAAAACAGTATGTGCCTGGAGCAGGGCGATGTAACTGTGTCCGGAAGCAGCCTGGGCACAGAGATTTGGGAGAGCAATAGTCCAGGTAAGAGAGAGTCTCCATTATTTGCCAGCACTGGGACGCTTCATCGTTATGGAACTGGGAATCCTTTTATGTTGAGGGAGAAGGGTGGGTGTGTGCATATGTGCCTGAAGAAGAGGGGTTTCATCTACATTCCACCCTGAATCCAAAGGGGAAAGGGAGGTAGCAGATCTTCTGGGCTCATGTGTACAAAACATTGCTGTTAAGATCATCATCCTCCCACAGCTCTGGCCATGTCACCCTCGGATTCAGATCCCTTCCCTGGTTTCTTCTTGTACCATATGAAGTTCTAGCTCCTTGACCTTATCTTCTAGGCTCTGCACAATTCTAGCTGATCTACATCCTGGTTCTAATTTCTTCCATCTTCTCATCCTTCTGCTCCCTGTGGCCCTGAGCCTTCATCCAAACTGTTTTCTTTGTACCCTTCTCCCACTGTGCTTCTCTGCAAAGCCTCCCCCTTTCATCCTTCCAACTTTCACTTCTCCCAGAAAATCTTTCCACCTCCTCTCTCCCTTCATACTCTGTCTTACCTGCACTGGAGTGCCATGGCTCAGCCTGTCTGTCCTGGAGTGTAAACATTTTGGGACAGTGAATGTCTTGCCCTATTTTTGTAAGCAGAATGTGAATTTACAGCACTATATAAATGATGTGCTTGATGCTCCATTTCAAGCATCTGAATCTTGTCTGCTTTTCCAGCTCTCTCCGTTCAGTCACCTGGCAGCGATTCCTGGAGTAAGCCTGTAAATGCCTTTAATGGCACCGAATCCAGCTCCACTGAGGTAAGGGGCACCTAATGTACTGTTCAGGTGTTTTGTGTGTGTGTGTATATATAAAATATTCATGTTCGATGGCTCATGCTTCTCATTGCTGCTATTGCGTTTAGCAGGTCTGTCAGCTCTCCTTGTGCAGGTTTAGATTGACTAGCCACAATTCTGATTAAGCATGGTGCTGTTCTAAAATGGTGGGACAAATTCTGCTCTGTTACACATAGGTGTAAATCCAGAGTAACTGCATTGTAAAACTGTCTCAGAATTGCACTCCTAACTGGGAGCAGAGCATGGCCCAGTATGTGGAATCATCTTTGTGTGCCTCACACCTGTGAGAAGTGTGTAGCTGTAATGTAGAGTGGATGTCACTGAATGCTGCAGTGACCTTTCACCTGCAGAGACCGGAGTTCAAATCTGGTTTGAGTCATAAGTGAAATGAGTTTGGCAGTCTCAGCGTAGTAGCCATGTGGGGCATTTTTCATTGTTCTAAGGCTGCAGTGGGATTGGTGACCTGGATGGTTTCTGCTTCAGGGTAGCCTAGAGCTGGAATAGCAAGGGGCACTGCAGGTCAGGACTTGCTCCTTGATAGTTGTGCTTGGTAAATGGGAACATGATCTCGCTGTTGTTTTTCTCCCTATGGAGTTGGGTTTGAATCTGGGGCTTTAACACATTTCGTGCTTTGCATAGCAGGGTTTTAAAGGCAGCCAGGGGGATAGTGGCATTGACTTGAGTGCGGAGTCTCGGGAATCTTCCGCTACCTCCTCTCAGCGCAGTTCTCCATATGGCACCCTCAAACCAGAGGAGATGAATGGGGCTGGCCTGGTGGACCCAAAGCCTGACTGCCAGAAGGAGCAAGTTCAGAAGCAATCTGATAAAAAGGTAATCTGGATTTGCAGCCAAGCCAGAGCACGTAGTGACTGGTACCAGAGACCTTGTGAAATTGGGTTTTTGTTTTTTCATAGCATTTTTAAGGTAGAGATCGGGTTATTCAGTCTTTGTGTCTCAGCCTCTCTGCTTTCCCATCAAGGATTCAGATCAAGGCTCAGGACAGAACAAGGAACACAAGCCCGGACCAATCGGCAATGAACGCTCCCTGAAAAACAGAAAGGGTTCGGAGGGAACGGAACGACTGGAAGGGAATATCCCCCCTGTTAATGGGGTGGAAATTCACGTGGACTCAGTTCTTCCTGTGCCACCCATTGAATTTGGAGTAAATCCTAAAGTGAGGATTGAATTTAATTTTATCTTCTTGGTGGTTTGAAATCCCTCTTGTGAGCTTGTAGAGATGCAAAAGGTGGTTTAGTCAGAAGGATTATCTAGGACAAGCTTCCAGCACATGCACTGTAGATTTGCCTTATAGATTTCATTACTGACACAAACCAGGTTCTCAAGCTGTCTTGGTAGATATTTATTATCCTGAATGGGGTGGGGACAGTAAGGGAGAAATTAAGGCCTGTCGTCCTGTGTATGCCATCAAGGATGCCTGTCGCTGAGTATGGAGAGCTATTTTGTTCTTGTCTGTCAGTAAATTTTGCTGAAAGAAAATCTTTAGTTTCTATCATCATGATCCAGGTAAATGTTCACTAATCATGAGCAACTTACAGGGAGCTGTTGAGCCTGGATTTGAATGGTGCTTGTTGCCTTTTTTCAGGACTCTGACTTCAGTCTGCCACCTGGCTCTGCCTCTGGTACTGCAGCTAGCCCTGTCACCAAACTGCAGGATGCCTTGGCCAGTAATGTAAGTAAATCTTAGTTATTAAAATGGAAAAAAACATGTGTATTTGCAAGTGATTTGATGTTTAATGTGGTAGTACCCACTTACACGGTTTAAAAACAGCAATGAAAATACAGGCGCTATCTCTCAAAAATGTTGTTAAATTTTTTGATAAAATCAGTGCCTGGTTAGCTCAGACACACCCAAGCCTTTAAACAGTGACTCAAACACCATTCATCAGCCTGTGTAAAGTAAGAAGGCTTGCATATGTCAGAGGTCACCAAATTCCCTTCTTTGGGGCACCCGCAGGGGAGGGGAAGACAGGCAAAGGTGCTTACAGAGTCCTGTTGCTGGACCTGGAAAGTGGAGTTCTAGCCACTTCCCTCCAGAGAGCTCAGGGTGTTGTCTTTGCCACTGGCTTCAGCTCCCTATGGCTCACTATCAGCCAAGTAGGTTCCATGCGCTTTTAGAGCTCATAATAAAATGTGTAGATGGCTGGAGAACAGACTGCTAAAAGAAAATGGATTCAGAGCCCAGTATCTTCTTGTGGTTCAGTTGTGTTCAGTGATTTAAACAAAAACTTCCTCTGAAACGTATTAATTTTGTAGCCCCTTGTAAGGAAAAAATGACAAAACCTCCAAGAAATACAAGTGTTTTATATAAACAGAGTTATTCTGCCATTTACATAGGTTCACCCACTGTGGAAGGAAAAACACTCTACAGCTGGAGCTACTGTGTACCAAATTCAGTTCTGGTGTAAATACAAGTGCAGCTCCATGGAGATCAGGGGAGTTATTGCCTGCTTATACCCAGGCTGCATTTGGTCTAGCATATCTGTTGTGTTTACTGTTAAGCCAGCTGTACATTTTTACAATGTTGAGGCAACTCCATAGTCCATTTAAAAAGCTGAGAAACGATAAAACAGTTTGTGCTGCTGTTACTTAGATCTTCTTGCTGAGGTTCCATTTGCCTTGTTGCCTTCCTAAATTCCTGTGTTGTTACAGACATTCTTAGCGTTCGGCATTTTATAAATCTCCTTTCAGGCAGGGTTAACGCAGTCCATTCCCATTCTGCGAAGAGATCACCATCTCCAGCGGTGCATCGGCCTGAACCCAATGTCTTTCCCCACTGCAGACCTCACTCTTAAGGTAATCAAGGCATTAGCTCTGCCTGTGTTCGCTTCGAAGGTACAACCCTCTTTGGCCACAGTAGTAAAGGGGGAGAGAATCTTCACAACAGTCCAGATGTTTCACTGGTCAGTTGCAAAGTCTGTAATTATCCCCTTTAAAAACAGTGTGTGTACATACGTGAATTCAGCAGAGGGGAGAGAGTGCCATTTTGAGGCCCTTGATACTGACATTGTCTCCAGCCATAGAATGGGTAGAGCAAGCTTATCCACCTCAACCTTACCCAGGGCAAGAGAACAATTCAGTATTCCTGGCCTGATTGATCCTGGGCAGTCTGCTGTGCCTGCCAGCAAAGGGGTGAACTAGTGCCAACTGCAGTGGGTTTTTTGTGATTGGGCACTTATCCAACAGCCATTAGGTGGTGGTAGTTTTTTCGTGACTACCAGCCTGGGCTGGATTTGAACCAATAATCTACAGGTGAGTGGCTCCTTATCCCATTATTGTTTGCTTCCATTGAAATTGCCTGTAGTAATTTCTTTCTCTCCTCACTTCTATAGATGGAGTCTGCACGCAAGGCTTGGGAGAATTCCCCCAGTTTACCAGAACAGAACTCTCCAGGAGGTGCTGGCTCAGGCATCCAGCCTCCTTCCAGTGTTGGCGCTTCCAGTGGTGTCAGCTACAGCTCTTTTGGCGGTGTTTCTATGCCTCCTATGCCTGTGGCGTCCGTAGCACCTTCTGCATCTATTCCAGGTACCTGCCTCTGTTTGCCAGAAGCTGGGAATGGGTGACTGGGGATGGATCACTTGATGATTCCCTGTTCTGGGCCACTGTCAGGAAACCAAATACTGGGCTTAGATGGACCTTTGGTCTGACCCAGTCTGGCCATTCTTATGTTCTTGTTCTAGCTCCAAAGATCTGATGGCAGCAGGGCAATCCAAGATAACTGCCTTGGCACTTAACAATAGTTTGTAGCTCAGCTCACCTATTCCTGAACTGCCAACCTTTCTGCAGGTGGCATTAACATGTACTGGAAAAGGATGGGTGATCATTTAACATCCCATAATACCTACCTTGGAAAAATAATACTCACCTAGGGTAAGTGGCTGATGAGTAAAACCTCGTCACTAAGGTGAAGGACAGGCAAGTAGATTTTGTATATAGTCTGGTAATTTTCCTGTTTTGCAATCCTGGCATAATAAATCTGTGTAGCACTGCTGAGCTAATTGCTTGCTAAAATACCGATGAATTAGCTTTGTAGGTCTGTAGATTTCTATCTATTGTACTGTGCCTGTACCCCTCTGTATCCCTGGGATCTGCTTTTGCTGGAGTGAATAAGGTTAGCGTGTCACATTCTTCCTTCCCTTTTACTTCTAATTCTAGGTAACCACATCCCACCCCTGTATCTGGATGGCCATGTGTTTGCGAGTCAGCCACGCTTGGTCCCTCAGACAATACCTCAGCAGCAGAGCTACCAGCAGGTAAAGAATCAAGGCAGTTAATTCTTTTCTGGATGGGGAGGTCCTTAGAATTTCCCATTTATTCTTTCCTCTTGTAGTGGGCCAACCTACGTCCAGCCACGGGGAGCTAGATTGTGGCTCCGTTCAAAGTCTGTGAAAGCTGCTCCCCAGTGGATACTACAGGCGACTAACAGGGGAACAGGCTGATTGAAGAGGGGAAATTACCAGTTTTTGCACCAGTATCTTTTGACTGGGTTTAAGTGGGGTGGGCTCTGTAAAATTTGCCTTTGAGTGACAGAGTGCCTCTTAGTAAATTTCCCAGCACTATTTGTAGAACATGAAAACCGGTTTGAACCTCAGACCAGTTCCCTGTGGACGAGCGTCTCGCCCAAAAACCACCAACTAGTCACTACTAACTGGGAGCTCTGACAGTTTCAGCAAACAGGGTGTTGGATGGGCTATGGAGAATCCCTCCAGATAAGAGTTGAGGCACAGTGACAGAACCCCATGAGAGCTAGCATAGCTCTGACGTGATGGGCCTGTTCTATATACAGAGAGCTCCAGTCCCCTAAGGGAGTCAGTCTGATCCTTTTTTGAGCATTAAATTCCTATTCTCTCTCTCTCTCTCTCTGAGCCATCATTCACTACCTGTTCAGTCATGTGCTGACCTGAGAAATGACACTGGAGGCATTTGGGTGGAGTTGCAGCTTGGATAACTTTTGTGGTGGAGTGACTAGATGAAGAAACAGATGGTCTTTTAATACCACAGGAGGGTTTCTGACTGACTTAGTGTCTTTCAATCACCTTAATTTCCTGTGCAGGCTGCTGCTGCCCAGCAGATTCCGATTTCCCTTCACACATCTTTACAGGCCCAAGCTCAGCTTGGGCTGAGGGGAGGCCTGCCTGTCTCCCAGTCCCAAGAGATCTACAGCTCCATACAACCCTTCAGGTAACAGTTCCTGGGTTTGTTTCCCCATGGCCAGAGCTTTCATGTTTTGATCTGTAAAACACATTTGCAGGGGGGTTCTTTCCCCCTCCTTTTCCACTCTTGCTAATGTCCTGCCTTTGCAACTTTCCATCCCCTTTCCTGCCCACACCACAAGTGTTTGCACAGTACTCTCCGTTCCCCTCCTAACAGATGTAGAGGAGAGAGGGGTTCTTGTGTAACTAGGAGAATGCCAAGTGGAAAGCAGGGAGGGGATATTATTTCCATATATGACATTGGTGAGACCGTTGTTGGAATGCTTTGTCCAGGTATGATGTCCACACTTCAGAAAGGGTATTGAAATACAGGAAGGGGTTCAAAAAAGAGCTACAAGAATGATTCATGGGCTGGAAAATACACCTTAGCATGAGAGACGAGAAGAGCTTGATTTATTTGGCTGACTGAGAAGATGGAGGCAGCTTGATCCCAGCCCGTCAGTACCCACACGGGGAGTTGATCTCTGATAAGAGGGATCTTTAATCTAGAAGACAGAACAAAACCTGGTGGTTAGAAGCTGAAGTGAGAAAAATTCAAACTGAAAATAAGATGCAAATTTAAAAGCATGAGTAACTAACCACTGGAACAAGTTACCTAGAGCTGTGGTAAAGTCACCATCATTTGGTGTGTTTTTAAATCAAGACTGGGTCTTTCTGAAAGAGATGCTCTAGTTCAGCCACAAGCTATTGGGCTCACAGGAGTTACTATGCGACATTATAGGGGCTGCATTTTGCAGGAGACTAGATGATTGTAATGGTCCCTTTGAGCCTCAAGATGTATTAATCTTGATACAAGTGGCTTTCTATGGTAATGTTAAAGCCAGTCAAATCCTGTGTGAATCACTTTCACTTTTTTTCCAAACTACTGTGGACTTGTGTGGTATGTCCGTACAGTGTTTTAAAACCCCTGGCAGCCAGTCTCAGAGCCCGAGTCTACAGACTGGAGCTCATGGAGTTCGCACTACAGTGTTTTATAAACAGCTGTGCAGCCATTTGGGCTCAGGCTCTGAAGCCTGAAGAGGGGGTTGGGTTTCAAACCCCGAGCTCTGGCCCAAGCCTGAATATCTACTCAGCTGTTTTTAGCACCGGAGCATGAGCCTGAGTCTGTAAACCCAGGCTCCGAGGCTCACTGCCATGGGTTTTAAAATGCAACGTAGATGTATCATTGGTGACCTGGATCCTCCCTTACCACAAGCATTTCTACAGTTCTGGGCCCCTAACACAGTGCTTTGATGTACACTGTTTGGGTGGGAAATCGCACCTCTTCTCCTGAAAATGCTCATTCGAATGTGGGGATGAAGACTTCAGAACTTTTGGGGGTTTTCTGTCTACTAGTCATGTTACGAGTAGCTCTCTCTTTACTTTCTGCCGCACTTGAGCACAGTGGCCTTTCCAAGATGTCCATCATCTGTGGATAAATTAACTAGAATTGGTCAATTCTAGTTGATTTCACACTACTCCTGGTGAAGGACAAGCACCATGGTGCTGGCTCATAATTTTGAAGGAACTTCCCAGTGTGGGTGACTGAGACAATGCAGGATTCCTGCAGTTCCCATGGACGTTTGACCCTATCCCACAGAACACTTGCACAGTTCATTTGATTGCCCACCAGTGCTAAGAAAAGTCCCAGGTTTGGGAAAGCAGGCATGTTACAAGAAGGTGCATTTGGCAGAGGGATGCAGGGATGGTGGCTGCATACTGGTCTTCATGTGGTGCCCTTGGCCTGACCTTTCGATAAAAGAAACTGATCTGCTGAAAGATAGAAGCCTGGGTTCTCTCCTGCTGATGGAGATCACTCAAGTGCCCTAGGAAACATTCAGCGAAACAGTTTTTACCATCCAAGTTGGTTTGAGCTACTTACCAATACAGTCACTTCACTGCCACTGTATGACTGAAATTTGTAAAGAGAGAAATATTGATTCCATGGAAGTCAGTGACAAAACTCCTATTGACTTCAGTGAGATGGGGACTTAGTCCTAAGAGCTTTAGGATTAGTGTGAAAGGAACTGTCCAAAATTAAATTCTAGAGTTGGGAAAAAAAAAAGGGGAATAAAAACCTGTAGTTCCACTAGTTGATCTTTGTAGTAGAGATGACCTTTTAGAATGCTGTTTGCAGCCCACCGGCTAAATGCAGTTTAGGAAGTTGTATGCAGTCTCTAATAGGCTTTATCACTGAGCATTAACCTGTTTCTCTTCTTTAGGTCTCCAGTGTACATGCACCCCAGTCTGTCCCAGCCCAGTACCATGGTCCTGACGGGAGGTGCTGCTCTGAAGCCCCCATATTCTGCCTTCCCAGGCATGCAGCCCTTGGAGATGGTAAAAACACAATCTGGGTCCCCTTATCAGCCAATGAGTGGAAGCCAGACACTGGTTTATGAAGGCCAGATAAACCAAGCAGCCAGTTTGGGAGCCTCACAGATGATGGACTCCCAGCTTACACAGGTTAGGAACAAAACTAGCATGCTCCCCCTGTTTTTCGCATGTGTTCACAGAAGTGCAGTTTCTGAGATTGAGACTTAGTTGCTGTTTGTGGTGCACCATATGCTTTCATCAATAAGGCCTTCATAACGAGACAATAGTGATGTTAGAAGTACAGCACACCAGACTTTGAGGTGCTTTACTTGTTACATGTACCTCAGTATAAAATGGTCAACTTAGTGAAATTAAGTATCCTCTTTCTGCTGATGGCAAAGGCCTGTGATTTGTTTGTCCACTACTGATGTGACTGTTGCTTAGCATTTTCTTAAAGCTCTTACTGTGCTTTTGGGATCTGAGGCTGTGACATTGCAGTGATAGCTGCCCTAAGAGCCACAGCTTCAATAGGCCAACACCTCCCCAGATCTTTAGTAGTAACCATTTAAAAATCATCCGTGTTTTCAGGGTAATTTTGTTTGATCTTTAATTAAAAACCCATCTCTTTTTATTTCAACTCGTTGAGCGTTTTGGCCTAATTAACAATTTCTGCTAGTCTGTTGGGTGGTATCTTAATAGAAGTTTCACTGTGTTTTCATGTCATTCTCTTGCTTTTTTCTTTATTAAATGTAGTTCAGAAAGGCACAATAAATCCTACTGTTAGGGCAGCTGTGTTTATATGGATACTGAGCACAACTATTGAGTTGCTTCCGTGGAGAAGTATTGTAGTTGGCTGTAAACTTTGCTTATATTGCACAATACAGTAAATGTTTTAAAAATACAATAAAAACCAGAATATTCCTAATCTTTTTATCTTAAAGAGGGACTTTCATGCTGAGGGAGACTCAAGAAAAAGGATTGTTAATTACAGAAAGTAACTTAGCTGGGGAAAATGAAGAGGTTATTGGCCAACTAAGTATTTGAAGAAGTGCTTTATCCCTTGTAACCTGGTCTTTCCTTCCTGGATCACGTAATGAAGCCTTAATCCTCTGTCATTACAATGTGGTGTCATGGGAAGTCCCAAATCCAGCAATTATGCGAACTACCAGATCGAGTAAGAGGGAATGAGAGGCTGCGAGGGAGAGAACTCTTGTTTTAAAGATCTCTGATAACTAGCAGAAGTGGCAAGGAACAGAAGGAAAAGCCACATGCAAAGTGAATAGGTTTCTTGGACAGCGTGATAAGTATGGGCATCCACTTCATTTAAAAAAAAAAAAAAAAAAAAAGGAAGGAAGGGCAGCACGGCTTGCTAAGGATCATGGCAGTGTATATGAACTGTGCCTGAGTTTGTAAATGGTAGCCTCTTCTTGCCTTTTGTCCTCCCTCCATGTTTTACGAGCCCTTTTGAAAATTTGGTCTTTTTTAATAGCCATTGAGTCCTGAGTTAATTTTTTTAATCACTTTTAACCACCACCATCATCAATTGTTTCAAGAAGGGATTGAAGCCTGTCATGGAACGTAAAGCTGAGGCCAGTGTGAACCTTCCTGATGTTCCAGTCCCTGAAATCACACCAGCAGAGGAGTATAGCAGATTTTTAGATGTGGACATCGAGCTGAAAACAAAAGGTGAGCTGTCTGACGCCATTGTGGCTGCCATCACCACTCAGAGGGCTTGCCATGCAGTGACCACGAGGAAGACTGAAGAAGAACCGATGAAGGCTCCAGGCGATCAGGAAAGCCCTGTGTCTGAGCACAGTCTTGCTAGAACAGCACTTTATTAAAAGAACAAATGGTGTGGTTACAGGGTCTGGCAACTCTATCTTAAAATGATTTTCAGTATGAAAGTCCCTCTTTAATGTTCGCATCTGCATTTGTTCTATAGCAGTGTGTCAGGTTTAAGATACTTCTTTTAGGTATGCTTTTAAGCATAAAATGCTGTGCTTTTAAGGTATTAGTAGGGAACATGTCGAGATGGACCATTGTTATTTCCATTAAGTAATCACATGTAAATTATCATGCAGCTAACAATGCCTATGCCTGGGTCCCAGCTTCCTCTCCCCCGGTATGGTTCTGGCCAGCAGCCACTGATTTTACCACAGTCCATCCAGCTTCCTCAGGGGCAGAATCTGTCTGTCGGAGCTCCCCGCAGGATTCTTCCACCTGGATCTCAGCCTTCTGTCCTCACTACCAGCAGGGAGGTAAGGGCTATGTACTTCATGAACACCTTGGCATTCTTTAAGGAGTCTTGCATTTGGGTTTGGTCCCTCCATAATTTAAAAAAATAAAAAAAGGGGGGGGGGAGGGGTAGAGGGAAGCCTCTTGTGGGGTACAGTTCATCATTAATGGGGAGCCACGCTTGCTTACTGGGTCCTTATCTTCTAAACCAGTGATAGGAGTGGAAGCAAAGGGGCGCCATTCCTCCTGTCTCCAAAGCCCAAGCCACAGTCTCTCCAGTTCTTCTGCTGTTCATGATTCCACTTCTAGGAATCCGAACCCTCTCTGGATCCAGTTTGGAATTTCCATTTAAATTAAATGTAAATTCCAAGTTTTCCTAGAGATCAGATGGGTGGTTAACCACAGGCACACCTGGAACACTGCTCATAAAGTGCAACATAGTTGTAAAATGTCTCCATCTGAGTGGATGTATCAATGTTGTGTCTGATTAGATGTATTCTTATAAGGAGTGTTTTCTCGTGGAGAGAGCATGGGTTGCTAGAAGTCAGGCCTTTGTGTTCTCTTCCTGATTGTGCCTCAGATTGGGGCAAGTGATCTTGCCCGAGTGTCTCAATTTCCCCATCTGTAAAATGGGAATAATGATACTTGCTTCATAGGGGGTGGGGGCGAGGCTAAAGATTGATTGAAGTGTTTGTGAAGTGCTTTGAGATCTTTGGATATACAGAAGATATTTTCTAACTCATTTCCCTTCGTAGTCCTCCCAAATGGAAATGAAAGGGTTTCACTTCACAGATGGTAAACAGAACATGTCCTCCGGAGGATCTGTACCATCACCACATACTTACAGGTAAAGGATCCGGAGCTTAGCCCCATAGCTCTCGAATGAGGTCTTGGTTGAAAAGTGTTGAATGGGAAAGGGTATAGTACTTAGCACTTGCAGAGAAATGGTGTTTGTATTATGCTTTCTTCTGCAGGATCTACTGATGTCTTCAAACGTAGAATCTACGCTAGTCCAGATTCTGATGTAAAAGTGTCATTGGGACAGCTTTGTTGTTTGGGGGAAAAAAATCCCCACAAACCACCCTAATTAGCTCCGTGGCACTTTGGCGAAATGCAGAAAGTTACTGGGTTGCATCAGAGCCTTGAGATTCTAAGGCAATGGTGCCCAACCTTTTTGTGGCCAGTAGCACATTCATGTTTTCAGAAGAGTGTGGCAGATGCCAACAATTACTCACATACAGGACCGGCTCCAGGCACCAGTGGAGCAAGCACATGCCTGGGGCAGCACATGCTATGGGGCGGCATTCCGTCCATTCTGCAGAGTTGGAGGGTTTTTTGTGTGGTTTTTTTTTTTGTTTGTTTTTGGGGTTTTTTTGGCGCCAATTCTGGGCAGTGCGGAGAGAAGCCGGGAGGACAGAGAACACTGGCGCCCACAGCCTGGAGTACTCTGTCCCCAGCAGGTGCGGGGCCACGGCTTCTCTCCGGCTTAAGTTGCAGCCCCGCGCCTGCCAGCGACCGAGAACACTGGCACCTGCAGTCTGCAGCCCCGGAGAAGCCGCAGCCCCGCGCCTGCCAGCGACCGAGAACACTGGCACCTGCAGTCTGCAGCCCCGGAGAAGCCGGAGAGAAGCCGCAGCCCCGTGCCTGCCAGGGACCGAGAACACCGGTGCCTGCAGCCTGCGGCCCCGGAGTTCTCGGTCCCCAGCAGGTGAAGGGCCGCAGCTTCTCTCCCCTGCTGGGCACTAGGTGGGCGCACATAAATGCCCCGGTGGGCGCCATGGTGCCTGCGGGCACCGCGTTGGGGACCACGGTTCTAAGGGAATTAAATTGTCAGAATTCTAGTTTTGTCCTCACAAGCCCAAGTAGCTGAGGGACTAATGTCCAGAAACTCTAAAACCTCAGACTCTGAGCCTCCTTGATTCTTAGTTGCATTTTCTCCCCCGTTTAGTGAATGTGCTTTCACTTGGGTTGGCATTTTTAAGAGCTCAACTGGCCATATAAGGATGTTCTAATGCACAACTTGCCCTGCTACTTGCGTACTCTGAAGGGACCTTGCTTTCACACTGGCGATGTTCCTGTTCCATTGATAATTCTCCATGTATGCTCTCATCCCTTTGATTTGTAGGCCTAGCTCTGCCAGCCCCAGTGGGAAGCCATCTGGACCAGCAGTCAATATGGGTTCCGTGCAGGGACACTATGTACAACAGGTAGAGTATGTTAATATCTTTTGAGTCTTGTCCTCAGGGAATCTGCTCTTGCATGCTGCCAGATTCATAGAGATCCTATCATTGTGTTTTGAGCTGACAGGCAACCATGCCTGTGCTGTTGGCAGTGCTAGGATGTGGAATTTGCTTCCTCTTGACATCCCTCTGTGTGTGTTTGTTTCGCATGCACTTTATCTAGATATCTATGGTGAGCCCATTAGCAACACTGACTGTTTTTCTTCCTTAACATGATTCTGTTAAAGGGCTTTCCCTGTGTTTATGCTGTTTGGTATTTTGATTTGAATAACTATAGCACCTAAGAACCCTAAGTCATTGACTAGGACCCCATTTGCTAGGTGACCTTGCAGTTCTAAGTAATCTGCCCCACTCCAGCCTGTTCCCACTTCTTATAAGAAAACTGAAGCATAGATAAGTGTGTATTGTTATGGTAATGTTGGCTCCTTAATTGTTACCGTCCTCCAGACTTGGTTTTATTTATTATACATTTATTGTATTATTATTGAGCACTCTAGTGGAAGATAAGGACATACCAGAAATAAAATATATTACTCCATCTATTTCTTGGTCTTTATCTACCCACACGTGAGACCAAATGACTGAAAACTCCCCAGGGAAAGCAGATGAGAAGTTACCTTGGTTTAGCCGGAAGGTTTCTCACTAAAAGTTGAGGATGGCACATACGGGGAGGTGTGGATACTGTTCCCAGGCCTGCCACAGATTTGCTGTGTGACCTTGGGGAAGTCAGTGTCTTTTTGTTTTCCCTGTCTATAAAAATTGGGGTGGGGAGATGATGTTGAAGCTAAAATAGCTCATGATTGCAAAGAATTTTGGGATACTTACATGTGAAGTGCTTTAGAAGGGCAAAGTGCCCCAAAAATGGGGAGTACTAGAATTTTGGAGCAAATTTGAGTGACTATCTTAGTCTTGTAGGTGGAGATACCAGCTTCAACGCACAGCCAACAAATTCACATGCTTGACAGATTTTAGCTATATTGCTGGGTGTGAGGTGCTCAGAACCTATGGTGATGGGCCACACAAGTATCCCTATGTATCCATGAAGAGGTAATCAGAAACGAGAGGGAAGAGTAATTGAGCAATCTCTGGCAAAGCAGTAGCCCAAGTAACCTTCTGCAGGTTGCTAAACCTCGCTTTAGGGAAGCTGGTGTTAAAATTGATACCTGCTTTTATTGCTTTGGGAGGGAACTGACTAGTAGTGTGCCAAATACTTACCAGTAAGAAGCCTTTACATTGGAGCTGCATGGACAGTTATGCTGTACACCTTTGTCTTTGTTCATTCCTAGGTCCCCTTGATAGCTAATTCTTTGTTTCTCTATGTCAAAAGGCAAAGCAGCGAGTGGATGAAAATAAAACCAACCTGGGAGCTGTGAAATTACAAGAACCATCCTCTGCAAACCAGATGAAGCCGGTGCGCACGGGAGCAATCAAACCTCAAGCTGTAAAAGTGGAGGAAAGCAAGGCCTAGGAGAGCCCGTGATCACCCACTGTCTTTACTGGCTGAGAGAGGCATTGCAGTTCAGCCTGTACCCCACTGGAAGTTCTGAAAATCTGGCCAGATCCACCACCAACCCAATACTGACTAAAGCAACATAATCCGAGCCCCTCTCCCAACAAAGCAGTTTGAAACAATGGATAAGACATTGACCTGCTTGCTCAGAAACCAAACCACCCACCTGCTCCCATGTGACTGTTGAGTGGCTCAAGCCATTTTTATTTTCATACCCCACCCACAGGTAGCCAGGATAGCTCCTTTGGCAAAGCCAATCCTTCTCCTTCCCTACTTCTGTCCGCAGAATGACAACAGGGGGAGAGGGTTAGCTGGAGGTTTTTCATTTTAAAGGCAGCTGAGGTTTTTACAAAAAAAAAAAAAAAAAGGCAAAAAAAAGCTATATCTTTGTTTATTGCAAAACTTTTATATGTTCTCTCATTCCCCCTTCTCTCTGCCCTCTCATTCCTCCCAGAAGATAACTCCTCAAACCAATATCATGTTCTGAGATAGAACCTGCTTAATTTTATATACAGTTCTGTGCAACATTGACAGTTGTGACTCTCTTAAATTGAATTGTTTCGGTGTTCTCCCCCCAGGAGGTTTAACCTTCCACATTATTTAAGAGAAATACAGGACAGTTAAGGCATTCAGTCATTTTTTAGTATTTTGGTTTTAAGCTAGAAGCAGTGCTTGCTTTAGAAGTAAATGTGTAACAAAGGTATATAGTAGATCAATGCATTAATCTTGAAACTCGCACCACTTAACTGTAGCTTTGGGGTGCCCTGAGCACAACAAAATGTGGCGTTTTTGTTTTAAGGAAAGGCACTGAATTTCTGTTGCAAGCTCATCTGGATCTAGTTGTTTCTGTGGGTTGGGTTTTGTTTTGGAGACTGCCAAATGCACAGTGAAAGGTAAATCATGGATTTACAAAATGTAAAATCTGTTAATGACTCTTCACACCTTGCATGGGTCAGAAGAGTTGGCTAGAGCCAACAGTTCTATTTGGACTACTTTTTGTAGTTGTGATGCTCTCGCTATTCTCCACCCTTGGCCGCTCTAATTCTTTATGCCTCCTTGCCTTGTGGGGCTGCTCTGTTTTCCCCAGGAGCTGATCTCTGAGCTTCACTCTCCCTTCTTTTCCAGATCTTGCTCTCTGCTTCTTTCTCGTCTTCACAGCTTTTTGCACAACTCCCATGGACACAAACCAGTGGGAACCCCTCCTCCCACCTCTGCATACCAGTCATAGTACACAAATTCAGTTGTTTTTTGCATCAGAAGCATATGGTTACATAGTGGCAGTTTGGATTCATCCCTATGTTCCTTCCTTCCCCAGACTAACAACAAGTGGTTCTCTCTTTTTGGTGCAGTTGCGTACAGTGGGTATGCACTTCCTCAAAAGAATTTGGGGGCATATTAAAAAAGGTCCAAATGGGAAGGGTGGGGTTTTTTTTTTGTTTTTGTTTTTGGTTTCGGGGTGTGTGTGTGTGTATGTATATCTATCTATCTATCTTGCAGGAATTACTTGCCAGTTCCTGAAGGTGCTTGGGTCCTAAAGCTGATATCGGTCTTAAGTAAACTGAACCACCTCCAGCTAACTTGTTTGTACTATTTAGCTCTTAAAAAACAAAGAATGGACTAGGTTACTCTGAAATGAGGGAAGGAGAATGTCACTTCTCTGGTAGATGGTAGCCTACTGACTGTACCATCTACCTATGCTAGATGGCAGCAGGTAAATTGCTGGTGGTTCCAAAGAAGACATTTTGAACAAAGAATGTAATTGGGAAGTGGTCTGAAAGTGTTTTTTTAGAAGAGCAGGTTCTCCAGGATTTTCTAGACATGCATTTGAAGTTTTAAGCTAGGTATAAATCAGGTTTATACATTAACATTAGAAAGAGCTTAGATACCTGAACTAACTTAGACATAGTAATGTCCCCTCAGATCATGGTAAAGAACCCTGAAGAGATTGGGATAGATTGGTACTTTTAAATAAACAAAAAAACAAAAACAGAACTTTCTTTTTAATTTTGTGGATTTTTAACTTTACAGCAGTGTGTCAGCATGTCTCTAGCACTCTACAAAGTACAGACCTTGAGAATTAACGACACATAGAGCCTTCAGAAATCTCCCAAACTTGTTTTCTCATCTGCTAGTCGTCATTCTTGCTCCCAACATTTTCCAAAGACTCCTCCACCAGTGAGTCATCCAGCCTCCTTCTATCCCTGTCTCCCTCCCCATCTTCTCTTCACCTTGAAATATTGTGATCAATTGAATTGGCTAAAATTTCTTTATTACATTGTGTGCCCTCTTCTAATTCTTTGCCCAGCTGGCCCAAGATAATATCAGACCAGAGTCTAATGGCTAAAGACTTATCCAAGCCTCTTTTCTCTTTCCTTCCACCCGTAGACACACTATTTAGTCTTTTCAAAGACTCAGATCTTTTTCCTTCATCATATACGACTCTTGAATGGTCCTCTGTGTTGGAGAAATCAGGTTATTGCTAGATATGAGATGTTTCAGTCCCTCTGGTGTAAATGCCATCAGAACTATAGTTCTTCCTGTTGAAAAAGGTCATCCCTCTTTCTCCTTTACCCTCTTCATCCCCAAACAGAATAAAACACTAAAATTTATTTATATGTATTTGATGTTGTAGGTCTAGGTGAAAAAGTAAATGTTTCACTGCTCTATTTATATATTATGTCTGAATTATTCTGTGCAGGAAAGGCCAAGAAATGCATGAGAGCTTCATTCCATTCATCACCTTTCCGTGACTGTCAGCTGTGGTTTACAAGACTTTCACTTAATGGATTTTTGTCTGATGGAAAGCAGTTTTAGAGCCCAAAGTTTTAACTTCTCTGCCATGTTGTTTGTTAGCGCTAGTACAAGGTTAGTGCAGCCTGTGATGTTCTTGAGAGTCAAATAAATGGAACTGTCTCCAGTCCTCAAGGTGCAGAAATGTAAAGGTCTCTGGGCCCTATACCAATTCATCTTTGGGAAGGAGAGGTTGAAGATGCATGGAATGTTGATGGATTTATAGGTGGTTACTTCTACTTGCCATCTGCACTCCACTGCTGAAATGTGGGGCTCTGTAATGATTTCTTTGCTGCTGAAATTTGCTTTATCTGCAAACTGGCTGCCAAACAGATACAGTATGCAGTGGGAGGGAGAGGTGGAATCCGTACTCGCAGAAGTATTCAGAGGCTGACTGTATTCTGCATTTTAACCAGACTGTTTAGTGGAAGGGCTGAAGCATGTATGTGTGTAAATACGATTCTATTATGCACAGTGACTGCTGGCCTGTCAGCTGCATTCAGTGCTGCCTGCTTTCCTCTGTGTTCAGTCTGCTTTTAGCTCTCAATTAAAAAAAATTAACGTGTGTTGAGAAAGAAAGAACAGGTTAAATCAGCACAGTCACCAGTGAAGCAGGTGGTGGTGTTGATCTTTCATAACTCACTGTTGGCTTTCCCATTTGACAGCTGTACAGCATTCAGTAACTCTGAAGTGTTCTCAGCCCATTGAATCTCATATGTGTTTGTGTACATGCAGAGAGGCACGCCATTTAACAGATTTCCTTGCGAGAATGCTGCAAAGCTACAAGCTGCCCTGTGGTTCATGTGTATATTTATATATATATATATATATATAAAAAAAAACGGAGCTTAGCATTTCTGCTATGTCTCACTTTTTGGCAGGCTACTATATTCACTTTTAAACGAGCATCACTCCATGCTAAGATCTGTTCTGTTGCATTATGTTATCCTTCTTTGGTTTTGCTCCTGACTGGTTAAGCACAGATTAATTTCTTGGAATGTCAACTATTTTTGGCAGACAGCCCCCAGTTTCCTTGTATGAAAGATTTCTCTTATGAGTAAGAATTACATTTACAATAACAAGCAGAATCCTTGTAATGTAGTTGTGGCCCATCAATAAGAGATGAACAATTACTAAAGCAATGGAACTACTGGCTGTGTGAAGAGGCAGAACCAGTCCAACTATGTATTTTTGGCTTTTTTTTATTTTTTAAATCCAAAGGCCACCAAGTGGCATAGACAACCTCTTGGATTTAATGATTTGACCCTAGCACCTCAAGATGTCTGCAGTCAATAGCTAACTGGTAGCCCTGGGAATCACAGCAGCAGCAATGGAAGCACTCACTCTTTAGCATGTCAAGGCATTGTCCTTAGTTGGAATCCTTTCTCTGGTTCTGTATAAATTGCATTCATTGTTTCTAAAGGGGATATTGTACTCCATAAAGCTTATAACCTCATGACCTGTATAGTAAAGTTTTTTTTGGCCTTTCCTCTTTGTCTTTTCATGTAGACCAGATATTTGAAAGGGCAGACGATGGATAAATGTGTAATCTGCAACCTGTTTATATTTTTTGGAAACTTTAACTTGGACCAGAACTCAAATCACGATATCACCAGGCCAGTGGTGGCACACTCTTTATTGCCCTTTTCCCTTATTTTCCGTACCTATTGTTTCTCCTTTCAAATATGTGATTGTATTAGCTCTTTCCATATGAAAGAATTCTCCTTATTTAAATAAAAAAGTTAAAAAAATAAATAAAGCGGATTATGCTTTTCTCAAGTTTCCTGTGTGATTTTGTTTGGTTTATATTTTTAGGAAGAGATTGATGGAGCTAGGTTTTTATATTGTGCCTATTACCATGCTCTCTGAACACTTAATGCTACACTTAGCATTCTCTACCATAACTAAACAGATGTTTTTGCCTTTCTTAATGGTTTACAGTACACGCAATTCCTATTGTTTCTAATAGCTTATTTATATCATTGTGATACCTAGGGCCCCCCTTGTACTAGGTATTGTACAGGCTAGTACCAAGGAATATAGTGCTTGTTACCGTGTATAGACTAACCAGAAGAGTGGGAGTTCTGCCAGTCGGTTGTAAGCCCTGTTGCATACCTATTCTTCTGCAGAGTACAGCTCCATCAATGGAGGATGTAATGTAAACACCACAGGGGGGAAAAGTGCCTGCATCCCTCCAGCAGTAAGAGCCATGCCAGTGTGGGGAAAATGCTGATAAAATTTCCTATCTCTAACTAGCTCTTTCATTGCAGGAAGTGGCTTCACCTCTGTGCCTTAGTTTCTCCCGTATAAAACAGACTACGTTTCGGCTTCCCACGGTGCGGCTTTAATACGTGTTCGATGGAGCCACCCAGCCATGGCTTAGCTGTTGAAATTTGCATGTGCGACTCCTGCTTTCCCATCCCCGTGAGGCCACGACCCTCCTCAGGCCCAAGCAGCCAGGGGGTTGCTGCCATGGCAACAGGGCCTTTCCGCTGTGCGTCTGAGGTTAGGGCGGGAGTTACGCACGGCAGCTTCCGGATCACGTGACCACTGACGAAGGGCAGCCCCGCCCGGGGATGAGAGTGGTCGGCAGCCGGGGTCCCGGCCGCGCTCCCAGCGTGGGACGAGGCGCAGGCGGGCCCGTGCCCGGGGGGCGGGGCGCTGCGCTCGGGCGGGTGACGTGGGTGCGCGAGCCGAGGCGGGGGCTTAGCGGGGGCGACTCTCCTCAGCGCAGCGCGCGCGGCCGGGAGCAGCCCCGCGACCCAGATTCCCGCCTGTGGGGCGTCACCGCGAGCCTCGGAGCCTCCCGGGGCAGGCCCGCGCGGCGTTAACATGGGCCTCGGCTGCCCCAGAGACAGGCCCGGCCGCGGGGCTAACGGTAGTTCTCGGGCCTAGTGCCTGGCCTCAGGCTGAAGGGACGCGCAAGGATCTCAGTGTATTGAGGTGAGACGCTGCCCCTGGTCTCTCGTTTTCCAGGCGCTGCCCCCATCGCTCCAGGGCTGTGGCATCGTCCCATGGGTGTTCTGCACAAGCACGAGGGTTTTTCCCTCTCTAGGCTGCAATAAAGTCCCTTCATCAGTGTGTCTGACTCGCTACAAATGGCACCGTGAGGTTAATAGTTTATCGCAGCTCTGTGTCCAGAGCAAATCTATTCCGTTTGGGAGCGTCCACACACTGGGGGAGGGATAGCTCAGTGGTTTGAGCATTGGCCTGCTAAACCCAGGGGTTGTGAGCTCAATTCTTGTAGGAGCCATTTAGGATCTAGGGCAAAAATCTGTCAGGGGGTTGGACTAGGTGACCTGAGGTCTCTGATAGTCTATTATTCTAATTTTGCCAACTCAGCCTGGGGTCTGTGAGACTGGCTCACACTTAATCAGCAAGAAAGCATCCCAATATGAAATGTAATTTTACAATGATGCTGCTGCTGATGTATGAAACAGGATAAATAGCCAAAAGTCTCTCCTTGAGCTGAGTTGTGTTGTTCTGCAGGGCTAACGAGTTAAAAATAGGGAAAATGTATGAAACTCATAAGGGCAGGAAATGGCTATTTGTGTGGAAGCTGATTGAAATGGTATCTGCCAATTTTAGGTAGATACTTATTAGAGTAGAGCAGCATTTTAGGATTATTGTTGCACAGGTTGCATATAGAAAATATTTCACTTGCAGACTGGAAAAGAGAATACTGGAAATGCTGTTGTCCTAAACTGCTGGCAGTGCCTTAGATAAGTGACTTATTTCTGATCAGAATGGTAACTGCAGCTGTTTTCTTCTCCCACTTTGCTTTCAGAGGCTTGACCAAACCATTCTGCAGGATGTTGGGATTCCTGAAGCAGCCTGTTGTGGTCACTGCAGAGATCAATGTGAATCTGGTGGCTCTGACTGTGATGGGATTAGTAAACCGGCTCTGGGCACTCTCCTACCCACGGGCTGTGGTGTAAGCACAGCGCTTCACTTCCCATTTAAAATACATGGGATTTTTTTTTCTTTAAAGTTTGTGAGTGAGAATGTAATGGTGATGAAAGGTTCTGGATTGCTGGCTCAGGATACTTACATCCTGGTGTGGATTCAGCGCATGCAGTGGCAATGCAAGCATCCTCACCAGCATGCCTCAACCCTGACCTAGAGGACTGAAAGGGATGCCAAATCTCTATGCTCCATTCAGTCCCTCTGCTGAGATTGCCAAAGGAGGAGTCAGTTAATGTCCCCATCACTAAGGTATGGGCATGTTGTGAGATGTTTCCCGTTAGACTTGACACTTTTCTTTCTCTGTGGTGTTTCAGTTTTGATGAAGTTTACTATGGCCAGTTTGTGTCTCTGTACATGAAGCGGATCTTTTTTGTGGATGACAGTGGCCCGCCATTTGGCCATATGCTGCTAGCTTTTGGAGGTAGGGCTCCATTGAACTTTAATTTAGGAAGCATTTATTGCTCTTTGCTTTGGGGAAAGAGGAACAGGTTGCAGATACGCTTTCAGTTCTCAAATTCTATCCTTGTGGAGGAGAAGGGATAGGGCAGAATCTCTTCCACAGAGACCTTGCTGATTTCATGTGTGTAGTGTATTAAATTTCTCCCCGTAGGAATGTGCTACTTACGGAGCACCAGTACTGGCAGCAGTAAGTAGTACACAGTAAGTAGCAGATTCCTATGGGGAGCAATTTAATACACTACACCTGGGTAGAGGAGGCTGTTCCTCCCCAAACAGCCTGGCCCCGTCCCACTTCCTGCCCCCGACTGCCCCCTTCAGAATCCCTGACCCATCCAACCCACTGCTGTTTGTCCCCTGACTGCCCCCTCCTGGGATCCCCCGCCCCAACCCCCCCCCGGGACTCCCCCCATATGCAATCCCCTCCGCTCCCTGTCCGCTGACTGCCCTGACCCCATCCACACCCCCGCCCCAACAGGCTCCCTGGGACTCCCACGCCTATCCAACTGCTCCGTGACGACCCCCCGAAACCCCTTGCCCCTCCCCACCCTCTTACCATGCCACGCAGAGCACCGGGACTGGCAGCCGTAAGTAGTACACCTTAAGTGGCAGATTCCTATGGGGAGCAATTTAATATACTACACCAGCCCTCCATACAGTTTCAGAACACTGATGTGGCCCTCAGGCCAAAAAGTTTGCCCACCCCTGGGCTAGTGGCTTGGAGTGCAGGAGCGGGGAAAGTGGTGTAACTCTGCACATGTACCATTTGCCATGACCCCTACCCATTTCCCTATTACGGTGGAGGTTCTCCCCCACACTTTTATCTTACTCCCAGGCAAATAGGAGGACCTGGAGAGGTTAGAGCATTGGGAATAGTAGGCAACAAGAGAAGATTCAGGCCCCAAAAGTGTTAAGTCCAGGGAGAGGAAAGGGACAATATAAAATGGGGAGGATTAACTAAGCAGTTGCCCCTTTCATGTCAGTGTGTGGTTTATTTTCATATTGTCTCCTGCATACTATCCTAAGGTAACTTTTTCATGTAATAAAGCACTGCTGCAAGGGAGATGTGCATCTGGGCGAGATGGTCCATATCTAAGTATAAAAATACTGAGGAGACACTCATGGGGATGCAGTGGGAGGCTAACTCTGATTACTCTCCATAGAGATTTGTTTTTTAATTAACCTTCAAAATTTTATCACCCATTTCCATGTGTCACTCACTCTAGCCACATCTGCTGTTCTTTTTCAGGTTACTTAGGAGGCTTTGATGGAAACTTCTTGTGGAACAGAATTGGGGCTGGTAAGAGCTTATTTTAACAGTGTCTCATTCTTCCAACAGAATAGAGCTGCGTTTCAGAGATGATTGATGATTTTTTAGTCACTAATAGAAGCAGAGGGGTTTTTGTTTTTGTTTAGTTTGTTTACTTGATCTTGGTGATGTTTCATCAGAAGAGATGTTAAATCAAAGTCTTCTGTATGACTGCAGTGGATGTTTCAGAAGATGCTAAAGATCCCACAGCACGGAAGAAAGTAAGGAGTAATTATAAAAGGCAGCCTAGTCCAGAGGATAGGTTAATGGGACTGAGAATCAAGACACCTCCCAGCTCTCAGATTGACTTGCTGTGATACCATGTGCAAGTCCCATTTGCCTGGTTTTCAGAGGTGCTGAGTATCCACAGCTCTCAGTGATTTCATTTCGAGTTGTGGATACTCAGTTTTTCTGAACGTCCTACTTCACTTTACCCATCTTTAAAAAGGGGAAGAATGATACTTGCCTATTTTCTGAAGCCCTTTGAAGTCTACAGATGAAAGCACTGTATAAATGTGAAGGATTATTATTATTATTAGCCTACGTTCCTTCAGATAATTAGGTTCTAATGTCCCCTAACTGTGAGTAAAAGAAATTGCAGGATGGTGCTACAGCCCCACATTGCTGATATCTTAGCCCTTTGTTTATAAACAACATGGGGCGATACCTTGAGTCTGAGAAGAGTTGTATGAAACCAAATCCTATTCTTCTTGCAAACACCAATACAATAAGCAAAGGCTTCTAATGCTCTTGTCCTCCCACTGTTTTCTGTTCTAGAGTACAGTATGAACGTGCCCGTTTGGTCCTTGCGGCTGCTGCCAGCACTAACTGGTGCCCTGTGTGTACCTTTAGCGTACCAGATTTTGGTAGAGCTGCACTTCTCCCATTGTGCTGCGTTTGGAGCTGCCCTCCTGATCCTCTTCGGTAAGGATTGTGCCTTCAGCCTTACTCTCCATACAGAGGGGGAATGATCCGCTTTCCCCTTTGAATTCTTCCACGCTGAATTTTTAGTGCATGTGGCAGTTAGTAAGAGCAGTGCTGAGAGTTAAGGAGGTGGGTGCTGCAGTAGCTTCTCCCACACAGCTCTGACAGTGCATCAGTCCTGATCAGCATATCCTGCTATTCAGTCCTGAGCCCCACACACAGCTCTTCCCATGCACTTCAATTCTGACCTGCAGCACAGCCTGCAGTTCCAGCCCTGCTCCTAACTAGACACTACTAGGTCTCTCTATTATTGAACAAAGAGGAAGGTTTGAACCTCACAGCCATGCGGGCATCTTTATTTCTTTGCCTTTGAGGAGCCTCTCTGCAGGTTCTTCCTCAGATTTCTGTAATATACTGGGAATGGGTGTGCATGACAGAAGGGCCATACCTCAGCTTTAGATTTCAGCAAGTCTTTTCTTCTTCCCCTCACCCATCTGCCATTTCCCATGCTTGAAAGGTTTCTCAAACACAGAGCATGGCTCTGTTTCTCATATCAAGCTTATAATACTGTGAAAAGATCTTTGTTTTGCTTTCTTTGGAAATGTTTCTTTGATTCTCAGTTGAGCAGGTCTTTAGAAGTCCTTATTGTTGATGGTATTGTTGCTGCCATGAGTACTGCTTGACAGTTTTCCTACCAATAATTTATGCCTAATTTGGTGTGTATATATCTTCTCCTTCTGTTTCTAACAGAGAACTCTCTGATCACTCAATCCAGGCTGATGCTCTTGGAATCAGTACTGATCTTTTTTATCCTGCTTGCAATTTTGTCCTACCTGAAGTTCTACAATTTACAGAAGTGCAGGTAAAACTGGTTTTCATTCCTGGGCGTTGGATAACCTTCCAGTTAGTTGTAATAAGCCATTCATCATTTAAGTATAAAACATTTGTGCCGCTTGGGGTTTTTTTAATTGCCATGTAAATAAATACATCAAAGGCTGTCTGGCACCAATCATAATAATCTTGTGTGTGGTATACTGCAAACCTTATTTGGGGTGTGGGCTAGTGGTTCAAATTCGAGCCAGGGAGGCAAGAATCCTTATCTAATCGTAGCTGTGTCTTGGGCAACTCACTTCATTTCTCTGCGCCTCAGAATCCCCTCTGTAAATGGGGATAATTATACTTGACCACTCATAGTGATGTTGGAAGGATTTTATCTTCCAAGCAATTTGAAAGTTTAAATTTATATTGGAATTGGAAAAGGTTCAGAAAAGGGCAACAAAAATGATTAGGGCTATGGAACGGCTTCCGTACGAAGAGAGATTAATAAGACTGGGATTTTTCAGCTTGGAAAAGAGACAGCTAACGGGGAGATGATTGAGGTCTATAAAATCATGACTGGTAAGGAGAAAGTAAATAAGGAAGTGTTATTTACTCCTCACAACACAAGAACTAGGGATCACCAAATGAAATTAATAGGCAGCAAGTTTAAAACAAACAAGGAAATATTTCTTCACACAACACACAGTCAATCTGTGGAACTCTTTGCCAGAGAATGATGATGTGAAGGCCAAGACTATAACAGGGTTCAAAAAAGAACTAGATAAATTAATGGAGGATAGGTCCATCAATGGCTATTAGCCAGGATGGGCAGGGATGGTGTCCCTAGCCTCTGTTTGCCAGAAGCTGGGAATGAGCGACAGGAGAAGGATCACTTGATGATTCCCTGTTCTGTTCATTCCCTCTGGGGCACCTTGTCATTGGCCACTGTCAGAAGACAGGATACTGGGTTAGATGGACCTTTGGTCTGACCCAGTATGGCCGTTCTTATGTTCTAAAGTGTTGTTTAAATGATAGTGGGGTTGTCTTGGCTTCCTTATAATTTAAAAAAAATCCCTTGGCTGTTTCTCCCTCATTGCCAGTTCCTGGTCTGGAAAATTTCCCTGTGCATAGAAATAAAGAGGGTGACAAATATCCCTATTAGTCATTTATTATTGCTCATGGGCACAGAGTCAACTTAGAAATCTTAGTCTCTTCTCGCCTGGCTGTGTGTGTTCTCTGATTCTTGCAGAGCCCCATTTAAAATAATAGCCTTTAAACTTAGCCCAGCCTGTGGCCTAGCCCATTGCTTTATTGCAATATTGGAAGCTGTGCAGACTCTCAGTGCTCAGAATGACTTTTCAAGGTCAGGAGAAGTGTTTAACATCCACACCTAGACCAAGGATAACAATCGCTGTCCTAGGAGGCCTGATGTAAACTACTATTAGCATAATAGAATTCTAGTTGGGTGCCTGTATCTTACTGTGTTTTCTCTCCTTTTGTCCCTTTATCTAAGCCCCTTCACTGCAGGCTGGTGGTTTTGGCTTTTACTGACTGGAGTTGCTTGTTCCTGTGCAGTTGGGTAAGAACTGACTTCTCCTGTCATGTTGTTTTACTAAACTCCCAGATTGCTTTAGTGTTCACCATCTCAGCCTTTGCTTTGCTGTGTTATCAAGAGCTCAGCTTTCCAAGACTCGCTCTTGATGCTGCAGCTAGTTGTGGCACATCTGTCTGTAGCAAGCTTCTCCAGGTTTTATTCTTCATTGAATACCCTTGAAATAATCAATGAGCCAATGAAATCAATCCACATAAAGCAGTGACAGACAAACTGATGGGGATTGTACTGAAAAGAATGAAATACATGTATTGGTACAAGCCTCTATCAGAGATGGGCCTTCTAAAACTGAGACCTGGATTTCAACTCCTACTCCCAACTTTGTGTTTGTTTGAGTTCAGGGACACTCCATACTCTACCTTGTGATAGGCTGCCTTGTTATCAACAGCCTCTCCGCCTTTGTCATTAGCAAGCAAATAGCCACTTCAGAGACCAAGCCACAAAGCATCTGATTCAACCAGCGTACAGAACTGGAGCACCAGTGTCACTGGGCTTGGGAATTCCTTGCTCAAGAGAGAGTTTGAATACGTACACCTTGCATTAAATCCTGTCTATAGTCTGGGTATGTTTACCCCAGTTTGATCTTTGTGTGCTGTCTTCTCAGGGTAAAATACATGGGGCTTTTCACCTACATGCTGCTCTTGGCCATCGCTGGAGTCCACTCCTGGCACTTGATAGGAGACCAGACCTTGTCAAATGTAGGTAGCCTAATGTACTCGATAAATAGCATGTAATTACATTCACAGCATGCATCCAGAGAAGGAGGCGCAAGCTAAAAGCCTTCTAAACCATCAGCTAGTAATTCAACACTTGAAGAAATCCTAGGTGTGTGTTGCAATTAAGCCTACTGTTATGGTCTGGAAGCCCTCTGCTTGCAGAACTATGGCCCAGCTATGTTATAGGAAAAAAGCAGGGTCAAGTTTGAGATAAAGTGTACGTGTGTAGCTTTTCTGGTGCCGAACTGTATTTCTGAACAGGAAGTGGCTTGCCCTCCTGCCCCTGCTGCTACCCATCTTTAATATGGTTTGACAGGGTCTTCAGGTTAAAACCTATCCAATTTCAGTGTATCCTGTGCACCCCAGTCTGACCTTGCAGGAGAAGTGATTAAAGTGTCCGCAGTGGTAAGTCCACAGGGAAGTTGGGGATTTTTTTTTCCTTTTCCTTTTTAAAAATAACCAAGTACCTGGTTATCCTCAATAGCTGGGAAAGGGGTGGGGGAGCAGGGGAATACACAGATCTGCTTACTTTTTCCCAGCTCTGCTGCATGACCTCAGGCAAGTTGCTTCGTCTGTCTGTGCCTCAGTTTCCCCATCTGTAAAATGGGAATATCCTTCCATGTTTCACATAAATGTTGTGAAGCTTGATTAAATAACACTGTAAAGTGCTTTGAGATCCTGAGCTGAATTAGCCTTATTACCTATCAGTGGGGGAGAGCTGCACAAAGCTGGGACTTACCTGAACGGATGTAACAGTGAGTTCTTTGTATTCTGCCAGGTTTCTGTGTTGTGCCATTTGCTGGCGAGGGGAATAGCTCTAGTAGTCATCCCAGTAGCAATGTATCTGTCTTTCTTCTACGTTCACTTGACTTTGCTATACCGCTCAGGACCTCATGACCAGATTATGACCAGTGCTTTCCAGGCCAGCTTGGAGGTAAGGAAAGCGGGAGTGAAGGAAAGGAGATGTTGGAAGTGGGTTGTGCACATACCCTCTGTTGTGGAAATGGACTAAATTATCACCGTGAAATACTTGCTCCTTTGTCCTCATCTTGCTGCAATTGTGCTATAAAATGGCTTTAAGCTGAAATAGTGAGGAAGTGCTTAGTCCTAATAGTAAGTGAAAGCTCTGTCCCCATCTCTGTCCTGGGGCTTTCCTTTGTACCAAGAGCAATGTTTGCTGTCCCACACAAAATATGCCCACTCTTCCACATAAGAGCACAGTCATGTTGGTTATGCCAGTGGAACACTACTGAAGTCAATGGAATAAGTTTCACAAGTAAATGAAATAATGAAATCACAAGGGGGTTTTAAAAATACCCAAACCCAGAACTGGAGGGAAACTATCTAGTTAGGGCTACAAGATCAGTAACATGTCCCTAAGACAGTGGGTCACCTATACATAGAGCCCTGTTTTATTAGCAAATGCAAACCAACATCAAATAAAATGAAAAACTCGCCCTCTAGTGGCAGCTCCTGTCCCACCACTCACTCAGATTTGGCCCCTGTCATCATGATGGCAGGATTGATGGGTCGAACATGAGTGGAACTGCGACCCCATGCGTCAGTTTGCAGTGCCCAGAGCGGGGAGCCAGGCGCATCCCCAAGGGACAGGAGCTTCTGCGTGAGTGTGGGGCAGGCTTGCTCTGTAACACCCATCTCCCCCAGGCCTCCCTACCTCCTCAGGCAGGACCCAACCCTCCCCCTGTGCCTCCCACTCCCCCTGCATGACTCAGCCATCCTCCAATACCTCTGGGGAGCAGGACCAGCCCCACTGTGGATGGGGGAATTGATAAAATGAAATAACAAGAAATTCCCCTCCAAACCCCCCAAAATTATAAAAAATTATTTTACAGGGCTCTACCTACACATTCAGTAGAGACTGATGTTAGTCACGTTGCTTAATCCTCAGACTGTGGTACTGAGAGCAGTGTAAGGACCTACATAGACTAGAACAGAGCCCATATAGAATAGTCTCTTAGTTTATTGTTGGTGCAGGATTGCTTTGGGGATGGTCCCTGAGACCCTGAAATTCTGCAGGCTTCATTCTGTAACCAGATTACCTCTGAGCATAGTGACAAAGAGTCCTTACAGACTAACAGAAGTATTGGAGCATAAACTTTCGTGGGTGTCTGATGAAGTGGGTATTCACCAGGAAAGCTTATGCTCCAATACGTCTGTTAGTCTATAAGGTGCCACAGGACTCTCTGTCGCTTTTTACAGATCCAGACTAACAGGGCGACCCCTCTGATTCTGAGCATAGTGTAGCAGGATCGGAATTTTATAGCTCTAATGAGGACAGCAAGCCTTATACTAACATGTTATATTACACGTTAAAGCTGTGAATGACTCTCTTCAGAGTCAAACAGCTTCTGAGTTTTTTTCCTCTGGTTTATTATCTTATGCTTTTTAGGGCGGGCTAGCTCGGATCACACAGGGCCAGCCCCTTGAGGTAGCCTATGGCTCCCAGATTACCCTGCGGAATGTTTTAGGCAAACCCGTGCCATGCTGGCTCCATTCTCACAAGAACACTTATCCCATCAGGTGAGGAATCTGTTTTGTTCTGTAACACTAGAGTGTGTGTGGAGGGGGAGAGGAGGGAAGGGGTGGGTCTAACTATGCTCCTGTTCTTGAGCTGACAGTTCAGATCTCACAGGCTGTGTCTGTGCAGCATCATAGTCTCTCTTTACATCAAGCTTTCAGGGTATGTTATCTACTGCATGTCTTACAAAACCTTGTTATTACTCCACAAAGGGCTTTGGAGCCCATTAATATTCCTATTGAAGCGTTGTGGGGTAAACTTCCATTGAGCAGTTCGTAGTTATAATACCGACGTTCAGGTCTGGAGTGCTCCATTTCTAAACCTCAGCAAGCAGACTTGGTTTATAAAGGTATTGATAGAATCCAAGGTAAAGAAATGCTTGAAAAACATAAATATATACTAGGCACATTAGGATAATGTGTGATTCATCCTTAAAAGAATTTTGTAATCAGCTTGCCAAACCACTGGCAATTAATTGCAATGTCATTGAGAAGAGGGAAGGTACCAGAGACTTGCAGGGGAAATAAAATGTTGGGAGAGAAGGGAAAATCCTAGTATTTACCTTAGATTCAGTCTCACTATAGTCTCTATTACAATATTAGACCAGATTATGAAAGAGAGAATTTGTAAGTACCTACAGGGTAACAGAAGACCAAACGCCATGGACTTAACAAGAACAGATCAGACCAAGAAAAGGGCTTGCTTTTCACAATCCAATTCCAAAATGAGAGGATGAAGGGAACGTGGTAGTGATGCAAGGGCTCTAGATTTCAGTAGTGTATTCAGTGTTACCTGGTGTGATTTAAATTAAATTTTAGATTCAATCTCAGGAAAGACTTCATTCCTGTAAGAACAGTAGGACAATGGAACAGACTCCCTAGGGAGGTTGGGGAAGCTCCTTCACTGGAGGTTTTCAAAAGGAGGCTGGAGCCATCTGTCTTGGATGGTTTAGACACAACAAATCTTGCATCTTGGCGGTAGGTTTGACTAGAGCAGTGGCTCTCAACCTTTCCAGGCTACTATACCCCTTTCAGGAGTCTGATTTGTCTTGTTTCACCTCACTTAAAAACTAGTTGCTTACAAAATCAGACATAAAAATACAAAGGTGTCACAGCCACACTATTACTGAAAAATTGCTGACTTTCTCATTTTTACCATATAATTATAAAATAAATCAATTGGAATACAAATATTGTATTTACATGTCATTGATACTGCTCTATATACTGTACACTAAGTCATTGTCTGTATAAAATTTTAGTTTGTACTGACGTCACTAGTGTTTTTTATGTAGCCTGTTGTAAAACTAGGCAAATATCTAGATGAGCTGATGTTCCCTCGGAGGACCTCTGAATAACCCCTGGTTGAGAACCTCTCGACTAAGTAAAAGCAGCAAAGAGTCCTGTGGCACCTTATAGACTAACAGACATATTGGAGCATGAGCTTTTGTGGGTGAATACCCACTTTGTCGGATGCATGACTTGACTAAGTGACCCTTGTGGTCCCTTCTAACCCTATGATTCTGTGATTCTAATCATCCTTGGAAATGTAAATTGGTAAGAATTTGAGCACTGTTACATGGCCTGGAAATTGGTTAAAAGGATCAGGAAAACCAGCACTGTATTGAGATGCAAAAGGCATCCAGTGGGATGCAACTGGGATCAGTGTTACTACCATATTCCTTAGCAATTGGCAAGAAGAGTACTTTTCTGGATACCAATTGGGACGTGTTGTAAATGCCAAATGAGTACAGAGGGGAAAAAAAAAAAACAGAGTTAAAAGCTGGGCAGGGAGACAAAATCACGTTGACTTGGTCAAATGGAAGCTTATATATATGGTGGGGTAATAATCTGAAATGCAGATATTCAGCTCACGGGAGGGGGGAATGGTATCTGGAAAGCTGTAAATCTACAAAAGAATCTTGGTTGGTAGTGGAGAGAAAACGGAATGAATGAGTTTCCCATCAGATGCTGCAGCCAGTAGACCAATGTAATGTTTTGGCTACCTATACAGAGAATGTTACTTTTTCCCAGAGTAAGGAGATGACAGTCCCTTTTCATGCAGCTCCTTTGGCAAGGTAGCTAGAATACTGCATATGGTACTGGGCATCACAATACCAAACTGATGCTGACAAACTTGAGAGGATTCTAAGATCAGAGCAAAATGAGTCTAGATTGACTAAGGCCAGGCCTTCACTGCACACTTACTTTGGTATAACCATCACTCAGGGATGTGGAAAACGCACACCCCTGAGTGTTGTAGTTACACTGACCTAACCTCCAGTGCAGACAGCGCTATGTCTCCCATTGACATAGCTACTCCCTCTCATGGAGCTGGAGTTGCTAAGCCGACAGGAGAGCGTCTTCATCAGAAGTGGTATAACTACACCAATGCAAGTTTGTAGTGTAGACTTGCCCTAAACAATGACTGTGGGGATGAGAGAACCATCGAAACACCAAGGAAGGAGAGGAATGGTTTATGGTGCATTATGAGGTATATGTAAAGAAAAATTACCTCAATTGATTTCCTGCATTGTTGGATAGTGGTCCCAAGGGAAACACTGGAAGTGCTGCTGTTTCTGGCATTTCAGATTAGACAGGGTAGACCTCTGGGGACTAGACAGCAGGGACACGTCCTCCATTAGCCTGGAGGGCTGGAAAAGAGAAGCTAGTAGGTCTTTTCCCTATTCAAGTCCTGTGCTTTAATCTTTCCACCTAATTCATTTACCCAAGCACTGGCCAAAGCCATTGATAGCCAACCCACTCCATCCCTTCATGGATATTACAGCACAGTTCACTGCATGGAAGAGAGGGTCTGAGCATTGGCTTGTCAGGCACCCCTTGGAATGGAAAACAAGAAAACACGGTGAGTGCTGGGTGCACTCTGCTCCTCGGAAGCCTTGGTCTCAGCACATGTATTACATTACATCTGATGTGCTGTGACTCCTGCGCTTTGCTCTCTATATTGTATCTCTTCAGCTGTCTTTGAAAGAACAGAGCCAGTGGTGTAGTGCTGATTTAGGTCACTGAGTGAGACTTGCTAGTTTAATCTGAGGCTGCTCTCTGTTCCACACAGTCACAGGGAACAGAGATGTACCATTCCCTCAGAGTTCTGTCCTCTTACCTACCCATATAGGTACGAGAATGGCCGAGGCAGCTCCCATCAACAGCAGGTGACTTGTTACCCCTTCAAGGATGTCAATAACTGGTGGATCGTTAAGGATCCTGGGATGTGAGTATTCAGGAAACATGCTTAAGTGCCATACCATGAGATCTGCTAATGAAAACTGATCCCAAAAGCTAAGCAGGGCTAGGCCTGATTAGTACAGGGACTGGACGCCAGCTGGGAATACTGGGTTCCATAGGCTTAGAGAAGTAACTGTGGTCTAGTGGATTGAGCATGGGTCTGGGAGTCAGGACTCCGTCTCAAGTTGTGTTCCCCACACTGCCACTGACTCACTGCATGTCCTGGGGTAAGTCACTTCACTACTTCATCTCAATTCCCCCATCTGTCAAATGGGAATGATAGTGTTATTGGATCTCCTTGGTGCTGGAAGGATTTAATGAATATTTGCAAATGCTTTGAGATTCTGGGATGGAAAGTATTATACAAGGGTGAATAATTTGTGTACAGCAAGAGTAAGAGAGAAATAGAAAAGTCACCATAAGTTTAATTGCAGAAAAACATCTCCTACCATCAGATAATGACTAGAACTGGGCTTCAGTTAAATATCTTTTGCACAGGCAGGAGGGGGCACTCAGCTGTAGAGAGATGCTGGCTGTCCCTATCACCCTGCTGGCTGACTTAGGAGCAGCACTGAGGTGCTCCAAAAAAAGAGCTGCTCCTGCCAGAGGCATGGGACCTGGGGGTACAAAGGGAATTGTAAAGAGAAATTAAACTGATGGGAGGGAGACGCTTTGAATTCCATGTAGCATGTGAAAAAAAAAACAAAGTACTGCTTCTAAAGTCTGTGTGCAGGTTTCAGTGAGTAGGGCTGACCCTGGCTGTCCTTGAGTACCTGTTTGTGTTTGAAGTTAGGAATGAGATATAGATCCGCCCAAATTAGAGAGAATCCTGTGTGTGTGTATCCTGAGAGTCAGGAGCCTGGTCTGCTCTTAAATTTTGTCAATTAGGGGTTATGCCAGCCAACGGCCTACTGTAGACAGGTTAACTGGCAAAACATTGCTTTTGTTGGTATAGCTTATTTTTTGGGGGGAACTGATATAAGCTGTACCAACAAAAGGATACTTTGATGGTATAAACTGCATCCAAACTAGGAGTGTTTGCCAATATCGCTGTGCTGGAATGGCGCTGAAGTGTAGACCTGTACAGAAAACTGCTGGGTCGACAGCCTGGGGAGTGAAATTTTCTCTTTATCCACAGGGAGAGCTGGGGAAGCTTCAGTGCACCACCCCTGCCAGTGTGCATTGTACCTGTCTAGGGTGAGAGGGGAGTTGTGTCTCCAGGACCCACGCAGGCTTTAATCGTTCTTTGGAGACTGCCCAGTGATGGCATCCGTTGTGATAAGGATACATGTCAGACCTGACTAAAGCCACTGACTCATTTCATATAAGCCATCAGTCAGCTGTTAGATGGAAATAAATTTTGGTGACCACTGGCTGACCCGGATTCAGGCCAGCCACCAAGAGGGCTAAAAGCTCTGTTTCCATTACTGATTCCCTGAGTCAGCCTGTCCCCCTCTCGGTTTAGTGTCCAATAACTTTCTCTGCATCCATAAGGAGCTCAGATTTCTCATCTGACTGTCCAAATGTTTCTCCTCCTTCCTTTTGTCCTGGTCTCCAGGCTTTTCAAGCTAATAGTCACTAGTTGGCACTAGCTGTGATGGGGAATTGAAACATTTCTTTTGGTTTGTCACCCTGGCAGGCAGCAGCTGGTGGTGAGTAACCCACCACGTCCCGTCCGACATGGGCATATTGTGCAACTGGTCCACGGCATCACAACTCGTTACCTCAACACGTATGTGCTTCTCCCAGCCTGCTGGCTCATTCTGCGTTGTTGCTTCTCTAAGTGTCTGTGTAGGGATGGGGGGACACTGGGGAGTTCTGGTGCTCTCCCTAAGACACTCCTAGGCTCTCGCAGTATACTCAGTCATAGGCCTGGATACAGCTGGTCTGTCACTAAACAATTTCTGGTTAGTATCACAAATTGCTCTTCTACTGCCAGACCAGCTGCAAAAGGCAAATGCCAGACCATTTATGGAGTATTTAGAAGTGTTAGAGACCTCTGAGGTCCCAGCTAGTCCAATATACGTTGTGACAGCGTTGCACATTTCTACATGCCCACTCGTCTGGGTAATTTTTCCCCCCCAACAGGCAGGTCTTTTTAGTTTTTGCATCAGTACCACCCACACCATTATGGTAAGGGTGAGTGAGTAGACTTTGGGTGGGATTTTCAGAAGTGCCTAATTGACTTAGCAGCACGTCCCATTGAATTTCATGGCATGTGATTTTCAGCTGACTTGGTGCTCCCAAGTCATGTAGGCACTTGAAAATTGCACCTCATGTGCCTGGCTGCTGTGTGTTTGTGACAGTTTTGTAAGGCTGCATTATTATAAAAATGGTCTCTTAAGAGTCCACATGGAGTTCAGTCACCTAGATTAGGAGGCGGGGCATTTGAACCCTGAATGTTGGTTGTCTTGGTGCTCATTCCAGGCCCAAGCGGGTCATAGGAATGCCAGTTGGTCTGTTCTCAGAAACCCCACTGAAGACGGTTACTATTCCAGCTATCCTTCCGTTTGCCCCAATTGAGGTGTTTGTGCTTTACCAAGGATGGTAGCTGGCAAAATCAGCTTCCTCCAATGCTGTTTTATGGCCCTTTATAACAAGGACCCCCCTCCCTTTCTTTGACACCCCCAAATATGCCGCTTGATTTGTGCCAATAGGTTGTTTGGCTTTTTACTTGCTGAATTTCTGTACCCCCTGAGTAGCTTTGTGGGGTTTGATTATTAAATAACCCTGTGAAATGAACAGAGAATTTAGCTCAGGACACTTACTTTATGGATCTTGCAGACATGATGTTGCTGCACCTCTGAGCCCACACTCCCAGGAAATCTCCTGTTACATTGATTATAACATCTCCATGCCAGCACAGAACCTCTGGAGAGTGGTGAGTGAAAACTTGGGTGAGGGGCAGGGAGGTTTTTCTCCTATTGGGAAACATCTAAGACAAAGTAAAGATCAAAAGACATCCCTCTCTTGCAGGAAATTGTAAATCGGGAATCGGACACAGATGTGTGGAAGACCATTTTATCTGAAGTTAGGTTTGTCCATGTGAATACCTCAGCAGTGCTGAAGGTAAGTGGGTTTATGTACATCAGGCTTCTCCTCTTCCCTTGTAGTCATCCCGAGGGTCCATGTAATCTGTGTCCAAAACTAATCCTCCTTAAAGTGAAAAAGCCCTGTATTTTTATCAGCTTGGTCTGACATCAGTCTGCTGAAAGGACTGTGTTTCTTATGGCAATGAAGCACTGTAATGGCATGATCTGTTACAGACTGAACACTGCATAATTCCATTGGATGTTGCAAGTGCTCAGCTCATTTGAGGATCAGCCTGTGGGTCAGAAGTAGAGGCTGCATCATTAACAGCGAGTGGTGGACAGGCCTGCTTAAGAATTTCTCTTCACAGGTAAAATTTAAGGCAGGTGTCTGAGACAGTATCCACTTTACTAGTTGATCTAAGCTCTTTTACCACATTTGTCACTGCCACTACTGAGCACTCACTCCACTGCCATCCTATTAAGGTGGGGTCTGTTTAGCTCTAGCAATAGGTCTGAAATTCAGGAACAGCTTGGCAGGATTGTGCCTTTTCTTTAAGCCTTCATTTTTATTTTTCAGCTCAGTGGTGCATCTCTACCTGAGTGGGGCTACCGGCAGCTGGAGATCATTGGGGAGAAGTTGTCCAAAGGGTATCACCAGAGCATGCTGTGGAATGTGGAGGAACACAGATACGGGAAAAGTAAGTCTCAGTAGAGTTCTATAGATTATAATGTGTGAGTTTCCTCTTCGGGGGAAAGGGGCTAGATATAGTACAGAAAGGCATTTATAGGTGGTGCGAGGGCCATAGAACCTATGCCAGCCTGTAGGTTGGAGTAACAGCTTTAGGATAGCTCTGCCATCACTCCCACAGCCTGGAGGGTTGAGTTACTTGGGCTGGACATGGAGATTAGGGATTTGTCCCCACGTGACTTGGACTGTTTAGGAACACATACCCTTTGAGCAGACTGTCCCCTTCCTTTGGAATCACACCAGTTTCATTGCAGAAGGGCCCCTCTGAGCAAAGGAGAGGGAGGGTTTATGGAATGTTGGATGTTTCTGAGCCATGTGATGCACTTTCAGGCCAAGAGCAGAAGGAGCGGGAAGTGGAGCTGCACTCACCCACGCAGGCTGACATCAGCAAAAACCTCAGTTTCATGGCCAGATTCACAGAACTGCAGGTGACTGGGCCAAGGGAACAGGAAGGGGGGTGGGATGTGATTCCTCACTGCATGCTAGGCAGTGGATTCTATGCAGCATTTTTGTGACGGGTGCTTTGGATTGATAACAGCCATTGCTTAGTCATTAGGGGGAGAGTTGTTTTCTCACCTTCCCCATCAAAAAAGACACGTGAACAAAACTACCTGTTGAAACAATTGTAGAGGCCACTGCAGTGTTTTCTACGGGCCATTTCTGGAGGTAGGACATGTGTTGTTGTGAAAGACAGGGAGAGATTTTAGGGTCCATAGCTGACCAGACCCATTGTGAAGTTCTGAAAATGTATGTTGCAAAATGTTGTTTTTAGTTTATCCATCATGCTGATCTATGGCATGTGCTTAAAGTACCTCCAGCTATATAACTCAACTTTTCAGTAATAGGGCACTCCAAGACTCAGTCTTAACATGGATTTTTAATGGGTCCCTTACTAATCTTTAAAAATTCAATAAGGAACCAGTATTCATTTAAAATTATAATCAAATACAGTAATGACAACCCCATCTGGCTCAGAAACTTGCCTGGCCATTGTAGGTGTGGGACTGCTCATCCATGCCAGGTGTCTTCAGTGTAATTCCAAATCTGAAAGTCCTCTGATTGCTTTGTTCTAGTGGAAGATACTAACATTGAAAAATGAAGACACAGAACATAAGTACAGTTCTTCCCCCCTAGACTGGATCACTATGGATACAAACATCGCTTACTGGTTCCACCCTATCTCTGGTGTAAGTATGTGTGTCATGTATTAAATCTGGTTTGCTCATTTGGATTATGTGAAGTCTGAAATGGAAGATATGAATGGGGTGAGAATGTTTGAAAGAGATCAGGCTGAATACTCCTGGTGTCTCTTCTAGGCTGTCTCTGACAGATAGTGGTGGGTAGAAACCTGTTGTGAGTTTCAAAGCAAATAATTTTCTCCTCTGGTAAAACAAACACTTCACATTTTAATTTAATAGAAGCTTTCCTTTTCCCCTCCCATATTCTCTTGAAATGTTCCTTACAATGCCAGATAGGACAGTTGATATAACCCGCTGCCCAACAGTAGGAAAATAAACTGGAGAGTTCTGCAGGCACTCGATACAGTTTTTGACAGCTTTGTTCCTTAAGTAAACAACTCTCTTCTGCTAACACTTTAAGGGAAAATTGCAATTTAATATTCACTTGATCCAGTGTAGAACATCAGTCCACCACTGACAGCTTCTTTCAAATGCCATATATAAAAATGAATTATGAAATAATACAGCCACCCCACTGTCAATAGCCAGATGGACAGGGGATTGCCAAAGCTTGTCAGGTAAATTCTGAGGTTTTGGATTTGGGTTTATACAGCTATGTAATACTTAGCAGTGATTTTTTTACTACAGAGAGAAGCCAAAAACTGTTTTCCACCTCTTATCCTACAGGCTCAGATCCACCTGATTGGGAACGTTCTCACCTGGGCTTCAGCTAATGTTGCAACTCTTGTATATGTGTGTCTGTTCCTGTGGTATTTGCTTCGACGACGGAGAAAGATTTGTGACATCCCTGAAGGTCTGATCCCTTAGCCACAGAAGTAGCCTTGTACACAGCAGTTTGACACCTTGCTGCACAGAAGCTGTGAGAATTCTAATTGGGGTTCAGATAGTCTTGATGGAACAGACTGTCTAAGACAAAGAACTAGACACCTCCCCTGGTTAGCTTGATGAGCTGTGCGCTCTCCTGACAGAAATTTTTATTGCAGGACACCATCCTTTCTTTGGGAGAGTACACTGAATATAGTATCAATGCATTTCCTGGATGCTTTAATGCTCAAAGGATCAGATTTGGAATCCATCAGGGCTCACCTGCCCTGGGTATTTTAGAGGTGCCCTTATGCATACAGGTCCTGTCTGCTCTGCATGACTACTAAAGATCCTATGCAGTTTTACACAGCATAACTTTTGGCCAAAGTGGCTAGGGAAGTGTTATCTAGCCATTCCCACGTCTGCAACATAAGAACTTTTGAAAATTTGCCTGTCCTTGCAGTTGCTAGTTTCCAGGGTGTTTGGTAGCAGACCCTCTCCGGAGTCCTGATTAGTGCTCAGCAGTGTGTTGCCCTTCCTGTCTTGTCTTGTAGATGCCTGGAGGCTCTGGGTATCAGCTGGAGGACTCTGCGTGGGAGGCTGGGCTGTGAATTACCTCCCCTTTTTCATGATGGAGAAGACACTTTTCCTGTACCACTACCTGCCTGCTCTCACTTTCCAAATTCTCCTGATTCCTGTTGTACTTCAGCATCTGACCGATCACCTCTGCAGGTACCCAGGATACTCTACAGGGTGTCCTGCAGTTCTAATTAGTGGGGCCAAAGGTAGTGAAATGATGGGGTTCACTGGCTTTGGGCACATTGCATTATGTCCCATCTGTAGTAACACTGCCCTGCCTCCCAGAGGAGAATTACTCAGTTAATGCTTGTACAGAGCCAAGTAAGGTAAATTGCAGCCCTTTCTAGCAGTTCATTTCTTTGGAGGTGAGAAGACACAACCTGTTTCCTGGGGTCTCCATGTCTAACAGGTAGCAGAGTGCAAAGTTCCAAATTGCTACACTAGTCTCTTGCTAGTAGACTATGTAGGTAGCTTTGCTTTAACTTCATTTCTTTCTCTCTCAGATCCCAACTCCCTAAGAACGCGTTCAGTGCCTTGATGGTAGCCTGGTTCTCTTCCGTTTACCTGGTCTATCGCACATTCAGCCCACTGACATATGGGGAGCCTACCCTCTCAGCAGCTGAGCTAAGGGCCCTGCGCTGGAAGGACAGCTGGGACATCTTGATCCGCAAACACTAGTGGAGCCTGTCAAGATAGAACTGATCATGCTTACAAGTAACTCTGCTTTCATTTCTTGATAGGGGCTCAGGGTAAAAAGCCTTGTAATTTATGTTGGTAAGAAATGCATCCCCATGGGGCAGATGATGTAAGACTCTGTAGCCTGACTGAGTCTCATTGCAAGTCTACAGTATTAGAGGTTAGCTGCAATGTCTCAAACTACCCTTGATATTTAGTGTAGAACAGGTGCCTAGATTGTTTACTATAGCGCGTCCTCATGTTCTAACCACCAGCCTGTTGTTCAAGGCTGCCACCTTTGGAGGGAAGAGACTCATACTTGACTAGATGCATTTAGAGGAGGCCCTAGTGACACTTCACTGAAGCTTTAACTAACTCACCCTCAACACAGTAGAGCTCACTAGTGCCCAACGCCCTATGGCTGAGAGGAGATTAAAAGCACTACACAGGGATTTGTTTGTTCATTCCTGCTCCCCTTGCTGTTTAGACACCCCTTTGGGGCTCTTCTTTAAAGCTCCTACTGAGACTGTTCCTTTGGGTATGTCTGTGCTGGCGGGGGGGGGGGGGGTGAGAAAATACATTTATATAAAATGGTTACATCCATGTGGCTGTTGTTTTTTCATGGGTTTATTAATCAAAGCAGCACAACCACTTGAGCCAGGCTTTGCTTTTATAAGAGATGAAAAAAGTTCATCTTCAACCATAACCAATTCTTCCTGCTAGGCTTAAGCCTGCATTTACAGACTATACATGATAGACAGGAGGTACCAACTGGTGTTTGGAATGAGAGAGGGAGCACTAAGCTAGAGCCTGGGATTTCACATTAAGTTTTCAGCCTTCCTTCTGCTCATTTTAGGATGTGCCACAGCACTCTGAGCTTTAACGTGGCTTTGGGGAAGGAATGAGAACTATAAACCATGTCTGCAAATGAATTCGGCCCAGCAGACTCTGACTTGGGTGCAGCCTTCCTGTCATGAGGCACTCCACCTAGTTATGCTTTGGGCACAAAAACTAAAGTCTATGCTACAGAGAGTGTAGTTAGTGACAAAACACCTCAACTGGAAGGTGGAGCCCCACTGCTCCTTTGTAAATTGCCTGTTGCCCAAGAGAAGCCTAATTTTGCTCAGCCCTGAGTAAAACAGACTTCTCATTATTGGCACAACAGTAGAGGTCAGTCCTTTTCCCCACACAAGGGTGAACTGTGGCCCTTCTGTCCATGGCAATGCTGGATCTGTGGAGAAGGGAAATCTCAGGGGGCAGTTGGGCCCTGTACCTGCTTGTTTAAAAACAAGGCTCTTTGCTGCGTCTCACTTGGAGCAAAGAGATGTTTTTTCCTGGCAGCCAACCATGCTGCTAAGGAAAAGCACCATGAGGGGAGATCAATGATCTTGTGCCCCACTAGATTTAATTCCTAGGGGGATTTCAGCCAACAATGCCATCTAACACCAGGTCCTGGGTCAATAATCCAGCTCCTTCCTCTCCTCTGTGAGAAGACACACACACAACCCTCTTGAATCTGCCCCTAACTTGCTATGGGCATGTCACAAACCAGTTTGTTAAAAAGGTTGGTCTGGAACAGAGGCAACTTCTTCAGCCCCCCAGCTGGTTAGTGGGGACGGCTGCTGGACTCCAGATGAGATCGTTTGCCAGCTGCCAGCATGGTGCTGCCCTCTGCTTGCTCAGGGAACGATCGCTTGTATGTCCGGCCATGCCCATTCATCGCCCCTCTCTGCCACTTGCAGATGTCGCCATTCAAAATGTCCTGGATGTGCTGCACAATGAGGTTTATAGCAACTGCGAAAAAGAAGAGTAAGTATCTGACGCATGCAAGTTGTTGGCTGAGCTCTTTGTTCCACTTTTTTTTTGAGCGGGTGTCTCTAACAAACAGCCCAGTCTGAGTCAATGTGTGAACCAGCTACTCTTCATCACAATGGTGCGGCTTGCATTTGGAGCCAGATCCCAACAACATAATGCTAAAACCTATGGTCCTGATTCAAACAAAGTCAGGGATAATCCTTGTCAGTTTCTAAGCACTGCCCCCTCCACTGTACAACAGTGTTCAGTAGGAGAATTTGGGGATCTGACTTCATGTGCAGAGTTCAATTAAAGCAGTAAACAGCCTTACCCATATTGTCAACTCCACGAGGAATAATCACATCAGCATACTTCTTTGTCTGCAAATCAGAAACAACAGTAAGGCTTGGCTTTTCACTATTGTAGCTTCTCGGCTCTCTGAGCTAAGAGGTGAAAACATTATCTAAAAGTCTGTTTGGTCAACTGAATGTTCCTGAATTCTGTAGCTGTGATGGGACAGTTCCCTCTATACTAAAAGCACTCAAGGTATTCCTCTCCTCTCATACTACTACTGTGACCGGAAGCTGCTGTTACTCTTTTTTTCAGCATAGCCTGACTCACTGCAACAAGAGCAGGTCAATCCAGTTAGAATTGGCTCCAATCAGAACACCACAAGCTCCTTGTAAATCTGTTTGTGTGCTGAATTGATCCTTCCAAACCCTCTGCTTTTTATAAAAAGGCAGTTCCTAGTAGGGATGCTGATCTTGCTACTGCACTTACTTATAGGATTTAAGTTAAAAACCAATACAGACCTCCTGCTAGAGCGAAGCAAAAATTGTTTTGCATTCTGCAAGCACTAACAAGTTAATTTATTTACATGGTCACCAAACTGGCAGCCTCCTCCTCTCCTGTACAATTACATGCAGGAGGGAAGGGGAGCATTGCCCCTAGGTCATAGTGCAGTGTTCCAAGTCAACTGCCACTCTGTTACATAGGGGAAAGGCTGGGCATGTCAGCCAGAATATCCATGGCAGTAATCAGTGAGAAAAGAAACCATTCAGATAGCACTGTAAATACCCACTGCTTGTAATACCCACTGCATCCTGGAAAACAACCCTGACAGGGCAGCGCTGGTGAGAAGCCGGGAAGAGAGATGGCACACACCCAAAGAGGACATCCCAGGTGCACCAGACATGTTTTTATCTCCTAAACCATTCCCACTGAGTCGCTCAGCATAGCCCCTGTGTTACAAAGATGTATAAATAGCACAACAGCGCCCACACTTTGGGAAGGTTCCAACATTCCAATTCATGGCATGCTGGGTAGGACCTCACATCTGAGCCAAACTCAGCTACGCCAAATTGTTGTGTTGTCTGCAATGAAAGGGAGACAGGCTGGATGGCTCAATAGTTTCTTTAATATCTAGAACTAACTGCCAGGGGTTAAACTACTGGGAATTTTATGCAAAGATTAAATCTGAACAATAGGATCTTCATTAAACATTACTTTTTGCTCCAAACACATTTGATTTGGGTGGTTTCTACCACTCAGATGGGCCTTAGTCTCACGTCTTCACCTACAGTATAAATAACCATCACTTGGCCTTCACTGCCTCTCCAGTCCCTTAAAACGTGTCTGATTTTAAACAAGAAAAACTTGGTACCGGCAAGCAGAACTCCTCAAAGGCAGGTTTGACGAAGGTTGTGTACTGAGTCAGGATCTGCTCTAGGTCCCTCCCGCGCTTCATATCTCGAAGAACTGGGGCAGGGGGAAAAACAAGGGGCAGTGAATTTTATCGTATGCATAGATGATTGCCACAAGGCAAGCAGGTGGCCGATAATGGAGCAGAAGCCCAGGGTATTACCTCTGCGGGACAGCCGGACATCAGAGTCTGTGTCAACGAAGAGTCGGAGATGGAACATGTCCCGAATATCTTGGTTATAGAATACAAGGATCCCCTCAAAAAGAACCACATCTGCAGGATAGACCACTGTTGTCTCTGCCAACCTGTCAAGGATATATGCACAAAGTCTCAAACAAAGTGGCTTTCAACACTGAATGCTAACATGCAGTTCCATTTCCTTAAACACAGCTAACCCAGTCCCACCTCTTCTTGCACCCTCCAGCCCTCTGTAACAAGACCACACACATTCAGCTAGGGTGGGCCAGGGAGACAGGGCAGCTCACACTGACTCTGCCAAGCACAGTGTGGAAGATGTCACGAACTGAGACTTACCTGGAATGGGTTACAAAATCATAGGTCGGCACCTCTACAGTTTTTCCCTCCACAATATTTTTCAGGGTTGTGTGCATCAAATCATTATCAAAAGCACCTGCAAAATGAAGGAATAAAGAGACAAGGCCCAGATGCTGTTATGACCAAAATATTGCCAGTCTTTTCTGGTACTGAAGGATTTAAGTCTACTAACAGTCCTCTGTCTGACATTACCAGACCCCGGAAGGGGGGGGGTATTCCTGGCTTATTCTTTTCTAGCTACAGCAATCCAACCCCTAAGTAATGTTAAAGGAAAACTGTAGCATAACCCCAGTGTAATCACTGCATCCAGGTACAAAGTGTCTTAGACACAGACATGAGGACTAATCCAAACAGACATGAAAGCTGCCATCTAGACTGCCTGGTAGTTTACAGATGGACATGGCAACCACAGATCAGCAAGGGAAAGGACCAAGAAAAGCCAAATCTTACATTTTTTGCATTTCTAGCTAATTCAAAAAAATGTTAAGTTAACATAAACCAAAACAGAATTACAGTGTGGAAAGCCTTATACATTTGTCCTGCCTTTGAAAAGAGTGAGCAGTGCTGCTTAATCTACAGCAGGTGTCCTTCCCACTTTTGTCCAGGATGGACTGCAGGGAATGTCTCCCATTTGCAATCACGTAACATCGCTAGGGCAAGGACAGCTGTTGCTTACATAGAAAAGCCATATATTAGGAAAGTATCTGATGTGTTTTTAGCTTCTTTTTAGCAGCTGGAAACCAGGAGGTGATTGAGCATCATGTTAGCGTTAATGTTCCGCAGACCTACAGCATTAGACTAACTCCTAAAGCAACAGTATGATGGCATCTCGCTCCAGCAACAACACGCACCAATCACAACATGAGGCTACTGTACAGGTTTTCTAAGAACTCAGTTAGAAATTAATTAATTTTGTTCTTTCTTCCCTTTTAACTGCCACTGCAGTTCTCCCTGCCTTTCACTTGGGTGGGGTTGAGGTACAGGAACCCAAATACCTAGATTTGGGGGTGTTCAATACTTTCCATTGTGCCTGTTCAAAGCCCTTACAAACAATAATTAAACCGTGCACCAAGTCAGACTTGCGTCTCGTTTCAGATGACTGAAGTATGTAAACCCTTCGGGACAGGGACTGTCTATTCCACGTTTGTACAGCACCTAGCACAATGGGGTCATGGTCCATGATGGGCTGAGAGGGCTACAGTAATAAGAGATAGCTCAGCGGTTTGAGCATTAGCTTGCTAAACCCAGGGTTGTGAGTTCAATCCTTAAGGGGGCCATTTTGGGATTGGTCCTGCTTTGAGCAGGAGGTTGGACTAAATGATCTCCTGAGGTCCCTTCCAACACTAATAATCTATGATTCTAAGAGAGTAGTAACTTGCCAGAAAGGCAGTGGTAGAGCTAGGGACAGACTTTGCATCCTAGTGCTGTGCTCTATGCACTGAACCCCACCTCTCATCAGAGCTGCAGGAAGGCCACCCCTTAGGAACACTGCGATTTCCCACTGGAATAGGGGGGAGGGGGTCTTCTCATTATGCTTAAATGAAGCATCAGTTTCTGCTGGCTCTTACAACTAATGTGCCCAGAGGAAACACTTGCCTTTAGAATTGGCTCCCTCCCAGCACAGCAAATGTCTTGCAATAGGTTGCGGGAAGCTCTGATTCTTGGTGCTACCACACTGGAAAGACCAAACAGCACTTACAGAGCTGTGGCAGAACAGAAGGCAATGACTGATGAGACTGTAAGGGCGCAGAGGCAGGGACTGGTCTTTTTATTTGCATGGAAAGCACCATGCACACCCACTATGGTGTTCACAGGGAGGAGCGTTGAGGTATTTACTCCTAGCAAAGAGCAGTAGCTATTTTGTCCTTCCATGACAATCTTCCATCAATGTCCTTCCCCATATGCACTTCCTCCCTTCCCCGAAGGCAAACATGAAGTGGGGCGGGGAGCTCTTTAAAACTTTACCTGGGTGATCAAAGTTGTACTGTCCCTTCAATGCCTTGGCTTTTTGGTCTGCAGTGAGGACCTTGTAGAACCTGTCCTGGCTCAGAATGATGAGCTTTCGTTGGTGATGATCCACCTCATTTTGTCCCAGGAGCTCCATGATTTTCTCACATACTGTGGACTGTGGAACAACAAGCAGTCAGTCACAAACAACCACCCTCTGCCGCACTTTCTATCAGGGCTTCACCAGCATTCAACTTCACAGCAGTCCTGGGAGGTGGTGGGTAATGACCATCCTTATTTTATAGCGGACAAAACAAGGCAGAGGTTAAGTGGGCCCCCCCAACACATGTCAGAGCCAGGGACAGAACCCACTCCTGTGCTTTAAGCACTTCATTATACCTGCTCTCCTGCCTAATTCAAAACTCATCCACCAGGCTGTAGTGAGCTTTAAAGAGGGGAGGTGTGGATACAACCTGCTGCAAGAAGCAGCTGGGGACATGGGACAGAAGAATGGATTCATGGGGGCACAGATTATGGAGTGGAACTGACCTAAGATACAGTTTTAGGTGAGCAGAGCCATGGCAACCATCTCAAGGAAGGTTCTGTTCACAAATCTAATTCCAACCCTATTACTCACTGTGCTGGGAAGGCTCAATTTTGCTATAGAGAGAGATATATAAATATATACCTATCTCATAGAGCTGGAAGGGCCCCTGAAAGGTCATCAAGTCCAGCTCCTTGCTTGCAGCAGGACCAACTACTGATTTTGCCCCAAGATCCCTAAGTGACGCTCTCAAGGATTGAACTCACAACCCTGAGTTTAGCAGGCCAATGCTCAAACCACTGAGCTGTCCTTCCCCTGGAGGCTAAGTTGCCTATCACTCATTTTCCAGGTTTCTTAGGTATAGGGGGGAGGGATAGCTCTGTGGTTTGAGCTCTGTTAAACCCAGAGTTGTGAGTTCAATCCTTGAGGGGGCCATTTAGGGATTGGTGCTGCTTTGAGCAGGCAGTTGGACTAGATGACCTCCTGAGGTCCCTTCCAACCCTAATATTCTATGATCTGATACACAAGGCTACTTTGTAATGCTAGAGCACCTTCTCGCCAGAAATGCTGTACAAACATTTCTTCATCACATCTGCCTACCTGAAGGCTGGGGGAAGGTTTATAAGATATTCCCATTTTACAAACAGCAAACCTGAGGCACAGAGAGATTAAGTAACCAGCAACAGAACATGGACTAGAACCAAGGTTCAGTTTAAGAACACAGGAATGGCCACAGACCAGTGGTCCATCTAGCCCAGTAGCCCATCTTCCGACAGTAGCCAGTGCCAGGTGCTTCAGAAGTGTGCACAGAGCAATTATCCAGTGATCCATCCCATTGTCCAATCCCAGATTCTAGCACTCAGAGGTTTAGGGACACCCAGAGCATGCGGTTGTATCCGTCACCATTTGGGCTAATAGCTGTTGATGAATCTACCTGCCATGAACTTATCTAATTCTTTTCTGAACCCAGTTACACTTTTGGCTTGTACAACATCCCTTGGCAACAAGTTGCACAGATTGATTGCACTGTGTAAGGAAGTACTTCCTTACATTTGTTTTAAACCTGCTACCTATTAGTTTAATTGGATAACCCCTGATTCCTCTGTTACGTGAAGCGGTAAATAACACTTCCCGATTCACTTTCTCTCCACCATTCATGATTTATTAGACCTCTATCATATCCCCTCTTAACCGTCTCTTTTCCAAGCTGAACAGGCCGAGTCTTTTAATCTCTCCTGGTATGGATCTATGCCACACCCTTAATCATTTTTGTTGCCCTTCTCTGTGCGTTTTCCAATTATGTATCTTTTTTGAGATGGGGCAGCCAGACCTGCACACAGTATTCAAGGTGTGGGCATACCATGAATTTATACAGAGGCAATACGATATTTTCTAGCCCTTTCCTCAAGGTCCCTAACATTCTGCTAGCTTTTTTGACTGCCGCTGCACCTTGAGCCAATGTTTTCAGAGAACTATCTGCGAGGTGGTTGTTTCTAGCTTCCAAGGCCCTTACTCCAACCACTAGATCATTCTGCCTCCCCACTGAAGCTGACATTCCCTCCTTGGCAACTTAGTTTCTCTGCAGAAAGCATGTGCTGACAGCCCAACAAAAAAGTGCCTGGAATAGGTTGTGTACATTGAAAAGAGCTGGGAAAAGGGTTCTCAGACATAACATTTATCATTGGCTCGTGCCCTAACTAAAACACCATTTCTCAGAGAGTGGGCGCACCACACAGAGTAGGGCTGAAGTGCAGCTGAGAGCAAGCCTCCCAGCCTGGGGCCACAGACTCATGCTAGGTCTGCTCACGCTAGTGCGCTAACAAGAGCGGTGTGGACATGGCAGCGCAAGCTAGTGCCCTGAGCTCAGACCCCCTCCTTGGGGGGTCTGATTGGTGGGGCTTGGACTCAGGCGGCTAGCCTGAGCCACCATGCGTCTGTCCAACGGGGCTGGGAGGTTGCTCCCAGCTGCAGTGTAGTCAGACCCACAGAGGCCAAACAAAGACTGGCTTTTCCTCAGCTCCCTCCATCGCCCTAGATCAAAGGGGGGGTCAGCTCTGGAGTTGGGCTGGGTCAATATTTGTGTTGTGGAAGGAACCTGCACTTTGCTCTCATCTCCTGTTAGGCAAACCTCTACCTTTTACACAAACCATCCCCCAGGCTCCCCAACAAACATCTCTTCTCCCAGGACAAGGTTACTGCAAAATAAAGATTACGCATGGACAAGCAATCAGAGTGAGAGATTGGTGGGCGTGTGGGAGGCTCTTTCTCTAAGGCTTTTGGTTCCAACCCACTTGGGAGTTTGCTGGTCTTGCTATGAGAACTGCACTTCATTTTAGATCCCTGTTTACCTCCAGGTTTGGTGTGTGCTCACTTTTATCATGGTAAATCACTGATGACAGAAATGTTGCCTCATGCAACTGCGCCAAGGGAGAAGAAAACTGCTGCTGACGTATGGACGCCTGTGTCCTTTAAAGCACCTGCCCTTTTCTCATGTCTCATTTTGAGTCTTTGTCCCACGTTTTGCCATGTGTTTGAGCCCCAGGAGAGTGAGCCGTGTGTGCTAGCCAGCATCACTCAGATGGTGAAGGGAAGTAGGTGTATGGTCTGGTCCCTAATAATAATAATAATACTGATGCTACTTTGGAGGCAATGTACTTTACAAATATCAGGTCAGTCTCCCAGCGAGGTAGGTCAGTATCCTGCTAACCTGGTAGATTGGGGAACAGAGATGGGTGAAGTGACTTGCCCAAAGTCACACAAGATGGTGACGGTGCTGGGGATAGACCCCAGGAGGCCTGGTTCTCCGCTGCTGCCTCGAGAGGCTGATCTATCCACAACCACCAGAGATGAGACCGAACAAACTCCTTTCACGTGGGAGTCTAGGAACCGGAATGAGACACACGAATGGCACCCAAACCCTCCCCCCACAAAATCATCACAGCAGGGGTACCCGTTCCGTAGACAGGGACCCACCATGCTGCAAACTGATGTGGGGCCCCCTATAGACACAGCCCAAAACACCCACCCACGTAGGGGCCTTCACCTCGACAGGTGTCCCCAGCACCTAGACATGCACCCCGGTGGGTGGGGAGGCCAGCACCCCCTGCAGCGCTGTATGGACCGGGGGAGGGTGCACAAGGAGCTCTGCGGGGCGGAGGCTGAGCACCCCCCTGCAGTGCTGTATGGACCGGGGAGGTGCACAGGGAGCTCTGCGGGCGGAGGCTGAGCACCCCGCTGCAGTGCTGTATGGACCGGGGGAGGGTGCACAGGGAGCTCTGCGGGGCGGAGGCTGAGCACCCCCCTGCAGTGCTGTATGGACCGGGGGAGGGTGCACAGGGAGCTCTGCGGGGCGGAGGCTGAGCACCCCCCTGCAGCGCTGTATGGACCGGGGGAGGGTGCACAGGGAGCTCTGCGGGGCGGAGGCTGAGCACCCCCTGCAGCGCTGTATGGACCGGGGGAGGGTGCACAAGGAGCTCTGCGGGGCGGAGGCTGAGCACCCCCGGCTGAGCTGTATGGACCGGGGGAGGGTGCACAGGGAGCTCTGCGGGGCGGAGGCTGAGCACCCCCCCTGCAGCGCTGTATGGACCGGGGCTGAGCTGAGACCGGCCACACTCATCTCACCCATGGGATCCCCGGGCCCGGCGCAGCCCCGGGGGCGGCTCCTACCTTGCCGCTGGCGGTGCCTCCGCTCACCCCGATCAGGAAGGGCCTGGGGTGCGGTCGCTCGGCCTCCCCCCCGCCGAGGCTGCTGCCCGCCGAAGCCATGACTCGCCACTGCCCCAGGGGGACTACAACTCCCAGCAGCCACTGCGCCGCGCTGCCCGCTAGCAGAGCCGCCGGACAGGCGTGAGGCAGGCTGGGAGCTGAAGTCGCTGCGGCTGCAGCGTTTAGGCCTGCGCACTCGGCTCTGCAGCCCCTGTGATGAGACACCAGCTGGACAGGGCGTGAGGAGCGAGAGACTTGGGCTATGGGGGGACATGTTAACAGGGGGAGCGTCACAAACCGGGGGGGGGGGGGAGCCGGGAGCAGGTCCGGGCAATGGTTTTGCAGACGGAAACCGCCCCTTTCCTAAAATCGTTTTCCATGGGACACCTGCCATTTTGCCAAAAAAAAAAAAACAAACCCCAACCCTAATTGTGTGTCATGAAAATCACCGTGAGAACTGCCCGGTGCTCAGCCTCCCGTCCCGCCCGAGGGTGACCAGATAGCCAGTGTGAACAAGCAGGACTGGGGGTAACAGGCTCTTCTATAAGACAAAGCCCCCAATATTGGGACATGTGGTCACCCTACTCCCTCAGCTCCAGCAGCCGAAGCCTAGGGGCCGTAGGCTGGAAGGCTCTTCCCAATTGCAGTTTCTCACTGACAGGGGGCAGGGGCAGCTGGAAAGCTGGAAAATTCCCTTTCAATCCTCCTGAACAGGATTTTTTCTATATATCTCTTCCTGCAAGAAAATGATGTAGTTTTGACTTTTCACCCCAATTCAAGAAGAAACATTAAAAAAAGGTGAACTTTTTCACGGGAAGGGACTTCCCAGGCCAGCTCTAATCAGTACACCAGCATTTAGAGATCCCCGCTGGATTTACCAGGGAAAGAGATTCCATCATGTATATTATATTAAAAGGTGGAAGCAGCTGGGAGCTCCCCCACGGGTGGTCTTGAAAGGTTGCACATATATATCATGCCCCCCACTCCCTGTGCTAATGACTGTACCTTTAACACTGCCACTCGCCCTCCTCACAAATAATTATGACAACACCCTTCTGCACTTTCAGCAAAAGCACAATGAGATCCAAGCACAATGCACTACTGTTATATACCATGTCCTACTTGCATAGCCTACATTTCACAATGGGCTCTTACACATTGGAAAGAGGCCATGTGTAAGAGCAAAACGTGTTAAGTGCAAAGCTGCACTGTTTTCTTTCATTACAACAAGCTACTTTTACATACACCTCTACCCCGACAGAACTCTGTCCTCAGGAGCCAAAAAAACTTACCGCATTATGGGTGACACCGCGTTATATCAAACTTGCTTTGATCTGCAGGAGTGTGCAGCCCTGCAGCGCTGCTTTACCGCGTTCTATCCGAATTCGTGTTATATCGGGGTAGAGGTGTATTGCATATTTCATCCAAAATGCTATTCAGCACACGTAATGCTTTGCACTTTGGATGAAAGGTTGCAGAACAAATTCAATGTAGTGTAAAAAAGGCAGCCACCTTGGATCTGTCATCCAAAAAATGCATGATACTTTGACAAAGAAATGCTAATATAGAATTTTTTCCTGACCCTCTTTCTTTGGCTGACTTTCCCTTCCGTGGGCTGGTCAACAGTAGAAAATTTGGCAGCAATAAAATACAGCGATGTACGTTAAGGGGCTCTATCAGATGGGTAATCCAGGTAGTACACGGATACAAAGTTCGGATGAAGAGACACAGGCTGCACTGATGCAAAGCAGGGTTTAACTCCACTAATTTTCCAGTAAATAACTGGTGTACGCCCCACTTTATACAAATGCAGCAGGTCTACATTTACTATAGTGCCTAGAAACCCCCGTTATGGACCAGGACCGCACTGTGCTAGGTGCTGGGTCCCTGCCCCGGGGAGCTTACCATCTAAGACAAGAGAGAACAGATGGATACAGACAAAGGGGGAGCATCAATGCAGTGACGCTGTTGTGAATTACATTAATATAAAGAGGGCTGTACATTTTCAGCAATTCTCCAGGTGTAGACAAGAGCCCTTATTTTCTTCCTGCTTTGGGGGGAAGGAGGTTACAAAAGTCAGAAGCCTACAGCAATTTCCCTGGCAGCAGTTCAGTTTTACTTTCAGCCTAAAGAAGTCTGCACGGCCTCTCCTTTATGTTGAGGATTTCACTTCTGAAAGAAGCTGGCAGATTCCTTTTCCAGTCAGTCTGGCTGCACCTTTCAGAAGCACTTAGCAAAGGCCAAACAGAGTTTCCAGTCTCCTGTTTGTCTCCAAAAAGTGAAACTAGTGAAAATTAATGTTAATTCATATTTTATTTTCTTTTGTTTTTTTAAAAAACAAATTCCTGAGTAAGTGGTGGCAGAGTGGGGCTCTAGACACACCTCAGGGGCAGGTTCAGGGCAGCCTGTAGCAGGGGAATCAGGCTTTCTACTTTCTTAACTGAGGTAATTTTATTTGTAAAGGTTTCCAGCCTCTCTCCTCCTGTTTTATGCACCCCCCCAGTTTGCCAGCTCACTGCTGCTTTTAATAGTTCTTGGCAGCAGCTGCTCTGGCTTTTAGCTCCCGAAGACTGGGAAAGGGACATGTTTTGGGAGCTTGCTGTTCAGTTTTCTCCCTTACCCAAAACCCACTGAAGTCAACTGAAAGGCTCCCGTTGATTTCAGTGGGCTTTGGACCAGGACCTGCGTGAGAACAGAGCTGCTAAAAGATGCCAGCTTGACACTACTGGAGAGTAAAAGCCTCTTTCCCCTAGAGCAGGTGTAGCATGGGTGGAATTTAGAGGGACAATCACTCTCCACAGTGCTTTCAGTCGCTGTCCTCTCTGCTGAGGCTCCCAACAAAGGGGTCAACATGCCAATGGTAAGTATTGCTATTTTTTTTATACCTGCCTACCAGAAACAAGGCCAAGACCCTTCAAAACTCACTGGCCAGACATCTGTCAGAGGGTCTCTCCCCTCCCCCAACTCATGTAGATATATGAGGATTGTTAAACTCTTGAGTAAGCGGATAGTAGAGACCTCAGTAATTTAGCAGACAAAGGCATAGCAAGATTCAATGGCTAGAAGCAAGAAAAACTCAGACTAGAAATAAGGTACAAGTTTTTACAGTGAGGGTCCTTAAGCTCTGGAACAACCATGGGTTGTGGTGGATTCTTTGTTACTTGAAGTCTTCACATCACGATGCTGCAGCTCAACCAGAAGTTACAGTCTTGATGCAAGCATCAACTGGCAAAATTCTCTGGCCCGTGTTATGCAGGAGGTCATACTAGATGGTCCTAATGGTCCCCTCTGAAATCTGACTATCAATCTACACTATTACCAGGCTATCTACAATGCAGGAGTGTTCTCTACATAGTAGAAACAGACAACAGATTGTAGGGAAACCAGTATCAGAAGATAAACACTATCAGAGAACTAGAAAATAGATGGCAAACAGGAACAGAGCAGTCGTGGGAGGAATTTTTAGACAAGATCACGTGTGACAGAGAAAGGCGGAAACTTGGCGTTCACTGTAAGGATAAGGAGAAAGAATCGTCTGTTTGCCATGTAAAATCAAAGTCCTGAAAACTCCAAAGGGCTTTTTTAGGCTAGGCAAATATTACTTTCCATGCTGGCCATTTCCCTGAAGTGGTACGGCTTTGTCTCAAAGCAAAAAAACTGGAAGGGAATATCTTGGAAGGCAGCTGGGTCAGTGCCCCATTCCCCTCAGAACATCATCCAGGCAATTTCACAGGAACCTGTCTCTAAAGACAGACTCAAAACCCAAAGATTTTATTAACAACATAATGGAACAAATGCGTCACAGAGACCCAGAAAGGCCCGGTTCAAGTATGGGCCACATTTATAGATGAGAAGTGCAACCAAGGGACAGCGTAGCAAAACCCACCAATTATATGAACAAATTGGGGTGGACAAGGCAAGAAGTGGATTAGGAACCATGAGAAATGCAAAAGAAATTGCAGGGTAATAACCCAGTTCTGCCCCTCGGTGGGACTAGTGTTAATGGTCAAGCATAAATCCGGTAGGAAAGTTGGAGTCCAGGTCTATCTTACTCTCTAAAACCCTTCTCACAGAAACTGGAGGCAGGGCACATACTCTAAGCACTACAAAGAGAAATAAATCAGTCAAACTTAAAAATGTGTTGGATGTAATCATTAAACTATTTACACCCAGAGAAAAATGTTAACAATCCAGTAACAGGGTGATATGGGAAACGCAGTCACCATTGGGATTAATAGGAAATCAGAGATTTTCAAATCCGACATAAGGTAAATTCTGCTGAAGATTTTGCTTAGATGGGAAATTGTTTTAAATGCTCTTAAATTAACACAGACCATTTAACTGATAACTGTGGAGCTCTTTGATTGTTTCGCCATCACAAAGGGGGGCTGCATTTCCTGGGTCCTCATTAATTCTTTGCAGTCTGATGAAATCTCAGGAAAAAAGGCCACACCCCCTTTGAATCAGACAACGGCACCCTTTGCAGCCACAGAAATAAAGAAACAGCCAGAAGTGTTTATAGAAACTGCCATGGAAATCCTCTTTCATGTATATATTCTAGTCTAATAAAGGCCTTTTTATCATGCTAAGGTATTTTAACCAAGCAATGCCTCTAACTCCTGCGGCTCTGCATCGGGATTACAGGAGGTCTCTATTTTTCAGAGGAAAGAGAAGGAGGTTTAATACTGCACTGCACATCACCTTCAGCTTGACCCACTCACATTACACAGTAAGGGACGTGGTCATGTAACATGGTGGCTCTGTCCCTGGATATGCCCCTGTGTCACAGCACACTACCATCTAGCGGCTGCCAACAGCCCACGATCATCCAGATTAGCTGTCAGCAAGAAAGGGTGTCTGTAGAAAACAGCCACACTACGACAACCCTCGGAGAACATTTTAAAGAGAACCCAGATATGAGTGCAAAACACAATTCAAACTCAAAGCCAAACCAGAGTGGCTGCTGGCCTGTTCCAGACACACCTGACCCTTACGGGGAAGTACCAGTGACTCTGACTCAGCCCTGACTTTAAAGTGAAAATTAATAATCCACAGAACTCAATTCCTAAAGAGCACATTAGGAAATAATCATCAGAGCAAGTGAATCAGCTGCACTGAGACTGCTACTGGAAAAATTAACATACATTCAACTTTCCATGGAAGTTGTGGAGCTGCCAGTGGCTACATCATCTTTGGCCATCCCAGTCCTGTCTCTCACCCCCACATCCTCTTGCCTTGTTCATGATCTTCAGCACTTCCTGATATGCTGGTACTGCCCCTACTTCAGCACCTCTTGCAAATCCAGTCCTAGGTCTCTCTGTAAACACATCTTCATCTTGACCCAGGAGTTAGCAGGGTGGCAGCACAGACAAGCTTAGCAAGGGGAAGTGTTTGAAAGGCAAACAGGGCAAGGAGTAGGGATTTAAGGCTGATTGGTGCCCCCTGCTGCACCAAAGACAGAGCCAGCAGCAAGTACAGGAGGGTAAGAGGCATCAGGAACATGGAAAGGAATTTAGTTTTAGACCAGGCTGATGCACCTGACACTGGTACCTGGGCTACCCTCCTGGCCTGTCCTAGTTCCAAAGAGACCGTTGCTAATGAACCACCATCATTTGGAGTTAATGATTCCCAGGAGAGAGGGATACAGACTGAAGCCAGCACTGCAATTGTGCCACAGCCCAGGTATAGCAGCAGAAATAACTGCCCAACAAAGCAGACTGAGGGAGGGAAAGGACAGACTTCTGCTGGCACAGCTCTGTTGGCCAGCGGCATGAGGAGATGCGATTCCTGACCGACATAGCCGAGGTGACAGAAATCTGGAGTGTAGACATAGTTACACTGACAAAACTGCTCACTCACGTTACTATACTAGTGCAAAGTGCCGGCATAGCTGTGTCCAGCTAGAAGAGCTTTGCTGGTGTAATACAACAGTGCTCCTAGTGTAAACACAGCCTTAGATTCCTGAGAGCTCAGCTACTCGCCCAAGTTGTACTGCTTTTCACATCAGAGCCTGCACCAATATAACTATATCCATAACAAATCACACAGTTATACCAGCACAAAAGCTGTGTGGAGACCAGGACTCGAGCCTCCTGTCCCCCCAAGGGAGCAATATAATGACCGCTGCTGCTTAGAGCCGGACAAGACATTTTCACGAGAAGTTACAAAGTTGTTTTAACTTCAAAGGGATTGAAACAGATCCAGTTTGGGTCTCCTTCCCCCTTTACAATTTCCCAAGTTTTGCTCTCTGCAGCCCTTTTACTGGAGACATCACCGAATCTTTAGAGAACGCCAGGTTCTGGTAAAATGTTCTAATGGATGAAATGCTGCGGGGAAGGTGAGATTTTTTTTGTGGGGAAAAAAAACAACAGGCAACTTTTCATAAAAAAAAATATTTTTGCAACAAAAAAGCCATTTGTGACAAAATGAACTTCATTTGAAAAGTTTCAAGCATCTCTGCTTGTCTGGGGTTGGAAGAGGAGCTCCTCCAACTCTACACGGTCCCCAAATCAGTGTCCACCCATGCCAGCTCGGCCACAACTGCCATCCAGATAGCATTGCTGTGTTCCACCCCAGAGGTGGCTGCAGTTCAGCGAGGGCTGCCTGGAAATTAAAGATGGTGGCTCCTAGAGGCCACGTGATCCCCAAATACTCTACTGTGCTCAGTGAAGAGAGAAGACAAGTTCATCTCATGTTTGTTCATTGACAGCTGCCACTTGGAAACTAACAGATTCTCCCCAGTGCACGCCCCAAATATTTACTAGTTGTGGGGATCTGTATCGTGATGTTATACAAGGCTCCACGCCAGGTGAGCACTTTACAAATGTAAAGGACAGGCTCCTGTCCCAAAGAGATTACAGTCCTGCAAACGCACACGTGAGTAACTTTACTTTGGTGAGTAGTCCCATAGGAGTCACTGGGATTGACGAGTCAGTAAAGTTACTGATGTCACATGCACAAGGGTTTGCAGGATCGAGCCCACGACAGACAATAGTCCCCTCCCCTGCGAACAAGGAGAGGCTACAACACAAGATATTAGATCTGTCTTTTTTCTTTGGCTCTATTTTAACCCTTCTCTTGCTGAATCCATTCATTTGCTAATATTCTCTTACGGCTGATTTTTTTTAATCATCACTTATTTCTCCAATTTATTGTTTTTCATTAAACGGCTAATGGGAAACACAAAATTAATGACAACAGGCTCTACTGCTCCAATGGCTTTCACCCAGACAGTTCTAAGAGCATTTTATAAACTGTATATAAAAGGGCTCACTTCACACACCATGGAAACACCGCCACCTCTGGGGTGGAACACAGTGGCAGTTTAACAGCTCACAGCAACACTAAACATTCTCACCACCAATTCGCTGCTTAGTAAAGACGAAGAGAGTGGCCTGCTCCCTGTCTGAACGGGAACATACCAACCTGCATTGTGTAAAAAGCCCCTTTTCCCAGACACATTTCACACTAATGCAAGGGGCTGATTTAAGGTGATTCTTTTGTCCATATGGGGGAGATTGGGTTTTTTAAAAGATAGTCCCTCCTTTGAAGTGCTCTCAGGCAGAAGCCCCCCTTCCCCTCCTCAAGGCAGCGACACCACCCGTTTCAGGTCTAAAAGCAAAGGAAACACCAGCCCTGGCTCCCAATCAGTTATTTAGTATGATTTGGCTCCAACAGGTATTTACAGTTCAAAGGGCTTTGTGGCCTGTTTGGGGGGTGTCCCTCCTCCTCTATTGTATCCCCTTATCTGGAGCAGGCTCTGACAGGCTTATGCTCACTCTGCCAGGGTAGATAGGGAAGGCCGGTCTCACTGCATCTGGCCTTCATCCCCCACCTCCACCCCGCCCTCAGGAGCAGGGAGATACTGGTACAGCCTGGCCTGGCTGGGAACACCATGGCACGGAGCTGACGCTGCCCTTGTGTACACAGTCATCTGCAAACAAGCTCGTCAATTATTAATAAAACTCAGCTCAGCCCCAGGAAACTGAATCTAAGCAGGGAAGGAGGCACAGCTTAGCTCACGGGACAGTCACTCCCCAGGGAAATGCAGGAAGAGGAGACACTCTCTCTAGATCAGGAGCCTCGATAGCTCAATAGTTTCCTAAGAACAGCTGATCCCACTGAAAGGGAATCTTCATTCTGCTTTGGGTCCCTCACCAGCATGGTCTGGAGTGAAACCGACTAAGAAGAGAGAGGCACGGCCATTGATTCAGGTAATGTGAACTTTCCTTTCTTTTGGACGAAGTAAACGATGCCTGAACATTGCACGATGCCTGGACATTGCTCTCCGTACACTGGGTTGGCTCTAAGGCGAGTGATCAGCTCTATAAGGTCTCGTTCAACTGCATTTGGTTGTGCCTGGAGGCGGGAGACCCCTGTAGTCTGTGCAGTTTGTAGCCAACTAGGGTCTACCAAGAGTTATACAATCCCCTCCGTGAGCCAAGAAAATACCATAATCTCCCTGCCACAGATGGGGAAACTGAGGCACAGGAGGAGTTTGGTGACTGACTCAAGGTCATACAGCAAGTCAGCATCAGAGCCAGGATTAAAACTCAGGAATTCCACATTTCCAGACGAAGCTCAGAGCATGTTACCCATTACCGTTATTAATTCATGTAAAGAGAAACCCCCTCTGGAGATTAGCACATTAGAGACTGGTGCCAGCTGCCAGAGCTCTTTTCTGATTCACAGAGGCACAGTGTTTTTGGGGGAAGGAGGAAGTTGGTCTGTGCGTATTTGGGAGAGTTTCCATGTGGCTGGGAGCTCCCAGTCACCAAAGAGGGGGAGTGAATTCTCACACTGTCCAGCTGCAGCAGATTTCAGGGCACTGCCAGTCAGTTTCCTAACAGGAGAAACCAGTGGCATGGAATCAGGGTATTTACACTACATACACCAGTCCTTGGACAAAGGTGGTCACAAACAGCATGCAGGCAATCCCCTCCTTCAGGAATTGCAGCCAAAACCCAATGCCTAGTTTCCAAGAGGAAAGTCTGCCCCAAGAATTGATGCTAGATAGGAGAGCAACTCAAACAGGTTCTTTCTCCCCCATGCCTATATGGAGCCTCAAGGCGCTGCAGCTTCCAGCATAGGCTGTTTGTAGGTGGGTCATGGGCACGGGGACACGTGTGAGCAGGTGTATCCATGAGGCAGCCGGTAAGCTGAGTGGAATCAGGCAGAGGTCTAGCTGGCTTGGAGCATATGGAGTCCCTCCCCCCCCCGAGTTTTGCTTTGAGTTCTGGGTTTGAACAAATGTCACAACCTCAGAGCAAAACTCAGCTGAGACAGCTGGGTTCCAGCTGCTCTCCTGGGAACCCCCGAATTTCACAGGATTTCATTGAATCCATCCTGTGTGATGCTAAACATCCGTATTAAGGCCAGCTGCTGAGGAGCAGACCCAGTGACATCCCAATGCCAGGATCACAGTGCAGCCATGTATACAGGTGCAACCTTTGCAGTAGCCAGACTGCTGTAAGGTGTGCACAGGATAAGGATGCTGCGCATCCGAGGATTGCCCTATATACAGCTGTTCTGCGGCTTGGACCAGCCCACTTGCCATGAGGGATGCACATGGTCTTGCTGCCAGAGCATCACGCTTCCCACAGAGGGCCTGAATGGAGAAGTCAGCATAAGTGACCGATTCCTTCCCTGGCACAGCTGGGTGTGGGGGTGCTCTACCGCTGGGTCTCATTAAGGGAGGGTCCCAAAGAGCTCACTCAAAGACCAGAGGACACATACAGATTGAGCAAATATAATATTTTTCCCCTGGGAGGTGGGGGGAGATTCAGGTAAATTGACACATTTCACAAATTCATGTTGATGTTGGCAAATTATTTTAGCTGATAAAAAAATCTGCAAAAGTCAAAACATTTTTTGTCAGTTTTGAAACAAAACATTTTGACTTTTTGATTGGAAACACCTTCTTTTTAAAATTACCTTTATTTCTTTAATTTAAAAAGGGGAGGGAGAGCTCAAAATTGAAACAAAAACATTTAGCTTGACTCCAACTGAGCTAAATTTATTTATTTACTTTTCAATTTGCTGAACTGGAAAATTTCACTTTTGGGTTGACCCAAAATGATTTTTTTTCTCTGATTTTTCAAAACTATCAGTGAACCAAAAAATCCATTTCCCCCACAGTTCTAGTTCCAGAGAAGCGCTCTAGCGGTGGGTGGAGGGGCTGGCAGGCAGGCAGGCATGTGCATATCCCCGTCTCTCATTTTGCCATTGTTTGTTTTCAATTAATAGTCTGCCTCCTGAGGGCTAGTCCTAACTTTGACACTGACTCAAGCACTGACCTTGGGCAAGTCATGCAGCCTCCTTGTTTCGGTATCCCCATGTAGAAAGGAGAGTCATTGCTACCTTGGGTCGCAGAGGTCTGGAGGAGGAGGGGGAATATTCACACCCAAACCTAGCAATATCAGCACTAACGAAGGGCTGGATGTTACTTGGATTTCTTTGCAGTTGCTCTTCTCCTCCAGAGGGGAGAGTCAAAAGCCCTGGAGTAGGTTCTCTTAGCAAAGGAACTGAAGATAGAAGCTACAGCTGGACAGGCCTAGCAGCCATCCAGGGGTGCTCCCTACTCTGCTGTGTTCAGGCAGCTGACCTGTCACTCCGCAGAGCACACCCAGCCTTGGGATCCTTCCCCCTTCAGGAGGAGCCATGGGTGTTTGTTGGCCTCTGGTACTGACACCAAATCTGGTGAGTGCCTACGCTTTGGCCTAGTAACAGCTACTCCACGGGGCCTGCTCTGCTCTGACAAACCTCCCCCGTCAGGCCAGATGTTAGCCTACCTCAGCTTTTATTTATTTCCCCTTATCGGCGTGGTGTTTACAGTGGCTGAACCGCAGGAAGGCTGTGGTTTATGTTATGGTAGATACCGAGCAGGAAATACCCCGACGGAGCGTGCGTGGGGAGGTCCAGTCAGCTGGGATGAGCGTTTCTCCTGCTTGACCAGGCCACAGAAATTGGGCAAGGCCTAAAAAAAATTCTGCGTGCTATGGAGGGTGGTTCTAGGCCCTCTAGGGGTTTAATATTCAATGCAGAAGTTCTTACAGGGTCAGGGCCATTTTCAAGACATTTCACTGCACTCGCAGGCCCCTGGGGCAGGAAGGGTCATTTCTGTCTTGACCCAAAGCAATTAGGGGGGGTGGTTCTGCCCAGGTCCCTCCTGCTGAAGTGCAGCCGGAGCAGACTCCCACTCTCAGCACAAACCAGCAACCAATTCTAAAGTCTGGAACCTGGGCCAAGGCCCAACTAGGATTTCACAGTGGGGAGGTGCTGGGCCTCTCACTCCCTTTGGCAGGTCCCAGCTTCAGGTCAGAGAACCCCAGTTAGACATGCTCCAGTGGAGGGGTGGCCTGTTGAGGGTGGAAGCCGGGCTCTTCTGCCATAGCTGAGATTGACGCCCTGCATTACAACCTGTCATGAGGCTGCTGTATTGTGCTGGCAGCCACGAGGGAGGGAGGGAGGCAGCAGCCTTAGGGTATGTGACTGCTTTGGTTTGGTTTAATTCTCATTATGTTGTCTGGAATCCCAAGCATCCAAGATGGGACTCTAGGGGCTTCCAGCTGATGGAGAATTTCCTGCAGGGGATTGTTCAGACAGTGATGGCACTTTATACACGTATAGCACTCTTCTTCCAGAGATCTCAAAGTGTGTCACCAACCCGTCACCTCCCTGGACCCCCAGCCAAGTAAGAGATCATTCTCCCCATTTTAAGGATGGAGAAACCAAGGCACAGAGAGGGTGCAACTTGCCCAGTGTCACACAGGATGAGTTCATGTCTTCTCTCTTTGAGAACACAATGCCAGACATGCCCTTAGCATAGACCTCCCCTTAACAGCAGCAGTGACATACTGGCCAGCAAATTTTCTTCCTCCTCTAGATCCCTTCCCCACACCCCTGGAAGACCAGTGGCATACAACCCCGCTCCCCTGAGACTCAGCCCGCCCACAGCGATACTCAGACTTAATTCTTGTCTCGACACCAAAGCCCATGAAGACTAGAAACCTACAGAGTCGCAGCAAAGTCAGTCACAGAGCAGGGAATAGAATCCAGGAGTCCCAGATTCCCTTCAACAACACAGCCTCGTTTTAAAGTGTCAAATGCCCAGCTATGCTCTCAGAGACCACCAGCTGCAGCTGGGCCCACAGCAACATTTCACTAGCCCAACACATTGTACCTTGGACCAAAGTGCCATTGCACTCCAGAGCAGCCAGTGAGAAGGTTCTTGCTCTGTCAGGTCACTTCCTTTATCAGGCATTTGTTTATGGGGAGGAGCATTATTACTGCAGACACCCTCTGCTAGAATGGGGGAAAGGCGATTTACAGATTCTAATCAGCAGGCCACAAATTGTAGTGATCTTACCGAATATGTGACTGACTCACCATGTGGCCTTGCACAAGGTACCTCACCTTGCTGTAGCAGCTTCCCCACCTATAAAATGAAGATAAAGAATACTTATCTACCCACAGCATAGGGGCATGATGGGAATTATTTAACTGTGCAGTGCATTCCATTTATAAAAGCACTTATATGTGGTAGGCGTTAGCAATTAATGTATATGCTAAGCACAATAATTTACGTCCATTTAAAGAAAAACAACAGGTACAAAGGCAAACACTGCAGGAGAGAGCACAGTGTGTGAATCTCCTGTGCAACAAGCTGCAGCCCCTCAGAATCAAAGGACAGCTGTCTTTGTACGTAGGCAGAGTCCTTCAAAATCTAAAAGGTGCACTACACAGAGAAAGTGGCTGTGACAGTTGCATAGCTACAGAGCACCACTGTGCTTCTGCCGGCTTGAAAAATCACCATGAGCTGAGATTTGGTGCTGACAGAGTTGTCCAGGATGGTATGGACACACTGGATTTTTTGGTACAATATGTTAACTGGATTCTCCCCCGCCCCAGTATATTAGAAACCACCATAACATGTTGTCCCCATGTAGATCATATACATGAAGTCATGCAAGTTTCTGTGCTGAGACGCATGTAAATAACCCGATCATGTTTTCAACAGCACTTTAATTTCACATATCAACATGCTATGATAACAGTTTCCAAAAAGACAGAATTTTTTTTGTTTCGAGAACTCCCTTCTTCCCCCCTCTCCTATTAAAAAGCAAATATCCCCCAGCATGCAGAGCCAGGCAGCCGTTAGCAAGCCTTCAACAAAAAAAACAGGGCAGAGGAAAAGGCAATAAACTCTACATCAGCAGAGCCCTTGGAAACAACAGGCCAATGCACAGTTCAAGGAGCAAATGAGGTGCAATTACATTGAAATTCTTCTGTTCTTGTCAATCAGATCTGGACTAAAGTACACCTCTACCCCGATATAACGTGATCCGAAATAACATGTATTTGGATTGAACACGGTAAAGCAGCGCTCCGGGGAGGCGGGGCTGCGTGCTCCGGCGGATAAAGAAAGTTCAATATAACGCGGTTTCACCTATAACACGGTAAGATTTTTTGGCTCCCGAGGACAGCATTATATCGGGGTAGAGGTGTACACAGAGATTTACAGCGTTGTAACAGCCACCTCTGTCTTAGCTATTCACTTGGCCTGTGAGACAGGTACACAAACACCATGTTGACTGCAATTCTAATGCTTTTGGCTGATTCATGAGTGTTGGATAAAAGCAGAAGTCACTGTCTCTAGAGGTTTGAGATTTGAATAAGCCCCTCTCCTGGGCCAATAGGATTGAGCTGGAAACCTCCAGAGAACAATGTGTCATGAGATTTCTGGGGCTTGCTGCTTCTGGTCTCCCAGCGCCCCCACAATATCTCAGCATAGCTGCTTGTGGCACAGGAGAAAAACAAAGCTAATGGGGAAAAGAGCTGGGTGCCCTTTGTCCTGCTGCAAACAGTCTTGGGTCAGTTCAAGGGTGGCTCTTATTTGGCTGAGCCTGTCTGCGGAAGGGATCCAGGAGGCCCACAGTGTGGATGTGAGGATGAGCGGTTTTGGCTGCCCAGCTCCATATAGAGCCGTTCTTCTTCGTGTGAGTCACATTATTTTGCAGAGGCATTTCCAGTTTGTCTGAGCACTTTGGAATGAGGAATCTTCACTTCCTCAAAGCAACAATATCAGCAAGTGCCTGTCACTCACTTTAACCTTTGCTGCAATTTCTTCAAAGGGCCAGAGATGGAAGGTGACCTCTCCTGCACCTCGACTGAGGGACTGAGGAGCTGCGAGCCCCCGGAGGGAGGCAATGCCAGCATGGAAGGAGCGATGGGGCCAGCCTGGGGTGCCACTCCAGACCACAGCGGAGGAGGGATTACAGGCCTGGAGCAGCATGGCTGTTCTGGAAGTACACCTTCTTCTGGGCTCACAAGCACCGTGGTTGAGCCCAACCTCCCTGCACATGATGGGCAAGAACCCAAGTGCACTTCGGGAGTCACCAACACAAGCTTTGTTGGGGATCCTCCACCCTATTCTCCTCCAGACCCTAAGACCGCTCACTTGATGTACCCACCTTTCCAGGCCATCTCAGGACAAGTGCCCATCATGTACCAGCCAGGACCTTCGCAGCAGAATTTACCTCCTGGCTCCTTCCCATACACTATTGTATGTAATCACGGTAGCACATCTCATTACTGTTGAGTGTAATGTTCGTCCCTACCCTGCAGTCCCCCCATTACCAGCATGCAGTGACACTACAGATTAGCTCCCTAGGCTGCCGCAACCCATGCATGAGCTTCCTGCCTGGGGCCAATCTTTCACCAACTCTGGGGGAAGGAAAGGCAGAGACTCCACATACTGCCAAAGGCCGACACCTGGGCCAGCCTTGAGTACATGCAGTGCAAAGCGACTACATGGCCTCAGCAACTTGTAGGCTAGTCTCAGCTCAGCCTCCAGCACCTGGGTCAGAAGGGGAAGCCAGCAGATGGCAAGGGTACGTAAACAGGCAGGTCTGTACACTGCAGAGAGAGTTCCCACCAGTCCTAGAAAAGGATGGTGCAGAATTGCCTCCCAAAGGAAATGGTGGAAGCCCCAAGGCGTGAGACCTGGAAATCCAGAGTGGACAATGCACTGGTAGACAGAGAAATAAATAGCATAAGGAGCAATCCCTCAGAGGGGGTGGGTTCACCTACATGGGTCCTCTCCTATCTGAAACTCCAGCAATTCCACAGCAAAGGGATACCTAAGGCAGTGGCCCTTTGTCCTGGGATCCCTCTCTCCATGTTGCAGGTGTCCAAAAATTACCAGAACCCTTTGCTCTGTTTTGCAGTACAATGGGCTTCCTGCCAGCAGGCTTCCAGGAGCGGCAGACAGGAGGCGCCCGCCCAAAGATTATATGGTGGAGTCGGTGCTGGTGACAGTTTTCTGCTGCTTATTGACAGGGGTGATCGCCCTTGTCTACTCCCATGAGGTAGGACGTGCCCTTTCCTTCCTGTGGCCTGGGCGCTTTCAATTTGGTTGGAGGAGGGATGAGGGGTCACTGTGCTTAATATAGTTTATTCACCTATTAGGGATGTGGTTGGTTACACTGAACAATTGGCAGCACTGATAGAAGCACTCCAGTTGCTAGGCACCAGTTACATGTTCATTTCAGTGGGATTCTTCCCCATGTCCCCACTTTATACAAGGGACATTCTCAGCTGTAAGGATACGCTCATAAGATCCTAAGAAAGCTCTGCTTAACGCCCTAAAGGACGGGTCAACGAGGCCCCTGTCAACACATGCTTGGGATGGGGGCAGGCAGGAAGAATTCCCTTCCTCTCCAGATCTCTTGATCAGTTCAGCATGGTGCATGTGACCATCCAGCTCCATGGTTAAACTTCCAATTCCCATTTATACCGGGAGTCCCAACTAACTGTCTATTTCCTCCTTGAATCCCAGTAACATGGGTTCTGCAAGTACATTATGGGGCAGAGAATTCCCAATGCTGATTGCGGTCTGTGAAGTAAAGCTCTGGACTTAGCCCAGAGCTCTGGAAATAAAATAATGCCCTGGTCATCCTATGGCTGCTTAGTTCATACACATCTTTACATGGGTCACTATTGCCAGACAATGTACTCCTGTGTGTCTGACAGAGTGAAAAAGCCAGTGGTTGAAAGACAGCCTGGTGCATATTGCTGCACTTTCTGGATAGATGACGAATGCTCTTTCTTATCAACAAAAAGGCTTTTGGGAAGGGTGCTGACCGTGCTCGCTGGTTTTCTGCATGGATCCATAGTCAGAGCCTTAGATGGTCTCAAATTTCATCCCTCTTCATTAGTCACAGTTAGTGCCTTTGGTTTTAATCAGATATGCTTAAAGCTCTTTACAGGGAAACAGGGCCCTCTGTTTGGGAGGCCTCAGAACTGTCTTTGAAGTGCAAGGAACTTGCATCTCTCTTCTCATTGTTCACATTCTCTCCCCCAACCCTAGACACGAGCGGCCCTGAACAGAGGAGACCTGATCCAAGCCAAGCTAGCATCCAAAAAAGCCCGATCCCTGGTTCTCTTCAGCCTGCTCTTTGGAGTGTTCGTTTGCATCAGCTGGGTCATCTATGTAGTGGTGGTCCTTTATCTATGACAGAGATAGGCTGCATCACGTTAACCCCACAGACAACAGGCTGCATCACATTAACAGCTCACCACCGTCGTCAGCAGCATCTGGGGCAGCAGGGCAAGCACCTCGTCGTGGGCTAAGAGAAGTGCCGTGATACAGCAACGTGGCATGGAAATCAGAGGGTGTCCGAGCTGCCGTGTTTTCTGCCAGCAGACACTGGGCAGCACAGGTTTATGCTTGTCCAGCCTCTGGGATTGTATTTCATTCTCTTCCTCAAGTGCAGTGATGGTGGGGTATTGTGCCAGGCCCAGCCAAACCAGCAGCACCACTGCAACAACTCAGGTGCTGCCCCAAAGCCAGCACGGAAGGAACCCACCTGCCTCATCCAGCCCCAGGGGACTGCAGGACAAGTGAGCAAGTTCCACCGGGCTGACCGCCGCGTTGCTTCAATAACTTTGGGCAATCCAAAAGCTGAACATCAGCTCCACAAAACATTGCGTGTCCCAGGGCATCTCCCGTGATTTATCAACATCCACCGCCTCGTTCACAGCTTGTGGCCTCCATTCCCAGCACAGCATCTTGGTGGGTAGAAAACTTGCAATGTTGGCTGGCTGAAGGCAAGGAAGCTGCCAGCACATGAACCCTCTCCCCTCTGCTAGGATATCCCAGTTTAGCTGGAATTCCTTTGTGGCTTGTGCTGAACAATGATCTATCTAGAAAAGGCGGAATCACGTCAATCAGTGGAGAAAACAACCCAGGAGCTGTCATATGTTCCCCGATGGCAACACATTTTGTGATTGTGTTTTAGGCGCACAAAATCTGGAGGTATCACTCCAATTCATGGGACTTGAATAAGAGGAAACACACCTTCCTGATGGCCTGAATATCGCAAGTGTTTAACATCCAGAATCTATGTTTGAAACGGCCAGCAAGGAACGCAAAGGCTGTGTTATTTCAGGATTTCATAGGAGCAATTTAACCCGTTCTGGGGATTGTGGCCTAAGAAAGCTCAATATGAAAACACATTTTTTTTTTTAGAAACCCATATGTCCCCCATTGCTGTTTCTAGATTTCAATAAAAAAAAAGATAGGTTTGTCAAAATCTCAAGTTTCCATATGTAACTATACCCACATAACAGACCTCCGCCGACCCATTTTAAAATCAACCACTCTCTTATGGGCAGGTCATTTCATAATCGTTCACTATGGCATTTCCTGTGTCTTCTCCTGAAGCAACTGGTTCTGGCCACTGTCAGAGACAAGATCTTGACTAGATGGACCTCGGGTCTGATCCAGCCTAGCATTTCCTATGCTCTTCAGCCCGAAAAAGGGGCCCTTTAGGCTGAGGCGGGAACACATGGATGGGGGCCCTCCCAGTACTGGGGACATGCTGCCGGTCCCCAGAGCTGTCGGTCCCCTCGCTGTGTTCACATGAAACATTGTTTAAATAAAATCCTTGCATTTGACTTGCAGGAGGACGGATGGCTCCTAGGGTGTGGGTAGGCCCAAGTGCAGGCTCAGGATAAACAGCTGGCCCAGTAAGCCAGGGCCTAAACTCCGACTCACCTATGCCGCCTGCTGCCCTGCCAGCCTTAAGGGGAAATGCCTGTTTGTTATTCTAAAGGTTACACCAATGACCACATGCTCAGCTCCCTAACGCAGGGGCCGAGTTCGCTCCCTCCCCTAGGGTCGCCTGGCTGTTTACTGAAGCGCCTGCACACGGCGTGTGCTCACAGAGGCAGATGGACTGGCAGTGAGGTCTGTCCCCACACGTGCCTCCCAGTGATCTGAGATGTCAAGAGACTGGAATGAACCAGAGGGATACATGTTGGACTGTCTGGTTTGGTGACCACGACTGAGCATGATGAAAAGAAACAGCATCAGCCACTCATTGGCCTTTACAGACTTTAGCCCTTCTGCAAACATCTACAGAACCTTCCTCCTTTCCTGCAGCATGACAGGCCCCCTTCACAGAGCCTCATCCCAAACGCTGTAGTCTCAGGATGTAGCGTGACAGGGTGTGAATTCTGATGGAATAAGTGGGTCCAGAGAGTCAACGGTGTTAACATGACCCTGACACTGTACGACATTAAACAGTTAAACATGGTTTGAGTACAGAGACCTTGGCCTGCTTAACCCCATGGCAACAACCACAACTAAAAATATTTGTAACCTTTCATTAAAGAGACAGAACAAGAAGGAAAAAAAAAACATTTAAAGCATTTGAAATGTGAAGTATTAAGTAAGGCTGTCAGTATGCCTTAAACCCTTTCCTTTTAGCTGGTGAAGAGTTTTCATAGGGACACCCGTCTGACAGTCTATTAGAGGGTATTAAAGACAATGACTGTCTTTTTTGGGGAAAAGAAAAATAGTTGAGATGGGCTGGAGCGCTGGTTGTTAAAGTCCAGTCAACTCCTTCCTTTGACACAACACACAACAAACGCATAAAAGGGGACAGAAAAGAACAGCAGAGATAGAACATGCAGCTTCTGTCTCTGACGCAGACTTCCACTTGTGAGCAGGCTGCTGGTCGTCTTAGCCTCACTCAAAAATGGGCCAATTTGTTCAGACTGTTTGAGGCATTTCTTTTAGCTGTTTCTGATCGTGGGCTCATGGCAGTTTTGCAAAGGGCAGAGCTGTCTTGGCCAGCTAAGCCAGACACTTGCTAGACAGAGGCAGAGAGAGACAGGAAAGAGAAGAAATAAAGTGGGGAAGGAAAAGGACATGAGGGAGGGGTGGCAGCAGGAACCCAAGTCTCATGCCAGGTGCTGTTCAGGATTTAGCTGAAGCCAGTGGAGTGAGAACCTCATCTGGGACCCCCTCTCTGGCCTGGTCTGACAGAACAGTGAAGGCCCAACAGTGTCATTGTAGATCCCAAGGGAAGCGCTCATTCCTTTCAATCTACACCTGATGTTTTGACATGACCCTCTGAAACTAAGGGTCCCAAAAAGGGAGTGACGGGCAGCATCGCCCATCCCCTCATTATTTTGTTCACCAGCTAAGCCGAATTCCCAACATCAATGTGTTGGTTCATTAATTTCCAATTCCATTGTCCTTGGTTTACCAGTCATGTCTTAACACAGTCCTTGGGTGGTCTCAGCAGACCTCGGTGTTCGGACTAATTTTTGTAAAATTGCAAGCAATTCTATGTAACCAGCTGAGTTGGACTTTCATTACCTTGGACAAGTTAGGGTACAGGCCTCCACACAAGATAGGTGTCCCTCCCCCGAATACCTCCCCAGCTAGCTTGTTGGAACAGGGAGCACGCCAGTAAGAAGCACACTTGAATTTCAGTGAGAGTGCAATGGGGTCACTATACCTGGAAGTCAGTGATCATAGCAAGACACCTTCCTTTAAATACAGAGAAGCCTTGAAACTAGACAAATAAATGACATTGCTGGTTACTGTAACAGTGACCTAGCCAAGCTGGCCAGGGTGGGTCCACTTGCAAAACCAAGTGGTTTGCAATTGAAATGCAGTTTTCTGGCCAGCAGAGGGCAGGATTTTCCAAGACTAGGCCAGTTTTGTTTTTCAGAGCTAGCCTGTTACCAAGTACTTACAGGAAAAAAGGGGAAGACAGTGTTCAGTGGCAGGTCACAAGCATCTTTTCGGCAATTTCTCCAGAGAGCTTAATGCAGGTAAAGCAGGACTGTCCGCATCACTCACAACAAACATTTCCCTGTAAATCAAGGTAATTCTAACTCCTCTGACCTGTACCATCCAGAAGGCAAAACTCTCCAGGCCATTGCTAGGAGTCTTTGCATCCCAGGCCTTGCACAGCTGCGTATTAGGCAGCCACCCAAGTCACCACCCTATAGTCCTGCGGTCCAGGCTTTACATAGAAACAGAACAGGAACTTCTCTTCATTACTCAGAATCTGCAAACCACCGGGCCAGCCTGTATGCAGCAGAGCTACCCCCTGAACCATCCCCAGTGACTTCTCTCTCTCTGCCAGCAGGAATAAAGCACCTTTCCTCTTTGGCTAGGCTCCTTAATTTAAACCACCTGTGTGTAGGAAGGTGGGAGACAATGGCTATTAATCACCATGGAAACAGCAGTCCCCTTAGGTGTGTGTGTTCCTCTCCCAGCAAGTTTAAAGCAGCAGTTTTCAGAGATGCGCTTGGAAGGAGGTTATTTCCTTGAGTTTAACGCAGGTGGGAAACCAAACAACTCCAATATCTGACAGAGGGCTCAGGCTGCCCCCATCCACTTTTCGCAGCACTTATTTTAAAAACTACATTTATTACAAGTGTCTCGACCAAACTCTGGGAGCCTCTAGATTATTACAATAAAATAAAAAATACACACACAACTCTAATGTCTCAATACATCCTTTAAAGCTCCCACACTGCCATAATCATCCTGCCCCACACCTGCATTGGCAGGCAGGACTCCTGGGTTCTCTTTCCAGCTCTGTCCCGTGCTTGCTGCGACACTGGGCAATTCACCACAATTCTCAGGGGTCCAGTTTCCCTATCTGTGGAAGAGGTGCTGTAAGGCTTAATTGTCTGGAGAGCACCTTGAGATCCTTAGCAGAGACTAAAAAAAGTTCAAAAGGTGACGCAGTCGTTATGCGGCCCTAGGCCTAGAAATAGAGACCAGTCAATTCCTTGCAGGTCCCGCCCTTGGCGTTTGTTAATATCTCCTGTATCCCCTTTCAATTCCACTTTGGGAGTTAAGGTGTAGGAGGACTCAGAGAAACTGGCAACAATGACATGGCTGCACTGGGTAATCGCTCAGCCATCACCACCCATGGAGTTTGCCGCTGTGCTGACACCACTAGTTGTTAGGCCAACCAATATTGTCTCATTTTTTCCTTGTACGCCGCATCTGTCTATATCTACCTGTTGTCTCGTCTTATACTTACATGTTAAGCGCTTTGAGAGGTGGGGGGACTGGCTTTGCTCTGTTTGTACAGCACCTAGCAGAATGGGATCCTGGTCCAGGCTGCAGCTTTATGTCAGAGTAAACCTAACTGCTAACAACTGAAAACAAAGAGGGAAACACCTGAAAGAGAAATAAGAGCACGTTTCAGCCCCTAGGCAAGCACTATTGCTCTGCACTTCTACAGCACGGTTCAGCCCACGATTTCGCATCACCTCTCAATGCTGCCAGGTGTTACCCTCAGCTCCCAGGAAGTGTCAGTGAGGGGGGAGAATGCTTGGCCCCTTGCAGGATTGTGCCCTTAAAAGGTCAATGATCTCTCAACAGGGGTAGCCATGTTAGTCTGTATCAGCAAAATCAACGAGGAGTCCTTGTGACACCTTAGAGACTAACACATTTATTTGGGCACAAGCTTTCGTGGGCTAGAACCCACTTCATCAGATGCATGGAGTAAAAAAAAGGAGGCAGGTATAAATATACAACACATGAAAAGATGGGAGTTGCCTTACCAAGTGGAGAGTCAGTGCTAACGTGGCCAATTCAATTAGGGTGGATGTGGCCCATTCCCAACAGTTGACAAGAAGGTGTGAGTATCAATATTTCTGTGATGCAGTTAAGGGATAAGACAGAGATCTCCTTTGCCCATCACTGAAATGTGGCCACTTCTGCAGTGGAACATGACAACTGCTTAAAAGTGCTGAGCTCATGTTACAAAGCCATTTGGGCATGAAATACACGGGCTAAGCGAACTCTGAGAAGCAAAAATTATTACATGTCTGAAAACACAACTTCTAAACAGAAAAACGAGGTATGTATAGAAAGGTGCTGTGACTCGGATTAGGACAGATAATGCTTGGCACTCCTATAGCACTTTCCATCAGAGGGTCTCCAATTGATTCATGAATTAAGCCTAACACTCTCCCTCTAGAGTAGACATTTTAGATGGGGGCAATAAGACACAGCCACGTGAAATGACTTGCGAAGGTCAGAATGAAATAGCGACACAACTGGAAATAGAACCCAGGAGAGCCGACTCCCAGGCCTGTACTTCAAAACATTAGGCCATCCTTTCTTTGCCTTATAGCGAGGGTAAAATGAACACACACACTACACTGACTATGGTGCAAACAGAGACACAGTTTATGTGTGCAGGGTCTCTCTCTCTCCTCCCACAAAGCTGCAACTCTTGACTGCCAGAGGGAGTGGTTTTTTCCAGCCAGCTCTGATGTGGCATACCATGTGTCACGCCCTGTAAGACCATCTGTCTTTAGCGTTGCTTTTGGTATGCGACTCGGTCAGTGTCTGAGCATCCTACACTCCAATCTGGCAGATGCAGATTATTTCCAGTGGAATTTTGAAACTTATCCAGGACTGAAATAGACCAGGAGCACCACATTATCAGCAATCCATGCCTCAGGAGCAATTATTTATAGGCTTGTGTGGAGTGTCGCAATGCCACTTTCATAGATACACTGCAACATACACACATCCTTTTTCACACGTTATATCCTGGATCCCCCTCCTCCTATTGGCTATGTGAATATGGATGTTCAGGGGTAAGTGGCACCTCATGGAGGGCTCCTTGGAAAGCACCCCTAATACTGTGCCAATGAATAAGCTTGTGCTGGGGAAGGAGGGGGAAGAAAAATGTTCTGGCTCTGAGATGTGTATGTGTTTTACCAGGAGAAAACGAAAGGCCAACTGAAAAATGAGACCCAGACAGAGGAAAAACACAGAAAATACAAGGCCACACCAGCAGTTGAAGTGGATTCGATTGTCACTTTAATCCGCAGACTGCTGCATGCACTGTAAACACGATCGTTAGGCTGGATTCTTTATCGGTATTTATTTTGCTTTAATATAAAAGTTACAGGTTTGAAATGTTTGCAGGAAGATGTCACTATCAGGATTGGCTTAGTGGTAAATAGATAATACAATGTAACATTCTGGGATGGCAGGAGAGACTTGGGGTCAGCACGGCTGGCAGGTGGCTCAGCAGAGTTCAGGTAACACAGGGCTTCCTTCCACTTCTACTTCCCTCCACAACTCCAGATAGAGCTGCTGTCATCACAGCGGTAATGTACAAACTGGCGTAATCTCTTACTTGGCCTCCGTCTGAATATTCAGTCAATGCTTTAAAATCCCCCACTCCTCCCAGAGGGGAAATGGTTTATGGACTCTATCTGCAAGAGGCATGACTGACCTTTACATTTGCAGGCCTGCAGATAGCTGAAGTGTCCGGCTTCTGATCACAGGGAAGCATTAGAGCAGAGGAATGAACCCTTCACACCCACGGAGCTGCTAGGCCGGCCGCTGACAGGGAACCAATACATGGTATAATGCTACTGAAAACTCATTTGTACTTGTGATGAGAACGTTCTGGCGCCCCTCCCCAACAGCACTGCTCATTCTGCTACTCCGGTGCCTGTCCATAAAGTGAGTCACCTCAGTTCTGCCAAAGCAGCCCCACTACTCAACAAAACTATATGTACAAACCTAAAATTGAGAGGAAAGCCAGCACTCTGCGTATCACCCAGGGATGTCCCCAAAGAACCATCAGAATGGCCCTACTGGGTTAGACCAATGGCCCCTCTAGATCAGTAGCCTGTTTTCCGACAGTGGCCAGTGCCAGGTGCTTCAGAGGGAATGAACAGAACAGGGCAATTATCAAGGGATCCATCCCATTGCCCAGTCCTAGTTTTTTCTTCTCCAGAGTTGTCTTCGCCCGGGGCACCGTGTTGTTGGGATTTGGGTCACAGCAGCAGCTGTCAATCAACTGCCCTCTCCCAGGTGGTTATTTGCACAGCCAGCACTCAGCGATAATCTCACAGCAGCCATGTGGCAAGCAGCAAACACTTGCTTTTCACTAGGAGCTGGCTGTGTGTGGATGGGCAGCCTTATCTCCGTTTGTGCTCCTTTCAGAGGGGTCTTGTCTGCAGTTTAGTTGCGAGGCAGGGACTTGAAACAGTTATACGGAAAGGCCAGAAAAGACGTGAGCATCTGTGGGGCAGCTTTTAGGACAAGGTGCATTACACTGAGGTGCATCTGCCTGCTGAGGTCTCTCACCCCCCCCCCCCGCCCCTTCCCAACAAGTGGCCTGTGCCAGTCTCAGACTTTAACCCACAAGGGGCACAACACACACACACACGAGGAACCAAGCTGGAACACACTGAAATGAAAGGACAATTTTAGCAACACGACCACACACAATACTGCTATAAATCACCTGTGCTGCAACACACACCTTAAATAATAAAGTGACATGTTCAGAATCAACCAGCAGAGGATCCTGCACAAGAGGTGGATTGCATTTGCTGCTTCACAGATCGCAAAGACTTTACCGTGCAAAGTTGCCAGCTCGATAACACACACAGATTAGCTACATAGACAACAAATCTGGCTTTATAAACTTGTCAAATTTCTCTCTCTTACAGATTCAGGGTCTTCAGTATGGAGAGGCTTCTCCTCTTGGACTGTTCAGACTGCCCTTTCTAGGGGCTGCATGGATCCAGCCAGAAATGGTCTGTTGGCCTCTGGGTCCCCGCTATAGTCCCTTTATATGAAATACAGCTGCCCTGACAGACTAATCATTTCATGCATTCTCCCTAGCTAGCCATTCGTGTTCGGAATGGTTTGGCCTGTAACATGGCAAAGACAAGTAGAAGTATGTCAGGAGCAAGCAAGAATGCTGCATATGCACAGAACATTAATCCTGCGTCTGGGAGACTGTGGGCTTGTCTACCTGAGAAAGTTACACCACTTTAAAAATGGATTTAGTTAAACTGGAGCAATAGTTTGTGTAGAGACTTATTTCGGGTCAGCTTAAGTCAGGAAAGAATTTACTTAAGCTAAATTGACATGAGCCACTCAAACTGAAACAGAAGTGTCTACCCAAACTGGTTTTAAACAAACCTTCAGTTAAACAGGTGCAAAGTTTGTGTGGAGACAAGCCCATTATCTTCTGCTTAGAGCGTCCTTTAAAAACGATGTATAGCTTTAAATAATACTATAAACCAAACAATATGGGTTGTCACTCCAGCTGGTGTCACACAGATTGTCAGTCAAAGCTGCTGTTTAACAACAGGGAGGAGGAAAGACTCTGCAATGAGTGTGAAGAAGGAAGGGTTTTGTAACTCTGATTCACTCAGAACAAGGTAGGCTTAGCAAACACTGAACGGCTCTTAATAAGGAAGTTAAGGGCGCTGCTGGGAGAAGCTCCTATGTACACTCCCTAAGACTTACACCTCTAAAAGCTGCAAGCGTTTTGTTAGACTTCGCTATAAAACACAGTGATTCACTGTCAGGCAAACTACACAAAGTAGTTCCAAAATAGGCCTTGCAAGGCTGATTAAAATCTACAACACATTCCTGAAAACATGACCAGCACTGTAAACAGTTGATGAAGGACAGAAAGGTCGCGGGTGTGAATCGGCCAGTCCTACCTGCGCTGGTGGAAAGGACTGCTCATCTGAGGGCACGACCATGGGGGAAAGGGGTAGAGAAACTGAATAAGGCACACGGACCAGATCAGGGTTAACATGGTACGTGACGTGCTAACTCCCCATGACGTGCTGGGCTGCCTGTGTCCCCTGAATCTTGACTTGACTATACTGGGGACAGAGCTTTGCCAGCTCCAAAGCTGCCTTCTGGCTCTTCCAATGCTAAGATCAGAAAATGCAGCACCAAAGGTTATGCAGCGGGGGTTCCATAACCAGTTCAGGCAACAACCCCAAGTGAGGTGGGTGAGGGGGAGAGGATGACCAGTCTTAGCACTGAACACATGCCCTTTTCTTTGCACCTTAGCATTTAAAATCCTGGAAATATTCCTCCTGGCTCCAAATGTCCCCTCTGTACTCCTCTCCAGACACGGCTGCCCCAAGTCTCCTTTATTCCAGCACTCGGAAAGACATTTTCACTAGTTGTGGATTTATACACGTCCTTTTGCACTTGTTTTCCTTTAAAGCCACTGGCATTTTGACATGCACTAGTTCCCGCCCTCTGTGGAATCTAAATACTAGTATTTACAAACAAACAGTCTTATATACTACAGTATTTACTGTGCAGTAGCTAGTACCATCACTAAGGGATACGGGCTCACAGGACACTTGAGCCACAGTACCTTGGCTAGTCAACCTTCCCAGGGTTGGGAGACTGACCATCTTTTTAAATAATGAGATTTGGTGGGGGAAGGGGGATGCGATAACTGGAGACCGCAGTCCTTGCCCATGTTTTCAGTGCCTCTTCCATATCTGTGGATTAAGGTCAGAGAGATCCGGGGCAATTAGATTCAATAACCCTGTAAACACACACAAACGCTTCCAAAATAAAGCTTCTCTGGCAGCACCCTGCCACTCCATCTTCCTTGGGGAAAAAGTGATTCATGACCACATTGCATGGGAGGCAAGAAGGAACAATCCAGGGCTTCCACGGCTTTTGTCTGCTGCATAGGTGCCCTGCAATCCACAGACATGCAACTCAAGGCTGCTAAGCTATTGCTGCTGCCCCCTGCGGCTTGAAGACAAAAGCAAGAGTATTTCAGAATACATGTAAAACATCAATTGGCAAACCAGTAACACGCCTACAGGGGGATCCTCCTTCCACTGCACTCTCTTCCCAGGTTTAAAGCTGGTTCATGGCATGGAGAGACGGGAGGTGGAGGAAGAAGAGTGGAATGAGCATTGGCTGATTTCTTTCCTTGGCTGTTGCTATCTTATGACACACACACATTCACAGTTCTTCTGCTGAGAGAATCCAATATTCACAGACCCAGGAAGCAAGTGACTGCTGCCAACTGGGCAGGAAGAGTGCGTCATCCAGTAACAGGTACAAGTATTTACTCCAGTCTCATAGCTGCCCTCAGTGCATCCGCAGAGCGATTCGCCTCGCTCACACCCCACTCCTCCTAGGTTTTCTCTTCCCTGTCTGTTTTTCGCCTCGTTATGTTTCGAGGTTTGATTTTGAGAGACAGTTCCCACAAGGCCTCCTCAGCCAAATGGTCGCTGAAGTCATTGAAGAATGAGACTATATCGTCATTTCTTTTGATGTCGTAATGTCTATAAAACCAGAGAGAACACTACAATTAACATTGCAGCTAGTTTACCCCGAGAACCACCCCTTAAATTAGGGCAATCCCAGACTATATGGTCTGAAATACATTCAACATTCCAATTCTTGAAATTTATACAACTGGACCATCTACTTGAAGACACCAGTGTATTGGTGGAAAAGAGGCAAATGTGGTACTGATCTTTACAAATGGAAAGAACAACAATCCTGGCAATTACCATCCACCCAATAAAGAATAAATCACAGCAGACAAGAGAAGAGATGGAAGGCTCCCTGCATGGGACGTTTAAAACAAGGCTGGATAATGTACTAGGCAAACGTACTGTAGGGATCATAGCTGAATTCAAAAGAATGAGAGACTAAAAGCAACCCAACAGTTCTTCTGTCATCTCTAGGATTCTCAAAGTCTGTCCTATAAACCCCTGCCTTTATAACACCTACATTCTCCTAGCCAGGTTTCCTCTTTGCTGCAGCAGCACCGCACTGTTTGCATCCCTCACGCCTAGTCCCAAGGCGGTGTTAGAACACCTCAAAGGCAGCTCGGAGTCACTGCTCACTGCCGTAGGCCAGGCCGATGGCTATACTTACATTTGTTGGAAGCACCTCATGCTGTCCAGGATGTTAAACTGTTGCCAGCGTTTGGAAAAGTTCACTTTGCTATCAATGTAATCTGGGTTTCCCAGGTGAACAAACGTTAAGTCCTGCAGAATCAGCCCTCTGGAAGAGAGAAGGGTGGAGCATGCAGGGAGGAGGGAAGACAAGCACAGAGCTCCAGGTTAGTCACAAGCACTTCAGAGCCAGCTGAAAGGCAAGTAAAAATCAACCCAAATGCTCAGTGCTGCTGCCATGGTTAGCTCCTGCATTTGAAATCAGAGGAAGTCAGCCCTTTCAAAGGTGCATTGGCTCAAAGCTCCTGGCATCATGGGTGCAGAGGTGGGATCCTACAGATGAAGCATTAATGCTTAAACCAGTGATACTGGGGACCAGTTTCTCCACCCGAGAAAAATTATTTACTTCAATGCATCTGAAAGCTGGGAGCAGACTAAAGTTGGCACAAGAAGTGCTGGCTGGCATCATCCCTGGAAGAGGGGACAGAGAGTAGCGGTTTCAGACTTCCTCAAGTTTTCTGCAAAGGACGAGAGCTTTCCATTTCACTGGGTTCCCTGCGGGCTAGAGCCACCCAGGGGAATCACGTTTTCCATCCACCTTTTGGGGCTGTCTCATTTTCCACTGGTCCTGAACAGATTGGCTACTTCGTGCCTCTGCACTCTCTTCTCCAACAAGCTTTCCACCACTGGGGACCTAGGGCAGGCTGAGCTTATGCTGGTAAAGCCTATATAAACCCTTGGTAAATCTGGCATCCGGACTGCAGGGTCCCTGCAGTGAAAGGTGAGAACTTTAATCCCACCTTTGAAAAAAGACAAAGGGGATGCATGTTTGCAAAGAGGATTTCTAATTTACCAACACTTCCAGTATGCAGACACAGGTTTGGCATATAGGCAGCTCTGAATCAGCTTAGCCTCATGAGATGGGAAATGCAGGAACTTCTAACATCTCATGGAGAAACTCCTCTTTTTCTACACACAACCTTGAAGGGAAGTCTAGTCTAGTGGTCTGTTCTGAGAGTTCAAACTCCTTGATTTCCACTTGCCTTCACTGATTTGCGTTTGTGCCTCACTTTCCTCATTTGCCGAAAGCGCAGGGAGTTGAGAGATTTTGTTAATTAACGTTTGTAAAGTACTTTGGGATCTTCAGATAACAGTGGCTCAGGAAATCCAAAGCCATGTTACATTGGGAGTGCACAGGCACAGGCCAGCGGGAAAACAGTATTAGGACCAGGCATCCTTGCCATTTCCAACCAAGTAATGAACTGCTCCAGTACTGGCACTGCAGTCCCAACAGAAATCCAGAGCCTGAAGTGCCCAGATACAAAGTGACGCACATTTGAGAAAGCTGTGGGACTGCAAAGCAGGGAACGTCACAGGGAACTGGTACATAATCACTCTGGCTCGAACCCAAATTATTGGATGCCTAGGAATGGGAAGCATTTTCCTCCTCAAGTTTTAGAACGTGGAAGGTTTGCAACAAGGGTCGTATCCTACACCCTTCATGTTGGGTTGTCCCACACTCTAAAGTGAAAAGTGATTGCATAGCTGAGTGTAGGCTGCCGGGGATCTGAGTGAAGAGACACCCCAAGCGAGAGGAGACAAACCAGTGACCCCCAGGAGGACAGCTACTCACAGGTAAGGTATGCAGGGAGGCTCCACCTCTGCCAGAGCTGCTCGGTAGGCACGGAAGGACGAGGAGCTGTCGATGAGTGTGCAGTACTCTGCCAGGCCCTAGTGGGACATAACACACACACGTGGAATTCCTGGTGCAAACAAGGGTGCATGGACTTAAAGAAATCGCATTCCCAAAGACCATAACAGAGCAGAGCTAGGGCTCAATCTCCTGCTTTCCTCACCTCCGATGTCTGTTTCTGCCACTCCAGCCTTCGGATGGGTGCTGAATCCAGTGCAGAAAGAATGGCCAGATAGGAGTTAAAATTATTCAGCTTTCGTAAGTGCTGTAAAGAGGGAGAAAACCAGTGACTCTAGAGATGTGGAAGACACTCTGGAAACCAACAGTGCTACTAATGGAATGTTCCACATTCCAACACATAAGCTCATTGAACAGCATGTGTGAGAATTGTAAGCAATGAGCTGTTACCTTCATAATCTTTATAAATTTAAGGAGCAGCCTCTCTCTGTCTTGTGGTTTCTCTTGTAGCATAATTATCGAACGGACCCTGTGAGGATGGACAAAAAAACCAGGAAGAATGACTTAGCCCTTGAGCTGGATTCTGAACTGGCAATACCTGCTGCTTCACTTGAGTGGCTACTATCTATCAGGGACCGATCAATGAGGCTGAAAAGTTCACGCTTTCCTGTCCTGTTTCTTCTCTACAGAGCACAAGCAATTACTTAAATTCACAAAAATGCCAGAATTTGAAGTTACCCAAATTAGAAGGAAGCTCTCATGTAGAGAGAGAGAAGTTATTTCCCATAGTGAATGTTATTGGGCTGCCATCTTATCATAGAAATCACAGAATGTCAGGGTTGGAAGTAGTCCAACCCCCTGCACAAAGCAGGACCAATCCCCAGACAGATTTTTGCCCCAGATCCCTAAATGGCCCCCTCAAGGATTGAATTCACAACCCTGGGTACAGCAGGCCAATGCTTAAACCACTGAGCTATTTCCCCCGCTGTTGCTGTTGAAATGGACAGGTGTGGAAGAATTCCATCATTCCTGGATGCAAAGTGGATCTGCTCAACATCCTAATGGATTTAACTGCACTTAAAGGGGGCGCCATTCTCTTTTGATTTGTTACACAGGACATGTGAACAACTAAAGGATCAATTTACTCAAGAGGCCGGTTTTCAGCTGCAGTTTTCATCCTTTACCAGATTGTTTATTTGAAATGGCCTCCTCATTTCTGTACTGACTTTGGTCTGAGGCAGGGAAGATGCACATGTGCACAGATGTATAAAGGTGTTTGTCTGAAGGGTCTCGGTGTTATTTGCGATAAAGCCTGGAGATGCAGCTGTCTCCAGAAGACCATAAGGTTTCATTTTTCTGTCACGCAGGATTCTTTGCAGAATGTCCTGGGTCTAGTCCCAGGAGGAAGTGAAACTGCCCAGCAATACACCACAAGACAAAACCATTGAAACAAGCAGCCCCAGCCTGGTAGCACAGCTCAAGGAGAGCTTTCCTGGGCTCCAGGGACATTAGAGCAGTGGCGTAACCAGATGGAGGGGGGAAAAAAAAAAGGCACCGCCCGCTGTGGCGCTTTTACTGACAGGGCAAGTGCTCTGGGTCTTCGGCGGCACCTCGGCGGCGGGACCTTCACTCGCTCCGCAGGTCTTCAGCGGCATTTCGGCGATGAAGCGTCAGTGCCACCGAAGACACCCGAAGCGAGTGAAGGTCCCACCGCCGAAGACCTGGAGTGCCGCCCTGTCAATAAAAGTGCCGCAGCAGGTGGTGCCTTTTTTTTTTCCCGCTCCTAGGTGAGTAAAATTAAAAAGGCGCCACTTGTATTCAGTGGGGGAGTGGCCGCTGCATTAGAGGTTAAGTTCTGTACAGTGGCTGTTGCTCTAATCTCCTTACCAGTAGGACATGTTATTAAAGTGCTCAGTGAACTGTGTCAGGTTGGGACTCTTCTCCTCATTTTGCTCTTTTGCCCAAAGCAAAACTTCTGGGATCTGGTGGGAAAGAGAAGAACAAATCATGAGTTAAAATAAAACATCTGTCTTTGGACTCCTTGTCATCCCCATGATTTACAGCCCTCCCCTGACAAAAACCTGGCTTTCTTCTACAACGACAACAGGTATATGCCTAAGAGCTGTTAGAGAACAGCATCAGAGCATTTGTTAAAACCTCTCCCCCGCTGCCCCAGCCCCTAATCTTGTGTCTGTACCTCTATCTTGTAGAAGAGCTCAGCATCTAAGAGGGTCAGCTGCTCAGCTATTTCATGACTATGGAAATCATGCAAGGTCCCCGGCCTGTGAGAGACAAGGAGGGAAAGGAAAAGGCTAATGAAACCATGACTGACTTTCTTTCCTTTAGAACACTGACTCTGGGAAGAGGAATGAGGGATTAAAATGGATACTCTCATTTTATCTCATGAACATCAATGGAAGAGAGAACTAGAGGCCCAATTCTTCACCTCTCTGCATCAGCTGTGCTGCACCATAACTCCACTAAGGCCACTGGAGTCACACTACCATCAAATGGGTGTAATAGAGAGGAGAATCAGCACCAGAATTTTTTAAAATTAGACTTTGCCGGCAGAGGAAAAGAAAACACTCCATGCCCAAATCACTTGTGGCATTAGCACCATTTCGATAGCAGGCTCCCATGTCAACCGCTTGACCTTTTCCTCTCGATTTTTCTTTATCTTGCATATGTAATGATCTTGATAAAAATATCAATTGGGGGAGCTCTGCACACCAACTCTCTAAGTTTAAACAACATGCCACTTTCTCCTCTCCTGATCTAGAGGTGATGAGGGCTGCTCTCCAGCATTTTGTGCTGGGAGATCATTTATAAAAGATGATAGGGGATCAAAGTCAGAATGACAGATCTCTGCCCTGAAAAGCTTACCAGAGCGTCATCAAGCTCAGGATGGGTGCTTGGAGTGTCCTATGCCTGAGACAGACAAATTCTATGTTTTGCCTCAAAGTCTTTGCTACAAGGATTTTTAAAATCTGTTTCTCATGCTTCATTCCACGAGTTTGCCAGTGACTTCCCCTTGTGTCTCTTCCTTTGCATAACTAAGGGATGGATGTCGTTGGCTGAAGTCTCAGTGTATGTCAGTGCTGTGCAGGAGCATTCACAGGGCTCCTGGAGATGAGGAACTCTGCAGAGGTTACTGCTTTGCCCATGGGGCATAGCCACTGCGTATATGCCTCACCAGCATTCAGGGGTAACTCGTGGAGTTGTATGAAACATGTGCCTTAGAAAGCAAGACTTGTCAGAGATGGGTAGGGACTGATAAATAAAGAAGGATCAGGAAAAGCATTCCCCTGCAAAACCAGAGCACAAAGCAAACTCTCTGACACTGCCCTGCTCAGCGTGCATTAACAGGCAGATGCACGTCCCACAAACAGGACTAAAGTTTGATTAGGTGCAGGCTGCCTCACCTGGCTGCCACCCCTCGGGCTGCTAGAGGTTTGATTGAGTTGGCGTATCTCAGCATTTTCTTCTGATCCACTTTATCCAGAATATTTTTGCGTAGCACTCTAGCGAGACTGAGCTCTCCATTGCAGACTAGCCGGAACACCAGGTCCATCAACAGCTTTAGAATCTCTTCCGTCAACTCCACTAAGCTGAGACATGGATGGAAAACCCAGAGCACGTGTCAGAGACGAGACATTAAAGATGACATTCCCCATTTACCTAGAGCCTGTATTAAGGACTTCCCCTCTTTCATCATGAGAAATTAGGACAAAATTCAGAAATCAAAAATTAGGATGAGCTTCCCCCATGGAACTGAGCAGTGAAAAAAAATTATTTTGCAGCTCTGACTTCCAGGCACCTGAGTAAGGTTATCTTCACCCCCGTGTCCAGAAAAGGACATCATCCCTCAATTAGAATGGCCTGGCCTCTCAACACAGCATCCTAAACTTCCCCAATCTGGCAGTTCTGGGTAGCTATTCCTGATGTGCTATCTCCACAGCTCTTGGCACAATGGGCTCGCCTTCTCATCTACACACTCACTCTGTTGCAGCTGCTGCTATGACAACCAGCTTCTCTGAGGAGACTGAAGCACCTACAGCTGGCTACTGGGGACTGCTCCATAGCATCTCATGCTGCACTTCTCCTTGGAATACACTGTGGGTCACCTCAGTAATCTTTCCCGCCTTCCTCATCTCCCTAAGGGCTCAAAGTCCTGAGTCACTCTCAAACCAGGGACTCTTGCATGGAAGCACCACAAGGCCCCAGCTGAGACACTAAGGCAGCCGAGAAAACTGCAGTGACTTGTCATCAGGGATGTCCCTGGAAATCAATGCATTTGGTGTTCTGCCTCAGACTCGGATCTAGGAGAGTCAGCTCAGCACATAATCTAATTCCTTTTCCCACAAGCATAACTGAATCCAGGCCATTCCAGTTCACCCTCTGGCCAATTTTTCCTTTCTTTCAAAGATTCCTCTTCAGATTGTTTATTTTTGAAGTCATAAGGAAGACCCAGAGAAGGCACCCTGAAAACGTGCATTTCCCAGCCAAGACCCCAAGTGTCCAGCCCTGCAGCAGTCTCTCTGAGCTGGGGAAGGAAGTTGCAGGTCTCCCCCACAGGTATGGTTTACATTTTTATTACCTCCCACCCAGGCCCCAAAACAAAGCAGGAGAGAAGCTCACCACAGCTCGTCCACCACTCTCACCAGCACGAAGAATGTGTTCTTGCTGACTCGCTTCTTAAACGTGTCTGGGAAGTGACAGAACTTCTCATACGTTGGCCACAAGTTAAAGAATTAACTCAATTCAGCCAGGCCAATGTTAGCTTGTCTGAGGAGTGCCCCAATAGGTTTCCCAACAGGATCACTGCTTTTTGCATGACTCAGACCAGCACTCAATTTCTAGGAGGGACATGAAATACTAAAGGCAGTGGACTGAGCAGTATAGGCTGCATGTAGCAGGGAGGGGTTCACACCACTCGGTGGGTGCATTAACAGAGGGGAGAGGTGGTGTACCCTGAAACCATCATCTCTAAGGTGACAACTGAGTCAACTGCCAGTCCAACAAGTTACTGTCACACTGCTACATTTAGCACACTAGCTTGTGTATGTTTACCCATGCTGGGAATTGCACCTCTCAGCGTTGTCCAGAAATACGCCAAGAGGTCGGTAAATTTATCTCCATTGTACAGATGAGGAAGCTGCGGAACAGACAGGTGACGGACTTGCGCAAAGCCAAGCAGTGATTCAGAGCTGAGATTAGAACCTGGGCATTCCTGGCCCTCTCTCTTGTGCTCAAGATCAATAAACCATGTTTGCCTTGATTTGTCCCATGGAGTACGCTATCTGATTTGCACTGAAGTGAAGAGATTGTGCTGTAAACTATGAATTCCCGCCCCGAAGCTAATAGGGCATGTGCCACCCATGTGGGCTTGAATATATTGTGGACTGCTTTGCCAGCATGCTTTGGATTAGGCCATTTCCCACCCTGCCTATGAAGCGTTGAGTACAGTGCTCCGAGCTTGGCGGGGTCAAGAGTGTCACACTTTTGGAAGGATATCTGTACTGCAGCTTCTTGATGAGCTCTTCAGGGGTAATGAATGTTCTGTATGTTGTCAAAAAGGCTTCACAGTACAGCACCAGATCTAAAGAGGAAGGCAATAAAACCTCAGTCAATTATGTCTTCAGAAGGAAGCATGCTCTATACTGAATCCTACCTTTATTGTGTCTTTACAAAAGGGAAAAAAAAGGTAATATGGAGGCAAACTTCTGCAAGAACAAATTAATATCCAGCTTTGCAGAAACACTGCAGTATTATTTCTTGCCAGCAGGTGGACCTAATGCACAAGAGCAATAGCAAAGTTCCCTCTACCCCAGGGGTGGGCAAACTTTTTGGCCCGAGGGCCACATCTGGGTGGGAAAATTGCATGCAGGGTCATGAATGTAGGCTGGGGCAGCGGGTTGGGGTGCAGGAGGGGGTGCGGTGTTCAGGAAGGTGCTCAGGGCAAGGGGTTGGGGCACAGGAGGGGTGTGGGGTGTATGAGGGGGCTCAGGGCAGGGGGTTGGGGTGCAGGAGTGCAACAAGGGGCTCAGGGTAGGGGGTTGAGGTGTGGGGTGCAGGTGTTCGGGGTCTGGGCTCTGGCCCAGCACCACTTATCTTGAGTGGCTCCGGGGTGGCAGCGGTGCACAGTGGGGATAATGGAAGCTCCCTCCCTGTCCTGTCCCCGTGCTGCTCCTGGAAGTGGCCAGCACCACGTCCCTGCAGCCACTGGGGGAGGGCCTGTGAGTATCTCCCCCGAAGCTCCCACTGGCCACAGTTCCCCGTTCGTGGACAATGGGAGCTGCGGGGGGTGGTGTCTGCCAGCAAGAGCAGCGGAGCCCTTTGTATCCCCCTCCCCCAGGGGCTGCAGGGACATGGTGCCAGCTGCTTCCGGGAGCGGTGCAGAGACAGGGCAGGCAGGGAGCCTGCCTTAGCCCCGCAGCACCATGGGGGTGGCAATCCCGCAGGCCAGATCCAAAGCCCTGACAGGCCGGATCTGGCCTGCAGGCCATAGTTTGTGCACCCCCGCTCTACCCTGTTGGTCTGACTCCTGGCTGTAACACACTGAGATCTGCTTAGAGCAACCACCTAGAGGATCAGCAAAAATCATCTATCTCGGAGAAGAGGATCTTTAATAGTAGGTCAAGCAAAAGTACAATAAGGCCCCTGGCAATGGGTTCTTAGGGCCACTTTCACAGCATTACTGCTGATTTTGCAGAGTGTGCAAAAAGTAAGACTATTTCCAACAAGGGAAAGAGTTAATACCACTGCAAATATTGGCCAGTAAGGGGTGCTAGAGAGCATACAACATGCTGCTATGCCAAGCCATCTCCACAACAGGATACATTGGCTTTGTCTACAGTCATGGGAGCAGGAGATGGAATTTGAACATGCATCTATAAAGTTAAGCATGGAATGATGGCGTCACTTCATCTGGGAGAAAGCGGTAACAGTGGAGGCTAGTCCTTCTATGAACACAGGTGAAATGAGTTTGGCAGTCTCAGCCCAAACCCTGGCATTCTGGCCTGACTGATTACTTCTGTTCCAGAGAAGCTGCGACAGGAAAAAGAGGTTGCACGTTAGGACTGAAATACATTGGCAGATCTGGGGGAGAAGGACTGGTCATTACAAGTGGAGGTTCATTAGGGGTTTTAGGCCAGGGTGGAGGTGTATTAGCAGAGATGCGTGAGAAAACTTCCACAGCACCTGCACATGCCAAGTTTCCCTCAAACCAGGCACGTCACCCCCAAAGTTCCTGAGCACTAATGTCAATCCATTGCTTTGTTACAAGGGTTGTGGGGAATGGAAGCATGACAATCAGTCCTATCGGTCTGCAGCGTTTCACTTGGCAGTAACCTGACACAGAAAGCTCCTTACTGCTGCTCTTAAATCAGTGGAGAGCTGCTGTCTTTTAGTTAAAGATGATCAGATATAATCTCTAAAGCAGGGTGGATGGTTGGTCATGTCAGAGGTGAGCTCTGTGCCTTGTTCAGCTGTAATACTGCATTTGCAGCGGGCGTGCACAGCCATGGACACTTAGCTGGCCCTAGGTTTTATTCCTAAAGACCACAAGTCTTCTTTTATCCCTTATTCCACTTAGCTCTGCTACTCAAACCTAAATGGACAAGGAGCAGCAACAGGGAGTGGAGTTATATTTATTCGGGTTTCCCATCCATCTAAAAGGCATTGTGAGGTAATATGGCTGGTGTGCTCTGGCACCCAGACCTGCCAGGAAATTCATCTTTAAAGGAAAGCCTCTTAACCATACCTCTCTCTGCAGTTCAGCTGATAGATTTACAAGCCCTGAATTCTTCTTATCGTAAACTTAATTCATTAACCCTCTCAATCTCCTAAACACTGGGTTAGCATAGCATAAATTCCTCTGTTTTAACTTGCATCAACAACTTGGCACAGCATGCAGGGCTGAGTTTGCCAACTATTATAAGAAATATACTACACACCTCTCTCCCCCTCCCACTTCTCCCTATTGATGCAGGGATAACTGTTAACAGGAGAGGCTACTGCATGTCTAAAACACACAGTGATCTGCGTCCCTGAGAAGCGTACCAGGCTCTTCATGGCCTTTCCTCGATGCATACAGTGATCATCATTTTCACACAAGTTGTCCAACATATTTCCCTCTAGCAATTAGCTCTCCAAAAACAGAAACACGGTGGAAGAGGCTATTTCTAAGAGGCTGCTGCGCCAAGAAAGAGCAGTGCTAAACTGGAGCTGATAAACAACCCATTCCACCTTCACCGTTTTCTCCTACGCTTCAGGAAAGGTCAGGAATATTTCTGTAGGGGTAAGTATGTCCTGGCTGGCTGCAGGGGGCTGGCTAGCAGTCTCAGATGCCTAATGCTATAGAACGAAACAGGTTTAATTTAAAAATGAACTATATTCCTCTTTAAAATGATCAAATATGAGGGCTGAGTGGCTCAGTGGGTGAGCGTATCTGGCTGGCAATCCAGGAGAACTTCCTCGGTTTACGCCTGTGCAAATGTCTCACATTCACTCTTTGGAAATGCTGCAAAGCCCGTCTTTATTCACAGGGCTTGGGGAGGGAGGGTTGATGTTTGGGGAGCTGGATTTGAGGGTTTAACTGTATAGTTCAATTAATATTATCGTTATAATTAGAGTAGCGAATAGAATGGTTAAAATTTGAGCGCTCAGTGCTTAAAAATATGCAAAGTGTTAACATTATGAGATTCTGTGCTGAAAAATCCAAATAAATAAAAGAACCTCTCCATCCACCTCCCACTTTTATACATGATGACAAATCACCACTCAAGTTGGCATGATTGGTTACCCATGCATAAAAGGATCAGGGCTGGACCACGAAGGATGCTCTAGTTGAATTTGAGATGCACTGGTAGAACAATACTGGGAGAGCTCACCCAATGTGTTTGGCTCAATCCAGTGATATTACTCACTTCAATGCTAAGTTCACTCAAGCCATTCCCATCCCAACATTAAACTGAAGTCAATAGGTTACAGAGCACAAGCGTCACTTTGAAAATTGAATCAATGGCACAAGGTGCCATTCACAATTATTCTTCCCTAACCCAACAACATTTGTTTGCAGGTAGAGTGATGCCAAGGCAATGGTGGCACTCGTTTGCATTGGTATGCCTCGCTCTGCAGAGCTAGACTCTGGACACGGAAGAGTTAAAAAAATCATTGCTGCTGAATTGAACGGTACAAGAGCTTATCCAGCTTAGCGCTGTTTCACCAAAGATCAACACAATCCCCTCTGCAACATTAATGCAGTCCTCCCCATTTTGTCCACGTCTGCATACGGTAACACAGTTGACAGGCAAGACTACAGAGGTTCGTAGCATAACCAGAAAAAAGCCACACCAAGCTGCAGACCCCCAGCTTGCTCCATTCCATTCACTGTACCTTTCCTGTCAGTCTCAGTTGCATGGACTAGCAAGATATCTCCAGATCCACCACGAACATCTGGCCCATCATCACCCTGCAATGAGAAGAGAAACATGTTACGCACAGAGACCGAGCCCCCTTTCAGCATGGCCTAATTCCTTAGTGCCTAAAATGCAGCGCTAACTTGTACATTTCTTGCAACTCACGCAGCAAAGCATGAGCTGGGACAAGGTGTCGAGTACCAGGCCAATCCTGTGATCTAGTGGGAGTGCTCCGCCTGCCATACCGAGAGACTCAGTTTTGACTTGCAGTCTGGGTCACTCACTCCTTCGGCCAGGCTGGGAAGTGCAGCGAAAGCTAAACGCTATGCCTGTGAGCAGACAGAAGAGAAATATTTTGTGCTGCTCACCGGTGATCATTCCAATGGCTATTAAGGAGAAGCAATAGCACGTGATCATACATCAGAGGCAGTTTGTATGCATTATGATGAAAAGGGCGTAGAGTGAAAGCTTCACATTCAATCTTAACTTTGGCATTTCCTCTCTTTTGAATATTTAATACAGCATCCGTTCGCACAGTTAATAATTTGGTGAGTTTAATTTCCCAGGTGTGCGTGGTGAGGAATGGGATGATAAAGGAGAGAGAAAAAGAGAGGGAAAACATCTCCAAACTTAAAAGAAGGTGCTTCAGTCTCTAGAATGTCAAAGCTTGTCTAGTTTGAAAAACTGCAAATAGAGCATGCAAATCCTATAATCTGGAACTATTTGGCTAGATGTCACCTGACTGCTGATATCCTCAACCAAGTCCATGTGCTGGGAACAGAACTCAGGTGTCCTAGCTTCCAGTCCCCCGCCTTACCACCAGCCTCTCCCTCTGTTGTACGTCCAGGAGTAGCACACTACTACTATTATATAAAACTTCATAATTCTTAAGGGCTTTACATGGAATATTTCTGCAGGGAGGAGACTGGAATACTACCTGGCTCCCCTGGGCTATATCTTTGCTACTCCAGTATAAAAAGTACTGGAAATACTCCTGATTTACAGACATGGAGCAACTGTGCTTAAGATATGATTTTTCAGGTGAACTTCTGGCAAGGCTTATGAAATACCACTTAAAGAATGAATAATAGCTTCCGGCTCTCCTGCAGATCTTGGCTGTCCAAAGAACACTCCTATAAGTGCCAGTAAATGATATATTGTTTCTGTTTTCCAGAATGGCCCCTTGACAGTCTGAAAGCTTCAAAGGCCTTGTATATTCCCTCAAGCCCTACATCAGAAACAGCTTTGTTCGGAATATCAGCAACCCAGTGTAGATGTCTGTCAATGCACCCAGAACTAAGTTGTTTCTCAAGTGCAGGAACAGCTATTTTGCTCAGTAGTTTGTTTGCACTTCTGAAGCCATTTAGCAATTCAGAAACTAAATACACTTAGTGCAACTTCCTGCTGGAGACTCATCCATATGCTAAACCTCCATTCACACAGAGGCCATGTCTACACTACCCACTGGATCGGCGGGTAGTAATCGATCCCCGAATCGACGCCCGTACTCCACCTTGGCAGGAGTAAGCAGAGTCAACAGGGGAGCCGTGGCAGTCGACTTGCCGTTGTGAGGACGGCCAGGTAAGTCGAACTAAGATACTTCGACTTGCTGAAGTTGCGTATCTTAGATCGATCCTCCCTCCAGTGTAGACCAGCGCTTAGAAATACAGTAACTAATCAACCTGACTACACACCCATGTTCAATCACTATATTTATCACAGGCTGTGTCTACACTGACCTGCACTGCAGGCTATCGAGTTACGAATTGCAGAGCGCACAAAAATGTTGCATTCTAACCAGGGGTGGCTCCAGGCCCCAGCACGCCAAGCATGTGCTTGGGGCGGCATGCCGCGGGGGGCGCTCTGCCGGTCGCCGGGAGGGCAGCAGGCAGCTCCGGTGGACCTCCCACAGACGTGCCTGCGGAGGGTCCGCTGATCCCATGGCTCCGGTGGAGCATCCACAGGCATGTCTGCGGGAGGTCCATCGGAGTCGCGGGACCAGCGGACCCTCCGCAGGCACGTCTGTGGGAGGTTCACTGGAGCCGCGGGACCGGCGACCGGCAGAGCGCCCCCCGCGGCATACTGCAGTGCTTGGGGCGGCGAAATAGCTAGAGCCGCCCCTGATTCTAACTGCCCCAGGTGGATGCTGCTGGCATGAATGAAAAGGTACTTAGTTTGCATTAATATGGTATCTAGGCTCATGTAAATGTAGTCCTCTGTCAAACAGAACTATGTTAATGCAAACTAGGTACCTTTTCATTCATGCCAGCAGCATCCACATGGGGCAGTTAGAATGCAACATTTTGGTGCACTCTGCAATTCATACCCTATAGTCTGCACTGGGGTCCAGCACAGACAAGCCCTTGGAATCTCCACTGTTGCATTTCAGATGCTGGTACAGGCTGAAGAGGTGGAAGACACAAGAACGTGCTGGTGTTCAACGAGACGGCTCGTGCTTTGTTAATGAACTCATGGTCTGATGCCGATGCTTCCTTTCCAGACTGGTGTCTCATCTGCTTTCCACACAATTTACACACAAAAAGCTGCAACTCGTTGTTTCTGCAAACCAGTTTTTTCCTTTTAGCTTGCACAGAGGGGGCTGTTTGATTCTCCTTCTCTACACTCATGGTCAACCAGATTTCATTAAAGCACAAACCAAGAAGCATGAAAGTGACTCTTGCAGGCACCTACCTCCTGCTTCAGTGTCAGCTGAGCCATAATTTCATTGTGATCAATCAGGGTCAGCTCATCTACCTCCTCCTCTAGTGATGATTCCAAAGCATCTGGTGACTTTTGCTGCCTGGGAAAGAGCAAAAGACCATCACGATCATTAATCATATAGATGGAGAAGCATAGATCCAGGTCACATTGAGCGCACAGTGTCCAGGCCTTCATTAAATGGCCCAGATAATACAGGAAGTCTGAAACTCTCAAAGTCAGGGAAACCCCTTGCAAACAAATCTGAGTGTCTGGTACTAATACTACAGCTTTTTGCATCCCTGGGAAAGGAGAAAGACTGAGGCTGATAAATGAAATCTTCAGGAACAGAGCACTTGTCCAGCCAGATTTCTGGCTATTAAATAGAATTTAACTACAGCATGCATGACTGCACACTTCAGCATCTCCATGCACTGTCTGCAACATCATCCCTCATGTTATTACAACATGAGAACCAGGGAGCCAAATGATTCTGCAAACTTATGGATGTCGGAAAATAGACCATCCATGGCTGGAGTATCTCTTTAAGTTAGTTCATAATCTGTTTTGCTGGCAGAGGGCTGAGATGACAAGATCTCTCTCTGTTGGAAGACATGACAGACGTTCTAACTGTTTCTCTTCCTGAGTTATACAGTTACTCCCCTAGCTCCAAGGGGCAGTACTCTTGTTGTGTCCTGTACAGATTCCCCCTGCTTGGCTTCCTATAATACTATGTGCAAATCCTCCAAAGACACCTCTACTCCAGTGTCTGAGCACCATGGCGTAGTCTGTATTTTCATCAGACACTAAGCTTAGTATGAGAGTTGTTGTGTTGCTTCCTCTATTGCAATGATTAAAACCCTTAAAGCAACTGTCAACTTCCTTGAGACAGAGACAAAAGTTACTGTGTATGTGTGTTGTATCATTGCCTCTTTGTTTATTTAGAATGAGGATTTCAAAATAATGCAGAGCCTGGAAGGGATATAAACCCTCCTGCTTCTGGGCATGAGCTAATCTCTAACTAACAAGGTCAGGAAGAAACTTCCTTTGGGTAGGTAATTCTGTAACTGCCTAATACAGGATTTCTTGCACCTTTCCTCAGAAGTAGCTGGGACTGGACACTGTCAGACAGGAGACAGGATTGGGCTGATTGTCTGATCCAGCACAGCTGCTCCTACGTAGAGACTGCATCAAGCACTGTGGGTTTGTTAAATCACCCTGCGCAGCCTGGATTTTCCTTGTTAGGTGGGATTTTGTTTCTCATGAGACTGTCTATTTTAATGGGCTAAAAATCTTGACACTATCAAGTTTGCTGAAGGCAGAGCATGAAACATGTGGCTTGTTTGGCAGTGGGTAGGACTAAAGTAGCACTGCTCAGGTATTGCTGTTTTGTGGGGCAGGGGGAGCTGCAAGTTCAGGTCAGGCCCACCTCTCACCACCATCTCTGCTTTCCTTCCCAGTGGTGCTGCTGTGCGAAGTGGAGTCTTTGGGGTGGCCGTCTTTGATGGCAGGAGATTCCTAGAAGAGAAAGAAGCTTTTGATCATTACATGGGGTCCTGCAATCACTGGTCATCCCACACTCACAACCCTGCTGCCTCTAAAGGCCCTGTAGTGTAAATTCCTATGGAGGGATTAAAGACTGATGCAAATTAATGCCAAATGCCAGGAAAACACAGATGTTAATTAGACAGGAAATTTGGGAGCATCTCTGGAGACTTTAATGTAATTATTTTGGTTTGCTTTTAAGGTTGTGAAATTATGCTGATAGTTACAAAACACAAGTCAGCTGTTGATCTGGATCTTAACCTTCCCCCCAGACTTTTTCATCAGCCCTTGCAGTTGACATGTATTTCACTTCTGCTGAATTAAATGCACTCTGCAAGACAGCTCTAAACTTTTCACTGCAACTCCTCTTCTAATTCCTTCCTAGTTACAGCCCCCCAAAATCCCACTTGTCATAGTGTGTGGATGTAAACTACCCTCCCTTCCTCATCTCTCCCATCAGATGAGCTTATGCAATGATGATCAACTGTTCTGGAAATGATGCTAATGTGGTAAAAAAAAAAAAAAGCAATCTGAACATAAGGCATATAATAGCAGGTATACAGTTCAAAGCAAATAAGGATACACCTTAAATTAGCCATTTATTAAGGAGGAAAATAGCTATGAAAGGTAAATGGGATTATTAAGTTTACAGTGCTGTAGTTGAGAGCTATTTAGCACTATGCTGAGTGATCCTGGAGGTTCAACATATCAACCTGAGAGGATTCAAACCACCTTTCTAAAAATCAGAATCACCCTAGAAATTTTACTGTCAAGCCTGGGATTTTTATGTATCTGCAAAGTTGTGCTAAGTTACGTATAGAGAGAAATGTTATAAAGTCTTATTTCACTGTTAAGAACTAGCTGGATGAGATGAATGAGGAGGGGGAATTGCCTGATTGTCAGAGGTGTAGATAGAAGGGAAGTGGTAGGAGCCTCATTACTTGAGATGTTTAAAACTAGACAGGAATAAGCGCTAGATCGTATATTCCAGGGAACAATCCCACTTGGGCAGAGGAGTGGACAAGACAGAACTTCACAGATCTTTTCCTTCGCTATTTTCTACAATATAACAGGAAGATGATCAGTGGCACTGGAACACTTTTTATAGTGGGGGTGCTGCATCCCTCCCTTACCCCTGTCCATGCCCTCTAGAGCTGACTCCGGGAATGGAGGGACGTGGACAAGGGTAAGGGGGCTGAGGCTGGCAGCCAGGACCCTGGACATGGGGCCGGCAACTGGGACCCCAGGCACAGGGCCAGAAAAGGATCCCCGTGTAAAACCTGAGGGTTCTGCAGCACTCCACACACCCCTAGTTCCCACGCCTATGAAGATGATACCCTCTGTGATGTGATTTTGCCGTCTCTTGTAGGAAACAGCTAAGATGAGCCCTGTGCAGAGGAGGAGGAAAGGGTTAATAGACTATATCAATCACTTACTTTGTGTCCCAATGGTGATGAAAAAGGATGGCATTTTATAAACACAAAATTGATTTTAAAAAGCCAAAGCAGTTAAGAGTATTAGTAAAGAACTGGCAGTGCTGAAGATGCTGCACAAGTCAAGACTTGTACCTTTCAGGAAAAAAAACCCCACCCTCGTGCACATAGCCCTAAACAAACTGCAGAGCACGCTGAAGCAGCTTTAAAGGAAAAGTAACCACTATGTTCTTAAAAACGTTCACCCAAAATCTCTGAAGCCAAGCAAGCACCATCTGCTCTCCATCCAAACTGAGATTCCCCTCTAGAGAGAAAACCAAAACAGACAAGCAGAATGGCCCACCATCGAAGCATTGCATTCAGCAAAACACAGAAGCACCACAATATGCAGGAGACATGGGTGGCAAGTTTGTAAAAATTTTGGTGGGGCCCAGAACCCGCCCCCAACTCCGCCCCCCCCAACTCCGCCCCCACCTGCCTAAGGCTTTGTAAAATTTTGTGGTGGCCTAGAGCTGACTCCGGGAATGGAGGGACGTGGACAAGGGTAAGGGGGCTGAGGCTGGCAGCCAGGACCCTGGACATGGGGCCGGCAACTGGGACCCCAGGCACAGGGCCAGAAAAGGATCCCCGTGTAAAACCTGAGGGTTCTGCAGCACTCCACACACCCCTAGTTCCCACGCCTATGAAGATGATACCCTCTGTGATGTGATTTTGCCGTCTCTTGTAGGAAACAGCTAAGATGAGCCCTGTGCAGAGGAGGAGGAAAGGGTTAATAGACTATATCAATCACTTACTTTGTGTCCCAATGGTGATGAAAAAGGATGGCATTTTATAAACACAAAATTGATTTTAAAAAGCCAAAGCAGTTAAGAGTATTAGTAAAGAACTGGCAGTGCTGAAGATGCTGCACAAGTCAAGACTTGTACCTTTCAGGAAAAAAAACCCCACCCTCGTGCACATAGCCCTAAACAAACTGCAGAGCACGCTGAAGCAGCTTTAAAGGAAAAGTAACCACTATGTTCTTAAAAACGTTCACCCAAAATCTCTGAAGCCAAGCAAGCACCATCTGCTCTCCATCCAAACTGAGATTCCCCTCTAGAGAGAAAACCAAAACAGACAAGCAGAATGGCCCACCATCGAAGCATTGCATTCAGCAAAACACAGAAGCACTACAATATGCAGGAGAGACTTATAAAAAGCATGTTAAGCGCTGCATGAACTCAGCATGCACCAAGCAGCCCCTTCCAGTTTACTTACTCCTTCAGAGTGAGGGAGTTCCCCGTTGCTTTGGCCAGAGGAATACAGATTGACGTATTCACCCTCACCAGCCTCCTCACTGGCGTTTTCACTCTATGGGAGACAGGATGAAAGGAAATGTGTCACGGTGCCCCCGCGCCCAGCACTTAACCCTAACAACGTGTGCAAGTGAACATGCCTGGCCCATGCCCTGGCAAGAAACGATCTCTCCTCACCCACTGGCACTTGGGCTGGGAACCTTTCCTCTGGCGCCAATGGAAGACTGCCACAACTGTCTTCTGGCTCTGTACTTTCACTGAGATAATCGCTATTTCCCAATTCACAAGGACTATCCAGAAGGCCAAGAGGTATGGCAATCAGCAGCAGGACAGCAGCATGGATTGGTACGTGAGAGCTACCATGGGGAAGCCAACTGTTGGATTTCACAGTGTAGCCGAATGCAAATGCAGACTTCAAAGTTATAGTTTAAAACAAAAACACCACAATGGGACCTAGCTACATACTCTATGCCTGCCACAGTAATCATGGCTTATCTTGCAGTGTAGATAAGACCAGCCTGCGGTCCCAAAGCATTCCATATAGCACAGGATTTTAGCATAGCTTGGAAATGTCATTGGAAACACAGCTCAGACCATACCTACTAATGCAAGACAAAACCACACTGGGGGTGGGGCGGGGGGGACGGACTGTGTTGTAGGAAGGTCCCGCAACAAGGAAAATGCAACAGTGTAGTTAGGACTGAAGAATCTGAAAATCAGTTTCTCCTTTACTTACTTGACAAGCCCTGCATTTAGGAACATGCTCCTCCTACAGTCAGAACCACCAAACAGGTTTCAGAGTGGTAGCCGTGTTAGTCTGTATCAGCAAAAACGACGAGTACTTGTGGCACCTTAAAGACTAAGCCCACAAAAGCTTATGCCCAAATAAATTTGTTAGTCTCTAAGGTGCCACAAGCAGTCCTTGTTGTTTTGTCAAACCACTAAAGTGCCTGATCTCAGCTTTTTTGTGGGGAACAGAGACTCTTGAATTCTAGTCTTTACAGGCAACTGAAAGAGGAACTGCTTAGTTTAAAAATGTAGCTGCCGCGCACAAGCCTCCACATCTGTTTTCTTAACAGATCTGGAAGCTTAAACTAGTGTTGCCCAAACTGATACTGTTCTCCAAACCTATCATCAGACCAATACCTCTGGCTGAGCCAACCAGTGCCTGATGCTGCCCATTCAACAGTGTGCACGCTAATCAGCAATGGAGCTCAGGCTGTCTGCAGTCAGAAAGGGGTTTGGAGAAGCCCCCAAATCTGTTGCAGATCAGAGAGGACAGTAAGCAGTTATAACGCACTGAGGCCCAATCCAGAGGCTCATCATTAAGGCAGGAGTGGGGAGCCTAGAGTAGCGGTCACAAAAGCCCGAAGTTCTTGTAACCAGAGTGCGTATGAACCAGGGGTCAAGAACTACTGTCTTAAACAGATTTTTGTTAAAAAGCTCTGCCTCTCCCTCCTTTCTTCAAAGTCACACCACGACACTCCTAGGCAGCTACAATTATTTCTTTACCTCTCTCTTTCACCACCAGTTTAATATTTAGGGAGAGTTTCCAACCTGCCTGTTTCTCTCACTACTTGTGACCTTCACTTTTATATTAAACGATCAATCTGTCCACACACACAGAAATCGCTTTAGCTCACACCTGGGGTAAGTGAATATGTGTATTAAAACAAGTGATAGTTCTTTAAAAACACATCCTTGGGTTAAGGTGCATTATCTCTTTGGATATTCTCACCGAAGATGTCTGGAGAGAATCAGTGAAAGAGGTTTCAGAAGGAAGGCAGACAGGAGCATTCCCGTTAAAGCTGCTCTCCTGAGAAGAGGAGTTTGGCACATCCACAGTGCTTGGTGACTGGCTGGCTGTGGTTGGCACCGCTAGGTCAGAGCTCTGAGATTGATGGACAGGTGGAAAAGGCGGGGTGGAGGAGGAAGAGGAGGTAGAAGAAAGAAAAGGAGGAATGCAAGCTTGGTTGTGAGGCACAAAGTCCTGTGAGTAGGACCTAAACACAGATTTGTACTACAGGATGCAAAATGAACAACGCAAAAACAAGGAGGATGGGAAAAATAAAGAGACAGACAAAAGAAAAAGTAATTAGATTAATAGTAGTTTAGCAGTGATAGCACAAGGTATTTCTAACAAAGGAACCTCTTTGTTGAGAGGCAAAACTAAACGGAGACAGCATTATTTTATCATCTACATATAAGAGCTGGAATCACTAACTGGGACATCTGCCAGATTTTCTCTAGGTAAGGCATGTTCCTTTTAGATTAGCAGGCTGCTCATCTTACTGAAGACAGGGAAAGGGGACAAATGGAGGTTTTGGGTCATTGGTGGAAAGGGAGATTCTGGCTATTTTTGTACAAATAATGACAAAAGCTGCACCCTGCCAATCACGTGAGACGGTGAAGACCCACACAGGCATACAGATACCATGATGATGGGAGAGGTATAAATACCTAGACAGAGAGAAGTATTCTGTGTGTATATTACTTTTTCAATGGGTTTCCATGGGACATATACTTAAGAGGCTGTTTGCCTCAACTATATAATTTAACAGCTATTGTGAAAATTCTGCTCCGTAGATCTAGAACCATGCAGAACACAGAGGAGAATGTCTAAATATTGTCTTCAAAGTTATGCTGAAAGATAGGTTAAATTACAATCACAGATGCCATTATTCCTTTCCACTTGAGAAGTGCTAATTGCCCTGAGGAGCAATGAACTCTACTTCAAAACCAACCTCTCATTCATAGGCTCTCAGAGAGTCTACTGGAGATGAGATGAAAGGAAATACACAGTCTATATGAAACTCTGTTGTGCCACACGTCCTTGCTTTCTAGGATGACCAGATGTCCCAATTTTATAGGAACAGTCCCAATATTTGGGGCTTTTTCCTATATAGGCTCCTATTATCCCCCGCCCCCATCCCGATTTTTCACACTTGCTGTCTGGTCACCCTATTGCTTTCAGACTCTGACCCAGACAGTATTGAATGGGAGTAAGGTGGAGGGAGTACACCATGCCAAGAGAGCTACAAGAAAACCCTCACATATCACTACCTTTGTTACTGGTGAGGAGTGCAGTCAGGATGACTCAAAAGCAGGAATGTAAATGATGAGGCAAATGAGGCTAAATCTGATGGTTACTGGTGTATTTTAAAATATGCACAGGAATGTAGCCAGGAAGCCTGAAGGAAGAATCAAGTCATCCAATAAGCTTGGGAGAAGCTGTTGTACATCTTGCTGATGATGGACTTGAATGCACTGCATAAGCAGAGCACTTTGCTATGATTTTCTAGAAATGCAGGTTGCTGAAACCATACTGGATAGAAATGCTGCTACATTACGAGAAAGGGGCAGTGGGGGAGTGATCTCTCAAAAATTTAAACCAAGCGTTTCCACTATCAGAATTTCAACAGCTCACCTCAGTGCTTAATAGATGAGGCATGAACAGATCATAAAAATGAAGTCCGTCACCTGAAGCGAAGTGACAGCATTGGATGCGTATGTTTCAGTCCTTAGCTTTATTTTTCATCTTGGAAATATTTAAATGTACGATGGCAGTAAAATCTAAACCAAGGAGAAATCAAGACATGCCTCAGGCCAGGGCCTGAGTATTAAAGTGTTACCACTACAAAGTGATAATGAAACAAAATGAAAAGGTCGTAGCTAGATTTTACCTTACTCCTGGAGTAGTTTCCCCTTCTTGTGTTGTGTGTGGAGCCTGAGCTAGTCTCTCTCTGTGTTTCCAGAGCCTAGACTGAATCGCAAGACAGGACACCACGGACAGGACTAGAGGGGGGTGCTTTGGAAACAGAGCTAAAAAGACTAGACCAAAAAAAATATAAAAAAGCAAATCTTTCCCACATGCATGTAGCTAAGAGGAGTCCAGCTCCAGGGCCTGCTATTCTCCCTTCCTGCCCATTTCTTTACAGATGAGCAGGGCTGGCTCTGGGGAGACTGTCAACCTTTGGTGTGGCCTTAGTAATGCTGACAGGTCTAATCTCTATATTTACTTTCAACTGTTTGCATAAAGGCTCCACTTTTATTCATTTTCCCTTGCCTGGCACAAAATGCTAAATCCCTAGGAAGACTCCAGGCTCATGACATCATTCTGGCTCAGCAGATTGATTCTGCCTGCCCTGTCTCTCCTGATATTTCATGATCTCACTGGCGTTAGTATTCTGATAATGCCACATGCTCCAGGCTAGTCCTCAGTTAGGAAGGGGAGCAATGTGAATGGGGAACGTGGAGACTAGCTACCAAATACCCACAATAAAAGGCAGCTCAGCTGCACTTTTAACATTGTGGTCATAACAATGGAATTTCTCTGCTCCAATTAAAGCAAATCTTCATCCCAAACATGACCTGTGTCCCTACTAACCTATCTTTATCCTCCTAGGGAGTGTTCTGCAGGATGGACTTCCTGCTGCTACAGGGGACAAGAGACTTTATACACAATACAATATATATAACTTTGCACTTAGTACATTTCATCTGAGGATCTCAAAGAGCTTTGCAAAAGGCAGCTGTTCTCTCTCATTAAACAGACTGGGAAACTGAGCACAAAGAGGACCTAAATGGCTTGACCAAGCTCACAGAGAAAGTTAGCGGTAGGGTTGGGAATAGAAGCCAGGCCTCCTGACCTTCGATCGCTCTGCTCTAATAACTAGACAACGCTGAACTCAAAATCAGACTCATTTGTTTCTACAGCAGAGGGGGTTTATGAACTAGCATTTCATCTTTGGAGATGAGCTTCAGAGCTGATTTAGGTCGCAAGTGTAAGGAAATTGGTAGCATAAATCTAATCCATTTTGGCCAGAGCAAAACTTTCATAGTACAGTAAAAGCTGTTTTATCCAGCATGTTGGGGAAATGGGAGGCTGCTGGTAAGTGAAAAATGCCGGTTAACTAAGAGGGAGGGAGTTTGGGTGCGGGAGGGGGCTTGGAGCAGCAGGTTGGGGCACAGGAGGGAGTGTGGGGTGCTGGATCCGGGGGCTGCTCACCTCGGGCGACTCCCTGCAAGCGGTGACCTCTCCCGGCTGCTCCTAGGCGGAGGTGCATCAGGCAGCTCTGTGTGCTGCCTCCACCCGCAGGTGCCACCCCCACAACTCCCATTGGCTGTGTTTCCCAGCCAATGGGAGCTGCAGAGCTAGCACTCAGGGCGGGGCGGGAGCAGCATGCAGAGCCGCCTGCGGCACATCTGCCTAGGAACAGCCGGGACAGACTGCCACTTGTGCGGAGTCGCCTGAGGTGAGCAGCCCCCAGATCCAGCACCCCAAGTCCCCTCCCCTGCACCCAAACTCTCTCCCAGAGCCCACGCTCCACATCCCCTTCTGTGCCCCAAACCCCTGCCGTCCCCACGCCAACTGGACTATAAACCAGAATTTCAACAAAGATCAGAAATGCCGGTCTATGGAGCTTTCCGGTTGGTGAAGTGCCGGATAAAACAGCTTTTACTGTACTTGACAAAACTGGCAGGTTTAGCTCAGACCTGATCTAAGTCTACCACAGTGTTTCTCGACCTTTTTGATATGAGGGATCGGCTTGCTGCCTTCTTAAACAGTGTCAGGGAGCTCTCAGGGACCAGCGCTGGTCCACAGACTGGTCGTTGAGAACCACTGCTCTAGAGGATCAGTGGTGATGATACAATGCGCTGCACTGAGGCAGGATGAACTGGTAGATGTTTCAGGTTGAGACTGAGGCATACCTCAAGGGCTTGTGAAGGAAGCTTGCACCAGTATCTGTCTCAACTAGTTTAAGACAGATATTAGTCTCAATTCAAAAGCACTTTAGTGCCCAAATATACCAAAACATTAGATTCAAAAAGTTGGGAGGGACATGGGTTAATTAATACAAAGTTCTGTACTTAATGGGTCTCTCTTCTCTGTCCTCAATAGTCCCTCAAAATGGAATCTCAAAATGGGGTTTTTAGAAGATGTTACTGTAAAACATGGTATCAAAGAAACACACAATCTATTATTACATGATGTTTACAGGATACAAACAAGAACTTAGCTTGCTGCTATGAAGGAAGCAGTGCAGGGGATGCTCTGTAGGCTGCCATTAATTAACCTCTCTACTCTTGCCTAACAATTTTGGGATATTGGATCTTTTACAAAACAAGCCAGCAAGGCCCCTCCTTTCTGCTACATTTCAGCCTGCCTGTGAGCAGCTCTGGAATTCAAACTATGCAGTCATGCTGGGACAAGAGCCAAGCATGAAGCATACTTTTAAAGGGGAAAACACCCAGTGTTTGAAATACTGTCCCATATGGTTCTCATTTCTGCTAATCTCCAGCCTAGCACACAGCTGCAGCATGGGCTGCTACAATGACTTCAACAGGGTCTGAGCAGAGGAGATTTCTCCTAGAAACACTGCTGCTCATTAAAAACCATATTGACTTGGAGTGAGGGGAGAGGAGAGTCCATTCACTCAGTGGAATTGCAACAACAACAAAAATCACAGCTGAGAGTTTATCTTGGAAACTGGTTAGGGCTTGTTGTTCTTCCCATTTCTGAGAGACTTCTGCAGGGTCAGCAAGACTTTGGCTCTGGCTGCACTGGGACATACTCAAACTCCACAGCTTTGCTTGTTTGTAAGCTGAATACTTCCAAATTAACTTCAGGGAAGCCAGAAAGCATGCAGTGTGTAACCTGAGCCTTTGGGAAGAGCACTTAACTCTCCACAAACTCATGCCATGCAAATGCCAGGCTGCCTGAGGCCTGGTCTACACTAGGGGGCGGGGTCGATGTAAGATATGCAACTTCAGCTATGTGAATAGCGTAGCTGAAGTCGAAGTATCTTATTTCGACTTACCTCCCATCCTCACGGCGTGGGATCGACGGCCGAGGCTCCCCCTGTCGATTCCGCTACCGCCGCTCGCTCTGGTGGAGTTCCGGAGTCGACAGGAGCACGTTCGGGGATCGATATATCGCGTCTCATCCCCGATAAACCAATCGCTACCCTCCGATCCAGCGGGTAGTATAGACATACCCTGAGACTAGTACTGCTCTAGCACAGCCTCCCAAGAGCTGCTGCCAACTACCAGCACTAGGAAAGTTAGCACCAGTGTGCAACTCTGCTGTTATTCCCTGAAATGAAGTTTCGGCCACAGGTTTATTTGCTTCTCTCCTCACTAGGCATGGATGGGTGGCTATAGAAAGCCAACACAAGTGAAGTTCTACATACATTCACATGTATATTCAGCAACTGTTTTGGGGAGGCAGTTAAATATTTCTGTGGTCCTCAATTAAATTAGGCCAGAGGAGACTATGATGTGTGCTGTGCATAACACAGGTATAAGGAATCCCTTCTCCCCCACCTGTCAGTGCATTCATGTATCATCTGCCATTCTGGAGGCACTACAAAGAGCACTGGGTTTGAGCCAGGAGTGGCCTTATCTCACAAGAACAGTAGGGAGCAAGCTTGCCCACACCTGAAAGCTTACCGGATACTAAAATCATTTCGACTCAGTGACTTGTTCTCTGTGACAGGACTTCAGGAATTGCATCACTGAATATTTCCAACTGTTTGCATCGAGGACAACAGCTTTACGCCACTAATCTCCTCAGTGTCTCAGGATGTCCCAGCGGTCAGTGTTGCTATAAACATTATCTTGGATTAGCTGGCAGCAGATGAACCCACTATGCACTTATTGCAGATGTGATGTTGCGCTACTCCTATCGGGGAGGTGTGACTACACACAGCAGCCAGGACAGGGTGTTTACAGGTCGATGTTAATTGATTCTGAGACGTAGTCATCTACATCATAAATACAGAGCTGGACTCAATTAAGCGGCTGATAGAGCATTTATAGCATCAGTAGTCACACACACTGTTCACCTTCCCAGCAACAGCCTTGTTAATAACCAAGTTGAGTTCCCTTGTCGAGTTTATCCCGACTCCACTCTACACCCACCAGGTCAGCCAGAGCACGGTATATTTAAAATAAGAAGCTGTTACTGATCTTCTGATCCTCTCTGCTACTGCTAATTCCAGACTGCACAGACTACTAGCTAGAACTGGACCCCCAGCTTCCAACAGCAGCGTCCCATGTTTAAAGAATACTGGCATTATACAAGGCTGCTGTACCCTTGATTGTAAACGCTCAGAGAAATACTGGAAAGAACTTATCTCATGCTGCAATACTGGACCTCTAGTTACTCTTGCTAATGAGGAAGGAAATGCTCCGACAGTGAATGGCTTCAGACTCTGCCACAAGAAAGGCAGTGGCCCCTTCTGCTTGAACAGCCTCTGTCCTGGCCATACGACTCAACTCACTCTTTTTAAACGCTGGGTAGTGTAGCAGATGAATGGTTCAAGTTTTCTATTCCCCTGTGTAGGTGGCCTCCAGGCTAAGTTGAGAGAGAACACACACAAGCAAAGCTCTACCTATCTAGCTGGGTTTCCAATATCTCCGCAAGGAAAACACTGGATAAATAAAAATGTTTATAGGCCCCACTGACAGTGCTACAATCCTGGCTTCTCTTTGTAAGCCACATCAGCAGTGCTATGGTGCTGGTTTCTCTCTGCAAACTCCATCAGCAGTGCTACGGTTCTGATTTCACTTTCTTTTGAAGCTATGAAAACACAATCTGATGCAGAGAGACAGCATTAATGACTGCACTGTAAATACCACCGCCAGACTCAGCACATAGCTCTTTAGAAGGCAGAGCTTGAGGCCTCTGCACAGGAGAGGAAGAAATAAAACTTCTAGAGTGGAATGGAGTTTATCTAGCAAAAGACGGCTGCACTTAGCTAGATCTGCTGAGCAAGAGGTATGGTTCCAATTTTATACACAAAACTAAGATGCTGGAGGAAGTGGTTTTCACAGGCAAGACACAGTGATGCCAGCATGTCACAGCACTATTAATACCACCAAGCAATCCTGCTGTGGGTAGTGGAAACAGATATAAAAGCAGAAGGAAAACAAAACAGGAAAAGCAAAACAATGCTGAGAGATTGACAGCTGATTATATGCATGCAAAGCTTTTTTCAAAGTAATGAGTCAAATCCCGTTTAAGTCACAAGTGAATTGAACATGATCTAATTCTAGTCCCCAACAGATAATTTTTTGCATCACTGAACCACCATATCACTCTACACAACTGGCAGCCTCTGCTCAGGACTTAAGTAGCAGAGAGTGTTGTAGGTCAGAACTGAGCTCTCTGAGCAGAAGCAATGGGAGGAGCAGGGGAGAGATGTACACTGCATATGCCGGACTCTAAACACTGATAACTGAGCATACAATAACACTAAATTAAAAAAAAAGAAAATTAGCTGTTGAGAATTTTCCATGATCTTGCTCAATTTACCAAAGAACTATTGTACACCTCCTTTTCTACCATCTCACAACAGAAAGCAGCCCAAAAACAAGAGATGGGATTCCTTAATAAGACATTAACCACACTATCTAGTTGAGACTAGTCCCAACAATGTGACTTGTAAACGTGACTCTCCAAAGTGTGGGTAAGACTGTGCAGCAATCCTTACGATTTCAACCCATATTACAAACACCACTCCTCTGTGGCTGGAAGGCAGGGGCGGCTCCAGGCCCCAGCATGCCAAGCGCGTGCTTGGAGCGGCATGCCGCGGGGGGTGCTCTGCTGGTCGCCAGGAGGGCAGCAGGCAGGGTGCCTTTGGCGGCATGCCTGCGGAGGGTCCGCTGGTCCTGCAGCTTCGGTGGAGCCGCGGGACCATTGGACCCTCCGCAGGCACGCCTGCGGGAGGTCCACTGGAGCCGCGGGACCGGCAACCGGCAGAGCGCCCCCCGCGGCATGCCGCCGTGCTTGGGGCGGCGAAATGTTTAGAGCCACCCCTGGTGGAAGGTCAGACCTGAACCAGAATTGGTGGAAAACAGACTTGAACCACTCAAGATCTGCCTCTCTCCAATAAGAGGCATTACCTCTGCCACAAGTTCCTGCAAAGAGGGGCAAAAGCAATGTTAGTGGTCGACAAAGGCAGATTTTAACCCAACCATGGAAAAATCAAGCCTTTGGAAAATTGTTTCCCTATGGAATACATTACAAAGTGTAACAGAAAGGGAGAAAAACCCTCAAATTCACTGAGGCCCCACGGGCTGGAACTGAAGGGAATTCTTCTCTCCCCTAGCAATGCTTCAAAATGGGGAACCCCTGGCCAGTTCAAACATACAGCTTTGGTGCTGCTCAGGTAAAAGGGAACTAACTCTCACCCCGGTCACCACAAAACCTTCATTAGTCTGGCTGTAAAAGAAAAAGCCCCTACAAGCTGTAGCCTCCCCATGGTTCCCAGACAGCCAGAATACTGGTTAGCAAAGGGCTCACAGGCTGATCTGCACGCCTCCAATAAAAAACAAAATCCAAACTCTAACAGAAGTTAGGAGAGGTCCAGCAGGTTCCTTCAAACACTATAAAACCACCAAAGAAAAGGCAGCTCTTCCTACAAATACACAGACCACCACTTCCTGCAAGAGAAAGGTCGGCATTCTCACTGACTTATGGTCTTGGCCCTGCTCTGGGGACTGAGAATAGACCACAGTAAAGGCTAGGCCTTAGCCTCTAGATGAAAAAGCAATGCAAAAAATGCCAGCGTCAGTCAGTCAGTCACAGTATGTTCCTCAAGGAAGTTCTCTCTCTCCACCAAACACCCAGGGCTCTACTGGAGAGGTACTCGTCAGTGGTCCAGGATGCCCCCTGCAAAAGTGTTGAGGCAGACACAAAGGTGTTGGGACAGAAAAAAATCCCCAGACATAGAAGAGGTGGCTTCCCTTTCTTGTGAACAAAGCCCCAGCTCTAAATGGTACTGTTTTGGGAGGCTGCAGGCAAGCGAGCATTGGTACAATGAACAGGCACATCACGCAGCTGAGGGTACGTCTACACTACGGGATTATTCCGAATTTGCATAAACCGGTTTTGTAAAACAGAATTTATAAAATCGGTGGGCGCCATACTACTAAGCACATTCGGTGTGGTGGGTGTGTCCCCGTGTCTCCTGGCTTTCGCTGAGCGTTGCTGCGTGGGTGGCTATTCTAGCTTATCCCATCCCCATAGTTCCCGCCCGCCCCCCCCCCGCTTCTTCCGTCAGTTGATGAGATGGTGCCAAAAAAATCATCATTGTCGTGGGTCTGGGTGTCATGTCATCAGTCACTCTGGGTCTGAAAGCACAGACAAGCAGCATTTCATTTCTTTTTCCCTGCTTGCCCTTTGGCATGGCAAGCATGGCAATTGTCATGAGCTTTGTTTGCTTGTTTCACTTTGCTCGTCTGTGTGTGATGCAGCACAGCAGCGATTCAGCAGCGCTACAGCAGCTTTGCACAGCAGCAGCATTGCTTTTTGCATGTGAGCACACATGGCAGCTTAGCCACCATGCACCATCCATCCAAACCCATTCATAAAATGTGACTGAGGATGATCATGGCTACCAGCCCTTTTTGATCACCAGTGCCCCAAAGCCATTAGCCGATCAGCCAGCCAAGCAAAAGCCAAGATTTTGCATTTTGTTGCCATTTTTTCCATTTGTTTTGCGCCCATGTGGCTGCCCAAAGGAATGGCCCTCCCTGAGTCAAAAAATCTCAAAAATCAATTTATAATATAGAATCCTTTCTCTAAATGCAATATAAGTGCAAAGAACCATAGGCAAGTGTACTAGAGAACCACCGTAACAGAGAACCAGAGAGAGAAGCTGCTGAGCTGCTATGCTCTGTGTGCAGAGTCTATGTGTGCTATGCCCTGTTGTGCCCTGTCACCTCCTGTGTTCTTGGCACTTTCCCTTCCCCCCCCCCTTTGTGTTTTGTTGGAATGTTGGCCATGCCAGGATACTTGAATGAGAGAAATTGAGAAATGAGACAAAGGTGAGAAATGAGGAGAAATGAGTGAGAGTGAGGCAGAGTCAGTGGCAGTCAGAGAGAGAGCCCAGCATCACACAGTGTGTAGCCAGCAAGCCCAGCATCCCACTGCTAGTGAGGGAGGGGGGAATCTGGGCTGATGGGGCTGATGGGTATGGATGGGATGAGGATGGTTAGCATCTGTTGCATTGCCATATCCAAACACCAAATCCATATCCACCAGAGACCCACAGGCCAATAGGCTGATGAGTAGGATGGATTGGACATCCATTCAGAGAGGATGGAGATGATTTCATGATTTCATCAATTTGTATTTTGTGCATGGGGGGATGTTGGGGATGGGAGCTTGACAGCGTGCGTCTATGCTGCACATCTATCTGCATAGGTGAGTAAATAAAGAGTCAGAGGAGAGTTTTTGTAAGGTTTCCTTGGTGGGGTGGGGTGGGTGGGTGTGGGTGGGTGGGGGTCGCTGAAGGACACGCACTGTGTTGCCTGACCGCATTTAAGTGTTGCCTGCTAGAAGCATTTGGAGCTCAGCCAAAAAGGCAATAGCTTTTGCAGGGCCAGCAGACCTCCATCCATGAGCATCCATTTCTCCATGATTCTCCTATGCATTCCTTTTGTCGCGCTGCAGTGCTTGTCTTGCTGGTGCGCTGGTGACTGGTCATTTTTAAAAAAATCTTTCTTTCAAAGCGCTGATAGAACGGATTTTGATAGAATTTGCCTGCCTGCCTGAGCATCCATGGCCATAATAGAGCTTTTTTTTTTATTTTGATTTTGCTCTTTTAGGCCACCCGTTCCGGATTCGCACGCTGCACAAACTCAAATTTTCAAAAATTCTTCGGTCCTGTTTCCTTTTCCTGTGACCCTGATCTTGCTCCACTGACCACAGGATAGCAGAACCACCACCCAGGCCCGGAGATGGTTACCTAATCCCAATACCCACGAGAAGCCATCCACGCTAACTCTCCATCCGAATACTAATACCGATGCATATTAGCGAGCATCCTCGTTAGGGAGCCTTAAAGGTGGAGTAAAGAAATAAAAAGAGAGCCATTAAAATGCCTTTAAGGTAGTGGTTTAGGCTTTAAATAAAACCGATTTTTTAAACCCTAAACTCCTAAAAGTGTAGGTGTAGACCAGGCTTGAGATGAAGCAGGAGAAGAGAACCAGAAGGCAACTGCTGTGAAACTTACTAAGGGGAAGGGCTAATGAAACCCCAACGGCTCTGTAGTGAGGAAGGGAAAAGGGAGACTACAGCATAGCATTCCTCACAACTACAACCAACCAACCTGACCCTGAAACAGCAGGGCATCCCAACCCTGCCTGAAGTGCTTACCTGAAGGGTCTGTGTTTGCAAGCCAACTTTCCTTACCATGGTGGGACCCCAAATCATGCAGCCCTGGTGAAAGTGGGAGGAGAACAGGAAAGGGGGGGAGCAGGAAAGACAGCCGTCACAGAGGAAAGAAGAAGAAAAAAGTTCCATGGTCTGCCCGACAAGTACAGTACCACTCTCTCCATCAGCAGCTAGGGCTGATCCTGACTAGGGTCAGAATAGAAGCTCAGACACAGACACATCAGTGGAAGCCTGTGGTTCAGATGTGACCCCTCCCTGTACAGCTGAGAAAGGGTTTCAGAAGCTTTGTCCATTTTCCCCTAATGCATTTCAGCATCTGCTCCATCTGCAATCAAATGCTAATATAGAACCAGGTCCAGGAGCAAGAACATAAGAACATAAGAAAGAACATAAGAAAGGCCGTACCGGGTCAGACCAAAGGTCCATCTAGCCCAGTATCTGTCTACCGACAGTGGCCAATGCCAGGTGCCCCTGAGGGAGTGAATCTAACAGGCAATGATCAAATGATCTCTCTCCTGCCATCCATCTCCATCCTCTGACGAACAGAGGCTAGGGACACCATTCTTATCCATCCTGGCTAATAGCCATTTATGGACTTAGCCACCATGAATTTATCCAGTCCCCTTTTAAACATTGTTATAGTCCTAGCCTTCACAACCTCCTCAGGTAAGGAGTTCCACAAGTTGACTGTGCGCTGCGTGAAGAACTTCCTTTTATTTGTTTTAAACCTGCTGCCTATTAATTTCATTTGGTGACCCCTAGTTCTTGTATTATGGGAATAAGTAAATAACTTTTCCTTATCCACTTTCTCAACATCACTCATGATTTTATATACCTCTATCATGTCCCCCCTTAGTCTTCTCTTTTCCAAACTGAAGAGTCCTAGCCTCTTTAATCTTTCCTCATATGGGACCCTCTCTAAACCCCTAATCATTTTAGTTGCTCTTTTCTGAACCTTTTCTAGTGCTAGAATATCTTTTTTGAGGTGAGGAGACCACATCTGTACACAGTATTCGAGATGTGGGCGTACCATGGATTTATATAAGGGCAATAATATATTCTCAGTCTTATTCTCTATCCCCTTTTTAATGATTCCTAACATCCTGTTTGCTTTTTTGACCGCCTCTGCACACTGCGTGGACATCTTCAGAGAACTATCCACGATAACTTCAAGATCTTTTTCCTGACTCGTTGTAGCTAAATTAGCCCCCATCAAGGAAGCAAGGAAGACAGCTGGCTAGATTCACTCTTCATGTGTGGCTCAGACACCTGCTTGGGTGTCCGTTGCTTTCTCCTCCTTTTCTGTTTATCAGATGAGAAACAGCCGTGAACAAAGAGGAGGGAGATTAGAGCTAGGGAGTCCAAGTGCACTCCTTGCTTCCAGGTTAAGGTGCCTTAGACACAGGAGGAAGTGGATAGGTGCTGATGCCTTTATACTGGCCATGAATAAGGATTCTGCTCTGTCAAGACATTGTCTCTGTAGGTTTCAGGATGAAGCGAAGTCCCACAAGGGGGAATTATGCAGGCAAATTCCACAAATTCCTGAAGGAGACTCTACAGGGATCCACTTTTCTTTAGTGAGAGAGGATGAATTTAGACAGGGTTAGCAGTGAGACAGCACCGTCGGCGAAGAGACTGAAGCACTGCACAGGAACATTGTGTGAAGTCAAACCTTCACTTGCCTGAAGGCTTGAAATGTCTGACATCTGTTCTTCTGAACTCACGGGGAATCAGGCTGCTCATCCAAAGGAACTGAGTGAAAGAGAAACAGGGGCAGCAATGGCTCTCAGGCATACCCTATCTCTTGGCTTACACCACCACTGTCCTCACTTTCCTAAAGCAAAGATTCAATCTGGGTGTTAGGTCAGTTCATGGGCTCTTACGGTTCTTGTCTAGCCTCCTATTCTGGAATGACATTTTTGCCGTACAGTGTCCACTCTTCTTCAGTGCACTTGCACAATCATGTTGAAGGCAAACAGCCTTGTATGCCACATAGTTCATAAGGACAATACAAACAGAACCCACATCTGCATAATGCTACCAGGGCTGCAAGTCCTAAGAGCAGGCTTCCACTTGCACAGATGGGCATTGGTTTGTCTCTCCAAGATGGAATAAAAAGCCCAAAACCTATTATCCAAACTCTCTGAAAAGCACACTCGTAGAAAAGCTCACAGTAAAAAATGCTCCCCTTATGAGATTAAGTGGGGAGGCTTAGGCCCAGACCGAAGCAGTGCAAGAGATTCAGCCATCCAGAATGGAAAAGAAGCACCATTAGAGGTGTTTGTACAGAGGGTAGCAGGGTTAGAACAAAGAATCGCTGGTTGAAGAGAAGTGGTGAGTGTGACTGGTTACAGAGCAGACAATGTGGATTTCAAATCGGGAACTACGTTAAGAGGAAACGTCCGCTATTAACTAAAAAAAAAAAAAAAAAAAGGATTTTCATAAAGAAAATGGCTGAAAGAGGTATTTTTAGACTGGGAAAAGGACTAATGGACAGGATTGCTATGCTGAGAGGAGTTGGTATAGTGATGCCAAGCTTTTATTTAGCAAGAGACCAAGCTATTCAAAGCCAGTTAGGCAGCACAGAAAAGCAATTCCTTCACGTGGAGCTCCAAGGCCCATGAACTCAAGGTGTAGCTAACTCCTGGGATAGCAGATGATGAGATCTGCAGCTTTCGTGTGGCCTTGCAGCTAAACCTCACAGATTTGTAGAGGGATGTGTATTCCCTTTGGATTTGCATCCTCCCTTCCTTTCCCCAGACACAGACAAATGAAGAGAAAAACTGCTACCCAAGGCAACTCTTAGAGGATGGCTTGGGCAGGGAGACTGTGATGAATTGCTCACACATAGCTAATGGGCAACCGTTTCATTTCTTTATTAGATTTGACATCCTGGTATTGATTTAAGAAGGCTCTGCTTCATGTATAGAACAGATAAAGATTAATGTAGGGGATGGATCATTTTAAGAGACTTGATAATCAGCATTGACTATTTGGTACATAGGAAGCTGATTCTTTAGTTGTCCTGCGTGTGAAAGGTTTGCTGTCCCAAGCATTAAATCCCTGCAGAGACTTGTGGGCAGCCAAGGCTTAATCCTTTAACAGGTTTATTGTTCTTCCAAGTGTTCATTTAAGTGGACTTGCTGTGGCTAAAAAGAGGAAGAAGGAGGGCAAAAGGATGGCAGAGTGAGCAGAACACGGCAATTCACTTGAAAATATTACTACCGCAGTTCACTACATTCCTCACAGGAAAATGCATGGAAAGGAAGGACTGTAGAAGTCCCCTTAGCTGATGTCCATAAAAAGATTAACAGAAGGTTTCTAGCACTTCTGTGTCCCCAGCAAAGGGTGTTATCCTGGTAATGATCCAATTCTCTATGGCTGTTTCACCTCTTCTCTTTTATTAGGGGCAGGAAAAACCATGAATGTGAAAATCTGTGCATTGGTGAAAACCACCCTTACGATATTGACGTGGGTCCGCTGCGAAGCATGTAAAGACATTGATTTTGTAGCTCAGAGACAAAGGGGCACTCAAAATTAGAATCTCATTTCTCCCTGAAAAATTTGTACCTTCTACAGCCACAAGCAACAACTAAGATTACAACAATTCAAAGGCACTAGTGAGAAAAAAAGGCTACATTCTGCCTTTGACAGCACTTTGTGTAGTCAGTTTCACTGTTTCCCTGCTCTAGATAGCTAGTTTCTTCCTTACTGGAAAAAAACTCTTAAAATCACCAACAGGGGAGCAGAAAAACCCTGAAAATTAACATCAAGTTAACAGTGTCCATTTAAGGCCAACTAAGATGGTTTTAAAAATAAAACAAACTGTTTATATTTTAAAACCATTAACTGATCATATGTATAGCCTTAAAATTGCTAAAAAGAAGTTTATTTTAAAAGTAAACTGTAAGGATTTTTACCTGCCAAGATCAGGTCTTACAGTGCTGTGTTTTGCCTACAAAAGTCAATTCAAACAGAAAGCAGTGCCGGAGTTAAAACGCAGGACTACAAGTCAGAACTTGTAGGTTCTGTTCCTGGCTCTGCCATTTGCTCAATGTGTGACTTAAGAATGGCCCTACTTGGTCAGACCAAGGGTCCATCTAGCCCAGTGTCTGGTCTTCTGACAGTGGCCAGTGCCCCAGAGGGAATGAACAGAACAAGGAATCATCAAGTGATCCATCCCCTGTCGCTCATTCCCAGCTCCTGGCAAACAGAGGCTAGGGACACCATCCCTGCCCATCCTGGCTAATAGCCATTGATGGACCTATCCTCCATGAAGTCATCTAGTTCTTTTTTGAACCCTGTTATGGTCTTGGCCTTCATAACATCCTCTGGCAAGGCGTTCCACAGGTTGACTGTGAGTTGTGTGAAGAAATACTTCCTTTTATTTGTTTTAAATCTGCTGCCTATTAATTTCATTTGGTGACCCCTAGTTCTTGTGTTATGGGAAGTAGTAAACAACACTTCCTTATCTACTTTCTCTACTCCAGTCATGATTTTATAGACCTCAATCATACCTCCCCTTAGCTGTCTCTTTTCCAAGCTGAAAAGTCCCAGTCTTATTAATCTCTTCTTACACGGAAGTCATTCCATACCCCTAATCATTTTTGTTGCCCTTTTCAGAACCTTTTCCAATTCCAATACATCTTTTTTGAGATGGGCAACCACATCTGCACACAGTATTCAAGGTGTGGGAGTATCAGGGATTTATATAGAGGCAAGTCACTTCACCATGCTCTCATTAAGTATCAGAGGGGTAGCCGTGTTAGCCAATATATCTGTTAGTCTTAAAGGTGCCACAGGACTCTGTTGTCTCTCATTAAATTTCTTCCTCTATTATAAGAGGATTCTGATACTTCCCTATCTAATGAGTGTAGATATTGGGAGTTTTAATACACTGTGAAGTGCTTTGATACCCATAAGCATAGGGAACAGTGTCATCAACAACTTTTGCAGAAGTGCAGAGCACTAAAGTTGGGTCCTAGTAGCCAAGAAGATACAATTTTCAAAAATTTTGTTTTAACAATTTTAAGTTAGCCCACATATTGCCTAAGCATTTCGAACCCCCAAGAGTAGTCTGTAACTTACAATACATCTAGATCACCTTTAACAATAGCCTATTTTCAGTTGTTAGTTATAATTCTCATAGTTGTGCAGACAATAGATCACAACCACATAATTTTGTATACATGGAACCTCATACTGATGAACCATTTGTTGGAACCGCACAGTCAGACTGATGGGAAACATTAACTTCATTAAAATTAATGTTTCTTTATTATTGCTGCTACCTTATTTAAGCAGTTTATCACAAATTTAAACAGTGCCCTACAGATCGCCCTTATTTTGATTTAAATCATTCCCTGCTTGCTTTGAGGTCCTCCACCCAAATTGCTCATGAGGTGCTGTAAATTATATTCACGCCCCCTTCACTCTTCAGGGCACCGGGTATATTTACTGAAGCAAACAAATATCGATCTTGTCTGTGACTACGGATATTTGATGGGAATTAGACAAGGAGAACTGGGAAGGGAGACTGGCTAGAGGCCACTTCCTGGAAAAGAGCAAAGAGCCAGGAGCTGCAGATGCTGTTCCATGCACTTGAATGGATCAAACTCAAGAAAGAGACAGTCTCTCATTATCTCTCCAAAGGCCAGATGCACGAAGCAGTATTTAATTAACTAGTCTTCATCACTGCGTTTATCCGGAAAGGTCAGAGTACTTCACAGTGCCACTGTGCATTGCTATGGGGGATGCACAGCTGAAGGAGTGTGCCATTATTAGACAAGCCAAGCCTGGTCTTCTTCCCTCTTCCCCCACCCCAGCCATAAATACAAACGAGACACTCAAAGGCCAACCTCCCCCCAAGGCCATTTAATTAGATTCAACTGGGATTTTTCTGACTATTACTGAATGCATTCAAAAGCCCAAATGAGAGCCTCCCAATTTACCTGGTCCTGGGTCAGTAAGCACAGAATGTGTGCAGGAGCATTTTACCGGCACAAACACACACACGGTAAAGAAGTGCAGTTAGTGACTCACCGAATGCACAGGAAAGGAGCTGTGCCGGTTGAGAAAGGAGTTAGAGACGGACATACTGAGGCCCTGAGTGGCACTGGTGTCCTCGGGGGCGAAGGGCACTTTAGTTTGCTGGACACAGTAGGAGACAGAAGAGAAGGAAGAGGCAGCATAGGAGGCCTGCTGAACAGGAGAGAGAAAGCAAGAGAGGAAACAAAGAAAGCAAGCACAGAACAGGCTATGAATAAAGGGTGAGAAATGCTATTTTTAAAACAATGCATTTAAAGTTGCTTACTACACAAATAGCTACTTGGGCAGTTCATAGGACTCCAACCCCTCATTCTGAGCCAGTCACACTGATGCGTGCTTCTGAGCTCCGCGAGACACTGCAAAAACAATTCAAATCCTCCTCATTTCACAGGTCTCTTAAGAACAATCCCCCCTCCCAGCTCACTCATGCTAATCTACTGCTTAGGTGAACAAGTGAGCTCTTCTCTACTGTCTCTCCCTGCATAGCACAGGCCAGAGGAGCTCAAAGAAGTGGACACCCAGTAGCAGCCACTGCCAAGCAGTGGAACTGGCCCTTACTTCCAGATGTTAGGCAGGCTGTTTCTGTGGATTGTTTACTTTGCCAGCCAGCAGCCTGGGAACTTGGGTCTCTGCAGCCTGAGAGATGAGTCTTCTCAGGCACCGTGGGGGATCCTGGGTCAGGCATAACTTTCAGTGTTTTAAGATTTTCATTCAAAACCAAAATTATATCCCAGTTTCACAAGAGGGAGATACTGTAACTTTAAGTATCAAAACATACCACGCTGACTATTCTAGTGTACTTGTATGAGGGAGAGTCAGTCATTAAAGATCTGGAGGACACTAAGCACAATGGCTCTTTCTGGCCCTTCTGCACTCCTCAGCTCAGACTCTTTGATTTTAAGTACGAATACGTCAGTGATCAGAGTTGAAGCTCACAAAGAAAGGATTTTTTCAATTTTATACAGAAGAGTTCATCCAGCAAAACTTGCTTGTGGCTAGAAAGTACCCTGCAGCCACACACTTCGCTTTGGCTGAATCTCTCTGGGCAGCCAGAGCACATCCACTGCAATGGGTTTTATAGTCCTTGTTGAATGAGCCATCATCTGCTTGGAGAGTTCAGCATCACCACTTCCCAAATGGAGTTATGTGAGGCTGCTTAAGGAAACCTCTGCTTCAGGCAAACCTCAAGCAACATCTTGATGGTATCATCTTGCAAGGAGTAAAAAAATGCCCAGAAGGCAGAACCATGATCTCTTTGCCAGCCAGATTATTATTAAAGGGCAGTACAGGTGTGGTAGAGCCTAAAGGAAATGCTTTCTTTCTACTGACTTAAAGTAGGAAAAGAGGCAGAATTCCCTACTCTAACTACTATAGTGTTAAATAGCTCATACACCCTGGCTAGAGATCAATATTTTGCATAGCACTTCTCATACCAAAGAATCGGAGTATACCTTCATAATCCGTCACTGAAATAGGGAGCTGGTGGGATGATGAGTAAATGGGACATGACAGCGACTGAGTAGAAATTCTGACCACATATGAAGGGGCATCCCTCAGCTTAGTGTCCTTGCAAAACAGACAGGACTTTGGGTTTTAAGGTCTCAGTCAAGGAACCCCACACACAGTAAAACTGCATTGCACTCAATTTGTCTATCTTGGAAGGACAAATTCACCCTGCTAGGATTTAAGCTTATGGTTCCAGGGAATCTAGATGCTTTGAACCTGCAGTGTGGAACTCTCAGCTTTCCCTTTGATGGAGAAAAATGCACTGGGATAGTCAGAAGTCAGCACAGATAAGAGCTGAGGAAATATGCCAATAGGGACTAACATGAATGATTCTTTCATGCAACATGGGAGGCAAGCATCACCTCTTGAAGGCCTGAAGTAAACTTGTCAAGTTAAGCAATAGTACTATGGCCCATTCTTTACAATTCCTCCAGGCCTGCTACTAAAGCTGCAGCAACAGGAATTAGCTGCTAGGGCCCAGGAGCTGTTTTTACCCCCATACTAGTTTGTTAGTTTTATTTTTTTTTAAATCCCTGAAGTGAGGAGGCTGAAGTAAAAAGAGGGCACTATGAAAAACATTTAGAGGAACCCCTCCCAAAAAAACCAACCAAACAAAAAAAACCAACCCTGGGTAAAATCCTGGCTCCACTGAAGTCAATGGCAAAAGTCCTACTGACTTAAATGAGGCCATGATTTCATTCACAGTGCTCAAAACTGGCATTCAAGCCCCCACAGCACCCACACCAACATGCTCAAAGTGCACTGGCTATGTGCTGGGGACTGAAAGGGCAAGATGAATGTGGTGGGTTTTTCTTTCTAGATGGCCAAGTGGAATTCCTGTTCTGAAGCAGCAAAAACCTCAAGTCAGATTCGACCAGAAAAAGGACAAGCCCTGTTTTAAAGAAAGCCAAAATGGCAAAGCTGGCACCGGAATGGCTCCCCAGCTCCTTGTGAATATGGAATATGGAACAGCAGGAGACTATGGGGAGCACATATGTTTGTTAGAGGTATTGGACACACTAGGGCTCTTTGGCACAATCTTTGTTACGACAGACTATACAAGGAGCAACTAAGTATAAATGGTTGCTCCTAGCCAGTTTTCTGACCACTGGCTGAGAAGTTTTATCTAAGAATGTGTGGTCTGTAGCATGGTTTAGCTATCACAGACGTCAGAAAAAGTTATTGTCTGGATTGGCCACTGTTCGTAGCAAATGTGATTAAAGAGGACAGTAGCCAACACAGTTTCAACCACAGTGTAGGCAAGGCTTTTGAGTCTCAGTTTTGGTTTTTCAAAGCTCATGAGGAGTGCTCTCAATTTGAGGGTTGGAATGAAGAATGGTGGTTAAACTAGGTCATGCAAGATGTCTGAAAAACACGTTAAGTTTAGGTTTCAGGGAGTGTAACCCAGGTAATGTAAACATAAAGACATTGATCCAGACCTGCAGTCTTCCAGGAACACAAGCAGCACAGAATGAAAAGAAGGTCACTTCCCCAAAGCTGTTCCTAGAAGTCAAACTGTCTTTGTTTGGCAGAATACGGAGGGTGTCACTCACCAGCTGTCGCTGTTTTGGCGGAAGGGCGGGGGGTGGTGCCAGTTCTTGCGATGAGTCCGTGCTGCTGAACGAGTCGTTGAACCCATAGACTTCCATGAGGTGCTTGTTTTTCTGCTGGTAGATGTGTTCGTTCTGAGGTGTCTGGTAGAACATGGACGGCTGCGGCTCTGAGTAGTCTTCCATAAACTGCAAATATGCCAGCACTGTAATACAAATCAGGACCACACTCATTGCTGTTGACCAGTCCACTACAGCCTTTTCAGTAACAGAGGTAACAAGTGGGCAGGATCCTTCCCCCATAAAAAAAGCAAAACCAAAATACAAATGGACACACTGAACCCGTTATTGGACTTTGCTTCAGGAGGGTGAACAGAGCCAGTTTGTCAGGTTTCCCCATACTAGGCCACATCCAGACTATGGGGGCTATAGCAACATGGCTACAGTGCCTTAGCTCTGAGGCTGTAAGCCTGTAGTGTAGATGCAGATTACAAGCAATGAAGGGGTTTTTCTATCCCTGTAGTAACTTCACCTCCTCTAGCAATGGTAGCTAGGTTGACAGAAGCATTCTGGGGCTCGGGAATGTGAATTTTTAAGCACAGACCAGGCCTAGTACAGTGATCTGTTCACATTGGCTGAAAGCAGCTGCAAACATCATCATACCTCAAGAGGGGGCATCAGTTCACCCGTCATTAGGATTCACTGGAGAGCCAGCCAATCCAGTTGTCTGATCGGCTGTCTCCCTTAAAGCGGCCCAAGGCCCAGTTTTGAGTTTGCTTCTAAGCAACCATGCTCCAAAAAGTTGCGCTAGTCTAACATAACCTATGCCAACTTGCTCCAAATCTCGGGCCAATGGGTATAAATATTTCTAGAACATGGAGACTTAGGTCTTTGTCTATACGGTTATCAGGTGCTATCACCACAAAACAAGCTACCTTGAGATTCAGAATTATACAGAGGAAAGGGGAACCAGACAGCCTGATAACTGGAAAAGAGGATTTAGATACTACATGAACTTGCCAAGCAAAGCTGGCTGGTGAGACTGGTGTTTAACTCACATTCATTTTTTATTTTGGGCCTTTTCAATGCCACTGGCAGGTATCAAGTAAAGTATTTTGGATATTTATTATGGGGCATGATTTCAAGTGAGATGATTATCCACTATCACTTTCTTCCCTGGAATTGCCTCCAAAGTGAAGTACGTCTTCAAAGGACAACGTCCACTTGCAGCATCAAATAAGAAATATTTTCACAAATTGGTTTTTCAATTCAGTAAAAATATTTTATTTGGGCTTAAATGATTCCAACATTGCAGTACTGTGCTGCTGCATGAGAAACAAACAGTGAAACCAAATAGAAATCAAACCAGCTAACAAGGCAGTTTTTGCCTTCCCAGCTGAGTGAAGTGCAGGTAGTTAAAAAAAACTTGCGTAAACAGTGAAAAGTAAATTGGATTTTAAAAAACTCCTTCAGGTTGAATAATCCGAGGTACTTTTAGAAACAGGAAGTGACATTTTGTTTAAAACAAATCTTTTTAATCTTTCAGTGTCCCTGATCACTGTCCCTTTCATCCTGCCACCCTCAATACTACCATTGCCTCTACAAATCATAGCTGTCCACAGTCACTCACACACAGCACATGTCTCCGTTGCTTTCCACCAGACAAAGCAGCATGTCCACAGTACCCATCCTCAAACCTCTCAACTGACTCTCTTCTCTTTGCCGGATGAAATTCAAAACTGCTTCCTTTTGAATTAGGGTGACCAGACAGCAAGTGTGAAAAATCAGGACAGGAGGTGGGGGGTAATAGGATCCCATATAAGAAAAAGACCCCAAAATCGGGACTGTGCCTATAAAATCAGGACATCTGGTCACCCTATTTTGAATAGACATGATGGCCTTCCTCATGGACTTGTCTCTTCAAACTCATCCAGCATGTCTTCTCCCAGGCTACTGCCAGCGCTAGCGGGAAAGCCTTCTCATTTAGAACTGCAGCCATCTGGAATAGGGTCTTTCCACTTCACTGAGTCATCTCAAATTTCTGCTGCAAACCTCTCTCTCTCCCCCGCCCCTTTCCTAAACATCTCAATGTGTCTCTAATTCTGCAACAGAATCCAAATGCTGTAAAGCATTTTTGGATTGCAGCTTGTAGGGAAGATGCTAGACATAATAAGGCCCCAATCCCACAACAGGATCCTCATGAGTGGACCTTTGTACCTGCGTAGTGCCCCACTGAAGTCAGTGGGACTCAGTACAGGCACAAGGTCTATCTGTGCACGTCTGATTGCAAGACACCCACTGATTGCAAGTTGTATTTTACTGTACAGGCAAGACACCCACTTTTCCAACTGCTACACAAAACTAGGGTGATTAAGGATGGAAAATAACTTTGCAAAATCTGAGGAGAGGAACGGAGGGCAGAGTAGAGAGCACAGCACCATTCAAGCACTTTAAAAAGGCTGATCGGCATCTTTTTCAGAACCACCTTGTCATTCACAAAGTGTTCTACTTATTATTAGTGACATTTTTCCCTCATGTAAGTTTTTAAGTCTAATCATTAAGTGGCAAACATTCAGCCTTTGCGGGTGTTCCAGCTGCAACAAACCAATGTCAATAATAAAAGCTTTATGTGCAGTCATCAGAATGCAACATGAACCCTTTATGCAAAACACAGAGGCCAGATCCCACCACATGAGGTCTGCAACCCAAAAGCGCAGCACTATGTGCTGCTCCAGCCAATGGCAATCTACAAGCTGTCCAATTTCAAAGAGGATGCAGCCTCATATAAGTAAGTGTCAGCAGGAAGGACCGCTCGGCACTTGTCGCCTACACCTTTTTTGAGACTTCCTCTGATATTTTTAAACTTTACTTAGAAGAGGAGACTAAAAGCTGTCCAAAAAGTACAGCTCGAACTAACTAAATAAAAAGGAGCTATGGCAGCCAAAGTGCAGAAAAACACTGTGTAGCACAACTCTGTTGCTGCACCTCAATCTTGAGCAGTAACACCTGATACTATTCCAGTCGTAAGACCTCACACAGTTCTGCCAATGTTCATCACACTGCTGTCCTGCAGCATCCCTGCAGATCCCACGCAGCTCTGCCTGTGCCCCTCAATCCCGATCTTCAGTACCTTTCCTGGGCGCCTAACACAGCTCTACCAAAGAGCCTCACAACCTCTGCTGTTTCAGACTTTGTCCTTCCCAAAGCCAGGAGCGATCAGTGTACCGAAGTGTGTCTCTCTGTGGGGATATGCTTGTATTTTTACTGGTGTGGACAAATGACCATTAGGGTTAGGGCTGAGACCACCAAATTTATTCCACTGGCGATGTCATTTGTATTTGAACATAACTCTCTAAAGGTGAAAAGTGAGGGGATTAAGGCACTGATCCACCAAGATCCTCTTATTTTACATCACTGCCATGTGTGTTTCCAAATACCAGCAAGTCTCAGCAGACCCAGCTATTCCCTTCATTATGTACAGCGAAATGTACACTCAGTACACCATGAAGCCATAGGACATACAAAAATTCCAGTTTATGATGCATCCGTATAGACCACCTATCCCTCCCTGTGCCTCTCCTGGGTGGAGGAATGGAGGCCAATAGGCTGAGACCGAAGGGCATATTCTGGGATAGGAGAGAAGCCAACGAGTCAGAGCCTGGACTTGGTGATCTCAACATTACATAGCCAACATTGGCATGTTCACACTAAGCCTTAATAAGGATTCAGCTACAAAACCATTTAACGTGCTACATTTAGCATACAGAGCTGAAGTACCAGCCAATACCAAAGGATCTACCGGGTTTAAAGGCTGCATTACAGCAGTAACGAGAAGTGTCGGTGAAAAAGGTGACACATTAGCTTCTTGTGGAAAATTAAATTACAGTCCATGCATTAACTCAAGGCAGAGCGACTGAATGCAGTTGGCAGCCTTAACTTAATCTGTAAGGGAATAATGAAGAGCTCTTTTATCTCGGCTGTTTATGGCACTAATGCTCCCCATTGCCATGGCAGCTACTGCTCCCCTTGTTAGAACCAGTGCAGAGAAGGTGAGAGCATCTCTGCTTCTACTCTGACTTCATCTACAATTTTAGGTTAAGGAAAAACCATATGAAATAGTGAAATACAATCCCTGAATTCAATGTTGCGGGGAGGGCCAGGGGGACAGAAGACAAATTAAAGGGGCACACTGGCTCTTTAAAGGCCTCTGATCTTTAGCAGAAGGTTGAGAAAATGGAAACATTCCTGAGATTGCTCTTTGCATAGGCTCCCACCCATCTCCTGCCCTCCCCTCTGTGCTGCAGTTTTTAATGAGGCAGACATTCAAAAAGCAGATGGGGAAATTACATCACTGGCTCAGAGCAAGCTGCACATCCTGCAGTTTATTCCATACACCGAAGGGTGGAACAGGGGCTGCAGCCTCCTCAATGAACAGCAGAGATATAAAGACAAAGTCTGAGGGAGTACACCTGGAGAAGAGGCAGGAGTGTGAGACATAATTTGAAGCATCTCCCTCCGCCCAGCTTATGTCAACCCAAAATCTAGAGAGAGAACACTTGAAAAGCCAGATTGTGGCTGGTATCACCTTACTGGGACCAAGTATGTGCGGTGGTCCTCTTACTTTCTGCTCTGAGTAGAAATCCCCCATCTACACAGTATAAAATGCTCTCACTGTCAAAGGAATGAAATCTCTTTGGGCAACCTAGTAGGTTGTTGCACTCCACATGGTAACTGCCTCCTAGACAAATTCACAGACCCTGCTAGCTTCGCACCAGAGAGCCATCAGTACTTTGGTGTTGGCCTCTGGCCTGCTGCCACCAGGCTGACATGATCTCTTCTGGGGCTCCATTCTCAAAAACACAGCTGTGTACTGGAGATGGAGGCTTGCAGTTGCTGGTACCGGAAGCAGCACAACACTGGGGGGACAGAAGGCCAATCAGGCTTATATGCAGTGGCAGTTGACTTCTAGTCAAGGAACAGGAAAAGGCAAGAAAAAGCCAGGATGCAGGTGCCTGATGGATTGTGTGAAGGCACTGGAGGACTAGCAGCCCCTGATGTTGTATCATGGCGCTAACCTGCACTTAACACTGTGGATGGGTTGTATTAGCAGCTGATGAGATAAATTTGCTGAAGGCTCTGCCCTGTATTTGTAGTCATGTCAGCCAACTCAGATTACTGCCACTACTGGGCATGAGTGATGGTTTGTGTGTGTGGACAGGGGCTGAGTCAATGGGAACGCTCAAGCTACACCTCATATTGACCCACTAGTGAAGACAAGCTCAAAGAAGCTTTGCCATGACCTCTGGGGATGATACCTGCTTTTCAAATAGTTTATATCATCCTGGATATGACCAGCAACTGTCCTCAGCATAACTACAGCAATTAGAAACCAGCTGCTCAGATGGCACCATTCTGCACTTACTTCCCACTGACAGGGGGAGAAAAAGGGGCGAAGATAGAGAGAAAAATGAACAAATGACTCATCTCCAGATTCTAAGCTGTTTGGGGGCAGGATCCTGTTTTAGACTATAAGCTCTTTGCGGTTAAAATTGTTCTATACTCGTGCCTTGTACAGAATGAGAACATTGCTAGCTCTCAATAATAGTCTAGAACAGTTCACCACTAGCACAGTAACATGTACTCTTACAGCACTACATAAATAATAATTCAGGCCAGGGAGAAGGCTGCTGTTTGAAGTCTCTCTGGGCACAGTTCACAGTAATACATATGGTTAATTTAGACAGGACTTGCTGTACATTATTAATTAAAAGTCCACCTTTGTCTTCATTGTAACATTTCCTGCCAATAAATAAGTTGCCTGAAGATGACCCAGAACAGTGAGACCACAATGAAGTTGCAGCTGTGACAGCTCTAGATCTTTTTAACAAATGCATGTATTGTCAGTACCCCAGGAGTGTGTCCTGCACATATTGTGTAGATATGTTATCAGTGCCTCTCAATGTATGTAATTATACCAGGATATTTGCATGCATCAGTTCATTGTAAGATACAGCAGGTAGGCCAAAAGGGAGTGGTGGTGCTACCATAAAATCTTATTTCTGTCAATGTTTTACAGAAATTTGTTATGAGCAACAATAAGGTAAAGCTAACAACCACAGAACTGTAGCATGCTTACATGAAGGGTATGGACTATATATAGCAATCTCTCAGTGTCACAATTAATTGCACAACACATGAATGCAATTAAGGTGTCTGCTGCAATGTATAAAGTCAGGTTACACCCCAAATACTTCAGCCAGCTTTGCACCAAGGATGTCTTAACAACAGACTACATGCTGGATAACAACATCTCCCCTCCTAACAATACAATCTAATCAATGCTTCAGAGCCTTCTGATAGCTTCAGATTACAGAAGGCAGCTAATTCTAAAAGCCCAGTTAAACATCAAAGATGACTCACTTGCAGGCCTTGTTACTGGGGTTAACAGTGCACACAAGCAGTAAAGAAAAGATAGCTGTTTACATTGTTTTTAAGTAACTCTCCTTGACTTCATAGGATAACAGAAAAGAATGAAGAGGGGCTTAGACAGCCAGGCAAATAGCCCAAGCCACTCTTCATTATGAATGGGGTCACCAAATTGCCTTTAGCCCAAACATCTCCAGTCACGCAGGTGCCCATAGAGAGTTGAGTCTTCGCCCCCATGCACCAGCTTGCAAGGAATGAATCTGGGCTTGGATGAAGCCCTTACTAAAAAGAAGAGTCAATATGTAGAGATGAGCGGTGTGCCGGATCCTGTGACCAGCAATGAGGATTTGCACCAATTCAGTTAGTGCTGCACACAAGCCATATGGCTGTTACCACTAAATCATTTGGGATAGAGTCAGAGTCAATAACTGAAGCTAAGTAACGTACTAGCCTATATTTGCTTTGTGATGTCTACAAGCCAGCACTGTAGCTCCCTGCTATTCACTCTACGTACCTTTAAACATTTTGCCTTACCTTGCTCACAAGAGACAGATACACCTCTACCCCGATACAACGCGACCCGATACAACATGAATTCGGATATAACACAGTAAAGCAGCGCTTTGGGGGGCGGGGCTGCACCACTGTTGGCTAAGAGAAAGACAACAGCGCTGCTTGGCAGCACAGTTCAGCTAACAACTCCCAGTGCGCAGGCCAACAGCACCCCCCCTCCTCGTGAGCGATCAGAGGCGCGGGCAGGTACAGGTCGCATCGGCCAGCCCGAGATGGCCGGGAGTGGAGTCCTCTAGGTAACAGCCCATCAGCCCCCCGTGGCAAGGCGCCGGCACACACAAGCGGACCCGTCTCTACCTGCACAGAGCTCATTATTTTGTCACCACATCGAACACGCTTCCGGAGCGGCCACCCGCAGGGCCAGCCTCACCCGGCTCCCGCATCTCCCGGTGATCCGGGGCAGCAGGGCACAGCAAAAGGGCACGGTGGGAGAGACGTTGGAGCCGCCGGCACAGCGCCCAGCCCGAGCCTCATCCCACCCCACCCCACCGGGCCCAGTTCCCTGTTGAGGAGTCAGGCTGCATGGTCCCTGCTGCCCACATAGCAAAGGCTCCCGAGGACAGCGTTCTATCGGGGTAGAGGTGTATATGTTATTGTCTATATCACATATTATATATGTGGACAGTGTACCGAACTACTGCAGTAAACTGGCCTCTCAGGATTGGGCCCCGGTCAGGTTCTACTCTCAGTGCAAGCAGTACGGGTTGCAAGTGTGGCCTGGACAATTTGGGCACTGTCCTTACCAATGGAGATGCTGCTTTTTGATGATGAACTTTTGTTTTTTTAATATGGTCATGTAAGAAAGGAATTGGCTGAGGTTTGATATAACAGTGACCAGCTAAGCAAGCCAGGCAAGTTTCAAACCCAGCCTCTTCCCATGAGAATACTGCAAACGACAAACCCAGGTCAGAGCCAGCTTGGCATTTTTCAAATCTCCTCTTGGCTGGGCTGTGAGTTACATTATAAAATACGGTTGATGCTGAATGATGAGACCGTGCACACAATCTATTTAAATGAAGAACTGGAAAGCTAGCCTGTGGCTGATCACTTGCTGGATCTTATCACACATTCCAGTGTTCAGTTCATTCCCTGATGAATCAGTATAGCTGCTCCCTTTCAATGAGACCCCCATGTTTTAAGCAAGGGATCTACTGTTTTGTGAAAATTAAGGTAATCAGAATACGGTCATGACCTCTAGTCCTCAGAGCCACTGCTTGAGGAGCTGGGAGTTTGGTTAACGATGGAAAGACCTGGCATTCACACCGTGCTCATTTTAATAATGTATCATCTTATGCTTAAAATGAAGACAGTGACCCAGACAAAATGGCAGCATTGGACACCATCGTGACAGGCTACTCCTGTGCTGCCATGCCGGGGTGATCACAATCTGGATGCTAAACTGCCGGGCTGGCAGCGCTTAGCCTTAAGTGGGGAGAAGGACCAGGAAAGAACCCCTCTCTCTGGGCTCTTGGAGATAGTCCAGCCCTCCTGTGTGGTGAGAAAGTGGCCATAACAACTTTGAGGTGATCTTGTGGGAATAAAATAGAGTGATCCAAAAGACAGGGCCACTCTGGTTTGAGACTGGTATGGAGAAAGAAACCATCCTTAAAGGCAGTGACAAGCTGTCAGATCTAACTGCTGCTCTCTGGCTCCCTTGTGGTGAGTCTACAACTAAAACTTACATTGGCATAGCTCTGTTGGTCAGGGGTGTGAAAAAACCCACCTCCCGACACAGCTATGCTGACAAAGCCCTGAGTGGAGACACACCGATGCTGACAGAAGAGCACTGCAGTCGACACAGCTAACGTTGTTCGAGAGGCAGTGTTCCCACAGTGGCAGAACAACTCCTTCTGTTGGTATAGGCAAGGACTACACTAGGGGGCTATGCCAGATTAGGCGCTGTAGTGTAGACAGCCTAGGACAGAGTTAGAGCCTTTCACTCCTAAGGCTGGTCTACACTGAAAAGTTACATCAGCACAGCTGTGTCTCTCAGCAGTGTGAAAAATCCACATCTCTAAGAGATGTCGTTAAGCCGACCTAAACCCTGGTGTGGATAGTGGGCAGTTGACAGGAGAATTCATCTGTCGATCTAGCTACCGCCTTTTGGGGAGGTGGATTAACTACTGCGATGAAAGAACCCCTCCCATCACTGAAGTGAGTGTCACACTTAAAATGCTGCAGTGGCACAACTGTGCCACCATAGTATTTTAAGGGCAGACAGTCATAGTCCTAGATTTCAATGGGAGTTAGGTGCGTAGGCACTTTTGAAAAATCCGACAGGTGCTTAAAGATGCAGATTGGCTTCTGAAGTACCTTTAAAAATCTGGCTCTTATTGGCAAAGGATTGGTGCTGCCCACCCATACATTTTAGGTCGACCATTGACACACCTGGCCCTAAGGGAATAGGGACATTATCACCTGTAGGACACTGGGGAGGTGAAGAATTTGAGGAAGGGAAAGAAAGAGAAATACCAATGCAGGCCCTTGCTTACTGTGTTTGTTTTTCTTCTCTGGCAGAGGAGGGGGGTTCTCTGGGTCACCCTTAGAGTCAGGAGCAGCAAACTCGGTAATGAATTCAACCGGCACTGAAGAATTGCCCTGCTGGAAGGGCAAGACAGCAGCAAATGACGTGAAGGGTACTGACGAGAGAGCTCCTGGGTTCTGCATATCATCCTCTGAGATGTTATCATATTGTGAGGGGTGCCTCTCATAGGAAACTCTGCAGCCTGCATTATCCGAAGTCTGAGAGGCTGCACTCCTCCTCTTCTTCTCTGGCAAAGCTGGAGGAGTCTCTGTAGACTGTGTTCCTGTCAACGGGCTGCAGTATTGCGGCTGGGGGGAGCTGCCCTGGGGGAGCTGGAAAACATGTCCATGCAATGGGGAGCCACACTCGCCCAAAGACTCTGGCAATGGGCTGAGGATACTTGGCACCTGCTGAGGTATCTGGTCAGCATTAGAGAGGTCCTGCTGCAGGAATTCATAGTCCGGATCATAGTGATCTGTGTACAACAAAGAGGATAAGAACACCATGTGTTATTCATGCCTAAACCGAGTTACTGCATTACTGTCTATGCGATCCTTCTTCTTCTGTATCCCACCCAGCACTGTCAGTCACCTTTGTGATAACATCTCTTCAATTTAGAGCGCAAGCTCTTTGCACCAGAGACTGTTCTTCTACATCTTCTGGAAAGTGCCCAGCATACGGTTAGTAATAAGTGATTAGTGACAATAGTTCAACCCGTGAATCATTAGAGAAAGATTGTTTCTCTAGTGAATGCATTTTATTTGTTCCGCTTCATTGTTACATCTCCTTCAAAACTTTGAAAATAAAATAGCTTTAACCTAGCGGAGCTGCCCTTTTCGACTGATGGGCAGAAAAGGGGTTGAAACCAACAAGCATTTTAGCTTGTGACCCAAGTTGAGTCTGAATTCAGACTTCTATAGCTGAAAGATTTCTGAACTAACCCACTTCATGCCTTTCCTCACCCCCAACAGAATATAATTTACCACAGATCCACCAGCGGCAGTTATACTGGCAGGGCCCCATTATAATTCTGCCTCATGGCTCAGAAAAGATACAACACTAGAGTGACTTGGAACTCCCCAATGGCTCTGAAGAGATCTTCTCCTTACCTAATGTTTCACAGCTTGTGTTACGGGAGCACTGCCCACTGTCCCGGTCCAGTGAGGAGAGCTGCTCATCAGACTTGCTGAGCTTGCCCATGCTACTGCATGGCGAGAGGCGAGGGGATTCCCCTCCATAGGAGTGGCTGCCGCCTGACAGCCTCCTCTGTGCGTAACAGTCAGCATCAAAATCCTGAGGCAGAAACAAAGAAAAATTCTCATCAACTTGCCAGTGAACAGGAGAAATACTAAGAGAAAAAGGCACCCACTGGCAGTATGCAGAAAGGGGAGTGGGGATTGCCCGTGCTACACAGTACACTCCACTTAGAACGGGTCTGCCCAGGCTCTCAAGCTATGTTTATTTGCAGAAAGGTGGAAGAGAAAGATCATAGAATATCAGGGTTGGAAGGGACCTCAGAAGGTCATCTAGTCCAACCCCCTGCCCAAAACAAGACCAATCCCCAGACAGATTTTTGCCCCAGATCCCTAAGTGGCTCCCTCAATGATTGAACTCACAACTCTGGGTTTAGCAGGCCAATGCTCTAACCACTGAGCAATCCCTCCCCCCAAAGGAAGCAACTGACTCAAACGTGCAGCTGGCATTTCAGACAGCATGTACTGAGATCCAGGAACACGTGTCACATGCTGTCAAAGAGAAGGCTGAGCTCTTCAGTAAAACACAAACCTGTTCACTACTTGGTACCGGAGCATCTTGAAGGCAACCAGACTTAGCTAAGGCATGTACATGGGGGGGAGGGGGAGGAGGCGCGGCGCAGCTAGTGTTAAATGATAGTCTAAAAAAAAATAAGCTAGCAGCTGTGTTTATGGTTATATCTTCACCACAGTTAACTCGCGTTAACCCTCTTGAGCTAGTCTAGCTCAAGTGAGAGCAGCCTCACTGAGAAATAACACTAGAGCGGCACAGCCTGATTGGATTAGCAGCACAGAGCGGTCGTGTTAGCGGCTGACAAACTGAGCTAACCTGAGCTGCAGCCTGTACCCCCCATGGACCAGCCAACTTGAGTTAAAAGCACCACCACGCTTGAGTTAAGTGTTCTGGTGCGTGGATGGGACTCGAGTTATAAATCAAGTTAACTCTGCAATGAGGACAAGTCCTTAGTTCTGTAAATCAGCACGTATATTTATAGCACTGTACCAATGACAAATAATGGCTGAGGGAAGGCAAACAACCCCCGTAGCGCCATCATTTCCTTAATTCCTCTATTACTCAGCCATTTTACCCATTACAAGCCCATTAGTGGACAGAAAACAGCTGCTCAAACCAGTCTCTTTAGGTTAACAGCTATTTTAAGACGCAAGAGTCTGCATATGAAGTTTTGAGCTCTCCAATGTACTATATGAATCATGCCACACACAGAAACTTGGGTCTTGGTAAGTTCAGCCAATCATTCTGCATACTATGTTCTGTTACAGACAGGCTCGCTTGTTCTTTCAGATCACTGAAGTCCATCACAGCTCAGAGCAACAGAGTTTGTAGCAATTTACTATTTAAATGGAACAGAAGCCTTAAAAAAAATAAAACTACACCTCTACCCTGATATAACGCTGTCCTTGGGAGCCAAAAAATCTTACCGCGTAATAGGTGAAACCGTATTATACCGAAATTGCTTTGATCCGCCAGAGCTCACAGCCCCGCCCCCCCAGAGCGCTGCTTTACCGCGTTATATCCGAATTCGTGTTATATCGGGTCGCGTTATATCGGGGTAGAGGAGTATGCATATTATTGTATGAAGTTTTAGGTAGCTGAATCTCCTCTCCAAGGAAAATGTGTCCATTCAAGTACAGTTCTTTAAAACAAGGGTTCTTTGGCAAGAGAGGAGATGCGCTGGGTGCTGCAGGAATGAAGACAGCAGCTTATTTCTTTCCAGAACATGATTCCAATGTTTTTAAAGGGTTATGCCATTACCTGTCTGTTGATTCCAATAGGTAAACTAGATCCACTGGTGGCTCGACTCATAGGTGCGACTACTGCCACTCTGGTAGGAGAAGGTGCCGACTGCCTTTTTTTAGGGGGCAAAGCTGGAGGAGGGCTGCAAGACCAAAAAAAAAAGTTCAGCAACTTCAAATACTTGATTATCCAAATGTTGCTTTGAGGCTCTAGGAGCCAGGAGTCTATCTGCCTCACGACGTTAGGGATTCTTGACCAATTTATGCACCATCTCTCAGTAGAGGAGATGGTCATCCACACTCTTTCATGGTCTGTACTAGAAGGGTCTATATTTTGGCACTAGGATATAGCTGGGAAATGCCTACCTCTTATTACACTAAGGTGGTTTTATCACAGTACATGGGACAGATCTCTCTGTATGTTCAGATGTTGCTTCTAATACCACAGATAAGCTCAAGCTCTCTGCTGCCAATGAGCATGCACACATTCTCTTTCCGGAATATGCCAGGACTTTTCATACAGAACATTCAAATTCAGAAACTACACAGAAATGTGATGGTCACTGCCAACCGCAGACCTCAACAGCAGAAGACCCTGCATGTTTCTAAAAAACCACATGAGGTACATTTTTCACACCACCAACCAGCATTGGTGCTATAGGGGTAAAGTCTGTAACATGCACACAGCATATGCATGTGCTGAAGCCTAGTGGTTTTTCCTACTTCTCAGAATAGAGTGCAGAAACTTTCTTGTGGTTACTTTTTAGAAAGGGTAAGGACACCACAGTTAAAAATGATTTTTTTCACACAGTTTGAATCCCTTTCACCAGTTTCTTAATGTGCCAAACACCACACAACTAACTGCATACAGATTCTTCTTCTTATGTGGTATCTCCATTACTGGAGGTTTGCAATGAAGGTAGCCCATACTGTATGATCCTCTGCTAATATTTCTGGATGAACAGTTCCCTCATTCCTTTTGGTCCAACCAGGATTACACATCATCCACCCAAGATCATCTTTGTCTGCCTTGTGATCTCCTGCCACCTACGTTCCCCCAGTGCCCATAAACATGCATTACCTACTAAACCCCTTAAAACGTGTCCTGCAAATCAAATCTTTCTTTTCATGAGATCTCAGACTAGCGTGTGCTGAGTTCCAATCATCTCCAATACTTTTGTAATGGTTACACCCATTATATTTTCAGAATACTTCTATAACACATTCATACAGATTATGGGCTGCTAAAATGCCCACTGAAATGAACAGAAAGACTTCCTTTGGTTTCAATGAGAATTGATCAAGCCCCATATGGATATAACTAAAACAGCACAGAAAAATGTCATCCTCCAAGGCATTCATGTACTTTTAAATAAGAATGCTTTGCACTTACATAGTGTACACTTTCATCAAAGGATCTTAAAGTGTTTTCAAAAGAAAATGTTGGCCTAAAATTACACATGGGAAAAGAAAGGCACAGACAAACAAAGGGACTTGCTGAAAACAAGAATCAAGCCAGTGGCAGAGTTGGAAATAGATCTCAGGAATCCTAACTCTCAGACTCTGGTTCTTCCAATAGGCAATTCTGGACTCGCTTATTAGATGAAGACCTATTAAGCTTTCTTTATCCATAGCAGCCGCCAGATTTCCCTTTGGAAAATGTAAGCCATATGAAGTACACCAAGATACCATGGAGATGGGGGCACTATAAATACTAATAATGATAATAAAGATAGAACTATGGCTTCTTAGTACAAGGACCTGTCACCACACACACCCTTCAGACCTAAAGCTGATTTGCATGTGGATTTTAAAACTCCATTAACTTTAAAAATGTGTTGAATGGCCCAAACAAGTGAAGAGGAGCATAAATTACTTCATTTATGGTTTGTTTCCTGTGATAGGACTTCTGACATTTAGTCCTCCCCTAGATCCAAATCATGCCCCATTATGCACTGTGCTGGAGAAGTCCAATCTCCCACAGGAGCCTGCTAAAGCCAGCCTAGAGGGGCAGTAAGGCCTGTCTCAAACACAATACAGCATTGGTTTTGCAAAGTTTCTTTAAATGTCAATTTATACTCAAATAAACCTTTAAAAAACCCAAGCCCAAGAAATGAAGCAGGGTCACTATTCACTTCCTGTGTTGAGTAAGAACTGCTATAGTCCTGGATTTTTAAAATCCTTCCTGTCCTGCAAGGAGACACATTTTTCCGGGGACTCGATGTTATTCAGAGAATTCATCCTGGAGGGCAGGAAATGAAATATAGCAGAGAAAGGGTTTACAATGGCAAGGGTTGTATTTACAACAAGGGGGACATCTATAACCAACAGAAGGATTTCTCTCATGTATAAGTTACATTGGGAAGGGCTAATGTAATATGGTTGTATACTATAGCGACCAGCATACAAGAGAGGCAGACTGCATGTCAGGGTTACCTGTTTTCTGCCACGCGAATGCAAGGTAGAGGGGGTTTGGGAGGGGCAACCTCTTCGTCCATGGAGTCAGTCAGTATCTCAGAAGACTGAGTCATACTAGTTGTCTTGTTGAGAATCTCCATCTCTCTATCCGTCAGGGGAAGCTCTGAGGGGCTGCAAAGCACAATTTGTAGAATGCTGTCTGCATGTGATTTATACATATACTTTAAAATACATATTTAAAAGAAATAACAGTGAAATACAAAAAAATACTATCTCCAAGCAAAACTCCGTATGTATCCACAATGTAAAATGCAAATGATTTCTTGTTGCCGGATTTCAGCATCCTTCCTCACACTGAGTAGCACCTTACTTCTCAAGTAGCCCCACTGCAATCAATAGGACTCCCTGAGGAGTATGGTGCTTCCCTGAGTGAGGAAGTTCGCCAGATCCTGGCCCTAAAGTATTCAGCTACCGGAGGCAAGAAATCAACCCACATGCAGACATCAAGATACGTGAGTGTCTGTTTATATATAAACACCCCAATCAAACATTTGTTGGTGACCCACCTGTCAGATTTACATGCTGGTAAACTGGGTTTAACTGGGCTTGTGGGAGACGGATGTTCCTGTTTCTCTATTGTGAGTCTGACCAGCTCCTATATAAAGGCAAAAAAAACAGCAAAAGATAACTACCATGGACCTTTGCTAAAATGTAGCACAGTAATAATAATCTTTCTGCTCCTCTCAGGAAGCAACCTGTAGCAGGGTGTCATAGCACCAAATCTTCTTCATATTGCAACGCTAGCATACTATCAGGGGCGGCTCCAGGCTCCAGCACGCCAAGCACGTGCTTGGGGCGGCAAGCTGCGGGGGGCGCTCTGCCGGCACCGCAAGGGCGGCAGGCAGGCTGCCTCCGGTGGCTTGCCTGTGGAGGGTCCGCTGGTCCCGCGGCTTTGGCGGACCTCCCACAGGCATGCCCACGGGAGGTCCGCCGAAGCCGTGGGACCAGCGGACCCTCCGCAGGCAAGCCACCGGAGGCAGCCTGTCTGCCGTGCTTGGGGCGGCAAAATCCCTAGAGCCGCCCCTGCATACTATGAAATATTATAATTAGCTAAAAGAAATGGCAGTTCTCCAAAGAAAAGAACAAATTATATTCTGTAATGCAAAGCCTGCTTTTCTGCTGACTTACCTTACCTTGCTAATTTGCAAAATGTTGGAATTCACAATGGATCTCACCAGTCAGCAGCAGCACTTAGCAAGGACCTTCTGGACCTAGTTTCTAAACAGACCGCTTTCTCCTAATCACTGCGACCCTTCACAACCAGAGTTGCTAGTGGGATTCCTGGCTTGGATATACCATCTTCCCTGCCTCCTACTTTTACTACTTCTCATCTTTTCACTTGAAATGGGCTTTACTAGCAACATCATTCACCCCATCAACACTGGAGACCAAGACATGGAGGAACAAGAAAGTGGCACACATCTTCTTACCATGTATTTCTGCATGGATTTAAATTTCCAGTTGCAAATGAAAACACATCCAAAATAAGAAAGTGGAGCCCAAAAGACCAGATGTCCATTTTGTCCCATGCCAGAGGAAAATGAGCCACTCTACTGTCTCCAAAAAACCAGACATGTCAAATGGGTTCACTAGTAACTGGAGGTCGTGGACAACATCTCCTGTAGACACACCCAGATTGGGCCTTCCTATGCCCACCTGTATATGGGTGTCAGAGCCTTTAGATAGTGAAGCTTAAAGTGGCACTGAGGCAGCCAGCGGCCATGCACTATGCACAATCCCCCTCCATCATAGAGGATTTTAAAATCAAGATTGGATGTTTTTTGAAACGACATGTGCTAGCAATTATTTTGGGGAAGTTCTCTGGGCTGTGTTATACAGAAGGTCAGACAAGATGGTCACAATGGTTCCTTCTGGCCTTGGGATCTATGAATCTACTTTAAATAAAAAAAAAAAAAAAAGCTTAACCCAGAAGGAGCTATCTGTTCACATATAGTGAAGGAAACATCAAAGAACTCCATTTAATGAGAAATAAGAACCTCCTTCCTAAGCTCTCTGAATCATACTTCAGAGACTGGCTAACAGCACCTCAAAGGAGATGAGCCAATAACTCTGTTGAGATAAGACTATAAGGCAACCTCGCTTACACTGGTGACTAATCCAGCCTCCAAATACAGGTGATCACTAAGCCACGATATCAATTTTACCTGAAATGCAAGTAAGCCGAGAAATAACAGAATATGAATAAAGTTGAGTGTAGGACCTCACTTTGGCCAACCAATAAAATAATGAAATTGTTTTAAGTTTTATAAATAAAGTATAGATATGTAAATATCAGAAAGTATGATTTAGTTTTCCACAGGATTCCCTTCAGCTTTCTGAGTTAAATTTACAGTTAAATTTGTTTAAAGCCCTGCCTCCTTTAATACTGTAGTTATGGAAGTTTCATGATCATATAGAGAACTTTTGTACGGTCTATCTGGCTATAACAGATAAGACTGTGGATAAAGAGATAAGGGCATGATAATCCTGAACTACAAGTCTGCTAGCAGTCAAAACAATAACTCATGCTCCAACAATGCCATTATAGTGGAGAGCACATTTTATGGCGGTTAGAGGCAGACAAAATAGATCTATTGCTCAAAGCTATAAACATGCGCCCTGGTCCAATCAGACTGGATAACTACCAGTGCTGTCAGATCATATTGGCTCCCCTGCACGTTATTCAAAGGAAGATGCAAAGAACTAATTTTTTTACAGCAACCTGAAATTCAGCTAACATCTGCACATCCCAAACTGATGAGTTAGAAAACAACTGTCAGTGCTTCATAAAACATGAGTAAACATGATTACAACGTCATCGCCATCATCCTACTGAGGAAAAGAGTCAATTCAAGTGACTCTACAAAACCTAAACTTCTAAGGGACAACATGTGCTCAACGCGAGGAACGAACAGCAATGCACTATGCATGCAATGAACATGCATCAACCAGACGATGAGCCCATTACAGACTGTTTTGGTACTGGGAGTTATGTTTACATAACTGGTTTGTGCTCATAATCAATCTACCTTGTGTAAGGCTGGACACCTATCAAGAGCAGAGCAAAACACCCAGCTTTAGAGATGTCGGCCCTGGAGAGACCACATATGCTGAATAAAACACGATGCAGGAGCAGATAGAGCATGCGTGTCTGCTATGGTTGGTGCTACAAAGCGGCTCCTATCTAGGAGAGATGGAAGAACCACCCCTGCAGTGAGTAGAGTTCAGTGGGAAGTGCAAGGCTCATGTCTGCCAAGGATGAAAGAAAGTCCAGGATTAAGGAAACCATTGTTAACCCCTTCTCTAACAGGCCCCTGCCCTCACCCAGGGCAGGCCATGTCCGTCTAAGTGTTCATAATTTGAACTGGGTAGCAACAGCGCTTCAGGGCTTATGACGGTATCTATAAATTACACTGTGCTGATGTACAGTGGAAACACTGCACGAAAACTGTAATACCCAAACACCCTCAGTTAAAGAGGAACTGCGAAGTTGCGAACACTGAGTTAACCTCAGATTTCTCTGCTGAATGTCCCCTCTGCTAAAGGGGAACACAGCACAAGTTTTAACTAACCTTCTAAAAATCTGATTCCCCTCAGGCTCTGAAATCCTGCCAGCAATTCTCTTAAGAAAGTGTCATTCTGGGACATCCCAGACAAGCACCACAAATCTAAAGTACAAGAGGGAATCTTACAAAGGAGGAAAAGAATTAAAAACATATTAGTTAAAACTTATTTCTGTGTTGAGTGCCTGCCTGCAACCAGGGTACTGGGGATTATTAGAGAAATAGAGACTGAACTCCATTTTCATTTTAGCTTTGCAGTTCCCTTTACCATTTGTACAGAAGCACAAGGAAAAGCATCAGTGGGATTTTGGAAACTGGGATCCCATAAGGATTTTCAGTTCCCAAATGCTAGGTTTTTTGGCAACCATGCAGTGACATCATCACATCCATTACTCCTACTAGCATAGAGCTGTAAAATGGGTTGTGCTGCAGTTGGCATTTCATGTACCAAGTTATGATCAAGATTGAGAGGTGACTCACTTGATTGCTGCCTTTGTGCATTCTGGACCAGATCAATTGTTGATGAAGTCACTGGAAAGACTCCAATAGACTTCAAAGTACTTTGGATCAGGCCCTTTGATCTTGCTCATAAATGCCTGATAATGATCACATAATGCATAAAAGAAAACTAAATGAAATGAAACTAAATGAAATAAACCAAAAGCTGAAATATGCCTGAGAGGCTCTTGGATCAGCGAAGGTAAATCTGCTGATTAATTTCCTCTTTTCTCCTCCTCCACTGTGTTTAATAAACCTAACCAAATCGAGTTGAATGATGAGGAGGTTTGTGTCACTGGCAACCGTTGCCACAATGCTGACAACTTTCAGCCTCCAGAGATTAACGTGCTTAGCCAATTTTCCCTTTTCACTGCTTTATAACAAGAGACAAGCCTCTTTTGCATATGGGAATTTAGAGATCATATCAGGGGAAAACAATCTAAATTGAGGCTTTAAAGCACTGCTAAGAATATTTCAGACCATTACTGTGGAAATTAAATACCTCTCATCACATGCACTGACATGGCATAGGAGTGACAACATTTTGGAGTAGCCCATAATTCTGTTGCTCTGTTATTTCCCAGTCCCTTCAAGTCCCAAATGAAGGCATATCTGAATAGAGCTGTGTGGATCATTCAAAGAAAAACGCAGTTTTGGTTGACCCCAAACTAGTCACACATTTGACACAAATACTTTCAGATACTCACAAAATGGCCAGAAGAGAAGGAGGACAGTGACATGGTGATGGCACTGCCACTACTGTCACGCCTCATAAGCTTTAGCCAAGTGATAAGGGTGCACCTGAGATGCAGGAGACCTTTGATCAAATCCCCACTTTGGGCAAACTTTTTCAAGTCACCAAAAATTTCAGATTCAGTTCAACCCAAACTGACACGTTTCCTCAATTTTTTGGAATTGTGACCAAAGCGAAAAATCAGTTATTCACCCAGCTCTAAGTCTGAGGATCCCACCAGCTCCCATGTCCTTACCGCAAAACTCCAGGCAAGCATTAAAAGCCGTCCCTTTGAAACCAGTCAATGGTGCTTCAAATTTTGAAAACATTACCAAACACCACCAAGTTTTCCATACCTCTACTTTCTCCCTCCCCCGCATCCGTTAACCCAGGAGTCAGAGGCCCGAGAGTCAGTCACAGCTCTTTAGCTCATCACATAGAGGGTTAAGCAACTGGGCCAGATGCACACCAAGCTACTCCTTATCAGAACTGTAAAAAGGCTCCTGTCAGTTTTAATCATGTGTAATTACTGCTATCTATGCACTCCCTGCTACTTTAGCAAACTGGAAATTCCAAAATGAGATGGATTTTTTTTTAAATGGTGTAATCATAAAAGGGAATTTTGCTTGCTATAAATAACCAAACCTGAGATGAACACAGCAAATAATACAAAGGGGCAGGCTGTCCCAAGCACAATACTGAGACTGAAGAGGGAAGTAAGCACTAAAATGTAGAACTGGGATTTGATGGAGATTTTACTAACGTTACAGAAATCGCTCAGGGCAGTAGAGAAGTGTCCAATTTCTCACTTCCTGCTTCCAGATACCATGGTCAGCTTGGCTCTTCTAAAATAACTCCCCACTTCCCACACAGTAAGAGATGCTTTCATGTCTCTTACACGCACTTACACTGAAACTCTGTCTTCTTTCTAGCCAAGAGTACAGATACCAGATATTTAAGGTACTGGTTTAAATTAAAACCAAATTGGTATTTCTATGCAGTGGGTCTGCACACACAACTCTTATCTATACCTGTGCAGTGACACAGGTCTGCACAGGATGAGTCTCGCCACACACACACACACACACGTCTGCACAGGACTATATAGATCTGAACAAGGTCAAAGCCAGTGTTTCGCTGCCTCCCCTATTTGTTGGGCTGTTTGGATACTATGGGGCAGATCCTCAGGAGGTGAAAATTGCCCCAGTGCCATTGAAGTCCAGGGAGCTCTGACAATTTACACCAGCTGAGGCTCCGTCCCTACAGTTCTGCATCCATGCTTTTCCCCTCCTATCCCACTCAGAGAGTTAAACACCCATTTTAGGTGATGTTTGGTGCCTACGTTTAAGGGGCATACCATGCAGAACAATGCTGGAAATGTGATTTCTCTGGATGATGGGAACATTTTGTTTCAAATAAAGAACTTTAAAAGCCTTCAGAACTAATAGGGTTATTTTTACTAACTAAAGTGCATGACATGAAAGATGGACGCTCAGAGCAGCACACCAACACTTCTGGCGATGACCAAAGCCCATGAGATGCTTGGAACTCTGTGTGAAAGTGAATTGCAACAGAAACTAAGCCAAGTTTGAGTACAATAAAAAGATGGCAGCGTGACCCAACAGACAGAGCACCGGATGGGGACTCAGGAGACCTGGGTTCTATTCTTGGCTCTGCCACTGGCCTGCTAGGTGACATGGGCAAGTTACTGCCACTCTCTGTTCCTCAGTTGCCCCATCTGTAAAATGGGGATGATGATACTGATCTCTTTTGTAAAGTGGTTTGAGATCTACTGATGAGAAGTGTTATTAAGAGCTACATATTAATTAATTATTACTATATGATTTTCTAAGGAAAGAAGAACGAGTTAAGTGGATCAGCTGGAATAAGAACCTACCCCAACTGTACCTCAGTCCTTGAGCCTTTAAACAGATCTTTAGAGGTCTGATTCAGTTTGGCATAAGAGGCTTAATTCCCTCTTTCTGCACTTAAGATGTCCCTGCCTTTCAAAATACAGTTCCAACACATATGACAACCTCTTTGCTAGTGCCTGGGGGCCTTTGACAAGAGACCCTGAACATAAAGTATTCAATTAAGAAAAGCTCCAGGGTGTTCAAACATCTAATTCAAGGGTGGTAGGATCCAGCAGAGAGGCTGCTAGAGTGATTGGGCTGCACAACATCAGCAAAGGTGGGGAAAGGCCTGGGACATGGTAAGGAGAAACATGGATGACAAAAATCTACTGGGAGGTGGAAGGCATGCTGGTAGCTTTTTCAGGCAGAGCTGGGAGTAGGGGTGTCCCAAGAAGGTCACACACAGAATACAGAACTTACTACTGCTTGTGCAAACCAAACCTCCAAAACAATCGATCGTAGCCTAGCTTCAGTCACCAGCCCCCAGTGACAAGGAACTACAGCATCACACTACTGATTCATACCTTTTCATTAATGTTAAAGGTGGAGGTTGGCATCTTTGATTCTCTCTGAGCATTAACGGGAAACATTTCCATTACCCTTTGTCTAGACAGAAAAATATGTGAACTCCAACCTGTAAGCTGCATTCGGAATGGGGAAGGCTCACTAAAAATTTAATACAATAAAGGTTCGTTGCTGCTGGCAGTCCATCAGCATGCATTGTTGCGCTAACCATTTGTGCTGATCCTTAAGAAATGCACCAGATAAGGCAATCTCATTTACGCTGTAGTAGATTTCTGAGATAAGAATTTATTCATGTCAAGAACAGGATTTTTATGTTTTACATGCTCCTAAAAACTGTTGTCTTTATCCTCCAAATAAATATTTTAGAAAAGATGAATACCGTATACTATCTATAGCATGCAGTATCTAGCATATCATACCTTGACTCCGTCCAGAACAGCTTTAATGACACCCTTCACTGTGGTCACCATCTCCTTGTCTTCTGAGTTCACCCCCTCCAGCATCACCTGATCAGACCAACGAATCAGATTTCCCAGACTCTGGTACACCCGGCTATAGCAGGAAGAGATGGCAGAACTGGAGGGGAAAAAATGAGTTCAAGAGATAATAAAATGAAAATATGGCACAATTATCTTAAAAGAGAAATTACTGCCAATCCCACAATTTATTTTTAAACAAATGTGTGTTAGCAAAAGGTAAAAATTCCACTGTGCCCTATTTGAATTTTTCTTCTGTTAACTCTCTCTTCTGGAATTTGTGTTTACGTAGGACCAAGATGACACATGGATTTCATGTCTTTTCCAGTCACACTACTAGTTCTCAAGTAGCTGTTGAAACAATGGTATTAAGGTATGTTTTCATAGTTTTGAGAATAAGTTTCACACTGTTCTTAATCCTTGGAAATGTGGAACTAAACTTGCGTTCCTTATGAAAAGTTTTCTTCCGACATTGTGTGTGCACAACAGTTTGGTTCTGAATGCTCTGAGTGAATGAATTTCAGTTTTGGCTTTTTTAAAGGTAGAATAGCACTAAAGCCATTTTTGTGAAAGAAAAAAAAAACACGATTATTGGGAAAAGGAAGAACTAAATAAAATTGTAACAAAACTACTTTTAAGGTTTTGCTCTACCAGCTCTGAAAATGACCATTTCACTAATAAACAAGGTGTGCTGATACTTTATGATGTTTCAATAAAGACCTAATAGTCATTTTTAACAAACGTGTTAATCTGAAGCTTCGTCACAAACAGGAAAGATGTTTTCAAGATACATCAGGACAACAGAGAGATGTGGTCCTGCAACCCTGACTCACATAAGTATCCCAATTGCATGATTCTGCTGGTGTCTCTCCAGTGATTTAATGATTGGTGTTATTGAGAGGAGAATCAAGCCCATAAACTTCAATGAGATTCCTTGGGTGAATGAGGTTTGCAGAATCAAGCCCTAGGTGGGTAATGAACTATTCTAAAACTTCAAAGGGAGGACTGCAAAGAATGGAGAGTACATTTTTCAGAACGATGGTGCTTGTCAGTATTCTGTCTCGTTTCAAGAGAAGTTAGCTGGGAAGTAGATGTTTTCTAAATAGGTCTCTCCCCTGACTCTTTCCAAGGCTTTGATTTTTTTACCATTAATCTTCAATCCACTTCCTTCTAAGAAGGCAGTAATTGAAAAGCCCACTTTGTACTAGATGTAATTATTTTTTTTTCCTTGATGCAAATGCTTCCTTGAAAGCCAAAAAGGAATTCAACAACAATTGGGTGGCTTTCTTGCACAACAACCCATCCTCACACATTTTTCTTGAGGGGGATTCAACATCAAAATCTCCCTTTGTGCCTTGCCACTAATTGAAAGGAGTAAGATACGTAGGTACAGCATGAAAGGGCGCTGCTTAATGAGACTGCCAAATCCTCACTAACTGAATGGGGCTAAACTCGCTAGAACATGCATACAGGATTCCTGCCCTAACACTGTCTACTGGAGGAGGTCATTACTCAGTGAAAAAGACCACATGACTATAGCCCATACTGATCATGGAAGCTCCCTGCTGAAAGGCTAGATTCTGACATCCAGCTCCCATATCTCCTCATCTAACTGCCTGGGATTGAGAGGGCAGCTCAGACAGTATTTGTGTTCCAAGACATATTCTGTATTTCAATCTCCCCAGTAAGTTAAACTAATTCAACACATGCCCTGTGGAGACATGAATCAGAAAATGATTGACTACACAAAGATGACATTTTCTATCCTAAAGATACTCACTAACATTTTACATGATCTCTTGACACAAGTTAGGGGACTTTTTATTTGATTAAGTGAAAGCAGGTGCTTGTCAGGAATTTAATGGCTGTGGGAAACTTGATAGCAGTCAAAGGAACTCTGGGTCTAAAAAACCTGAACAATATTCCAATTTCAACAGCTACTGCTCTCTGTAGCTCTACAAACTAAACCTAAAATGGTACTCCTTTACCTCAGCTGCCACTCTGATCTTTATCCATTTACTCCCAACCCCGTAATGGCCAGGTACAGTAGGAACACCTTTGTCTACAGGCTGGCTCCACTCTTACCAGCTGTCCTTTTCCTTTCACAAGGCCTTACTGTGCCTGATTGATGCAAATAAGGACAGGGTTAGCCCATGTTCTTTCATACAGGAGTGATACCTCTCCTAAACTAGCAGAAGTTAATAACCAAGTGGCAAATTCAGTTTTGCTCTAACTCCAATTGACTTAATTCTTCCCCAGATGTTCCCTCACTAAACCCAGTTAAACTCTAGACTCTGAAGGCTCTCAGCAGAGTAGGTAACACCACCCTACTGTGGCTGGCTTTAGAGTGTGGTTCTGTAAGAGATACTGTCATTTCTTCATCTCTGAAGATCACACCACCTCTTTTTCCTGTCAGCCTCTGAGACTTATCAGTAACTGAGGCTTCACAGGTGGTAGCAGCAATAGTTTAACTGGACAGCTTTTCAAAAATGCTCTTGAAAATAAAACCAAAGAGGCATTTGGAGATATTCAGTGGGAAAATACACAAGAACAGCATGAAATCTCTCAGGATTTCAGGACTCACACATCTGCATTTTCCAATACATTTTTGTGCTGTTTTGTTTATACAACATTATTTAATGGTGGGTTTTGTTGCAGTTTGTTTTTTAAGCAGCTGCTCCGGAAGTCTGGAAGATTGTGTGATCTAGCAGCTATAGCTCTGGCCTGTGGCTTGAAGAGTCCACAGTTCTTATAATCCAAGCTGAGCTAGTGGCCTTGGCAACTCACTAGATTTCTTCTGGCCTCGAACTCACTGTACAACTGCGTAAGATTTAATGCGGAATTGAGTCACAGATAATCTACTAAAGAGGAGTGCGCACCCTGAAACGAATTCAGACCATGTATTGTTCTGAAGTCAACGGAGTTGCATCTGCTTACACCAGGTCTGAATTTGACTTAAAGTCCAAACAGGCAATTTACAATATGTGTCGAAGACTTCTCTAATGCAGAAGTGGAAGAATTTCACCGATAAATACCTTGTGGATGTGCTCACTTGCAGCCAAAAGCTGTCTGCCCTCATTGCTTTTGGCTTGCTAATGACACTAGCTGCAGTGAGGGCACAGCATCTGATGCAGAATCTCTGAGAATGTCAGCTGCCTGCTATCAAGCAATGAACTTTCTTCCACTTCTCTGCTGTTTGGAAGCATGCCTCACATCCCTGTCCTCTCCCATTTCAAACTCACATCTAAGAATCAATCATTCCTTCTTCTCACAAACCAACTCTTTTTGCTCTCTCTTTCCTAATCTGCCATCCAATATCTGGTTTGTCTTATCTACTGTATGTTGTTGTCTCTTTGCAGCAGGGAACTTGCCTTTAGACTTATGTTTGAAAGGTGCCTTGTAAATCAGCCACTGTTTTTTCCTAATCATTAGCAAGAGCAGCATTTCATGCCACTTGTGTGCCAAGATTTTTCAAAACAATACAAATTGCCTGCCATTCCCCCATCACAATTCCCCCAGAGGGAAACTCACCTTTGCTGAATCCGAGGGTCTACTTGGACCAGAGGTAAGATGGCCTCTAGCACTTTACTTGCTGAACCTGGCAGCATCTCCAGTACTTTCTTGTCAATTGCCATTTTGTCCACAATGGTTTTAAAATAGCGCAATGCACTTACAACCTCCTTTTCCTTCTCCTCAAGCCAAGTTAAATTCTAAAGGAAAAAGGTTGGGGATAGAGGGGAAGAAGAGATTACAGAATGTCTTCTTTTTTTTTTTAAAGAAAGTTATTTTAATTCACCTGGTATACAGTGAAACCAACAATGCACAATGATGTAACTTCTGCGTTAGAGGCACACATGGGCATTCCCTCTCCACAAACCTTTCCAAGTTTAATCCCGACACTCCTAGGAAAATAATCAGTATATCATTTATTCATAGCAAAGATTTTGACTTTTTATTTTAATGGGCAAGTTCTGAGAAAGATTTTGGGTACAAACTGAAATTCAGCTCAGTCATTTTTAAGCAAAGCTCTCACCTTATTGATGAATTATCACACTGCTTTGGAGTCAGCAGAGACAAAGAGAGCCTGTGCTTTCCAGGTGAGCCATGCACACGTGCTAAGAGCAGATGGCAAGAATGATTCAAGGAAGGGGATGGCAACAGCTGGTTTCAGTACAGTAGGGATTTTTCCAATCTGATCAGAATTCTATTTACTTGAATTAAGTAAGGGAATGGAAGCACAATGTGTGCCCCATTTTTAAATCATAAAACAAAAATTATTTTCAAGTGGCCAATGGTTAGGTAACAACTCTGCTCTTTGAACTTGCTGATCTTTCCTTTTGTGGGGATTTAATAATAGAAAAAGATGCAATGCAGTGTAAACACATTCAGGGTAAAATTTTCAAACCTAAGTGATTTAGGAGCCTAAGCCCCATTGGGTTTCATTGGAAGTCCGGGGGCCAGAATGATTTAGTTGCTTTTGACAATGGAGCTTAGGCTCTTTTGAAAAATGTTACTTTGAGTCATTTTAGTGCAAAGCGGTCATCCAACGAAAAAAGCGAGAGAATTAATTCCACAATCAGGCAAACCCCACGAACAAATATAAAAACCAAATTCCTATATTTTCACTTCCATCACTGATGTTTACAATGATAAGGGATAGCTCAGTGGTTTGAGCATTGGCCTGCTAAACCCAGTTGTGAGTTCAGTCCTTGAGGGGGCCACTTAGGGATCTTGAGGCAAAAGCAGTACTTGGTCCTGCTAGTGAAGGAGGCAGCTGGACCCAATGGCCTTTCGGGATCCCTTCCAGTTTTATGAGATAGGTATATCTCCATATATTATATTATTATGTGTCCAGTCCTATCCCAAGTAATCCTACTAACTTCAATAGGGCTACTCATGTGAGTAAGGGCTCCAGTCTCAGACCTTCCATTCATAAATAAAAAGCCCTATTCACTCAGCGATGCTGCTGGAATGAAGGAAATCATGAAGGGGATGAACTGTCACACCACAAATGAGAGATTTTGGCATCGGTGAATGAATTGGCAGGAATGAAGGGGTCAACTGGAAAAAGCTTAGAGAATGCCTCCAACATCCTGGCACTCAGCAATTTTGGAAAAGGAAATTCAGAGGTGGCATATGACAGTTCAATGGAGTTGTGGTAAAGGATATTTTTTAAAGTTTGCCAGAGCGTGCCTAACGGTATATTAATGCTGGCAGTAAATTCCTGAGGGGGAGATCTAAATTAACTACTAAACATTGCTAGTAAAGGAGCAGAGAGCCTAACAGAGTCAGGTTTCATCCATTATCCCTTCAGCAAATTCAGCTTCAAGAATTAATGACCTATGGGCATTGTGTCCTCCCCATGTCCCTTCAGCTGTTAAACTGCAGCTTTCCTGAAAAACGGGGCCAGCAGACCAAACAACTTCGGATGAGACATTCGTAAGGAGCACTGGCTGGTAACATGAACTTGGTCCCTTAGCTTTATTTCAGCTGCTGTTCCAACTGACCTGACCTTACAGAAGGCAAGCTTAAATTTCCATGCATGTTATAACATCATTAGGCAAGTTCTAACACAAACTTTTATTATGTAATACCACTTATATAGCAACTTTTAATCAGTTGATCTTAAAGGGCTTTGCAAAGGAGGTCAGTACCATTATTCCCATTTTACAGACGGGGAACCTGAGGCACAGAGGTGAAATGACTTGCCCAATGTCGATCAGCAGGCCAGTGGCAAAACTGGGAATAGAACTTATGTTCCCTTAGGCCCAGTCCAGTCCTCTATTCCCTTAGCCGCTCTGCCTCCTTTTCTTCTTCTTGATCCTCTTGCACCACCAGGTGCATAGGGTGTCCACCAGTTTCCAGAGCTACCAAGCACATCCCTCCCAGTTGGCAGATGGGGAAGTGTCCACATTTGGGCAGTGTGGAATAATGAATAAGGAACCATGGACCGAAGGTTGTGCATGGGGCTGATAACCCTATCACATAAAACAAAAACTTACTACAGAAACAAACACCAGGTGTCATATTGGTATGCAGCAGGCTTGAACAAGAGATCAACTTCATATGAAGAATATGAAACCAAATCCATCAACATGACACTCAGAAGCCTGAACAGACCAGCACAAGCCCAAAACAAATGGTGGAAACTCTGTCTCCCCTGAGGTTAATTATAAATCTAGAGACAAGGAATAATGGGCAATGATGTGTACAGAGAGAGCTGGTGGGATGGATATTGATTAATGCTCCTAAAATGTCTAAATGCTCCAAGGCATTATGAGCTATAGCTTAGGCTCATCCACCAAATATCCCTACAGCCAAGATGGGTGAGTAGGGGTTCCCATCCTTATTGCTGCAGGGGACTTGAACTAAGCTCTTATTTCAAATTCCACTTGTGGTGGACCTGCCCCATAAGTGAACTTATACTGGCAAGAGAGCAGATCTACAACGGCTGCAGTTACTAAAACAGCAGTTCCACTTGCTCCATTTGGGGCATTAAATTGGATAGATTTACTACTCAGCCAAACTAATAAGTCCCTTCACCCCCGCACTTGACTGACACATGCAGATATATCATTGCATGATTTTGGAAGGTTTCCCTTAAATAATCATTACAAATGCATTATGTATGAGATACAGCTGACCTAGAAAGGGTTAGGCACTCAGATACTTTGGTGATGAGCGCAGTGTAAGCACCTATATAGAAATGAATAGGCTACAGTGACAGCATACATTTGACTATTAAATCTGGAATAAACCATCCTTTTAATACTTGGATAGGTTTTTGCTACATTCTTGAATTTACACTTAATCTTTTGGTACTGTTGCTTCTACTCTAGCTAGATTATCTACTGTAAGTGTGTAGGAGACTTAGCCGCAGGATTTAAAGAGACAGAGTACATGCATAGATATGAAATCTACTCAGTCAGGTCTGCCTTTTGACATCATGTATCTTAGGAAAATCTCTCATTTGTCAACTTCTCCTTATATTCCATCTAGGCTCTGTAATAATGACCCAGGGGCACCCTTTCCTCCCCCCACAAAGCTAATCAGTTGGCTACCATCAAACTAATCAATTAGCTGGAGACAGTCATTAAAATGGATTAGGACTGAGCCAGAGATCAACATTTCACAAGTCACAAGGTTTACAGTTTAAATGCAGACCAACAATAGCCAATTTACCCAACATGAACAGCAACTCAGCTGTCTTTCCTATTGAGCAATTAACTCAAGTGAGATTCATTTTCCCCATAATGCAATTCCAGCACCTAGATTTGTAACAAATTTTTACATGTTCAGCAGATTCCTGGTCAGTCATTCCCCAATATTGCTCTCTAAGCTCTTTGGGGGAAATAATGCAAAAGAAACTTGCCTTTCATTCATATGCAAATATATATATATATATTTTCTATTTTGAATATGTTTTAATCTGTTTGTGGTCAGATATCAATTAAAAGGAAAGGCTATGACACTGTTTTACATGCATGTCAGTGAATCAATCAATACAAATAAAATAGCGCAAATTCTCCCCAGTAAATAGCCCATTGGATTGTACACAGAGCTCAAAAATGCTCTACATAATAACCCTTTGAACTAGTCACTGTGTGTTAACTTTCTTATAATTTCCTTGGAATAAATAATATTATCTCTAAAGAGGATTCGACAAAAAAAACAACTATTGCAGAATAGACCATATTCTCTTATTAGTCATATTCTGCTCTCTAGATATCAGATTTACTTTCAGTACAACTTATTCTGCTCATCAGTGTTCTCTCTCTTATCTCCTATTCCCCCTCTGTCCTGTCCACCAATGGAAAGGCTCCGTTGAGAAAAAAATTGCAGAGATTTTTGGAAAACAATTTTTATCCCCCATTTACAAAATGGTTACTGCTCTAATGGACACCTAACATAAAAAGTTATATCATAGAATTCAATGTCAGAGCTCCAATATGAGTAGGACCTGGTAGCAACACCACAGTGGGGGCCCAGATGAGTCCCCATAATAAACCTCCATTTTGCCATGGACATGTAAATGTAAATTCATTCAAAGCGGAAACTTGGCAGATGGTTGCTTTTTAAAGACAACTATTGGAACTGGTTTGGATTTTTCTGTGCTGGTGTCACAAAGATTTCTTTGGTTTCTGTACAATTTGGGATCAGCGTGAAAATTTGCACTTTCTTGGCTGCAGGGCACCACATAAGTACCAATACATTTTCATCTTAGCAAGGCAGCTCTCAAGGATGATTGTAAACAAGCAGCCCCCATCTCTCTCTCTCTCAAGTAATAGGTTGTACCCTTTTCTCAACAAGAGGGCTGCTACAGGCCCATTCTTTCCTTCTCTCACTCTGAGGATGAGTGAGAACCCTGAAGACCTCATAATTTCCCCTGCTTTACAACTCCTCTCCTCAATAGTGGACGTAACTCCCTTTTAAGCCAGTGACCCTCTCTCCTTAACAGTCTGGTGTGAATGCTCTAGCACAGGAGTGGGCAAACTTTTTGGCCTGAGGGGTTCCGAAACTGTATGGAGGGCTGCGTAGGGAAGGCTGTGCCTCCCCAAACATCCTGGCCCCCCGCTCCCTATCCGCCCCCTCCCACTTTCTGCCCCCTGATGCCCCCCTCAGAACTGCCAACCGATCCAACCTAACTGCCCATGTGGGACCCCACCCCCTATACAACACCCCCCTGTTCCCTGTCCCAACTGCCTCAACCCCTATCCACAACCCCGCCCCCTGACAGGCCCACTGGGACTCCCACACCTATCCAACCGCTCCCTGCTCCCTGTCCCATGATTGCCCCCGGGAACTCTTGCCCCGATCCAACCCCTCTGCTCCCCGCCCCCTTACCACGCCGCTCAGAGCACCAGGATTGGCAGCCGCACAGCCCGGCCGGAGCCAGCTATGCTGCTGCACTGCCCGGCAGGAGCTCGCAGCCCTGTCGCCCAGAGTGCTGGCGGCTCGGCGAGCTGAGGCTGCAAGGGTGGGGGCACACCAGGGGAGGGGCCGGTGGCTAGCCTCCCCGCCAGGAGCTCAAGAGCCAGGCAGGACAGCCCCACGGGCCACGCAGTTTGCCCACCTCTAATCTAGCACATCTTCCCAAAATGCAGACACCCTGCCTCCACTGCAAAATCCAGCCCAGAGAATGAAAATCCAAGTCTTCCACATGGTGATGAAGAGTACTAGGATACAATTACCTTGTCTCATTTTTAGACACCACTCAACCCCACTGTATAAATCCTACTGTACCTCACTAGGAATAAACCAAACAAGTTAGCAAAGGTGGTATGGTACACTGAATTGGTCTCTCAACAGCAACTGCGGGGTTTGCAAGTTACCACAAATAATCCCAGTTGTTCTTAATAACCTGGGACTGAATTCTACACCTGAAACCTGGAAATCTCAGCAATACTAGAGCTAAATTCTTCTGTCTGCTCAACCAGGTCAGAATGAGAGCGGAAGCAATACTTTGGTAGCCAACTGGCTATTGCCTTTCTTTCAGGAGGCAATCTCGGTTCTTATAAGGCTTGAAATAGCTAGCTTAGGTTTGAGGAAGGGTGGGCTGAAAGTCAGCAGCTGTTTGAATACATCTGTTTGATTCACTCGGTTGAGGTCACCAGAGATTGAGGACATCTTTGGACAGGCTTCAAGGATCTGCTTGCATTTTAATGGAACACACCCTGAAGTCAGGCAGTGATTTGGAAGTTGTAAGCGTAACTATAGGGTGTGCGTGTGTGGGGAGGGAATGTCAGGCCATAAACTGCATTCCATAACGACTCATTTCAATGCTCATGGAAGAAATATTCATCAAGATCTCAAAAGGAAAGTTGTGTGTGTCTCTAGTCAACTACACTACATACAAAGGACCATCTATATGGTTATTCTGGAAAGGAACTCTGAAGAGTACCTCAGGAAACGGTAAAATTCTTTGGAGGAAAAACAGCCCCATGCACTGAGAGCAACATTGCCAGAGCAGCAGATTTCAGTATAGTTACAGTACAGACTATTCAACAGGCAGGGAATTGGCAAGACTGTAACCAAGACAGTACCATTCAGCTGCTTACTTTGTTCACTGGCTTCTCTGGGGTTTTCACTGTCAGGTCAGCCTGTTTTCCTTTCTTTGATGGCGTTCGCTTTATTTTTGGTGAATGAAACTTGTCCATCAACTTCATGGTGAAAGAGGAGAGATGGGAGCGCTGAGAATCTGGAAAGAAGCATAGGCAGATACATTATTAGGCTGGAGTAGATTTTTTTGGGGAACAGGCAAGTTGTGCTACAAAATTATCTAGAAGAGCAGACTGTGAATACAAAACAGCACTGATATAGAGTGATGTGAATTCTAACTATATTTCCAAGTGTAATAACCACCACCATTCTCTGTTTCGCCCCAGATACAGCTATTCTAAAATTCAGAGAAAAAGACAATGAGGTTGCTTTTCCTGTACTACATCAGGATCAGAGTAATAATGATAGCTACTTCTTATACAGCGCATTTTTACCAATAGATCTTAAAGTGCTTTACAAAGAATGGCAATATCATTACCCCAATTTTACAGATGGGGAAACTGTGCTGAGGCACAGGAAATGACTTGCCAATGTCACCCACAGGCCCGTGGCAATGCTGGGAACAGAAGCAAGGTCTCTTGAGTTCCAGTCCATTTGTCTATCCCCTAGGACACATGGCCTTTGAATGGTTTTGTATGAATAGTTTGCCCAAAAACCTGGATCTTCATATCTCCAAAGGGTTTCAGTTCAAACAGTGGCCTACATGTCAGGGTGGACCATCAGAACACAAGGAGCAGATTGCTTCCAGACATGTACACCCTAAAGCAGTTTAATTAGAGGACTGAGTAAAGTAGTTTCCTCATGGGAGGACACATTTTTCATTGTGGAAATCAACTCTTTTTCAGGTTTGCGAGCGTCTGAAAAATGGAAGGCTCAAAGATCTATGATGCTGTCACACAGATTTTCTGATGAGATTTTTTTTTTTTAAACTGTTTAGCTGTGCTGCTAAATAGAACAGAGTTTATAAGCTGCCTTCCTGGCAGTGAGCAACTTGGATTGTATTTTGAGGAAACAGAATTTTAATAGGAAAGGTACGAATTGCTCTTGTAGTGAGCCAGACAACTCTGACAGCAAACAGTAAACTTGCCTTCACGTACATTATCTGCAAAGGTAAACACTTACCCTTGAACGTTCCCTTGCCCTTTTGGCTTATCTGGGAATTGACTGCATTGGTCGTAATGAACAACAGCGACATCTCCCATGTGTGTAGTGCTGCACCTTCTCGTTAGCGTACACTCTACAAATAGAGTAGGCTGCTGAGTCAAATCTAGCATTCAGCAGCTAAATACCACATAGCTGCATTAGTACTGTTTCTGCATTCACAAAGCACTAACCACAACTCAGGGGAAAGAACCTGGGCTTACCGCCTCCCTTTAAAGAGAAATAAGCATTACTAACTATCATCAGGAAGGCCGATTTTAGTCTCTTCTGTTCCCACCTTCACCAGAGCAAAAACTCCAACTAATGAAGTCATGTGTCACAATTTTACAAGCACTCTGTTAGCTGATGCTCAGTGGTCACTGGTTACCATCTATTCTAGTAACTGGATCTCTAGTAGCTGCCCTCCTGTCAATACTTAAGTCTGAACACAAATGTGCCACTTCACACAACATTCTAGGGACACTATAAGGCCAAAAATACACTCTCTGTAGAGATAAGCTTTTACAGAACCTGAGACCAAGAGAAATATTTCAAACAAATTTATCTTAAAAACCTCAGTAGAAACTGGGTCGCCTCCAACATATAGACACACACTCTCTGTACTGTGTGCAACCTAAACATTACAGTGTGCTTGCTACTGCAGGAGAAACTGAAATTGACTAGACAAAGTAGGGGAGAAAAGCAAGAAACTGACCAGTCTATGCTCCTTGTTCAAGTTCATAAAGTTGAAAAATATAAAGCAGCATATATGGTGAAAAGTAAAATTTAGCATCAGAACATTGCAGGAACTTTTTTAAACTTAAGGCTCTTCTTATTTTTCAAATTTAGGTACTTAGTACAGTCATCCAAACCCAGATTGAGCAGTTTAAATAAAAGTGGACTAATTATCAAAGTTGCTGAGTCCACTCAGCTCTCATTAATTTCAGTGGGTGATCAGCACCTCTGACAACAAGTCACTTATTTAGGTGCCTAATCTTAACTAATTAAATTTGAAAATTTGGACCTAAGTTATTAGGATTTTAAAGTGTCCACTGTGCCTTTGAATGGTCCATAAAAACATCTTTCAACTTTCCATCCTCATTTTCATATACCAATTAACTCAATCAATAAATGCAAAGAAATGCATGTTGGAAAACATAATCCCAACTATACATATAAAATGATGGGGTCTAAATGATCTGTTACCACTAAAGAAAGAGATCTTGGAGTCATTGTGGATAGTTCTCTGAAAACATCTACTCAATGTGCAGTGGCAGTCACAGAAATGAACAGAATGTTGGGGATCATTAAGAAAGGGATAGATAATAAGACAGAAAATATCATATTGCCTCTATATAAATCCATGGTACGCCCACACGTTGAATACTGCATGTAGATGTGGTCGTCCCATCTCAAAAAAGATATATTGGAATTGGAAAAGGTTCCGAAAAGGGCAACAAAAATGATCGGGATATGGAATGGCTTCCATATGAGGAGAGATTAATAAAATTGGGACTTTTTAGCTTGGAAAAGAGATGACTGAGGGAGAGTATGATTGAGGTTTATAAAATCATGACTGGTGTGGAGAAAGTAAATAAGGAAGTGTTATTTACTCCTTCTTACAACACAAGAACCAGGGGTCACCAAATGAAATTAATAGGCAGCAGATTTAAAACAAATAAGGGAAGTATTTCTTCACACAACACACAGTCAACCTGTGGAACTCCTTGCCAGAGAATGTTGTGAAGGCCAAGCCTATAACAGGGTTCAAAAAAAGAACTAGATAAATTCATGGAGGATAAGTCCATCCATGGCTATTAGCCAGGATGGGCAGGGATGGTGTCCCTAGCCTCTGTTTTCCAGAAGTTGGGAATGAGAGACAGGGAATGGATCACTTGATGATTACCTGTTCTGTTCATTACCTCTGGGGCACCTGGCACTGGCCACTGTCAGAAGACAGAATACTGGGCTAGATGGACCTTTGGTCTGATCAAGTATGGTCGTTCTTATGTAACAGTGGAAGGAAGGAAGGAAAGAAAGAAAGAAACCTACTAGATAAAGTGGTGTGAGCTAAAGAAATCCAATCAATCGATTAGACAGCAGATTCAACTTTCCCAGGAAGGTTTAGTCAGTCAGTCACTCATAACTTTAGAAAGCAAGGAGGTCAGAGTTAAGATCTTTTAGAAACTAAAAATAACTATCTATTCTTCCCATAGGAGAGGGGTGTTTAAACTAAACGTAAATTTTGAAAAGCTGATTTTGACAGGTCAAATTACATCTCTCCCCCTTCTAGTAACATGGGTTTTTTTTTTTGTGGGGGAGTAAGACCATTCAAGCTATAACTATAATATACAGCTTTACAATACAGGCAGAATATTCAGCTATCCATATTCATAACATGGGAGGCACCACCTGTTATATTCCTTCATCCATACCAATCACTCAAGTAAATCAGCAAATGAAAAGGAAAATCCCATTTCCCCAGCCCTCAACCAATAAAAGACACCATATGAGAACCTCATAACCCAAGTATGGTTCAATGCAACAAGCAGGTGTACCCCAGGAGTGACACCAGTGAAGTCAGAGATCAGTTTGATCGAATGTAGACAAAGGCTAATGTAACATAAAATTATGCCTTTTAAGGATTTTATAGAGGCCAGAAAAGTTGGAAAACAGGTTTTCAGTATTTCTGGTGGTTCCATCCACCAGTACATTTCTGCACATGAGACAGTGCATGGAACAATCTATTCATTACTCAGCCCAGTGATGTCAAACAGGCTAGATGTGGCTGGGTTACATACATGTCATTAACAGAAAGGGCTGGACGTTTTCTTGTTATAGCTTCTAAGTTAAGGCTCATGGTATCTTAAAGACACCTATAAACATTTAACTATTTAAAGACTTGGCGCCTGTGGGAAAATATTTTGTTAATACAGTTAGTTGCATAAAAACTGCATATTTTTAAAAATAATTCATTTGCTTTTGCTGCAGTATTTTATGCCATCACAACTGGTTGCTGTGGAAACAATTAGGATGTTACCAACAGGTCAGAACTTCAGACTGGAAGCTGGCATTGGAATAAGAGGAACTCCTCTTTAAAACAAAGACACATGACAACTGGATGTGGTCCTATGTGGGGAGAGGGGAATGTTTTGAAGAGAGAGAAAAATTCTTAAGTGTATGGTAGGTTGGCAGAACTGTTCTCCAATTAGGTGTTTTTCAAAGTGTACCCCGTGCCACCAGCTGCTGTTTAATTTCTGTTTTTTAAATCCACCGAGGAACACATAATGATCCCTGGCTGTTGCAGGCAAACCCAGACATACATCAATTGACCTGAAATATCGCTCAGAGCAGCTGGCATCCTGACTTAGCAACAATTTACGTCATTGCTTTACATCCACGGGGGTCTCCAAACTCTTAAACACTCCCAGCCCCACCCCCGAGTCCTCAAGGTCACTGTGGTCAGCACTTCCCGAACGCTTTTGTTCTTTACTTTTGCAAAGACACCAGTGGTATCTAATTTGCACAGCATGTCAGGGTTTTACACACATTCACATGTGGCAGGAGAAGGCATGGATCAAAGTCCTTTAAATATTCAGGCAAACACTGCAATTAGAATAATTAATCTAAAGGGAAAAGAATGGTAGTGGCAATAGAATGCATCCCTGACTCCTCCACCATTGAGAGGCAAGGATCCTATTTAAACCAGTATCAGAGGGGTAGTCATGTTTGTCGCTTTTTACAGATCCAGACTAAGAGTCCTGTGGCACCTTACAGACTAACAGACATATTGCTCCAATACGTCTGCTAATCTATAAGATGCCAAAGGACTCTTTGGCTCTATTTAAATGACCTAAATCAGCGGTTTTGTTAGCTTAAGGCAGATGATATTCCGCATCTACAGGCCCTTAAGATGCCCTACTTTGAAGATCGTAAACAATGCAACTTTTATTTCCTACCTGGTCTTTTTGTCTACAATGAGAATGTTTCCTAATTCTCCTGGTCACAAGATTTTGCTGCATTTATGTTTAAGTGAATGGCTCACCTACCAACCCCCAATACTCTCTTACATTCAACAAAATTTTACTTACCACTTACAATATCACTTTTTATGTTCAAAGCACTTTATAAACAGATCTAATTTATCTTCAAATACTTATTTTATCCTCATTTCATAGATGGGAAACTTGGGCATGAGATGGTAAAGTGACTTGCCCAATCAAACCATGGAGGGGAGTCAGTGTTGGAGCTGCAATTAGGATGCAGAACTTCTTGATTTCCAATTCTATGCTAAAACACTTGGATTATACCTCTCACCACACTCTCATAAATCCAATTGAGGTTATTCATACACTGAACAGCGATAAATGTTTTCTGTCTCTCAGGTGCTGTCACTGTTCAAATAGACATATTGGTCAAGTATTATTTGTACAATCTACATTTTCTCAATGAGTTGCATATGTGTGGACTGTCAAAAGAGAAATTATGCTTAAGTAGCAACAAGTAGGAATGCACTGGCTCAGAAGGATGTAAGTTAACAAGGCTTTTACAAATACAGGCAAAAACACCAAAAGAAAAAAGCACAGCTGTGTAGGACTTACTAGATCTGTTATCATGGAACTGATCTGCTTTGAAAAATCCTTTTACTTTTACTCACTTCAGTACTAAAATGTCTAACGTCCTATGGCTCTCTAGCAAATAGCTGAAAGAGGAGAGCAGCTATTATGTGGTTTGAAAATGTACATGGGAGAACAGGAAATGATCATGGCAGTGAGTAGATGAAAGACTGTCCTCCTGCATTTTGTTCGCCTAGCTACAATATTAAACTACTTAATACATAAGTACGTGAGCTCTGGTGCCACGTCTTTGAACTATTTGCTGAAGTGCCATTGGATTTGCTAGATGCTTCATCCATTTAAAATGATTCTAGGATATTACACTGACCCCTATTAAGCACCTGCAGGCAGCACTGAATGAGAATACCAGCACTGAACTTTTGAACCTCCTCTTCCCCTTTTGATGCATAGGAGTGGGGTATTCTGTACTTCTTGATATGGCGCATTCAAATGGCTTCAAAGCTAATGGGAAAAAGTCAGGGTAAGAAAGCTTGATGGAACTATTACAACTGGAGGGGAAAAATACAATCAAGTCAGAGGAACTGTTGGCTTTCCATCCTCTCCCATTTCATCTGTCTGGTGAGTTTGCTGCTGCTCAGGTCTTAAACAAAGGAAAAATAAACCTTCAGAATTATTTTGCTGTGGATTCATATGTCTCGACTTCTAACTGGCAGTTTTAAAACATCAATCCTTTCATTGCTAATTCCATCCTCCTATTAAAGAGAAACCTTGCTCTGTTGTGTTTGAACATGCTCCAGCTGTTGAGTCATGGCCTTGCCGCAGCTTTAAAGCCAGTCTCCCCCACGTCGGCACGTGTCTGGGTTCTGACCACACACAAAATCTTAGAAAGCTCATGCGATATGAGTGTGCTCTAAGTGTCTTTGGAGCCATGTGCAAATGGAACATCTCACAAATCCCCACCCTTTAAATGTTCATCTGATGCCATAACACAAGGCTGCTAGGTAGAAAGGCTGGTCTGTCTAGGTGACGGTCTTGTTGTATGGGCTGAGAAAAGCAACACCGTCAGTTTGAACAAACTTGTGTTGCTTGCCAGTCTGCTGACAGAATGTTACATCTCATGAGGAAAGAAAGGCTGATTTTAGGGGGGAGGGATAGCTCAGTGGTTTGAGCATTGGCCTGCTAAACCCAGGGTTGTGAGTTCAATCCTTGAGGAGGCCACTTAGGGATCTGGGGCAAAAATTGGTCCTGCTAGTGAAGGCAGGGGGCTGGACTCGATGACCTTTCAAGGTCCCTTCCAGTTCTAGGAGATTGGTATATCTCCAATTATTCTATTCTATTCTAAACTACAGAGGATTCAGAGGTGCAGGGAAAGAGAGATAAATCAGTCTAAGTGCTGAATGTAGCTGTGACCAAACTAGACTCTACTTAAGGGGAGATTACTAGTCAAAGCCCTAGTTCTGTAACATCACTAGAATGGAAAGATGATGACATTCCACTTGGGCTCAAATGAATGGTAGAAATTAGGGCTGTCAAGTGATTTAAAAAAATAATCACGCTGTTAAACAATAATAGAATACCATTTATTTAAATATTTTTGGACATTTTCTAGTTTCAAATATATTGATTTCAATTACAACACAGAATACCAAGTGTACAGTGCTCAATTTATTTTTGATTACAAATACTTACACTGTAAAAAAACAAAAGAAATAGTATTTTTCAATTCACCTAACACAAGTACTGTAGTGCAATCTCTTTATCATGAAAGTGGAGCTTACAAATGTAGAATTATGTACAAAAAAAACCCCTGCACTCAAAAACAAAACAATGTACAACTTTAGCGCCTACAAGTCCAATCAGTCCTACTTCTTGTTCAGCCAGTCGCTCAGACAAACATTTGTAGAAGATAATGCTGCCTTCTTCTTGTTTACAATGTCACCTGAAAGTGAGAACAGGAGTTTGCATGGCACTGTTGTAGCTAGTGTCACAAGATATTTACATGCCAGATGCACTAAAGAGTAACATGTCTCTTCATGCTTCAACCACCATTCCAGGGAAATGCGTCCATGCTGATCATGGGTTCTGCTTGATAACCATCCAAAGCAGTGTAGATTTTCTTTTTTTGTGGTTTGGATTCTGTAGTTTCCACATTAGAGTGTTGCTCTTTTAAAACTTCTGAAAGCATGATCCATACTTCATCCCGCTCAGATTTTGGAAGGCACTTCAGATTCTTAAATCTGGGGTCGAGTGCTGTAGCTATCTTCAGAATTTTCACATTGGTATCTTCTTTACATTTTGTCAAATTTGCTGTGAAAGTGTTCTTAAAATAAACAACATGTGCTGGGTCATCATCCGAGACTGCTATAACATGAAATATACGGCAGTATGTGGGTAAAACAGTAGGAGACATACAATTCTCCCCCAAGAAGTTCAGTCACAAATTTAATTAACACATTTTTTTTTTAAAACAAGCGTCATCAGCATGGAAGCATGTCCTCTGGAACAATGGCCGAAGCATGAAGAGGCATATGAATCTTGAGCACATTTGGCATGTAAATATCTTGCGACACTAGCTACAACAGTGCCATGCAAACGCCTGTTCTCACTTTCAGATGACATTGTAATTAAGAAGTGGGCAGCATTATCTACCGTAAATGTAAACAAACTTATTTCTCTTAGCAATTGGCTGAACAAGAAGTAGGACTGAGTGAACTTGAAGGCTCTACAGTTTTACATTGTTTTGTGTTTGAATGCGGGGGGGGGGTTGTACATAATTCTACATTTGTAAGTTCAACTTTCATGATAAAGAGACTGCACTACAGTACTTGTAATAGGTGAACTGAAAAATACTATTTCTTTTGTTTATCATTTTTACAGTGCAAATATTTGTAATAAAAAATACAAAGGGAGCTCTCTACATTTTGTATTCTGTGTTGCAACTGAAATAGATATATTTGAAAATGTAGAAATACATCCAAAATATTTAGTAAATTTCAGTTGGTATTCTATCGTTTAACAGTGCACTTAATCATGACTAATTTTTTTAATTGTGATTAATTTTTTTGGAGTTAATCACAAGTTAACTGTGATTAATCGACAGTCCTAGGTAGAAATAAAGCCAAACATTTAAGGTGCTGGTGAATTCCACCAACTTAACCCAGCTGCGTGTGACTTACCCTAAAGTCAAAGTGAAAGTTCTATCACTCTACAGATCAGTCACTACAGACCTTCCAGTCTCCATTCTATCCTTCACTCACACACAGTATGAGTAAGGCGCTGTTCGGAGTCTGATTTGTGAGAGCATTTCAGAGAACAGTTACAGATATCTCAAAAACAGGTGTGGGATTTTTTTTTTTTTTAAAGGCACTGGTTACTGTGGCATAGATCAATCATCAAGACAACTAAGTTGGACTAGCAGGGACTTGCAATTAAAATGTTCAGCTTATTTAGCATCTGAATCATATCATGCAAACAGATAATATGGTTGGTTTTAAAAAAAAGAAACACAACACCCACCCCCAAGTTTTAGAATAGACAAAGCCTTTAAAAAAGGTTAAAGTTTAGTCTTCAATTTCAGATTCAAAGCAGTCCTTAAAACTCAGAACTTTATAAAGAATGAAGATGTCCTTACAATCTTATTCCACTCAGGCCTTTTCTGGGAGGACATACTTAAAAGCCACCAGATAAAACCAGACAGCCTCTCTCCCTGTGTCGTAACGAAGCTGTTGCACACATTTCTAACTGTTTCTGCCATTTATGCCAGGGGTCCTTCAAACACAGACGGGACTTTTGTCAAGAATTATGCAATGATGCCCATTAAAATGGCATTTTTCTCCCTGGGCACAGCTCAATCATTTGCAAAAGGCAAAGGCAAGTAGCATGGCTTCAAGTAAACTCTGACTCATAGGGACTTTGTGGGTATGTTTATACTGCAAAACACTGCACACTGAGTCTCAGAGCCTGGGTCAATTGACTTGGGCTCATGGGGCTTGCAGTGAGGGACTAAAATAGCCATGTAGATGTTCCCACTTGGTCTGGAGCACAAGCTCTGAAACCCACCCTCTGAGACTCACTGCTCTGAAACCCACTCTCTGAGACTCACCAGGCTCTGAGACTCACTGCCATGGAGGATTTTGTTTGTTTGTTTTTGCAGTGTAGACATACCCTAAGAGTTCTGAAGCAAAAAAATAATTAGGCAGACACTTCAAAATGCCTGTCCAGTTGGCACTGCAATGCACTGTCATATGAGAGACAATGGTGGTTGGGAGCCCTCTCTGGATTAGACTTTCCTAGAAGAGTAAAGCCACTTGACCCTCTCTTCTCTAGATTCACCTCTGCTGTCACCACTACAAGGTATCAGCCAATTTATGATGGCTAGACTCAGAGGCAGGTAAAGAGATTTGGAACTTTACCCATCTATAATAAGGAAAAAATTGTGAATTTATGGGAGTATCAACATTATCTATATTTGATTATCATTGTCCACAACCCTTAATGAGTTACTTATCGTTTTAGATTATAAACTCTTTGCCAGGGGGAACTGTGTCCATATATATTAGTAAAGTATATAGTGTAATGGGAGGGGCTCTGAAATAAGGCCTCTTTGGTCCTTGACCAGAAGACTATATATTTTCACAGGCTTGATGATAGAGAGGAAGAACTGTAGATCTGCAGGATGTGCATGACTTGCAAGGCAGAAAAAAAAAAACAGTTGAAGATGATGAACATAAACATGGACCGAACTAACATCTGTTCTCTATTCTTTCAATAGGGCCATTCACCACTTCATTCTGATATTGTGGGGGAGACTGTTTTTACAGTTATGGTTCATGTCCTCCATCCCTGTCAGTCTCCCAGGGATGTTCAGGAATGTAATAATTATTATCATGTCATGCCTGTATGGTGCCTTACATTTTCAAAGGCCATCAGACGGGATGTCGATTGCTGCGGAACTAGGACTAGGACGTACATTTTTAACCTGAGAACATTTCACCACTCTCTCACTGACTCATCACAGCAGCCTGGTCTCATAGCAGCTATAACCTAGTCTCTCCTTCCCCTGGTGTTTGCCGCCAGGTCGAGGGACTGAGGCAGAGTACTCTTAAATGAAAGGGGGCCCAGCAGATTTGAAAAAAGCAGGGAGGGTCCTACATTAACCAGGAAGTTTGCCCACCCTAACCTTTGTACCTTAGGTGGAGCTGTTTGTAAGCTGCCATAAGTCAGTCTCCAGGGAAATTCTGTGTTAGGAGAGCTGCCAAGGCTCAGAGGAAAAGGTGGAGGAGAAGCTGATTTAGAATTCAAACAACACTGATGGAGTGTTAAAGGAACTTTTCCTTGAACATCACGTCACCTTCTAAGCAGCCAGCATTTCGAAGCAGAAAGACCAATTGCCCTTTTTCTTTCTTGGCAATGTTACAGCGAGTGGCCATAAACTAGTGAGCATTAATGATGTACAGTGACAGCACACAAACTTCTATGGAAAAGGGAGGCTCCGTTCCTCAGCTGGCCAGGGAGTGTTCAGTGACTCACAGGCTTCATTATTTTTTATGCCGCCCTCTAGGGCCTCCAGAGGAAGTGAAACATTTTTATTGGTCAGGGAACACATTTTGATTTTGATTTTTTTTTTCTAAGCAACCATGAATGAGACATCTCCAGCTGCATGCACCTCCTGGGGAAAAGAGCTCACAGGTCATGCAAGGGGACTGGCGAGGCAGACAGAGCAACCCATCAGCTCAGCCACATGTCGACTGCAGTGAAAGACACTGGATCACAATCAACAACATTCATTTTACAGCACAACCCTTCTTCCATTCATATTTCTACTTCCCTCACTCAGTAGCAACTCAGCAGGTTGGTAGGAGGAGATGATCCAAACCAAGTAGCAGGTTAAGAGTCTGATTGACTCTCTCATGTTTACTGAAAGTCATCTTTTAGCCTGAAGGATCGCAACAGAGACCACTTTACCCACCTCTGAAATGCAGACACATGGGGTGGGACATCATAGCAACACTACACAACAGGTTAAGTCAGGAAATGAAGAAGAAAGCTATATCCATCTGAAAACGCAGAGGTAATTCAGATAGGCAGAACGTAACTACTCAAGTTTGAATTTATCTAGCACACCAGGACTACTTCTCTTTCAGAAAAGTTACATGGGCTTTTTATTGATAAGAAGTGGTTAGGACATTAGCTTTACACTTCTTCAGAAAAACAGCACCTCCGGCAGATTGGTTTGATACTGACTCATAAGGAAAGATGTCATCTATTGAATCAGTAGCAAATCTTTCTGCAATATCTGATCATTCCCTGGCCACTTCCCAGACACTTACTGAATCTGCACAACCCCCCCAACCCTGTGAGTACAAATGGGATCACAACATTGGTTATGTGGTCTGTAACACCCCCGTGTCAGCAACACTGAAATACAACACAAATGTGAGTCAAGTGCCCCACAATACCACCACCATTGCTGTTGTTCAAGCTGTCCTTAGTCAAGAGATAAAAACTTCTAGTGCTGCCTATTAACTAAGCACGACAGCCAATTTTACACTTAGAAAATCCAACATTAATGCAGAGATAATGCCAAATTGTGTATTAAGAAGGTGGTTTCAAACATAACAATGGCTGAGGAGCCCACTGCTTTGCTGTGTGCAAACAGGGCTTAAAATCGACCTGTTAACACTCCCCCTTGCACTCCGGAAGCTTTAAGAGAATATTTTCAAAATGACATGACAATTCAAACATTTAAAAATAAAGCTGGGCAGGCTCAGATTTGCACGTACGCTATCAGAGTCGCACTTGTCCAAAAGGGGAAGGTTGTGAGCCACAGCTAAAACATCTCATTCAGATTAATGCCGGGACCAAAGAAAGGGCCACACCACAGCGCTCGAGTTAAAATTTCTCTTCCCCCTTTCTTCTCATACATATTTGTAGCCTTTACATCTTTGTTAGATTTTGGTTTCAGCCAGGTGGCTGTCTGGATGTAAGCGCAGAGCCGAGAGATTATATAACCTGATGTTGCTGGAGCTGTTTATCTGTCTCCAAGGTTATGGAATGATGTCATTGGTGTTTCTCTAGACCAGCAAGCAGAGCTGCATTATTTCAGATGCTTTGGGAATAGCATAATTGCTAACAACCTGCCCAGAGGTTCAGCAGCTCAGATGCAAGGTAGCAAAGGTGAATCCTTCAGCTCACAGATGCCCTGAAGCATCAAATGTATACAATTCAACTCAGCCTGGTGGGTAACCTCAAATCTCATTCACTAGGCGATAGGAACATGGAGAGTTGAAGCATATTTTAGTTAGGTATATGGCACCAACATGATATTTTTAATATTAAAGGGACACAAGAAAAGTCCTTCTAATAATGCCCATGTGCAAATTAAATGTCTATTTTCAAGACAGAGTGGTGATGGTTTAGCCCAGTGGTTCTCAACCTTTCCAGACTACTGTACCCCTTTCAGGAATCAGATTTGTCTTGCGTATCCCCAAAGTTTTACCTCACTTAAAAACTACTTGCTTACAAAATCAGACATAAAAATACAAAAAAGCGTCACAGCACACTGTTACTGACAAATTGCTTACTTTCTCATTTTGTCTGTATGAAATTTTAGTTTGTACTGACTTCGCTACTGCTTTTTGCATAGCCTGTTGTAAATCTAGGAAAATATCTAGATGAGCTGATGTACCCCCTGGAAGACCTCAGTCTACCCACAGGGGTACACATACCCCTGGTTGAGAACCACTGGTTTAGGCCTTGTCTAGACTGGCATTTAAAGGTCAGACCATTGCCCTTCTGCTAATTCTCCAACTGATATTACCTTGTCACTTGATACATACAAGTAACCAAAGATATATCAGGAAAATTAACTCCTCTTTTGCTGTTCTCATGGTTCATGGATCTAGCCACCATAGATTCTGGACAAGTAAGAACAAAAGAGAAGCATCTTTTTTTATAATGGGACATGATGAGTCTGTTCAGTAGGAGAGACAAGTATAGTTCATCTTTGGTGTTGTGCTACCCAGGTATATCCTTTAGAAAAGTCAAACAACCAAACCCCTTATGTTCTTGAGGAAAAGAACTATGCACCAAGAAACTCCAGGGAATATGACTGGGTGAGAGGATGGGGAACCTGTGGAAAATCTCATCCATGATTAAATCTTACAGCTACTTTCATTATTAAAAAAAGAAAAAAGAGCGAGTTCTGATTATAAGCCCTACATTGACAGGTGTGGGGCTCTGTAACTTTTCAAAGTGGTAGTGGTGACTGAGTGATAAACGTAAAGCGTATTATAGCTCCAAGCGACCTCTCTCTCAAAAACCTGTAGGTGCCTATAATAGTTAAAACGTCAGATCAGCTCCTCACTTTGTCCTGCCCCTGCCAAGCGAGGCAAGTGAGTCTAAGGATGCTTCCGAAGAGGCATGGGACTAGGGAAGTTTCTTTTTTTATTGCCTTTCATAGGTAATTGGGTTCTTAATGAAAATGCTTCCCATTAAGGGGTCCTCCAAAGTCTCCACACTTGAGTGGGCTCAATTTGATCATTTAATCCTGCGGACTCTGTATGCAAAATCTTCTCTTATGAACCATTAGTGGATGCTTCAAGCAAGCACTAATGAGGCTGATATGAGATTAAGGAAATGCTCTCTTCATAGAATCATAGAATATTAGGGTTGAAAGGGACCTCAGGAGGTCATCTAGTCCAACCCCCTGCTCAAAGCAGGACCAATCCCCAGATTTTTACCCCAGTTCCCCAAATGGCTCCCTCAAGGATTGAACTCACAACCCTGGGTTTAGCAGGCCAGTGCTCAAACCACTGAGCTATCCCTCCCTCCTTAGGATATGTCTACACTGCAAAGTTGTCGATAAAACTTTTGTCTTTCACGGGTACTTTAAAAAGCACCCCTCCTGCGAAAGACAAAAGTTTTGCCCACACAAGTGTCAGTGTGAACAAAGCTTTGCCAGCAGGAGCACTCTTCTGCCGACAAAGCTAACGCTGCTCGCGGGGCTGGAAGTATTTTGTCGACAAAAGTGCCAACAAAGAGCGTTTACACACACTGACTTTTAACGACACCAGCCTTGTTGCTGAAAGCTGCATGGTGTAGACAAGCCCTTATTTGAAAAGTCACCTAGTCTGTAGGTACCTTTTCTCTCTCCAATTCCTGCAGGGCTCCAAGTTCCTATTATTGTACCAGAGTTTTCCCACAGCAAGCAGTTTGTGCAAATGGATGTAGGGTATTTTAAACTGATGCCTTTCTAGGACAGGTGCAGGCTCTGAAACAGCCACGTGGTTAATTGTCAGGCTTGTGAGGTGTGAATGTGTATTAAGTGTGAATGAGGTCTTCCTGACAATTGGGCATTCAAAATTTTAGTTGAAAATAATCTATTTGGCTGCAGCACCTTTCAACCTTCCTATCCTCTCAGAAACCAACAATATGAAAGTGTGAAATGTAGATAATGGTTTGACTCAGCTGAGACTGTATCCTGAAAGTGTCTGCTGTGCTTTAAACTGGAGTTAGCCTGTATGATAAACAGGAGGGGAAAACACAGTTCCCTTTGTTAAAAAGTGTGAAATAAAGAAATTAGTGTAATAAATCTGTAGAGAAGGCAGAAAGGAAGGGGGACTTCCCCCAAAATAAATAAATGTTTAAAATATCATCTGAGCTCTGATGTGAAATCTCCTTGCGATGGTGAGCATAACATAGTGGAAATGTTCTCCTGTGGTGAGTAGCTGATTTGCTGAGATTTCACCATCAATGGCTGAAGTGTTCGGTTCCAGTCAAACCCTCTCTTTACCAGATGGCTGTTTCTGCTAAAACTGCATTTTTTCCACCGTGAATGACTCTTTACATAGGAACATAGATGAGGCGAAGGTCTGAGAACCACCGATTCTGCCCCCTCTCATCTTGCAGGGATTCTGCCACGGCTACTATCTTGGACAGAGTATTTTTCAGCTGATATGTGATTAGATAGTTACCCTAAAGCTGTGGCTTTTAAATTTCACTAGGCTACCACCCACTTCTAACAAAGCTTATTTCAGGACCTCCCTGACTTATGCCATTGCACAATATTCCAAAAATCACTTCTGCCCCTTGCTGCACAGAATGTAGTAAAATTTCAGCTGCATGTTAATTAGTTTCAATTATCACAATTTTTTTATTACAATATTGAAATGGAAAATTTGTGACTCACTGACTAGAGTCACTATGAAGACTCTCACCTTACACACAAGCATAGATGAAATTTATCATTTACCAATATGAGGTGGCCACTTGTGAGGGGTTAACCTGAATTATCAAACGCAGAGAATATTAAAATCACTCTCTATTTTTTAACTGGGAGATGCAGAATTTTACCCGTGTAAGAGTGAAGTTGAGGATACGTTTCTAAACAAACATACTCATGGTTTTTGAGCATTTGTACGTTGGAAGAGCAAAAAGTTAATTACATTAAGCTCTGAACAATCACCAGTTTTAATCTGACATAAATGGAATTGCTCTCTGGATGTGATGGAGGATAACGTGACCTCCCCTGACCTTTAACCCGCCATGTGCTGTGGTATCCTGCTAGCCACATGCTTGAAACCTTATCTCCTTGGCCTCCCATTAAATTCTATTTGTTGTTTTCTAAATGGAACTTCTTAGCTCCCAAAGGAAGCACTACCCAATGCACCACTAGCTAAAATTAGTATTGATCCACCCTTCAAGGTCTGGACCACAGAAATGCAACTCAATTGTGTTTTGCATTTTTTAGGCATAAATAGCATAGACAATGCAGTGACAGTTACTATACTGCTTGCTGCTTTAGCAAAATCAAGTTTAAAGAAAAGTACAGCACGGAAGGATTTCTTAATTTATTTATAGCTGTGTTAAGGGCCCTTTGCCATAGCGTCTGGGTACAGTGTTTAACACACTTTCTCAATGGGCAGATGGCATACTTTGCAGCTACCCTCACTACCAAAAGGACACCCAGGCTGCAGCACTGATTCAGGCAAATGTCTGACTAAACAAACACATCTTCTGCCGTGCTCTGAAGACTGCCAAACTCTGGCTCTTGAATAAGAATCAAGGATCTGACAGCAAGAATGCTTATTTTTAAAAGGTGGCAAGTGGCTGCTTCTCATAACCATTTATTAAATCTTTAACTGAAATTCAAGGGGCTGCTTCTCTAGTAGCCACCCTGAAGTCTTCACAGGTTTGGCTCTTGACTCTTGTATGATCAATATTTATGTACCCAGATTTTCCATGTATTTCTGCTGAGATCAGTCTGTCTCCATAATGCTATGTTCCTTTGTTTCTGCAAAGTTCCAGGATACATAATTCTATATCATATTCCTAGAGATCTTTCTGAGAAAATTGTTGAATTGGGCTGGAAACGGGAAAAATTGCATGTGATTATCTGGGGCTTCTTTCATTTTCTTTCATTTACTCACACACTTGCAACTCAACCATAGCCAGAGGTACCCATAGCAATTCCAGTTCAGTGGTGAGGAGATATGATAAAATAGAAACTTGTCACAAATAATGGACTACTGCTGCTAGTTAAATCTCAACCCGTAATTCTCTGTGCAGTGGCATGAAGATACATAACTTAGACTCCATGAAATGCACTATAATAGCCATAAAGTTAATATTGTTTCTACAGTAAACCTGATATATGACTCCTGCCATGATGGCCTAGGGCAGGCACTGCCAATCCTACAGCTAACAAAGATGCAGGCTAGTATTGCCTCTCTACTCTAGTCTGGTCTGTTCTATTAACATCTCTGCTTCCCATTGCTGGAGGCATTGATGCTTCAAATTGTGCTGATACAGGAATAGGATTTCCTAGTGTTCACAGGCAGGCAATAAAACTGTGGGGTTGGTTGCAGATACCATCAGATGTTGGAGGGCACAGAATTGTGGAAACTGCCTTCAGCTTTTTACTTTGCTTAGGCAAAGGTTAATAATGGTGTTAAAGACCGTTTCTAGACTGATTATATCAGAAATATCACACCTACTCTATTACAGTATCATTTTACACTTGTGCTGGTGTCTGTGTAAACAGAAATGTATAGCTGGTCCAGTGGGCAAGCAGTTTGGCAGTACTTAAAGCCAGCTTTCAGAGTGGTTTGCATAACCCTCCCACAATACTTTGCTTAAGTGAATGTCATTAAAGAAGTTGGTATTCAGACTGTACTGCCACTTGAGGGGATGATGCAGGTCTGGTTACTGACTCTTATTTTTTTTCCCCTTCTATAAATGTGAGCCTGCAGTTTGATGCATTAGAATTGCACAGACAAGTGGAGGATTTAATCCCGTAGATAGAATACCAGTTCTTCAGCATCTCAGCCCAGAGGATACACTACTAGTCAGAACAATGTGGATCCTTTTCAGGTCAGCTTATCTTTTAACAAAATGCTTGGAAACAGTTTTACCTTTTGATGCAACAGCCTTTAAGATGGAGTAGTCAAGTACTTTTTGTCAAGGTCCAAATTTCTTGGTCTATGTATAGTCAAGGACCAGACTCCAGAGAAAATAATATAAAAAATAACAATGCAATGATAATAATAAGTAGTAAAAAGATTTCGGGATCCATTCAAAAGCATCTGGCAGTCCAAATTTGGTCCGCAGTCTGACTATTGACTCCCCCCGCTTAAGAGTTAAAATCAGGCTCTCCTCTGGACTTCATCCCTTATTCTGCAAGCACTCACCGTGAGACTCAAAAGCACAAGGAGATGGAGTGGGGGATGGAACACCACACGTTGGGGGAAATGTTTTCCAAGCTTTAGACTGATTTGGGGGAAAGCTATGAAGTGTAGTTTTATCAAAAATACTTCCAGACCCAGGAGAGAAGAGAGGTTTGGTTTTGCTATTCAAACTAAACATGTAAAAAGGCTGTAATTAGAGAAATAAAGATGACTTGAATTACTACTGCCTTTTCCAAAGCAACTGGTAAGTGTACTGGGTTGTCACGTTACACAGATGCAACTTTTAGATACGTATGGATGAGAAGTATATATTCAAAGAACTGACTTAGGAACCAGATGATGGAAAATGGACCAAAAAATGGTTTTGGAAACATTTCAGAGTTGACGATGGACCTATCTATGAATGGTGCTGTCTCAATTCTTGTATTTGGCACATAAACTTCATGGTAACTGGAATATTCAAGATGTACATATTGATCACAACACTTTAAAACCATGTAGCATTGTTACAGAATGTTGGACACACACAGCTGCCAATCAAACGAGCAGCAACCATATAGTCACCTATTTTAATGAAACAGTCAGAAAATAATAACCATGTTACAAGCTGCCAGCTACGCTGACACCAACGAACCAGCCAATCAGCCTCATCACCTGTAGCACATTGCTTGAGCAGCAATTTGGATGCTGAAAGAATCTCAAATCATAAAACCACATTCTCAGATTATGAAGTAACAACCAGAGTAAGAAAGACTCAGATTGGAATGTCCACAAGTTCTCTTTGGTACAAAAGTAATCCATTAATTTTCTATCACCATTCAATCTACAAGGCCCATTTCATAGCATTACAAGCCAAGAGAAGATTTTAATGATTATATGAACAATTTAGTTACAAATATTTTTTTGGACAGGGAGAAAACAAAAACATCAGTTTTATTAAGACGCCCATGAGTTCCTTCTGGGCCTACAGATCCCTTCTAGGGATCATAGTTCCTCTGCTGCCTTTTCCAAATGTTCTGGATAAACCCCGTAAAAGGATTTCTCTTCCTTTTGCATCATAAAAACATGTCCATTATTCACATGAAAATGACAAGCAGCCCAAGGACATTATAGCACTTTCACACATTGAACCACCCATATCCTGAAAAGCTTGTCTAGTTCCATTAGCTGTAAACATGTTAATATCTGTGGTTCCTACCATTTGCAGGACTAAACGCGTTCATCTGAATGCACTAAAATGCTGGCAGCTACAGTAGCTCTTGTTGAATTTTAAACAAATAACTATTTTAAAAATAACTTCAAGTGCTTCAAGACTTAATTCAGTGGGTGATCATCAAGCAGAATTTTAATCAACTACAGACACACTATGTACACACCAATAAATATAGTTAAAGTTACGCATTCTTCTCTCTAGATATATTGTACCATTAGTTTACACAGTAGTTGACATAATTTGCTACATGAATTTCACACTCGTAAGTAGCTGAATCTCCAAGTGATTTATTTACGTTTTGCTCTTACATTTAATTGGTGCCTTTTATCTGGAAAGATCCAATATGCTCTTCTACTATATACATGCTGCACCTCTGGGATGCAAGATAGCAACCAAGTGAAAATCATAATGGTGGGGGGGTGATTATGGTTAAGGTATCAGGGCAAACCTCCAGCTCTTACAAAATATGCTAGGGGATTTTTAATGTCCACATACAAGACAAGACTTCAGATTCAGTTTTAAGACTTTTAGCTAAAATACACACAACATAGTAAGATGTATAGTGTCAGGGAGGGGGGGGAGAGACTGAATCTATGACTCCATTGAGTACTGGTGTTTCTAACTGAAGCTTAGCCCTGTAAGCCATCACCGATTACTTGAAAATAGCTACTCTGTGTTTGCAAATGGGCCACTGTTCGTATCACTTTAATGTCAGTTTCATCATTCTACCATCGCAGACATAAGTATGTGGCCATGTTACACAAACAGAACATCAGTTAGGGCCTGATCGAAAGACCTGCCAAAAAAATAAGAAATTCATTGTAGGTCATCTGGATGTGTATTTCATCTGAATGGATCAATTAATATTCAGTTGTTTGGATTTTTTCAACTAAAATTTAGCATTTTTGAAAAAAACCTTATTTTTAAAAATCTAACCAAGATGTGACATTTGAATTTTTACATCTGTGTAGATTTGCATGACACTTTTCATGCTGAATGGTATTAGGCCAGTGAGAGTGGCTTTGCAGCCCCCTATTTAAATGGCAGACCTATGGTCTGACATTCTGAATTGATACAGGACCTGAAAACCACAGTGATTATTATTGAAAATGTAACATGCAAAATGCCTTAGACACAAGTTTTTATAGCCAGCCATCTTCCTACAGATACAGGCTTTAGGAAAAAAAAATAGCTGACCTCTTGCTTGCATGATCTTTTCAATAAGGTCAAATCAGGTTACTCCAGGGAGGGAGGTTCAACCTCTTCAATCCATATACCTGTTTCTCATGCTGCTTTCCTAATTAGCAGCAAGTGGACAACAGCTGTCCATAGCTCAGAGGCCAGAAAGTTATCAGCAGAAAGAGAAGCATGGTAAGGAGAGAGCCATATAGGACATGCTCGTCAAACGCAATGGGTGAACAATACATGCAACAGATTGGCCACCATGTTGAAATGCATGCTGAGACATACCCTTTAAAGTGATACCAAGAGGATACTCTTCATATAGGCCTTATTCTGTGGACTTCTACATATGACTAATTTGCAACTCCATTGTTTTAGTATTCCCATAATTGGAAAAGTTAAGGAAGCAAGAATAGAAGGAAACAGGAAAGCCATCCCAACATCTTGGTGGATCCTGGTGGGGTCAATTAGCACACTCAATAATGGAAAAAAATAGTAATTAACTCTTCATCTTCAACAGTATTTCTGCAATTTCGTGTGCATAGGTTATAATACAGAGAAAACGTTTCATATAAACCCAAAAACGAAGAGAAAAACCCAGCCGGAGGTTCCAAGTGGCCCTGTGACAACTGATGGCCAAATCCTCAGCTGGTGTAAATAAGAGTAATGCCATTAAAATAATTATTTATCATTGGTATTACCATATTACCAAAGCCTTTGCAGGGGTCAGAAGTGTGAAGGGGACTGGAGAAGGTCCCTCAACATTCTGGAAACAGTTTACTGTTAAAAATGCCACTGGATACTCTTCCTGATTTTCCAAATCACTTTGTTCTTGCGTAAAGTCACTCCTTGGAAGGAACCATTTCCAGACCAAATCTTTACCGCTGTTTCATGCACACTAGTTTGTTACTGTAGGGTTGTTCATAAATGCAGGGCTTTTGCCGTTGATTTTTTTCAATTAGACTAAATAGCAATGAAGCGTGTGTTTGAAAGAAAAGTGTGTTTAACGAGTCACATAACTTTACAAACCACTATACGCATACAGCCAGAAAAGTCAATCAATAAATCTCCTGATATTAACAACAATTATTTGTATTGCGGTAGCAACTTGGACCAGGACTCCATCGCGCAAGGCACTGAACAAACCCAGAAGAAACAGACAGTTCCTACCCCAAACAGCTTATAATCTAAGTACGAGCCAACAGATGGATGGAGACAGTCAGAGAGGGGAGTACAAGGAAACATTGAAATATCAGCATGATAGGCAGTAGTCTCAGTGCACAAGCAGCCCGACCAACCTGTCACGGTTTTTGTAGCCATCCTGGAAAAGGAACATTGGAGGAGGCTAATGAGGTAGCTTTGTGGACATTTAGGTACATGTTTGAAAATGTAACAAAGGGGCAGTGGAAGCTGGCATCATGGACCAATTGGAGGAAGGAGTCAACATCTTGATAGTGAATGGGAGAGGACAGGTAGGGGGAGGATATGCCTTGAAAGTGAACAAGCAGCTTACGTTTGATGCTAAAGCAGGGGTAGGCAACCTATGGCACGGGTGCCAAAGGCGGCGCACGAGCTGATTTTCTGTGGCACTCACACTGCCCGGGTCCAGGCCACCGGTCCGGGGGGCTCTGCATTTTAATTTAATTTTAAATGAAGCTTCTTAAACATTTTAAAAACCTTATTTACTTTATATACAACAATAGTTTCTTTCTATATTATAGACTTATAGAAAGAGACCTTGTAAAAACGTTGAAATGTATGACCGGCACGTGAAGCCTTAAATTAGAGTGAATAAATGAAGACTCGGCACAGCACTTCTGAAAGGCTGCCGACCCCTGTGCTAAAGAGAAGGGGGAGCTAGTGCAGGGATTCAAAGAGAGGGATATATGATCAAAGTGATGGGGCCAGTAAAATGATCTTTGTAGCAGAATTTTCAATGGATATGAACGGGGCAAATTGCCTTTGTCAAGGCCAGAGAAAAGGATGCTGCAGTAATCAAGACACAAGATGGTGAGAACCTAGATGAGAACGACAGCTGTGTAGATGGACTGGAAAGGCCATACCCTAAAAATGTTATAACAGAAAGAATCCACAAGATTTAGATATAGACTGGATATGAGGACTTCGATAGGTCTGAGTCAAAGATGACACCCAGATTACTGGCCTTCATGACAGAGGATGGTGGTACTGTGTGTGATTGAGAAAGGAAGTAGCAGGGAGGTCTTGCGGGGGATTGAAGGGGTGATTAAGAGTTCTGTTTTAGCCACATTGAGTTTAAGATGATGGCTACAAAATGGACTACACCAATTTCCACTGGCTGAGGATCTGGCCCTGCATGTGATGTGATTTGCCTTCTCAAAGACCTGGACCGTTTCCTATTATAAAGTTTTTATGGAGTTTCCTATATTTCTTCTGAGTACCTGATGGGTCCCTCAGTTCCCAGCTTCGTGTCATTACTCCACCCTAAATACCTGTGTGAGAATGTGAACAGCAGCTTAACTCCATGTTTGCCTTTGGCCCATCACACTTGAGAGCTACGGTCAAAGGCAGGTCAGACATGAGTTACACAAGACAAAAGGAAAGGCAAAAACAAAAGGGCCAGAGCTGTCAAGACTCTCTCTGTCCTAAGAACGAGGTCTGAAGGAAAGAAAAGAGATCATTTCTGCCACACCTTACTGACCAAGCAATGTGATGGTACTTCTCATTTTTCTGTCTGTAGCACAATAAGTTTTGAACTTCGCATTGGATCAATTCTTTCAAGGAATGTTCTACACATCCACAGACAGAATCCTATTGATTTTGGTGAAAATATAAAGCAGAAAAGCCATTTGCACTTAAAAAATTGCTCTTTGGACTCCAGAGGGTGCTCCAGCATGGAGTACAGCTTCCTAGAGCCTCCAGCACCATCTGCTAATATCCGTTTGTACCCAAATTCCAGGGCCATTGAATGATCCCCAAAATAAAGGAACAGATACCCCTAAATCTCTGGTACGTCATCGGGAAAAGATTTATCTGCTGGGCATTCTAGAAATAGCTGAAAAACAAGGAGAACAGAGGTCCCCCTCCCCCCCGACCCCCAAACAAGAGGCACTGTGTCCATCACCACCCTGTTGGAGAAAGTTGCTGCAGATACAGTAGATATCAAAGGCCACAATACAGCTGGCTGCTACCTCAATTAACTCCTCTCTGCAAGTGCCGATAAGATGGGTGAATGATACAGAAGGAAGAATATCATCGGTGGAAGATCAGGTGCAAGGGCTCTCTGCCCATGGGCAGAGAAGCCTCAGATTTATCTTAAATCTAAAGTGGCAGACCTTAAGGGAAGGCTTCACTGCAATAATCTGAGAATTACAGGAGTACCTGAAGGAGCAGAGAAAGGTAACCCCTTAGAATTCATTCCCCTGCACTTTCAATAGCGCACAGCCTGCCGGTGGACATTAAAGTTGACATACAGAGAGCACATAGGTCCCTGGCTCCTAAGTCAACCTCAAATGCCAAACCTCATGCGTTGATTTTCAAACTTCTCAGACATACTGTAAAAAATATAGTGCGGCAGGCTTGTGGAAACAGGATTGTTTTGGCAGATGCCACAAAATAAGATAATGATTTTTCAAAAGATGTTGTGAATCAGCCTTTAGAAAAGCAAGGAAATAGCAGCAAGGGCTTAAATATTTTAAGAAGTTTCCAGCTCACTTTCAGGGTTGGTGAGGAAGTGCTGTTGCAAAAAAGACAGCGCTCCTCCCTGCAAGACGTCATGGAAGACCAATGAGTGTTGCTGAGCTACATGGACAGTGATTCTGTTATCCATCAATTCCCAGTTCCTCTCCACCTACCCCTGCTTGCCCCTTTCCCCACTTGTGGCCTTCCTTTCCCCCTCATGCCCTCCCTCCATCCCCTATTCCCCAATCTCTTTCCCCTTGTTGCCCCATCCCCCTCACTCTGAACCCCTCCTCAACTTCTTCAGCCTCTTCCCCGACCCTAACACCTTCTATAAGCTCAAACCCCAAATATGTGAACAAGAAATATGAAGTTAACACAGAAAAGTCACTTGTTCAATTGGATTGTTTGTTCCGTTCTTTGGTACAATAATTTACACTTTGTGAGAGCAGTCAGATTTCTCCCCTGTTAGCTAGATGTTTGTTTAATATGGGGAAGGGAAACTGAATTTTTGATGGTAAACTAAAAGGGGAAGAAGTGGTTATGTGGCCCTGGGAAAGTAATCCCCACAACATACTTTCATTCAGTGCACCAAGCTGTATTACCAATACTTGGGTGTTTGGTTTGGTCAACTGAAAAAATTACAAATGAGGGGACAATACACAGGTATATCCCTGACGTACCAGGTTAAGAAACAGAACGTGCTCTCCCATTTGCTCTCTTTACAATGTAGTTTCTACTTTGTGGTATGGAAAAATAGGATGTCTGTTAAAAACCCAATAATAATAATAATTTAAATAATGGATATTGGCTGAGCTCCCAGCCTGAGCTCCTTGGCCCACCCGCTCCGGAACTTACCATCAGTTTAGTTTTGTTTATAATTTTAAGTGTTTGATAACTGTTGCCTTGTCACTGAGATCTACTATGCCTGATAATAAGTTATGTTATTATATATACACACACACGTTACATGTTTTTATGTTTGTGATTTAACTTGTCTTTTTGTGCTCTTCCCTCTCCAGAGCCCTCTTCTCACTAGTCCCGGAAGTCTGGCAAGCACATGGCAAGGCAATCCCAAAATCTGCGGAATAAGTGTCTGAGACATTTCAGCTGGGGGAAGGGGTCAGGGCTCTGGGCTAGGGGTGCGGGCTCTGGGGTGGGCCCAGGGATGAGGGGTTTGGAGTGCAGGAAGGGGCTCCGGGTTTGGGGGGGCTCAGGGCTGAGGCAGGGGATTGGGGTGTGGGGTTGAGGCATGGCCTTACCTCAGGTGGCTCCTGATCAGCTGTGCAGAGGCAGGTTTCCTGCCTGTCCTGGCACTGCAGACCACGCTGTGCCCCAGAAGTGGCCAGCAGCAGGTCCATCTCCTAGGCAGAGGCACGCAAGCGGCTCCACGCGGCTCTCACCCACAGGCACCGCCCCCACATCTCCCATTGGGCAGTTCCTGGGAGTGCAGAGCCGGTGCTCGGGGCAGTGTGCGGAGCCGTATGGCCCCCTTGCCTAGGAGCCAGACCTGCTGCTGGCTGCTTACAGGGCGCAACGCAGCGTGAGAACAGGTAGGGACTAGTCTGCCTTAACCGGGCAGCACCGTCAATGGCACTTTTAACGGCCCAGTCGGCAGTGCTGACCAGAGCCACCGCGACCCAGTGCCTTACAGTACTGGGTCGCAACCTGCAGTTTGAAAACCACTGCATTAGAAAACAACCCAAGCTACTACAAACGAGGTAGCCTTCCATACAAGCTCAACTATCGTCTACTTAGAAAGAGCTTTTGGATGGTTATTCAGAAAGCTGAAGTTCTGGAGACTGAAAAATATATACATCAGCATTGTAATAATGGGTGTGAATGTAAAACTGTACAGTAGGGACTGGGTGGGAAAAGGAAACTGTTCCCCAGACAGAAGGCGGTGTGGCAGCTCATTTACAATCTGTCTTGTCAAAAGAAAGCGTTTAATTGCAAATCACAGACTGAGAAATGAGAAAGATCTTTAGAGAAATTTACTGGAGTCTTCTCCAAAAAGAACTAAACACAAATGCCAACAAAGCGTGTGGCAGCAGGCTCCAACAGGCAACATCAAGTCACCGGACCAAATCAGGTCTTATGCAGGATTCAGAACCCTAATTTTAGGTGAACATTTACGCTGACATCCTCACCACTGTTCCAACCCCTTTATGCCAGGTAAAAAGGCTAGAGTGGTGTGAAGGGGCTCTGAAAGCCCCTGATGTGCCTATAAAAGGATGACCTGGTACAGGAAATGCTGAAGACAGCTGTACAGCTACCTTCCAGTGACCTCCTCCCAAGCTCTGGCCAAGGGGATATACTTGGAGTAGGGCTGCAGCATGCACTTCTGCAGAGATTTTAGGCAGCACTGCAGCTGATAGTGTAGTTAGGGGAGGCTGCCATAACTTAGATAGGCTCCTGATCTGTCTACATTTTGGGCCAATGGAGCAGCCCAGAATCAGAATGACACAAAGGTGTCAAAGCCATTTTAGCCCACCTGTCCCTTGTGGGCTGCAAGCCCGGTGCTGTGCCCCTAAAAGAGACAGGCCAGAATAACACCCTTAATGTCTCATGTCAAGGGCAGGTTTATACTGGACAGACAGATACTACTATCACTTAGGGTACGTCTACACTACGGGATTATTCCGAATTTGCATAAACCGGTTTTGTAAAACAGAATTTATAAAATCGGGTGGAGCGCGGCCATACTAAGCACATTAAATCGGTGGTGTGCGTCCATGGTCCGTGGCTAGCGTCGATTTCTGGAGCGTTGCACTGTGGGTAGCTATTCCCTAGCTATCCCATAGTTCCCGCAGCCTCCCCCGCCCCTTGGAACTTCCGGGTTGAGATCCCAGTGCCTGATGGGGCAAAAATCATTGTCGCGGGTGGTTCTGGGTAAATGTTGTCAGTCACTCCTTCGTCTGGGAAAGCAACGGCAGACAAGCATTTTGTGCCTTTTTCCCCTGGATTGCCCTGGCAGATGCCATAGCATGGCAATCATGGAGCTTGTTTTGCCGTTTGTGACTCTCACCGTATGTGTACTAGATGCCGCTCACAGAGGCGATTCAGCAGCGCTACACAGAAGCATGCTTTTGCTTTTGCATGACAGCAGAGATGGTTACTAGCCATATTGCACCATCCAAACCCTTCCATAAATTGGAACTGAGGATGATCATGGCTACCAGTCCTTTTGTACCATTTGCTGCTAGTGCCCCTGGCCGATCAGCCAGGGACGCAAAAGCCAAGATTGGTTACTAGCCATATTGCACCTTCCATCGTTTTGTACCATTAGCTGCTGTCATAAGTGCCCCTGGCCGATCAGCCAGGGGCGCAAAGCAAAATTGGGAATGACTCCCGAGTCAATCCCTCCTTTTTGGTATCTAAAAATAGAATCAGTGCTGCCTAATATAGGCAAGTGTACTAGAGAACCACCGTATCATAGAACCAGAGAGCACAGCTGCTCTGTGTCAGAGCCTGCAGAAATTATGATCTGTATGCTATTCACAGGGGGTGCTCCTGTAACAACCCCACCTGTTGATTCCGTTCTTCCCCCAGCCTGTCTTGGCTACCGTAGCATTGTCCCCCCACTTGGGTGATGAATTAATAAAGAATGCAGGAATAAGACACACTGACTTGTTAGTGAGAAATGAGTGGAAGGCAGCCTCCAGCTGCTATGATAGTCCAGACAGGACATTAAGCAGTGTGTAGGAGAGAAGCCCAGCATCCCACTGCTAGTCCAGGGGCAACTGAATCTTTTCTTTACACATGAAGGGTGGGGGGCTGATGGAGCTCAGCCCCCTGTTGCTATGATGAGGATGGTTACCAGCCATATTGCACCATCCATCCACCGGAAAAAAAATTAGGGCCAATAGGCTGATGATGAGGATGGATTTCCAGCTTATTGTACCATCAGCTGAGGCTGATGATGAGGATGGATTTCCATCTTTTTGTACCATCAGCCGCCCATGGCGGGGGGGGGAGCAAGGATGCTGGTGTTGAGTGCTGCACTATCGCGTCTATCTGCAGCATTCAGTAAAGATAGGGTGACATGTAAAAGAGTCAGAGGATTGTTTTACCTTTCGCTTCTGGGGGTGGGTGGGGGTGGGTGAGTAGATTGCCAAGCTATGCCCTGACCCGCGGACACTGTGTTTGACCCTAGAAGCATTTGGAGCTCAGCCAAGAATGCAAATACTTTTCGGAGGCTGCAGGAACTGTGGGATAGCTTCAGTCCTCCAGTCCATGAGCATCCATATGATTCTTTGGCTTTCCATTACGCTTGTCACGCTGCAGTGCGCTGAGTCCCTGCTATGGCGTCTGTCTGGAGATTTTTAAAAAAGGATTCTGAATTTCATCTTCTGTAACGGAGCGCTGATAGAACGGATTTGCCTGCCCTTACAGCGATCACATCCGCATGGTCCATGCGGGAGCTCTTTTTTTATTTTGATTTCGGACTGCATCACCACCCGTGCTGATCGGAGCTCCACGCTGGGCAAACAGGAAATATTCAAAAGTTCGCGGGGCTTTTCCTGTTTACCTGACCACTGCATCCGAGTTCAGACTGCGGTCCAGAGCGGTCACTGGTGCACTGTGGGATAGCTCCCGGAGGCCAATACCGTCGATCAGCGTCCACACTAACCCTAATCCGATATGTTAATACCGATACTAGCGTTACTCCTCTCGTTAGGGAGGAGTACAGAAACCGGTTTAAAGAGCCATTAAAATCGATATAAGGTGCCTCCTAGTGTGGACGGTTTTGGCGTTAAATCGGTTTTACGCTCCTAAAACCGATTTAAACGCCTAGTGTAGACCAGGCCTTAGTCTAATTGGCACTTTTACAGTTCCCATCTGTTGATCTCAAGTGCTATACAAACATGAATTAAGAGCCTCACAACTCCCTTGTGGGAGACACATCTCCATTTTATGAACTGAAATGCATGGAACAGTTTGTGTGAGAAGCAGACAACATTCCACCCAAGTAACAAGTTATGCCATAAAAACAATAAAAGTGAACAAAACGAGGGCAGAACTTTAATCCGCAGTCCATTTTAATTCTCACTTTAAAGAGCCAGCACTTTCCACCATGCAGAATAGGGCAGAATAAATCTTTGCATCATATATCTAGCTCTACATAAGTGCTAAGCAGTAGATTTTTAATTATTTTATTTATTTATTTGCATCCTGCTTCAGGAAATGAACTGTATTAAAGGAAACTGGATCTGTTTCTTTAAATAAGTATTTCACTAAGACTACAAAACATATACACCTCTACCTCGATAGAACGCTGTCCTCGGGAGCCAAAAATCTTACCGTGTTATAGGTGAAACTGCGTTATATCGAACTTGCTTTGATCCACCAGCGTGCGCAGCATTCCCCCCCCCCCCCCGCCTCCGGAGCGCTGCTTTACCATGTTATATCCTAATTCACGTTATATCGGGGTAGAGTGTATATCTACAGAACATACCTGCATTCATAGCCATATGATACAAGTTCTTATTCAACATCCTTTACACACAGAGAAAGCCTTAAATTAATAAAGAGAAAAGGCAAGTGCTAAGTGTGGTTTACAAAGACTGGAAAATCACTCCATGATTCAGAAGAAGATCGGGAGCAATACAAGGGTAAAAACAACCCACAACTGTAGAGAACGGCAGGGTGGAAATAACTCAAAAGCACAGTTAGGAAAGTATTACTTTGGGCACCTGAATGCACCAAGTACAAGTGAAACTGTTTCTGTTGTAACCACCTATTTTTGCATACTCAGCTTCCTGACATTCATCTTTTGGAGCAACATTTTCTATTTGTTGTTTCTTTGGAGAAAATCTTCCATTCTTGGTCTCTTACTGTTAGGCATGGGGAAGTGGGTCCTGCAACCCAAGTACCTCCACTGCTGCTCACAACTTCCCAAGCATCAGCATGAAATTTACACCATTCTCATGGGTTTCACAGCTACCCAGGGAGATGTGAATTGCAACAGTGAAACTAAACAAAACAATGCTGTGACCAGCATCCTAAGCAGTGGAACTTTCTGCCTATACAGTCATGAGGAAAGTGCTACATTGGCTCTACCTAGGGTAAACCAAACAGGTTTGTACCCTAGAATGAGTGCAGGGAGTGTTCAGACTAGCCTTTACAAAGGTTAACTCCCTTGACGTAAAACACATCAGTGTAGACAATCCCTTAGGAGGTTTTCTTTGCAACCATAAAGACTAGACACTTTTATTTAAAAATGAAAGCTAAATTTCTGGGGGGGAAATCAATGTCTTTATACTTGCCTCAGCTGAGTATATTTTTCCAAGTTCTACCTAAAATGCTACCATTAGTTTATGTTAAAAGGCAGAGACAGGCATATCATAATTCTGTACCCATTGTGTAGAATTACAACTGTTATTTTATATTTTACTAGCATAACATCGTATCTTTCAATAAAAACTTCCAAGCAAATAAAATGTGAAAGCAGTTACAGATGAAGCCATTTAATTATATTTTGTTGCTGATCAGCTAAGGCGGTATCACTTCCTATTGATATTAAGGCTTTCCTGGGGTTTTTCATATGGCTTACTCATAACAAACAGCTGCTTGGCAACTGTTGGAATTAGTGAGTAGCTTCCTGGCTTAAAAATAATCTACATATTTCAGTGCAGAAGAGAATTTGGAAACCAAACTCTCTTTAAACAATTTGCGATAGGTTTTAAGATATAAACTGGCCACTTGCCAGTGGCACTCCCTTAAACAATGGTTACACCCTCTATACAGCTGAAAAAGAAATAGCTGAAAGGGAATACAAGTTCCCAGGGTAAAAAACATCCTACAGGTGCTGGCCTGGGATTGATATTGTTCCAAATATAAGACTAATATCTGACTCTAAAAGAAAATTTACTTCCCTGCCCCCAACAAATTCACATGAGAAAAATTCCTCCACTCTCAGCTCCCCCTTTATCCATCTGATGTTTTATAAAGAGAAAAAAATTCTAGCATTTTTATACACACAGACACACACACACAGACACACACCACACAAAGTACAATTGCTGCAGACCAATTTTAAAGCTTTGGTTGCAACTGCTAGTAGCATGCAATAAAGACTGTCTACCAGCTGTGGACAGCTAAACACAAATGTTTTGCAATTTGTGCATCCTAGCAAGTCCCTGTACACAAAGACCTTCTTGTATAGCAGTGCAGCTTACAATGCAGACACAGTAGGACAGACTATCAGTACCAACATTATTGTTTTACTTTCATCTGTTGATTCACTCATTCTAACAGACTCTTTTCAGTAATAAGCATTATAATACAGTATTGAAGTATTATTAGAAGTGTTATGATGGGTGAGTCAACAGATACAATACAGAAGCATTTCTAAGGACACAGTCACACTGGTTATTTTGTAAACAGCTCTGTTACACAAAATGATGGCCTTCATGGACATGCGCTTAGTCATTCATTCCTTAACAATTCCTTTCTATATTTCAGTCTTGCCCTTTGCTGACCACACAGCCAAATCTAAGCAAATACTTGTGTGTTGATATTTGTGTACAGATGAAAGACTAGTTAAAGGGAGCACAGTCAACTTCATATTAGGCATTTAAAAAGAAAAAAAGTTAGTTAGTTTCAGGCAGTGCATCTAATCCTGTGCCCCTCTGCCAATTGCTGTGGTTTCACACTCTCAATTTCCTATTTTTGGAATGTTCTTTCTCTCATGGTGCTGTGTGAAAGACTCACACAAAACAACAGAGGAAAGTGAGTCACTAAACAACGGGAAGATGAGAATGACTATACACAAAGTGCTGTGGAATACATTAAGCATAAATGTATTTCCCTCTATTCTCCATCAACTCTAGTAATCTCAGGTGTTACATGTAAGAACAGTAAGTAAACATTTCTCAGGGAAGTGTACTTTTAAGTTGCCGTTATCCCTTTAATTCAAAACCACACAAAATTAATCTTTTAAGAATGAAATTACCCATTCTGGGATTATCTGCTAATCAGTTTTAGTCTCAAAAACGGGTGCCCCATAGTTATAGCTAATTAAGAGTTTCAATCCTGCAAAACTTTCAGCGCCCACAGCTTTCAGTGAAGCCAACGACAGCTGACGGTGCTCAGCACCTTGTAGGATTAGGCCCTAAGGTTCATTTGACTGAAGCTCTTTCAGGAGAGCCCTGTCTGTGTTAATGAATTGGCACCAGTGTACCTACAAACACCTAAAGTAGACAAGTTGCACTGGCATGAGGCACCTGTCTGATATAGGTGCTGATTTGTACATGGATGATCTTGGTATTGGGTTGGCTGAACTTCAAAGTAGCCTATGTGGAGTAAGGTGGAAGCACCTAAACTGATACTGGCACCACCTTGTGGTAGGTGCCCAGTGCAAGAACTTGCTGATTTAGGCTCCAAAACCAAAAAGATAACAAAGTGGCATCCCAAGGGCATCTCCTTGCGAGATTGGGGCATCGTTTGTAACCCCATGGGGATAAATGCAAACCAGGGGCTGTGGCACTACTCCGGGGGGGGGGGGGGGCCGGGCTGCCCCTCCAATACACTTGATGTTGGTGCTGGCTGGGGCGGTGGGTCAAGGTCCTCAAAAAGAAGAGGGATGCTAGTGGACAAGTGGAGGGGCCCAGAGACTTTCCTAGTGTAATGACTGGCTCATGCTGCGGTGGGAGCCCCCAAGAATTTGCAAAGGATCACTTGAGTGACTGCACTTGGCTGTTCCCTGGAGGAGCACCTTGGATATAATTTCACTAATAGAGACGTGGCCTGGTTAAAACCCATACCATGTGTCCTTGCCTTTTTCCACACAGTGAGCACACCAAACACTCAACATAGAGAAGCTGCACTCACATGAGGCAGGGTTTACCCCAGTGCCACTTAGGCCTGGTCTACACTGGTGGGGGGAGGGAGGAGGGAAATCGATCTAAGTTACGCAACTTCCGCTACAAGTCGACATGCTTAGATCTACTTACCGCGGTGTCTTCACTGCGTTAAGTCAACGGCTGACACTCTCCTGTTGACTCTGCCTGCACCTCTCACCCTGGTGGAGTACCAGAGTCAACAAGAGAGCACTCGGCGGTCGATATATGGCATCTAGACTAGATGCCATAAATCGACCCCCGCTGGATCAATCGCTGCCTGTTGATCAAGCGGGTAATGTAGACAAGCCCTGACACTGGTATGCTGCCAAATTAAGCATCACTCATGTAAGTCCTGCTTTATGCTAAATGCAGCATGTCTACATTAGGGTTTGTGCAGTGCACATTTCCTTAATATCCACTGGACGTTAATTCAAAGTGGGGGGAATGCCTCACAAACTACTATGCAGATAATTTTTCACACCATGATCATACAAAGCAAGATGGATAAAGCCCAGAAAGTGAGAGAGAAAGAAGGACTAGGATGCCAATATTTCCCACAAAATACACATCTAGAAGGTGGCTGGCATTTCTCTTAAACAAAAATGCTTTGTCACAGTTGTGACTACAATGCTACAAATGTATCTGTCACAGACAAGCGTGAAATGTGTGGTCAAGTGAATCAAATTTCTAACCATTGCAAGTCTTTCCCCTCCTACCTATTGCATCTCACTCTTCTGCCACAACACTGCCTCATCTAGGAAAGCACTTTGTTTCTATAAGCCTCTCATTTGCTATGAAAGGTGTTAGTTTCATTCACTCACCCACGCTGTGTACAAACATGTAAATCATTAACATTTCCATATCGCAGAGTAGACATCCCCTCCCTGTAGGGATTTCACAATGAGACATGCACTCCATTTGTAATTATCACTTAACAAAAATATCCAGGCAGACAAACTGCCTCCCCCGTTTGGTCCAAGAGCCAAGACAATTAATGCAAGCCTGTGACTTGTTTCAGTAAACAGATGTGATGATTCCAAACTGATCTGTCTTATTTTCAGTGTTGAGGACTATGTAAAAATGACAAAAATATTAAAAACCTCAACTGTATTTTCTCTGCGAAGCAAACTCTTGGAAGCTCTGGATCACTTTTTCGTTGATCACATGGGTTGATTTTCCAGAGATTCTTCAGCTAGCAAGATCCAAACAGAGTGAAATTCAGACTCTAACGGGTTAAAACCGTTGGGAAGCACAGGTCTTTTAAGTTCCTTCTGGTTTTTCTAGGAGTCTGAGCATCATGGCCTACAACAGTCTTGACAGACAGAGAGACAAGGCAGGTAGGTTTGTCTTCTCTTTCCCTAGCCAGCGAAGTGGCACCTTGTCTTCTCTAACAACTTGTCCCAGTCAATAGCACATTCATAAACAGCCTGCCAGAGAGCATGAAATAGTGAGACTGTGGGGGAAGGAGCACAAGAAACCACACTGTGTACATTTAAAAAGAAAGCAGAAACTTTTCTATCAGGTTTAATTTGTTTTAGTCTGACAGTATTGACAAATGAGTAATGAAAACCTTGCTGCAGTCAAAGGCTCTTCTTCACAGCAGCACCGGCTAACAAACTGCAATTGCAGCTCCATCAATCCCCAGGAATTTAGCAGACGAGGGTTGGGGGGAAAAAGGTGAAACAGGAGTTTAACACTTTGTCCTCACCCCAAAACAAAGATCTTCCTGTGCAGCACTAACACAAAACAGCTCTTCCAGTTTAACGCAGAAAACAAATCCATGACATTTATACCAGGGAGCACTAGCATTTCCATCACAGCTTCACACGATTATAGTGGTGGCTGAAACTTCACAGATTAGACTGTGAAAAGCTTTCAGACATCATATACCTAATTTGAGAAGTATTCAATGAAAAAAGCAAATAAAAGTAAATAAAGGTCAAGTTTGTTAGCTCTACGCACTGGAATGCTAGTAGCCCAGGGGTGAATCTCATTTTGCAGTTATTCTCCATGGGCACCAGACTCTGAAACATCCTTGTAGAAATTCTGATGCAATTACTGTTTTTCAGCAGCAATACACCTCTACCTCGATATAACGCTGTCCTCGGGAGCCAAAAAATCTTACCGCATTATAGGCGAATCTGCGTTATATCGAACTTGCTTTGATCCGCCAGAGTGCGCAGCCCCACCCCCCCGGAGCACTGCTTTACCGCGTTATATCAGAATTCGTGTTATATCGGGGTAGAGGTGTATTAACTAGATTTGGGCACAGATGCTAGTTTCTCCTAGAACATGGTTTCATTTGATGCAGGAAATGTTTTGAAGCTCAATAGTGGAATTTTGACTGTCTGGGTGACCAAACATTATTAATCTTGGATCATGTCATTTATAATAGCCATAAATACTCAGACAACTCAAGCAGTATTAAAACAACCATAGCAGCAGTCAACATAGCTTTTATTACTATTATGCACCTCTGTACTCAGAGAGCCTCAAGGTTTATAGATATGCCAATGTGCTCAGCTGTCAGAAACAATTCTCTTGAACCTTCAAACAGAACAAAAAGAAGTATAAAATATATATTCAGGTCACTACTGTGAACATGGGCAAGGAGGTGGTAATGCTGGAGAATTGTCAGGTAAATATATTTTTCCTGTGTGGCTAATCTAGTAAAGAACCACTAAGATCTAGACAGCTTATGCCAAGGATGCAAGTTATACCAGACCAGTCTTTGGTCAGAATGAGGAGTTTTAATCCTTAACATCCTGGCATTTCCCAGGCTTCCAGCCAAATGAAAACTTAGAGAAACTTGTACATACATATCACTTATTGTACATCTGCTGTCTCAAAGGTGGTAGTAAGTATTACTATGAAATATTCACATAAGAGTTGAAGTCTGGTGAACAAGGATGTAGATCAGGACAAAATCTAAGTGAAAGAGCTGCCAATATACACATACAGAACTTGTAAAATTGGTTTTACCTGAGTCCAAGATTAGAAGAAAAAAACATTCACCTAAATGCTTATTTTTTATATACACACACACGTGTGTGTATAACTATATATATACATATAACTATATATATATATATATATAGTTTTCAGCCCAGGCCCCCTCCGCTGGCACATTAATGCAGATTTTAAACAAGCTCCATTCTTAAAGAACTGTTAAGAGTGCATTGGCCTGGCAGGCTTTTCCAAGATACTTCAGCTCTATATTTTAAGTGCAGCACATACCCCAATCTCTTAGAGCAGAGGTCCTCAACCTTTTTCTTTCTTAGCACCCCCCCTTCCTCCCAACATGAAACTCCATGGCCCACCTGTGCCACAAGAACTGGCTTTCTGCATATAAAAGCCAGGACCAGCATTAGAGGGGTAGCAAGCAGGGCGACTGCCTGGGGCCCCACGCCACAGGGACCCCCATGAACTACATTGCTCAGTCTTCAGCTTCAGCCCCAGGTGGCGATGCTCATGGACCTGGGCTTCAGCCCCACATGGTGGGACTTCATCTTTCTGCCCTGGGCCCCAGCGCGTTTAATGCTGGCCCTGCTTGGAGGCTCCTCTGAAACCTCCTCAAGGCCCCCTAGGGGGCCCCAGACTGCTGGTTGAGAACTACTGTCTTAGAGGACATGGATGAGACAGATGACACACACGCACTATTTGCCAGTGGTACAGTCACCTTTCAGTCTGGTGTAGAGTCATCCCTTGCTGATGGAGGGGGATATTTTGTTTCTCCTTAGTCGGAACAGAACAAGGGAGATGACAGTTTGTGTAAATACTAACCACTGATATTAAGCAAACCCTTTGCTGCCCATAGGGTTTTCTTTAGCTCTCTCTCTAGCAATTTGCATATAACACAGTTTTGTTTGGGGTTCTTTTTGGTCTTCTCCACTCTTTTTTCTCCCCTAGAGAGTCAGGTAACAACACTTACAGTGGCTGCCACACTCAAGCAGCACTGTGTTTTTCTTTGTGCCAAAAGAAACATAATGCAAGCCAAACTGTGAGAGGCAAAAATAGAGGAATGTCCTGACCAGTTCCGGTTTAGCCAGATGTGTGTGTAGCAAGTGGTTTGCTAAATCAACTTGTTCACACTAAACTAATTATTACTATGTTAGTAAGAAACCATAGCCCCAAGGAATCATTAAAACCTACAACTACACCTACAACCCACAGGACACCAAGGACAGAAATAGATGACTAATGAAGACTAAACCCTCAAGTTACAGCTCAAAAGCTTTCCCACCTCCACTTACTCTATTCAGGTTCTTATACTGGGCCAATCAATATGGTATCTGAGCCCCACTTAACCCAGTTTCATTGAAACAATATTGACTCCTCATTTCAGACTGCCTTCCTTTCCAATCTATTTGAAAATTTTTCAACATAAGAAAAAAGTGTTGTAGCTGTACAGCTAAATAGCCAGAGAAACAGAGGTCTTATTCAACCAATTTAAATCAGAAGAAAGCATAATTGGCCAAATCCTACAAGCCTTAAAGGAGAGGGTCCCATATGAGGAAAGATTAAAGAGGCTAGGACTCTTCAGCTTGGAAAAGAGGAGACTAAGGGGGGACATGATAGAGGTATATAAAATCATGAGTGATGTGGAGAAAGCGGATAAGGAAAAGTTATTTACTTATTCCCATAATACAAGAACTAGGGGTCGCCAAATGAAATTAATAGGCAGCAGGTTTAAAACAAATAAAAGGAAGTTCTTCTTCACGCAGCGCACAGTCAACTTGTGGAACTCCTTACCTGAGGAGGTTGTGAAGGCTAGGACTATAACAGCGTTTAAAAGGGAACTGGATAAATTAATGGTGGTTAAGTCCATAAATGGCTATTAGCCAGGATGGGTAAGGAATGGTGTCCCTAGCCTCTGTTTGTCAGAGGATGGAGATGGATGGCAGGGGAGAGATCACTTGATCATTGACTGTTAGGTTCACTCCCTCTGGGGCACCTGGCATTGGCCACTGTCAGTAGACAGGATACTGGGCTGGATGGACCTTTGGTCTGACCCGGTACGGCCGTTCTTATGTTCTTAAAGGGCAAAGCATCTGTTGATCTTAATGGGAGTTTTGCCTGAGCAAGAACTGCAAGATTTGGCCCAATAGCTCAAAGGTAGTATCATACTAATAGTCATATATCAGCCCTCAATTGCTCTTTGTTATTATTGACATTTTCCACCTCACTCCTTGTAAGTATTATTAAGCTCATGATCTCAGTAAGCTACTGTTTCTTAACTTATGTTTCTGTTAGTTTTATTTATTTTGGATTCCATGAAATTTCTAAACAAAAGTTACTGGAAAGTTTCCAAAGAATCTCAAATGTGATCCAATCACTCGGAAAATGTTTCTGCTAGAGGCTCATCTGTTGGACAGTTGGGTCAAGTGTGGAATTTTGCTGCTGTAGGAGAATTTGATGACCCGTCCCCTGAGGGAAAAATTCCAACAACTCTAGGAATCTGACAGGCTCTGGGAATTTTTAGACTGAAGACCCTGCATATTTATACATATATATATAAAAAGGGTATTTCAGACCTGGTCTACACACAACATTGCACCAGTCTAACTATGGCTATGTACACATTACAGCTTAGGTCAATAATTTATGTCACCCGGGGGTGTGAATAAGCCACCCCCCCCCGAGCAATGTAAGTTACACCAATCTAAGCACCAAAGAGTCTTATGGCACCTTATAGACTAACAGACGTTTGAGAGCATGAGCTTTCGTGGGTGAATACCCACTTCATCGGATGCATGTAGTGGAAATTTTCAGGGGCAGGTATATATAAGCAAGCAAGAAGCAGTCTAGAGATAACGAGGGCCTCATCCTCCCTGATTGAACTAACCGTGTTATCTCTAGCCTGCTTCTTGCTTGCTTATATATCTGCCCCTGAAAATTTCCACTACATGCATCCGACGAAGTGGATATTCACCCACGAAAGCTCATGCTCCCAAACATCTGTTAGTCTATAAGGTGCCACAAGACTCTTTGCTGCTTTTACAGATCCAGACTAACACGGCTACTCCTCTGATACTTCACATCTAAGCACCAATTTGGACAGCGCTATGCCAGCAGGATAACTTCTCCCATTGGCTTAGATTAAAACGTCTGCACTAGCAGTGGTATAGCGGCACAGTTGAACTGCTATAGGCTCTGTTGTGTAGCCATAGCCTAAAGGTGGGATTTTTACACCCATTTAGTTAAATTGGTTCAATTTTGTCCATGGACCCTGTTGAATCAATGTAAACCTGTTTTACATCAGTTCACCTTGTGTCAGTAAATTTACAGGCACAAACTAAATCAATAGAACCAATTTTAAACTGATATAAGTGTGCCCACACAGGAATGACTTTGCCTTGGGAATAAGGAGGAGCTGATGAGCTTCCAAGTAACAAAGAACCTATATCCACCCAAATCTTCCATGGGCTTGTCTATATACAGAAATTGCACCAGTTTAAAAAACAATTTAAGGGCAGGTCTACACTAAGGGCAGGGGTCGAACTAGGGTACGCAAGTTCAGCTACGTGAATAGCGTAGCTGAACTCGCAGTACCCTAGTTCGAACTACTTACCCATCCAGACACCGCGGGATCAATGTCTGCGGCTCCAAGGTCGACTCCGCCACTGCCGTTTGCACTGGTGGAGTACCGGAGTCAACCGGAGCGCGTGGGGAGTTCGAACTATCGCGTCCAGATTAGACGTGATAGTTCGAACTCCGAGAAGTCGAACTCACCACGTCGACCCGGCAGGTAAGTGTAGACTAGCCCTAAGTTAAAGCAGTGCAACCCCGTGTGGACATTCTCATATTTATTTAAAACTGGTTATGACTGAGTTTATTTCACACCTGTAAATTTACCAACACAAGGTAAACCAATATAAACCAGGTTTAACCTGATTTAAGAGTGTCCACACAAAGCTGCACCACTTTAACTAAACTAGTATAAAAATCACACCTTTAGTTAAACTGGTGCAGCTGTGTGTGTAGTCCAGGCCTTCAGAAACAAAAACAGAGGAGGAAAATATTTGAAACATATTACATATAAGCAGGCTTCTCTCTGAACACACAGGATATGAAAGTTTTCCACAAAGAGTCAGTGGTTCTTTAAAAGGGCACTGTCAGCTTGAATATTTTGAAATTGACTAATTTAAAAAAAAAATTCTGATAGATAATCCGTTTTAAACAGTGCTTCTTCAAATGTTTCTTAAATTCCTTTCAAATACTTTATAAGGGTTCTTCAGTTTCCCTAGGCATCATCAATGCATTTCTTCAGAAAGTTGAAAACTTAAGACTGACAAAACATGGGGGCGGGGGGGATCTTTATGTGTAAACAGTCTGGCACAATGAAATCCATGGAACCTGTGAGAACTCAGCCCTTCCAGGGATCAAAACCAAAGTGTGTAAACTACATGAAGATGCAGAGGAAGCTGTCTGCATCATGCCCCACCATACTCCATGATCCATTACATTTATCTGCACAGTAGCTCTGTTAAGTCCACAAAGTCCCCCAAATGACAAACTTTGGCTAATGTAGGTGTAACTCCAATAAAAAGGCACAGCCATCACTTCAGAAGACTTTTGTGTTTCAAACAGTATTGTGCTACTAGCCAAAGTCCACATTTAAGAACACTGAAAGGATTCACAGAACATCATCATCTGGACTTGGTAGAAATGCACTATAAAACCAGAGCTAAATGATTGATCTTGCCCTAAGTCCTTTATTGCATGACATTTATGTTCAGGAAACTTTCTAAACATGGAGTACATTCCTCAGGCTATTTTAACACCACTTGGACAGCAGTGACTGGGTGGTTTGGTAGATTAGAAGATGCATCAAAAAAAAGTCCCAAAAGATTGGAAGATAAAACCACATATGCCACACAATGTAAAGGCAGTATTAAGAATCAGGCTGATGAGTAACTAAGATTATATTGTCTGCAAACTAGAGGTTAACAGCCGTAAAACCACACATTAAGTGTGTTGGTCAAATTCTATAATGATACACTCTACTTCTGCAGCATCCAGTCACTAACTTTATAAGCTACGTGTGTTATGTATGTTTCAGAAATACATTCACAAGACAAAAACTTAAGATACAAATTTAACCCCCTGGATACACGTACAAAATAAGTTTAAAATGTCTCCACTGCGGAGAAATTCGAATCCCTTATATACTGTTTGATACTAGGCCCAAGAGTCCCTATATTTAAAACTAACCTTTGATTTTTAAATTACTCCTGGGGGAATTCTGCGCCACTATGCAATGCAGAATTTGTGCAAAATTCCATGTTTCCCGTGCAGAATTGGGGTCGCAGAGCTGCTGGCTGCCACTAGGGGCCACTAGACTCTGCAAAGCCCAGCTCAAAGTGAGCAGAGTGCCCACCCCACCAGGGGTGGAGGCGCCTCACTTTCTGGCTGCCCAGCTTGATCCTCATTCTCCTGGGGATGGGAGAGGGCACAAGAGACCCTGCTCTGGCAAAGGGTGAGGAAGGGCAGGACCACACAGCACCACATCCCCCAAAAGGGAAAGTAAAGAAGCTGGGGGGAAGCAGCTGGCTCTGGTGGTGCAAGTGTCCAGGCTGGGGACTGCCTCGCAGCTGGGCTCTGGGGCGGGGGGGAAGGGAGGGTGTGGGTGCCCGTGCTCTGGGAGGAGAGGGGTGTGGGTGTCTGGGTTCTGAGGGTGTCCCAGTGCTGGCCTCTAGGGGAAGGGGGCTGCAGATGTCTGGGTCGAGAGGGTGCCCCGTGGCTGGGTTCTGGGGGGTGCAGGTGTCTGGGCCAGGGGGTGCCATGACACTGGGCTCTGGGGGGAAGGGAGTGCAGAAGTCTGGGTTCTGGGGGCTCCATGCAGCCCCCTCCAGCATCCCCCAACTGGAACTGGGTTGTTGTAGGGTTTTCTTTTACTCTTTAATCTTTTGTTGTTGTCGTTGTCTGTATTGTTGACATACTTGCTGACAGGTATTTTGAAATAAATTACCAAAACAATTGAAATAGGAGTAATTATATTCTGTTATTTTGACAAATAAAATATGCAGAAGTTTGCAGAATTTTTAGGCACAGAATTCCCCAGGAGTATTAAATCCACTCACCGCAGGACATGAGTTCCATTTCTATCTGGAGACACGAGGAGTATCTCATCTATGGTCTTTCAAAAATGTCCTATCTACAAAACAAAATGGAATGTGCTTTCCCATGTTGGGGTACAATCATATTGTAACATGGTCTCCTTCCATGAAAGTACTTTGTAGAGAAGACAGGCCCTTAGTATTTCTCCCTCAACATCATAACGCACTAGTGTTTCATCAGTGGCACCTGCAGCACTACTGGAGCCCTGACCTGAATCACATAATGTATGACAGTCTCAGAGCATTGGGAAAGCCCTAACATGCATGAGCGTAGATCCTATTCCTGGGAAAATAAGGCAAGACACTGGAAAATGTTGGCTTGCTAGAATATCATGAGTCGAAACCCCTGCACCATGCCCTCTCCCCTGCCAGCTCACCCACATTGAACTGACCTCCTTGGTAGTTAAGGGGAAATAAAAAGGTGAAAGAAGCATGCAAGTAGGAAGCTGCCCTAGACAGAGACAATTCTGACTGTTTAGCTTCTTATAGGTCAGATACCATAATACTTTAAGTCACTTTGCTAGATTTGACATAACATGAAGTGACAATGTAAAACTGATTCTTACACACACATTGTATGTCAGAGTTCCCATGATATTAGAGTCAATGAATGTTCAAATACAGACTATTAATGCTCCCTTTCCTGAACATCTGTTACACTTCCCTGTTACACTTCCCTGTCCCCATCCAGTTCCCTGTCCCCATCCACTTCTACCTGGAAACACTACCTCCCTAGGTCCAGCAAACAATGGTAACAGTGGCAACAACCATGAATGGATTTAATATCAAGGGATAATGTTAACAGTGAGGGGCTGTATGAGTGAACTACAATACAATATAGAGGAATTGGAATTCATCTGCTTTATGGGGAGGCTTCATGTGCTGTGTTAGGACAGTACTGCTGTCTCAAGTAAATGAAATCTTCTTGTGTAGAAGCATTTTTCTATAGGCACAAACTATACACAGTGTTCAAAAATATCTTTAAGAGTACAGTCTGCAGCACTGGTATTTCAGGAGTAAAGTTGCCAGACAGTAGTAAAGTGGCAGTTTGTATGGCAGTACTGGAGAATGTTCCTGGGGCAGCATGCCCCAACCTGTGAAAATCCCATTTTACCTATAACAGCTGACACAGAAAAACTTATATTTAGTTGTAAATAAAGATACATGAACTCCTGACAGAATGTATACTCGATTCATCCCAGCAGTTCTGACCAGATCCACTATCATAGCATCAAACTGAAAGAAAATTCAAATTAATGGAACAGTCAGGGCAATTTATGCCCCAAGATTAGGTTCTGTAAAATCAAGATTTTACACAAACTAGCATGAACAGAAAAATTTCCATCAGGTTTTTTACATTTATTTTGTCTACAATGGAAGCTGTTCATTTCTTTTTTTAAAGGAAGTAACATTCTCCTACAATATTCCAACCCAAATGTTGAAGGATCCTGCTAATATACAGAAACTAAAACGTGAGAGAGAGTGACTAGAAGCTGATTAGTCTATTATTTTCATTGTCTGAGATGAAGTTCAAAAAATAGTGAAGCATCAATAGTTACAGTCAATGTTTGAAACAGAATGGAGAGGAAAATGAAGGACCATCATATCCAATATGGAAAGCTGAATAAATGGTATGTGTCTTGTGCCTTCATAGGACTTTTTATTAGAAGTAGGCTCTGGTGGATTCTGGAAGACCAGACTCTGTAATACTACATAGCTGGCTACCCAACTGAGAGTCTCAGCTACACAGACACTGGTGGTGAGTGTCAATGCCACCATTTTTGGATGACAGTCAAATACTGTTACTATGTCTCACACACTACAACTGTTGTGATGGCTGAATCATGGTATTGTTTACTGACGTAAATAGAGCAACCTGAGCAGAACAGACCAACCAGATTTGAGCCTGAAAACTCACTGCTGATACTAGAACAGCTGGCCTGATTTAACCAACCAGAAGCTAAGAAAGAGTCCTCAGAAAAATCTAATCACAGACAAAAGGGAGGAGGGTGTCCTAAAGCACTAGGTGGTATTACACTATTATGGTATTACATTATTGCCCAGAGGTCCCAACCAGAACTGCAGCCTATTGTGCTAGCCACCATGAAAACACAAGGTAGGAGACAACAGTCCCTATCTTGAAAAGCTTAGGACTGGTCTACGCACAGTTTTTACTCCTGGTGTAACTATTTCTGTCAGGGGTGCAATTTTGTACAGAAACAGTTATATCAATACAGCACCAGCACAGTGGGGTTCTGGTCCATGACTAGAGCTCTTGGGGCTACAGTAATCAACAACAACAACAACAACAACATGGATGCAATTATACTGGTATAAAGGTGCTTTATCCCACTATAGCTTATTCCCCTTCCTGCCTAGGAATAAGTTATACCAATAGAAGTACCTTTACATTGGAATAACCACGCCCACACTTGGGGGGTTGTACTGGCCCAACTATATCAGTACTGTTAAAGCGGTACAATTTGTGTGTGTAAACAAGGCCTTAGAGTCTGAATTTCACAGGACAGATATAAAACAATTTAAAGTTGCCAGTGTTCAAAAGGTAAAGGATAATATAAAAGCATCAAATTACGAACTAAACTACTTTCAGTAGGAAAACCAATTGCTGCAGATGTTTCACAAGCTGAGAAATCCCTTTGCTTGCATGTCTGTGGAGGTTTTTTGTAGTTAATGCAAAGTCGACATAGAAGTACACTGGCTATTTAAATGAAAAGATTCCTTTCAGCACCAGGCAACAGTGCATATAAGAGGTCAATGGGATTTAACTTCTTTGCAAATTGGCACTGCCTCTACTACCGCTGAAACCCCTGAGCATTAGCTTCTGAAAAAAAAAAAAACTACGGGTAATTGGCTAGGGGAAAATGGAACAAATTAGGCCCTCAGAATTTATCCTAACTATGTAAGATAGTCAACCGGTGGGGGGTGGGGGGGTGTAAAGGCTATTAAGTCACCTTGCCTGTGGCTATCACATGTGATTTATTAGCTTCTCATGTACATGGAAACTGCATGGTTTCTGGTGTTTTATTTGGCACAGAACAACAGTGATGTGTTCCATCATTTCACCTTCATCGCTGTACAAGGATGTTTTAATTAGTTCCGTCTGCCACCTTTCAATAGCAGTAGAGGGGAACATCGATGAATCCGCTAGAACATGAATAGGCAATGAGAGCTTTGGATTCAGTCTGATTAGCCACTGGATGCCATTCCTACTGCCAGGTAATAAAACACAAACACATTTCTCTGGCTGAGAGTCAAGATTGCCTTTAAAACAAATTTCAGAATGGATCAGGTTTTACACTCACCTCTGCTTTACAAAACCACCATTAGCACAGCTGCAGTTAAGATGCTGTGAGATTCTCTGTAAGTCCTCATTTTTAGCAGTTTATAACTCAACTGTAAAAATTCATTTTGCCATTTTGTATACAGATTCTCAGCTCAGAAGCAAATGTTACACATTAAAGAGATAATACACAGGGCAAATTCTCTCTTCCTCTCAGTCTTCAGGGGCTTTCCTAACTTCCATATACAAAGATGATCCAACACCATTGGAAATAGCATGAGGTGCACCTACTAATGCAATAGACATAGTAGTCATTAGTGTACTGATGGAAGTATCAACTGCAACTCAAAGCTTTTAAATGCAAAACTGAAGCCCCAAGGAAACCTATAGCACAGCCACAGCTTGAATCCCTAGCACCGGAGCAAATGTCTTCTTTCACTCATGCAATAGATTGTGACAACTCAAACTGGTGCTGATAAATTACAGGCCTATTATAAATGGGGCATGTTTTTGCAAATGAAGCTGTGGGCCTAGATGAGACAGATTTGTGCTGTGTTCTTGATCAAAAGTAAAAACTTTCCATATTCTCTCTACTTGCCAGGAGGGGGTGAACAAGAGCCAGTGAGAGCTCCTGCAGGCACCTGTGGGATTACACCAAAAGATATTTTTGGATTCACTGAAATTCAGTCTCACTTTGTTAGAGAACATAAAATGATTCCCCACACCCAGAAAATAAATTTAGCCATTGTTTCCAGTTTCAATTTTTTAGTTGACTCACAATCCAGCTGCCTCGCATTCCACTGGACTTCAGCTGTCTTTTTCCCCCACCCTCTCCTTTCTTATAACCATTATGAGCATCTCAATCTTGCTCCAGTGAGCCCACAGGCTACATTTTTTAACAGTGTGGTTTTGAAGCCAGGCTGTTTTCGACACCCATCAAGCTTACACCCAACATCTTTTTAAAATGTGAAACACTCTTTGTACCAAGCTTTCTGGGAAGTGTCAAGTCATGATCTTTGCCTTGCATCTCTACATCCTGACTCTACCTACACACAACTAGGCAAGACTTTTTAAACACAAACTTAATTTTCAGTAAAATGTCTATAAGATGACAACATGGGAATGGAATTCAATGAAGATTGCAGGAGATGCTGAAAGTGTGAGTACTGAAAGATACCAACTGATCAGCCTTCCTGATGATGAACTGAGCCCATACAAGGCTGCAGGCAGAGGAGAGAGTTTAATCTCCAGTTTCCAGGTCAAGACATTTCACCAGAAGATTACTACTTTGATTGAAAGCCAATAATCTGGAAAAGGGGCATTACGTCGGTCAAATGCAGATCTTCTAATTAACTTGAAAGTCTTCCTTCATATCTAAGAACTTGGTACAGTGGTGGAAACAGAGAGAGACATTTGCCAATTCAGTCCAATGTGGAAGGGACTGTGGAAGACTATATTGATATGAAAATAAGGAGTCAACATGGGATAATTTCCAGATTGACCAAATGATGAAGAGGTGATTAAAGATAGAAGAGTCCTTGATAGATAATTTGAAAAGTAAATTCATAACTAACAGGCAAAAACTAATGTACTGAGAAATTTCATCTCAATACTCCACCATTCAAATATGCACAATTCAACATGACATAAGTCAACGTGAAAGACTCTGGCTGAACAATAAAGCTCCCATCAGGGCGTATAAATTCTTGCCAGTTGCATTGTGTTATGTCTTTTTATTTAACTATTTCCCATAAGAAAAGTTATCTTGGGATTTCCTGTAGAAGTTAATGCTGACAGCTTAAAAAGTAGGAGATTTTACAACTTTACTGAACTACTTAAACCTATAAGAAAGAGCTGAAGACGATGTTCGATGCCTTTGTCTGGTGTGAAAAAAAAAAATACCTGCAGTCGGACACTGAGCTAAAATTTTCATGCCCACCAGATAACACAATCGCCACAAAGTAACTTGTACCTATACCCCAACAACCTGCTTCTGAAAAGACAAATGTACAGAGGGTGTTAAAGAGCTTCCTAAACATGTTAAGGTTAAGAATGTAACTATGTATGGAAGATAACAGTAATCTGGCATAAAGTTTCATTCAAACTATTGAAATCCATGTTTTCTAATAGAGACCTTCAAATGGACCCTGTTCACAGGGGAATTTTTTATTTCTAGGCCAACATTTGATAGCATTTTATTGCTCTCTCTTTTCCCATAGATTTGAAGGATGCAGGATAATTTAGCTCCCTGGAGACTGTGATCCACCAGATAAGTAAGTTCATGAATTCATCCCTGGTAATAAACAAATCAAGCAAAGTCTACAGCTTTCTCTGCTCTTTCACAGCAACCCCATTCTGGATTTTAGCTCAAGATTGCAACATTGACTAGATCAATGGGGTGAAGTGGCACAGAGTCTGGAATGGTGGTGGTATATCTGGGATACTGGCAACAGACTTCATACAAACAAAAACTAAGGCAACCCTGAGAATTACTGTAACTATTCACTGAAAGTCAAGGTTAAAAGCGGTAAACACAGAACTGGAGAAAGGAAGAGAAGATAATCTAATATGTATTTCCTATCTGAAATGGAGAACATTGAGGATTTGCTTTAAGGAAGTATTGAAGAGTCACTTGACTTGAGCCTAAGGGATATGGGAAATCCAATGCCAATAAATTGAATGTATCATCATGCGCCACATTGCCACATGGAACCTCATGTCTCCAAAGCACTGCTCTGAACTGCTCTATAGTGACCCTGTTTCATTCATTAGTGGTACTGACAGACCCCAAAGGGAGCCTTGTCCACTCTTTCTTGGCCAACAGGATGGCAGCTATTATCTATTATTGTGTCTTACTAGTTTTTATTAAATGCTATAGCTTAACGGTTTCTGGGATAGATAACACCCTCTTATATGGGGGGAGGGATAGCTCAGTGGTTTGAGCATTGGCCTGCTAAACCCAGAGTTGTGAGTTCAATCCTTGAGGGGGCCATTTGGGGAATGGTCCTGCCTTGAGCAGGGGGTTGGACTAGATGACCTCTTGAGGTCCCTTCCAACCCTAGTAAACTATGAATCAGACAGAAGCAGGACCCCCACATACTGCAAAAGGCAAGATATGCTCTTTTTTTTCAGCCAGACTGGACATATGTTCTCTCCCTCCCACTCAGTATGGATAGTTAGAAAGTCATTCAAAGCCTAAGCCAGCTTTGAAGATATTTAGTATCACTCCTTATCTGGCAACTTCATATTTAATTTGCAACATAAATGGATCTACTGTATATTGTCACTCTCATAAGAATGTCTACAGTGAAAGATGTATACAAAGTGCAGGCTTTAGCGCCATGGTACCTGCTCTATGGTTCTGAATTTTAGTGCCTCTTTAATCTGTTATTGTACACTTTGCAATAGGATAGGGATAAAATTTCTCTCCAGTGTCACAGACTATGTTTATAAGGTGACACTAATGATTAAACTTATCCTGATTATAATACATACCCTTCTCACCTTCAGTACCATGAGTATATATTACTGAAGTGGCTGGCCCCTAAGTCTCCTAGAAGGCTAGTCTACACTTACCAGCCGGGTCGACGCGGTGAGTTCGACTTCTCTGAGTTCGAACTATCGCATCTAATCTGGACGCGATAGTTCGAACTCCGGAAGCGCCGCGGTCGACTCCGGTACTCCACCACTGCAAAAGGCGGTGGCGGAGTCGACCTTGGAGCCGCGGACTTCGATTCCGCGGCGTCCGGACGGGTGAGTAGTTCGAACTAGGGTACTTCGAATTCAGCTACGCTATTCACGTAGCTGAACTTGCGTACCCTAGTTCGACCCCTGCCCTTAGTGTAGACCTGCCCTGAGAAGTGGATTTTCTATCAAAGATTCTTTCCTTTGAGAAATGGAACTACAAACAGTTGAAGGACAATTTCACAGAGATATGGTTTCCCTTACAGAGCAAACTGCCACAACAATATGTGTCTGCTACAGACAATCTCCTGAACGTTTCTGCAAAGGCTTCACCCACTGCATCCTCATGATTGTACATTTTACAGTATTTGCACAGGGCCAGGATCCTGCAAGATGCTCCAAGCTCTTCAATGGATTCTCAGCACACTGCAAAGTCAGGCTCATAGCTTGCCTGGCATCTGCGTTTTATACAATATGGATGGCCTCTGTTTATTGTTTATAGAGCAGCACTGCACTCACCCCTCTCTGCGGACTGATTCATCTTCCTTCTTCGTACTTCTCTTGCTACTTTTGTTGCTGTTGGGTTATATTAACTATTCTGACAGTGTTATTTACTACACACGAGTAAACAAAATGGGATCACTTGCTTATACAACTGCAGTTACTGCCTACGTTACTATCTATATTTATGAAGATCACAATCAAAATTCACCCCTGGCATAAGCAGGTTCCAATTCCTTTGGAGCTGATCCCACATCTATGCACGCTAACACTTGCAAATCTTACCTAGTTTACCTGGGATGAACAACAATATACTAATAAACATTTTAAAAGTATATGCAGGATCCCAGAGTGTAGCATTTTGCTGTGATGCTATGGGAGAAATCCTAGGGAAATCATGCACGGATAGAACATATCTATGATTCTATGGTATTTCTGGAATCACACTTGTCCTATGATGCGATACACACTAGTTAGACAGTAACTTAGTGCATGTCTCCAACCCTATGTACAGTACTTAAAAAATGGCTCGCAAGCAATTACATTCACTTATTCCTTGGGGCCGCTCCAGAACCATATCACAGGAAAATTCATTCTGATGCAAGAAGCCAGAATAAAATGAATCTGAATGATCAAAATCACTGCCATCAACTTTAGCGCCTTTGCTAAAAGGCTACTGCCTAACCAAAGGCTACTGAACATGAATACTATACTCCTCACACTCCCCTACTGTATCCTCCCCACAGGAAACTGTCTAGCTATTCCTTAAAAGGAAAAACACAACTCTGATTTTTCTTGCTAATTAAATGCAGCATAATTAAACTAAATAAATTCATTGTTTAATTTACAATACACTAATTGAATCTTTAAATATACCACTTACACTACATGGAAAAGTAGGGGGCATTCAGCCATCTCAAGTGATAACTGAGAACCTGACATGATTTCCAGGAGTACAGAGACAATATGATTCATATGTAAGTATTTTTCCAATTATGTATCCAGGTTTTAGAACAGGAAGAGCATCTTCCTAACTGCTCATTGTACTGCAGTCACCCAAGCCTGACTCCAGAGCTTTCTTTGCAAAGAGGATAGGAAAAAGTGAGCAAGCTCTCTGAATATGCCTACAGACTCATCTTTTCTCATCTGATTACCAACAACAGAAAAGTTTAGTAACTTACAATTAATCATCACGTGCAGGCCACAAACTTCAGTGCCCACAGGTTTACAGACTGTTAAATTCAAATGACTATCAAAGTGCTGGGGTGTGCAAAACAACAGAGAGAAATAGATAAGATATTTATGAAATAGTCTGACTAGTAAGAGTGTGTGTGTGGAGTACAGTATTCAGGTTCAGTAGCTTTTTCTGGGGCAGCCCTATACCAACAGTACAGAAAAGAGATCTAGAGAGCGAGAAGGTAAATATCTTGCCAGGAGGGTGCTTTCAAAGGCACAAGTCCCACACAAAGGTAATAGCAGCAAGACGCAGGCCAGGGCAGCGAACCCAGGAAACCGCCGAGGGAGGGAAGTGGCGCTGGGACATCATCTCATCCCCAGGAGAGCGGAAGGCGGCGGGCGGGCAGGGCTAAGCGCACCGAGATCTGACTCCTGACAGGAGACGTCCCGCCGCCAGCGCTCCCCCCTGCCCGCAGGAACACGAGCCCTGCCCCACGCGGACCGCCCCGCACCGCAGCCCCCGACCCTCGGACGGGGGGTCCCCAGCCCCGGCGCCTCCCCTCCCCGCTCTCTGCCCCGGTCCCTCAGCGGCTCCTGCTCCCCGCGGGCCCCGCATCCCCTCACGGGAGCGTCCCCCAGCCTAGGACACCCGGCCCGGGCTCCATCCCTTCCCGTAAGGCCCCGGGCCGCCTCAGGCGGGCTCTGAGCCCCCGAGCCGCGCCGGCGGTGGGGAGCAGCAGCGTCCGGGCCCGGGGGAAGCAGCCCGGCTGGCCTCAGGGCAGGGGGCGCAGCGCCCGGCCTCCCCCGTCCCGGCCCCGGCCTTTCCTGCGCGCCCGCCCGCCCGCTCACCTGCTTTCTCGCTCGTGCCCGACAGGGCGGGGCCGCGCCGGGGCCGGGGCCGGGCTCCGTGCTCCGACCCCAGGGCTCAGGCCCAGCCCAGCAGGAGCGAGCGGCCGGGGCGTCCTGCTCCGACCCGCCGCCTCCTGCTGCTGCCGGCCGGGCTGGATCCGGCAGAGACACTGCGGCGGCCTGTAGGCTCCGCGGCGGCGGCGCAGCCGCCCTCCGCCGGGCCGGGAAGGGAAGAGACGGCCAGGCAGCCCGTCCGCACAGCGCGCCCTGCCGCCCGCCCGGGGCACGGCAGCGCCAGGGAGAGGCCCCGTGCGCAGGGGGCACTAACCCGGGGAGAGCCCCTGACACCGGGGATGGGGGGCACTAACCCGGGGAGAGCCCCTGACACCGGGGATGGGGGGGGACACTAACCTGGGGAGAGCCCCTGACACCGGGGATGGGGGGGGGCGCACTAACCCGGGGAGAGCCCCTGACACCGGGGATGGGGGGGGGCACTAACCCGGGCAGAGCCCCTGACACCCGGGGATGGGGGCACTAACCCGGGAGAGCCCTGACACCGGGGATGGGGGGACACTAACCTGGGAGAGCCCTGACACCGGGATGGGGGGACACTAACCCGGGGAGAGCCCCTGACACCAGGGATGGGGGGCACTAACCCGGGAAGAGCCCCTGGCACCGGGGATGGGGGGCACTCACCCGGGAAGAGCCCCTGGCATCCGGGGGCCACTAACCCGGGGAGAGCCCCTGGCATCCGGGGGCCACTAACCCGGGAAGAGCCCCTGACACCGGGGGGGGGGGGGGGTGCACTAGCCGGGGGAGAGCCCCTGACACCCGGGGAGAGCCCCTGACACCAGGCGGCCACTAACATGGGGAGAGCCCCTGACACCAGGGATGGGGGGTGCACTAGCCTGGGGAGAGCCCCTGACACCAGGGGGCCACTAACCTGGGGAGAGCCCCTGACACCAGGGGGGGCACTAACCTGGGGAGAGACACCCTAATGCCCTGGGAACACTAACCCAGGGAGAGCCCCCTGACGCCTGAGGGGCACTAACCTAGGGTAAGCCCCTGACACCCAGGGGGCACTAACTCTCTGAAAGCCACTAAGACCCAAGGACAGACCCCCTGACAGCTGGGGGGGTACTAAGCCAGAGTGAGCCCCTGACACCTGAGAGACCCCCAATACCCCAGCAACATTAACCTGGGGAGAGACCCCTGGTACCTAGAGGGCACTAAACCTTGACACCACGGAGAGCACCCCTAACACGCAGAGAGAGCACCCCTGACACCAGGGGGACGCTAACCTGGGGAGAGCCCCCCCCCCCCCCCCGGACATCTGGGCACAGTGGGCATTAACCTCAGGATAGACCTTTTGGGAAACAGGCACTAACTGCAACAAGAGGCCCCCTGACATCCAGAGGGCACTAATCCCAGGGAGAGACCCCTTGAGAACCAGGCTGGGGGTGTGTGTGCTGGGGAGAGACCCCTTGACAGCCAGGCACTAACCCCAGGGAGAGACCCCCTGACAATGGGTTAGGGAGGGATTAAACCCAGTAGAGACGCCCAAACACAGCTGTATGCAGAATTGCCAATCTCAATCATTCAAAAATCTTAAGGCCGGCCCTCAAAATTCATGAGATTTTAAACAAACATTGGGGTTTTTTTATTTACCTCCTGGTTTCTGAGCCTTTAGAATCACACGCTTCACGTTTTCCAGCTTCTCTCTCCAATCATGAGGGCTAGGTCGATTTACACCCACTAAGGGGCTGGGCAGTGACATCTAGGATATTCTGAAAAGTGAGATGTAATTTATTTTAAAAGAAACAGCCATGGCCCCATACATGGTGCCTTATACATAATAAATGGGGGGGACGGGGTGCTCTTTACATTCCATTTCAAAATTTTTATTCTTCATTCTGTCCAATGTTATTGCTTATGGGCCTAATTCCACTCTCAGTTTCAGCAGTATAAATGCAGAGTAATTCCATGGGCTTTGATAGTTACTCCAGATTTTTTTACTCCCCCAAGAATGGAACTTCACGTTGTCTCAGGGACACAATAAGGAACTCTATAAAGCAGGTGTAGCTGCCCCAAACCTGCAAAGCACTGAACACCTCCAGCAAAATGCTGAATCCCTCAGTTCCTGAAAGATTCGGTGGGAGCTGAAGATACGCTCCATCTTCCAGGCTTACGCTCCTAAGGTTCAATTCTGCTGTCATTGAAGTCAATGGAAAAATTCCAGTTAACTACAATGGGAGCAGGTCTGTAGTTTATGCAACTTCCTGCATATTTTAAGCTTTAATTAGGCAGTTGCACTGCCAGGAGACACCACAGAGCATTCAAATAACAGGTCACGCAGGCCTAAACCTTAACACATGTTGCACTCTCAGCTACACCAGTGTCAATTCAGAACAACTTCCCTGGATGTCAATGGAGTTTCTTTGAATTTACACAGATGCAAATGAAATCAGAATCTGCCTCTTTTTCCTCATGAGCAATAAGACTCCTTTGCTAGAACTGGATCTGCAATATCAACAGAAAACTAACTTGCCATAACACTTGGCTGTGTTAAGGCATCTAGACATTTCTTTACCAAATATCGTCATGCATGCACTCATTTTAATTTCTGTTCCGGAATCATAGTGACATCAATACGCCCTAGGATACAATCTTGACATGGAAGGAGAGAAACTCTGGTGTCCTCTAGTGGCAGTAACAGGATAATGTCACTGTATTCAAGGGAGGATGGCACCAGTTTGCACTGAAATTAATAGGATCCTATTTGAAGATTAACTTGCCTATGAGACGTGGGTAGAGACAAGCATTACGTAAGCACCTCCAACTTGATGACGATGCCAGGTATTATCAGTAAATAAATCTTATGGTTTTAGCCCATAGATGGTACTTCCTACTCACATATCAACTCAGGTATTTGGTACCTCGATATTTTTCTAGGCCTTGGTCACTTTTTAAAGGGACATAGCCAAGTTGTTTAGGCTCCACATTTCATGCACCTTGGTACAGTATATAGGAGGTACAGGCCCTGACTTTGCTGCTTTAAAAAAAACAACTGACCATGTGACAATTATATTTTTTTCAAATTGCTGCAAGTTCCATAAACAAAACCAGCCTCCACCTGAGCTTTGTGTTTGTATAAGGTCTACATCAATGGAGACAATATGTTTCATGCCCACTACTGCTCAGAATGAGACTTCTATGCCTGCTCCATGAGGAGACTCAGCCCCTGAGTGGGTTTTTTTGTTGTTTGTTTGTTCTTTGTTTAAAAATCAGAAATGATATTGGGACAGATTCCCTCCTGGTTTACATTGGTGTAAACAGAGAGCAACTCTATTAATTTCAGTGAAGTTATACTGCAGTTACACTGGTCACTAATGACAGAGCCCAGTCATGACCCCGAGAGCCATGTACAGAGGTTGGCAGGGGTGGGGGAGAACTGTCTTCAGTAGCTTCCCCCCAGATCACAGTGGGTGCTTCTCCAATCCTGACTCCTTCCCACCAGCCCTACAGAGCACAGGGTGTAGGGTAACAAATCCTGTATTATATTTTATAGCCCCCTCTCTGTGGTGAAGATTCTCCCCCACATAAAGATCCTTGGGCAGCTGCCAGCTGGGGGAACCTTGTCATTAGCCCTGCTGAGCTGTGTGGACTCTGCAGGGCTATAGGAATAAGAAGTAATGAACACATAGTGTAGTCAGTACTGTAAGCAGATCTGACTGTGAATACACAGAGGCTATTCTGATATGGTCACTTTTCAGAGTAGGGTAAGGTGAGAGACAGAGTGATAATGGGTAATATAGGAGCAGAGCAGTTACTGCATAGGGTGTTTTTCAGTAAGTATCAGTAACTCTCTTTGATTTAAAAGGACCTGTTCTGCCCTGGATAGACATGTGCTGATCCCACTGCCTTCAATGAAAGCTACTGTCTGTGTTGTGCATACCACAGCAGAATGTGACTCACAGGAGTAAGCTGTGCAAAAGTTGGGGGAGAGGAAATGGGGATGACAGATCCCATTCAGACTTGCACTTGTTGAGGCAATGCCAGAGCCCCCTCCATTTGGTCAATCCAAGGTTTTAAGTGTGCTGCCTTTTGAGGCAGCGAGGATTCTTCAGGAAGAGGAAGGAGAATAAGGAGCATGTCCCAGGGGGCTCATGGAGCTGACGCCGGTGCCCTGCTGTGCTACTATTCAGAATAGCGTATTGACTCAAGTCATCTATGTATCAGAGACTTGCAATAGAGACTAACAGCATCAGTTCATAAAACAACCTGGGGCTGGTCTCTCTGGAGATCCCTTCTTCATCGGGAGAAGCACACAGGAAGCAAACCCTTCAGGAACATCTTTGCTGGCTGTCATAGGCCTTCAGAGCCACCCCAACTGAATCTGCTTCATGCTTGTCTGTCTATAATGACAACCACTAAGGAAAGTTAATAGACAATAAACCTTACCCCCTCAAGGTCATCTCCTGAAACGATTCATTTAACTTTACATCTGACCCACTGAGCAAGGGAAATTGCACAAGAAATATGAAAGCAATGAGAATTTAGAAAGAGCACTGCTGCTCTCTAGTGAGCATATAGTGTACTAATGCTTAAAGTATTAATTGACAATTGTCACACACTCAGCTACATCTGCTGTTCTGTCTTGCATTCTAGAATAATGCTGCTGCCTCTCCTAGTGCCTGCTGAAAGGTATTGAGAACACCTTAGGGTGACCAGACAGCAAATGTGAAAAATCGAGACGGGGGTGGGGGCAATAGGAGCCTATATAAGAAAAAGACCCACAAATCAGGACTGTCCCTATAAAAATCGGGACATCTGGTCACCCTAGAACACCTGCTAATCTGCTGTGGAAAGGACAATGTGGAGAGGAGGCTCCCTGAAGACAGCTGCCCAAATTGGTCGTAGCAGGAGCACTAGAATACAGTAACTGGAATTGTACAGTCAAATACAATCCTAGGCAGACTTAGGTAGCTGCAATGTTCCCAGCCTCTCATGATTACTGCAGAAGCAAGGACTCTCACCAGAGGGCCTACAGGAGCAGGCCAGCCACAGAGAAGAGACTGGCAGAATCTGCAAAGAACAAATTACCAGTAGCTGTAATCACAACTTGATTAGGAAACAAACAGATCCATACAAAAACCTTATATGGTGGGCATAAGCACCCAAGAGCCCAATTACCACTAGCTGACATGATTGTACCATGCCAGCAATAGTTTACAAGATACAAAGCTTCCCAACCAGTATGAAATGGAAAACTTTCATTAGCTGAAAAGAAGACTGAAGACAAGAGGCCAAATCCTCATCCAATGTTAATCAGCATAGCTCCTTTGACTTCATTGAAGGTATTCCAATTAATACCAGCCATGGATCTGCCTAAAAATGTTAGACAATTATAGTGGGTTCATCTGTTTATCGGTTACTTTTTGATACTTTATAAGTTAAGGATTGATCTGAGCAGCCTTCCACATTTGATTGTTTGATATGAATGATCCATAACTACCATACCATACAATGATCCATAATGATCCATACAACTACCTTCCAAATCAGACACCCAGAGAAGCAAAATCTACACCTTGTGAGGAGAGAGTGGATTCTACTAGACATGTGGGATCCAGAGTTGAATGGTCACTATGTGCCACGTTCACTAGAACTAAATTCTTCTGTGTGTAGGATATTACACACACACACACACACACACACCAGGAGGCTCTGATAACATCAGAGTAAGCATGACAAAGGGGGCACAGAAATGGGTTTGTGTGTATAAATGCCCATTTTCCATGTGAGAATTCTAGGTTCCCCAGGACAAGTAACATGCTCATGTTTTTGTAGATGCTCTTTGTTAGGCAGACAACTAAATCATTTCTCTAATCCTGAGTGAGAATAATGGAAAGTGGTCGCATTTTTCTGCTGAATGTTGGAAACAATCAGTTACCCAGAAAGATCTCTCCATCTGCCAAGACACAGAGATTTTTTATATCCTTCCAAAAGTGCATCCTCTGAAAAGTTTGCCTTGAGCAACTGGAGAGTCTCAGATGGTCTCAGCACCCTGAAATGCATGTGTCATTTTAGTGAGTTTGTCTGTATTGTGTTTTACAGAGCTGGTGATACAAGGTTTTAATTAGCAACAGCATAAAACAAGAAAAATATATTTTTATATGAATAAGAAGCCCTGAACCCTCTCTGCCTCTTTGACCCTAGTAAGTTTCCTTCTTAGAGTCAAACCCACTGAGTAGCTGAGCTTGGTGCAGGGGCAGAGGGATGGAATCCATTGGAATCTTGTGCTCCCAGCCGCAAACCCCTTTGCAAACTGAGGCAGAAGGGCCCAGATCCTGTTTAGACCCCTAACTGCCACTGAAATCAAATTGAGTTAGGGGCTTAAATACCTCTGAGGAATGGGGCCAAGGATCCTGCTGTCTCCCTCCCCCACACACCATATGCTGGCAACCAGGCAGTGTGTAGGAGGAGGAAGCCAAATGACTCTATTGTAGGGAGGTGAGGAACTGTGGCAGGGTCTGGAGAAGGGGGAAGAAGCCATGAGGGGAAAGGGGCATTAGGAGCCAGAGCTGGGTGGAGGGGGCCAGCCAGAGGCAGGAGCAGAGAGGTGGAAAAGACAGGGAGTCTAAAAAGGTTGGGAGAGGGGCAAGGGCCATGGAGGTTGGGCCAATAGAAGCAAGGGGAGGGTCAGCAGCGGATGCAGGAGTCAGGGTATAGGATAGGCACAGGGTGGAACAGGGACAAAAGTCAGGAAAGGGGGATGGGCAGGAGCAGAAGGGGACAAAAGTGAAGGTGGGGTTGGGCAGGGGCAGAAGGGTCTGTAGCCACTGGAGCACTAGCCCTGTGGGAAAAGTAGCATGTGATCATGTAAGTAAAGACTGTATCTTAATGCATGTGGACAAGGGGGTTGGATTAAGAATGCACAGGCAACCTTAACTCTGGCCCTGCCTGACTTCCAAAGGCTTGACTTTGTAACCTTAACAATGTTCTTTTAATGTAATTATCGATATTTGTCTAGAGACCCCAACTGCAACCTGGGGCCCACTGAGCTAGGTGCTGTACGAATACATAGTGTGAGACAGTCCCTGCTCTGAACAGCTGACAATCTAAATAGACAATGCAAAGGGTGGGAGGAGAGACAAAGGCCCAGAGCAATTAAATGACTCATAGAAGATCACAAAGCAGGTCAGTGGTAGAACCGGGCTAAGCACCCAGCTCTCCTGACCCCCAGCCTTATCCCCCTTCCTGTGGGCCACACTGCCTCTAGTGAACACACTGATATATCTTCTCAAAAGGAGAATTTTGTGCTGTTTTCCTTACACTGGATCAAGCTCCGTAGTTCTTACTCCACCAAATCTACCATGAAGCCAAGGGGAATTTCCCCTGAGTAAGCACAGCAGGATGTGGGTTAATAATTGACAGGACTGACTTTATATTGGGTCTTTTTGACATCAATATGGTTGATGCCTCTAGAGGGCAGCATAGTATGACATATTGGAACAAAGAGGGCCAAACTCTGCTCTTACACCCATGCCAACCTATTGAGGTCAGTGGGGCTGTTTGGGCATGCGAGTAGAACTGAGCCACATTCAGTTAACCCCTTTGCTGTGTGCAGAAGAACCACAAAGTATCCACTTGCATTTCACTGTCTAATGACTGGCTTTGATTTAACATCTCTACTCTGAAAAATGGTGTGCGCGCGTGTGTGTGTGTGTGTGCGTGTGTGCGTGTGTGTGTGTGTGCGTGTGTGTGTGTGTGTGTGTGCGTGTGTGTGTGTGCGTGTGTGTGTGTGCGTGTGTGTGTGTGCGTGTGTGTGCGCGCAGAGACATCTTTGCTGACTTTTGAGGAGCCAACTTGAGTTTGGATGATGTTTTCCCTCTCTAACCCTGCAGATCCAACAGAGCTCTGGGAGCAGGAACTGGAATCTATTCTAGCTGTCCACATTCAACTCAATTGTTAGCTAAATTCCAAACGCAGAATAGTAGAGAGCCAAGGTGGGTGAGGTAATATCTTTTATTGGACCAACTTCTGTTGGTTGAGAGAGAATCTTTTCAGCCACATAAAGCTCTTCTTCAGGTCTGGGAAAGGAACTTCCGGCCTCACGCAAAATGGCCCAATAAAAGATATTACCTCATGCCCTTTTCTCTCTAATATCTTGGGACCGACACGGCTACAACTACACTGCATTCAGCAAATGCTGGATAGGTCAGTTACACCCATGCAACTATAGTACTAGAGAATAGAGTCACACAGGGGTGAGGGCAAAATTGTTCCACCTAATCTGTATTACTGGTGCTGATGTGTGAGAGCAGAGAAGAACCCAGCTTGCCTCTCAGCTTCAAGGTTGAATCTGAAGAGCAGGAAGAAATGAAACAAGTTAGAAAACCAAGTAAACATGGGGCCCTGCAACCCCATTGTTACAGTTAATTTTCAGAGGGGAGTTGTACTTTAAACTGGGAAGATTCCAATGAGTACAGAGAATGCAACTCCCTTCTTGTTCAAAGGGAAAAGAGTCTGGCTGTGGACATGCAGGGCCCAGTCCTGACTCTGAGAAGGCTGCGCTGCATCACTCTGGCAGCATGAACAGCCTGAAGGCTGCCCCAATTGGGCAACTGGAGATTCCCTACTTTACCCGCTAACTCACATGCACGGTGTATGTTGGGGAGAATATAGGGAGAAGGTGACATGGCTGGAGCTCACGCTGCTCTGGCAATCCAGGGGAAGCACGACAACCCCTTGAGGGCCTTTACAAATGTGAATCAATTAGAGCAGCCCTGAGGCTGCTCTGACTTATGCAGTACAGTGAAGTGGCCCTATGGCAAATAGTCATCTCTCCCCCTTTTCCTCAGGTCCTCCACTGAATACATCTTGACTGGACCCAACAATTAAGACCTGATAATTTATAGACACAATCTGAGTGGCTGGTTGGACCTTTTCTGACTGGTGCATAACTGAGACTCATTAACATTAGGAATGAGGCGAAATCCCTGCACTCATGATGATAAATGGGTGGACAAGGGGAAGCTAAAGGAAAGATAAAGATAATGAAGGCAGCCTCTGGGGACAGAGGAGTGAAAAGAGGCAGGCATATATGCATGACAGCGCTGAATAAGGAGTAGCAGTTTTTGGGTTAAGAGGGGAGCGGGGGTCCAGTGGTTAGGGCACTCATCTGGGTCTCAGGAGACTGGGTCCAACTCCCTATTCTGCCACAAACTTTCTGTGTGACTTTGGGCAAGTCACTTAGTCTCTCTGCACCTGAAGTTCCTCACATGTGAAATGGGGATAATGGCACGTCCCAACTGCTGAAGGGTGTTGGCCTCTCAATTTTTCATATATTCCTCTTCCCCTCAGATGCTATGGCAAGGGGATCCATACAAACACCTAAGACAGATCTGTAGTGCTTTCCGACACTTTGAACCCATTTCCCAGGGCAAAAGTGAAACTGTCCAATATTCTACCTTAATTTTGGTAAAAGAAAGTAAATAGAAAGTAGCTCTTGGGCTGCAAATTGCTGAAGAAAGAGCAGATGACAACCAGGGGGACGGGAGAAGGGAAGAGAGTACCAAATAATCCAGGGACTACTAAAAAAGAACTACAGAAGATTAGAAACATTTGGCACTTAGCTAAGTCCAAATAGGAAAGGGGTGTTAGTAGCAGGGAACCTCTTATCTTATCCTTTTATTGAGAACTACTTTTCACAGGTGAAGGATACACTGTATAAACAAGTTTAAAAAAAGTGAAGTAGGACATGAAGGAGCCATATTCTAACTGCAATTCAGCATGCCAGAGATGCTTTAGTCAGCTGCTGGTGCACTTCCTTTGTGGTCAAAAGCAGTCAGCCTTTGTCCTTTATACCTCAAAATGCAACCAAGGCACGTGCCAATAGCTCACCCTCTTGTGGCTTATTGATATAGTGGCAGTTTGTTCAATAAAGCTCCTTACTGCATCTTCAGGTCATATCTGCTGACTTTACTGACCAAAATATGTCTATTTTTGCTAGCCTTGAAAGGCCAATACAGCTACAACTAAGCTTACTGGAGTCTGTTCTGACTGGTGCACTGTCAGCTATGTTCTGGCTCTGGGATCTCTATTGCTGACATTAGAAAAGGTGAAAAGACTGAGCCCATCTTGGTTCTCAGATCCCAGGCAACATGTAGTGTTGGCCGTTCCTTTTGACTTGTAAATTCTAAGTGCACTTTTCCTGGGATGCAGATGGTTGCGGAGTCCATCCCTTGAGGCTGGGACACCTCTTTCTCAAGGTCACTCAAAGAAACCATAAGGGCAGTACATTTAGAACAAAGGGAAGCATTGTCACACACCAAGACGAATGGTCAACCCGTGGGGTTCTGCATCACGGAGGCCGTCAATGCAGTCACTAGCTAGGTTTTTAAAACAGGCTGGATAATTTTGCAGGACTATTGACAAAGGTGGCTGCTTCAAAGTGACCAGCGCTTGTCCTGTTTTTCAGTGATCGATGCAAACCTCCCAGTGGGACAGAAAGAGAAGTAATGGAAGAGACAACCCAGAGGAAATAGTAATAAACTGAATTTGTCTACCTACTTTCAGATGTCACCAGCCTCCACTAATAACCTCTGAGTTAGGCAAATAGACAATCTAAGAGCCACCAAATTTCATGCTTGAGGTTATTGGTTGACCTCCGCAGGGGATCAGGAAGGAATTTGCCCTATATGAAGCATTGCACAATTGGCCAGGTGTACTATGTGAAGGATTTTTCCTTCTTCTGAAGCATGAGGTATTGGCCACTACTGGAGGCAGGACACCAAGGATGATAGAGCAATACCTGTATGGCAAATCCTTTGTTCTGATCAGGAATTGTTTTGTAGTAGAAATGGGCCTGAATGAAAAAAATGGATGCAAACACCCTGGAACTCTGAGGAATTTTGGGTCCAGAACTGGATCAGAACTACGCAGCTGAGGCCCATCTCTAGTTTATAGTCCCACAGGCACCTTCCATGAAGACAGACAAGTTGCTTTGTGTATTATTGGGTTATTCCCGAGGGTGAGAGGTTGATATAGTGACAAGTACAGCACAGCACATCAGATGCTGGGTATACACCCCCCCCACGGAGCTATAGCTGGGGCTAGATGAAGAGCTCTCTGCTAATCCAAGTCAGCACAGAAATAGCAGATTTGGACTGCTCAGACTAAACTGGAAACAAAAATGTTCAGGCTTGGCTCTTCCCAGTATAAAACCATATGTCTTGGTGGCACTTCTGCAAAAGGTGTTTCATCCTCCTCATTTCTCGGCAAACACTCTGCCAGCCCAGCCATGCCATGAACAGATCTAGAGGAGCTGGAAGCTCAAATGCAGGAGCCTTATATCAGAGAGGGCCCAAACTGTGCATGCCCCCAAAATGTCTTTTATACTAGAAAGCCTGTTCTGCTGCTGTAGTGAGTCCAATGGAGGTGATGTAGCCAACAGGAGGAGTATATGCATATCAGGGGGCAAAAGCCTCGGGATGGTTCTCGCAGGTCCCAGCCACACAAACAGTGAATGGCATATGTCGCATTCTCTGTTCTTGTTTTTGTCCTTCCTTTTGGCTCACACTAGCTTCTCGCTCCTCTCCAGAAGTGGAGTTGAACGCAAATTCCAAGACCATGAGAAACCATCTTGCTGCCTCTGTCTGGAAGTTGGAAGGGACTTTTTGGATCATTACAAAGCACTTTCTGACAACAAAGCTATACCTCTGTTACAACTTTCCCTGGTATTCATGTGCACAGGGAGAGCCCAGCTTTTATTCCAGGTCACTGTCCATGGTCAAGAGATACCACCCCACACCCACACTACAAGGCAGACAGGAGATGAAGGTGACCTTGGCTCTCTCTGCAGAAAGGAAAGGAGTGAAACCAAAACAAAATGGGAAATCAAAATCAATATTCCAAAGTCAAATAATAAAAATTGTGTTATGGAAACAGAGGTCACCCAGAGAGAAACGTTATCAGACATGACAGCACTGCTCTCTGATTTCTTCTCTCTCTCTCTCTGCCAATCCCAGGCAGGGAGACCTTGTTCCAAAGCCAAAAATGTCATCCATCCACAATACAGAACCACCACATGGTTTGGCATGATTGACAGCAGAGGCACAGACGTGGAGTGAGGGGGACAGCATTGAGATACACAGGCATAGCTGTGAGGTGCTCTGGTTTGGGATAACATGGGGTGTTGCAGGGCAGGAATGAGCTATACTGGCAGAGCTGCTTGGGGAAGCCAGAACTGAATAACAGGGGCTAGTGCAGGAGACGACTGAGCTGCACCGAAGACAGCAAGAGAGAAAAGGTCTGAAGCTTATGAAATGCAGCACTCTCTCTGAATAGTGAGTAGCACCAGCACAGAGAATGAACAATGACGGGAGAGAAGAGCAGTGCTTCTTCATGAAGGATAATCACATTCAATAAAAAAGTTACCCTTGGGCAAATGAACCACTCAGTGCCTCAGTTTCCCCTTTGTAAAATGGGGGGGGGGGTAATAATAGTGACCTACTTTGCAGGGGGCTGAGGGTTAATTAGTGACTCTGATCATCTGAGGAAGTGCACATTGAGCAGTTAAAATGTGTCCTGATGTGGGCCTTCCAAACTGCATGCAGGTTCCTTAAGAAGGGACTGGCCGTCTCCTACTCTGATTCCATTGTGCAAGTTCCAGCTTGCATACATTTCAGACAACATTGTAAATGTGGGGCACGTAGCCCTGATAATGATACAAACGTCAAGCCATTATTTCTCAGCCCAGAGCACTTCTTCTCGTCTTCAAGCCAGCAGTAATGGGTTGTTTTGTGTGGTTTTTCCTTTTTTCAACCTGACCTTGTGTTTCTGTCTGGGAATTTGTTAGATTTTTATTCAAAGTTAGCAGCAGGGAGATAAACTCTCAGTAAAGTCCATTTGTCAACACAGATTTCCTTCCTTAGCAAGCAGACAATGGAAAGGCAAAAACAATGCTCTGGATGGACAAAGGAATTCCAGCACTGTGGAGACTGCAGAGGCTACTCTCTCTGCCCTGCAGAGGCCCTAGGGGTGGCCTTCAGCCCCATAAAAAGTTAATCTTGTTGTCAAATTTATTTCTGTCTATTTGAAGAATCCCCACTGAGTCCAGCTGGAAGCCTGGGGATTGTTTGGCTTTCCCCTGCCTTAGAAATTGCCTCTGGACTGCCCTGTCCCTGGCTTCATTGTTTCATTTCCCTTCAGAAATAAGCTCCATTTTCACGGGGCTCATTATCACTCTGTAACTTGAGGATGGCTTCAGAGGCTGTTGGACAGCCCTTGTCTGTGTCTGAGCCACAGTGTGCAACTAGGAGCTCAGGGGGGCGGGGGAATTTAAAGGGCAGGCAGAAGGGTTGTAATTTAGGTCAAGAGTCTCCGTCTTGCCTGAGCCAACAAGGAAACTCCAGGGTGTTGGAGGGAAGCACAAAGCCCATTGGGCTGAATTCTCCTCTCCATCATTCATTTTGCTTCCACCAGAGCAGACTCTAGCACAAGGCCCCAACAGTAGCAAGTCCAAAGACAAAGCAGCACTATTAAGCCCCCACAATCCCCATTCCCCAGGTATTCACAGCTGGCCAACATCCCCCATAGTCAGGCAGCACTGTCTAGGGAGAGGATAGTGGATAAAGTAAACAAGATAGTGGATAAAGTAAAACCAGGAAATATGATGGGCAATGGATCGATGCCCACTGAGCCAGATCCTGAGCTGGTGTAAGTTTATTTAGACTTGCAAGAGACTTGTTAAAAGGCTTTTTGTACAATCAGAAAAGTTGATCCTCAGCTGGTGTAAACTGGCATCAATCCATTGGCCTTTATAGATTTATTTACTCCAACTCAGGGTCTGGCTTCGGTTATTTGGAATTACCTACCGCCACCCACCCCCCTACCCCCCAAAAACAAAACAAAACGCAACAAAACAAAAACAACTTTGACAAAGCCCCTAACAAGAAACAGTTGAAGAAAGTAAGAGTGTATGTACACTGGAACTGGAGATGTGACTGCAGCTTCGATAGATATACCTATGCTAGTGCAACTAAAAATACCAGTGAAGCTGTGGCATCATAGACTCTGGTATGGGTTAGCATTATGAATACATACCCAGGGTCCCGAGCCATCACGTACGGCCCATGCTAATGCATATGCCACCATATTTTCATTGCTATTTGTAGCTTAAAGCTGTCACAGGTATGCCTACCTGTGACAAGTTGGGACTCACCACCGCAGCACCTCCTACTGGTTGTCTCCAGGAATTAGCTCAGTCCAGTGGAGTGCCCTCTCCTGGTGGTGTCCCGCCCGTTGTCTCGCCCTTGGTTGGCGTCTGAGCCCGCGTTGCTCCCCAGTTCACGGCATCCTCTTCCGGACCACTGCCCTCTGGCAGTGCCCCTCAGTCCATCCACACACCCTTCCGGGGGTGGGGTGGGGGGGGGGTGTTGATCAGTAGTCTTTCTACGACCCAGCCACCATGTCCAACCACGCATCCCAAAGTCTAATCCCTCCTATCAGGGATCTGGTATAGTCTACGATGGCTGCTCCCCACAGCCAATGGCCGGGTGTACTGCAAGGGGCGAAGGGTGGGGGGACCCAGGCTCGTCCTCTACTCTGGGTCCCGGCCCAGGGACCCTCTGGCCACAGCCTCGCTATCCTCCTTCTCTCCCCTCATCTGTCCACTTCCCTGGGCTGCTTCCCCTATGACCCCTTGCACCCGCTAGGCCCTTCCCATCAGGGCCTGCAGCCTGGCAGGCTACGGGCTAGACAGAGCTCCCTTCTGCTCCCTGAGCCTGGCCAGCACTGCACTGTCCATGGTGCTAGTCTCCCAGCTCTGGAGATAGACCTTCCCCTGTCAAAGGCCTGGGACAGACTGCCTGCTCCCTTCCTGGGCAGCCTTTATATAGGGCCAAGCTGAGCCCTGATTGGCTGTCTCCAATCTTGGCTCCGATTGGCTCCCAACAAGACCTTTTCTAATTGGCGACTCATCTGCGCAGGTGCACTGGCCTGCTGCAGCCCACACTCTCAGGGAGTGGGGCAGCCACCCCACTACACTATCTAAGCTGCAAGTACACTTCAGATTGCAGTGTATACCTTAAGAGTGATGGGTGACAGGAAAATCTCTGTCAAGGATTGGAAACTGGGTAGAAGAACAAAGTAGGCCAAATAAATGCTCAATTCTCATCATGGAAGGGAGTTCATAGCAAGGTGTTCTGAGGACCATTGTTGTTTAGTCTGTTTATCAAAGGTCTGGGAAAGATGAGCAAACAGCATAGTGGATGGCACAAAATTATTTCAATGAATGAAGACTAGAGAATATAGAGCAATTCTGGGGGACCTAAAAAAAGATAAGTGACTAGGCAACATGATGGCAGATACAATTCACAGTAGATACACAATGCACACTGGAAGGAACCATTTGAATTATTCCTACACATTGATGGGATCTAAATTAACTGCAATGATTCAGGAAAACAAATCTAGGCATAACTGTGGACCGCTCAATGAAAACGTCAATGCAATATGCAGTGGTTACAAAAAAATCCCCCAAAATATTAGGGTGGATAACATAAGGCATAGAAAATAATGCTTAAAATATTTTCATGCCATTGTATACTTCACCTTTAACAGCAGTATAAGGACTGAAGGCTCTAGGATGAGCGACACTTCCACCTCACCACTCAGGAGACAGGCAAACCAGCACCCAACAATTATTCGAGGGTTAGCCACCTTAGGAAGTACCACCCGAAGAGACCAGAGTGACAGAACCCTGCAGTCACCTGATTGGTCCACACCACCTAAACCAAGAAGTTGCCCTAGGGAGCTGTCTGAGCAACAATGCAGACTTTGGCTTGCTACTGTCACAGATCTCGTTTTTCACCCTGTCTTGCTCCTGGCCCATTTGATGTTGGGACCCATCTCCTGACTCAGCTTGGTAACTAGTCTCTACTTCTGCCTTCAACTCCGGCGCAGCAGATGCTATTGGCCCAACCACCTACACCTCAGCCATTAGAAATTGATTAATTTCTGGTCACCCCAAGAAATGGAGGTCTGCTGTGTCCTTGAGGACACAGCAGAAATGGAGAAGAAGGTCTACAGAAGTGCAGCAAAAATGATCTATAATCCGTGATGATAGATTAAAAATATTAGGACTAGTTAGGGGATGACTAAAAGGGAATGGGATAGAGATGAAGAATGAGGACATGACAGAGGCATTTAAAATAACGAGTGATGCAGAGACAGGCATGTTGATTTACCCTTTTTCATAATACCAGAACAAGGGACATTCAAGTAAATTAGAAGGCAATACATTTAAAACTGGTAACAGGAAATGCTCTTTTTACAGAATGTGTATTTAACCTATGGAACTCACTGTCATAAGGTATCATCGAGGCCAGGAACTTAGTAGGATCTGTAAAAGGAATGGACTTATACACTAATAATACAAATATCCTCTGTGGCTACATTAAACATGATACAAACCTTCATACTGTCCATTATGGGGATTTTACACCTTTTTTGAAGTCTCTAATGCTGGTCACTGTTGGAGATATGACATGGGACTAGGTAGAACAAACGTCAAATGGTAATTCCTGTGTTTGTACGTTAGCTAACCAAGACTGCCCTACTGTCCAACAGGGAGAAGGCTGGCTCAGTTAAAGTTCATCGGGAATAATAATAAGAGAAACATGAACTTGATTTCAGTGTCTGCCTGGAGTGAACTCTGTCTGTGTCCTCGATGGATGGGGCTGCATCCTTAGAATATGTTTCAGGGCCTATAAAAATCTACATTCAACAACAACACTTGGCATTTATATAGTGTCCTTCATCCACAGATCTCATAGCTCTTTACAAAGGTAATTAAATATAATTGTGTCCGATTTACACCTGGGGAAACTGAAACAGAGAGATGAACTGAATTGCCCAAGATCACAAACATTGGTGGAAGAGCTCAGATGAGATCCCAGGTCTCCTGACTGCGCTCGTCTCCTATCTACTCGAACCAGTTGCCTTCCTCAGGGCACACATCTTCCCCAATAAGAGGTACATGAGTATCAGATCTGGAGAAAGGAAAAAGTCCTTTGAAATCAGGACAGGGGGCTGCTCCATGCACAGTCCAGCCTGGAGAGCCTGTCCCTCTAGTATCTTTGTCCCAACATCCAAAACACATCAACCATCACACACACATTATGCTCTGGATCTATGAACTGCACAGTATCTGACAGGTGAGGCAGTGGTGTTTGGGGGCGGGGGGTGTGCTGGCAGCTGCTCTTCCCTTCTTTACGGTAGGGGAGGAGATGGAGGGAACGGTTAGCTCTGGCTCCAGATGACAGAAATAACTGGAACAGCAGGGACCACCCACTCCACCTGCTTCTGGTTTGTTAAGAGGGTTTTGCTGGTTTGCTGTGCGGGACTAAAGAATGAGATTATACAGGAGCCTGTCAGGAGGCCAATGACATTTATAAAATATTAATCCTCACAGCGTGTCACTCATCAGCAGGTTTGATAGTTGTTCTGTGCTGGCTCCCATGGTCTCTTGCCTCCGTGCCGTTCAGGAGCAGTTTTGTGATGCTTCAGGGGCTTGTTGGATTTTTATTTTTTTTCCTTGTCACTTTTTGTAACAGGAATTTGCTCTCCTCTGCCCCATCCCCAATCTTTCCTCCAGGGTTTACTGCTTCAGCTGCTTTAATCATCTGTTTCCTTCTGTTTTCCCCCAAGACCCTCCTCCTGCTTTCCCCAGACACGACCCCAAGTGCCTTCCAACCCTTTGCTGCTCAGCTCCATTTCATCTTTAAATGAGGCTTGAAAGATCCTTTATTGGGGAAGGGGGGGGGGGAACATATATTCTGCCTCCATATTTATGTTCCCTCCCCTCCCTGAAACACCCACATTTTTAATTTTAAAAGCATCCAACCAATATGGCCTGAATACCTTTAAAATCACTTAGACTCAGTCCAAGTGTTCTACATGTTGGTCTTGGGGTGGGTGGAAGAAAAGCAAGCACCAACTTCAGTAGTTAATCTGCCCTCAGGGAAGAGAAAAGCAGCAACTACATCTTTAAACCAAAGATTAGCTGCATTCCCCCCGCCCTCCCCCAACCTTCTCTCTCTCTCTCTCTCTCTCCTTTTAAAGGGAACTTGTCAAGGTTTCCATCAATAATAGATAATGGTGCATCATTCTGGCAGGTTCCACCCTGAGGCTGTTTTGATATTTTCCAGAGAATTTGTCAGCAATCTTACTGCAAAGGAGGGGAGGGGGAGAGGTGGGGTGAGAGAAGAGGCCTCATTAATTTTTCGTCATTTGCATTCCTCTTGTTAAATAATGTATTGATTGCTCTCTCGCTCTCTCTTTTAATTCCCCGTCTTTTGCTGCATCTCGCGTACAACGGTCCTTGCTCCATGACAGACGAGTTTGTCAGAGACATCAGACAGCTCACGCTCCACCTGAAAGTGCTGGGATGTCTCAATGTGACCCCCATGGCTGTCTCCAGGATTGTTACATGGTCTATACAAGCTTTCTACAATTGCTTCTCTAAGATGGCTGCAGTGGGCTAAGGCCATCTGGTCTGGGCACTCTGTTTCCAGCTGGCTTTTGAGCCAACTATGGCCTGCATCCTCACCATGCCAGAGCAACTTCAGCTTTCACTGTAGGTTCAATCCAAAGCAGCATGGCACAGGGAAGACAGGCCATTCTCCAGGCATCATTGGAAGGACGGATCTTAGAAGCGGAACTAGCATGAGGATCCCACCTCCATCACAGGCCAGTATTCCCCCTGCACATACATATGAACACATGAGATGCAGTTTTTCAGATGAGACTAAAAGCGGAGGTCCACTTGTAATAATTAAAAATCCCATAGCACTTTTCATATGACTAAGAGGTCTCAGTGCCAGTATCCTGGCCAAATTCCACTCTGTTCCATAAACTCCCCATACAGTTTCTATTGGGTATGGCATGCACTTCCTGTCCTCCATCTTTGCACAGTGTGTCTGTGCACTGTTCAACAGCTGCCTCCTTCGGCTTCAGCAGTGGCTGCATTTCAGTGGCAGGTGGAGAAATTTCCTGTTATTGTTTGTTCAGAACTCTCCCTAGATTATTTGTTGAGAAATTCTTCAAATAGGACTGGAGGGAAAATTTTCCTTCATACCCAAATAGATGCCACAAGCCAAAGATTTCCAAATGTTTTTCAGGTCATAAAAGATGCCATCATGCTGCTCCCAATAGCCACCTGGCCCTGTCCATTAGCCAAATGATGCTGGCCAACTCACCCCATCCCATGTGAAACTGACTTGTGTTGGCATAAATTAAAGCCAGAAAAATCAACAGCAGTGAGGCCAGACAAGATGGAACAACCAGGATGACAACTTGGTTCTTCACAGCAAATCCCACAAGTGATTACAGAACAATGACACCCCGCTCCCCACTCACTGCTGGACGCCCCTCAGACATGCATGCTGCCCATTTAAATGGATACACCCTGAAAAGCCAGCATGAGTCAGATTTATGAAGCAACAGTGAAGTGGGGAGACAACTGGAGGATGACAAATGGCTAACTGCACACATCTCTTAAAATCAAATGAGCAACACCGTTGAAATTTGATGGGATTTAGATGCTTAGCTCCTATTAAGTTGAGTGGGAACTGCACCTCTAAACCCCCTAGGTGGCTTTAAAAACTTCAGTCCAAATTCTTATGAAGCCAAAAAACCAGCTCTATGGAGTCGCCAGCTGAACTAAACAAGACTTCACACAAGATTAGGGTTTTGCTCCTCTTAGCGCAGCTGGCTTCCTCTTTAATTAATGAATACTTAATTACATAGTTAATATTTGAATATTCCCTTTAAAATATGATTTAATGGAGTTCCCACCAGTTATTTGTTTTGTGTGACTTGTTTATCTTCCTTTTTTATTTCTCATTTCTCCTCCCACTCCAATCCTTGTAGTTACTTGCTGATCTTTGCAACTGAATATTAGCAATTGGGCTTCCAGCCCAAATCGAATCTAGCCTTTGAGTGTGACATGCATCACCAAAGGTGATAATGTGTGTTATTAGCACTCTGGTGTTTCACTGCATATATACAACCTCTGTGAGAGATCAAGGTGAAATGAGATGCTGCAAGGGAGTCTGTGGGGAAGGGGGGAGAAGTGAACTAATGTAGCATGCGGGAAGAATAAGAGAAGTCACCGACAGCAGTGAAGAGGGGGTGTTGGGTACAAAGGGGTGGCTTTATCCAAGAGCTTTTTCTTTGCTGAAAGAAGTAGTAGCATCGCTAGCTGGAGAAGTACTGAGCTCTGATTTTCCCTGGTAATCTGAATCTCTCCATTAGTATTCCCACTTTGTCTAGGTCAGGGGTTCTCAATCTTCAGCAATAACAGTGCAGCAATAACAGCCCTGCACTCTGTCATGAGTTCAGGAGACTCAAAGAGGTAGATGGTTTCAGAGGGGGTGGGGGATGTTAGAACCCAGTGTGGAGTTTGTCTTCAGCTGAGACCCAGGAACATGCAATCAGAGACCCTGCTTGGGTGCTTAAGAAGGGTCCCTTGGACTAGAAACCTACCTAATGAGCCACATTGTCAAAAAGAACTAAGAGGGAATGAGGGAAATCAATAATGGGACAGGGAAAAATCACAGGCTGCGAACTAGAAGTGGACTGCCTCAAAACACTGGGGCTGAGATAAGAGTCATGGGTGGCTGGTGGACAGTATTTTTCTTTGTTTTATACCATGGCCATCACAATACAGAGAGGGTGGATTTGTCCAGGGAGATCCTGAATTAAAGCAACTTTCCCATGCTACACTCTCCTCCTCTCCAGATGGCCCTCCTGCCTCCCTACTCAATACAAAACACAATTCAATCTTGAGCAAAATCTTCACTCAGTGAGGAACATCACCGTGGGACCTGTTTGCCTCCCAAACAAACAAGAAATTCAATCTCTGCTGCTCCTCTACTCCGAAGCTCTGTTCAAGGGGCACTGCTTGCATTCTGAGGCCACTGCACAGGGGAGAGGGGTCTCCCCAACCTGGATCCAACTGGGGTCTCGTGACCTTTTGCATGAGATGTTTTCCCAGATGGAGCTCTTGTCCCTACTGGGTTCAGGAAAGGAAGGAGTGACGGATGTTACATTTGGGGGCAATGTGAGCCTCCCCAAGGCAGCAGAGACTGTTCTGGTTTGCGTCATTAACTGAGAATGAACGGGGGTAAGAGATACAGTTCTTAAACCCTGGGACTCAGAGTAGTCCTTCTCCACAGGGAGAAGCTCCCCAAGATGGGGAAGAACTAGACAAACTCTACTAGCTATAAAACACTAAGTCGAAGATCACTAAAACGATTTACAATATACATTTCCAGATTCTGAAAGCAGAGGAAGATGGTAATGGACATAGAGGAATCCAACTCAGGCCATGTGACGGTAAGAAGGAACTGGAGAGGCTTCAGTCTGTGCTGCCCTTTATTCCCTCATTTCATAGCACAAGAAGGGCAACTGTGCAGGCGCGGACCAATGGACACTATTTGCTACAAATCTGTGGTCTCTGGTGCTCCCACATGTGGAATACACATAGGGACCAGCACTTGAAGAAGAACCAGTAATATTTATTTAGAGTCAGTCTGCCAGGGAGGAGGGATTCCTGCGTTCTGTTCCTGGATCTGCTGCTGACTTGCAGTGCACCTCATTTAACTGAACCAATCTGACCTCGGCCCCATTGCACCAGTACCAGTGCCAGTGCAGCTCCACCAATGGGAGCACTAGCAAAGACCAGACAGTCTATTTCAACCACTTTGTAACCTGGCCCTCATCTGAACAGGGATAGCTGACTTGGTGATGAAAACACCTAAGCCCTATCTACCCTAGTGTTCCCAATGGTGGAAAACACTGGTGCTAGTGGGAGCATTTGAGGAAAATGCTAGTGTAGATACGGCCTCTGTGATTTAGCCTCCCATATATTAATGGATATAATACTGATTTGTGAAGTTAAATGAGGGCTTGTCTACACTAGAAATGCTTTGCTGGCATATGTATACCTGTTATGCCAGCAGAGTGGAGATACAGCTCATACCAACAAATAGCATTCTTTTGCCAACCTAGTTAAACTACCTCCCCGAGGACTTGTCTACACTACAAATGCTTTGCCAGCTTGCCTAGACCATCAGAGCCCCCTAGAGGAGATGCAGCATAAGCCAACAGATGGAATTCTGTTGGCATAGCTAAATCACTTCCCTAAAAGACAATAGTTATGCTGACAGAAGCACTCTTCTGTTGGCATAGTTGCATCTACACTAGGGTTTTTGCCGGCATAGCTATGCTGGCTGGGCGGGTGATTTTCTTCACACTTCTCGTTGGTGTAGCTATGCCTGCAAAACTTTGTAGTGGAGACCAGACCTTCATGTCTGCAAAGTGCTTTCAGATCTGCAGGTAAATGGTGCTATAGACAGGCAGAAGTACCACGGCTGGGGGAGGGGGATCTCTAGAGCAAGCCTTGCAATTAGTGAAAGGGATTGTTTGCTTCAATTGAACGTGCAACTGAAATCTGAGGTGAAAGGCCACAGCACCAGGAAAGCAAAAGATAAAAGAAGTTGGAATGCTAAATTAATAGAACTGTTAAGAGTTCCATATTCCCAGCTAATGAGGCTTCTGCATGAGAGAGGGTGAAAGAAGAAAGCCCATTGTGAGATAATAAAGCGCCATGACTTTAGCTGACTGGAGGCACTGAAGCTAATGAAGTCACCAGAGAGTTGGGATTCCTTTGGCAGATTTGACATTGGTCTGTAGCGCTGTTACTTTAATTCAGTCTGAGGAAATAATAATAATAATAAAAAAAAGGCATGTGCCAATGTGACATGCCCAAGCGACAGCAGATCAGCTCTGATTTGCCTAACAGATCTGCACAGCCCCAGGATGGGCTGTGGAGTTCAGACAAGGTGGCTTTGAACTTTTTAAACAATGAGATGGGAGAAAAACAACCTCCTTGGGGTGTGAGATGCACATGCATATAGATGTGCACAGATATACACACACACACACACACACACCGGCATGCATGTACAAAAATGCACACAGACAGTGGCTTCTATTGTGTGCACAGATACATAATCAGAGGCACACATACATGCCCCCATAGAAAATAAGTGCCTAGAGATTACAGCAATGGTGCTCTAAAAAAACAATGTTAGACGGATAGATCTGTGGGGGAAGAGGGATGGATGAGTGGAGAGTGGATAAATAAAAGATGCTAAAGTACCTATCTATCTCCAACTGCTTCACACACTGTATCCCTACAGCACCAGTGAAAAGCAGCTCCCTCTGGGATGAAGATGACAGACAATCAAAGCACAACACAATAGTAAGGGAAGGGCAAATTTTGGCCAAGGACACTGGCATAAATCTCTCTACTTTTCTGAACCGAGTGCCCCAGGCACTGTAATGTCCACGCATAGCAGATAGGAGCTTGTCTCTTGGGGGTTTGTTGTAAAGACCCACATCCAGTACAGTACCTGGCACTCAAGGTAGTTTCCTGAGATGAAGGAGGGGGTCAATTAACCCTATTATGATTTGAACCTGTGATTCCAGGGAATCTAAGTATTCCAAAAGCAGCAAAGAGTCCTGTGGCACCTTACAGACTAACAGAGGTATTGGAGCATGAGCTTTCGTGGGTGAATATCCACTTAGTCGGATGCATATACCTGACGAAGTGGGTATTCACTCATGAAAGCTCATACTCCAATACGTCTGTTAGTCTATAAGGTGCCACGGGACTCTTTGCTGCTTTTACAGATCCAGACTAACATGGCTACCCCTCTGATAAGTATTCCAAAGGTCACAAAGCTATAAAATGGATACATAGATAGGCAGATGCAAATATAGACCGGAGAGGGACAGAAATGCACAACTCTTCTCACATATAGAGACACAACAAGACCACTTCTTTTTCCATGCTTTACCATGACAGTTGAGATCAGATTTACAAAGGAGAGGGCTGGAGGCAGAACATTTCCTATGGAGGGGCTTCTAACAGAGGCCAAGTTTTATTGAATCATAGAAATGTCAGACTAGAAGGGACCTCCAGCCTTCTGCACTGAGGCAGGACCAGGTATACCCAGACCATCCCTGACAGGGGTTTGTCTAACTTGTTCTTGAAACCTTCAGTGATGGGGATTCCTCTGTACCCTAGTCCAGTGCGCAACTATCCCTAGAATTAGAAAAGTTCTTCCTACTGTCTAAGCTAAATCTCTTTTGTTGCAGATTAAGCCAATTATTTCTTGTTCTACCTTCAGTGGACATGGAGAACAAATGATCACTGTCTTCTTTATAACATATTGGAGGACTTATCAGGCCCCCTCTCAGCCTTTTCTCAAGACAAAACATTCCCAGTTTTTTAACCTTTGAGGAAAGGTCAGGTTCTCTAAACCTTTAGTCATTTTTATTGCTCTCCTCTGGAATCTCTCCAACTTGTCCACATCTTTCTTAAAGTGTGACACCCAACACTGCACACAATAGTCAAGCTAGGGCCTCACCAGTGCTCAGCAGAATGAAACAATTACCTCCTGTGTCTAACATACAACATTCCTGTTAATGCACCCCAGAATATTAGCTTTTTTTCGCAACTGCATCGCGTTGTTGACTCATATTCAGATCCTTTTCAGCAGTACAACTGCCTAGCCACTTATTCCCCATTTTGTAGCTGTGCATTTGACTTTTTCTTCCCATTTGTAGTATTTTGCACTTGTCTTTATTGAATTTCATCTATTTGATTTCAGACCAATTCTCCAATTTGTCAAAGTCATTTTGATTTCTAATCCGGTCCTCAAATGTGCTAGCAACCCCTCGAGCTTGGTGTCATCTGCAAATTTTATAAGCGCACTCTCCACTCCATTATCCCAGTCATTACTGAAAATACTGAATAGTATCGGACCCAAAACTGACCCCTGCAGGACCCCACTAGCTACATCCCCTCAGTTTGACATAAAGCGATTGATAACTAGTCTTGGAATATAGTCTTCAACCAGTTTTGCACCAACCTAGTAGTAGTTTCATCTAGACCACATTTCTCTAGTTTGCTTATGAGAATGTCATGTGGGACTGTGTCAAATACCTTATGAATATCAAGATATATCACATCTACAGCTTCCCAGAGCCACTAGGCCAGCAACTCACTTTGCAAGGTTTCAGGGCATGCTGCAAAGCCCTTTACCTAGGTCTCTTTGGAGGAAGTGAGCCGAATAGCAAGGGATTCTGTTTTAGTAGTTGAAAGAATTGTGACTGGCACATCATAAAGCAGAAATAAACAGCTACGTATAAAGAAGTAGGTGCAGACACTCACGTAGATACACACATATATGCACAGACGCACACGGCCATTACATGGGAAAACCAACATGACCAAAAATCTGCTGATATTTCTCTTTCCACCATGACACAGCTCAGCATGAGTGGGAGCCGTAGTGCCCTGCTCAAAGGGTGGCAGGACTGCACTAGGCCTGCTGAGAGCACAGCCAGGCTGACTTGGGGAGGTCACTGCCTCATCCAAGATGCCCCTAATGAGTCACAGTTCTCAGGCTCCCCTCCCCAGTCAGGTATCAGAGGGGTAGCCGTGTTAGTCTGGTTCTGTAAAAGCAGCAAAGAATCCTGTGGCACCTTATAGACTAACAGACGTTTTGCAGCATGAGCTTTCGTGGGTGAATGCCCACTTCGTCGGATGCAAGAGTGGACTTTCCTCTCTTTCCTCCAGTCAGGACTTTCCTAAGATGCAAAGTGAGATGTACACAAAAGAATTACCCCTTGGCTGGAAGCTTCCATTACTTCTCCTCATAAGGTCACCTCCATATTCGTAACAAGGAGTGGGGGGCTGCTCCCAAAGAACCCACCCCAGCCCTGGCAAGGAGAAGACTTTCACAAGCACTAACAGGAGTCAGAGACTTAACTACCGGTTGTGCCTTTGATAATTAGCACCAATGGGCTTGGGGCCTGCTGGGGCAGTCATGGGGAAATTAGTTAGTACAGTGGAGATAACTTTACTGAGCATATCTGCACTGCATGGCTGTTTCTATAGACAGTGTATTTTACTACATACTTAGTAAGTATGCTTCAGTAGCAAGTGTTAGTGTCTAGATTCAAGAAACTCTCAGTTAGCTGGGGTGCCTCCCTGAATGAAGAGCTGCTCCTATCCCAGAACGAAGGCTCTTTTGGCTTTCCCTTGCCAGCCTTTTTCTAGACACCCTTTTCTCACAGTTCTGTCCAGATCCGTTCGCCTTCCGCCATCAGCCAGCCGCCGTCTCCACTCTCCCCGCTTAGGCTAGTTGAAGGTTAGGAGAAAGTCAAAAACTAGCACAGCCCCATAATAAGGTGGAGGGGGAGGAGGGATAGCTCAGTGGTTTGAGCATTGGTCTGCTAAACCCAGGGTTGTGAGTTCAATCCTTGAGGGGCCACTTAGGGATCTGGGGCAAGAATTGGTCCTGCTAGTGAAGGCAGGGGGCTGGACTCAATAGCCTTTCAAGGTCCCTTCCAGTTCTAGGAGATTGGTATATCTCCAATTATTATAAGCTGTCATGGGATAAAAGGGAAGGTCCTTTCATGGACTGAGAACTGGTTAAAGGACAGGGAACAAAGGGTAGGAATTAATGGTAAATTCTCTGAATGGAGAGGGGTAACTAGTGGTGTTCCCCAAGGGTCAGTCCTCAGACCAATCCTATTCAATTTATTCATAAATGATCTGGAGAAAGGGGTAAACAGTGAGGTGGCCAAGTTTGCAGATGATACTAAACTTCTGATAGTTAAGACCAAAGCAGATTGTGAAGAACTTCAAAAAGATCTCACAAAACTAAGTGACTGGGCAACAAAATGGCAAATGAAATTTAATGTGGATAAATGTAAAGTAATGCACATTGGAAAAAATAACCCCAACTATACATACAACATGATGGGGGCTAATTTAGCTACAACGAGTCAGGAAAAAGATCTTGGCATCATCATGGATAGTTCTCTGAAGATGTCCACGCAGTGTGCAGAGGCGGTCAAAAAAGCAAACAGGATGTTAGGAATCATTAAAAAGGGGATAGAGAATAAGACTGAGAATATATTATTGCCCTTATATAAATCCATGGTCCACCCACATCTCGAATACTGTGTACAGATGTGGTCTCCTCACCTCAAAAAAGATATTCTAGCACTAGAAAAGGTTCAGAAAAGGGCAACTAAAATGATTAGGGGTTTAGAGAGGGTCCCATACGAGGAAAGATTAAAGAGGCTAGGACTCTTCAGCTTGGAAAAGAGAAGACTAAGGGGGGACATGATAGAGGTATATAAAATCATGCGTGATGTTGAGAAAGTGGATAAGGAAAAGTTATTTACTTATTCCCATAATACAAGAACTAGGGGTCACCAAATGAAATTAATAGGCAGCAGGTTTAAAACAAATAAAAGGAAGTTCTTCTTCACGCAGCGCACAGTCAACTTGTGGAACTCCTTACCTGAGGAGGTTGTGAAGGCTAGGACTATAACAATGTTTAAAAGGGGACTGGATAAATTCATGGTGGCTAAGTCCATAAATGGCTATTAGCCAGAATGGGTAAGAATGGTGTCCCTAGCCTCTGTTCGTCAGAGGATGGAGATGGATGGCAGGAGAGAGATCACTTGATCACTGCCTGTTAGATTCACTCCCTCTGGGGCACCTGGCATTGGCTACTGTCGGTAGACAGATACTGGGCTAGATGGACCTTTGGTCTGACCCGGTACGGCCTTTCTTATGTTCTTATGAGGAGGGAGAGGCTGGGCCAGCTGGTTTCTGTAACCACATCATTCAATGAGCACAGTGGGTCTTACATAAACTAGCACAAATTCCCCTTCACTCCACCTCCTCATCCGTGCTGTCCATTGAAAGTTAAGGGCCTTATCCTGCAAATCCTTAGTCAAGAGATTAGCCCCATTGACTTCACATAAGTAAGGCCTGCTCATGTGGGTAAGAATTTGACAAGATAGCGCTGTGAGTCTGGCAGCAGCTGCATTCACTTTGGCTGGGACTTGAGACTATTTTTGGAAGCTTCACAAAGATCCAATGAGCCATTGATTCCCCTGCAGCTTCTTTTAATCAGAGAAATTAACAAAAACTTTGCCCTCTGCTCTGGGGCTGTCCCCATCCCTCTGCTCTGGCCATCCCCTTTCTAGCCAAGCAGTGGATGGGATTCCCCTCAGCGTTCTGCAATGCTGTTCCTTAATTAGAAACCTCTTTAAGTCTTACATTTTCTTTCTGCAGGTTTAGTCACTATCACCTGCTTAATCTCAGGAGATTACTTTCTGGTCTCAAGGAAAAAAACCTCCAGTCCTCTTAATTTCACCTCATATAATTCCTCCCCAGTTTAACAACTTGGTAATAATGAATAAGATTAAAATTAGGCTTTATACATGTTAAGGAAAGAGTTTTCTTGCTGATTAAGGGTAAAGTAGAGTTTAGCGTTATCCCTGTCCTGACTGTTAACCTTGGGGTTGAGCTTTCCTACCCTCCTGCTTGTAACCAGCAAAAGAGAATATGGTCTGGATATAGGATAGTTTGGATTGCAGAGCTTCCCGGAGAACAGGCAGGAGCTCAGTGCAAAAGGCACATGGTAACATGAGGAGTTGGGGGACGGATCTCAGACGGGGTGGGGGGGGGGCAGGCAGGAGGGGACGGCGCTCAGACACAGAACCCGCGTGAGTGGATAGGTACATGTGGAGTGGAAATAGAGGAGGGATCCTTGGGACTCTTTAAGAGATAGGCAGGTCCTGCCAGACGGGGGGCAGGCAGGAGGAGACGGTGCTCAGGCGGGGGGGCAGGCAGGAGGGGACGGCGCTCAGGCGGGGGTGGGGGGGCAGGCAGGAGGGAGTGGTGCTCAACTGCATTATGTAGAATATTAAATGGAGAGATGACAAACAAACAGTTTGGGGTTTTTTGCTAAGCACTGGGAACACCCAGCCCCCTCCCCCAAGGGTGCTGGTACCAGGTGTGCCATTACTCCTGCCTCGCTCCAGATGAGTGCATCCCACCTGGGCTGTGTTTGTATGCAGAGGTCATCCTGTCTTTTCCTCTCTGTTACTCAATTTGGCTGGCCTGCTATTAAAAATGGTTTGTCCAAGTGCTCCTAGGCTCTTGTCACTCTGCTCTCTCCCTTCCCCTTGCCTCCTTGTTTTCGCTGCGTCAGCTGAAATATGGTCGGAGTTCACCCCATTGGTATTCACTGGGCTCCTTTCCATGTTGATTGCTGAGGTGAAGATTTCTTCACCATCCTCTTTCTCTCTCTCTCTTCCCTCCCCCCACCCCTTCCTGGCTGCTCAACAGATCTGTCCTGAGGGCTCATGATTAATTCCTGCCCATAAACTTTCTGATGAGGCTGTGTGCTCACGACAGGCAGTCCTCCAGGATCAAGGATTAGCTCACAAAGCAAATTTCTCTGCTCTGGCCCCCATACCGCCAGGGTTTCATTACCTGCTGCAAGGTTCACACAGTCGCTCTCTGTTCTGCGGAACAGCTACAAAACAAGCAACTCCTGCTCTGAAAAGGTCAGGGCAGCTTGAGAAGGATCTGGATGGTCATCTCCATCATTCCCACCAGCTAGCACACCTTGGCTGAGCCTTGTTCACTGCAGTAGGAGTGCCCTCCTAGACCCTGAGCAACTGGGGCTGTTATTTAACATGTGCCTCAGAGCTATCAGAAGACCATATTGTTTCTGCAACTCTACAGAATTTATTTTGAACCCAGTCCTTGGGCTGTGGTGCACAAGTCAGGAGCATCAAACACATCTGGAACCTGATCCAGCACATGTGTGAAGTGTTGCATGTAGACGTGCAAAGTAAAAGGCGATGAGCCTGGCAGCATGCACAGGGAAGGCAGAGCGCTCTGCACGGCCACCAAATTGCTCCTGCCTACAAGCTAGAGTGAGGCCTAATGGAGTGCACAGCTAAGAGCCTCCTTAGCATGATGAGAATTAAGGCTACACCCATGTCTCCTCAGACATGATTATTCTCTGCCCTTTCCCTACCCTGTACACGTGCAGCTTAAGGTGTGGGCACGCCTGGTCCTCAATGCAGAGGTCCATGCTCAGTAGTTAACCTACTTGCATCCTTACCTAGCCTCCTCTTGCAATGAAGTGCTGCAATCTTGCATGCCCTATGCTCTGCAAGGACTTGGAGAATGAGAGCCATGGATTACACAGGAATCCATTTATGAGGATCAGTTCTAGCAACCCTTTGTTTTTTGATCTATGTGCTAGGAGGGAGCTGCTCCATGACAGCTCCGCCTCTCTACTCCCAAAGTGACTTGCAGGATGAAATAGTTGGAGAACCACCGCTGTGTCTGAACAATCCCCATGTAATACAGGGAACACCCTGAATTGGATGTGCCTGGAAGCAAAATCCCTACCAACAAAGTACTAAGTTCTAGCAGGCATTTTAAAAAGCAAGGTAAGTTATATCATAATGGGCTCTAATGCAGGATGTTCTTTACCAGCAGCTGACTGGCCCCTAGAAAGGAATCAAATGCTCTCTCTCTGAAGATGTCAAGCAAAACCCAACAAGCTGCTTCCCATCTGATCCTTACAACGGAAAGCCCCACTGAGCTGTTGGAGTGAGAAGAAACCACCTCAGTCCTGATAGGACCTGGAGTTTGGGAAGTAGTTTGAACCCACTCTGAACCATGTGCATCTCCATATACAAAGGTGTTGGAGGAACTCTGCTTGAGTTTGGTGTTTTCGATGCTCCACCTATTTTACACTCATGGAAGCGCCTGTGCATTATAAGATTTTACTGCATCATTCCCATGGATGCCACACTGAAAAGTGTTACTTTCAGTAGTGACAGCTCATGTCAGCAAGTGCTGTTTGGCTGAGTCTAATGATGCGATGTGACTCCACTAACACTCCCCGGAGGCGGGGCTCTGAATTGTAGCTTCCTGAAGATTGGCAACTGGACCAGGTACAGAAGTGCGGTCCATCCTTAATTTGGAGAAGGAAATGCATTAAGCCAAATTCAGCTAATGGGAGCCTAGCCATTCCTGCACTCTAAACACGAACCCACAGCAGACCTCCCTCGGCAATCCTCTCTGCCATTGCTGCACTCTAAACATGAATCCACACTCCTTCCATTGTACAGCACAGCCAAGCCTGCCAGTGCTCCATATTTCCAAGTGTTCTGAGAGAATCTCAGTAAGAGTAACAAAGCCTCTGGACATCAAAGGAAATCTAGGTAGGTGACTATTGAAAGATACCCTGCTTGGAGGAAAGGGGAGGGGACTGTTTTGCATCAACACCACAACTTTGCCCTGGCAGAGTAGCTGGGAACTCCCATATCCACAGCCTAATTACTGACCTTTACAATGAAAACTGCTAATGAGAAGAGGGCAGACTGCTCACATTGCATTACCTGTATTTGGCCGTTTCAATTATCAGTAGCATTGGTACTGACAGAGAGTACAAAGAAGTGTGGAAATAATTGATTTGTCAGAGGACGTGAGAGACAGGAATCCTGCCCCCCTGCATGGGTGTGTATAAAACCCTAACTAAAAAAAATAATTCTCTCTTCAAACATGCCCCCCACCCCCAACACACACAAGCCCGTCAGCAAGTCTGAGCAACTTGAATTGCAAGGATGCAGGTTGCGCACTGGCAGAAACGGATGCCTGAACACTGATGATACTGATGACTTCCTAATAGGGAATGAGCACCATTTCCATCTCTTTGCCATCAGCTGAATTATTCAAGAGAACATCTCCTCTATCATCTTGTTTGCAGCAGCCGTGAACCACCCTATTGGCACTGTAGTCAACCTGTCAGAACAAGACTGACGTCCTTGCCTCCCTTTTCAGTATAGGAAAGGCCTTTTCCCAACAATTAGCTTTTTCGCTTCTACTCTGAGGCACTGTCACTTTAAAGATGCTGGTCATTTTTTAAGAAAATGTTTTGGTCTTTTGATTCTTGTTCTCATTCCCTGTGGACCAGCTATATAATAAAGGGCCCAATTGAGTGATAATGCTGCTTTGGGTATGAGCCCTGATTAACTTGTTCACATTGATCCGAGCAGAGTTTTGATCGCAGCTGAGGTTAGGTGTCGGGTTGGTTTTCTTTTTTAGAACTGCCAGAAAGCAACAAGTAGCATCATAAACTGGCCCATGATCTCAATTAACCCCAATACTTGGCACTTACAGAACACTGCTCATCTGTGCACCTCAAAAGGTGGGTATCATCTTTACTTTGCAGATGCAGGGGAAACAGGGCACAAAGGGGAATTATTTGCACAGCCGTTGAGCATCTGCAGCTCCCTAAAGGAGTCCAGTGGGAATTGTGGGTGCTCAGAAAATGCTATGAAAATCAGGCACTAAGGCCTCAGTTCAGCAAACCAACTCTATTCAGCAATGCACATACACATGCTTCACTTTAAGCACAAGCTTAAGTCACATTGGCTTTAATAAACATTAAGCACGTGGTTAAGTGATGTCCTGAATAAGGATGCTTCCCTGAATCAGGGACTATGAGTTTTGAATAGGGATAGCCTAGTGCATAAGCTCAAGTGCTTTGCTGAATCAGTGCCTTAAATGAATTGTCTAGGGTCAAACAGCAAATCAGTAACAGAATCTAGAAGTCCTGACTGACATTCTTGGATCCTATCCACTGCACTACACTGAGTTCCCTAGTGCACACGAAACCAGCAGCAAAGTGTTCTGCCACCACTGGGTGAAAGATGCTATATATGTGTGAAGTATTATTACTGTACTGTTGGGTATCTATTTGGACACACATCGTGTCCTCCTGTTACCTGGCTTAATCTCTTGAGCCCAGGGATGCCCAAACTTTGTGATCCCAAGAGATGCATCACTGATTTGGCAGGACTCCCATGGCCACACCTACTTTGCATTCATATTTACATACCTTAAAAATAAATGCACAGCCCCATCACATTCCAGTTTTACTCCTCTCTTTCTCAATAGACAAACAGAAATTTCTTATTCACCAGCAAAAAATATGAGTATTTGAACCACTTTCTCCTCTCCAACAGCAGAACACTAGAAAATAGCTGTTAGGGCATAATTCTGTACTGGATGGGAAAGACTAGATGGGACCTCCTCAATTCCCAATAGTCATGATCATCTACGTTACCTTCCAAAATAGCTAGGCAACATGGAGAACTCTGACAGCTGACTGAGGATTCCAAAGCTGGGAGTATCAGGTGCATCTCCTTTTGCTGACCACAATGACTTGGGATTAAACCATTAACCAGAGAGGACTGGGGAAACAGAGAGAAGAAAATGAGGGACTTTTGAAAAAAACATAACATTAACCTTTGCTTCGCATCATTGCACTCCAGGGCATGGAGAGGTATGGGGCTTCTGAGTGGCAAAGCTCAACAGGCCAAAGGGGGAAATGGTGTAAGTTACAGCTTGTAAATGGGTGTCAGGGAGTCAGAGCTGCTGTGATTCTGGCCCAGCATGTTGGTCTTGTGCTCCACTATGCACTCGAGGATTGCAGGCATCTAGGACGCCTGCACGTTTACCCCAGTCACTGCTGACTTAGAGATCAATCCTACAGTCTGGTGAGAGGTGCTGATGATTCTCAGTTCCCACCATCCTCAGCAGGAGCAGAGGGGGCTCAGCACCTTGCAGGATTCAGCTCTTAAGAGAAAGCCAGCCATAACATCCATCTCCTCCTCCTGCCCCCCTTCTCTCCATTTCCCCATCCTTGTTATCCTCACCCCTCCACAATTCCCACCAGCTCTACTTGTGCCTCTTCCTCGCTCCATCCTGAAATCCCCCCTGATCCCACATACACACCCTCCCCTGCCATCTCCTCCTCTCTGGTGACATCTGCTCTACCCTGGCCTTCCCGTCATCTCTATAACCACCCACCCCACAGCCCCTGCCCCTCTCGTGCCATCATTTCTAATCTCATGCCCCAAACCCGCTTTCTCCTTTCCCACCTCCCCTTCAGCTGCTGTCTCTGGAATGTCCCTTTAATCACTAAAAAGATCTCTGCCATCCATGACCTCTTGCCCCCTCCAGCTCCTGACTGTCTGCAGCTGCCCTCTCTTATGGAAGCCTTTCTCCCCCCCACCCCACTCCCTGCCTTGGATCAGACTGCAGCAGGGGTGTTGGGTTCCTTATCCCCCTCTCCTATCTCCCTCGCGCCCCTGGTTATCTCCATCCGTACTCATCTCTTTAAATTCTCACTCACTTCTGGCTCCTTCCTTCCAGTACAAACATGCTTACTCTCACCCATTTTAAAAAACACCACCCTTGACCCCATGTGCCTGTCCAGCTACCCGCCCTATCGCCCTTCTGCCATTCATCTCAAAGCTTACTGAACAATCAGTATCCAGAGTTCCTCTCCTCCACTTCATCCTAGACCTTCTCCACTCTGGCTTCTGCCCCTTGTGCTCCACTGCAACAGCTTTCCTCAGAGTGTCTAATGACCTGTTTTTAGGTGAAGCTCAGAAACAGTACTCCATCCTCATCCTCCTTGACCTGTCAGCAGCTATTCACATCCTCCACCACGTTGTTCATATTGCACTCTTGTTCTCCTTTGGCTTCTGTGACTGTCCTGTCCTGGTTCTTCTCCTACCTCTCTAATTGGTCCTTCAGAGGATCCTCCTCATCCCCCCCCCCAACTTTCTGTGGCGGTTCCTCTGTCTTTGGTTCCCTTCTCTTCTCCCACTACATCTTAGCTCTGGGTGATCTCATTCACAAACACAAATTCAACAACCATCTCTATGCTGACAATTTACAGATTTACTTCTTTACTCCCAATCTGCGTCCTTCTGTCCAAACTAGAAGTCTTGGCCTTCCCTCTGATATTTCCTTGTGAATGTCTAGCGGCCAGCTCCAGCTCAACATGGGTAAAACAGAACTCTTAATTCTCTCCCTCCCCAAGCCTTCCCTGCTACCTCCTTTCTTGATCACTGTTCACCACCACAACCATCCTGCCTGTCACTCAGGCTGTAATCTTGGCATTATCTTTAATTTGGGCCTCCCTTCTGCACCTTCCCAGATGTATAGGAACCTTCCTTCAGTTGCTTAACACCTCACTAAGTGCCCAGGAAACCTTGTGTGATGTTGCACTCTTTATGATTTTATGAAAGCTGATGAGTGTGAACATAATGTAACTAAAATATGCTTCATGCAAAACATTTCTTTTAAGGTATCATTACAAAGCTTATAATCTACTGAGTGTGGTCATCCTATTTGTATAAATGTATCACTCTTGTATCTGAAACTAGAAATATGAAACATATCTCTGAGGGCCTATTGTAATTATGCAAAGTGTGGGCCATTAATGGTGGTTTGGAGTCTTGATGGCTCCCATCAACCAAGACAATTGACTGTAAATGGCTCTGTTTTACTTGCAAGTCTTCCTGTATACCTGTATGCTGGCAAGTGGGTAATGAAGTCTTACAGTGACATGTGATCATGTCACCTGAACTGGAATCCATCTTAAACCTGGTGCTTTTCCATTTGGGGGGTGGGGGTGGGAACCCAGAGAGGAACAAAGGATTCCCACCTTACGCAATATATATATATATAAGTGGGTGGAACAGAACAAAGGAGGCTGCAGTCATGAGAAATCCCCTAGCTACCACCTGAGCTGGAACAAGGGCTGCACCAGGGGAAAGGATCGTGCCCAGACTAGGAAGGCATCCAGTCTGTGAAAGAAACTTATTTCTGAGAGTGAGATTTTATCTGTATTTAGTTTTATTACTGTATTAGGCTTAGACTTGCGTGTTTTATTTTATTTTGCTTGGTAATTCACTTTGTTCTGTTACTACTCGGAATCACTTAAATCCTACTTTCTGTATTTAATAAAATCACTTTTTACTTATTAACCCAGAGTATGTATTAATACCTGGGGCGGGGGGGCAAACAGCTGTGCATCTCTCTCTATCAGTGTTATAGAGGGTGAACAATTTATGAGTTTACCCTGAAGAAGCTTTATACAGGGTAAAACGGATTTATTTGGGGTTTGGACCCCATTGGGAGTTGAGCATCTGAGTGTTAAAGACAAGAACACTTCTTAAGTTGCTTTCAGTTAAGTCTGCAGCTTTGGGGCACGTGGTTCAGACCCTGGGTCTGTATTGGAGCAGACTGGTGTGTCTGGCTCAACGAGACAGGGGGCTGGAGTCCCAAGCTGGCAGAAAAAGCAGGGGCAGAAGTAGTCTTGGCACATCAGTTGGCAACCCCAAGGGGGTTTCTGTGATCCAACCCATCACACCTTGCTCACCAGATTTGTACTTTACAAGGTCCACAAAAATCTCTTCCCTGAGACCCAGAGGTTTCTACCAATTCACAGCAACGTAAATTGCTGCATTTTTTAATACACAGCTAAGACAGTCACACAAATGAGCCCAAATCCTTCTTTAGATGCTCACTTTTTGGTATTCAAACATAGCAACTATTCATGTTCAGTATGTGCTTTCCAAAGGCTCATCATTTGGTCAAATTAAAATCAATTTTCTCTGAAATAAGCAAAGGTATTTCCTCCAGTAAGGACTATAACTAGGCCAAATTTAAACTCTCAACTGCCAACTATTTCAGCTGCAGGCTGGTTCAAAGTAAGATTGCAAGAATTTTCCTTCTATTAATAAAAAATTTCCCCATTGTCAGAAATGGCTGAATAGTATTCATTCAAGCTTTCCTAATAACATTTTACGTAGAAACAAAAAAAATCAACCACCACCATGCAGAGACCAAGCCTAAACAATTTTAGTCTGAAAGGTGAAGTTGTCAGAAGGTTAGACTAGAAAGAATCCTGCAAACTTGTCTATAGCAGTCACTACCATCCCCACCATTGTAGAAATAATAGAAATCTAGGACTGGAAGGGAATTTGATAGATCATCTAGTCCAATCCCCGGGACTGAGGCAGGACTGAGGCCTGGTCTACACTAGAAAATTAAGTCGGCTTAACTACATCGCTCAGGGTGTGAAAAATCCACACCCATGAATGGTATACTTAAGCCAACCTAACCTCCAATGTAGACAGTTTGAGGTTGATGGAGGAATTATTCTGTTGACCAAGATACCACTTCTTGAAGGGCGATTACCTATGCTGATGGGAGAACTCCTCCCATCGGTATAGGTAGCATCTACACTGAAGTGCTACAGCAGCACAGCTTTGCCACTGTAGTGTTTTACGTGTAGACATACCCTCGGTATTATCCATCATCCCTAACAGCTGTTTGTCTCACCTGTTCTTAAAAACCTCCCATGATGGAGATTCCACAACCTCCCTGGGTAATTTGTTCCAGTGCTTAACTACCCTTACAGTTAGGAAGTTTTTCCTAATGTCCAACCTAAATCTCCCTTGCTGCAATTTAAGCCCATTACTTCTTGTCCTGTCTGCAGTGGATAAGGAGAGCAATTTATCACCCTCCTCTTTATAATAACCTTTTATGTAGTTGGAGATTGTTATGTCTCGCTCAGTCGCTTCTTCTTCAGACTAAGCAAACAATTGTTTCACTCTTTCTTCATAGGTCATGTTTTCTAGCCCTTTAATAATTTATGTTGCTCTCCTCTGAACTCTCTCCAATTTGTTCACATCTTTCCTGAAGTGTGGTGCCCAGAACAGGACACAGTACTCCAGTTGAGACCTTATCTGTGCTGAGTAGAGTAGAAGAATTATTTCTTGTGTCTAGTTTACAACACTCGTGCTAATACATCCCAGAATGATGTTAGCTTTTTTTGCAACAATATTACATTGTCGACTCTCATTTAGTTGGCGATCCACTATAAGCCTCAGATCCTTTTCTGCAGTACTCCCTCCTAAAGCAGTCATTTTCCATTTTGTATTTGTGCAATCAATTATTCCGTAAAAGTGTAATACTTTGCATTTGTCCTTAATGAATTTCATCCTATTTATTTCAGATTTCTCCAGATTGCCAAAATCATTTTGAATTCTAATCCTGTCCTTTAAAGCACTTGAAACCTCTCCCAACTTGGTGTTGTCCACAGACTCTATAAGTGCACTCTCTATACCATCATAGAGATCATTTAAGAATATATTGAATAGAACCTTGTGATGATGAATACAACTTCATGATGAAGTGGAAGATACATGACAAAACTTTTCATTGTCCTGTTTCAGAGTGACTGTTTAGAATTGTAATCCTTTACCTTTGGCCTAAGAACAGAAAGTTTCCACTTTGTAGTTCCCATTTCATAGTGCTTTACCCGTTCAAACCCCTGTACAAACATTAACACTCTCAACACTCCTAGTCAGTTGAAGTACTATGATTCTCAATCCTCAGAAGGAACAAAAGGAGCTAAGTAATTTGTCCTAGGACAGTTAGTGCTGGGATTAGAATGGAGGGCCTCCAGAGCCTCAGTGAGGAGTAGGGTGACCAGATGTCCCGATTTTATAGGGACAGTCTCGATTTTTGGGTCTTTTTCTTATATTGGCTCCTATTACCTCCCACCCTGACCCGATTTTTCACACTTGCTGTCTGCTCGCCCTAGTGGGGAGCTAGGTTCTCTCGACCATTTTGCCCCTCAATAAATATCAAGTTAATGATATTGAGACAGGAGCTGATTTCCCCTGGGACTCACTTCCCAGACAACAGTTAAATCCTCTCTGGGAAATGCCTCCCAGACACCTATAGAGTCAGGCTGGATATCCCTCCCCAGCAACGTGCTGACCTTTACAGTGCAGAATTACGGCCTGCTGGATGGCAGCTGTGTGATCTAGTGCCTATTAATGCGTGTGATGTATGGTTTTCAAAGAAGGCAGATGCTGAGATCCTGTGTGTTTCCCTTTAAGACTAGCCTGCCTCCCCATCACCAGTATCAATGTCCTCTCCAAGCATGTTCAGCTCCTTCCATCTGACAAGAGCCAGTGTGGGCCATGTTCTGGTGCAGACCAGGAGTTACCAAGCTGGGACAACCGATAGAAAAGTTTTATTACCAAGTATAAAGAAGATTTTAAGTGTCTCACTGGGACATGCAGCAAAATCCTTCTTTATGTGAGGGAGACACCTTAAAATGAATACAAAATGAAGGAGCTTCCTTCCAGTAGACCTGGTGCCAGAGGTCTGCAGACATGTGCCATGCAGTCTTTATTATTTATTAGTAGTATTATTTCTATTACAACAGGACCCAAAGGCCTCAGTTGTGATCAGGACCCCACTGGGTCAGGTACTGTATGAAGACACAATAAGAGACCCATGCTGCCATGAAATGCTTACAATTTAAATAGACATGACAGAGAAAGGGCGAGAGGGGAAATGACTTGACCAAGGTCACACAAGTTAATGGTATCTAGACAGGAGCTGATTTCCCCTGAGAAAATATCTCAGTGGCAGAGCTGAGACTAGAACCCAGGTTTCTTCATTCCCTGTCCAGTACTCTATGCCACTTGACCACACTGCCTCTCAATGACCCATAGGAAGCAGGCTGGGGCTGCCAGAACACATCTCGCGGGCTCAAAGTCATGTCGCTCTTCCCCCTCCCAGCTGATTCAGAATCCGTGTTTATGCAAAAATGGGTCCCAGATTGTACTATGGCAAATTCCATGAAAAAACACCATGCAATGGACACAGAGAAGCTCTGAATCCTCCTGTCCTTGAGAGCCATTAGATTAGTGTGAAGAAGCAGTTCCACCTGCTGGCCAACTGGAAGAATGACTGGGAGGTTCGTGTGCCTATGAGATCACGAGCATGTGTGTCACTTTGCAGAGCGAGCTATGTTGAGTGGATGGGCATACTTACTGTGAGGTGGAGCATGTCATGCAGGGGAAATTTATTCCTCCTGGCACTGCATACTATAGACTCATAAATAATCACCCTTAAAAGCAATTGCCTGAACTAAATCAGAGAGGAACGTAAACATTCAAAAGCTGCTCGAGTAGTAGGAGAAAATTACAATGTAAAGGAAGATCTGTTGCTCTCCTTTGCTTGTCCATTGCACAGCCATTCATAGAAGAAAGTCTCCCCATTGTTCTGAAAGTAGCAGATGAACTAGTAGGGCTGAATGCCATTGCCCAACAGCTAAGAAACCAAAAACCCCGTAAGGAAGCAGTCCATCTGAAAGGAGGCTCTGGCTGAGGGTCCTGCTGAAAGGTGCTTGGCTCTTACCCTCAGCTAAAGCTTAAGCACGAGAAAATGTCATTGAAACACAAGGTGATGCTCACCCCTCCACTTCTGAGGATGCAAACATTACTTCTCCAAATAGCTATGGAAGCTGCAAGAGCACAGCCTTGCAGCACACAAGACTGCATCTCTGAACTGTGCTTTGTCAATGGTACATCGCCCAGGCAAAATGTTCTTTCACCAGCTTTGTGCATGTCCTCTTAATGACACCCTTTGATCCATGTGCTTTGAAACATTCCAAGGGCTGCACGGGGAGGGCAGGGGAGGGAGCGCCCCTGCACAGTGTTGTACCTTTTATGCTTCGTCCACAGTAAATTTACTCTTAGCAGTTTTACTGCTTCTCCCAGTTATTCATCTAAGTGGTGTGCTCCTTCCAAAGGCTTCACATCAGTCATTGCTGGATACAGGCTGAAGTGACAGCAGCTGTCAGCAGGACCAAGATTATTAGCCCAGCCCTGCCCCGTGGAGAGCTGCAGGGCACCACGATATAACAACAGTAATAACAGCTGACATTTTAAACAGCACCTTTCATCCTGAAGGATCCCAAAGCACTTTGCAAACTATATGCAGAACATTGCTTTACAAACTGTGCACCCATTGGTTCATTCATCCGTGGGGTGGAACTTGGCAGCTGTTCAATGGTCCACAGCAACATTACACAAGAATTCAGGAAAGACATGAAGAACGCCATACCCAATTTCAATTAGAGCTTGTGTGTGTATGTTGGGGATGGGCAGAGGGAGAAGCAGGGAGACAGCACTAATTACCCATCTGGAGTTTGGCCAGATCACTGAGGTTAAGAGTTTTATTCTTGAAAGAAAAAAAAAGAGGCTCTTTAATGGGGGTCTCGCATTCAAACACTAACGAGGCTCCACCATGCTTATTGTGTGCAATTTGAGATCACAGCCCAGAGTGATATGACAGTAGGTAATTTAGTAGCTATCTATCTTCAGCTTTTATACTGCCACCCATCACACCAGTATCTGAGCACCTTCCACATAAAATTGATCGCAATCATGAAATCCCCAGGGGACTTCATAGAATCTCCCTTTTGAGGTAAAAACTCACTTTGGGGAGGGTTTGGCTTTTCAGGTTTATGCATATACTTCAATTGGTTTGTTGTTGTTTTAAAGGCTGATTTGTTTCAGGGTTAGGTTTTTGTTTGCTTCTTTTCTTGCGGGTTTGGTTGGACGCAAGTGTCAATGTGGCGAGTGTCATTCTGACAGTGGAAAGGCCATTTCTGAGTAAAATTTATGATTTATCATGAGCTATTGTGACACGCTATCAGAGTCATTCCATTACAATCAATGGAATAACTATGACATGGAACAGCAGATGACATATTGCAAAGTAACCAAGAGTCAGCATTTTGGTGCAGGCAGAGAGCAAACATTTTAAGGCCCCCTTACCTTTCCTTGCCCTTATCAAAGTTCGTTTACTTTGGGAGGACGTCTTGGGCCAGAGCAAGCCCTGTGCATTGCCTTGTAGGGGAGGATGAAGATCAATGTCTGATTTAACAGTGTGATGAAGTAGGAATTTTCTGTAATATTTTTAGGAATGATATGTATGGCCATGACTTACTGGACTATGGATGGCTGCCTCCTGGGTGCAAAAGGATACAAAGCTGCTCCTGGGGCAGAGCAGGAGACACGAGGTGTGTGTGTTACGCAACCATCTGGGTGGCATGAGTGGATCTTCACAGGACTCACTGAAGGTAACCCATATCAATGGAGGATCTGAAAAGACCATGGGAGCCACCATGACTGAACAATTGTCACTAGCCATAGACATCTCGGTCAGGTGGAACATCTGAACTCAGCAGGGGTCAGCAGGAAGGGGATGAAAGTTGGCTCAGTAGCTCTCACCTAGGACTGACAAAGAGGGAGCATGCCAAAAAACGGATTCCACAGGAGCTTGGCTGAGTGAAACGCTGGTTTGGCCAGGATGGAGTATATCTTAAACTTTGCTTCTCTATGCTAACCTAAGGACTTTCCGATGCTGTGTTCCAGTTGACTAGTAAACCCTACTCTGTTTTCAACAGGCTGCCTGGTGTCATTACAAATACTTGCTGAGGTGCATTGGTCCCTGAAGAGTATCAAAGTCTCTGACCAGGAGTCTGTCAAAGTTGATCTCACTGGGCAGAGCTCATGATGTGAAATAGGAGTGCTGGAGCCAAGAGGCTCAGTCTCAGACGTGTTGAGGACACATGGCATCCTGACAGGGTTCCACCAAGACTGTTTAAAAGCAGGGGTATAGCACAGATCCTGTGGATCCATGACAAACAGATAAACAGCCTCCGAAGCTGTACTGGGGTGGGTTTGCGCTAGGGTGACCAGACAGCAAGTGTGAAAAATCGGGATGGGGGTGGAGGGTAATAGACATCTATATAAGAAAAAGCCTCAAATGTCAGGACCGTCCCTATAAAATCGGGACATCTGGTCACCCTAGTTTGCACGCATCCAACACTCCAAACAAGGCCCTAAAATATATACAACTAGACCTACCCAGTGTGCGGCTCCACGTCCCCCTATATCTGATCAACCCAGGCCATGTTATGCCTTAATCCATCCTTGAAAATAAGGTCTTTGATTCATTAGCAGGCCTGAGATCGACGCTTTGATTAAAAAGATGCTTTTTCCCCCCGTTTAAAGTAATGATTTGAATTCCCAGACAGCCATACATGCCCAGCTCTGTGATGACAATTGGGTTCAAAGAAGTCTACATTAAAACCCAGTGCTGCTCCCTCGCAGCCCAAGATCAGAAACACTTGCAATGTGGATTGATTGCCTGATTAAGGGGGGATTGATTGCCCTGTCCTCGTTAGCATATCGTTAGCAATGACCCCGTGGCTTGCCCAGCTCTAGCTTGCCGTGACCTGGATGGATTAAAAGGTGCAGTGCGTCTGAGAAGGATGGAAAATCAGTAAACAGGAGAGGAGGAAGGAGAGGTGGACAGGGAGCAGGCTCCTTGGAAAAACCCAGTTCAATACTATTCACATCATTAAGCCCCTGAGACTTAAAGGAGCTTGGATGCCAACCAGCCCCATGAGGACTTGCATCCAGGAATCCCACCTGTGGCCTGACTCTGCATTCATTGCCTTCCAGTGGGTGCACAGAGGAGCCTGATTCTCTAGTGCCTTGTACCTTCAAAATGGGTGCAAGGTGCTACCACATCAGAATAGCAGAACTTCACACCCACTTTGCAATGACACAAAATGCAGGGCAATGGAGAATGGGGGCCAAAGAGCAAAGAATTAGGGCCTTTTTGAAGAGGGCGCAATGAAGGAGCTGCTTCTTTTGGGGGTTAGGGTAAAGAACAGAGACTATCCACTTTGGAGGAGCAGGGGATGGCTAGATAGACCAGTGCTAGGTACATTACAGACAGACAGGGGACCAGCCAGTGAATGAAACAGGTGAGGCTGTGGCTGAACAGAGAACAAGCAGGACTGGCTATTGCCTAATGAAAGGGCCCAAGGAGAGCTCAGCATGCACTGAATCTGGAAGCTGGTATTGCTGGCAGCAGAAACCTTGTTCCCTGCCCACTACTTGATGCTAGGTACCTTCTGGCTAACTGACCTCCTGCAGCTACTCAATAAATAAAAAAAGACCAAGAAACCGTGTGTCCAATAATGACACATGGTAACAGCTCTGATTGGAAATGTTTTGTGCTATCTGCAGCCCTTTTGAACATTGACTAACAAGTTTTTTTTAATGTAGTGAGTCAGTAGCCTCATATAGGATTTCCATCTGCTCATTGTTAGGCTTTGCCAGGCAGTGTGTTAGGCCTCTGCCAATTAAAAACTAAAGCAGTTTGGTTTAATTTACTCTTGCAATAGTTTTTAAACAAAAAACCCTACCCTCCTCCTTGCCTATTTGCATTCCCCATGCATGCTCTCTGTTTTGTGCCAGTCAGTTCAAGATAAAGAACATGAGTCTGACATACAAAACAACTGTGGTTCCAAGCTGTGTCTGAAATCTACTTACACAGCAGGGGACTGCTGGGCACTTGGAAGTACCAACCGATTTCAGAAAAGGCAGAAAAGTAAGAAGCTGAATATTAAAGCTACAGCATTGCCAACAATGCAAGTACCATGCCAGATAACTATTGTCTCTTCCTCTTTGGCACTTATGTGGCTCCCATCAGCTTAGTATCTTGCATCTCACAATCTTTTATGTAGTGAGATAAAGAAACACTATTATCTCCATTTTACAAATGGGAAACTGAGGCACAGAGAATAAGTGACTTGCCCAAGGTCACACAGGAAGTTTGTGGAAGAGCAGGGAGGGAATCGAACCTGTGTTTCCTACATCCCAAACCAGCACCTAATCACTGCATCACATTATTACTAGAACGGGTAAGAGGCAAAGCTGACTTTGTGAAGCAAAGTCTGGCTTATTTTGCAGCTCCAGTAAAAAGACAGTTGTGTCAAGGTTCGGGATGTGGGGAGAAATGGGCTCTGGAAAGGCAGGGTTAAAGGACAGCATACTTTAGCATGTCGGCAAAACTTCAAGTTGGCTGGGTCAGTGGTGATTGCAACTCTGGCCCAGGAAAACAGTGAAAGCTCAGCTCTGAAGGCATTGGTGGGAGATGGCCAAGTCTGAAGCAGCACTTTCTAATTGGTAAGCAGAGTCCACAGCTCACCCTTCTCACAGATATTTTCCTCGTTTTTTCAGGGTATGATGCTACTTGCCATAGAGCAGTAATAGACATACAGGGCACAGGGGTAGAAGGGCATTGTGAGAGTTTCAGACTGGAAATAAATCTCCTGGGTTTATTCTGGTTTGTTTTCTGATATCTGATATCTTTGAGTCTCAGGGGACACTCAAAGCTTTCATTAAATGAAGGGACCATACAGGAGCCTTTTCTGACTGGGGAGCACCAAGGGCACTTCAGGTCCTTTCAGGAAAACTAGAGATTTCTCTGCACTGCCCTTTGCTAAATCCGAGATTCACGCCCCATCAGATCCCCCTGTTCTGGGCCCAGCCCTGGCCAGCACCTCGCCAGCAAGCATAGAAATGCACGACTTCCTGCTGGGCTGATTCACACCAGTTCCCCTCAGTCTCGCCTCTGCTTCTGCTGTTTAGCGTTAGACACTTCCCAACTCCCAGGACCCAAAGGAAGCAAAGAACAGTGTAAATGCATTCAAACAAGTTGCACCATTAGGAACTAATGAAATTCCATCATCAAGCAGTGGCAGAGTTGGCACTTCTCCAAGGCCACTCCAAGAGCTCAGGACTTTTACATGAAATAGAGCTCCAGGAATGAGATTTAAGAGTTCAGAACCCCCTCCTGCTGCAATGGGATAGAAGCAGCAAGAGCCCAGCCAGACTTTGGTGGTGGTCTGGGAGATATTAAATGCACATGGAGCGGGGTGTCCAACTTTTCCAAGTATGTATCAGTATCACTAATTGGGGCAGTAGCTGAAGAGAAATTTGTTTCCAGTAAGAATGAGGGGTGCTTAAAGAGGTCTTAAGTTGTCAAAAGCTCTTTTATAATTCATGTTAACAACTGAGGTGTGTGGTCTGGTAGGTAGAACAAGAGACCGGAAGGCAGGACCTTGGGTTCTGTGTCCCAGCTCTGCCACTCACATCATGCGATGCCTTGAGAAAGTTATATTTCCCCTTTGGGCCTCAGTTTTCTCATCTGTAAAATGGAGATAATACTTCCTCACCTCACAGGGTAGTCATCAGGCTTCACTAAATGCATATAAAGGGCTTTCAAGATGGAAAAAGTACTAATTACTACCATCATCAAGACTACAACATTTACAAGACATTTTACTGAATCTCCTCTACGTCACTTTCTGAAAATAGTAAAGGCAGGATCTTGTTTTGCTTTTGGCTAGAAACTAATCTAGCATGGTGGTGAACCAAACAAAACCCCTCGTAACATGCTATCCCATTCTAAGATCGTCTCCCTGCCCAAAGAACAATCCCAGCCCTGCAAGTCGAGAACAGATTCCAGCCTTGCTCTGGAATGATGCAACTGTAGCTGTTACGCTGCACCAGCCCTAACAGTCAAAGGATATTTTGTAGCAATATATTTTCAGCCCAGGTATTCTAGGGCAGGTTCAGTCTAGCCTTCATTGTTGTCGAAACAGCAGCTTCTTAGTAAACTCCTCTAGCTGAGGATTTATGCCACAGAAAGGTGCCCGAATGACTAATAAACAGAGGGTGCTTTGACTCACTTAATAAAAGAAGGCAATTGCTGCCCCCCCACTCGATAAACCTGGTACGTGCACATGTGTTTTTAATACACTGCTATTCAGATTTTGGCTTTACCAGCGTAAAGGGCCTAATGAGCCCCTTGCTCAGGTTTAGTTTCCTTCCTCCATAGCGTCTTTTTCAAAAGTCACAATACAGTTGAGGAGCTGAAGAGCTTCTCTACCTGGCAAGTTGCTGTGCTGCACACCAGGATGTGAATCTACAGCAGACCAGCTTGCCATACAGTAACATCCTATGAGGATATTGCTACAGCAAAGTGGAAGTCCTGGAGTGTGGCTTAACATACCAGTACTTGAAAGCGTAGTCTGCCAAGCTGCATTTCTCTGTGCTGGAGCAGTGCCCATCCAGGATAATGCGACACAGCAAGCTGGAGTCCTGTACCTGGCTTGCCGCGAAGAAACTTGCCGTACAGACAAGCCCAAAGTCAACATCTGAAAAATCTGTGTGGAAAAGGTTGGACCTGCTGCCATCAGGGAAAGCATTAGGGAAATGGCTCCCACTGCGTGCAATAGAGTGAAGAACGTTCAGGCTGTACAAGAATATAAAGGCCTGGTTGAAAATTCTCCACCAAAACTTTTTTCCACAGAAATTGGGTTTTCGACTAAACAAAAGTTCTCACAAAAAGTGTCTACTTGAAATTTTTTGGTCAGAAAACCAAAAAATTCAAAACAAAGTTTTCAGCCAAAAAACAAACTTTTTTTTAAAATGAAGATTTGAAACTTTCCATGAAAAAAATTCAAACCAGCAATAGTAGTAGACACGGATGATGCAACATTTACATGTTATGCATAAGGACACTATTCTGCTCCCAGACAGTAAACATTATTTCCCATTAGCAGATAGATACATTGAGAAACCGAGTGAAGTTAAGTGACTACCCCAAGGTGACATAGTGTGCAAGTGGCACAGCTGGAAACAGAACCCAAGAGCTCAGACTCCCAATCTGAGCTTTAGCTAAAAGATTGTCTCAGGGCAGAAGGGCATCTCTGTTAACACTTGGTTTTGGTTTACTATGCTCCAGTATCCAGCACTATAAATTAAACATCACTGTAACAATACAAAGTAGGAGTGTCCAAGGAGAACTCTTCAGTTTTGCACACACTGTTCAGTATCAGAGAGATTTTGGTGGGAGATTGGGTTTCCCTGGAGTTTATACTTTGTCCATTCCTGAAAGCCTGTTTTATCCAAATTACCATTCAAAGAGAGCCCACTTTGGGCTTCTTAATAAGGCAGATATGCCTCGTTCAAGTGCTCTTAGGGAACAACACAGAAAAAGAGAGATTGTTTCCAGGACCCTAGCATACTGTAGGAGGTTGTGGCCCTCCCTCCTGTCTCGGAGAGAGGCCACACCACTCGCCACCGCGCCTCTATCAAGACAAGGTGTACTGGGGAATTAGCAGTCTCCGAGGCCCCTGGCCTCTAGGCACGGCCAAGCAGCATGTAGTCCGGGGCTCTGACCCCACAGCACCAACTAGTCTAGGGCGGTCAGGCCCTCAGGCAGGGCAGGGCACCAAAAAGACTAGGGGGTTCAGGCCCTCAGGCAGGGCAGGGCACCAAACAATCTGACGTCCAAATTCTGGCAGACAGCAGACAAATGCAGGCCGCTTGGCCTCAGGTGTGGATGGCAGCAGGGCATAGTGGGATCCAGGCCCACCCTACTCCACAGGGTCCCAGCCCAGGGACTTAACAGAGGCAGAGGGTTCCACCACTAGGTCAGCGGGTATTCCACCACAACACATTGACCTGTGTTCGGGCTACCCAACCGGACTATTGTCTGGTGTCCCTCGGCTACTTCCTACGATCCCCTTGCTGTATACCTTCACTTTGCAGGTGTCCTCTGTCTCCCCTAGCGGCAGTCCCAGTAACTCCTTGGCATCCATGTCAGCTAGTAGTTCTGGTAGTCCTGGCAAGTCCTCAGTGCTGAAGAGGTCTTCTTCAGGCTCCCACTCCAGCAGCAGGTGGGAGGCCTCTGTCTCCTTCGCCAGCTCTGGCCCAATTGAGCTGCAGGGCCTCCCTTTTAAACTTCCGGTCCCACCCCTCTGCTTCCGGTGTGGCTGGCATGACTTGCCTGGCTCCGCCCACCAGGGTGTGGTGGGGGTCCCCCCCGCCTGTCTCAGAGGGAGGCCATGCCCCCTCGCTACACATTCTATTTGATGTCAAAGGCTTTGAGACAGTGCATTGCACCACTGAATGCACATGACAAGATGGAGAATCTTGCTGGACATTATATAAAATCATAGAGACCATGAAAGTCCCTGAAAGGTGGCCAATTACATGTCTTCTGGTTTATATAAAGAGAATATGAAAACAGCACTGGAGAAATGCTGTGTACGGGAAATATCTGAACCCCCACATAGAAGATTAGAATTGGAAGAGACCTCAGGAGGTCATCTAGTCCAACTCCCTGTTCAAATCAGGACCAACCCCAACTAAATCATCCCAGCCAGGGCTTTATCAAGCCGAGCCTTAAAAACCTCTAAGGATGGAGATTCCACCACCTCCCTAGGTAACCCATTCCAGTGCTTCACCACCTCCCTAGTGAAATAGTGTTTCCTAATGTCCAACCTAGACTTCCCCCACTGCAAATTGAGACCATTGCTTCTTGTTCTGTCATCTGCCACCACTGAGAACAGCCTAGCTCCATCCTCTTTGGAACTCCCCTTCAGGAAGTTATCAAATCCCCCTCACTCTTCTCTTCTGCAGACTAAATAAGCCCAGCTCCCTGAGCCTCTCCTAGTAAGTTATGTGCCTCAGCCTCCTAATCATTTTCGTTGCCCTCTGCTGGACTCCAATTTGTCCACATCCTCTCTGTAGTGGGGGCTCCAAAACTGGACGCAGTACTCCAGATGTGGCCTCACCAGTGCCGAATAGAGGGGAATAATCACTTTCATCAATCTGCTGGCAACGCTCCTACTAATGCAGTCCAATATGCCATTAGCCTTTTTGGCAACAAGGGCACACTGCTGACATATCCAGCTTCTCATCCACCGTAATCCCCAGGTCATTTTCTGCAGAACTGCCGCTTAGCCAGGTGGTCCCCAGCCTGTAGCAGTGCATGGGATTCTTCTGTCCTTAGTGAAGGACTCTGCACTTGTCCTTGTTGAACCTCATGAGATTTCTTTTGGCCCAATCCTCCAATTTGTCTAGGTCACTCTGAGCTCTATCCCTACCTGCCAGCATATCTACCTCTCCCCCCTGCTTAGTGTCATCCACAAATTTGCTGACGGTGCAATCAATCCCATCATCCAGATCATTAATGAAGATGTTGAACAAAACCGGCCCCAGGACCGACCCCTGGGGCACTCCGCATGATACTGGCTACCAACTAGACATCGAGCTGTTGATCACTACCTGTTGAGCCCAACGATCTAGCCAGCTTTCTATCCACCTTATAGTCCATTCGTCCAATCCATACTTTAACTTGCTGGCAAGAATACTGTGGGAAACCGTATCAAAAGCTTTGCTAAAGTCAAGGTATGTCACATCCACTGCTTTCCCCGTATCCACAGAGCCAGTTCTCATCATAGAAGGCATGGTCAGCTTGGTCAGGGATGACTTGTCCTTGGTGAATCCATGTTGACTGTTCCTGATCACCTTCCTTTCCTCCAAGTGCTTCAAAATGGATTCCTTGAGGACCTGCTCCATGATTTTTCCAGGGACTGAGGTGAGGCTGACAGGTCTGTAGTTCCCCAGATTTTCCTTCTTCCCTTTTTTAAAGATGGCCACTACATTTGCCTTTTTCCAAATCATCTGGGACCTCCCCCAATCGCCACAAGTTTTCAAAGATAATGGCCTATGGCTCTGCAATCACATCAGCCAACTCCCTCAGCACCCTTGGATACATTAGATCCAGACCCATGGACTTGTGCATGTCCAGCTTTTCTAAACAGTCCTTAACCTGTTCTTCCACCACTGAGGGCTGCTCACCTTCTCCCCATATTGTGCTGCCCAGTGCAGCAGTCTGGGAGCTGCCCTTGTCTGTGAAGACCGAGGCAAAAAAAGCATTGAGTTCTTCAGCCTCCCGCATTCAGTAAGGGTCCCCCACTTTCCCTGACCTTTTTGTTGCTAACATACATGTTCTTCTTGTTGCTAACATACATGTAGAAACCTTTCTTGTTATCCTTCACACCCCTTGCTCCATCTCATTGTATGGAGTTAGTGATGGTCTTTCCAATATCCCAGGATGGTGTTAAGGGGATGCTGTGCAATAGGAGATATCTTTTCAATGACGCACAAAACCAAAGGCCTGACAACCTGTTATCCTTAACCTTCCGTATCATTCTTAATAAAACCAAGGTATTAGAATTTAAACAGGACACTGGGAATAACTTTGTAAAATTCTATCTTCCTAAAAAATCCTTGCAGTTTCAGCTGGAACAGGTATTCTTCACTTCCTGTCCTATGCTGCCATATAATGTTTGCTGCTAAATGGCTGTTAAGTTCCACTTTAGAGGTGGCTGCATTGCAATGCGGGGAGCAAGGGGGAAATTATCCCTGTTTACAATTTGTCTGTCAGTTCGCTAAATGTAAAGTGCTTCAGGATGAAAGGAGCTAGATAAACGTGAGATTGTTGTCATTCTCTTTCAAAAAGAGCCCAGGAATTCTAGCTCCAGTTTGTTTTAAATGTAAGGCAAGTTGGTGTAAGAAAAATCTGTTCAGAAGAATCCCTTGATGGGAGACATATCACAGCCCTTTGCCAGGTACATTAACCACAGCAAATTAATTAGCAGCAGTGTGTTAAGTACCTGTGAATCTCAGATGTAATTGAGGTGCAATACTCTTGTAAGGAAAATTTACTCTGCCATCTAATAATGAAATATGTTTCCTCCTTTCTCAAGATGTCTTGTTCCCACTAGGGTCTGAGCCACGATTGTAGAGGAGGAATAATTAGACTAAGTGGAAGCTGAAATACAGAAGCCACAGCTTTCAATGGTTCTACAGTGTCTGAGCCTGGCAAAACTTTTGATTATGCCCCTCCCAGTTTCTTGACATAATTTCATGGATGTCAGAATAAACACAGACAAAATAGACAATGGCTAAATCCTGTGGATACTTGGGGGCAAACTTACCTCTGGTATAAGAAGGTGCAACTCCACCATGGTGTCCAGTCCTGTGTACATATGGAATGGAATAGCAACCAATGCCCATCTGAGCAGGGTTTTTAGGTCATTTGATCCACTGACTGGGCCCTTTCCTAGGGCCTGATCCATAGCCATTAAAGTCAATGGGAGTCTTTCCATTTCCTTATGTGGCTGCTAGGCACCTGAGTAGATTCCATCCCTGGAGCATGTCATATTTGTCAATAAGTGGAGATGCATCAGGTGCTTCAAACTGGGCAGCTAAAGGGTCACTGCTGTAATGGTGCTGCAGCTGGGAAAGGGGGTAGAGGTTGAGGAAAATTGGTGGCCCCTGGAATGGTGACAGGTTGGCTTTTGTCTTTGCTCTGCTGACTGCAGCAGGCCCTTGGTAGATTCACCCTCCATTCCCAATGGCTTACAGAAATAGCAAATCAGCACAGGTTCCCTGTTCCAAAGTACTCTCTACATACCTAATGCCCATCTCCTCAGACAAGTATTGATCTATAGGGACAGTATTTCTCCCTTATATTTTCAAGAATGATCCTCTTGGGTTCTGTTGCTATTCCTCCAACTTCCAGAAGCCTACCTTTCTTAATTAAGTCATCTTGAGCATGGCCAGCCTTCAGCAATAAAAAGACCGCCACTCAACATCAATATTAACAAGGATTCTTTTCAAGCAGCAGAGAAATTGAAATAGGTAAGTGTGATTGATTTGAACTGCAGTGAAAAAAGAAAACAAAAACAGCTGTGGTGCTTCTTAGGAAAGGCTAGGGATTATTTTATGAATAAGTAATACAAAGCCATAGATCTCCAACTGTTCTGAGCATCTCTTTGTGATCTTTGTGGCTTTCAGAAAAGAAGCTAGAAGCAGAAATATATTTTACAGGCGGCAAAGATGTTTGAAGCCGCTTTTGTTTCTTATTTCAAGTGTTTATCTTCTTTCCACACAGCTGTGCCTCTTTTGCAGGAGGCTGGTGTGAGTGAGGAACCCTAACACTCGAAACAAAGTTTTAACTATTGTGCTGCTACCACCCAGCCCAAAAGAAAGCCAACACAAACCCTGCTCAATGGGCCAAGAGAAGAGGGGTTGAGACTAGATGTGGTTCTCATCTGTCACAATTTGATTGGCCTCTGGACCAGGGAGTCTGTCTTTTATGCAAAGGCCTAGCTGTCCATGCTTCCAACATGGAAATATTTCTTTAGTTTGCAAAAGATGATCAAGCATTGGGAACACAAAGAACACGGATTTTACATTAATAATAATTTCACACACAATCAGTGTGCTTTAACATTACTGGAAGAAACTGATCATGCATTGACCATGGCTGAATCAGCGGACAATACATTATTATTATTTTAATATCTTCCTGTAACGGGGTTGGGACTCACCACCTGGCGCCTCCTGCTGGTGACTCCAGGAATTAGCTCTGTCCAGTGGAGCACCCCCTCCTGGTGGTGTCCTGTCCGTCGTTCTGCCCTCTGTTGCTGATCTGCATTGCTGCCTGCTCAGCGGTGTCCTCTTCGAGGCCACTGCCCTCCGGCAGTGCCCCTTAGTCCATCTGCACCCCCTTCCGGGGGTCGGTGATCAGCAGTCCCACACCCCAGCCACTATGTCCAACCACCCTCTGAGTCCAATCCCTCATCAGGGATCTGGCATAGTATAATGGCCGCTCCCTACGGCCATTGGCTGGGTGTACTGCAAGGAATAAAGGGGGGGACCCAGGCCCGCCCACTACTCTGGGTCCCGGCCCAGGGACCCTCTGGTGACAGCCTCACTGTCCTCCTTCTCTCCCCTCGTCTGTCTGCTTCCCTGGGCCACTTCCCCTATGGCCCCTCGCACCTGCTAGTCCCTTCCCTTCAGGGCCTGCAACCTGGCGGCTATGGGCTCAAGCTCTCTAGCCTCCCCGAGCCCTGGCCAGCACTGCGCTGTCCGCAGTGCTAGTCTCCACCCTTGGAGACTGACCTTCCCCTCTCAAAGGCCTAGGACAGACTGACTGCTCCTGCTCTGGACAGCCTTTATATATGTCTGAGCCTGGCCCTGATTGGCTGTCTCCAAACTGGGCCCTGATTGGCTCACAATAAGCCCTTCTCTGATTGACTCCCTGTCTGCGCAGGCGCCCTGGCCTGTCACAGCCCAGTCTCACAGGGAGTGGGGCAGTCCGCCCCACTACACTTCCCTTCCCTCTATTTTAAATATAACAGGCCAGGAATGAAAGATAATTGTTCACTAGATACTATTGGCTACTATAACAATAATAAAAGTACATTTCCTTCCTAAAGCATCTCTCATTGGAGGAACTCAAAACACTGTATATACATTCATTCATTTTTACAGGTGAGAACAGGGCCGCCCGGGGGGGGGGCAAGAGGGGCAATTTGGCCCAGGCCCCGAGCCCCACAGGGGCCCCCACCAGAGTTTTTCAGGGCCCCCGGAGCGGGGTCCTTCACTCCCTCCGGGGGGCCCGGAAAACTCTTGCGGGGCCGGGAGCAGGAGCTTCTTCTGCTCCCGGTCTTCGCGGGCGGGGGGTCCTTCCGCTCCGGGGCGGAAGGACCCCCCACCGGCGAATTACCGCTGAAGACGGAGCGGGACCCGCCGCCGAAGTTCAGCCCGGACTTCGGCGGTAATTCGGCGGCGGGGGGCCCTTCCCTTCCGGGACCCGCCGCCGAAGTGCCCCAAAGACCCGCGGCGGGAGCCCCCCTCTGCCGAATTACCGCCGAAGACCGGGCTGCGCTTCGGTGGCGGGTCCGGCTTCGGCAGTAATTCGGCGGCAGGGGGGGGTCCCCGCCGCGGGTCTTCGGGGCACTTCGGCGGCGGGTCCCGGCACGGAAGGGCCCCCTGCTGCCGAAGACCCCGGGCCCCCGGAATCCTCTGGGCGACCCTGGGTGAGAAAGTATCTCCATTTTATAGATGGAAAAACTGAGGCATAGACAGGTCACGTGACTTACCCATGGTCACACAGGGAATCAACAGTAGAGAAAGGAATAGAATACAGCAGTGGTTCTCAAACTTATTTGATCACACCCCCTTCTTTGTGTCTGTAGTCACTTACGATGCCCCCGCCCCCAGGTATATATATCGCTGGCCAGCTTTGAAGGCAAAGTCAAGAGCAGGAGCTGCTGGCCAGGTGCCCAGCTTTGAAGGAATGTCGCACCAGCAGAAGCAAGGCTGGCAATGTGAAGTGATATTTGTCATCACTTTTCACAGCAGATTTAGCGCCGCATTACCACCTTTATTTCTGCGCCGCTTCTGCCACGCAGACGCTGACAGCTGGAGCCCCGCTGCTACCTCCCGGTGAGGGATTGTGGTGGGGGTACAGCCCAAGCTTGGGCTGCTTCCTGGGAAAGGATTGAGGGTGGGGGGAAGGAAAGCCCAAGGAGTGGGGCTCTGCCTGACCCCTTTATCCCATCCCCCCACCTTCCAGGTGTGAATGGTCCTGCTGCATGAGCCCCAGCTGCCTGGGGCTGACAGCTGGAGTTCTTAAAAAAAAACATACACAGCTTGTGCTTCCCTTGACACATTCCCATGCCTCCCTTGGGAGCCTGCCGTATAGCTTGAAAACTGCTGGAATACAGCAATCCTTTTTCCTGAGCTCCTGATAGAACCATTGAGGTATTGCTAGTAGCAACTCTGAACATTCACAGTTCTCTCCTGTGATATAGGCGGTTAAATGATTAATAGGTATTTACTCTTAACTTAGTTCACAGAACGAAGTGAGAGGAATCTCTCTCAGGTCGGGCAAAATAACGACCATGCGCCAACCCCCTCTGCCACATGAAATCCGGAAGGCAGAGGGATTCTATACACCTAGGGTGAAATCCTGGCCCCACTGAAGTCAATGGGAGCTATGTCAATGCGGATAGAATCATAGGACTGGAATGGACATTGAGAGGTATCTAGTCAGTCCCCTGCACTCATGGCAGGACTAAGTATTATCCAGATTATCTATCATCTCACCTCTTGAGTCTACCTCTTACCCTGCATTAATTTACTTATGGAAAAAGAAATCTAAAGAGCCAGATAGAGATGTAAAAATAACTCCACCCAAAACACCCTGCTCCTCTTTCACTAGAGAAATATTTCCACTATAAAAGAACCAGAAAGATATTTGTTGCTTTGGCATCATGAGTCCTTTTTTGAGTGACTGCATCTAATGAGCAGTTGATAGCTTGGACAGATCTTTTTACAGTTCTTTCAGTGCCCAGATACAGAAGGAAAAACAAAAATAAAAAAAATCCCAACCCGGACAGCATGCCATGGAATCAGTATCTTAAACAGTAAAATTCTGTCCGCTTTTTGAGGAAGGGCAATGTACTCTCAGCCACATGACAGATCTGCAGTCAGACCCAGGTATCCAGACTGTTCTACTCAAGAGCCAACTAAGCATAACCATCACAGGAGAAAAACAAAGGACCTATTCCTGTTCCCACTCAAGCCAATCCCTATTGATTTTAAGGGAGCAGAAGCAGGATCAAAGAAAAACTGCAGGGGTATTGTGTCTGAAGAGTCACAATGGACATGCCTGTGCTGAGTTTCTGCTCATAGGAATCTGCTCCTTCCCTCTCCATGGTGCTGCAAAAGCAACCGTACTGTACCCTTGCTTAGCTTTAAACAAGGTGTCCCACCAGTCCTGTGGGCTTTTCAAGAATATATCAGAACAGCTCAGGCGGACTCTGCAAAAGAATTTGTGATGAGCTCATGCCTCTCCTTTCCCTTTTCTGGTCAGAAGCGATGTCTGGGGTAGGCTTAATCTCATCTCAGGTTTATGACAATGTTGATACATACTGAGCTCAAGGGGTTTCAGTTCCGACAGTTTCAGCAGAGAGGCTGGCTTTTGTTTTCATTTACTTAAATAAACTCTTCAGAGTGAAGATTTCTCTGAGCTGATTTTTAATAGCATTAGTAGGTCCCCACCAGATTTAGATGCAGCCAGAGGCTTCCTCGCTGAAATGCCTGCTTTCCATAGCTGCCAAAATTAACCCAGGCACAAACCACCTCAGAATTCTGTTATAATTTCTGGCTGGTTTAAATCTGAAAATTGTTATAATTAGTTTTCAAAACTACACTTCACCTTCCTCGTGCAGCTGCAGGCTATCTGGGGTCTTCTGTAGTTAATATGTGGATGTCCAGTATGATTTTATCATATGTCACTAGGCAGGAGTTGTTTTTCTCAACCAGATTAGGCTTGGAAGCTCTTTTTGTCAAGACATTTTCAACTTTGCAAAGCTAATTGTAAACAAAAGCTTGGGTCTTGTAAAGATACAGTCACGGATCTCAGCAAGACTACTAAATGCTAGAAGAAAACATAGAAAATGTAACCTACTTAAATCATTACCAGATGGTCATTGTAGGCCTGGTTCTCACCGATGCCAAGGCCCTTTTATCCGGCAGTGTAAAGGGGCCTTGTAGTGGGAGTAAATTATAGTTCACACTGCCAGAGTGGCATGAAGGGGCCTTAACGTAAATAAGAAAGAAACCCTATGTTTTTAAAGGATCCTCCCCTACAATTTCCTGGATCATTTTTGATGTTAATGGAAGCAGGACTTTATTTCAGCAATGGATGTAGGCAGGCCGATACTTCGCAATCTTCTATTCTCTGCTCTGACAGAGAACGTCAGTTCTTACCTGCAACGTACCTGTCATTCAACAATGTGATTGTTTTGGGGGAGGCAGACACTGCTGTGTGACAGTGCTGGCAGCATGTACGTTTGTTGGCTTTTTCTGACAACGTGCTCTTGTTTCATTCATTCACATACTCCCAGTGCTGCAATATTTTGCACTCTTATGTTACTTTCCATCCAAGAATCTCAAAGCATTTTACAAAAAACTGTCAAGCCTTACAACCCTCCTCGGTGGCAAGTGTTATCCTCCTTTTACAGCAGGGGAAGCTGATACATGGATTGAGGGAGTGACTTGACCTGCCTTGCGAGTCAGTAGCAGCGTTGAGATTAGAACCCACAACTCCTGATTTGCATGCCATTGCTCTGACCACTAGGTAACATTGCCTTTATAGGGACTACACTGAAACCTTGGCATACAATTGATTGTGATTTCAACCCCAGATTAGTGCAGTATTCCACCAAGTCATTTCTCAGCCTTGTCTGCAGTTACCACGAGCCGGAGATTAATCTGATATGCTCTCAACGTGCATTAATATCTCTGAACAGTGCTTGGACAGGTGGCCTGTCATCACAAAATGCTCCCCCTTGAAAGGGGGAATTATTTCACCAAAGTCTAAGAAGTCATATTGTGCTTTGGCAGGGCTCTGCCGGTGGAAATATTTCACTCATGGCAGCTTTCTGGCACTGCCAAAGACACCTGCTGAGAGCCAGCTGAACAAGACAGGCCCTTAAAAAAAGGGGGGAGATTGGAAATTACAAACGGCAAAAGACAACAACAACAAAAACATACAGCTTTCTCCTCAAACTGCTCTTCTAGTCCCAACAATGTCTGCTGTGCAGAACTTGCTTTTCAAAATTCACAGCTGCTCAAAAAGCTCATGAATTATTTATCCTTGCTCAGATCAATCCTTCAGCAGGCTGTCAGTTAGAAATCAAAGCCCAAACAAGCCAGGCACTGGAGGAAATGGCTTTCAACCCCCCAACATGCAGCCGCCGCAATGCCTACAAGCCTTTCCCCCACCCCTCCAAACACTGTCTTTGCCGGAAGCAGACTTACAAAGCCTTAAAAAAAACAACAACCATACACACCTTTTTTTGAGCTTATTCCAAGATTCTGCATATTAATAATTGATGTCAAAAGCTATTTTAAAATGGGAAAGTCATCTTGTTTGGAGCAAGTTTTTAAAAAAAAATCCAAACCCACTTTTGTTTCAACTAAAAACACAACAGTGCTAACTAGAAAGGCTGCTTTATTCAGCGAATGTGCCTTTGCCACACTGTGGCTCGGTGTTTCAACTGTTATCTTTTAAAATGTTAAAATATATTACCTCTTGCTGCACCCAGCAGCTATTCCACTCTCAAGGTGATAAGAAAGCTAAGAGTTATTGAGGCTGATGAAAAAAGAAAACTGTCATCCTCACAAGCCTCCATCTGCCATTCAAACGAATTCAGAGCTTTCTTGTATTTGTTTATAACTGAGTCTCAGCTGGACTTTGAAGAACTGGTATGACATTGGGGTAGTTAAGTATCAGAGGGGTAGCCGTGTTAGTCTGGATCTGTAAAAGCAGCAAAGAGTCCTGTGGCACCTTATAGACTAACAGACATATTGGAGCATGAGCTTTCGTGGGTGAATACCCACTTCGTCGGATGCATATACCCGACAAAGTGGGTATTCACCCACGAAAGCTCATGCTCCAATACGTCTGTTAGTCTATAAGGTGCCACAGGACTCTCTGCTGCTTTTATTGGGGTAGTTGTTTTCCCTGCCACACTGTGGCAGAGCTGTGCTGTCATTGGGAAGTTACCCCTGCCCTAATTGGCTTCCAGGAAGCAGAGTTTAGGGGAGGTTACCACTTATTTTCATGTTGGCTTTCAGAAAGACCCTCCCTTTGTACACAGAGAGGTTTGTGTAAGTGTTTTACATATATCAGCTCTAAAAACAATGTTTCAACTCATGGAAATGCCTTCTGGGGGTAATCTCAACAACTGCAAAGCCAGATTCTGGTCTCAATTACACTAGTGAAAATCTAGAGTAACCCCACTAACGTCAAAGGGGTTATTCCAGCTTTACACAAGTACAAGTACAATCCAATTCTGGTGCCAAGACCCCAAGCACAACACAAGAAAGCTCTAAAACACATAACGTATAACAATATGTTGTCTCTTGTTATTAGCTTGAGTGCCTACACAGGAGTACATCACAGCTCTTCATTCAGAACGATAGGTGTTCTTCTTCCCCTTAGCGTGAGGATTGCCACAGTGGCAATGTTTTTTTTTTAAAAAAAGTCTAAGTTCCATTAAAAGGGAAGGGTCTGCCATGGGGCCATCTTACTCCCTAGACAAAGAGAAAATGAATGGCCAAGGTATGGAAGAACAATCCTGCTCATCTGTAATTTGAGTTCTCTGAAGGTGACATAGTCCCCTTCTAAACACTCTCAGGGAGGTGATACCTTGCATGTGGCCTCCAAAGAGCCAGTTCATAGCAGTGTTATTTGAGGCTTTTTGCCTTGAGGAGCTGCTCCCGGGTCTTTTGGATACTTGCCTGGAGAGTAAAGTACAGTGCATGGCTGTGTGCATCACACCTTTTTTTCTCCACATCCACATCTTGGATTTTTCAACTGGCCCACAGAATCATTTGGGCTAGAGAAGTCTGGTGGCTCATCTTGTCCACTTTCATGACCTGACACAAATTTGGATAGATCTTTACACTATACATGTTGTTTTTAATTGTTCATACTATTCATGCTCTGTAGTAGAACCAGCTGGTGCTGTATGCCTGTTGGATCTCACAAACTGAGCAAGGCTGACCTGGGACAGTACTTAGATGGAAAACTTCCAGCTACCCAGCACACTGTTGGGGAGCCAGTTCATGACATGAGAACAAGCAGTAAAGCCCCAAGCATGACTGGTAACTATGCTGGGATGCTACCTTTCACATGGACAAACAGAGGCTTGGTTCACCTGAAGTCATTAAAGATCCCATGGCAGCTTTTTTAAGAGTCAAGGGGCTTCTCCCAGTGTCCTGGGCACATCTGAGAATGCTCTGACTCCCTTGATAACCACTTTGCATTCTTCCTCACTTCCCACCCTCAACAGCTGTGCTGTTACAGAGTTGCCACGTTCTACCCTAGAGCTGTATCTCTGTGTATAACATTTCTATTTCCCAAAGGTTGTTGCAATGCAACTTAATTAGTGTTTGCAAAGGGCCCTGATATTCTTGGCTGCAAGACCCTGCAGGAAGTATGTACTATTAGCACTGCTTTTATTTCCAGTTTGGATCATAGCAGGCCACTGATGATCCTGAAATAGGTACCCAACCTGATCTGTTTGCACATCCATGATCAAACAAGATGCCAGTTAATGCACGCTCTCTTTCTTTTGGATAGGATTCTGTACAGCCCTGGCTTCCAGCTGCAGCTCCTCCGGATGCAAACCCATTTATCACAGCATAGAAACAGCTTGCCTGCGAAAGGCCACATGATGACAAAATGCCAGTAAGTATATTTACATTCAATATGCCCTGTTAATCTGGCCATCAGAAAGCGACTGCTGAATCTGTACTTTCATTCCTAGCATCACCCAGCCTTTTAATCAATCCCTTGTTACTGATTACAGATTGATTCCATTTCCAGTAGCCAATAGTTTTTCTTTTAATTTCCAGCATCAGGTTTAATTAAACTGAGGTGTGCCTGACCCTGTCAAATCATATCAAAGTCTGTCTTGGTGTCGGGTGAGTGAAAACACTGGCATAAATTATTGATTAATCTTTGTTCAAATTAATCTATCAATGACTTTCTCTGGATAGAATGAGGACAGAGCCCATAAATGTTTGTCTCAGAACGGCTACTATTACACTGCAGGCTGAAGAGAACAGAAACACAGGGAAGTTCAAGATGCAGTGACATCCTCAGCTAGGGATGTACAGTTGAAGAACCTTTCCAGAGTGAAGTGGAGTCACTCACTCCAGCCCTCTGAAGAATTTGAGTTCACAGCCACAAGTTAAACTTCCAGTTGGTTGCAATCAAATTAGAGAGAGACAAAGTAAAAAATCCTGATCTAGTCACAAAGCCCAAGTAAAATGCACCTCATGCAGAGGTTCTCAAAAGAAGCATGAAACCTTCCCATGGCCAAGAGGCCAGGGATCCTCTCCATAGCTACTCCTGCAACTGCATGGGAGCTATTGTCAATGTAGGGAAATCCTTTTCCTCCCTTCCTGGCCTCCTGCAACCTCAGAAGCTGATTTGCAGCTGATCGTACACAACACAAGCTCATACCTGCAGTAATTCTGCACCCAAAGCAGCAAGGTTTAATGGGCAAAGGGGAGCAAACCAACTTCTAGACATCGCTGTATGCAAAGCAAGGGTCTCACATGCACTCAAATAATGGGCAAAGTAAACTCTCAAGTCTGACTGACCTCCCAGTCTGTGACTGAACACATGTTGAAGGTAATGCACATGAAAGATGCCAGGTGGACGTTGCTGCAGGCTGACATCCTCAGTTCACCCCCAGACCAGGAACAGCATGGTAAGTAAAAACGTGGGCTTCCACACAGCTGTGCAGCCCATAGGTTTTAACCCTGGCACTGAAGGACCGCTTTTAAGGATGAGCAGGAAGTTCGGTCTCTGAGGCCTTTCTCCTGAGAGTGCTACCAAAGGGAGACAAGTTGTTTTTTGTTGTGACGTAGATCTTCCTTTCCCCTCAGCATTCCAGAAATTAGGCTGAGGTTGTCAATTCATTTCACACATGTCACCTTATCAGGTAATGGCTTTTGTTCCCTACTGACTTAGACTTGAACTGGAAACGCTGTCTCCCATCACCAATCTTCTCACTCGTTCATTGGTCTACTTAAACAAATTTTCAATCAAAAAATAATCTATAGCACCATAACTGTGTTTGGTGTTTTAGCAACATTAGATATAGTCCAGGCCCATATTAGATTATATGTATTTGTATTAGAATAGCACTTAGAGGCTTCCACCATAATGGAGGCCCCAGTGGGCTTGGTACTATACATATACCTAGTGAGACAATAAGACAGACAAAGGCAGGGGGGAGAAAACAGTATTATTGAGATGAAGTGATTTGCCCAAGGTCTCTCACACACAAATCGAATCCAACTCTCCTGAATCACAGTCCAGTGCCTTACCACTGGACCATCCCAACATCTGGAAGAGCTCTTTCTTCCCAATAGGCCATACTGGAAAATGTCTCTTTCATAAAACTGTAACTGCCACCAAAGTCGTGAGTGCTGAGAAAGCATCTTCAGGTTACGCAATCACACACACATCTGCTTGTTGGGGAAAAAGGCCCTGGAGTGAAAACATCACCGCTAGTGCTGGCCAAATCTCAGAAGGTTTGCCTTGGATAAGTCCCAGCAGGTATGAATTCTTATTATGTAAAGCTTATCTAAACCTTTTCACGTAGGCTCAAAGGACAAAACAAACCAAAGTAATATTTGACATTTAGAAAATGCACAGCCTACAAAAGAGGAATAAAAATTCCCCTTTAGTGAGGTAAGGAGTGTTTGGTTGAAATGGTGGGTTCCCTTTAGCACTGTAGTAAATACATATAAATAAAAGTGCTCCTTTTGGGTTCTGAATAAAGGTCAGGCATGGACACTCTCTGTTGTTCCTGCTGACGCATGGCTGTCCTGACTGCATACTAATCTTTGGCCAAAATTGAAGCCATTTAAAAACAGATAAGGGGCCAAGTTGCATCATCATCAAATGGGAGAAGATATGATTTTGCAGCATTTTATCCAGGAGGCTCCTGCTCTTTGGATAAACTTTGGGTACTGCCAACCCCTGAAATGGGTATTTATCTATTCCTATCCAACCTTTCACTTTAAAGAGTTTGGAGGGTTTTCCAGAAGCATCAGATCAAATTAAGTCAGCAGCATTAGCACTTACCTCAACAATCAATCCGCAAATTTCACAAATCTGCTTTTCACAGATCACATAACCTGCTAAATTGCCTCAATATTATAGCTTGGGTGTTCACTGGCGAAAATGATGGGAGTTAATGAAAACGCAAAAGGGGGGAGGGGTAAGATTGTAAAGCCCCAATAGCTTTGTTTTTATATTATTTGGGTAGATTGCCTTGCAAACACAATGGCTAGGATACATGTCCACTGATCTCATTTTATTACTACATCATTAAAAATACAGAGACTATTTTCCATCAGCAACAGTCTCTGCATGTTGGACTCTTCTGTCCGTATAACTTCCCCTTTCCTTTTCTATTTTTGTACCTTTTTGTTTCAGCTGCCATTCCTTTCTGAACTCCTGCTGCATGGAGGAATTCTTTGATCATGTAAAGATTTCCAATCTTTTTGGATTAGAACCCTCACCTCCTCAAACACGAAACTGACAGAGGAATGGCTCTCTGAAAGGAGAAGATGAAAGGCACTGTGTTTCCCCTCCCACTGCAAAGTGTCAAGATCAATAAAAAGTTTCCATCAGGCCAGCAGACCTGGCTCTCGTGTAAGGGAAATTGGCTGGGAAGAACGCCGAGTGAGAATGATTCGGCAAAGTATGCCGCACTAGAGTTTATCTTTAAAGTATTTTTAGCACTAAGCTTGGGAGAAAATGCTGCAGCCACATAGTTCAAAGCAGGACAAATAGAGGACATCCGTATGTCACAGATACCTTTGTACAAAAGGTTCCTCCAAAGTAGGGCTGTGAAACTACAGGGAAGTTTAGAAGAAAAGATTAGGCTGAATAGAGTGGCGTTTTATTTTATTTATTTATTTTGCATTGAATTTCTGCAAAATGCATGAAAAAAGTATGGTGACTTTAAAGTCTCACTCAGGCGCTAGCTAACCCTTTGACTTTTAGATATTTTTTAAAAATCTCAGTTCTTCACAGCTATGCTGCGTGTGTGTGGAGGTATTCTTTTAGTCCTGTGCATGTGAAATCTGTTCATTTGTGATCCAGGGGTGATGCACTACTTGATAATCTATATCTCTTCATCAAGTACAGTTGAACATCAGAGTTGCAAACACCAGAATTATGACCTGACTGATCACATTTGGAACCGGCAGTATGCAATCAGGCAGCAACAGAGACCAAAAATAAATAAAATAAACAAACAAACAAACGGCAAATACAACACTGTTTTAAACAAACTACTAAAAAAATACAGGGATAATTTAAAACGTTTTTTGTCAAGGTAAACAAACTGTTTTTTTGCTTGTTTCATTTAAATTAAGATGGTTAAAAGCCGCATTTTTCTTCAGCACAGTAAAGGGCAAGTCTAGACTATAGCACTACATTGGCACAGCTGCGCCACTGTAGCATGTCTGGTGAAGCCGCGTTATGCTAACGGGAGAGCGCTCCCGTTAGCATAATTACTCCACCTCAGTAGAGGTGGAAGCTATGTTGGCGAGAGAGCATCTCCTGCCGACATAGCACTGGTGTGGACAGTACTTAGGTAGCTGTAACTTGTGTCGCACCCTGAGCGATGTAAGTTACATTGATTTAAGTGGTATTGTAGACCAGCCCAAAGTTTCAAAGCTGTATTAAATCAATGTTCAGTTGTATACTTTTGAAAGAACCACGACATTTTGTTCAGAGTTATAAATATTTCAGAGTTGCAAACAACCACAATTCCCGAGGTGTTTGTATCTCTGAGGTTCTACTGTTGTACTAACATACGCCCCCTTTGTTACCTCCCCATGCCCTGAGGTTGTATTACTCTCTCCCCTTAGGAGAGCAGATGACCAGACTTCACTCCAGGCCATTTTTAATGTTGGCTCATATTCTATCTTGCAGGAAGAATTTACACGGGGCAAGGGCAATCAGTCACTTCATCCACAGAAGCCAGGTTATGTCAATCCCCTTACAGTTCTTAATTCAGCGCTCATTTTCTTCTGAGATGGTCTCATCTTAATGTTCCTGAACTGGTGATCATTAATCTTGCATCAAAGATGCACAGACCATTATAGATGAGAGAGGGAAAAAAATCTGTAGGACAGATTGATCAACCAAATTACAACAACTCAGTGATGATTTATGTTTATATTATACCGCACCTTAAGATATTTCTTTAAACTTTTCCAGAGCCAAAAAAGCCTATGTAACACATACCAGAGTATTTTGTTTACATACAAGTTAAAGAGACACTGTGAAGAAGTTTAAATTGAATACAATTATAGACTGGTGGGGGAAAAGTCTTCCTACAACCATATAACATGTTTTGCTGTCATCGCCCGACAGCTTATGAATTCAGTAGCATCAGGTTTGGTCAGCACTAGGATGAGACACCAAATAAAAGCCAAGATACTGCAGAAATTATGTTGGCAATGCTTCAGATGATGCTATTCCCTCAATGTGACTGACTGGCCTCCCTCCCTCTGTGGTGTTAGGTGGCACTAGAAGTGGTCTCTTTTTGGATGAGACAAGAGGAGCTGCTGATGTATGGTCAGCAATAATCCCAATAATCTTAAGAACAAGGTGTGCCTGTCCTGATGTCCTAGCCCAATTTCATTTTGGGTACCTACACTATCTACCTATACTTCTCACTTGTTGTCCTAAACTGTTTTACTTTACATTGTTTAATAGACACTGTTTTCCACCCCAGAGATGGCTGCATTTCTGTCGGATGAAGTGATTACTGTTATCAAGGGGCTGATCCAGATCCCACTGAAGTCAATTGAAAGACTCCTATTTACAGATATTGGCAATGCAAGAGCACAGACAAGGAAGTCAACAAAAGGGAGCAACCCTGCCTATAGCTTCTTTGAAATAGTGGCGAAAAAGGTCAACGTGTTTTGTAGCTGGAAATGAAGAATGCTTTGTTTGAGCATCTAGAAGGGAACATGGAAACGAAGGATTCTTTTTAAGCTTGTAAAACGCTGGAGAATTCATAGTGTTAAAAAGTAAAATGAAAAGTGGTTGTTAGTGTTCTTTTAAGAGCAATGTTTGGTCAGCCACACCAGTTTTCAATGAAGAAAAAGAAATCAGTGTGTTATAGTCCTTTCATTTATTTTTAAATTACTTTGCCTTCTGAATGCTTTATTTATTTATTTCATACTGTTTCTCTATCAAATAATGCTTCACTTTGGTACACAGATTTCTTATGTCACAGTAATCGGGGAAAGCAAAGTAAATGCACTTTTAATCCTAATGGCTGAAGGTGTTACTTTTTGTTTATATCACTGTTATTTAATGATAAATATTTTTAGTGCTTCTGATAACTTCTGTAAGGCGTATTGATTTCTCTGCCTTCTGCTGTGAAGTGGCTCATATTAAAAAGAGAGCTGACTCAGCTCTTTTCTACTATGCGGTGACTGCTAAAAAAAGGCATATGTTAGACTGCTTTTTAAGTAGGAGGGGGGGAAAGTGATCTTTATAACAGTATAAAATGGCCAGACAATGAAGCACAGAATTATCAACAATATCGGCTAACAGCAGCAACAAATGATGGCTAACATGTATGTAAATAATGGCCTGAAATAAATAGTTCTGTGTCATAGGAGTATATCTTAGAATTATACCTAAACTTATCAAAGTTATGTTAAACAATCCAAAAATCAGGAAGTGAAAAAGAAGTCAAGTCTCTCCTGGTAATCCTACATCACCCACATTATTTATACACATAGGACTCAATTTTTCCCATATATAGTGTAAAATAAATAATAGCATTTAAATAGCATGTTTGTTCATAATAAACAAAAAATCATAGAAACATAGGGCTGGAGGGGACCTTGATAAGTCATCTCTCCAGCCTCCTGCACTGAGACAGGACCAAATATATCTAGACCATTCCTCTTTGTTCTCTTTTTTAAAGACTGGTGAAACACAGTACCTGTCCTCTGAGACCTCACCCATCCTCCAAGAGTTCTCTAAGATAAAATAAACGGTTCTGAAATTGCTTCAGCTAGTTCCTTAAATGAATTTCATCAGGCCCTCCTGACTTGACTACATCTATCTCAGTGGTTCTCAACCTTTCCAAAGTACTGTACCCCTTTCAGGAGTCTGATTCGTCTTTCAAATCCCAAGTTTCACCTCATAAAAATAGTGTCACAGCACACTATTACTGAAAAATTGCGTACTTTCTCATTTTACCATATAATTATAAAATAAATTGATATATAAATATTGTACTTACAGTTCAGTATACAGTATATAGAGCAGTATAAACAAGTCATTGGCTATATGAAATTTTAGTTTGTATTCACTAGTGCTTTTTAGGTAGCCTCTTGTAAAACTAGGCAAATATCTAGATGAGTGGATGTATCCCTGAAGATTTCTGCGTAGCCCCAGGGGTACACGTACCTCTGGTTGAGAACCACTGATCTATCTTATCTAAATATTCTTTAACCTGTTCTTTCCCTATTTGGGCTTGTGTTCCTTTCCCCTTGTTGTTAATATGATGTTAAGCATGTGGTCACAAATAACCTTTTAGGTAAAGGTTGAAGCCAAATAGGCATTAAGCACCTCAGCCTTCTTGGTGTCATCCATTATTATCTCTCCTTCCCTGATAAATAGTGGACCTACACTTTCTTTTGTCTTTTTCTTGCTCCAAATGTACTTAGAGAGCCTCTTATTATTGATCTTTATGTTCCTTCCTAGGTGCAACACATATTTTGTCTTAGCCTTTCTGATTTTATCCCTACATGCTTGTGTTGTTCTTTTGTACTCATCCTTAGCAATTTGTCCATGTTTCCACGTCAGTGCTGGTCCTGCTCCAGCCTTGCTCACATCCTGCATCTGCACTGGTCCTGCTGCAGCCTTGGCTCTGGTTCCTGTATCCTGACTCCGGCTCTGACCCTTGACCCTGGTTTCCAGTCCCCTCAGCCCGGTTCTAACCATTGAGCTGCAGTGCCAGTGCCCAGGCTCGACACTGCCTGAACAAATTGTACCCCTATATACCAATATTCCAGTAATGAAATTAATTGACATCACAGACACTTGGTGGGATCAAATTATAATTTAGCTTGTACACTAAGGCTTCCAGTTCTTCCTGTTTATTCCCCATACTCCTTGCATTTGTGTATAGACAACCAAGATGTTGAGCAGATTCCCCTACTGGTTTCCCTCATTTTTGCTCTTATGATCCTACTGTAATTTTCCATTTCCCCCCTCCATCTAGCTGTCTATCAAGGTCACTTTTTTTTATACTTGTCTGTGGGCTTTTGTCACCTGCCCTCTTTGAACCTAGTTTAAAGCCCTCCTTACCTGGTTAGCAAGTCAATGCATGAAAATGCTCTTTCCCTTCTTGGGCAGATGGACTCCATCTCTTCCCAGCCATCCTTCCTCCTTGGTTGAGGAAACCAAAGCCCTCCCATTGACATCATCTGCATAGCCATTATCATCTCCAGGATGCATCTGTCCCTGCCTGGGCCCTTACTCTGAACTGGGAGGATGGACAAGTACATCACATGCACTCATGACCCCTTCACCCTTGCTACCAGAGCTCTGGAGTCACTACTGATCTACTCAGGGTCAGACCAGGCAGTATCATTAATGCCCACATGGAGGAACAGCATGGGATAGTGGTCAGTGGGCCAGACGAGCCTCAGCAACCTTTCTGTAACATCTCAGATGCGGGCTCCAGGCAGGCAGCACACGCCCCAGATTGTCAGGTTGGATCAGCAGATGGATATCTCCATCACCCTCTACAGGAAGTCCACGACCACCACCACCCTTCCTCTTATATTGCAGTATTGTATAGAGGCCTCAGCCATATCAGGGGCCCATTGTGCTAGGCACTATAGGAACATATACCAAGATCTCAAAAGTAAGTTTAATTATTCCTAAGCATCCATGCAAACCCCACTGTCATCAATCGGAGTCATCGCTGATAGAAGAATTATCCCCTTTTTAATACATTTATTTAACATCGGTGCCATCTGATTTTAACTAGAATCCCCTTTATTTACGGCAATGAGGAGTTCTGCTTAAGAACTGATGACGATACTACAATAATTCAGAATATTCCATGCGCCTGATTATTCACTTTGTTACACTGGTTTTACACTGATTTAACTTCGTTGGCATTGACGGAGTTACATCAGTATAACTGAGCGAAAAAATAAGAACCATATGTGCACTGTGAGTAAGTTAAGACTACTACAGTAGCTTTTACTTTTGGCATCTCCTGATGTTTGAATGTTAAAATACAAAATCTTAAAGACGCTGTTTTAATTAGTTCAAGTTTTCATTAAAACATGCATGAAAAGACTGGACCAATTTCCCTGTAAACTTCCACAGATGTATACTGAAAAACATATGCCATTACAGAAATCCACAGTGAAACAGCAGTGCAAATCCATACCACCTATGTAACCAATATCGATAGTACATATTTATGACTCCACAGTAAAAAAATAATCTTAATTCTAATAAAGAATTCATACCATGCATGTGCAGAACAAATTTTTCAAATCAGTTGGTATTGCAACTCAATTGCTTCTTAGTCTGGACAAAGCTCCTTTTAACCAAAGCTGGTGTTGAGTTAGATAAATCCCAGTTCTGGAACTGCTTCCGAGTGTGAATCACCAGGGATTCCTCAAGAGTATAATTTCTTGGAGACCTAGCTAATTTTTATTTTATCTGGGAGTCTCTAGGTAAACAATGAATAATAAAATCCCTATAGTAGGCTCTGTCCCTAGAAATTCTTGCTCAAAGCAGTATTTTCGTGATTCAACTCCACCTGACTAACTACAGGTTCTGAACCGACTCCCTTGCTCTGGTCATCCAAATGTGAAGGGTAAGTTTATTTTCTTTGATCAGTGTTTACAATACCCTCAAGCTCAGAAGGAAGTTTCATTATTTGCCACTTTGACCTGACCTCCAACTTCTGTTCAGATCACATGGAGGGTTCCATCCTCTGTTCAGTTTTAGGAAATGACACATGGATTGTATTAATTTTCCTGTGCAAACAATGTTTCTATCGGTCATCACTACCTTCAACTCCTCCACATACTGTTCCAAGGTTGAGGGCTGTATCACAAAAAGAAACTACAGCACATCTTTCAGTCCTTGTTGATAGGGCTTCAACTCTTCTTTTGAAGACTTCCGCTTTCCTCTAAGCATTTTAAAGAGGCTACTAAAAGCAGCGAGGCTACAAGGGGGAGAAAAAAGCACTAAAAACACTCCAAAAGAGCCAAAATTCATACAGATAGTGCAGTTGGTGAAAGACATGGACATCTTGGAGCCACTCATGTACACATGCCCCCAATATCAAAGTTATTTTCCTACCAAAAGGGTGTGGTGAAATTTTTTGCTAATTATTCTTCGTCTATAATTTCCACATAAGCAGCTTGTGAGAATTCAACAGATGAAATTTCAGCTTTGTTGGTTAACTGTAAGTAGATGCATAAATCCTATGATATGTTTCTGTTTAGCGACTGGATGAGAGTAGTGCTTAGAATCAGGTTTCCAATGCTTATGAATTCAAAATTTATTTTCCATTAATATTTTCCCATATTTGCTGTTTTTGGAAACATTCCTGGGCTCATTTGCTAGAGCACTTGTAGGAAGTACATAAGAGAGTCAAGAATGTAATCAAAGCAGATTCGTTTAAAAATTTAAATGTCTATTACATTGTTTTTCAGCATTTGCCCAGCTCTAATACAGATCTCTAAATCCTTAGGCTACACAGATGATTTACAGTTGCTGCAGGCATTGTGCACTAGCGTGCTAGGTTCTGGGATCAGTTAAATAGGAAGCGTTAAGAAAAACAAGTTGTTTACCCAGCATCAGATGTTCAGGTTCTATGTTCACCAAAGAACTGTTCAATACTCTTGATAGGATCATAATTGGCTTCTGCAGGACAAGAGACTATTTGGTCCTTTTTCTCTTGTAAGTGAATCCTGGTCTCCCCACAGATTTTGTACTGGTATAGCTGTGTCTGTTAGGGGTTGATTCTACTGAAATAGTTATGCTGGTATAATGGTGCCATATGCGGGTATTGCTTATTCCTCTTCCCCTACAGGAATCAGCAATACAAGTATATTTACATTTATACCAGTGTAATTATGTCCATACTAGGAGCGGTTGCACTACTTTAATTATATCAGTGTTGTTAAGGTGGCCTTATGCTCAAAGGCGTAATGAAGATTTGCCCTTCTTTATATTCACCAGCAATACTGCATGGGCAGCAGTAGTCAGTTGTCCAAGCTTTCTTAGACAATCCAGCTAAAAAATTCCACCTATGACCTACAGGGACTGCCATTAGAGTCTTGTCTTCACAGCATGGTCTAACACAATAGGCTTTTTCAGTGCAGACAAGCCTTAGGAGTGAAATGGTAGATAAATATCCATAACTTTGGCTTCTGGGCAGCGTGTAACAACCATGTCAGCGGAAGACTGCTGTCCAGAAAGGACATTCCTGTAGCCTACTTCTGATCTGGAAGCCTCCAAACGGACAACATAAGAGATTTTTAAGGAGCTTTCTTCCTTCTTCCTCCCTGAGCTGGGCATTGAGGAATTATTTTGGCAACAGAATTAATATTTGCTTGCTGAAAATAAAAAAGAACCTTGCCTTTTGCACAAGGAAACAATTGTGCAATGACAAGTCTTCTGTCTTATCCAGCAATCCCCTGGAATTTAGAGCAATGTGAACTTTTTGGTAAACTCTAATCATTACTGGGTTCTCTCCCACATTTCTAACAACAACAGACCTCCATTATAAACTACTCTCATTATTAGCTTAAAAATTACATTAAATAAAAAAGTGTGTGTGTCCCACAGACAATGTCCTGAGGATGAGATATATAATAAAATGTCATTTACATTCCTGTAAAGACGCCTTCAGTTTCTGCTCTCCCTTTATTTTTACAGTACAAAAGTGGCAATTGGCTGCTGCTGCGCTTTACAGATGATAAAAAGCCAAGTGATAAAACAATCTGGTTGTTATAAAGGAACAACCCAAATGACCTCATACAGAGTTCATTGCTCTTTTCTTATTAACAAGCAACAAAACTGGAAACCTTCTTTGTTTTGATCATCCAGCTTTAAAAAGGAAGGGAAAAATACAGATTCTAATAGCTTCATGAAAAATTCTCACTTCTATGGAAATGGATTATCTTATGTCCAAAACCCATCTAGACTCCCTAAAAAGTGGAGCGGGGGAGGGGAGATGGGACAACTCATACTAGTTTCATCTCCAGGATATCACTCACAAAGCAGCGGACTGTAACCCTGTGCCACTGAAATGCCTACACGCAGAACAGAATGTTTTCATGATGCAACGCCCTCTCCCTCAAAACAACAAAAACACTCAGTTTCTCCATTTCCTTGTGGAGTATCATCTCTTCTGAAGGACACCAGGTGAATGCTGAAGAGAGAAATCCCTGCCTAGCAATAACACATTAGCAATAGACATAGGGAATTCAAGAGTTCCACAAGTAATACCTACTACACTCAAATCTGGATCAAGGAAACAGTTGCCATACCTAAGCCAGGGGAGGAGTCCAGAAAACGACTTGCATTGCTAAACTCACTGATGGAACCAGCATTTAGAGAAGGCTTTGAGGTTAATGTCACCATCCCTGCATGTATTTGAACTAAATCCATAGCATGAATCCATAATAAGGTCACACAGGTAGAGGTGCAGACAGCAGAGAGAGTATTTAAGGTTTGTACTTTACTTACTAGTGATAACCCAGCTCATAAATCAAACTGAGCTGTGTGACTGAGAATCTAAATTATAGACATACACAGCCAGCTCTCCCTTCTCAGATACCTGAGCTACCCTCTACTTTTATACAGGTATAACTATGTCAGTTAGAAGCGGTTCTCAACCAGGGGTCTGAGGCCCTCTGGGGGGCCATGAGCAGGTTTCAGAGAGTCCGCCAAAATAAACCAGAGATCAGGGCTGGCATTAAAGTAATTGGGGCCCAAGGAAGAAAGCTGAAGCCCAAGCCCCGCTGCATAGAGCTGAAGCCGAAGCCCAAGCAACTCAGCTTTACAGGGCCCCCTGTGGGGTGGGGCTGCGGGCAATTACCCTCCTTGCTACCCCCTAACGCCAGCCCTGGTTTTTAATCGATTGGATATGTAGAAAAACAGTTGTGGCACAGGTGGACTGTGGAGTTTTTATACCATGTGGGGGAGGGAGGGCTCTCAAAGAAAAATCCCTCATTTAGGGGTTACCAAAAGAGGTATATTGGTACAATCTAGTGTAGCCTTGGTACAGGAATAAGCTATCCCAGTATAACTGCATCCACACTAGGGGGGACTGTATACTTAGGGTGGACAAAATTCAATTTTATAAATATAATTGATGGATATTATCAATTTTATTTTAAAGCATTTTTCAATTTTCATCTATTTAAATTTTCACAGTTGCACAAAATTATTTCTTCCCTCCCAGTTTTTAATTGATTTTCACAGTTGTGGGAAATTAGGGAAGGAGTCAGATAATAATTATTTAATGACAGTAGATACTGTGACTCAAAAAGTTAAAGCTTTAGAACCGTTAAAACACAAACCATCAACATCACGTGTCAAATTATACGAAGTAAATATCCTTAAATCAAACTCTAATAAAGTTCTCAAGCAGTACGCTGCTTATTTCATCTATCTGTAAATCTCAATCATCATCAATGGAAACAAATTTTCATTGAGGGGAGTGTGCGTGTATGTGATGAAATCGACATTTTCCAACATTTACTGATAAAAATCTAATCTAATCTTTCCCAGCCTTACTATACTGGTATAAAGTGCTACAACTTGAACGTGGAGACAAGCCCTAAGTACTAATGCACTCAGTTCCTTCAGGATTCTCCTATTCTTCCATACTGCTGCTGTTTATATCTTTTTAAAATTTATGAAGTTGGCTGGTTAGATAGACTGGAGCCAGCAGCAGAGCCCTGACCATGGTTTGAAATTAACATCTTCTCCTCTACCCAAATTCTTCAGTAACTCCATGAACCAGCACATGTGCTATCACAATCCATTGCTATTAAGGGGACCAAGGACTCAGACAGTGGACTGCAGTATCATTACACAACTCAGAGATGTGAGGGTTTCCATTCAGACATAATTACTTTGTTTTTTAACCTGCATTTTTACCCTTAAAAGTGGCTGTACAAACCGCACTGTGGGTTTGCAGAACCACGACGCCCACTGAATATAATATCTGACCAGTTTACTTTTTCTCACCACCATTCTTGAAAACTCACTTCAGGCTCTGATGGCTAAACCGGGCGCCTTCTATCTCGCATATCATCATCACCATCAATAGAAGCTCTTCAAGCAAAACTGTGATCCCAAACCCACATATGGAACCCACCAAATCATGTGGGAGGAAAAACATTTTAATTTGCATATTGAGCAAATCTGATATGGAAATTCATGAGTTACTCAGTGCCATTTTTAGTCATTTTTTTGAGGGGGGCTGTATAGTATTTTAAGTGACAATGAGATGGAGAAGAAAAAAAGAAAGGATTTAATTAAGCCCCTGGGGACATGGACTTTTTGCTCTTTGTACAGAGCCTAGCACAATGGGGTCCCTGGTCCATGACTAGGTCTCTTAGGCACTATGGTAATACAGATAAATAATAATAAATTAAATAGGATTCTGCACACTTAATTTCAGTAAAGTGTGTTCAAAGGTCAAAGTTGATTCTTCTTGAAGACAACCATCCTTTCTGCCATCCTGGAGCTCCAATGAATGGATGCCGCCAAAACACTGGTGTCTGATTAAGAGTATGTGGGCAGGGGAGATGCATGACACACGGTGCTGTTTGGGGCACTAAATGATGACATTTCTATTATGTCTGCTTCAGCACTATGAGCGTTAGCTGCTCTGGATGTAGGCGTTATTGGTAAGGTTTGTCAGAAAATGTGGTCTCAGTCAAAAACATCACAATCTGTATTTGATACTCCTGAGCACTATATAAAAGCAGCTAAATTCACTTTTTCTCATACAGGTGTAATTTAATGGGCTCTTGCTCCTAAACTTGTTTGAAATCAAACACCACTGTTACATATTTTTAAAGGCTGTTAAAGACTTCAAATAGCAGCTCTAAATTTGAGCCTCACATTGCTCTTTAACAATCCCTATGGCTGATTTTGAAATACTGCTGGCAGGCTCCATGGCAGGTCTGCAGAACTAGAACCTGTAAACTTGAATGGGGATCTCATAGCATGAGAGTAGAGAGCTCTCAGACATGTCTGCCAATCTAACAATCCTGATCTATTATAATACACAGGTATCACATGGGCGGGATGAGTTGTATTACACGCCTGCTCTGCGCATCTTCTTTGCTAAACACAGTTTTATGACTATGACAATGACCATTGCTTTGGGGCTGGTAGCTTTTTTGGAACAGAGCAACAAGAACAGCCAAAGATACTCTGACTCTTCAGCCCTCCCCCCTCCCCATGCTTCAATAAGAGTGATTCATAGTTTCTCTAAACCAGGTTCAATTATGAGATCTGGCATCCCCAGCGTTAGCTTTTGATGCATCATTGCTTGATATTTTAATTGGCATTAGTGGGGCATAAGCCCTT